>NC_134255.1:8722205-9972205 GCF_965152275.1 Natator depressus
AGAAAAAAATAGCACTTAGAAGGGCCTGTTTCTCTGTGTTTAAGGGCCCGGGACCTGGAGCCTTGCAGAGAGGGTAGGGCAGGGCTCCCCTTTCACCCAGTCAATATGGAATCAGCTGGGAGAAGGGGCCAGCATAAATACTGGCCTCCTACCCAGAAGACATGGAAAGGAGTAAGAAGGCAGGGCCCTGAGTTAGCCAGGAACAGATTCCAGCAGAAGGCTGCCAAGCCCTCGGAGCCTGAGGACTTAGGGGGCCCAGTTTAGGGAGAAAAAGTGCCCCTTGGCTCCAGGAGGCGAGCTGGGCACGTGAGCGGGACAGTCACGGTTTAAATTAGCTAGCTCCAGGAGGTGTACTGGGATTCCTGCCATACAGAGAAGATGCGGGCTGAGAGAGAAGGTGCTACCTAGCTCCAGGAGGAGAGTCTAGGGCTCCTGTCATGAGGAGAGAGACAGAGAGAACCCCAAGGGGACTGGGAACAGAGCTTAGACGAATTCTGAAAACCAGAAGCACCTTTTGGTTATTTGAGACTTTTTGCTCTGGCCATTTTTGTAAGAGGTTTGTCATAAACAAGCCCCAGAAGGGGTATTATTGAATCAAAGTGTCAAGAGTGGCTCAAGCGCAATTACTGGCTTCCTGAGAAGGGAAACTGAGGCAAGGAGTACTTGCAGCTCCATACGAACTCAGCAGAGGGCGCTAAGGGCAGGCACACTCTATGGCACAGGCTACAACCAAATCCCCTTTGACTTGGGAAGCCAACACCCTAGCAAGCATTTACAGCGGTGTCATAGGGGGGCCTGTGACAACCGCATAGGAATTTTACTTCTCAAGGGAAGAAAAAGTTATATATATTTATTTTAAAAAACCATCAACCTGCATCTCAGTGGGGTTTAGTCATTTGTAATCGCTGCCATCTGGCTGCATCGTGTCTGACCCAAACTGTTCAGGGAGAAGCACGCACATGCAAACACAATGTGGGCAAAGGAGGTGGTGAAGGAATATTAGTTTGATAGAGCAGGGTGATAAAAATGAAGGCTAAGAAGGGAGGTGAAGGGAAGGGGAGGTAGGATGAGAGACTTGGGAATAGAGGAGAGATTAAGGAGCCATGGGCTATTTCATAATCCAAACGCTTTGCTTAAGAAGCGAAATAACCCAGAGAGTCATTAAAAAACCACAACCCACCACACAGGCCCTGCAGGAGGTCTGGAACTCACTAATAAGTCATCCCTGCACTGGGCATGCCAGAGAAGAGCACGAGAGAGCCTTAACGATCACCCTCCATTTGACTAATGACAGTCCCTTGGCTAAAGGGGAGCAGAGTGGAGAGAGAGGACCCGGGGGCTCTCGGCATTAGATACAGCAGGATAAAACACATCCACCTCGCCCACCCCGTCCCTGCTGGTGCGCCGGATGTATCAGGGATGCCTCTGGCTGTGCGACCCAGACACAAAGCAACAATCAAGGATTTTCTGCTTAATGAGCCCGGTTCCTCCCCCAACCCAGCAGCCGGGATCCCAGATTGGAGAGGGACCCCTCCTTGGAGCCAGCTAGGTCCGACTAGCCAGGCAGAATGTTCCACTCCAATTAAAATCCTCACTGCTAACGGCTGTTTGTCATGGTTTTTTTATTTATTTATTTTCCATCCCTTTCCCCTCCTCTAAGCTCAGCACAGAGAGAAGGGTCCAATTAGCTTGGCGACTGTGTAGTCATCAGTGACAGAGGAAATATTTAATGCCACAAGACGGTCCGCGGGGGTGACCTTTCCCTTTACAGATGTTCTGACTCATTCCCTGCCCCATGCACTGTATAAATTACCCACTGGGTCCTTTTCATGTAGAGCTGAATGGCTGGTCCCCAAGGGAAGGCCCTGAAAGAAGGCGATCAAACATTTCCTGTACGGATGTAAGAGACGCTAAGACCCTGTGCAGGTATGCAGAGCTGTTCTGTTAAATCAGCCTGGATGCTGAATCTCTTGCCCTATGATTGAAGATAACTACTCCTGAGTCATGCTGGAGGTGGACCCACTTAGCTACAACCAGCCTAGCAAGGGAGTGTTAGGATACAGGAGGTCCTAGAGGGATCTCCTAGGGGCACACAAGTTCATGGATGAAGTTTAAGGTGGGGTTTTCTGTTTTCAAGCTACCACATCGAGCAGGGAGATTGGGGACGAAGGCCCCAACTCAACAAAGTCTTTAAGCACGTTCTCAACTGCAAGGGTACATTTACACTGCAGCTGGGAAGTGCAATTCCCAGTGCAAGTAGCCAGACACACGCTAGCTCTGCTCGAGCTAGCGTGCTAAACATCGCAGCGAAGCCGTTGGCTAGCTGCCCGAGTACAGCCCTGTCCAAGAGCCGAGGTACACATTCATTTGGCTAGCCCGAGCCTGTCTTTAAATCCCACTGAAGTCAATGGGATCTAAGCACATACTTCAGTGCTTTTCTGAACGGGGCCCTACGTCAGGGTCTTGTGTGTTCTGTTGAGGGCAGGGGAGGGGAAACAGCCTGTTCAGAGTCCCCCCTCTTAGAGGATGGGATATTTAGCCCACAATCACACAGCCCATGCTGCCCACAGGCCATAGCTGTCAAGATGCAGTCTTCATATTCAGTCTAGTTTTTCCTTTTTTAAAAACTTTCATCTCATTTTTCCCTATGAGCTACGCTAACCAATCCCTCCTCTGTGCTTATACCCTTGTATATGGACATTCCCCCTCCCTCCCACCCAGGCCCGATTCCCTACTGCCCGGCTCTTGAGGTCATTATTTATACCTGTGCAAAATAAGTGTAAATTGCTACCGTCCTGACTGGATGACATGCTAAGCCCACTTTGCACAGGTGTGAGCGAGGAGGCCCGGTGCACGGTGGGGAGAGCGAGACCCTCCGTTGGCGAGTAACTTTTACTATCTCTACGGGAATCACTCCTGCCAGCAACCCTGATCTTTGTGTTGCTTTATCTGAACTCTTTCCAGGCTGAAAGCAGTATTGTGGTTGTGATCATCACCTCAGGGCTGCGGAGAGAAGGAGCATTCACACTCTGCTCCCTGGTTTGGTGCCTTTGCTCCTATTTGGGGCTGATGTCCTACATGGCCAGCTTGTGCTTTGTTGGCCGCCCACTGTCACCATCGAGGGCCTGTCTTCTTCAGAGATTTGCCTCAAGGTAGCTACTTTGGTACAAACCCCTAACCTAGATGAGCTGCACTGGGGCCTGCACAGAGCAACGCTGCAGTGGTGTGAGATTCGTTGTCCGCTGCAGCATTACAACTGCAGTTGAGTTTTGCATCAGAGTCGCTGCATCAATATGAACTTCCCCAACGTAGACAGACCCTGAGTCTCTTTCAGTCAAGAACCTTCACCAGGTACCTCCCTTCCACTCAGTGTCTGTGGTTTGGATTATTTTCCCCCTAGTTGTATTAGCTTGATATTTTCTCCAGCTGACTGTCACTTTGGCCATGGTTCCACTCCATAAGACCCAGATCCTGCTGTGAGCCCCACCTGGATGCAAGATGTCTGACCACGCAGAGCTCAGGGGGCTTAGCATTAGGGGCTAAGATTCTTTTGCTCCTTCTTCTGAGACCCGTGTCGCCCCTTTGCCAAGAGGTAGCAGAAGTCCGGGTCCTTGCAAGCAGACTTTTTAGGAGGAGGAGGAGGAGGAGGAGAAGTCAGTGAAGTGGAGTTTGGGTATACACCCGTACACCAGTCCTGAACTAAGATGGTCAAACAGCATGCAGGGCAATCTCCTCTTTCAGGAATCTCAGCTCACCACCAATGCCCAGGTCCCAGGGAGCAACTCTGCCTGAAGCACTGACTCCAGTCAGAGACCAAGGCACAGAGCAGACTCACACAGCTCCCTCTCTCCCTAATCTACCTCGACACACAACCTTGCTTAATCCAAAAAAAAGCACAACACAGCACATCTCCCCAGGAGTCAAAACTTGCTTGCACCCTAAGCAAAAAGAATTTGTAAAACTGCCCAACAGTGCCACCTGCTGGTGCCTTCCATAACAAAATTATTTCTCTGTCCTGGGCGTTCACAACTTCTCCTGCTTTAGGGCCAGGCTGTGTTTAGTCCCAGAACAATTCACAAGAAAGGAGTGTGGGCAAGGAGCGTTCTCCTCCCTGGAGAATGGTCATAATTCCAGAAAGTAAGGGCTGCTCCCTGCAGCACTTCATTCCAAGACTGTGCGAATGCACTGAGTCCAGTTCCTATGCTGTGAGCAGATTGCTTAGCCTCTCTTGGCTTCGGGGAGGGGAATAAAAAGGGCCTCCCAAGGAAGATATTCCAAAGAATTTACGACTCAATCAACCAACCCAAAAGGAGCATAAATGGAATTAGTTTTAATATTGTTAAGTTGCAAAAATACAGGCATATGTGCGTGCCAAAGCTAAAACGGATGCATACAGAGAGGGGAAACATATGGCTGCCCATCTGGTAAAAAGCGCATTGCTAGACCTTCCTACACTTCTCATTTACAACGAGAAGCGAAGTTAGCCAACAGAAATTTGCTTTGCAGAAACATGCTAGGAACAGCTTGCTTGCCCATAACCGTTTTACTGAGCAAGATATGAATAACCTTGATTTCTCATCTCAGCCACCTCATCCACACTCTTGGGGGATTAATTAGCCTCTAAACAGGTCTTCAGATGGGGAAACAGAGCACCTTGGAGATCGGAAGGCAAAAGAAACAGAGGCGGCGACAAGATGAGATGGCACAGCAGGTCAATATATTAGATGTCTCTCGTTAGTCACTTGCAATTGTGCCTGGTTTAGGTCACAAATGAGATTACTTTGGTGGGGCTCCACCGTATTTATTGCGGGCTGATTAGATATTAAAACAGCAAGTAGAAAGCCACTGCTGCTGCACAAGATTGGATCAGGAAAATCCCAAGGCTACAAAAGCAGAAGGAAGCAGGGTGGGTGCTTTCTGTACAGGTGCGGTCACCTAAAGCGAGCGATCATATGTGGGGGGATTAGGAAAGGGGCAGTGTAATCTGGGATTGACACCCACTGGCAGAGCTGTATGGGGACCAGGTACTGAAAGAGCAGGGGGACTGAAGGGCATGACGGAAAAGCTTTGCCAGAGCAGTTTGTGTCCCTGCGTGTCCAGCTGCTGATGGGGTCTGGGGTGCATCGGTAAAAGGGTGGGCGGGGGCTAGGGATGGAATGGCAGAGGGTGCTGTAGCTCAGATAAAATACATCAGCAAAGTTCAATGGCAGGGAGGATTATAACAGCGGGGGATGCTTTGGGTCAGGATTAAGGTGCAACTGAAATGTTGTGCAGGGTTGTTTGCCCCTCCCAGGGCCGAGCCCAAATTGAATTAGTGCAATCAGCCTGTCAAGTCAATGAGAACTGAAGGCTCAAAAAATTGTCAGTGCAGAGGCGAGAGGTCAGCAGCTGCCTGCTCAGGAGCCGACGCTAACTGTCGAGTGAAGACGCAGCAACGTTACAAAGATCTGCTAGCTGTCTCAATGCCTGGTGCCTTCGGAAGCTACAGATCCCACCAGCACATGCAAACTGTATTTCTCCTTCCTCCCCGCCCCCAGGAATGAACAAAAAGAGTGACACTGTGTACTATAAACAGGAACAGGTGTGGTCTCCGACTGCAGAGAGACGGAAGAGCATGAAACATGGGAAAAAAGCAAGTTCTGTCCCCGACACATACAGCTGCAGAGCAGAGCAGTGGGAGTCACGGCTCCTGGGTTGTCTGCCAGTGGCCTCCTGTGTGGTTTTGGGCAAGTCACTCTATATAAGCCTCATTCCCCCAGCTCTTATATGATATTTCTCTCCCTCCTGAGAGGGGCTGTGAGAGTGAACTCATTAACGTTTGGAGACATCCTTGGATTTATCAAGTTTCAATAAGGTACCATTTTTGAGTGCTTCTGCATTTTCCAGTCCCATCGGCGAGCAGAAGTACACATGCCAAAGAAAGCCTGAGCACAGCTCTTCTCGGGATATTTACTACCTGTCCGAAACCCGGGATACGCTAGCATCTCCTGAGAGCGTTGGATCAAAGGGAATTCGGAAAGATCAGATCGGTTCCTGCCAGCGACCGAGAGCTCACAATTCCCAGCCATGCAGATGGGAATTAAGGATGCTCAGCACTTTGCAGGATCAGGCTCCGCATGCAATCGGAGACCAAATACCTGTCTCCAGCCATCACACTAAGAGACATGCTGTGCTCTCCCTTGATGAGAAGCGTGAGTAATAATTAAGATGTCTTCAAAGGGGCCTCCAGCCTAGATAAGCCTTCACCTCTCCAGCAGAAGAATGACCCTGGTTATGCCAGTCTCGATACCTATGATTGCTATTTTAACCAGAGCATTTCTTCCCAGAAGTATTTTACAAAGGTTCTTTTATGGCCCCCATTATCTTAGTATCTGAGCAGCTCCCAGTCTTTAATGTAGCTCTGTCAGTACCCCTGTAAGGCAGGGCAGTGCTTTGATTCCCACTTTACAAATGGGAAACTGAGGCACAGACAGGCTAAGTGACTTGCCTACGGTCATAAAATCATAGAAGTGTAGGGCTGGAAGGGACCTCGCGAGGTCATCAAGTCCAGCCCCCTCACTGAGACAGGACCAAGTAAACACCCCTGGCAGGTGTTTGACCAACCTGTTTTTAAAAACCCCCAGTGATGGGGGTTTCACAACCTCACTTGAAAGCCTATTCCAGCACTTATCTATCCTAACAGTAAGGAAGTTTTTCCTGATACCTGACTAAATTCTCCCTTGCTGCAGATTAAGCCCTGTGCCTCTTGTCCTACCTCCGCTCAAGAAGCTCACACAAGAAACCTGCAGCAGAGCGTGCAATTGAAGCCTGTTCTCTCATGTCCCAGAGGACTCTAACCACTGGACCATCCTGCCTCTCTGCAGCCCCAATTCAGGAATGCCTCCCTACTCAAGAAATCACTTAAGCACTTTCTTCACTTTGAGCACGTGCTCCTATTGAATTCAAAGGGACTTGAGCATGTGCTTAAAATTAACCTTGTGCTGAAAGGCTTTCCTGACCTGGTGCCTATGAATGGACATTCAGTAGTTGAAAGAGGGGAGGGGGAAGGGAGACAGAAATACTTTGGAAGAAACATTTGCATGCAGCTAGATTTCCATTGGTCTCAAAACAAATAAATAAAAAAAAATTAAGTAAAAGGAACAAAAAGCCACCCTCGCCGGCATTTTCAAAAGTGCCTCGTGATTTCTGAGGTCTTAATTTTGGGGTTCCCAACTTGAGAGATTTTTAAAGGGCCTGATTCTCAGAGGGCAATGTGCTCAGGTGAAAATCAGGTCCCTGGAGTTGGACACCCAAAACCAGAGACATGCCAGATCACTAGGCCCTTCAGAAAATGAAGGCCTCTGTGTTTAAAGGCTGGGACAGAAACGGACAAAAGACAGGGAGTTAAAAAAATAAAAGCCATAAAAACAAAAGAAAAAAAGATAAAGATAGCAGCTGAGTTGAGCGTTGATGGTCAGTCTGACCCTGGAATATCCCCAGCATTCCCTTTGCATCATGACTTCAATGCTGTATTTCAGTTCCTTGGGTTTTTATGATTTTGGTTTTTTAAATCTTTCCATGTACAGTCTATAAAAAGTGAGTGGAAGCATTTACCAGAAGCCAAGATGCCTTCAAAAAGATCTTCAGGCTTATATAAATATGTATTTAGGATCAACTAAATACATACTGGGGATTTCAAGCATTTGTAAAGATGTCTTTCTTCACTGGTTGCAGAGAGAAATTGGTTTGTGTATTATACAGCCGCACTTGTTACGTGTATTGTGTTTTGCACTGATTATGCTTTAGTGCAGATAGTAATGGTTCTGTACATATATAATACACGTTTTGCTACACATTATCAATGTTTTGTTGTGTGTTTATGCTGTACATATGTCAGTAGATATGTTACATGCCTTTGGCATGAATCAGGTGCTTTGTGTAATTTGGAATATGTCTTACACATGTTTTGCATGTTGACATGTGTGTCATACATTAAATTCTTCTCTCAAGTAACACCAGTTTACCTCTACTATATATCTGGTAAACACCACTATTAGTTACTTTAGATTTACACGGGTGTAACTTGAGAGAGGAATTTACTGTACGACATGCATACCAAAATGCATGTAGCAATTGTTCCAAATTACATAAAGTAAGCATGCCAACACATGTATACAATTCATGCCAAAAGCATGTAACATAGCTACCAATACACATACTGTAAAAATGTAGTCCTGACAGTTATGGTATATGTACTATGTGTGTTTCTGATATGTTTGTCATACATGCTCTGGTACATGATTCATTTACGTGGCAAGCATTATTCCCATAATTCTGCCTACGCTATGCACATACGTACCATGGCGGGATAGGCTAATTTTGTGTTGACTCTCACTCCTTATTCAATCCCATTGGCCCCAAAACTTCCAGATCTGCCTGGCAGTTTAAGTAATAAGTACCCGATCTTTGGCAGTACATTCTCCATGGGCGATTGGGGGGATACATACAGGTCAGACATGCCAAAGTAGGGTCTGGTAGGATACTGTCTCTGAGGAGAAGCAGGTGATTTACGATGGTCAGTCACAGAGTGATGAGATGAAAGAACAAACCTATTATGCTAAGCAGGAGCCCTGAATACTGCAATAAAGTAGAGCCAAGAGAAAGAGGATCCTGCCGGTGCTTGGAATAGATACTGCATGGCCATGCGCTTACGGCACATGTCTGTAAGATCCGGTCTGACATTTTAGGAGGGAAGAGCTAAAAGGAGGGTTGGTCTCGATGCAAAGCAAGCTGGGGAGCAGGTGCGGGTCTGCTGTGAGGCACAGCAGAGATGACTGAATAGAGCTAGGAGATTTAGAGCAGCATTGCAGGAGAGCCAGGAGCGAGCAAAAGCGGATGTTACCGCCAGCACAAACTGACTGGGCCGCTGGTCAGCAGCAGCAGATGGACGTATGGCTTTGGCAGCTCCCGTCAGTGGCAGGGAGGCCTTTGTCTGCAGTGCACAGTAAATCAGGTGCCTTCGCTGTAAATGTTTTCACCTGCTCTGTTCTCAACAAGGATGGCAAGAATTACGCCAGCTCCATGGTTCAGTAAGACGCAGTGGGGAAGTATGGTGGTGCGGTCCGGTACGCCGTACCAGTAAGATATTTATCGCTGGTACGCCATACTGGAAAGACACAGGAGGAGCAGACCAGGCGGCCCCATGCTGGCAGCTCCTCCGGTGTGGCTGTACTGCCCCTAGCCCTGCCCCCAGCCCTTCCACACAGCTGCATCTAGCATCTCCTATCTGGGGTCTGTACAGCAGCCCTGCTGGAGGACAGGGCTCTACTCCCCCCTTTAGCTGGTGCAGCACACTGGTAAGAAATGAATTCTGCTTGCACTATCGGTAACAGGAGACAGAGGCTTTCACCTCTAAGAGACCGGCTGGTTCTTGTAGCTGTCCCCAGATGAACATTTGGGGGTCTGAGGGAATCAGTCCAGTTCTTGGTCTACAGCAGAAAAAACACTGGCACTTACAGCCCCTTGTTGACCGTCACAGCAGTGTGACCAGCCCTGAATGGGACATGGAGGCTGTATTCCTCTCTCACCCATAGGGGAGTTCTGCCAGGGAAGGGCTAGACATATTGGCAGGATGTCATGGGGAACACCATACCACACTGCCGATGCTCTTTAGATAAACAGGGAACTTTTGTCACTATAGCATCTTTTATGAGAACTAAATCTACTTAAACAGCTAAAATAATTAACAGACATTGGGCCAAACTCCCTTCCAGTACATCCCTAAGGAAGCCATTGAGGTGCATAACCAAGGCCAGAATCTGGCTTTATAGACATAGCATATCTAAGAACTGTATCAGTCGTATTACTACTGACGAGTTTTCAGAGCACTGGAAAGGGACGGATTTAGCCATGTAGATTCATGCACGTGGCTGAGCCTCCACACACCTTGTTAATGTATGTCTCCCTCCTTCACGCTTAGCTATACAGAAAGCACTTTGTTACAACTATGAGGCATCTGTGAGTACAAATAGATAATGTGAACTCAGATAATGTGAACTCAGGAGTCAGTGAATCAGTGCATCACTGGTCCAACTAGCTCAATACCAAGGCTCGGGCAGTGGTCAGGACCCAGTGTTTTAAAACAAGGTTGCTGCTCCATCCCACTATATAGATACCTGGCCAATTATGGAACGTTGGGGATAAAGAGGAGGAAATCTTTTTCTTACTCCTGAAGCAATCAGCTTAATCCAGAAGCATGAGATCTGACTAGCTGATATAACCGACTAGCTTATGTAAGTGCAATGCTAAGTCTGATTCAGCCCTTTTTAAAATCCACCCATGCTACCCCAGTGAGGCTGCTAAAGCTGTCGAGGAGACATCATCTGGGCACCACTGGCCGATTGTAGCCTCGCTCACGCTCAGTAAGAACCGCTGAAGACAGAACCAGGCTTGATTCTCCTCTTACATCAGTGTCACCCTGGCATCATTCCATTGAGGTCAATGGAGTTACTCCAGATTTACACCAGTGTGAGTGGGATCAGAATCAGGATCTTTGGGCTTCCTGACCTTGGGCCATGGCCTTTGTTTGAAAGTGAGACAACGTTGCCATTAGCAGCATTCACTTGGAGAGGAGGCATTCCCCTGCCGCTGCGTACCTGCCTCTTAATGCCTACTGGATACCCAAAGCCAGGCATCAATATCAAATGCATTCCTAACTCCAAAAGCTTCAGATCCACCTGCCTGCATTCTGGCCTGAAAAACACAGTAATAGGAGGAGGAAGAGCAAAACAGCTCAATTAACCCATGAACTAGCCCCCCCTTTCCTCTCTGGAGATGGGGATTGACAAGCAGGGGTCCTGTTCTCCTGCTGCAGGATCTGAGCAAATACCACTGCCTGCAGTGATGATGATGATGATGATTTGTACTACAACACCTAGAGCTTCCAACCAAGACCAGGGTTTCATTGTGCTAGACGCTGTACGGAGACATTGTAAAAGACCGCCCCTTCACTGAAGGCTCTACAGTCTAAATAGAGGAGACAAAGGTTGGAAGAATGGAAATATTAGAATTCCTGTTTTACAAATGGGGAAACTGGAGGCAGAGAGCAGTGACATGAATCACCCAGGGAGAAGAGGAGGTACTTGAACCCAGATCTTCTGAGCCTCAGCACAAGAGTCTTTTGTACCCTGCCTGGAGAGATCTGGGACCTAAGCTTAGTTACGAGAGAAAGGTTATGTCTACACTACACAGCTTTTAGTGACATGGCCGCGTCTCCACAGCCGTACCGCTAAAAGTCGTGCCGTGTAGTAGTGGTTTATCGGCTCTCCTGCCGACAAAAAACGTCTACCCCCAATGAGTGGCAAACAGTGGCACTGTTCACACTGGCACCTGTCACGGCAAAACGTGTGTCTTTCAGGGGGGGGGGGGGTTAACACCGCTGAAGGACAAACGTTTTGTCATTCAATCGCCAGCGTAGACGTAGCCAACATTAGTGTGCTGCAGTCAAATGCTGCAGTCAAACACATGACACAAAGACACCGCATCGGTCACTGCCGGACAGCTTCCATTTCAGGACTTGGGGGAGAAACGAGAATTATGCTCCACGTTAAGAGATCAGATGCAGCTGCAGAGGTGGATGGGCCAGGGTAGCAAGGTTTGAACTGCAGGTCAGGACTGTTTTAGATACTTCAGCCGAGCTGGGCGGATGCAGGTTGTACAGTTCCTATTCACGCTATACATCACCTCCAGTCAGCGCTATTAGCCCTTTACTTACAGGAGTTCTGAAGGGGCAATGTCCTTTTACTTCGGTTTCCCGCTGTGCTAAGACACGGTGCGTCTTGTGGTGTGAACTGTTGTTAAAAAAATATGCTTCATGATTCATAGTAAAGTGAATGCAGCTGCCAGGCCATGTCAAAGGTAGAAAAGCAACATGACGTGTTGATTGCCCATGATTGCTTGTATTTTTAACGGCCCAATGCATCAAAAGGAGTAACTGGAGAACATGCGTGCGTGCGTGTGCGCGCACGTGCATGGATATCAACTTACACATTACACATGTGCACATACATTCTCAGTGTTCACATTGGTGGTTGTGACCCTTGGTGCCAACTTGCAGAGGAAACAGGGTGCATAAGGTTGTACAAGGATCCCTGGGTCAGATATTTGCATAACAGTCCACTGAAGGGTGGCATGTGAGGTCTCTGCTGAGAGTCAGTTTCCCACTCATCGTCACAATCACTGCAAAACGTATGGGCGGATAATGTTTAAGGAGTTATGTACCTATACTGAAAATGATGTTCTTCAGGTCTTGGGGTTATGGCAGATCACTAGGAGGTGACGTACCCTGGAGATGTTCCTATCAGGCAGGAAGTAACTGACACCAATCTCCCTGTCTGGCCACTTGTGTATCAAACGCCTATTTGCATATTGAGCCAGGTGCAAATTGAGAGAGTAAAATCTACAAGAAAGGAATTCTACTGGAAGAAACAAATAGCGGCGGGGAGAGGGGTTACCTGTTTTTGAAAAAGACAAAGGATAAGTCTGGTATATTTTGGAGTGCAAAGCAACACACGGAATCCTTCACCTAGGACAAGGATGGGCAAATTTTTGGCCCGAGGGCAACATCAGGGTGGCGAAATGGTATGGAGGGCTGGGTAGGGAAGGCTGTTTCTCCCCAAACAGCCTGGCCCCCGCCCCCTGACTGCCCCCCCTCAGAACAACTCCCCCTGCTCCTTGTCCCCTGACTGCCCCCTCCCAGGACCCCCCACCCCTAACCGCCCCCCCCGGACCAAACACCCCATCCAAGCCCCCTGGCTCCCTGTCCCCTAACTGCCCCGCCCCCTGTCCACACCCCCCGCCCCCTGACAGGACCCCTGGGACCCCCAACCCATCCATCCTTCCCCCACTCCTTGTCCCCTGACCACCCCCTTCCAGGACCCCCATCCCTAACTGCTCCCCCAGGGCCCCACCCTCTATCCAACCCTCCCTGCTCCCTGTCCCCCCCCCTCCAAACCCTGGGACCCCCCCTCCCAACTACCCTCCCTGCTTCCTGTCTCCTGACCGCCCCCCTGCCCCGAACCTCTGCCCCATCCAACCGCCCCCTGTGCTCTGACTGCCCCCCGGGACCTCCTGCCCTCCCCCTGTCCCCTTACCCTTACCAGGGTGCTCAGAGCAGCAGGACAGGCTTATTGGAAAGCCTGGGAGGTGGGCGGGCACAAGCCGTGCTGCCCGCACAGCGGCATAACTGCGGGGGAGAGGCCGGGGGCAAGCCCCCCCGGCCAGGAGCTCCGAGGCCGGGCCAGATGCGGCCCGCGGGCCATAGTTTGCTCATCCCTGACCTAGGAGGCAAACTGACCATATTCACGTCTCATGAAAGAAGGCTCACAGCCAGCGTGGCTGTGAAGCACTGCAGGGACCTTGGGCGAGCAATTCTCTACTAGACAGGAGAGTATCTGGTTAATTAAATCTAGGCTCTAGAGTGCGTGTTTTGATTTGATTTTGTAATCGTTTGTTTCCAAGACTTGTACTTGCTACAATTTGAATCTCTGTGCTTTGTTAAATAATGGTGTACTTGATGTCACTATAAACTAATCTAAGTGCTGTGATTTAAGCGGAGCAGTGATCTAATGTGGAACTGGTAAGCTGGGCTGTCCTCTTTCTTTGGAAGCAGCGGATCAATGAATACTGCAAGTGTCCAGCGGACCAGGGGCTGGACAGTCCAGGGAGATGCTCGGAGGCCTCCGGGGTCGGACTGTGACAACAGGGCCTGCAAGGCCAAGAGGGGAGGCTTGGGTTTGCCATGACCGGTGCTGTTGGGGAGCACACCCACAACAGGCAGACACACACACACTAAGGGCAGGTGGTAGCAAGATGCCACCCAGCCCTGGGTACCCCCGGGAAGCATCACAGAAGTACAATATTCAGTCGGTTTATGAATACACAGAGAAAAACAACCTGTAAAATAACCCGACAGTCAGAGTTCTAAGCAAAGAGTGAGGTCTAGTGGTTAAAGCAAAAGACTGGGAATTGGGATTCCAGGGTTTCATCCCCAGCACTGACTTCGTGTGTATCCTTGGGCAAGTCACTTCGTCGCTCCATGCCTCAGTTTCCCCCTTTGTACGATGAAGGTCATGGCACTGACACTGTGTCTCTGGGGGATAGTGGGGCTTCATTCACTAGTGTCTGTAAAATGCTTCAGGATGCTGGGACAGAAGAGGCTAGCAACATGCAGCGTATTATTGTTATGAATAATAACTCCTCGTCCCTCACCCCATTATGGGAGCGAATCCCTCCCGCTTGCTAAGCAGGAGCTTGGAAGCTTCACCCAGGAAACAAACATCTAAATATTTATGACTTTGTGTTTATTTAGCCTCTTTCACCCACAGACCTCAAAGATTTTTACAATCATTAATCACTTACACCTTGCAGTGTCCCTCAAAAGTAGGCAAGTGCCAGGATCTCCATTGTACAGTTGAGGAAACTGAGGCACAGCAAGGTTAAGTAACTAGCCCCACGCAAGTTCCATGATGGCCATTTTACACATGGGGAAACTGAGGCACAGAGGAGTTAAGTAACTTGCCCAAGGCCACGCAGCAAATCAGGCAGAGCCCTACACGGATCCTATGAGTCCTGACTCCTGGTGCCATTCCTTCACTACAATTCCAGGAACACTATCAGGAACCAAGGACTAAGGGCAAAGGTGCATAGAGAGAGAAATACACAGGAAGAAAAACTGAGCAATCCCTCCTGTGGTCAGTCCCCTACTGCATTTGAGTGTATCTGTTCAGAACCGTCGCAGACGCCCGAAGTTCCCCTGTCCATCTGAAGGCATCCTCTTACCTTTTCCAGACAGGTGCCTCCATGTCACCGTAGGCTCTGGTCTCCCAAAGGCCAGGCACATGAGAGTTACGCTGCTACCTTCGTTCACCGTGATGTCTGATGAGATGTTTATAATCTGGGGAGGAACTAGATGAAAGAGAGAGAGAGAGAGAGAGAATGAGGAGAAATTCATGAGAACTGTGTTTCATCCAATGCTCTGCCGTGCACATACACACGGCGGGATCCTTAATGCTTGGCAATCTCAAGCCTTCCACTCTGGTACAGCACGTCTGAAGTGGCTCAGGGCTGAATTATGCAGGTTCAAAGAGATTGGAGCAAACCACATTCCTAGTGCTTCCCCTACTACGCTTGGGACGTCTCTACTGAAGTGTCAATGCAATGCCAGCTGTTCAAAGGCCCTCCTCATGAATGCTGCCCCCACTCAGGAGCTACAGCCTCATTCCACAGTCCAAAGCACTGACATATTCCACCATCCCAGAAGAGAACCCTCCTACTTTCCAAGTACCCCTGGTTTCTAAAAGAGACGTGCTGAACACTGGAGGAGCTTGGCCATTTACATCCAGCTGGTTTGCACATCCCACAGTTTGAAATGCCCTCTCTTTTTGCAAAGTTTTAATAGCATAGAGCAGCCAACTTACTACAACAAATAAACACGACACTGCTACCAAACATCGCTCAGTAGAGCATCGAGGGATTAGCTTAAACAACTGAAACCTGTCTGGGCTCATCACATAAAGCAAATTTTGTAGTGATCAGAGATGAACCTGAAACAAGCCTCCTGATCTCATCACCATAGAACAAGATTTCACAGCTTGGCCCAGGGATCTCTTCCTGGCAGAATATAACCCATTGGGATGCTTTTAGGGCCTGATCTAAAGCCCATAGAAGTCAGTGGAATTTCTATGCACTGTGGATCAGGCCCTTACAGTGCTAGCCACAGTTGCTGCCTTTGGGTGGTACATGGGACCCACAAGCACTCTGGGTGCTTTGCAGACAGGTGGGAAGACAGGCTTGTGCCCTGCAAGATTTACAGTCTGCAGATGGTGTTTTAAGAAAGGGGAAAGAGATGGAATGGAAGACAAGATTTTCCCTGCCCCTCCCACCCTTTTCCTAATTATGAATTGGGTCTTTTTTTTTCTTTAAATGCTCAGCCCACTTGCTCTAAGGTGCTGTTCTTGCTGCTTATGAGCCTTGTCTGTTTGCTGTTGGGTTTGTAACCCAGGTCTGTAAATTTTTAAATTTCCCAACTTGCTTTTTAAATCCTTGTCCATGTCTAGGCGGTTACTGATGTAGCTCTGTCCATGCAGAGAGTGGGATGGTTTTTTTTTTTTCAAACCACGCCCTACTGATTTGATATGGGACACAGCCCAGGACCTCAGACACCTGGTATCCTCCCTGCCATAGAATGAGTGCTTGGGAGTAGCACAATTCCCCACCCTACCCACCTGAAAATGGAAAGCCTGAGATGGTCTTTTCAGATGACCCTCTCCCCTCCCAGAGCCCCCATCCTCTTCCACCTCCCTCAGCTATTCACAGAGAAAAAGCACTCAAATCCCTTTCAGATGTTACCTCTAATCCAGCTGTGTGACTCCTTTCTTGCCCTGGGAATTCAGGCCCTGTCTGCTTTGCAGCCTGCCTGCTCCTGGATTCAGTGCCACGCTCCTGGCTGGGAGTCCAGGGCTGCAGCACCACCACGAGTTCTAAGGTTGTGGAGACCACCCCAGAAGACCCCTTCCCACAGCCTAGGCCTGAGGTCATGCAGGGATTATCCCCATTCCTTCATGATCTGAGCACACCAAAGCCATTCCTTTATTCATCGCTGCCTGGCTCTCTAAGAGGCTTGCAATGAAGTTATGCACCTAATGGCAAACTCACGTCTCGCCCAGCAAACACAGCAGCTAGGCACCACACTTCACAGCTCACCTGCTTCCAGACCCACCTCTCTCATCAGCAAGCCTCATTTCTGTTTTCCACGCCTCTTAAAGAAACAATGTCCAAAACTTTATCCCAGAGAAACCCAAGGCTGAGCCCTCTTGATTTAAGGGAGGGCACTGTCAAGTCTTTCAACACTGCCTCTGCAGCTCAAGCTGTAGCAGCTCACGCTTTAAACTCTGGAGGTCGCTGGTTCAGTCCCCACTGTGGCAGTTATTAAAGAGGTAGCTGAAGAAAATGGGGCTTGAGCTGTGTGGAATGAATTTTGTAGGGCAGAGTTTCTCAATGTGGGGGTCAGGTGAGGCTGCTGAGAGAGGGGCTGTAACCACCCTGCCCTTTCCATATTGCTGGGGAGGAGGTGGTCCCAGCTAGACCCTGGCTAGATGGGAGGGAAGTCCTGAAGTAGACAAGGCTTCACGGTAGTAACTGGTTCAGTTCTGCACTGCTAATTCTAGGGGATAAGCTGCTACCTACGTGTGGTGTCAGGAGCGCCTAGACATTTTGGAGAGGTTATTAATTATGTAGGAATCCAAATAAACAAACAAGAGATTGGCCAGAAAAGGAGCCAGGGAGCTGGAGTGAAGCACTGGACTCAGTTTCCAGCTCGGCCACAGATGCCCTGGCTGACCCCGGGCAAGTCACTCAGGCCAAATTTTTCAGAAGGGACCCCTGATGTTTTATGCCCAACCCTGAAGCGCCCAAAGGTGCTAAGAATCCACAGCTCCAAGGAACAGCCTGTGAGAGCTGGAAGACCTCTGCCTACCCCCAGGGGTACGCATACCCCTGGCTGAGAGCCACTCCACGTGAAAATTAGGCCCTAAACTTGGGCAGCCCAAGATGGGGTCCCCCAGACTTAAAGGCCACTTTTGAAAACTGGGGCCTTAATCCTGTTTTGTGAATCCCCAATGTTCAGAAAGGCCAAGAGTTGTACAGAGGAGGAAGCTGAAGCATCATTTGGAGAGAAAGAGAGCGAGTGTGTCTTGTGTGTGTCTTTGGTTTCTGAGCCCTTTTGGGTGCCCACATTTCAAGCTTTTCCTCACAACCATGAGGACTCGGGTTTTCTGTTCGAGAACCCCCACCATAATCCCTTGGTCCCGGTGCTGGGGCTGTAAGTAAATCACCAAATATGGCGAGACTCCCGGTAACATTTCAGGGGGTGGCAATGCTCTCTCTCTCTGGACCTCAGTCTGCCCTTATGGCTCTGCCCACAGGGAGTTGGTGAGGATAACTTCCTTCAAGTTTGTGGGCCCCTCAGACACTGCAGCAATGAAGGCAAGCACCTAGCTAACCAGGCAGGTTATTCAAAATGTTCATTTAGGAAAGCTTCATTCTGTGATGCTGCAAAGCAGCGGGTGGTTGGAGGGAAGATCTCCCGCCGTGTGGAGGTTGAGTTCTGACTCTCCCCTCTCAACTGCTGGGAGCAGGAAGAATTAGAGAGCTGTTCACAATGCCTTGAATTCGCTCGGGGAAAGATCTTTAGTTTTCAATCCCCACTCTGCTGCTGGCGATATAAAGCCTGGCAGATTTAAAGGATGGCTGACATCTCATGGCAAGCTGAAAAACATCCGACGAGGAAATTATTCAGCCCCCTCCATCCTAAATTTTCTGTATTTCTCTTCGCTGGCTCTTTATTACAAAGGACACTGGCGTGAAAACGTGTTCTTCAAGGATTCATCTGTGTCTCTGCTGTTTATTCCCCACCTGAAATCATAATCTCCTGTTTGCGCCTTCACAGCTGGTTGCTATGGAAGTGATTATGTCCTTGGTATCTTTCGCTCCCACCATAAAGCAGGGGAGGAAGAAGCTAGTTCAAGGAGAGGATGAATGGTCTCTGCCAGGGCAGTACTGAAGTCTGTTAAAGGCACTGTATAAGGAGCATGGCATGACTGAATAGTTTTGTGGTTTATATTTAAATGAAGAAGGTTATCCAGGATTACACAGGCCTACATGGAACATAAACTTCCATTTAAGCACAGGTAACTGTGATCCATCCTGCATGGAGGAGGTGACGTGTAAGCTCCACAATCTAGCCCTCGCATGGTATGTTATTTGAGGCAGGGACTGTCTCTTGAATATGAACTGCTCGTAGCACAGCAGGGCCCTGAGCTTGGTTACACCTAACTCCTAGGAAAGCCAGACTCCTTTGAGGTGGCGAGTCTGCCAAGAGGTTTGCATTATGCAGTGCACAGCTAAATCCCCGCCCTTGGGCAGCAGCACCCAGAACCCTGCTGCTTTATATCATGTCATGTCAGCTCAGATCCTGTTATATTTATGATTGCGTCTCGCCCCTGTGTTGTATTTTGTGGAGAGAGATGATAGGGAATGAGAACAAATGATTATGAATTATAGCGATATAAATACATGCCATGATGCTGATGACATCACAAACTACTCGCGCTTTGCTCTGGTGGTTTATAATGATTGTTTCCAGAGCATCTCCTGGCACGTTTATTTATAGCCTTATTCACAGTTTCCCTCATCTTAATGTGCACAAGGCATAGAGTCTATTACATACTGAAGAAGAAGGGGTTACTTCTTGCCCATCCTTCCCCTGGCATCTCCCTTGGCTCTCTTTCCAGTGTCCGTTGGGCAAGGTACTGGCTTGATGGCTCCGGAGATTGGAAATCCTCTCCCCCCACATCCTCCCGCCCTAACTGAGTCTTTCTGGTCTGTTCCCCTTTTAGCCTCTGCTGAGCCTGCTGGCCAATCCCTGTCACAGAGGTGCTTTTGTGACATGCACAATCAGAAATGGGCCGAGGATGGCAAATTCATTTCATGCAGGGCAGGCATTTCTGGCCATTAACCTGGGCTGGATCTGAACCACTGACCTAGAGATGAAAGCACCTGTTACCATCTAATGCCTGGCCCTACCACCTCACTCCTATTCTATTAGCACCTGCTTGTTCCACTGTCTCACTAACTCCCCCTTGCCCCTTTGCTTTCGTACCAGCTCCTCCTCCTCTTTCTTCAGTCTTGACCCTCTCTTTCCTGCTGCTACTTCTTTCTCCCTCCTTCCCCTACCCTATTACCCCTCTGTGATTCCTTTCAGCTCGTGTGTCCTGCAGCCTCCTCTGCCTTCTCTTCGCCCCATCACCCCCCACCCCACCCGCTCCCATTCTGCAGGCTGGAATGGTGATTTCTTGCCAACAGCAGACAGGTGTGAGCAGAGCTGGCATAGCAGGGATGTGAGAATCCCAAGCAAGGCTAGAGGCTTTGAGCCATTTCCTAGTTGCCAAAGGCCAGCAGCGTTAGTCACAGGACCCGTTGGGAAAGATCTAATGGAGGGGGAAGGAGAGTAGAAGTAGAGAATTATTTTTGCCTTTAATTTATATGAGAAAGGCGTGGGCTCTCAAATCTCCATGTGGGATGAAATCAGAGCAGAAAGTAGGCGTGCTTATTCTATGAGTCACTGGGGTAGCCTGATCAAGCAGGGAAATGCCCACGGGTGTGAGGCTGAAGACAGCTTGGGAGGGTAGTAAAAGGGCAACATCTGCCCTAGAATGGATAGTTTGGGTCTGTGATAACAGGGAGGCCTCTGAAGTAGAAAACAAAAGGGCTGAGACAGTCGTTACATGGCTAACGCAGGCTGCATGGGCATGTAGTGAAATGTCCTTCCAGCTTAGGGTACGCAGAAAGAAAGAATGCCTTTCGGACATAGGTGACAGCTATGTAGAGATGCTCCCTGCAGAGCTAGACTCCCACAGCTGGCCCTGGAGGCCTGATGGCCAGACCTAGAGCTCCCTATGTGCATGTGACTTTCAGGAAGAGCTTCTGATATTTCACCCGTAAATCAAGATGTCTAAGTGCTACCGGTTATGCCTGCAAGATCAAAGGCTGGGGCCAGATGCTGTGGAATGCCAGACACAGGGAGGGGGTCAGGTCCTCATTTTCCAGCTCTGTGCAAAAAAAAAAAAAAAAACCAAAAAAACCCCAAGGCTGAAAATCACTGATAAAAACATGATAACTGAGTCTCATTACAGCTAAAGACAAGTCTCATATTTTAGCATTTTTATTAAAGCTTTTTAAATTACTGAGTGTCTGGTATATTCAATACCAGCCTAAGTGATTTATATTAGTCTATCCCCAGATACTCCATCTAATAAATAACTTGGCAATCTCCTAACCCATAAATATCCCTGGCCCCGGCAAAAAGCAATTAAAGCATGTTAAAAAATGCTGCTTCCCAGCTCTCCAGACTGCAATGTCATTGGATGCTTCACCTGGAATATTTCATATCACTTATTCGGGCAAAAAAGAAAAACAAACCACACATGCACACAGAAACCCACCCTTGCCAAGCTCCCCCCATCCAAAATTTATGCTTTTGCTCCAATTTAAAAACAAGCTAAATACAAAACAATTTTTTAATGTTTAAACATGTCACAATGATGTAGAGATGTTACCGAGGTAAACATTATTTCCAGCAACAAGTGTTTCTTAGCTGCCTGAGACAGCTTAGGCTGCTAAAATATTGTTAAAAACCACTTTGGGAAGCAGTGGAGCCAAAAAACGTGCTTAAAATGCTATGGCATTAAGCACCAAGACAGCAGACTAAAATGGTGTTAAAGGCTCCTGCCTCGCCAGCCCAGAATATATTTCAGGTTATTAAAGTTCAGGTGTATGCCAGGTAAAAGTCACCCTTATTTATGAGGCAAACTTGGAGTTCAGCGGTATATGCTTTAGTGGCACTACCTCTAGGAAAGTCCCTGCTTCCACCAGGACGATGAATGGGAACCTCTTGTGTACTCTGGATACCATGGCTTTTTCAAACAGAAGTTCACTGTTATGCATCGGTTGGTCATGGAGGGTTTCACTGCAAAACTTAATAGAATTCCAAGAATCTAGTCCGGGCGAGTTGTCGTGGAACTCAGTGCAAAGTGTTAGATATTTGTCATAGGACCATAGTAAAGGCTCCCAGGAAGACATGCTTTCTTCTAATCCTCCTGATTCAAGAACTTGATTAGACATGCAGGGTACATGTACACAGCAATGAAAGACATGCAGCACCGTGCCTGAATCCATGTCAGCCGACTTGGGTCAGCAGGGCAAAAAAAAAGAAGTGTGGACATTCAGGCTTGACTGGATCCTAGGCTCTGACACCCAGCCCGAGCCTGAATGTCTACACCAGAGGTGGGCAAACTACGGCCCGCAGGACCGTCCTGCCCGGCCCCTGAGCTCCCGGCCGGGGAGCCTAGCCCCCGGCCCCTCCCCGGCTATTCTCCCTCCCCCGCAGCCAGGCCGCCGGGCGGGCAGCACACTGTGCTCATGCAGGGCAGCGCGGCAGCGTGTCTGGCTCCGGCCGGGCAGCGCAGCTGCCAGACATGCTGCTCTGAAGAGCATGGTAAGGGGGCCGGGGGGTTGGATATGGGGCAGGGGGTCCCGGGGGGCAGTCAGGGGACAGGGAGCAGGAGGCGGTTGGATGGGGTGGAGGTTTGCGGGGGGCAGTCAAGGGATGGGGAACAGGGGGCGGTTGGACAGGGCAGAGGTTCTGGGGGGAGGCAGGGGACAGGGGGGGTTGGATAGGGGGGTGGTTAGGGTTGGGGGGGGTCCCAGGAGGGGGAGGTCAGGGGACAAAGAGCAGGGGGGTTGGATTGGTCAGGGATTCTGAGGGGGGCAGTCAGGGGGCAGGAAGTGGGAGGGGTCAGATAGGGGGCAGGGACCAGGCCGTTTGGGGAGGCACAGCCTTCTCTACCTGGCCCTTCATACCGTTTTGCATCCTAATGTGGCCCTCGGGCCAAAAAGTTTGCCCACCCTGGTCTACACTCTAGTTTTAGCCCTGCAGCCTGAGCCCAGCTGATCCGGGCTCTGGGTCTCACTGCCATGGGTTTTTTATTGGTGTGTAGACGTACACTTACGGGTACACACCCAAGGCCGGGGGGCTTGCGTGAGTGCTCTAAGGTAGCTATGTGGACAGTGCTTTGAAGGTGCTGCGCAGGCTCTGAAACCTAGGAGGGGGGGTGGGCTTGACAGACCCTAAGCAAAACATCTTTAGCCCAGATTCTCAAGGGTACGTAGGCGCCTGACTCCCACCGATTTCCATGGTGGGAAGCTGAGCCACTGTCCTTAAAACTAAGTTCACTTCCTGTTCTTTCCAGAAGAGCTTCAGTCTAGAGCAGTGGTGGGCAACCTGCAGCTGACATTTTGCTGACCTTGACCGTCCGCAGGCATGGCCCCCCCGCAGCTCCCAGTGGTCACGGTTCGCCGTTCCCAGCCTATGGGAGCTGCGGGAAGCAGCGGCCAGCACGTCCCTGCGGCAAACCAGCAAGTCCCGGGAGTGGCGAACCGTGGCCACTGGGAGCTGTGGGGGGGGGGGGGCATGCCCGCGGACAGTCGACGTCAGCAAAATGTCTCGCAGCCCGCAATCAGATTACTCTGATGGGCTGCATGAAGCCTGCGGGCCGCAGGTTTTCCACCACTGGTCAAGAGACCAGGATTATGAGTGGCACACTAAGAGGAAGTGGGGTCTAGTCCCAGCTCTGCCACTGAACTGCTGGGTGTCCTTGACAAAGTCACTTCACCTCTTGGTGCCTCCTTTTCCCCAGCTCTAAAACAGAGAGAAATCCACTTATCGTCCTTTAAGATCTAGGGATGGGAAGCCTTACACAAGACCCTGAGTCTAACGCCTGGCCTGGTTTTCTGCTACAGATTTAAAAAGGAGTAATAGGAACCATTGTTAATGTCAGACAGTGAAGGTCTCCTTTAGCCTGGAATTTACCTTTGGCTGTCCTATGTGAATTACCTTAATTAACAGTCATATTTACTGTCAGACAGGCCAATTCCTCGTAAGCAGGCATGGATCCACCCAAGTCAACCCCTTCATGTGTTTCATTGAGGTCAATGGGGTGGCACTCGCACCAGGGGTGAGTTTGGCCCAGACTGAAGGTTCCTTCATGCTGCGATATTCCTGTATGGCCATCCCAGCCCACAGTGTTGGGCAACACAGGAATTTGCAAGGAAAGGGCTAACCCGAGTCTGTACCATTCACTTGCCTTTGGAACGGGCAGAAGAGAGGACCTTGGACTGAACATGTCATCAAGGAGACATTTCTGGGCTCAAATAGGTACTTAGGGTAGTTTGAGCACCCAAAGATGAAACTGGATGTCCTAAGGCAGAGGGACGCACACAGAAAAGTTTAACAGCAGCTGCTGTGATGTGAACCTCCAACCCACAGAGACAGGACCAGGGGTGCTCCTCTAGCCATTAGGGTGAAGTATCCTAAGCTGGGTTCTAGTCTAGTCTCTATAGCTTCTTATATCATCCTCATCATCGTAGTACCTGAGGTCCTCCCAGGAGTGCACTACATCTGTCTTGTGTTCGTTCTCTCATCCTTACCCTGGGGAGAGATGTAAGTGAAGGGGAGTGTTTAGTTGTGGATTTTTTTTTTTATGATACACACACACACACACACACACACACACACGTTGCTCCACGTTTATGTCGGTGAAAGCCAGGTAAAAAAAAAGTGTCTTGCACGTAGAGCGAAAGGTGGTGAGGTTTGTGATGGGCCTTAGTGCCTGGGGGAGATCAATCCACATGCTTGGGCTGGCCCCCGAGAAAGCTGTCTCCTCTACAGACAAACTTTACCCTTACTGCCGCTAGTTCCATTGTGCCAGAGGAGCAAAGTGGTCAACTGCGATCTTTATCATTGAGCTTTAGTGGCTCTTTTAGATACCCTGGGCCTGAGCCATGGAGCGCCATGCAGATAACAATCGAGACCTTGTACTTAATTCAGTATGCTACGGGAGGCCGGTATAAGGAGTGGCGGGCAGGTCTGAGGTGCTGGTGGTAGCCCGGGTTGCTGAGGCAATGTGCTGTAGCGTACTGTATCTTTTGGAATTTCCTAAGCACTGACGACTTGATACCCAGGTAGATTGCAGTGCCATAGCGCCACGGAGAAATGAGGAAGGCACGCATAACTGAGGCCGGTCATCATCCAGCAGGATGGGATGGCGTCTCCTAGCCAACTGGATGGTAGAGAGCATCACTCATGGATGCTGCAATATGAGAGCTTGGCATCAGCAAAGAATCTAGGAGTGCTCTCAGCCAAGGAGCGAATTGACCCCCGGCGGCTATGTACTTTCAATCAAAGGAGACTGCACTGCAACCACCATCACTAGAGAACGCTTTCCTCTGCCCACCAGCATTACCTTGGCCTTGCTCAGGTTCGGCTCCAGCCAGCTGTTCTTCATCCAGGAGCTGATCTCACCCGAGCACTGGGCGGCCCTGGCAGTAGTGGTATGGTCATACGTAAGGCTGTGATTCTTTCATGGAGGTCTCAGAAATCACAGCTGGAGTGGCTGACTTCAGGGGACCACCCAAGCAGCGGTCCTGGGGGTGGTCCCGGGGCACGCCGGAGCAACGGTCCCAGAGGCTGCCCCGAGCCAGCTGCACCAGCCGCTGCTCGGGCGGCCCCGGGCAGCTGGCTCCGGGGAGCCCCAGAACAGCGGCCTGTGTGGCTGGCTCTGGGGAGTGCCCAAGCAGTGGTCCTGGGGATGCCCTGGGGGACCGCCCAAGCAGCAACGGTCCTGTGGCGGCTAGAGCAGGGGCACCAGGGGCGCCCAGAGGCCATCCACAGAGTGGTCCCAGGAGCAGCGGTTGGGGGGCAGTCAACCCCCAGCACTGGAGCAGGGCCCCTGGAGCAGCGGGGCCCCAGAAGTAGAGATTTAGTCACGGATAGTTTTGGTAAAAGCCATGGACAGCTCACAGGCAGTGAATTTTTATTTATTGCCCGTGACCTCTCAGTGACTTTTATCAAAAATAGCCGTGACTAAATCTTAGCCTTCGGGTACGTCTTCACTACCCGCCGGCTCTGCGCGTAGTGATCCATCTATCGGGGATCGATTTGCCGCGTCTCGTCTACACGCGATAAATCGATCCCCGAATCGACGCCTGTACTCCTCCTCGGCAGGAGGAGTAAGCGGAGTCGACGGGGGAGCTGCCGCAGTCGACTCGCCACCGTGAGGACAGCTGGGTAACTCGAACTAAGATACTTCGACTTCAGCTACGCGAATAGTGTAGCAGAAGTTGCGTATCTTAGTTCGAACCCTCCCCTAGTGTAGCCCAGGCCTTAGTCATCCGTGGTGAAGGACAGGTAGAGCTGTGTCATCTGCATATTGCTGGCACTGGATTCCACGTCATCCGACCAGTTCACCTGGTGGCTGCATGTGGCTGTTGAACAGAAGTGGTGAGTCATTCACTGCTCTGCTATGGGAGACTATTATATCCTCTTCTCCTTGCAGATTTCACCAGTGTGCAAGCCCAGCTGCTCAGACTATGTGCTGTGCAGAGAACAGGTCCCTCTTTGCATCTCCCTCTGCTCCTCTTCCCAGCTCCAGCCAGGCTTCAGCCTGGCGCAAGCCAGGAACAGACTAGTTCCATTTTTGCTTGGATTGCTAGCAAGGCCTTGGAAGGGACTACAGGGCACTTGCCTATAAGAGAAACATCCTCCCACCCGACCTGTTTTTCTTTTTTTTTTTCCACTTGGCTTCTGATTAAACTTTTTATGATGTTGCCAGTTCCTTAAGAAGAACAAACTACTCTGGAACGACCCCAGTAGAAAAGCAATCTAACAGCTTTTGCTCTGCAGGGATTTGCCAGTGTGCTCTCTGCTGCAGATGTTTGAGCAAATAGGGCTTTACCCAGGCAAGTGATTTATGATTTAAAACCCAAGGGGGGGGGGAGCCAAAGATGAATGGCCCTCAAATGCCAAATGCTAACCAAATTTCCTTTCCCAGCATTCCAAGTCAAACAGCTGCTCCACACCCATCTAGCTCTGTTTATAGAGTTTATTCTTTTTTAATTATTGTGATAGTCCCTCTTGGTGCAAATCTCCTCTGAACAATCTCCAACACAATCCATAATTTCTCGCTCTCTTTTTTTTAAATTGGCAAAGACATTAATTGATGGTGGCCCAATCCCAGACAGCAGGTGAGAAATTTAGTCTGTTAAATGGGGACTTGCCAGTGCAATCTCACAGGGAGTCTGGAGTGTATCAGGATGCACAAGTAATTCCAGGCTCTCTCTGTAACCTGCAGACTGGGGATGCATTCCTTCAGAAAGGTGACCTGGTAGTTCACTTCTGCAGTCATCCATGCAGGGCAGAAGGATTGTTTGCACAGATTCAGTTGCCCCAGAAGTGGAATGTATCTAAAATGGCACTACACGGATGTAACTCCCACTGATAGACATCTGCCTTGGATGCAAAGCAGGATACCTTGCGTTGATGGGTACCCAGTGGAAGAAAATTTACATACAAACACAGGGCAGTTCCCACTGACAGGACAGTGCCACTGGTGGAAGACAAGGCCTAAGGCTTTACCTAGAGTGAAGTAATCTCGAACAAACTTTCGATAGCTTGCCTACGCCGGGCACAAAAGATGCAGACAAGCTACGAAGAGATGGGCCAGCAGTTTCTTCAGTGCGGCTAAGTCAATAGCATGCTTACCCATGAGCTACAAGTCTGCAGGGTCTAGTCCTATGGGCACGTGTTCTTATATACCAGAGGGCTAGGAGGGTGCTGGACCTTTAGAAGAATCGTCTGGTGAGAGAGGTGTTAAATTCATAGATGCTAAGGCTGGAGGGGACGACTGTGATCACCTTTTCTGACCTCCTGTATAACACGAGCCAGAAAACTTCCCCAGAATAATGCCTAGAGCACATCTATTACAAATGCTCTCGGAATTATTTTGGGGAAGTTCTATGGACTGTGCTATATAGTGCTCTAAGCTTTCCACCATCCAGCTGGCGAGGAGACTTCCTCAAACACACAACACAGTGAGGTCCCTCCTGCCCAGGGAGAAGAGAAAGATCCCCTGGCACTTTTTAGAAAAGAGTAAAAGGCATGAAACCCAAGCTACTGGTCCCCTGCTCTATGAAATGGGCGGCAGTTAGAAATGGTTGGAACCGTTCTGGAAGCCGAGAGCTTGCGTGAACTTCAACCCTTTCTCCAGGCCAAGCTGAACACGAGCTATTTTTAAGAATTGAGATGGGTTTAGTTAAGGACATTCTCACCGCTCCCAGAGCCAAACCAGGCCCCAGCTCTGCCCTCACACTGACCCCAGCCAGTGTCCTCTCCTCTGACAGTCAGATCCCTGAAACTGGACTCATACAGCCTCCAGATCTACTGTCAGGGCCATACCCCTAAAGCTTTCCACAGGGCTTTGGCTAACACAAGGACTACGGCTCCCTCCCTCTTGTGCAGGGGAGGCTGTGTGGTCTAGTGGATAGAGCACTGCACTGAGATTCACGAGACTTGGGCTCTATTCCCTACTCTGCTACTGGCTTGCTGGGTGGCCTTGGGCAAATTGCTTCACCACTCTGTGCCTCAATTTCCCCATCTGTAAAATGGGGCTAATGATGCTGCCCTCCTGTGTAAAGCACTTGGAGATCTACTGTGTATTATCATCGGTGGGGGTGATTCTCTGAACAAAGTCCTTTGGATTCCAAGTAGGCTTGGGTCAAGACCTATGCTCTGGAGCCGAACACTACTAAATATAGGGGGATATTAGAAATCCTTCTTTTTGACCGATGCTGTTGTATAAGGTGCCTCCCTGCAGTATCTAAGCAGTGATCAGAATTAAGGAGCGCAAAAGCCCAGCAAAGAAACCAATGTTTTGAGACAGAACTGGGTACTGACACAATAAACACTGTTTCTCGTCTAACTCTGTTCCAACCACGTGGCAGCCACACTATAGCATACCGAGGGCCTGAGTAATTGATAGCATGATTTGGGCTAGTGTCATAAAAATTCCAATCCATGCTGGATAAGGAAACCCAACAAGACCCATGCTAGTAACGATTATGGTGGGCAATGGTTCTTCTTAGCAGGGTTCCTGACTTAGGCTCTATTTGTGCGAGCATTTTTCATCCAAGTTTGCACAGCTGCATAACCACCACATTAGTACCAATGGGGTGGCTAATTTAGCCTGGCTGGCAATGACTTGCTTGTATTAGCTGCACCAGAGGTAGGCTTGGAGAACCATTCTAATGCAGACCGTGCTCTTTTGTGGGCAAATCCTAACCCTCCAGGATGTCTGACTAGTTCTACTACCCAAGGCTACGCACATGCTATTGCTCCGTGCATCGTTAATGTCGTGTTTGCTTACAGTTTCACTTGCATTATTACAGTGATGCACTCAGCGTTTTCTTGATTAATAGAGGGGCAGCGTAAATCCACATTACATCCATTCTAATCTGCTGTGATACCTGGAAGAGAACAAATAATGGAGTGATTCGGGAGCCCACTGAGCAGCACAGCTCTCTGGGTATTTTGGAAATGAAGCTGAGGCAGGTGAAAAGTATCTGGCTGACAAACAACTTGTGCCTTAGTCTTGACTCAGAGGTTAGTTCAACTTCCAGGACCAATAAATATGCACTATTGAGACAGAGAGCAAAAGTACCAATGGATATTTAAAATATTACTTAGCATTTATCTAGCACTTCTCCTCTGTGGATCTCAAAGCCCCCTGCAAAGGTGGGGAAGTTAATACTGCTTCCCCAGTGTACAGATGTGGAAAGTGAGGGACAGAGAAGTGAAGCCATTTGGGCAAAGTCACATATACTGAGCCAGTAGAGGACGGATAGCTCAGTGGTTTGAGCATTGACCTGCTAAACCCAGAGTTGTGAGTTTAATCCTTGAGGGGGCCATTTAGGGATCTAAGGCAAAAATTGTGGATTGGTCCTGCTTTGAGGATGACCTCCTGAGGTCCCTTCCAACCCTGATATTCTACGATTCTACGAGTGACAGAACCGGAACACAAGCCAAATTGCTGGTTCCCAGTCCAGTGCCATATGTACGTAGATATATTCATATATGGCCACCATCACCATAGTATGCAAACACTTCACATACATTCCTGCTCACAATACCCCTGGGAGTGAGGCCAAGTGCTAGTCTCCCCATTTTACAGTTAAAGAGCTGAGGTGCAGAGACTTGCCAAAGGCCACCTTGGAAGACTGTGATGGAGCTAGGAACAAAACACAAATCTCTCCGGTCCCATTTGAGTATCTTAACCATCACACCATCCCATTTCTCCTATCTTCTGGGCCAGCCCCTTCCTCCACAATCAGTGCCAACTGCAACGACAGCTTCAAGATCTGAGTACGTATCTGCTAGGATCCGGACTGATGCCCACCAAGTCATTGCACACATGATAATAAGGAGCTGTCCGACAATACCAATTTTCAGTCACTACTGCTCTGGCTCCAGATTTGAAAGAAGACCCAAGAGGTGAAAGCCTTCAAAGCAGTGTCACCAATCCCCTCGAGCCATCCCGTTCCCCTCTGAGCTCATCTCTTCAATAGCTTGTCAGAGTCAAGCTGCAAGGTTGTGGCAAATAACTCATGTTTGAAAAACAAAATGAAAGAAGTCAGGAGGGAGATGGAAAAGTTTTCAGGGTCACGAGACACATTTGTGGGAAGCCTTTAAAGTAGAATTTAAGAGCAACTGAGCGGTTGCCATGGAAATAGGTAAAAGCTAATCCATGATTTGTAACCTTTAGATTCCAACTGCACCCAGCTGGGGGCATTTTGCTTTATCTTCCCCTCTCCCCCCAAAGCTCATCTTAGAAATTATTTAAAAAAACCAAATTAATAAAAGAAAAGGGAAAACAGGACCTAACGTCTTAACATCTTTATAGAATAGTCGTTCATGGGAAGGCAGGGAGGGAGAGATTCTTTAAAATAAGAAAAATATAAAGACTTGGAATACTACGTAAGATGGAGCGGAACACACCCTAATTCTACTCACAGATGCACATCTCTGTGACTGTAGCCAGTGGATACTGACCCCATGCTCTCTCCCACCCCGCAGTCACCAGCAATGAAAAGCACCTTGAATGACTCGTATTACACATGTTAATTCCTTATGCTTAACAATCAGCTCCACCATGTATTTCGCTGAGAGACTCTGAGACCGGAAGACGAACTCTGTGCGAGCTGGAAAGCTTGACTCTTTCATCCGCAGAAACTGACCCAATGACAGATATCATGTCACCCATCTTGTCTCTCTAATATCCTGAGACCAACACGGCTGCAACACTGCAGATGAACACAGACGAACACCTTTGCACCTGAATGCACTGCTACAGAAGGAGCTGTTGTTCAGCGATTGTTAAGCTCCCCTCGGTTTCACTCTGGTCTCTACTTTCCTCTCCAATGGATGGTGCGAGGACCATGTACAATGACCAAACTGCCATACCTGGATCAGCATCGGGGTATGGACCTTCAGTGCTAAGAGCATGGGCTTCTGCCACTCGGTGGAACTCCATTACTTCGTAACAGGAGTAGACCCTTATCTTATGTGGAATGGCTATCAGAGAGGGACAAACAACCACGTGCTCCCAGTGTGAGTTACTCCCACATCAGATAGCCAAGGGCTTCCCTTTGCCCCTATTCTCCTTTCAACAAACACAGTTATTTTGGTGGCTACCAACACAATTACTTCGCTGTTCACTTTAGAGCCTCTGCGTCCCCCTTGTGGTACCCCAGGATCTTTGGCAGTGGGGCATAGGGTCCTTTACCAATTTGCCAGGATCCCAACCATTAATTAACCATCTTGTACTGGTGGAAGCTGCCTCTGCATCACAAATTTGCATAAGCTTGAGTGCTTTGGAAGTGTCTGTCAATTCTTGGCCCCCTGCCACAGGGTAGCTCTAACGTGTCTGGCAGGCTTTTACAAGGCAGATTTCCCTAAGTGGAGGAATCCATTTGCTCCCCTTCTGCCCAGGGATTTTTTTCTCAGCACACTGGCCCACAAGCTTTGCCCAGAAGTGAAATGTGCATCTGTGTTCTCTTGTGACATTTGTTTTGCACCTTGTCTGCCCCTGCACCGTGCTGTCAAATTTGCTTATGGACATGCAGTGTCTGTGTATCCTGCACACAGATGTGTGGTCCATGCTCGCAAGCCCGTTTCCCTTTGTGTCTCACACTCACGGACCGCTGCGGCTCGCAGATAGGCAGTTCTGCGTGGACAGGCTTCGGCACTGGGAGGGGCCGACTGGTGTGTCAGCCGATGTATAAAGAGCAGAGTGCATAGGAAAAGCTCCTGCTGCTCCCGATGACCGTGGCATGGATGCCATCGCCCCCTTTCAGCCTTTTAGAATAGTTTGGTGACTGCAGCTCATTCTTCCCAGTCTGACTACATGCTTCCTTCCTCACTGGTTTTGCACTCATATCCTACCCTCTGAGGAAGCCAGGATGGGTGGATGGATGGACAATCCGTTCTCTCTCTCTTTATCCGGAGGCTGCACAAAATGTTTGCACAACCATCCCCAAGCACAGTCAAGGCAACAACTTAAACCAGCCCTATCATTTCTTCTTGAGAAAGTTCGTGGTTCTCACCTTCAAGGTGCTCAATGCACTGGGCCCAGGATATCTAACAGACTACCCAAAGCTCTGTCCGGGAGCTGTGGTGACAGCTCCAATTCCCAGGCACAATGGGATTTTCAATCCTAAGCTTACCTGTTCAGGAGACAAGCTTTCCTGAGGGCCAGCCCAAGACTATGGAATGAATTCACCCAGAACTCAGGGTCATCGTAAACTTCCCCACCTTCCACTCCGAGTGCATTTCTCTGGTTTGCCTTCTTTAAACACAAACACAGAGCAGAGTGGGCTTCAAAAGAAAGAAATGAAAACAAAACCCTACTAAAATAAAGCATCCCAGTGCACACACCACTCTCCCCCCAGGGAGAGGATGAGAGAACAAACCACATCTGCCAGATGTTAGTCATGTCACAATGGACAACTGGAGACACTCAAATAGTAGGTGGTGAGGGTGGCGTAAGATCCTTTATACAATAGAATAAAATTCTCCAGGCAGAAGGGCTATTCTAGCTTCATCTTAAAGCCAACCCGCACAACAACCTTCCACGGTCGTTCTTAAGTCTTAATGGTAACTGATTCCACATTTGCAGAACCTTATAACAAAAAGCTTTTGTCCATAACTTGTATTCATTTGAAGGTATGACAATTTCAAAGCCTCCACAGTGTATAAGCTGGGCTTGTTGAATGTAGCGTATTAAACAGTTCACTAGGCTTACAACAGTTCCGAATGTTAAAAATAAAATTGTACCAGCAGTACTGCCGTCTCTGCGCTGGAGCAAAGCAGACAATTTTTGAATAAAGAAAACAGCCGCATTTGTTGGAGCTAACGAACAATGCCAAATGACATCTCCTGCTCATAATATACAAACTGCATTGAGAGAGCTCATTAGACTGCGTTATTATCATATGCAGGATTACCACCGGCAAGAACTGGCTTCCCCGCTGATGTATGCCTATTCTCAGCCAAGAGTGCTAAGTCAAACTGCTACTTAATCTATAAAGAAACTGGAGTTTAACATGGTCACCCATATAACCTGCTATAAAAGTCGTGCCAGATCAGAACGATCTCAATGTTCATCATTTTTAGGACAAAATGCAAGATTCATCTGTGTGACACAGAGTTCTCTCTCTCTCTCTCTCTCTCACTCACACACACACACTCCTACTCCCTGTCTCAAAGAAGAGGAAAGAACGCAAGGTGATCTTGTATTTCTCTGAGGTGATCAGATACCACGGGGATGGGTGCATTACAGACATCCAGAGAGCTCAGACAGATATGACAGAATCAAAGGCCTAAACCTTTAAGTCAGTCAAGCACCTTCTCAAATTATAACAGCCAGTGAGATAAAACTATCAATGACAGCCTTGTTCAATTACAGCCTAATTCAATCTGCATTCAATGCTGTGATTATTGCAGGTGACTATTGCAGTATGGGCCATATTCTCCTTTTGGTTATATTCGAACAGGTTGGTTAAACATCTTTGGGGCTGGATGGGTTAGGACAGTGGTCCTCAAATTTTTGTACTGGTGACCCCTTTCACATAGCAAGCCTCTGAATGCGACCCCTCCTTATAAATTAAAAACACATTTTTATACATTTAACACCATTATAAATGCTGGAGGAAAAGCGGGGTTTGGGTGGAGGCTGCCAGCTCGCGACCCCCCCATGTAATAACCTCACGATCCTCTGAGGAGTCCTGACCCCCAGTTTGAGAACCCCTGGGTTAGGAGATTAATAAAGGGATACAGAGTTTTCCAGTGCCAGGTCATACTCCCAAGCTAGACTCCAGCCCAGGGTGGGTGGTAAGGCATGTGACTAAAATTTGCTACCATCTGATGATTGTGCAACGACCTATCAATGTGAGTCATGAACTGGGTGGTCTCACCCATGCTTCCAGCAGAGAGGTGACTATTTCACCCCCACACCATTCCCAGATACTTTCCTTGTTGCCAGTCACAACAAAGATTCAACAGAGAAAAAGGTCCCTGGGAACCAAATCACCATCTTGTCACCTAGACATGGTCTGTTTGAGTCAGGCCTGAGGCATATCAGCAGGGGGCTCTGTGGTGAAACTTGACATGATGTTGCTCAGACTATGTCTGAGCTGTGGTTAAATAGGAGACTTCAGACTCCAGGGCTGGATTGCCAGCACTAAATTCACTGGGGTGGGGCAGAGGGGAAGAAGGGCAAAATGAGGTTAAACTTTTCTTGTGGTGATTTGAGCTAAATTGAAAATGACTCTCTCTGTAGCAGTCTCTTGGGTAAGAATGGTGCTAAACAGGCACTGAGTCAGTCCTGCTAAATCATCTCTTTACAAAAAGAAGGAGGTGTGGTAAAACTCCCGCTACATACAGCAGATACCTGGAGCCTGCTGCATAGCCTCCCGCGAGAGTCATGGAGATTATCAGGGCCTAAAGAATTCATCTGCTCTCCTGCCATTAAGGGGTTCTCCTTGGTACAGCAGCATGCGGGCACAGGCTGTCCCGAGCGAGATGATAGAGTTCTGATAGACTGAGACGCGCTGAAGATGGAGCTGAACCTCAGCGGTCTAATGGGCCCAGCGAGGCAGTAAATATCACAGCAATTTGACACATTAATATAGAAGTACAGTCTGTTATATCGAAGGGAGATTGTCTTAGTCCTTAAGGGGGAAACAGCAATCCAAAAATGAAAAGTGTGTGCTGGCAACGGGGGGAAAAATGTAGTTAACGCCGAGCATTGAACTGAGCAAGTTCTGCCGCCTTCCCTCTGACAAACTCCATCTCAGGAAACCTTTCCTACTGCCCAGCACCTGCATTGGCTTCCAAGGGCAAGATCCTTTCTTGGAAATAGGATTGAAAACAAATAGACAATGAAAGTTTGATTTTGAGGGGAGACCTGAATAACAAAACCTTCTGGCCAAGATTTTCAAATGTGGCCAGTAATCTTGGACACCTCAATTATTGTGTGCCCAATCTGAGATAGCTTAAAAGGACCTGATTTCCAGATGGTGCAGAGCACCTGAAACAGGAACACCTACAATTGCTGGCCACATCTGAAATTATTTACCACTACCTTTTTTTTTTCTTTTTTTAAATGGGTGCTGTCTCTGCAAATGTACCTCTCCCCACACTACAGGAAGTATAGGCCCTGTAAAAACAAAAGCAGATGAGACTATATCATTTGTACCTGAAGATGCGTGCTCCCGGGTTGGTGCTCTTCCCTCTTCCCCTCAGTATCTCCCAGAACATTACTGATCCTTGACACAATCCCTGGTAGGCACTAGCGGCTCTTCAAAGAAACTCTCCCCCCAGAAAATTTTGCAACAGGCAAGTAAGTGCTAGAAATGGAATGGACTCAAACCGCACTTCGCGAACCACGGTCTCTGGAGCACTACTTATAAGATGAAACACTTAACAGAGGGATAAGCCCTACTCAGAACACTGGATTCGAGTCACTTACAACCTTGTGCAACACACTGTGTTGGGATACGCATGAATGTTGTGGTCATGAGTGGGGGTAAAACCCAGGACCTTCATCCCCTAAAAGACAATCTTCCACTTCTTGAAAAAATTATTGGAGGTATGGAACAACTTTGATATGAGGAGAGATTAATAAAACTGGGACTTTTCAGCTTGGAAAAGAGACGACAAAGGGGGGATCTGAAAGAGGTCTATAAATTCATGACGGGTGTGGAGAAAGTAAATAAGGAAGTGTTACTCGCTTCTCATAACACAAAAACTAGGGGTCACCAAATGAAATTAACAGGCAGCAGGTTTAAAAAAAACAAAAGGAAGTTTTTTTTCACACAATGAACAGTCAACCTGCCGAACTCCTTGCCAGAGGATGTGGTGAAGGCCAAGACAATAACAGGGTTCAAAAAAGAACGAGATAAATTCATGGAGGATAGGTCCATCAATGGCTATTAGCCAGGATGAGCAGAGATGGTGTCCCTAGTTTTTGTTTGCCAGAAGCTGGGAATGGACGACAGGGGATGGATCACTTGATAATTACCTGTTCTGTTCATTCGCTCTGGGGCACCTGGCATTGGCCACTGCCGGAAGACAGGTTACTGGACTAGATGGATGGCTGTTCTTCTGAATTAAAGAGGTGACTCCATTAGCTGAGATGAGTGTCAATATACTCTCTTTTACCTGCACTAAAGCCACATAAAAAACAATATTGGGAAAGTACACAACTATGTATATGTTTTGCATAATCTTTTCTTGTAAAGGGCCTATGATGATTTCTTGCAAAGCCTGGAAAAAACAATCCTCTTCAGAAGCAATTTTGCTTTTCGATCACAGATTTTGCTGTAATTCCCTTCTCCTTAGTCCTCTCTCTGTGTCTGTAATTGCACAAGCACAAAACGGATGTTTCTGAAGAAAACAACCCTTCCCACTTGTTGTTTCCCCATCTGGGAATTATATAGTCTTTTGTTTGCGATACCATCATCATTTCCACAGCAGCCAATTGTGATACATTACGGTGGTCAACAAGACAGCAGGGGAAGAAGGCTCGGTGAGGAGCGGAGATACTGTTTCTAAGGTGAGTGTCCTTAATCATGAAATGGAGAGAGCAGAAAGAGAGAAAAATGTATGTTATAGAGACAGAGTGGTTTGGAAACAGAATCAGTCACATTATTCATGAAGCAAGAGAGGAGCTGCACTCTAACTTTCTTTCCTTGCCCTTCCTATCAATTTTCTTTTGTAACCCCATGTTCTATACTTCAGGCTAACTAAGAGGATATTCCCATGTATTACAGAAAAATGGAAACAAATGTTGTTCAGACATCATCTGCTTTGCAGTGTTAACAGATATGCATGTTCCCTGTACAGATTAATGTAGTCACAGGGGTGCAGGAAGACAGACAGGTGGACAAAAGGACATGTAGGGCTCTCTCTGGGCTTTTAGCAATAGCCCTGGAGCTCTGGGAGGCCCTGAGTCTAAGTGAGACACAATGCTCCAAAGTTTCAGCTGGTGGAAATGAACACAGTTCCACTCAATGCAGTGGATCTGCATCAGCTGACACCACCAGATATTTTGGCCCCATATTGTGGGTGGTGGCATAATGGCTGCTTCAGAGCATGCCACCATATGGTCTCCTGCACAGCTGGATGGCTCTTCTGCTGGGCGTTAGGGGCACGGCCATGCCTTCTCTCTGCCAACAAGAGGGCGTGAGCAGGGAGCAGTCTCTTCACAAAAACAGGAGGTGGAGCACCTTTGCAGGGTACTGTCTAACTGGATTGGGAAAGAAAGAAAGAAAGAAAGAAAGAAAGAAAGAAAGAAAGAAAGAAAGAAAGAAAGAAAGAAAGAAAGAGTTCAGATGAATTGATAGTGACACACAACAATGGACCATGTTTCATGCCTGCCCTTACACTACTTCAATGACATTATACCAGGTTTCAGAGTAACAGCCGTGTTAGTCTGTATTCGCAAAAAGAAAAGGAGGACTTGTGGCACCTTAGAGACTAACCAATTTATTTGAGCATAAGCATCCGATGAAGTGAGCTGTAGCTCACGAAAGCTTATGCTCAAATAAATTGGTTAGTCTCTAAGGTGCCACAAGTCCTCCTTTTCATTATACCAGGTGTGGCAAAGTGCCATCTTGTGGACACAGCATGCATCTAACAGGAAGTGCAGAGGCAAACAGAAATAAGCTAGAGAAACATGGAGACAGACAGAGTGAGAGCTAAATTTAGTTTCATCCTTTATGTTGTTGGTGTATTGGTTTAATGAAAGTCATTCACCGAAAGCTGAGACTCCTTGCTTCCTCACCAGGGAATGAATATGGATCAATATAGTCATATAGAATTGAGCCAATTTTACAAAACATTTCCTGCTCCTGCAAACAGCCCCATGTTTTTTTTGGGTTTTTTTTGATGACTCCCCTCGTGCGCCTTTTGTGATCTCTTAATGGCCTGATCCAAAGTTTGAGGAAGTCAATGGAAAGCTCCCATTGACATCAGTGGACTTCGGATGGGCCTCAAAGCAAACATTTGAGCAGTTGAGTTTTTCTCTCCCCAATGTTCGGGAGGATGGAGTGAACTTCAAACTTCCGTGGGGTGACTGTTCATGGAAAGCCAATGTTAAATGCACACCCAAGAGTAGTTCACACCGAAGCGCTTGCTAGAATTGTGGTGTTTACTTGGTCTGGGAGCTAAAAGGATGATAGGTGAACGACCACAGCTTATTATTATTGTTTGCATTGTGTAGGAGCAGCTAAAGGCCTCAACTGAGATCAAGGCCCCTTTTGTTCTCAGTGTTGTACAGGTGAACTGTAAGACAGTCCCTGCCCTGAAGACTGTATAACCTAACTAGACAAGACAAACAAAGAGTGGAAGGGGAGATAGAGAAACAGAGAGGTGCAGTGACTCACTAAAGATAATGTAGCTGGTTAGTGGCAGAGCCCGGAATAGTTCACAGCTCCCCTGAGACTTAGACCGTGTTGCTTCTTCATCACACCCGCTCCAATTTCCAATACTGTCTATCAAATACTCACACATTCTACTGTTCACAACCCACCCGCAGCCGGAAAAAAATGAAAACTAAACAGAAGTGTGAAACAAATCCTTCCAATAAATCCAAGGAAATTGAAATCTCCTGGCAGATATTCCACCAGCAGAAGAGAAAAGCTAAATTAGTCTAGTAAATTATTCATAGTGAATTATTCACTGAGCTCTAATATTTATCTATCACCTTTCATCTCAAAGTATTCTACTTACTGAGATTTTATACAGACTATCTGCAGGCTGTGCTTTGGGATCTTTACTGACCACAGATGGCCAGAACCACATTCTTATGTCTCATCTGAAATACAGCACCCCCAGCAACACAGATCCCTGTGATGCTGTGCTAAGACATTGGTCGGTGCTGACAAAGCCAGGAAAGATACAGCCTATGTAAGTCATCCACAACACGTCCAGCAGACCGTATGCAAGGTCTCCAGGGTGTCATCCGGAGACCCGAACAAAACACAGAAGAAGAGGGGGTCAGAACCAAGCCACAGTGAGTTCCAGAGAGGAGCATTCAAGCTAGGACCTCCTCATGTAAGAATGTTCTCTGGGATCTATCCAGGTACTTACAAAGCCCCCTAACACTATAGCATCCAAGCACTTCACAGTCATCCCCAGATCTTATCCTCACGACACCCCTGCAAGATAGGGAAGTACTATCCCAATTTTATAGATGGGAAACTGAGGCACAGAGTGAGTTGCTCAGTGTCACCCAAGACTTCAATAGCTGAGTCAGGAACTGACCCCAGTCTCACTGGACCATCCTCCCTTCCCTAGCCTTGGGCTAAAGCTGGTTTTGCCTATCTGCTGAGTCCAGAGCCATAAATTCACATGGAGAGGTCTAGAAAACATCCCTTGAGGCTGACGCAAACATCTCAGGATAATACTGCTTGGGCTACCAAAGATTTAACACCAAGGGAAGGAGTAACAGAAAATGCTGCTTAAATAGCAACTACACTTTGCAGATCTATAGCATCTTCCATCTGAGGATCTCTAAGCACTTTACAAGCATTCACTGATCAGGCATCGATATTCCCATTTCACAGATGTGCAGGGAAAAGACACAGAGAGGCGAAGTGACGTGCTCAACATCACACAGCTCATCAGTGGCAGAGTCAGCAAAATCCTGGGAGACCGGGGGGCCTTGACCCTCACTGCTGCACCACCCGAATGGAAAGTCCCCACTGAATGGAACAGAAATCCTTGCTGTGGGCTTTTTGAGCCATCCTTTAGAATTCAGTGGCGACCACTCTCCATGCTATAGAATTCAGTGCTACGGAGAGGGTTCAACAAACCGACAGAAAGGGGATCATTCTCTATGAAAGTCAACAGGTGTTTAGAATCATTTCTAAAGGAGTTGATTGCACTTCTATGGCGCCCACTTGATTCATTCAAGGGGACTTTTCCCTAATGGCATACTCTCCTTACCATTTCAAAATTCAGCCCAGCACCTGGCTGGGAGGGAACAGGGAGTGGCTGGGAAGAAGGGTTAACAGCTGAAGCAAACTGAAGAGGAGAAAGGAAGAGGCACATTTAAGAGAAAAAAACAGACTTGATTGCGCTGGTAAAAATAATCTTGAATTCGTGATTGCTGGATGAAGTGAAATAGGTGCAGCCACGTCACATATGGAATGGGCCCCCATCCCATCACGGAGAAATCTGAGCAAGTTATTACGGAGCAGATGGTCTCAGCAACACCTGGCAGCACAACAATGCTGCTCTTCCTTTTTGCTGAATCACGTGTTTTCATTAATGAAAACATTGCACTGCTCAAAAACGCGAATTAACCCTTTGAGCGGCCCACAGTCCCACAGCTACTGGCAAAGGGCTTTTATTTGGCAAGGAGGAAGGAGAGCTTATTACAGCAGCTGTGCCTCCCAGGCAGCACTGAGTATTGGAGACTGGAGATCTGAGCATTGTCAATAACACGGAAATGGTCTTTTGTGACATTTAGAGCAGTGGAGAAAAACAACTTAAGGGCTTATGTAGCAATATGAAGATAGGACTTGCCATACCGGAACAGACTAATGGTCCATCTGGACTGGTTTATGTTCTCTCACTGGCCAATGCTAGATTTTTCTACAGATGATTCAAACCTCCACAATGGACCCAATTCTGCCACCAAGAGAAGGGGAAATTTTTCCTCAAACCCCAGGGCATGAGGAGCTGGTTCAGTGAATTTAGGAGTTCTTGAAAGCTCCGGACAGGTGCTGGATTGATAGTTCTGGTGATAAGTGTAACCCTGGAGCAAAAGGCACAGGTACCAGTCAAGTCCTACTCTGAGGGCTTAAGAGGGACTTAGGTGGTGCATAGACCTTGTACTGGGTTTCTGCCCCAGTGAACCTATCCAGCAAAGGCACTTGCAATGCAAGCTTCACCACATTCCTCTGTCAGTATGCCTCAGCCATGAAGAATAAGAGAACAGCTAGGTCTCCATGGCCCATTCAGCCTTTTGATCCAACCAGGGTACTATAGCTGTGTGGGTTTTTTTGTTTTATGTAGACACCTATGCACGAACAGCTGGATTCACACTACCGGCTTCTTTCACAATAGGCCTCCAAACATCTGTCAGGCAGTAACTGCTTTCAATCCCTCCCACCAAGAGCTCCAGACATGAAGGTGAAAAGCTCTTGTATCCTGTTACCAAGCCCGTAAGCCATCCAAGTCCCCTGATGCATGAGGATTGATAACCCTCGTAATATCTTGTATCCCGGCAAACTGGAACTGCAGATGCTATTCTTATTCATATAAATGTCTACAGTAATCTTTTTTTTTTTATTATCTTTGATATTCTATAGTTAAAGATGACAGGGGAGGGGGAAACAAACCACACAACTCCGGTATGCAGATAGCGTTCAATATTTATGACTCACCATCTTTACCACTAAATATAGAACATAAGAAATGATCACTAGACAAATCTGTTAACTTTCAAAAGCATGGGGAATAGTGAGAATAGGAATGTCACTTAGGCAGGAAAATACAGTACTATTACCTGTTATCCCTTTCATTGTGTTAACATCTTCTCTGAGACATAATATGCTTTATAACAGCTTGCCACAGGCTCGTCAGTTCAGGAGCTGTTATTACTAATGCACTTCATAATGTCTGATAATAAAATATTTAAGACAAAAAAGGCTACCCACCCCTCCATTATTTTGTGTGAATAAAGCCATTACAAAAAGTCATCTCGAAGGGATTATTGGTTGAATAGATTAGGTTTCTCCTAAAATTGTAATCAGGTAGGGGGTCGTGTCTTCTGAGTTCTTCTTCCCAAGATTCAGGAAACCGAATCAAGATGGAGAACGGTGTGGAAAACTGCAGGCCAGCAAAGGAGAGAAACACTGCAAAACTCTTGCAGGTCACGCCTCCGCTTCCATCGTTCTGCCTTGTTCTGTGACACTGACACACCTCAACAACTCCACCAGCGTTCATCCTAGCCAGGATTTGGATGGTAGAGTCAAAAGCCAGCATAGGTGTTTGCAGGCACTTGGTGGTTCAGCAGGTGATACTACTTCTACTGGGTTAATCCAACTCGGCTGGGTTGCTGGATATGCCACCTACCGTTCTACCAGACGTGACATGAAACTGCAGAACTGATATTTTGTGGTTAGTAAAGTTCAGTTCCTGTCTCTCCCTGCCAAAGACTAAAGGTGTTAACTGTGGTGTCCTGGCCAAATTCTGCCTGGGGCAATTACATTCCACCTGCTTATATTCCACCTCCAGAAGTGATTTGCCCCGGAGTTACCAGTGACATATGAGAAGGCAGCATGATTTGGCCAACAGTGTTTGCAAAGAGGGAGGGTGGGTGCTTTACTTCTTTGGTGGAACAGAAGGAAATGCCGGGGGAGGTGGGGAGTAGTAGCAATGTCATTTCCGAAAGGTGACTGTCAGTAGCCACAGATCCCTTCCAGGACTAAGGATTACTCTGTCTGTGAACATTAGGCAGCATAGTCTGTGATAGCTAGAGACCCAAGGAGAAACCTCTGGGGCTGTCTGCGCTCAGCAGCCTCAGTGAAGAAGCTCCTTTATATGCATTATAACCGAGGCCCTCCACACAACGGAGTGGTGGCAGCTTCATGAGTTTCTTTTCAGTGGGCTAAATCCTGATTCCACTGAAGTCGATGGCAAAACTCCCCCCTGACGTCAACGGGAGCAGCTGTGGCCCTGTAAAATGCAGGGATGCTTATTCTCCCTCGCTCTGCTGTAGGAATACAAGAGTTCTTTTGTCTCGATTATTCTTGCACACCTTGGAACCTGGTGTGATGCTGGTAAACCAAGTGTGAGCTCTGGCCAAGGCCGCAGGTGTTAGCTAGGAACTGACAGCCTCATGCCCGGAAACCAAACCAGCTCACCCGTATGTTAGTTTTGTTCAAAACAGGTACTCGTATGATAAGAACGTATTTCGTGTTTAGACTCTATGAACTGCTTGTAAGTTGCTGCCTGGATTAATCGCACTTGTAATGCCTGTATTCCTTGCGATAAGGAACAGGTATGTTTTGCTTTATAACTTGGGAAATGTCTGCTCTGTACTTGCGATTCCAGGCCCGGAAATCGGCTCTCTCCCCCCTCCCCCTATGCAGGAGGCCTATCAAGAGTAAATGGGCCATTAAGGAATATCATATGCAAAGGATTGGTGAATGACCCTATCACACCTTGGAAATGCTACCTGCAAGGGAGCTCTGCTCATGGACTGGATGGTCAAATGTAAAAGATAAAACATGGTCACAAGAAAAAGAAAATCATCCCTTTGCTGTTTGAACTCTCCCAGGACCAGACACACTACAATTAAGCAGAAATCACAGAGTCAACCTGAAAGACATTTTGAACGGACAGAGTACTACATCTCTGTCACCTTTCGGAACTATAGATGGCAACTCATTCGTGTGTCTATGTTTGCTTGCCTTAACCTGTACATAACTATTTCTTTTTCCTAGTTAATAACCCTTTCGTTAGTTTATGACAGAATTGGCTACAGGCGCTGCGAGACCTAAGGTACAAATTGATCAGGGTAAGTGACTGGTTTCCTGGGACTGGGAACACTCTGAATATTTTGTGATTTTGGTGTAAGTGACCATTTATCACGAAGTCCAGCTTGCCTGAGTGGCAAGATAAACTGGAGAGCCTAAGGGGACTGTCTGTGAGCCCATGGTAAGACTGTTACAGTGATCCAGGAGTTCACATTTGTTACTCAGCTGGTGAAATCTAATTTATAGAACACACCACAGTTTGGAGGGTCTGCTCTGAGACAGACACTCGCGGGCCTGAGCCACTCCAGACAGCATGACACTTGCTTTGTTTGGGCTTTGGGGAGGGTTAACTAGGAGTCAAAGCTCTGGTGTGCTTCCAATTAGGAGGCAATTTGGCCTAATACATAGATCTGTGGACTACAATCAGGAGACCTGGATGCAGTTCTAGCCTCTGGCTTCTTGGGTCACCTCCCTATATTTCCCATCTGTAAAACATGGATAATGATACTGTCCCCCTTCTGCAAAGTGCTTTGAGATCTACGGATGAAAACTAACAGAGAAGTTAAGCATTCTGTCTGTTTTATTAATAGTCTTGTTTTCCATGTAAAGCATTTCTATGAAAACTAAATGGAATATGAAACAAAATCTCAAGAAGCAAGTAGCAACACATTGTTTAACAATCTTATTTGAGCGCCAAGCAGCCCTTAGAGGATTTCATGAGCACAGTGTAATATTAATCAAAGATAAGTTAATACATAATGTTTGGTGGGCCAAAAAAATGCATTTAAACTGTAATTTCTTGTTTGTTCAAAAAGCCAGAGAGAGATATTGAACGTGTAAGTGATGCCACTAAATTCAATAACAATAAGCCCTTGATTTATCTCCTTCTTTACAGTTTTAGACCCAAATCACCTGATGTTCTGATTAATCTTTTATATTAGAACTTGGTGAATGCTTCACAACAGCTTCCATGAATACTTATTGGAATTTTAAAACAAATTTGCTTCAATTGTGTCTGTGCCTTCCCCGCTGTGAATAACCTAGAGAACAAGGCAGCACTGATCACAGAAACAAGGAATTTTAAGAAAATACTGCACAATATGGGTCTGAATTTCAAATCTGGAACAGCAAATGTTTACACCAGAAACTGGATTATAATCGTTACACTCATCCAATCAGGGAACTGAGCCATCCTATGTGATCTATATGACCAGTCAAAGCAGTTTGACCAGGGACTAACTCACAACAAACTGATCACGATCAACAGACCAATTATTAACAGAAATTATTTAACAAATAAAGTCTAATAACAAAGGCACTCAGGAAAATTGTGACCTGACATACTTGGTTTGTTCAACTTCATTTTGCCATCAGGAGGCAGCTCAGACAGAAAACTGAGCTCCTGACCTCTCATGGTCAAACAGGGCCCTAGCCAACTCCACGGAAGCCAATGGAAATCCTGCCATGACCTGACTGGGAGTTTGGACTGGACCTGAAAGAGCCTATGGTGCTTTTGGAGATCCTGATTCAGAAAAGCACCAAAGCACATGCTTAAGTCCATCCCTCCCCAAGACATCACGTGCATATGTCCTTAGCTTTAAACATATCCTTAAGTTCCATTGTCTTGGGACTTAAGAATGTGATTTAGGGCTGTCGTAAGAAGGGAACGCTGTGCTGAACTGGAGCCTGAAAGAGCTGTGGTGCTTTCATGAGTATTATGATTTATATTGCTGTACTGCTTACCTTGGGGTATGTTTACACTGCACACTACGCCTGGGTGTGTGGGACTAGGGCTTGTGGACTCAGTGTTTCCAAGCCCGTGCTTGAGTGTCCACACTGCATTGTAAACCTGGGTTTACAATTGCTGGACCCAGCTCTCACAACCGTGCTCACCTGTCCACACTGTACTACACAGACCTACTGACTCAGGTCTGAGGCTTGAGCTGTGTCCACACTGCAAAATGGCAGAGCTTGGACCTGAGTCACAGAAGGACTTAGGCTCTGACCCACTCCCTGAGCAGGGTCCTAGGACCTGGGTCCTGAGTGCTTGCTGACCTGAGTCAGACTCATTTGTGTGTGGACGGAAGCGGGGCTTGGGCTCAAACCTGAGTCAGAGCCCAGGCTTAGTGTGCAGTGTAGACACAGACCAGGACCCCATGGTGCTAGGTGCTGTACAAACATGGAACAAAATTGTGCTTTTCCCAAATACAGTATGGGGATATTCATATTGCAGCTACATACATTACCCCTGTAGTTCCAACCGTGCATGGGATTTTTGTCCTAAAATGCATCTGGCTTTGCAATGTGCCTGTTAAACAACTTCCAGTTTCTACCCCGAGAAGGCTGCATTGCAGTGGTTGGTGAAATGATACAGCTTGATAGAGGTGCGTGGCACAGACACCATTTGTAAAGCAGCTTGAGATCTTGTCGTTTGTGAGACGCTAGATGAAACCTAAATATTATTACGGATGAATATTCCCTTGCTGACATGTGCTACCCATCCAGGGAGGATGAGTCATGCCTGCTCCGACAGACCTAGCTCTCACCGACTGTCGCTAAAGCCTTTTGTGAGAGACAGCGGTTTAGTAATTACTGCGCGATTATTTACTGAACGTAAAGCCAAAACACATAAAACCACAGAGGCTGACTCATCTCACAATCACACTTTTGCATGGATATGTTCTGAAGACACTCTCTGCAGTGACCCACAGATAGCACAGTGGACTATTTTTAGCCCAGATCACTAATGCTGCATACCAAGCAGTAAAGAGGCTAAGCAAGCTTACAGAACTGACACCCACCACCGATATCCTTCCTCTTTATCATGAGTTTTTAATCCATTAAAATATACTTACTTTTAAACCTTTCATAAAGCAAGATGATAGACAGATAGAGGGGTATGTATGGTAAATGATGATAGACAGACAGACTTCTTGGAATGATGGCTGAATACCTTGGTCTTGTGGAGAGGGAGGTGGGTGGTATATTTTATATCTAGTTTACAATCATATTATCCCATAATAAAACCATCCATGTATCATTCCTTGTAACTGCAGTGGCATGGCCAAATTCCAGATGGACCAGAGCTGCACAGTTTGGCTCTGGATGTGATCTGATCTTGCCCAAAGCCAAAATGAGTTCACATGCAGGGTTCCACTCTACTCCATTCTGATCAAATTTCAGTGTTGCTGCTGGTAAACGTAACCAACATGCAGTGTCTATCCATCTCTCCAGGAAGATAATTGCTTCTATCAGTTTAAAAAAAAAACAGTCTACATAAATGCATGACCAAATTAGGCACGGTCCTTGGGCTTCTGCTAGGGGAGTTCCAAAGAGGATGGAGCTCGGCTGTTCTCAGTGGTGGCAGATGACAGAACAAGAAGCAATGGTTTCAAGTTGCAGTGGGGGAGGTTTAGGTTGGATATTAGGAAATATCATTTCACCAGGAGGGTGGTGAAGCACTGGAATGGGAATCTCCTTCCTTAGAGGTTTTTAAGGCCCGGCTTGACAAAGCCCTGGCTGGGATGATTTAGTTGGGGATTGGTCCTGCTTTGAGCAGGCAGTTGGACTAGATGACCTCCTGAGGTCTCTTCTAACCCTAATCTTCTATGATTCTATGACAGGAGAGGGAAGATGTAGGAGAATGAGAAAAGGAGGAGAGAGAAACAGAAGTGAGACTAGATGACCACCTGAGGTCTCTTCCAACCTTAATCTTCTATGATTCTGGCAAGTTACCAATGAGCATCTCTCTGCCACACATTCAGGCTGCATGCGTGCAGGCACACACAGCTCACCCTTTTCACTTAATCCAGATTTGGGCTAGCCAAGGCATTTGTGTTCTTTGCTGTGCGTGACCTGTTCTGTGGATGGCTACTTCGATCCCACTACAGCCGACGGGATCCAGAGCGCAGCAAAGTTACTTCTGTAAGGATGCTGCCCTAAGGCATTGTCGTACTTGTACACAGCTTCCACCCACGCTTAGCTTTAACTCAACAACCTCGTGTTCCTTGGTGCAAGTCCTTGCAGGTTCAAGGCTGAAGGTTTATCCCATGGAGGGATCTGCACTGGAGATGAATTATGTTCCTCTTCTTTTCCTTCCCCAGGTTGACATACTGCTTCTGCTGACCCTGCTCACAAACTGTCCACGCATCAGGCCAGCCTAGCCAGGCTAACAGACACGGTGCTTTTTGCCACTGTCACTCTGCAACAAGCTGGTTACAAATAAAATGCTAGCGTGGAAATGGATATTTACAATTTTGCATAAAAAATTATTCCCTCTGTCACAGTTACAAGGCTGGCTGCACCTCTCTGATCTCTCTGAAAACATCCGCTCAGGTGTTAGGTCTCATGCCTTTACCTCTGCTGGGGCAGAATTCCCCAATCCTCCCCCTCTTAGAGCGGGCCCTGGCCTACAGCGCCCTGAGTATCAACAGTGCTTACTCAGCAGGAGTTCAGTACCTGCAGTTCTTCTCTTCAGGAGTCCATGACCCATGGTATACAGTGACAGACAGCCTGCTTCAACCAAAGTATTGTTTATTTTGACCGGTAGAAACAAAGCATCATGAAACAAAGGATTTTAAAACAACCTACATACACATCTATTTTACCTAAACACTTATCATGCCCTCCTGGGAACCTAGGCAGACCTAGAGTGGTTTCTCTGAACAACTCCCCCACTCTCTCTTGAGAGAAAGGCCCTTTCTAAACCCCGCTACAGTTCTTTGATCTCTTGGGTTCCCAGGCTTCTTCCTGTCCTGGTATTGTCTCTGAATTGCCCTCAAGTGTTTGTGGGGAAGTGGCTTATATTGAGCCATTCCTTCCTTTTCTACTTGCTTTGATTCCCAACAGCCTCCTATGAAACGGCACCAATTCAGTCATACAGAAAGGATTCCAATAACCGGGTCTACCTACAGTAATTAGAAACCCTAAATCTGTCACACTGTCCCCTACCCCTGTGTGTTTCTCATTCGTGACAGGTCAGGTGGCCCATATATGCACAGGGCACTGCAAACCCAATGGTCTCGCTCTCCTCCGTAGGTCGGGTTCATCTTCTTCCTACTCTTCACCTCACCTGGAGTTTTCTGCAGCCCGTTGAAACACTGTGCTCTTCCCATTCTGATCCACCCACCCTGCCTATGACTCTCTCAGTGCCTTCTGCCTGCACGCATGAGTCCAGAAAGTCTCTGCATGGAACATGTGGCAGGAGAAGCAATCACTACTCGACCTTCCTCAATCTGCAGGCAAGATTGCTGGCACAGCCAGTTCTGCAGTTGTGCTGGGAGGGCATCTGTCTGTCAGCAATGCCACTTGGAATCAGTTCATTTAAGCACAGGAAGGACAGGCATGAGGTAGAGCCTGGCAAATGACTGGCTTCAGCTAAAGAATGATCTGGCCCAAGCCTGCACCCCAAACTCAAAGGAAATTGCTTGCTGCTTGGAAAAGTTTGGTCAAACTTTCACACACACCCATCACACATTTTTCTTCCACTTAGACTCCCCCCTCCATCCTCCCCCCCACCAGTGAAAATTCCCATTGATTTTTTTTCATTGGATTCTACTGGTCCCAGCTGGTCAAAATAACAACATAATAATGCCTACTATGATAGTATACAGCATGTTTCATCAGTAGCTCTCACTCTTTAATGTCTTTATCATCACAATTCCCCTATGAGGTAGGGAAGCACTGGTTTCCCCAAGGAAATTGAGGCACAGGGAGTCTCATTCCTGGTTTCTCAACAACCAGTCCATGGACTGGTGCCAGTCCCTGAGATCTCCCTGACACAGGTAAGGAAGGCAGCAAACTGGTCCCTGGTATCAAAAAGGTTGAGAAACACTGGCCTAATGGACTTGCCCAAGAACACAGAGATAGTCTATGGCAGCACAAGGAATTGAACTCAGATCTCCCATAGCCTAAACCAGTACCCGAACCACTGGACAATCCTACCCTCTTATCTGCCCTCTATGTTCCCAGGAGAACACGTCTTTCAATGAAAACCAACATGGTATGAAAATTGAGATACTGTGAAAGAACTCTCTCAGCTGGTTAATCTATCACGGGAAAGCTTTTAGCCCTGGGGTACCAGACAAAATCCACTCCAGGTCTGTTGTGACCAACATCTTTGCCTGTTTGGTTGCTATTCATTGGCTTTTGCTTTCCATACAGTTTCTAGTGAGCCCATGTCCACATCACAAAAAACACCATCAGAACTACGCCTTAACTGGCCCCCTTTATCAATGGAGGTGCCAAGGAGTAAAGAGCTCAACATCTTCTTGCTCCCAACGGGTGGTGACTCTAAGCCAGGGCGAGGCTAGAGAGGTGGGGTTGGGCCCTTGCCTTTTGGATGCACACTGGCAGGGAGCTCACATTGCTGCTGGCATTGCTTGCCAGCATTTCAATCCAGCTCTCCAAGAAAACACAGCAAAAGCTGCCAAGCAAAATGTTCCTTAGACGTTGCCACAGGTGCCGGAAAGTTCTCTCTCTCTCCTCTTGAGGCCACTATGCCCACTCCAGAGGCTCTTTCCTCTCCCTGCTCCTTTTGCCTGGGATGTGTTCTGAGTGTAGGGGGGTCCTTGCCCCATCGCTCTTGGACTCTGTAGAAGGGCAGCACGTGTTGCCCGAGTCCCAGCTCCTTTACGCTGAGTGCTCTGGAGGCTCACATGGAGATAGGCACTTTATTTTCCCCTGTTGTGGGAGGACTTTTCTCCAATATTTGTAGCTGTAAGGTGAGCCATGGCCCTCTTTACATTTATTGTTAATGCCTTTCTTGATTCAGATGCAGTTATGGACCTATCAACTCACAGGCACCGACTCCGTGGGTGCTCTGGGGCTGCAGAGCACACAGAAAAAAACAGTGGGTGATCAACACCCACTGGCAGTCCCCCCAGTTAGTTCCTCCCCCCAGTGGCCCCACCAGTGAGCTCCTCCTCCTCCCTCCCAGCTCCTCCTGGGTGCTGCGGATCAGCTGTTCAGCGGCGTGCAGGAGGTGCTGGGGGCGGGGGAGGGAAGGAGAAGGCGCGAAGGCAGGGCGCTCTCGGGGTCAGGGCGTGGGTGAGAAGAGGCGGGGCAAGAGTGAGGGCTCAGGGGAAGGGGTGGAGTGGGAGCGGGGCCTGGGGTAGAGCACCTCCCCCCCCCCCCGCAACTCATAAAGATGGCGCCTATGTATCAACTCCTCCTATAGCTCTCCACACGTCTCCCCTTTGTTAAAGTCAGACGTGTGGGGGATGGAAAGTTCATCTAGCTGCCCGAGGGCAATCTCTAGGGGTTCTTCGACCTTAGCACAAGTAAACGTCCATCGCTACTGTGCCAGCCCGCAGCTACCAGAACAAAACAACAACGTCAGGTTTAATACCCCAAGCCCACTGCCTGTCCCGTCTATATGGGAGAGGGGGCTTTGACCCACTCTTCTCAGATCCTTTCTGGGCCTCTTAGGTGTTGCCCCAACAATCTCAGTCTTCCTCTGTGGTCCTCTCAGCCCCCTCAAATTGTCTCTGACCCTTCCCAGGCATCTTAGGCTCCCTTCAGTCCTCTCTGTAGCTGTCTGGGAGTCTGTCCGGCTCTCCACAGCCCTCTTCTTTCCTCTCCCAAAAACCTCACAAGGGAATTGTTTGCTGTTGTCTTTTTAATCCTCCAGGGAAGCCGCGCAGTCGTGCCCTTCATCAGATGCAGCTGTCACCGCCAGGAAGCACGAGCGTAACCCTAGCAAAGGTCGGACCCAAGCCATATCTAACAACCGCCCCGTTCCCCTCTCCCTGTTGCTATATAAAGCGCTCTCCATTTATATCTCTGTCAGAGTCTCCAAGCCCGTCTCTGCTCCCCAGCATTGGAAGGATGGAGCTGTTGGAGATGTCATCGTCCAGGAACTAATTAGATGGTGTGTGTGAAGCCAGCAAAGGAAGGAGAAATATATTAACAACTCCAGTTAAGCTCAGCGAGGGAAGTAAAATTTTCTATAAAAAGCACTGGCTGGGTCAGAGCTCTGACGAGGGACTAATCAGCCCTAATGTATTTATTCCTTTACAGATGGGAAGGAAAGGCCTGGCAGCAGCAGTTGAAATGAGCATACACAACTTGTCACTTGATGCCTCATCTTTTTTCCTGTTTCTTTCATCCCTCCCTTATTATTTGTATTACAGTAATGCCTGGAGAACTCAGCTGACATCAAGGCCCCCATTGTGCTCGGCGCTGTACGTACCCACAGTAGGAGACAGCCCCGAAGAATTTACAATCCAAACAGACAAGACAGACAAAAGAAGTGTCGCCATCCCCATTTTTACAGATGGGGGATTGAGACTGGGAGATTAAGTGACTAGCCAAAGGGCACAGCAGAAGTCAGTGGCAAAACTGGGTAACGAGTCCAGCAACGGTGAGACCCGACCCAAAGTCTTAGACAGAAGACGATCTTTCCTCCCTGAGAAGCTAGAGCAGCTGTCTGTGTGAAGCAACACTTTGCAGCAGCCACACAACCAGGCAGAAAACAGCCCTGTTCTTTCTGCTGCCGGACACCTTGCTGTGATAAAGCAGTAAGGGCAGATCTATGCTGCAATTGGAGGTGTGACTGCAGCACGTGTAGACACGCCCGAGCTAGCTTTGGTTTACACCAGTCAGGTACCAATAGCAGTGACGCTCTGGCAGCATGGACTTCAGAGTGGGCTAGCTGCCCAAGTAGGTACCAGGGTTTCTGGGAGGGTTTGTACAGCCCAGGCCGAAACAAATGCTTCCACAGCTTCACTGCTACTGGTACCCAAGCTATCTAGATGAATGCTAGCTTGGGTGTGTCTACATGCGCTCCAATCACACCTGTGCAGATGTACCTTTCGAGGCAGTGGTGACTAGTGGCTGGGAATCCTGATGAGTGATGGTTCCTTATACTACATCAGAAAAAGGGATAAGCCATGGGCACTCCTGGGTGCTTTTCTTGGCTCTGTCACCGATTCACTGGATGATCTTGGGTAAGATATTTAGTTAAGCTAAAGTTAAGCACCTAAAATCCATAATTAGACACTTACCTGCTCAGAGGCAGTTCCCACTGTAGTCAGCCTCTGAGGATCAGCTAATTATTCAGATGCCTAACCTTTAAACAGCAAAGTTTTAAAATTTTAGCCTTAATCTCTTTTGTGTCCTTAGAGTCCTCCAGCTCCAAAATGGGAATAACACCCCTGGACATGTCCACGGTCACACAAGACCTTGCCCTTGTCACTCAGCCACAGACCTGTGGCAACTCAGAACCTCTCAGCAATAGCAGGGACAGAACTCAGATCCTCCTGCTCCAAATACCCCGGCCACCTAAACGAGAATCTCTGTTAGCAATGCAGGGCCTATGACACACAACTGAGCAATTCTGAGTGCATCCAACAGCAGGCAGTGGTAGAAATACACACTAGCAAGATTATTACAATACTTAAAAGGACACTGTCAATTTGAATTTAGCCCACCATTTACATTTCACAAAAACAAGGTGTTAGAGAACCTAAGTCCAATAGAAATGTTTCCTTAAAAAAAAAATCCAGTACAACTTGCTCTTTTTAAACCCATAAACATTTCCTCTTCAGTGCTTGCTACCCAAATATTTCACCATTAAGAACCTAAAAGTGAAACTGACTCCATTGACTTGCATTGTCCAAGCCAAGAGAAAGGCAAACAGTTATGTTGACAGTAACACACAAACTGGCTTTCTAAAGTGTCTTCCATGTGAAACAATCCAGGATGATATTCGTAAGATATGTCCTTCTTTGCAACACAAGATTTTTAAAAAGATGACGTCCCTTTCACTACATCATATGTACCTACTGGCTAGGCAAAAGGCGAGGTACGTCGTACCCATGGCTAGTCTGGGTAAAAACGTACTCTCATTGCTACCTCACTCTCCTTCCTGTTTGCCCTCAGCTGCTTGTCTAGTTCACCCACCTGTAGCTTCTTGTCACTAGTCTTTGGAGCAGGGACGATCTCCTACATCTTTGTACAGTGCTGAGCACAAGGGTGCCCTGCTCCCTGATTAGGATCTTCAAGCACTAGGTTCTAATGTAAGACAAACAAATGACAGAATTATTAACTAAATAATGATGATGATGATGTTGTGAGGTTTAATTTATTAACATATACAATTATCATGTGCTTTGCATTTTTTAGCTGCGAGGTAACACATCAGTGTAAGTATTGTATGATCTCCTCTGGTCAGAGCACACCTAAGGCTTGGTCATGCATGGTGCTGAATATCATGGCCCGGATAAGGCAAAGTGTTTAGGCACCTATGTCATTTGAAGCATGTGAGCAAGGACCATGCAAATCAATGAAGTCAATGCCCACTTATGTGCTTAACATTTAAGCACTTTGCAGGATTGGGACCAGCACGTTTAGCACGTCAAACCGCAGCTGCACAACTCGGAAGGGACCAAACTGCTGTGCAGTCAGAACCTAGTTTTAAACCTTCTGTCTTTTTTTTTTAAATCTAACATTTCCCCAAAGCAGAAAGAAATTACTGAGTAAAGAACACACTGTTATTTAACTCTCTGTTTCTCTGATGCATCAGCATTCTTAGTCTCGCACTACAGCTCAACTGAAGTCACCATCAATAACACAGCTTACTAAAAATACACAGGCTTGATAGCACCAGTGAGTGTTTTTTGGACTTTCATGACCAGTATTACTCTGGGACTCGCTGTGGAAAAGAGCACTAGAAATACACACACACACACAGAAGATAGCCACAGAGGAAATTAATGGTCACAGCTACCAAATTGGACTGAAGCACAAATGGAGAAGGTGGTTTCGGAACACAGCAAAGAGCTTTTCTCTTTGGGTCCTGTTACAACCACCACATCATTATTTCTGGAGGAGGCTCCAGCCCGACATTCCATTTGAAAACTGTCATTTGGCAAGTGTTTAATTACTTCTCAGATACAAAGGATGGCCACAAATGCGTGATCTGTCTTGTTAGGGACAATCAAACTCAACCCTGTTGAGTCACCGCAAAATATAGACGGGCTTTAGAATAATTTTATCATTCAGTATTTCATTAATGATTTTGCACCCTTCCTTTGAGCTCAGTTCATTAGCTAGTGGTACCCAAGGTGGAAAACATCCTCCCTGCGCCATTAGTTTGCTTTCTCTGCTCCTTTTATCCTCAACCAGTGGCCTCTCTAATACCTCAAGGTGATATCTTGACTTTGCTGTTCTATTAAAGGTGGCTAACCTTTCACAATATTTGTTTTTATTGAAGCAAGAGTTCTGCCTTCAACCAAGAGAGAGCCAGGGTTTCTTAGCTCCCTGCAGATATCACCCACTCCTTTCATGGTCGCAGTAGTGTTGTCAAAGCTGTCTGTGTGGCTTCTCAGCTTCCTGTTGAACTAATTTGTTCCGAACATTTTCCCCAGCCATCACACAGTGTAAGATTCTGAACATTTCTGTAGGCTGCTCCTCTGAGGTCAGATCCTCTTTGCTGTCAAGGAAACAAGTAGTTTGTTTCTATTGAAAGAGCTCAAATACAATAAGGAAAATGCATCAGGACTGGAGATTTAAACAAATTGCCTGTGACACAATTTCTAATGCAGAGTTTTTTCATCAGAAAAATTGAGGGCGACCCCATGTTGCCTGAAATTGCATCCACGCTACTTGGACATATTCTGAAAGGGCACGACCTGCTGTACAGTAGTGATGTGTTAATGTCACCACTGATAGGTGAAAATGAAGAGCCATTACCATGCCCTATTTTATCATATTGCTGTCGTCCTGTTTACACCCTTTGGTGGCTGATGGCCGAAAAGACGATAATTGTGGTACTGTTGCTGAAGCTAAAGACAACTCCTCTTTTAGGTCAAGTGATAGTGTTATCATTATTATATTATTTATATAGCACCCAAGTGCACCCCACACCAGGTGCTGTCAGAGAACAAGGATGCTCAAAAGAAATGTTTCATGATTTTGGAGGGGGAAAAAAGCTACACGTTGATGGGTGATTTTCTGAAAGGATTCAGGAAAAGGAAAGGTGGGTTTTTCAATCTTGAAAATCAGCCTTCACTCGTGGAAAGTGGCAGCTGAGGATTGCCCTTTCACCCTAATAAGGGCAAACATTTGCTACATCACACCAGAGTCTCGATATCAGCTGACGAGAGAACAACCGAAATAGGCCTGTGATTTTCAATCTTTTTTTCATTTGCGGACCCCTAAAATGTTTCAAATACAGGTGCAGACCCCTTTGGAAATCTGCACGCTCCCATGGACCACAGGTTGAAAACTACTATTATCGGATAACAACCACCTTTTGCAGGCCCCTTAGACACAGTGTGCGGAGCCCCAGGAGTCGTGGACCACAGGTTGAAAACCGCTGAATTAGGCAAAATGCAGATGAAGGCTGGGGAAAAGGGCAAAACCAAAAAAATCAAAGAGATCAAGGTAATGTTTGTAGCACAGAGGGCTGAATGGGAGAATGCATGGAGGTGATGCTAACGAACAGGCAGACAAAACTGGAGACACTGATGTAGTCAGAGGAATGAAGGAGCTGCAGACTGTCCAGGTAGGTTGGCGACTGATCACATGGGAAAACTCCTGGGGAATTTGATTTAGAACACATAAATAAGTAATGTTTTTGGATTTTGCACTAATTTTGAAGTTTAGATTTGGGACAGGGAGATTTGTACAAATAGAGTTTAGTCACGATTAACTTTAGAAACAAAGAGGGTGAAATTCACCCCCATGTGGAAGGCCCACACAAAATCCTTGCAACAATGAACTTCCACGTAGGTCCTTAAAACGGAGACTGTATGGGACTTCAGTGGCGCACAGACCTTGAGCTGGCTTTCTGCACACGGCTGATCTTCAACCAGAATCATAGAATATCAGGGTTGGAAGGGACTTCAGGAGGTCATCTAGTCCAACTCCCTGCTCAAAGCAGGACCAATCCCCAACTAATCTTTTATTTAGTCTTCTATTTATTGTAAGCAAATTGCCCAAGCTATGCATAGACATTATAGCTCTGATCCAATGCCCACCGAAGACAACAGGAGTCTTTCCATTTACTTCACTGGGCATTGGATTCAGCCCGGGGAGCCAAGTTTTCAAACTTAGCTGGTTCAGTGGCACGGACAATCTGGAAATTATGGGTAAGATTTTTCAATGGGGCCTAAATGATTTACATACCAACTCCTATTGACTTTCAATGAGAGCTCAGTGCCTAACTCCCATAGGCTCTTTTGAAAATCCCAGCCTGGGTCTGCAAAAGGCATGCTGGCGTGCACAAATAGGCACACACCGAAGTGTCAAATACAAATGGATGTTTTTGTGCACACAATTTTCAAGCACAGCTCAGCTGGCTGTGTTTGAAAACCTGGCCATCTAAGCTTCGTTATTCATTGTGGGGATGAAGGCATCTGCAGACTTGAAAGATGCTCACCCCAGGTTAACCTCTTCCAATTTGTTTCTGGTTTGGGGGACCATGGCAGGGTGAAAGAGTGACAATGTTTAATTGTGTCTCAGAATCCCATTAAGCCTATGGGAAAAGAAAGTGTGTGTGTGTGCGTGTGTGTGTGTGTGTGTGTGGGGAATTAGAGCTTTAACAAAGTGTTGCTTGTTGACATCAGAGATTATCCTGTTTGATAAAATCAATTTTGATGACAGCACAATCTGAGAGAGTCCTCAGAGTTGATTTTATCAAGATAATAGATTAAGTACATCTGCCAGCTAGAGTTTGGTCAGCAAAATGATTTTTGTCAAATTTCTCAGACAGGCAAGTTATGCACCCATTGCTCTCTCTCTAAAAGCATTTTGGTTTGGGTTCAATTTTGTTGTTAAATACTCCCCTTCCCTGACATCCCCATCTGGCTCCCCTGATAAAAATACATTTCATGGGGAAAATATGTTCAAACAATTCATGTGGGCAGCTTCAGAAGAGAGTTTCCAACCCAGCAGTTATTCTCCAATTAGGGTGCCTTCTTGCTTCTCCTCCTCCTGTCTCTAAAAACAATGCTTGAAAACGTGTTTAGGAAAACATAAAAGCCCCATTCACAGCCCTGCGACCCCTGTCCACTCCCTCTCCACAAACCCTTCCACCAACCAACCAAAACTCTTTCTCCATCCAGATTTAGCATCAAACCTAAAATCCATTTTCAAACCAGGGTGCTTAAAGTTAGATCCCTAGGCCCTGCTTCAGTAAAGCATGTCAGTGGGGACTTAAGCCTCGCTTACAGTAATGAGACTTTAGCATGGGCTAAAGTTTTTGATGAAGTGGGGTCCTTAGATCCACATTTACAGCCTGATTCAGGAAAGCACTGAAGCACACGCCAAACTTTAAACACCTGGATTGTCCAGCTCCAAATAACTTAAACCTGAGTTTCAGAACCTGCCTCAATTACTTGCAGCTTAGAGGGTAGGGCCAGATGTGAAGATTAAGCTGGGATGATTGGGAAACAAGCACTAGAAAGGGAGCATTCATGTGCTGAAAGTTAGGCAATGCTTCAGTGCCTTGCTGAATCAGAGCTAAAGGCACAGCGGGTGAAATCCTGACCCTACTAAAATCAATGGGGTTTTGTCGTTGACTTCAATGGGGCCAGGATTTCACCCCAAACCAGCAAAGCGGTTGAATGCATGCTTCAGTTTAAAGCATGTGAGTAGCAGTCAGGTTTCACGTCCACCTGTAAGTGTATCACTGTGTTGTGGCCCCAGTTCAGTAAAACACTTAAGCAGATGCCTCAGTGCCATTAAACTAAGTGAGACTTCAGAACATGCTTAAGTGCTTTGCTGAACAGAACGGACTGCTAAATCAAGCGCATAGGTCTTAGAGATAACTTGCCTACAACCAGATACCATCCCGTGGACCTCAAAGTGATATTACACCCACCCTTTTGCTCCAGATTTTCTTGTTAAGACAGTGTATGCAATAAAAATGAAAATAACGATGTTTCACCTACTGTGTAACCACCTGTCAGTAAATTTATGAACAATTAGGAAGTGAAAGTGCTTTCCAGGGAACCATTTGTGCAAGCTATAAAATGCTCATTTTGTTTGGAAGTATAATGGGGAAACAACTTTTCTAATTTTTTCCTCTCCTTTTTTAATTTAGCTTTTGCGGTAATTAATCAGCTTTTGTTGTTCTTTTATTCTTGAAACTTACGATCCCCTCAATGTGCAAATACACCAAATTGCACAGAGCTGAAACGGTCGTTTATAACAGCCAGCGAATGTGAGACTCCAGGCACAGGATGTTACATGTGTTAAATGGATACAGTTCAATGGCCAAACATGCCTCATGGCTGTAATGGGGACATTTCTGTTGCGTAAATATTGAATACATGTCCCTCGCTTTGGAGCCGAAGGATGATCTCCATTAGGCATCACTACTCGTACTAAGGCCTAGCAATGTCCTTTGTGGGCTGCAGCCAGCAGACTCTTGGTCAGAACTGACCTTCACACCACTAAAGGGCAATAGTGACACACACATACTAGCCTTTTTGTTGCACTTTCCTCTCCTCTAGCTGATGACACAACTTCATTTATCTAACACATATCCACAACCTGCCTTGATTTCCTTTCGCCTTTCACATTAAGGGCATGTTCTGGTGCTCATGCTCGTGTTGTGCTGGTGACAACACGGGCCCCAAGCACAAAAATTCAGCTCCCGATTTTGTAGCCCCACCATCTTCACCCCCAGAAAATTTGGGGGCATTTGGATCTAGGTTTTGGTTAAAAAGTGAGTGGCTAGTTTCAAAATTCCAGTGTTGCGAACTCATGCAATTTTATCGCTGGTCTCTCAATATTCGGTGTTTTTGTAAAAAATGCCTCTTACGTGCTGAGCGCTCATTGGGGCAGAGAAACGTGTGCAAATGCGAACCGTAAAGATCAAAAGCCAGAAGACAAATAAAAAGGCCCAGAATGTATTTATTCATTTTAAGCCACATGATTTCTAAGCCAATCTCATTATTTTGGGGGCCTTACTTGTCATTTTTGAATGCTTGGGGCTGGCAGTTCTAAAACTCAGGTCTAGATCTGAGCTTTCTTTTTCACCTGGCTCCAAGGGGACTCCTTACAGGACAACACAGGCTTTCCCGTAGCAAGAAAATGCAAAACAAAACAATCTTTCTGCTTCAACTGAATCGCTCGGGGGGAAAAGAAATAACACATAATGGGCCTATTTCACCACTGAATTGCTCCAGTTTCACACATGTGTAACTCCGCTGAAATCAACAAGGTTACACTAGCATAATACCAGAGTGATGCAGGGGTGACTCATGGTGGAAGAAATGGCTCACATACTCAAACTTGCTTTTGCAGACTCCACAGCACTAGCTTGCGCATTTCCTGAATCTCCGATTCCACAAGGTTCCCCTATGCTCATCGCTAACACCCTCTCAACTAACACTTTTTAAAAGCTATTTTTCATTCAAACTATTTAAAGATGCCTCCATCATTATTATTTATACAATAAATACAGTTAAATTCAACCTCGGCAGTATTCAAATCATCAGTTCCACAGGAACTCAGCCAGCCACCTACCCTTCTCATTATCCAGGGAGCAAACCCTTAGCCTTCTCCAAATCCCCTACCAAACAGGTGTCTTGGGCAGGGGGCTCAGAAAGTCACAACATTTGGGCTATTTGGAGCCAGGGGCAGCAAGTTCCAGAGTACCAACCCCTCAGAGGGTTTGTCTCCGCTGCAAAGAACAACCTGCAGCACCGAGTCTCCAAGCCCATGTCATGGGGTCTCAGCGCCGGGTCATGGGGTCTCAGAGCCTGGGCTCCAGCCCAAGCCTGAGCATCTACACTGTTATTTTTAGCCTCACGGCCCAAACCTTGTGAGCCCAAGTCAATTGACCTGGGCTCTTTTACTGAAGTGTAGACGTACCCATAGAGAACACCCTGCCAGGTGCCCCTTCTCCTTTATAATGAGGGGAGCTCAAGAACCTCCGCAAACCATGCAGTGGTCCTGGAAGAAAGGTAAGCCCTCTGGTAAGCCAGTCCCAGGCAATGTAGGGCCTCTGAAATCCTCTCCCTCCAAGGACAGCCGATGTGCTACTGCCACCCTGCAACAACTTGATATTAAACTAATCCACATTGGTTTCGCCCTCCCCAGAGTGCTGGCAGGAGAAGGCTATTCAAACTGCACTACTGACCTGGGCTGTGTGAGGAACTCCAGGGCATGACAACGGTGTGGCTGGTTTAGGTAAATGTTGAAGAGCTCCGGAGGAAGAAGCCTTATTACGTTTATTTCTCAAGTCTTTTTGGATGCGGGGGGGGGGGCACATGTTTTTGGAATGGGGGTGTTGGTAGGTGTCCACATCAATTTATTTCACCACACAGCCTCCCAAATCAGTGCTGGAGAGGGAAAGCAGCCAGCCCAGGTTATCAAACTCGTAGAAAATGAGACAAAGATATTGCAGGCCAGAGCTGAGATTTCTCCAGGGGAAACCCAGCTCTGGCTAAATCCTGCAGCTTGGGCTCTGGAAGCAGGGGAACCATTGTAGCGCTAATGCAGCAGGATGCAAAAGAGCCCTTTTCCCCTCCCCACCCCCGAACAGGTCTGGGCCCCCTTTGCACATCACAGTTCTGCTGGGCTCCTTAGAGTGGCTGGAGTACTGGGTGCAGATCCACCTTCCAGTGCTGCTGTGTAAGTATGGTGAGTGCAGTGGTTATGGGGGTGACTGCAGCCTTGACTGCAACAGCAGCTATGGGGTGGATCTGCTGGTATCACAACTTGGAGGGAGATTTCCTTGCCTTCCTGACTCTGCACAGCAACCCTGAGCCACAGGGCAATATTTATTCTTGACCCACACATGGACCAGGATTTATCTTAATAGCCACCCCCCTCTTAAAGAGGAAGCCATAGTGCAACCCAAAGCAAAACAGACAAACAAACTAACAAACAAACAAAGGAAAAACCATTTCCATCCCATCATCAAACTCAGCCTGGACCAGTCCACATAAGAGATCCACTTCCCGGACACTACGGTGCTAATAAGCGATGGTCACATAAACACCACCCTATACCAGAAACCTACGGACCGCTATACTTACCTACATGCCTCCAGCTTTCATCCAGACCACACCACACGATCCATCGTCTACAGCCAAGCTCTACGATACAACCGCATTTGCTCCAACCCCTCAGACAGAGACAAACACCTACAGGATCTCTATCAAGCGTTCTTACAACTACAATACCCACCTGCGGAAGTGAAGAAACAGATTGACAGAGCCAGAAGACTACCCAGAAGTCACCTACTACAGGACAGGCCCAACAAAGAAAGTAACAAAACACCACTCACCGTCACCTTCAGCCCCCAACTAAAACCTCTCCAACGCATCATCAAGGATCTACAACCTATCCTGAAGGATGATCCATCACTCTCACAGATCTTGGGAGACAGGCCAGTCCTTGCTTACAGACAGCCCCCCAACCTGAAGCAAATACTCACCAGCAACCACACAACAAAAACCTTAACCCAGGAACCTATCCTTGCAACAAAGCCCGTTGCCAACTGTGTCCACATATCTGTACAGGGGACACCATCACAGGACCTAATCACATCAGCCACACTATCAGAGGCTCATTCACCTGCACATCTACCAATGTGATCTATGCCATCATGTGCCAGCAATGCCCCTCTGCCATGTACATTGGCCAAACTGGACAGTCTCTATGTTAAAGAATAAATGGACACAAATCAGACGTCAAGAATTATAACATTCAAAAACCAGTCGGAGAACACTTCAATCTCTTTGGTCACTCGATTACAAACCTAAAAGCAGCAATTCTTCAACAAAAAAACTTAAAAAACAGACTCTAACGAGAGACTGCTGAATTGGAATTAATTTGCAAACTGGATACAGTTAACTTAGGCTTGAATAGAGACTGGGAGTGGATCTGTCATTACACAAAGTAAAACTATTTCCCCTTGTTTATTTCCCCTCCTACTGTTCTTGTCAACTGATGGAAATGGCCCACCTTGATTATCACTACAAAAGGTCCCCCCCTACCCCGCTGGTAAGAGCTCACCTTTCCTGATCACTCTCGTTACAGTGTGTATGGTAACACCCATTGTTTCATGTTCTTTGTGTATATAAAATCTCCCCTCTATATTTCCCACTGTATGCATCCGATGAAGTGAGTTGTAGCTCACAAAAGCTTATGATCTAATAAATTTGTTAGTCTCTAAGGTGCCACAAGTCCTCCTGTTCTTTTTAAAGGAAAAACACATACCTTTTCTCCCAGCCTGAGACAGAACTTCCCCATGCCAGGCTGTCAGTCGTTGCTGGAACATGGGCAAAAAAAAAAAAGCCTCAAAGAGATTTGTGAATTGGGTTTTCTGGATTTTTTTTTTCATATCTCAGGTTTTGACGTGAAAATTCACGCAGCAAATATTGTGGGGTTCCCAGGGTCCTTCCCAAAAGATTTTTGCTTGGCCAAATGTTTTCAAAATTAGCCTCTGATTTTAGGTGCTTCCATTTGGGGAAGCCCAATCAGGGACACCTCGAGTGAAGTCCTGGACCCACTTTATCACAGACTCACAGAAATGTAGGGCTGGAAGGGACCTTGAGAGATCATCTAGTCCAGCCTCATGCGCTAAGGCAGCAACAAGTAAACCCAGATCATCCCTGACAGGTGTTTGTCAAAACTGTTATTACAAAAACTCCAGAAAACAGGGATTTCTCAACCTCGGTTGGAAGCCTATTCCAGAGCCTGAGAGTTGGGAAGTTTTTCTTAATATTTAACCTGAATCTCCCTTGCTGCAGATTAAGCCCATTACTTCTTGTCCTCCCTACAGTGGACATGGAGAACAACTGATCACCTTCCTCTATGTAACAGCCCTTAAAATATTTGAAGACTGTTATCAGGTTCCCCCTTCAGTCTTCTTTTCTCAAGACTAAACATGCCCCGTTTTTTTAGCCTTTCCTCATTGGTCAGGTTTTCATAGAATCATAGACTCTCAGGGTTGGAAGGGACCTCAGGAGGTCATCTAGTCCAACCTCCTGCTCAAAGCAGGACCAATCCCCAATTTTTGCCCCAGATCCCTAAATGGCCCCCTCAAGGATTGAACTCACAACCCTGGGTTTAGCAAGCTAATGCTCAAACCACTGAGCTATCCCTCCCTTTTTTCATTTTTGTTGCCCTCCTCTGGACTCTCTCCAATTTCTCCATGTGTTCCTTACAGTATGGTGCCCAGACCTGGACACAGGACTCCAACTGAGGTCTCAGCCGTGCCGAGTAGAGCAGAACAATGACCTCCCTGTCTTGCATACGACAGCCCTGTTACTAAGCCCCAGGATGATAGTTGCCTTTTTCACAACAGCCTCACATTGTTGACTCATATTCAGTTTGTGATTCACTATCATCCCAGATGTTTTCTCCAGGAACACCACCTACCCAGTGTATCCCCCGGCTCTAGTTGTGTGCCTCATTTTTTCTTCCTAACTGTAGTATTTTCCTCTTGTCTTTATTGAATTTACTCTTGTTGATTTCAGACCAGTTTTCCAATTTATCAAGGTCCTTTTGAATTCAATTTGTCCCTGTTTCCACTCTCTTGTAGGATTCCTTTTTGGTTTTCAGGTCATTGAAGAGTTCCTGATGGAGCCATGTTGGCCTGTTACTATTCTTCCTATCTTTCCTTTGAAATGAGAGCGTTTACTTTTGCGCCTTTGACTTCAACAGGGCCAGGATTTACCCCTTGTGCCACAGCTCTAACTGCTGTATCTGGCTCCACTTAAGAGTAGCTCTTCCCTGCTGCCTGCTGGCTCCAAAAGGTATAAGCAGGAGTACCGCGTATAGCACTGTGCAGAACGCTCCCTCGTGGCTCCAAGTGAGTGCCGACAGACATCAGTCCTCGACAGGCTTTCTCCTGAAAGCAAGTGGTCTTTGGCAATTCTGCTTTCATTCACAAACCAGACCATCACTGTCTTGCCCATGTGTGTGCTATTTTCTGCCTCCAAGCCAAGCCTTTTCTCTTTGAAGTCTTTCCACTCTTTGCGCCCTCACGCCTTCATTGTTCTTTTATTTTTTTCTGTTTTGCTTCTCTCTCTCCTCCTTTGATGACGGGCTCTTTTTGTGCATTTCAGTCTTTCTTCTGCGCTCTTTGTTGTACAAGTCACTGGGTTTTTCTCCTCTATCTTTTTTAATGTTACTTTATTCTCCATTCATTGTTATTCTCTCCTGGATTTTCTCTGGTCTCTCCCTGGCTTTGAATTGTGTTCTTTTCTGTGTGTCTTATGCTTTGTCATCAGCTTTGTGTTCCCTCTTCTCTGTTTCTTATTTTTGTAGGGTTCAGATTATATTCTTTTTTTGTTGTTTGTTGTTAGTTTTTTTTATGCCTTCCTTTCATCTATGGAAAGTGACTTTCTACTCTAGATGACGCTGCTTTGTTATCTCTCTTTGATAAGTCACAGAACCTATCAGAGCATCTAGCTGTCAGAGCATTGGCTTTGCCGGCACCTGCTCACTAAAAAGGGTAAGTTCAAGGTGAACTGAAAATTCCATCCAGGATAAAATCTCACCCTTTCCACTGGGCAATGTAGCCAAATTCCACCCTACTCTATGTGCAAAACCGGTGAATCATGGTGGGCTTGAAGTCATTTCTAACGAGCTGTTCATGGCAAAATGAATGTGTTCCTAGCCTAGGTAATGCACATTTTGCAGTATCATGGGATACTATGGCTCAGCAGATTGGGCTAAAGAGCAGTTTATGAGCTCCACATTGAAGCCAATGGCAAAACTTTCATTGTCTTCAGTGGGGGCTGGACTGGGCCCAAGATCAGTACTGACTAAAAGTCGTTATTATCCCGATGCTTGTTTGCTGGCCCATGTGGAAGGAGCCAGTGATCTCAGTCCAACTCCTAGTTGGCAGTCTCAGCTGGGAGGTCAAGGAACAAATTAGGCCGGGAACTTGGTACCCCTGTAGGTATCCCTTCCCTGTCTGGGTTAAGGGGTGCTTACAGGACAGAGTGTGTGTGTGAGGGGGAGCCTGCCTCACCTATTCCACAGACACAGAGATGGCTTCAGTCTCCCGAGCTGTCAATCTGCCCCTTGTACCAGCACTGTTGTCAGTACGAAGTCCCCAAGCGCTATTGCCTTGTACCGGATGCAGCCAAAACCTGCTGTTCCCAATGTCACATTTTAACAGCAAGGGAGTGTTGCCTAATCACTTTGTAGGCTAAACTATGCAAATATATGTAAATATTCATGCAAATTAGGCACAGCCCTTGGGTAAGCCTTCAGTGCAGTCCTTGATGACATAAAATTTCAGCAATCTTGACAGATAACACCTTCCCGATCCTTACAGATGATGCCAGCTCAAGGGCGGAGGTTAGCCAGCCCCTGCTAATGTGCCCTGGAGGGGAATTAATTTCTATCTCCAAACGTGGCAATCAGTTTCACCTTGGTGCAAGTGAGTGTGTATCACTCTGGTCAAGTGCCCATTCCTGTATATGCCATGACATGCCACTGGTCACCATGGTATCCCAAGGAGCAAGATGATGCTAGAACCTCCCTGGGTGCTATATCAGAAACAGGCCCAACCTGAACCAGTTATCCAAAGCCCTGAGCCGCTGGCAATTTGGATAAAACCACATCCAGACCCACCAGTTTCAGTTTTGCAAAATCAAAACAAGACCAACAAGTCCTTGCAAAATCAGAACCATCTGCACAGCTCCTGGTTGAAATTCAAATCCTGAGCCTGATCCAGTGCCCCATGAATTGAATGGAAGGATTCTCAATTAATTCAGTGGCCTCTTCATCAAGTTCACTCAGACAGGGGGGAAAAAAAAACAGCCCGTGTGATCTGAATCTAAACTTTCCTTCCCTCTTGTCTCCTCCCCGGGACCTTTGCTGTCATTAAACACTCAAGACCCCATTGATATGCAGAATTGAAAGTGAGGTGGTGCATTATTGTATTATTAACCTGCCTCCTTGGTATGATCTCTGTGACTGAGCTGTTGTGTCAGACCCAGCATGAAGCTGGGAGGTAAAGTCACTTTAGGCACTAACCACTTTCAGAGGCTTTCAACCTCCATAAGAAGCGATCTTGAAATGTTCCTCTCCTTTGAAAGGTCCCCGTGTCTCTCCCAGGAGTCTCCCTAGGATCCCTTGTAATGGTGCCAGCTCTAATTGTTTTTTCCTATTTATTTATGTTTTTTCTGTCCTGTGTCAGCCAGTGGATAGCTAAATAAAACATACCGAAGCTGGCTGAACCCATTTCAGTCCATGCCTTTCCCCTGCTGCCCAACAACTTGCACAGATGTGTACGGAAAAGGAGACTGCAAAACGTTATTTTTTAAGGCAACTTAAAAAGTTTTCCACTTTATTTCCTGCTGGGGAGACATTTTGCCAGCATAAGTGATTTTCCCCCTTCCCTTTAAAAGCCCTTTGATCTTCGTTTTATTTTCTTGCTCTCCATCCCCACAATTACAAAGCCTAAAGTCTGGGCGTAATGACTTTGCTTTTCCCCACTGGCATGATTTAACATCTTGCAATGGGGATCAGCGAAAGCCAATATTCTGAACAAAGGCGTAAGCAAAACACCTAATGATATTCTGGGGTGCAGCGGAGGAGATGACATGCTCAAATATGGAGTATGATCAACATACCAGCGTCTTTAACACTCAGTCCGAGGAGCAGCTGTACCAGTCCAGGGTGAAAAACATCAGTTATATAGTCTACTCTTCCCGCAGCCAGCTACCTCGGGCTGTGATCTCAAGAGCTAAGCTGAGTCAGTATTTAGTCTTCGTTTATAACAGTGCCATGGATACCGCTTTAAACATATAAGGAAGAGATGATCCATGTGCTAAGCTCACAACATTCAAGGGTGTCTTGGTGAAGTGCTGAGCATCTTCTGGTAAGGTTGATTTCAGTGGGAGTTGATGGCTCTCAGAACCTCTTGGGACCAGTCCCTGTCAGCCTCACCCACTTGATAGGAGAGTAAAGAATGATGCTGTGACAGGGAAAAGCTGTTGTGGAGCCGGGAGTGAGGGGGAAAGAGCCGACTGGCCAGATGGGCTGTCAATTATTCAGGGACTTCCCTTTCCCACAAAGGGTTCTGGGTAGGGAAACTCTCTATAAAACTCCCTAGCTTCCAGCTGGTAGTCAGAGCTGCAGAAGGAAGGGCCACCTGGAGGAACCTGGGCCTACGGGCATTATGTTATTGAAAGTGGTTGTGTTTCTTTAAAATAAATCTTGGTACTATTTTTTAAAAACCCTCCTAACAGGGTCTTGCTGCTTTATTGGACAACCTTGCTCCTAAAGCCTGCCATGGATACAACTTTCATAACACCCATCATCGTGCTAAAGGCCAGGAAGCCCTGTGCCCAGTGCTTTAGTTTCAGATGTAAAACCAAGGTCCAGACCATTCATGCTAATTAAAAAATGTGACTATGTAACGCCTGCAGACCCTGGTCGTCAGCAGGCGAGATTGAACCTGGGACCTCTGGAGCTTAGTGCATGAGCCTCTACCTCATGAGCTAAAAGCCAACTGGATGATAGCTAAGGCTGTAGAGCAGACTCATTTTATCTCTCTCTTTAAGTGGTCTTGGTGCCACTCGTGGAGACAGAACACCACACCCAGGAGGTGTGTGGGTTACAACAGCAGTCTTCACAAGAGAAGAGGCTGGGAACCTTGTGTTCTGGCTAAATCCCAATATAGATAATTATATTCTGACTTGTGAAAATTACACACACACACTCACAATAGAATACGGACAAGATGCTCTTATCTTCCTTGGACAGAACTCTTGTGAAGTGCTACTTTAAAAAAAAAAGGTTAAACTGTGTTAAACAATAGCAGTGTTGGGTGAAGCCCCAGCTCCTGGAGTCATGTGATCATGTGAACATCTCAGCTTGCATTTAAAACATGTTTCTAGCTCTCACAGCTATGAAGCAACACTTAAAAATGTGACCCAAGTGCACCCTAAAGGTTCAAAAGCCTGAAGGTAAACAAAAAAAATCCCAACACCAATTGTACACTAATTATTAATGAGTATTAATTAATTAATAATTCATAATGAATAGTTGTTATTTACACCATGATTTTAAGCCAGTCTCAGCATTGTGGGGGAGCTGAGTCATGATTTTTCAATGCCTGGGGTTGGCAATGCTGGGATCCACTGTAAATCCCTGTTAAGGAGTTTTGATCCACTCATCGACCAGGTTGTAGCTCTCCTCAAAGCTCCCATGTACTGTTTAGTGTCTTCTAAATGACCATCACCTGATGGCAGGGAAGGGCTAGCACTTGAATTGGGTTTAGTTTGCATCAGCTGTCATCCTCATTACCGTCTTTTCCATGAAACTGACATCAAGATTTGAAATCACAAGCCCGCTGCTGTTTGGTAAGGGATCTTAGATGCAAATAAAACTCCCAAGCCCGGGATAGAGACTGATCTTAGATACTTGAGTCTGTATCGCTGCAGGTCATGTGTTATCTGTTCTTAATCTTCCCTTCCTCAGGTCTGAGCAGTAGCAGTCTTTGCAGACTACATGGCAAAACCTCCCTCTAAACTCTCCAGTCTTGCATTAGCAAACACTGAGACTTAGCACTTGTATTGCAGTTTATATGTTCAAATCACTCTGAGTCTTAACTAATCTTCCAAGCCCAAAGTAGCAATATCTCCATTTTGCATATGGGTAAACTGAGGCGCAGACAGTGGCCTGGCATATTGAGGGAATCTATACACTGTTGAAGAACTATGATTCCAGTGGACAAATTCTCTGCTAGTGTAAATGGTGCAACTCCATTGAAATTAACAGAGCTGAACCCATTTACACCAGCAGAGAATTTGGTCCCCGAACTGGCAGGTGTCACTCTTTCAAGGTACTAATGTCTTGGGATCAAATTCTGCTCCTATTACAATAACCGGCCAAACCTTAACCATGCTTCAATGGGAACAAGACTGGTCCCTGTACTATTATTGTTACTGATTGTTCTGGTCTTTTATCTGATGTTGTTGCATCCTACAATGTACAAAATTAAACCTGAAACTGATTTACCTTGTGCACCACCCTGCATACACACACACACACCCTTCCATGTCCTGAAAAGGAGGAAGACCCAGGGCAACACACTTAAGTGGAAAGTCAGCATGCATCTCCACTCTCAACAGCACTATCAACAGCTAATGCAGCTGGAAGAACATTTCTAAAGACAAACTAAGGCTCAGTGCAGCCTTCTCATCTCTGTATTGTGCAGTACATCCTCCTGGTAAAGTATTAATAGGTCTCACAGTTTCATCTTCTGACCGTATATCAAAGACAACATTATAAAAGAAAGTTTAAAAGCCAAAGTTGTGAGATTTCCTGTCTCAGGGGCCCTCGGGCACAATATGTTGTCACTTAAGAACAGACACCTTGGATTGTTTTATTTTGTAGTTAAGGAGCAAGTTGTTATTGGGAAGAAGAAGAAAAAAACCCAGACTGCTTTAGAAACACTTGCTGATGAGATGAGTCTCTCTCTCTCTCTGATGCATCCATCAGCATGGCATTTTCTCAAAACAGCCCTCTCTGATCAACGCTGCTGTGTCTGACATTGGGCATCCTTCCTTGTGCTGAAGCGATCAAGACTGGCGTGTTGTGAACAAACCGAATTACCCCTGCCAGGTGTATGTGCCCCAGGAGCCAAAGTTACAGTCTCTCTCCTGCCAAGTGAAAATGCACCCTTAATCTCCTTTCTGGGCTACATCCTGTGAGGTGCTGAGCACTCTGGCCCCACTGCAAAAAAATACTTAGGCCCTGATTCGGAGAGGTACCTAGGTCCTTGCTTAACTCATTTCACTGGATGCCCAAAACACCCATAGTTCTGCAACCACAAGAAAAGGCTTCTTTCCGTGTTAAAAATGAAGATGAAAGCAGCGATAACCCTAGCAAAAGGAGAAAGGGGAAAGTTGACCGCACTGACTATACATTAGAGAGACAAGGTGGGTGAGGTTATATCTTTTACTGGACCAACTTCTGTTGGTGAAAGAGACAAGCTTTCAAGCTACACACAGTTCGAATCATAAACCAGTTGGTCCAATAAAAGATATTACGTCACCCACCTAGTCTCTCTAATATCCTGGGACCAACATGATGACAACAACACTGCGAACTGACTATAAATTAACAGTTGTGAAATGTAGACAGTTGATAAGGGAAAGTAAAGGTATTAATGAAAAAAAAATCTATGGCCAGTAGGATTAAGGACAGTAAGGAGGAGCGTTATTTATGTATATCAGGAGCAAAATAAATCCTAGCAATGGTATAGATCTGTCACTAGATAGAGACGGGATAGTACAGATGTAATAGACTTCTGAAAGATGAAGTACTGCACAACATTCTGATAAAAAAATTAGCTCTCCACAAAATGAATTCAGCACATATTAAATGGATTAAAAACTGACTAGCTGACAGATCTCAAAAAACACTTGTAAATGGGGAATTATCATCCACTGGGGATGTCTCTAGGGGGGTCCCAGAGCGATCTGCCATCACTGTATGCTTTTCAATATGTATATCAATAGCCTGGAACAAAATATAAAATTATGCCTGGTAAAGTTTGCAGAGAACACATTTACCACTTGGAGCAGTGGTAAATAATGAGAAGGACCTGGCAGTTCTACAGAGTTACTGGGATCACTTGTCTAGCTCATCTGAACAACACATATTTTAATAGCGCCAAACACAAGGTCTGGGATGGAAAACAGTACGTCAAATTTACAGGTTTGGGGGGAACATGCCCTAGAAAGCAATTACTCTGAAAAGGATTTAGGGGTTGTCACTGTGCCTCCGTGGATCACAACCGAGAATATCAAATTCAGAACAAACTGCTGAGAAATATGGCAGACACACCCCAAAACTGGTGGTTATTCTCCCATAAGATATACCAAACCAGCAACAAAAGTAAACTTCTGACTCACGACACTGCCTAACAAGAAGTCAGAAAAGCAGTCTCCATGGGCATTTCAGTCCTGGATTCAACACGCAGACACTGACTCACGACACTGCCTAACAAGAAGTCAGAAAAGCAGTCTCCATGGGCATTTCAGTCCTGGATTCAACACGCAGACACTAGACTTAAAGATGAGTGGTTACTTAAAATCAATTTCATCAAACAAAAGGGTTCTTTTGATCCCAAAGGACCAGCCACATACTCAGGTCAATATATAACTCAGATCTTACCCAATAATCATGCTATTGTCAATCCTTTAGTATCCAAAATCTAAAGGTTTATTTATAGAAAGAAAGGTGAGAGTTAAAATTGATTAAAGGAATCAAATACATACAACAATTGCAAAGTTCTAGGATCAGGCTTGTAGCAGTGATGGATTAAATTGCTGGCTTAAGTCAAGTCTCTGGTTGCTTCCAAATCGTTGGAAGGTCCTCAGTTCCTTGGTTAGAATGCTCCCATTAGTATAAGTTTATAGTCCAGAGGTTAAAGAAGGAAAGAGGCAAAATGGAGGTGTTTCCAGGGCCTTTTATAGCTTCTGCCAGTTGAAGGGAATCCCATTGTTATCACTGTGGAAAATTACAGGTAGCAAGATGGTATTTGGGGTCACAAGGGCAAGTCACATGTCCATGCATGATTTCGCTTAGTCACAGCAGAAGCCATCACCTATATGCCAGATGGAACATTCACAGGAAAGTCCATTAAGTGTAGGTAGGTGTCTCCCATAGTCCATTGTGAGTTAAGTGTTCCTGATGAGCCATTTAACTTGAATAGTCCCTTCAAGATGTGCAGGCTAATTACCTTGTGGGTGCTACCCAGGAGCAAACATATTTGAAATCCAGGTACAGAGCCAATACTCACAACTTCAAATAAAAAAAATGATACATGCATACAGATAGCAAAATCATATTCAGCAAATCATAACCTTTCCATAGATACCTTACTTGACATACTTTGTACAAGATTTGTTGCAATTATATAACAGTGGTAGCAACAATGATGTACATGGTCATATTTTAATCAGATAGCATCACAGAGGCACAGTAGGTTACTAGCTGAACACGAGCTCCCAGAGAGATACAGTGGCTAAGATGGCTAACAGAATCCTTGGATGTAAAAACAGGGGAATACAGTTCACAGTAAGGAGGTAGTCGTCTTCTTCTTCTTTGGCTCTCCCTCGATGTGAGGATGATGTCTGCCAAGGGGGTTCACTGGTGGGTTTTTAAGTGGCTGAGGAGCCCAACTCGTGCCCTGCAGATTTTCCCACAGATGTGACAGGTGTAATCTTGGAGGAGACAGTTGTTGACTGGAGTGTTGTGCCCTTTCTTTCCTCCTTTGTCGCTTCTCTGTCTCATGAGCACGTCTCTTCTCCTCAAAGTGAGCTGTGGCTTGGAGTATGGTGTGGTGCCGCTGTTTTGTTCCACACCGAGTCCTCCCACTTTGTTGGGTTGATGCCTCCCTTTTCATGGTGTACTTTCAGTATGTCTTTGAAGCGTGACCTCCGCAAGCCCTTCTTCCCTGACTTAACCGAGAGAAGAGTATTTGCTTCAGCAGGTGAGTGTCAGGCATACGTACACAGTGGCCAGCCCAGCGGAGTTGGTGTTTCATGACCTGTGCTTCTATACTCTGACGCTGGCTGCAGAGAGAACGCTGATGTTAGTGTGTCGGTCTTCCCAGCTAATCCTGACAATCCTCCTGAGGCAGCGCTGCTGGAACCACTCCAGCCACTTGAGACGACGTCTGTAGGTTACTCTGGCCTCACGCCCATAGAGAAGGGTGGGGATGACAACTGCCTTGTAAACCAAGATCTTGGTGCCTGTTTGCAGATCCCTATAATTGAAGACTAATTTGAGTAGTCTTCCAAAGGCTGTTCTGGCACAGCGGATCCTGTATTCAATTTCTGTTTCAATGCTGGCTGTTTGGGAGAGGTGGCTGCCAAGGTATGGAAAATGGTCCACATTTTCCAGGGGTTCTCCACTGACGGTGATTTGTAGAGTATGAAGAGTAGTTTGTGCAGGTGAGGACTGGCAGAGTACCTTGGTTTTCCCAATGTTGAGAGAGAGACCCAGGCTGTAAAAAGATTTAGGGTACTTTGCAGGTTGACACAGTCATTTGCATATTGAAGGTCAGTGATGCCAGTTCTTGTGATCTTAGATTTTGTTTGGCGATGTCAAAAATTGAGGAGTTGGCCATCCGTACGATACTCAATCCCAATTCCATCAGGAAGGTGGTCACGGATGAGAATCAGGATCACAGCAAGGTAAATAGAGAAGAGTGCTGGAGCAATGACACAGCCCTGCTTGACACCAGTACGAACGATGAATGGTTTGGTCTCTGAGCTGTTGCACAGAACGATGGCCATCATTCCATCATAGAATCATCTGATGATGGAAATGAATTTCTGTGGACAGCCAAACGTACACGGCGCCTTCCGTAGGGCATCACCAATTGATAGAGTCAAAGGCTTTGGTTAGATCGATGAATGCCACGAACAGTTCCTGGTGTCGTTCTCTGCACTTCTCCTGAATCTGTTGTGCCATGAAGATCATGTCAGTTGTGCCTTGGGATGGCCTGAAGTCACACTGGGATCTGGGGAGGAGTTCCTCAGCAAGGAGGAGAAGGCGATTTAGTAGGATCCGGGCAAGGATCATCCCTGTGATGGAGAGGAGGGCAATACCTCTGTAGTTCCTGCACAAAGAATTGTCCCCTTTCTTGAATATTGTAACACTGTTGGCGTTCTTAAAGTCAGGTGGAATTTCTTCGCAGGTCCAGATTTTGTCGAGGAGTTGGCAAAGATTGTGCTGCAGCATTGTTCCACCATCTTTGAAAAATTCCGCTCAGATGCTGTCTGGGCCTGGTGCCTGGTGGTGGCATGCCAGACTTCCTCAGATGGGGGATCAGCAAAGTGTGTTCCATGCTGAGCGTTGTGGAATAGACTCGATGGTGAATTCGGAGACCGTGGATTCGTGGTTTAGTAGGCTCTCAAACTACTCCTTCCGGCATTGTTTAATGGCCGCATTGTCCTTGAGGACGGTGGAGCCATCCTGGGAATGTAAGGGGGTTGGGCCTTTGGAGGTTGGCCCATATATAGCTTTTGTTGCTTGAAAGAAGTTTCTTATGTCATCCTGGTATACGAAACCCAGGATCTCCAAGGTCTTCTCTGGCCACCACTTATTTTTGATATCATGTAGCCTCTTTTGGACTTCGGCTTTGAGCAGGTGATGAGCCTCATGTTTTCATTGGTTAGAGGAATCATTTTGCCAGTTACAGAATGCAGTTATTTTCTGTTGAATTAATGCTAGGATTTCCTCATTGTTTTCATTAAACCAGTCTTGGTGCCGATGAGTGAAATAGCTGATGGTTTCAGCACATGCACCGTGAATGGTATTTTTAAGTTGATCCCAGTGCTCTCGAATGTCAATGATATCAGGCAAGTTAAAGAGTTTCTCAGACAGGTGTTGCTGGAACGTCTCACAGCTGGCATGGTCTTGAAGTGCTTTGACGTTGTACTGCTTTTGCTTAGTCTTTGGGTGTTTGCAATGTGGCAGAGCAAGCTGTGAGTACATGATTGATCTTACTAATTGATGGTCTATCCAACAGTGATCTGTACCTCCCATTGCTTGAGTTATATGGACATAGGCGTAATCTCAGGCTCTGACTATAACATAGTCAAGGAGGTGCCAGTGTTTGGACCGAGGATGTTTCCAGGTGGTCTTAAATTTGTTACGCAGCCTAAAGATGGTATTTGTGATGAGCAGGTCATGCTCCACACGTTTGCTGAGGAGCAGAATACCATTGGGCTTTATATTTCAAACCCCTTCTTTGACGACTCTGGCATTGAAATCTCCCAGGAGATTTTCTGCCTTCAATGTGGCCGTGAGGTCTGCATAGAGAGCGCTATAAAACTGCTCCTTGTTGTCTTCCTCATCATCAAGTGTTGGGGTGTATGTGCTGATGACTGCGGCATATTAGTTATTGCTGAGCTTGAGCCAAAGAATCATGAGACACTCCTTGACCCCCACGGGAAGCTCCCAAAGCTGACTGGTGATCTTATTTTTGACGGCAAAGTCAACCCCGTGAATGCATCTCTCTACAGGTGGCTTTCCTTTCCAAGAGAAGGTGTAGCCACCTCCATCCTCTGTGGGTCTCACTAAGAGCTGCAATGTCAATGTTGAGTCTTGACAGTTCTCTAGCAATGATGGCAGTTGTTCGAAATGCACTTCTCTTTCATCCAAGCACAAGACGACCATCACACGGCTGCCGCCTGCATGCAGGTTTGTGACGAAAGACTCCCAGAAATCACTGCTTCTGTCTTCACCGCCACCCATCCATCGCCACAGGGCTTTGTGCAGGCGTGAGCCCTTAGGCAGAGGCCTGCGCGCAAAATCTTTTAACGTGGGGAAACCGGTGCGCAGGCAGTGACCACATGAAACTTGACAGGAGGAAAGCCCTGACCCAGTGGCAAGGAGAGCCAAGAAAACCAGAGGCCTCCCGCCTGCTGCAGCCCTCACCCGCCTTCACAGCCGCAGAGTACTAAAAGGTCCTTTATATGCACCTGATCCACCACTGGGGTCTTGTGAAGTTTGGACCACGGTTAGCCAGGAGTCTTGCCTCAGACCTGCCAGCCATGGGGGACCCTACCAGGAGTATGACAGCTCTGGACTATGTAGCTCTGAGGGTCTTTAGCCCACGCAAGCATCTCCACCACAACAAGGTTGCGGTCCATCAGAGAGGGAGGGTGGTATTATCACTGTGTACACAACACTGGTGAAACCGTGACTGGATGAGGTATCCAGTTCTGGTGCCCACACCGCTAAAAGGTTGTTGAGAATCCGCAGAGAGTTCAGAAAAGAGTGACCAGAATGATTTTAGCTCTTGAAAACCTGCTTGACATTGAAACTTCAGGAGCTCAATTTATTGAGGCTTTTTTTTTCCAAGAAAAGGTTAAGAGGTGATTTGATCATGGTCTATAAGTACCTCCATAGGGAGAAGATTCCTGCTAGAGGGCTCTTTAATCCAGCAGACAACCAGATCCAGGGGCTGGGAGCTGAACCCAGCCGAATTCTGGCGACAGATGGGTGGTGGTGAAAACAGGAGCAGTGATTTCTGGGAGTCTTTCATCACAAACCTGCATGCAGGCGGCAGCCGTGTGATGGTCGACTTGTGCTTGGATGAAACAGAAGTGCTGAACCCAGCCAAACTGGGGGCAGCGATAGCTCAGTGGTTTGAGCATTGGCCTGCTAAACCCAGGGTTGTGAGTTCAATCCTTGAGAGGGCCATTTAGGGATCCAGGGCAAAAAAAATTGGGGATTGGTCCTGCTTTGAGCGGGGGGTTGGACTAGATGACTTCCTGAGGTCCCTTCCAACCCTGATATTCTATGAATTCACACTAGAAATAAGTCATGAATTTGTAACCATGAGGTAACTGACTATTGGAACCGCCTATCTAGGTACATGGTGGATTCCCTCTCACTTGAAGCCTTTACATCAAGACTGGACTTCTGTCTAAAAGATACGTTTCAACTCAACCAGAAGTTATGGGCTTGCTGCAGAAGGAATCACTCAGTAAAATGGTCTGGACTGTATTATTCAGGTCAGTCTAGATGATCATACTGGTCTCTTCTAGCTCTAAAATCTGTGACCCCACATGAGTCTATGAACTTTCAGCATGCGAGCACTCCCATTGACTTCAATGAGACTACCACATGCTTACAGTTCAGCACATGGCCCTAGCGCTTTCCTGCAGCAGGGCCAAAATGCTTAGCACCTTGCAGGATCGAGCCCTTTTATCTCCTATTCTCCCCTCTTCCCCAAACCTCTTCTTTCTCACTTCCTTCTATGTTTCCCTCTTGCTATGTGTTTTCCCTGTTTCCCCAGGATCGTCTCCATTTCTTCTTCTGTGTCCCACTTTCTATCATCCTGTCTCCATTTTCCCTCCAGCCCTTTCTAATACCCTCACACCGTCTCTCCTTCTTTGCCTCCCATTATCAACCTCTTCCAATTTCCTCTATTTTTCTATTAGCCGCTCCAAACAGCCGGCCCTTCTCTGACTATACTTCCTAACTTGATCAATTGGTTGATGTTGGTAAAGTGCCCTAGAGATGGTAAGTATTACTCCATACCTGCCATTTCCCCTATCCCTGTCCCTATGCCCTCTTCACTACCTCCCATCTTTTCCACTCACCCTTCATCTCCTTCCCCCATTGCTGCAGTCTCTTCCATGCCACCCCAATTGTCACTGATGCATGATTTTTATGTCATTCATTTCCCTCTCCGAGGAGTCTGTGCTACCGAGGAAAAGGAGTGATATTTTTAAGCGGTACATTAAGTGTAAAATGCACAGCATCAACCAAACCATTGACTAAGAGCTCTGTATTCAAGAGAGAAATATATTCCATATCCTGAGACAATCCATGCATGGGAGGCTGCGGGAGGTCTGTGCTGTCAGTAGATTCCAGAGTGCTCTGGTTTATACCACTGATGCTTCCAATGATTTCTCTGCATGCATTTCCATGGCACACTGAAAAAGGATGCTTCCCTCTCCGACAGGATTGCAAATCACTCACCCGCACAAATAATCAAATGAAAAGGAAGTGGCCTTGTTGGCTGGCATGTCTGTGAGGATTTTTTGGCTTCCGTCTAGCCGGAATCTCACTTCCCTTCCAAGAGCTGCATTTCTGTCTTTATTAATCAACACCCTTTTGAAGGCAAAAGGCTCTAACTGGTCTGATAGCGAAATTACAGCTCCTCTGATGTCATTAGTGCCAATGAAGTCACTCTGACAATTATTTCCCCCCTCCCTCCCCATTCACCTTTACTTGGTCTGCCAAATCTGCTCTAGTTTCATTTATACAGGGATAGCGAGAGCAGAGGGAGATAGACAGAGAGAAGTCCTAAGCCCAGCAGCTATTTATGATAAGACGAGGATTAGGTGGCTCATATCCTAGTTACATTAAATTATATCCCAGGTATCTTTCTGTTTATAACTCTCTCTGTCTCTTTCTCTCTCTCACACACACATGCACTTGTGTGTGCATGAAACCATCCATCTTATAACGACAAGATAGCCTCTGAAAAAGAGAAAAGAAAAGGAAAAAAAAAAGCCCTCTGGCCCTGCGCCATCCCCGCTCTTATAAACCGTTGATAACTGCTGTAATGAACCAATCCAGGAGACATATTAATAATGACATGAAGAGACACATTTATTGTTGATTGTTGAGTCACTGGCAGATTTACCGTGGGGTTGCTACGAGGGGAGGTCTGGCCCTGCAGTCGTGCAATTAAAAACAAATTGAATACAGGGACAAAGAGTCAATAATTTAACTGGGCAACTTTTAGTTTTGCAAAATACACATATAAATTAATTGACCTGAACACAGTTGCTAACTGGTCATTAATGCCTGTTTGCTAGCCAAGCTGAGCACACAATGCAGCTCATTAAGTCAAGGAGCATGAACCTCCCACTTGTGTTGCCCCAGGCTGTCTGTCTGTGGTTCCACTGGCATCTCCTGGGTTTTCCAGGGCGATGGACCTGAGCCTCCACATTCGGGCCCACGTCCGAATGTCCCCAAAATGCCAGGAGGGCTGGGACAGAGGTAGGGCTTTGCTCCCACCCATTGCTATCATTAGTGCTATAATGAGAGTGCCTAGAGGCGTCCATTGAGAGCAGCAGGAATGAGTATTGTACAAACATGTAGTAAGAGACAAACCCCGGTCCAAATAATTTACTGTCTAAACAAACCAAGCAGACAGAGGGTTGGAGAGAAAAGTGAACTCCATTTGACAGATGTAGATTTGAGGCACAAAGAGATTCATGGTACATCTACACTTACAGCAGCCTGTAGAGTACAGACACTGCCCACTCAGCGAGCATGGGTATAGACAGTAGCGTAGATGGTGAGATACGGCTTAGGCGGGGGAGAGCCCTACATGCCTGACCCCCCCGGGATATGTACCCTATATGGCTCTCGACACGCCCAAGCAGTGCCTCCCATTTCTACAAGCCTATTTTTAGCAGTGTAGTGCCCCACTGCTTCCCCACCACAGGGAAAGTCTCCAGCAGTGGCGAAAGGATCTGGCAGTGGGGAGGCAAGCAGGAAAAGGTAGCTGCTGGAGCCATAGGTGCTGACTCTGTGGGTGCTCTGGGGCCCCGCTGATCAGCTCTTCCCCCACCAGCGCCTCCCGCCTGCTGCTGATCAGCTGTTCCGCGGTGGGCAGAAGGCACTGGCAGGAGGGGAAGGAGTGGGGGCAGGAAGAGGCAGAGCAAGGGCGGGGCGTGCTCTGGGGAGGGGCAGAGCGGGGCAGGAAGAGGCAGGGGTGGGGCCCGAGCACCCCCAGGGAAATCAGAAAGTTGGCACGCCTGTGGTTGGAGCCTTTCCCCACTGCCCCCTGACTGCTGGAGTCTTTTCACTGCAGCAAGTAGCTACACACTGCAGTGACCTTTCATAGCAGCCTGTAGTTACACATGTGGTGCCCGTGCACTACACGCCGCCCATCCGTGCAGACACAGCATAAAGGTAACATTTTCAACCGCGCTCTAAATGACGTGGGCACCTGAGACCCATTTGCAAATGGGACTTAGGCCTTTAGCCTAAGACTCATTAAAAAATCATAGGGCTTGGGCTCCTAAGTCCCTAAATCACTTTTGAAAATGAGACTTACGCTCCTGAGCCGGTTAGGCATTGTAATGCTGAGCAGAGCAACATCTAAATACCGTTGTCAAGCTGGGCCATGAGCTCTAACGTCATTTAGCTGCTTTTGAAAACTGTACCTTAAGTGACTTGCCCAAGATCGCCCAAGAGCTGGTGGCAGAGTTGGAAGGAGCCTCCCAGATCTCCTAAATTGCAGTCCAGTGCCTTCACCACCTGACCACTGTATCCTCTGGTTATACAGAATAGGGCCAATCACAAATTTCAGATCCAAATGCAATTTCCCCCAAAGCTTGGGTCTCTTTAGAGCCAGCATTTGGGTTCAGGTCTCTCGCCAGTTTTCAGGAGTTTTCAGCTTCACCAGTAGATTTTCGCTCCGTGCTGAAACTGCACTCAAAGTTTTGAACTCAGGATTCCCCCCGCCCTTCCCTTCCTTCATTTTTATTGCTGCATTCTGGCCGTAATCTTCCTGATTCAGCAGAATGTGGTGAGGGTCTTTTAAGTGCCAACTTTCTATCAGAGCACTGACACTTCCACTGGGTGTAACTAGGTAAAAATGATGATCCTTTGCTCTCCTACCTGAGAGCACTTCTATCTGAGTCTCTCTCAGCACTTCATGAGCATTAATAACAGTGAATTAAGGATTATTATCCCCATTTAAGAGATGGGGAAACACCAGGCAATTAGCGAACTTTGCCTCATGTCACACAGCAAGTCAGGTGGCGAGAACTGGGAACAGAATCCAGGAATATTGGCCCCCACTCCTTTGCTCTGACCACTAGACAACACTGCCTCCCTTCAGGCACTGTATGAAAAATGAGGTTGACATCATGTACACACTGTAATTACTGGTCCAAAATGTTACAGTTTACACTAGAGATAATGCAGAGTTTGGGCTTTTTATTTAAAATGTACATGAATTTAATGCTGACTGACAGCCCCAGAGACTGGAGTCCTCTACTTATCCACTGAACAGGGACAATGTGTGCTGCAACTGTGCAAATTCTCCATATGCTGCTCTTACCCTGCAAGTCTCAACCTTAACCAGGAAGAACCAACTGCAGAGTTAAGATGGGCATTCAGTCTCCATGGCCCATTTAGTCCTTGGCCTCTCTGCTGAGATGGGCAATTACTGTCAACGCTGGTGGTTTGCTCTGTGATACTGCCCACTCAGAACTGGACTCAGGCCATCAAAGGGTTGTCAGAGCAAAACAGCTCCCACTCGTGATCAACCCGGGCTGCATCTGAAGCAGGAAACAAGCGGTGAAAGTTTCTGTATCTCCGATCACCAGTCGAACCTAGGACCTCGGAAGCTTAGCGTATGAGCCCCTACTGCATGAGCTGAAAGATACATAGTTCTTAGCCATGGCTGTAGCAGACTCATCAATCGCTAGATGGTCTAGGTGCCACTAGAGGGGGACAGAGCACCACACCAAGCAGGCGTGGGTCACGCTAGCAGTCCCAAATCACAAAAAAGAAAATAATTAATTCATTTCCACTGATAGGAGGCCAGTAAGGAAAAGCTTTTTTAAATGTGCAAGCTGCACTGCGTCCAGGTTAACTGGTTTCCATTATAGTGCAGTCAGCTGTACAAATGGGTGACATTTTTCAGCTGAAACTTTTTTCCCAGTGAAAAATGGAGAGTCAGTGACTCTGGGCTGCTTCACAGAATTGTGCCGGTTTTGCCAAACAGTGCGTGTCGAAACAGAAATCGGAAAGAAGTCAACAAACGTTTTTGATTTTTTTTTTTATTCCGAATGACTTTTTGTTTTAAAAAGCTCCAAATCTCAATGCAAAGTTTCACTGCGGGTCAAACAAAATGTTTTGTTCTACCTGAAACTATTTTGTGGAGCTGAAAGTTTCAATAAACTTTTGTTTTTAGGGCAGCCTGAAACAATCTCCCCTGCCCCCAATTTTTCAGAATTGCCAGCCGAAAAAAATCAAAAAAATCAGCCATTCGCACAGTCACTTGTGCCCCTCAAACTCAGATTCAATTTAGAAGGCATGGCTAAATGGGGAAATTGACCCATTGCTATGACCTTTGCCCTCACTCTCTCTGAGCACGTCCTGACAATGGCTTAATTGATAGTACGGACGGGACAACACCATTTTCAGCACCACGAGCACTTCCTGGTTTTGCCCTGTCCATACGAGCAGTGAAATTGCTTCAAGCACCACTTGGCCACAAGCCTCCTTAGCACTGAGTCATGATCATGACACTGGACAGACATGGAGAGTGTGAAAGGAAGACCCAGTCATCTGGATGAATAAAGGTAAAGCTAAGAATTACTGACCAAATTCACAGCTGACGTAAAGTGGGGAGAACTCCGTTAAAGTCAACCAAACAATGCCTGGTTACGCTTGAGGCAAAATTGGCCCAGTGTGTGGAAATAAAGCATTTCCAGAGGAAGGTTGGCCATGAACATCACAATCCCGAACCTTCTCGATTCTTGAGCCCTTTAGGGGAAAAGTCTGCATTGCAGATTTCGCTGCTGTGAAAGCCACGGCTGCAGGTCCCCTGGATCTCTACCTCCCTGCACTCTCCTCTTGCTGCAAGCAGAGTTTGGCACAAGTGTCTCTGTGAAGTAAGAGGCTTTTTCGTCTTGTTTTAAAGAGATAAGATAATGACACATGGATTTTAGTAGGCAAGATATTGGTTGTTATGTGCAGAAGGGAGTTGGAGCGTGTGGAGGGGGAAATAGGCAAAGATATAATCTCTCTCTCTGTCTCACACACACACTCATTTCAGACACACACCCTTGCGGCAAAAAAGAGAGCCACTCGTTTTCCATCTGTTTCCTGCTCTCTAACAATACTCTCCTCTCCTAATATTAGTCCCCAGCCAGTCTTTTCCAGTCCTTAATATGAACCCCGTGGAGGCAGCAAAGGGTGTTGTAGTTAAGCCTGACATCACGCCCTGCCCCCTTGTAAATTCCAGTTTAGACCTACCATTTACAATCCCAGGGCCAAATGCATGCCTCTGATTATTCCATGGACTTAATTACACCAGGGACGATAACTGCAGTAGATCGATGGCACTGGTGGGAATTTTAACCTCAAAGCTCAAAGTGAAACTTTGCAGAAACAGACACATTTTGAGTGGTTCCAGTTTGAAACTGGGCATATAACCACTAAGCTGGATCACATAAGCCCCAATTCAGTGAGGTACGTAAGCATATGCCTAGCTTTAACCATGTAAGTAGTTACACTGAAGTGCCAGTACAGAGATAAGACAATCACACCAGGATATTTATAGTTAATTTACTAGTAAATGGTTTGGATGGCAACTGCTGTTCTCCTGAGACTTCAGGCTAAGATGGACCATATCGCAAAATCATGTATCTGGAGATAAACTATCGTAAGACCAGCACAAGGAATTTCAGCATCATCAAACGTGACACCGAACACTTGCCTTGGCATCAAACCTGCTTCTTGAACCCTCTCCTAAATGCAATCCATAACCAGTTCTGAAACTTGCCTTCTGAACCTGTATCTAGTTACAGTTAGGTATGGGTGAACCTCAAAAGGTTTGGAATTTGGATCTTGGAGGAGAAAGAAAAAGAGAAGTCCACATGTAAATCACTCACGTGGATTTATATAATAGTGTCAAGTGCTCAGATACATCAGAAATGGGCAATGGATGAATTAGAAAGATAAAGACAGGATAGGGTAGATAAATAGATTCGGGTTATAGAGAGAGATGTCTCAGAGTCTATTGGCTCTGCAAATTTAGGTGCATATCTCACAAGATCAGGCTTTTTTGGGGGGGTATATTAGTGCTTGGCTTTCCAGACCCTGCTGAATGTCAGATGTGTAGATGGGTGTAAAAATGGAATATGCAGCCATGCAAACATTTCAGCAGCTGCTTTGTCTGAGTTCGGGTCTAGAAATGCCCCCAAACGGGGAGGGAAAGGCCGAGTAAGTTATTTTGTTTTTCCCAAATCAGTTTTGCCCTTCCCTGGTGACAATGCCTTGATTATTTTAGAATGCCTGGTGCAGCATACAGTCCCCCCCAAATGGACTATGACAGTAAATTCCATCAGAGGCTTAGCAAGAACAACAGCATACAATAATCTGGGCGAGCGGTGAGGTAACTGATTCCTAGATCTATACATAATTAACCGGGTAGGTGACAGATTTTGGTGGGTTTTTCTCTTCCTTAATGATAGCTGATTGGTGGGAGTAATCAGACCTTAGCATTTCTAAATGGAGAGAGGATAAATAATCGTAGGAGTTTTTTTAAGAAACAGGTTGGGGCACAGATATTTTTCAGATTTGCTCATTGCAAAATCAATACCCATCAGCTGTTTGAAATTAAAGGAAAGATTAGGTCCTGGTTTTATACATGCCTTATTGTATTCTGAGAGCTTTCTACTCAGCCAGATAAATCTTCTTTAAGAGGATTAGGAAACTTTCATTATCTTTATCTAACCTGAACTAACACTAACTCTGAAAAATTAATCTATAGACTGGACAAAACCCAATAGCTGTTGCAAAGAAGTAGGGATCTGGAGTTACTTTCTAATTGAAGTGGGCGGGTGGGTGGGTGGTGAAGGGGTGAAATCTGTTTAGTGCTGAGAAAAACAAGAGCTCCTCATGGGCAAAGATGGTCTCATTATTCTTTGAAGATAATTGAACTAATGCATTTCAGCATTTATTTCTATGATTCAACTGGCTGTGAAAACTACCCTACATCCCCTTCTTTGACAGCTCTTTCCACCAGTGACCAAAGCTCTCTAACCCATAGGGTGTCAGTGTCACCCCCTCCTCTTAATGCACAGGGTCATTTTCCTGACCTAGTCACGCAAGGAGGATTCCTTCTCCTTCCAGGGGATGCAGGGCGCATGCCTTCTGAGTTTATAGTTCATGTTATCCAACAGGTACTGGAAGCTTTCAGACTTGTCTGATTTGGATCAAATATTCCAACTCAATGGAACTCCTTTAGAAAGAGATACATGCTGCAGCCCACCTCCTCCTACCCAGCCTGTCTCAGATCTAGAAGCTCTGAGAGCCTTCTGATTGAAGAGACTCCGAGACTCCCACTTTTCAACCCAACAGCTTATGTTATGCCAAGGCGTTTCTCTAATAGCATTATCCATTGAAGCTGTGTGCCAAAAGCCCTTTATGGCCTGTATTGACTTTGATGTACTTACACAATCTGTCTTCTTTCCTGAAAAGTGATAGCCTTGTTCTCTTTGAATCTGTTCCTCTACAGTACCTGACAGTTCTTTTATTTCAGCACTGCATTTCCCAAAGAAGAAGATAACTCTGCTGTCAAGGCCAGTAAGGTGCCACTGAGACATCACTTCCAATGCTAAGAATCCCTTATTTCTCTGGAACTGAGCCCCACTAAGCAGGCGGGAAAGCAAGAATTGACAATGCCTGGCTGGCTCTTCCAATGCCTAGGATACTATCAAAACAAACTTCAGCTTGCCATTCTCATCTTCTTCTATGGAAAACACTTGAGCTGTTACCAGGAGGATCTTCAAAAGCAGTCCCCAGCCGAGCTCATTGACTACAACAATCCAGACCCTTTAAGCTGATGGGTCCATGTCTTTGCTGATAACATACCTGGCTAACAACCATTAGTCCTGGGTGCAATTCCCAACTGGAAGAGGCAAGCTCTAAGGGGCCCAAGCTAAACTTTCAATTAGCAGAGTAACTAGTTGTTCTATGACAGGTTTCAGAGTAGCAGCCATGTTAGTCTGTATTCGCAAAAAGAAAAGGAGGACTTGTGGCACCTTAGAGACTAACCAATTTATTTGAGCATAAGCTTTCGTGAGCTACAGCTCACTTCATCTATATTCAATCCCAAGACGGCAGAGCACTTGCAATGGGATAATCATCAGAGGACATTGGGACACCTAGCAGAGTATGGAACAGCATCCAAAGGACAAGATTTCAATGCCCAACTACTAAGCACCCAAGACAGAGAGAGCAGGAATTATCAGTCTCATTATCCCCTGCACATCGTCAGCAGCACCTAATAGAAGCTGTACTGATGGGAAGCCCTGGCGCCCTTCAGCTTAACAAGTTTCTTTCTCAGCGTGCAGCGCTGAGCCTTACCTTGCACGATCAGATGCACCCGTGAGGTCTTCGGGTGATTGTCTGTCTGCACAGAGCAGGTGTAGGGCCCCTCGTCGTACACGTCCACATTATGGATCTTGATGCTGTACTGGGTGTTTGTGTTCGATAGGATGACCACGCGGTTGTCTATAGACCACTTGTCATTTCCAGCGTACAGGATGGTGCTACGGTTCAACCAAGCTACTCGCGTGACCCTCTCGTCCACAGTACACCTACAAATGGAGGGAGACAGTGTCAGAAAACAGGCCAATGGCCAGCTGGGAACGTGCCCACAGAGCTGCCCAATAGTGACGCTGAAAAGAGGTCATTTTGTTCACTCGTGGGATTGGGCAACTTAATATGAAAAAGCTCTGTACAGGATAATAGAGATGCAAACAATAGGGCAGCAAAACAATGAAATAGGGTTTTATAGAAACCACTCTAGCAAACGTATTCATTATTATTCTTATCCCATAGCCTCCAAAAGTGTAGTAGGGACTCCACATAAAAAGCAGGTTCCTGACCCCCAAGAGGTTACAACCCACATTAATTGGACAAACGACCACAGAAACGATTCCACGGGACTTTTCAGAAGGGACAATACTAGAGACATTCACAGAGTGCCCTTCAGTTCCAAATTCCAGCGCAGGAATCTGGAGGGGATGTATCCCAGGGTATTTGACACATCCCACCTGTTCGGTCACATCCTAGCCTTATGCGGATAAGTTTCGACTGTTCACTGCAGTACCACGTGGTGCTCTGAAGCATTGGAGAAAGGGTGCCCCCCAGAAAGGAACAGTGTCACCTTTCTGGGTGGAAGCCACTCTGTTTATCCTCTGAACGCCCAGAGAGGCTCTCCGTAGGTCCCCTCTTTCACGACCATCACAGCCCCTACCCCCCCCCCTTTCCCCTGGCTGGACACACAGAATTTTAGATGAAGCTGTGAAATCTGCTGACAGCTTGGCTTGTCAATAAGGCCCTCCAGGCGGCCCCTGTGAGATATACTGTGCTGAGCCCCAGAGGGCTTGAACAGACTCAACATAAAGGCAAGAAATGGACAGGGAAAGAGGCAAAGGAGAAAGATGAAGAATGAGGGGGGCCTTTGGAGAAGCAGCTGTAAATCTCTCTCTCTCTCTCTCTCTCTCTCTCTCTCTCTCACACACACACACACACACACACACACACACTTCAATTATTTATTTGCTGCCTAGGTCCAGCCCTCCCCTCTCCTGCCACTCGACACTAGAAAGTTTTAGAGCTATGTTTCTGAGCGGTTAGTTACCATCGGTGAGGAATGGCGCAAAGAAGGAATTAAAATGTTCCTGGAAGGCTGGAACACATGTCTTTTTAATTTTGATAGATGATCTTGATGTATTTTACTCCTGGGTCTGTCTAGCTTGGGAGCACCCACGGAAAAAGCATCACATGTTTGGCTATATCAGGAGCTAAGCATTTCTCCAGAGCATTCCCTTTCTTTCCAAAGCTTCAGCAAGCACGGAAGGCACGAACACTTGGTTGTGATAAAATGGACTAATTGATGGGTTGTAATAGTAATATTTGGTCCTCCTATAGCACTGTCCTTTCAAAGATCTCCAAGGGCTTTTCATACATGAATGAATTAACTCTCATAATTCCCCTGACAAGCAGGCCAGTGATATCCCCATTTTACAGATGGGGAAACGGAGGCACAGAGCTGCGAAGTGGCTCGGTGATTATTGTTCTGTGCATTGTGGCAGTGCCTATGGGACCCAGCTGAGATCAGGGCCCCATCGTGCTAGCTGTTGTAAAGACACTTTAGGAAATAGTCCCTGCCCCAAAGCACATAGGCCCAGATTTCTGAGGGATTTAGGCATTGCTCTGCTCAGCATTGCAAGTCCTGAGTGAGTTACCTTCACAAGTGACTTAGGCCCAGATTCTCAAATCACTGAAAACAATGCAAGTTAGGCATCTAAATACCTTTACGGATCTGGGCTTTAGGCACCTGAGTCTCTTTGACTTTCAATAGACTTAGGGTCCAACACCTCTTTTGAAAACGGAACTTAGCCACCTCAGTCCCGTAGGACTCGAAGGCTGAGTGCAGTAACATCTCACCACCTTTTAAAAACCTGAGCCTTACGGTCGAAATAGAAAAGAGGGACAAAGGGCAGGAAATGGGAGTATTCTCATCCCCATTTTCCAGATGGGGGACTGAGGCAAGTCGAGAGAAGTGACTTGCCCAAGGCCATGCGGGGAGTTTGCGGCAGCGGAGGGAATCGAAGCCAGGTCTCCCGAGTCCCAGCCTAGTGCCTTAACCACACCACCACCCTTACAGTTATGGACCCACCTAAGCTTATCAAGCTCAGCCAGCTGCCAATGGGACACAGACCCCCATCAGAGGCTGTCTCAGATACTAACCTGGTCCTCCACTGTTCCTTGCCGAAAAGCTGTGTCTGTAGTCCATATTGGCCCAAGCGGGCCATTAATCCCTAGCAAACGAACAGGTCCAAGGCTGCTTCTGTTTTCAAATGGGAGGGATGAGAGCAGGGGGGTCCAGGTACCTCTTTTTGTGTTTGAGGCATGTGATTTGACATTGGTATGGAAGGGGAATTCTCAGAGTATTAACGGCATCGAAATCACAGCAATCTGGGGCCACAAGGGCCCCCAAGAGGTTATCGGGTCCTTCCCCCTGTGCTGAGGCAGGATCATCAGGCCATGCTGGGTCACGCCATGCACAGACGCTGCTGCTCCTGCTCAGCCCCCTCTTCAAGCTTATAAATTGGCAGTAGCACCTTCCAAGACGTTTCATCTCACTCACTTCTGCCGCCAGATGTGGCAGGAGGAGAGTGTCGGGCCTCTTGCACCAAAGCTGCAGAAAAGTTATATGCCTCCCACGCCATGTTCACCAAGTGTCAACTCTATCATGGTTATGATTTGGGGTGTGCGGGTGGGACTGCATTAAGCATATTTCAGTGCCCCCCTGGGCACACGGTACAGAGGAATTAGAGATATATTCCCCCTTAAACAAATAATTCTCCCTTGTAGCGGCTGCGTGCTCCCACTAGCCACTTCAAGTGTGGACTCCTAGGAAGACAGATGGTCCGTTGAGCTTGGCATGTTATTACCTTTACCCCAGGAGGCTGCCATATTTCAAACAAGATGCCGTTTCTGCAGCTACATAAGCTTTGCCTCTCAAGAGCCGGAGGAGCGGCAAAGGGACAGGTTCCACCACTCCAGAAGGAGACACCGCATCATTGAATGGGAGCCCAAGGACATGGTGGACCCACAGACCATGGGGAAGAGGGGTCATTCCACCCTGCATTTCCCCCATCCAAGTTCAGAATAAAAATCTTTTCAGGGTATTTAACAACAGACGGACTGAGCCACTGGAATCATATTTCATGTTCCCCTTATACCACTCTGCCCATGCACCTTAATCTGGACTCGCAGCCCAGGTTTTGGCTTCTGTGTACAGCTCTGCCAATGCACTTGAATCCGGACATGTGGCATCACCTGCAGGGCTAATCTTCAGCACCTGCAGAATTCGACCAGTGAATCTCAATCCTCACCTGCTGTACCCACGTTGTGCTATTCCTATCCCCAACATCGCAAGGTAAGGTTTTGCAAGGTGGTGAGCTGATGCAGGTCTCCTGGAAGTCGGCATAGGTGGAGGGCACACAGTGCTTCCCAGGAGGTGCCCTGCAGCTAGCAGGATCAGCCCCAGAGTGCCGCCCCAAAAGACTCCTCACTTCACAGCAGCCAGCCATGAAGAACTGCAAGTTCTGGGGAAGGCCATCCATGAAATGAAAGGTGGGCTTGAATTGAAAGCAACCCCCCTACCCCTGATGGGCAGCATCCCTCCCACTGCTATCCCAGTCCTTCTCCCACACCCCCAGAGCTCTGCCAGCACACCCCAGTCCTGACCTGCAACATACGCTGCTATTCTAATATCTGGATTCAGAGCCCTCCCTTTATTCAAATGAACCGTGGGAGAGCTAAGCGCAGCCTAGTTAAGTTGAGCCCTAGGGAATTCCAGTCTAGTGGACTATTACTCCTGTCTCAGTTCATTATAATGAATAATAAAGAGATACTTACACACATTTTCTGTAAATTATTCATTGCGTGAACTGAAAAAATCAGGGCAGTAATATGTAAAACAGACAACTTGCATGTCTGTTCTCATATAAATATCTAGTATAAAGCCCCTCAAGGTACTATCTGGTCCCCTCATTAGGGGAGAAGTACAGGGACTAGGGTTTGAAGTGACAGTGAAGAGTCGTTTACTCCAGTTTTGTGCAAGTTAAAACTCCGTTGCTCAAATGCTTCTTTCGCTTACTGGGTGCAGTCCCTGACTGCAGGTGAACCTGTGTAGTGTGGAGCACAACATGCCCCCATATAATTGCATCCGCTTGTCTAGTATTTGTGAGTTTCTGGTCTGGCTCCTGATCTCATTTGCAGCGGTGGAAGTCAGGATTGGCTCTGTTGATGTCAGTGGAGTTACTCAGTTAAAAGACAGAGTCAACAAGATCAGAACCAGGCCCGCTGAGTCTCTAGCTAGGTCTGCATGAACCTCAGCCACACCTTCTTTCAGCCGCCTGATGAGTTTGGAATGCACCCAAAGAACTCAAAGCAAAAAGCAGGTGAAATTGCTGCACTGCATCAAAACCATACACCTGCCAATGTTTATGACTCACTGAACCTGGGCTGAGTTTTGAGTTTGCAATGAAAGCGGGAGAACTGCACGGGTCCGGGTGTGTTGGGTATGTTTTGCACACATTTGCTCTCTGAAGCGCTTTCTCAGGCAAAAACTCCCATGGGACGTGACTTTATAAAGAGATGACCCTCACACAATGCCAAAACTTGGGCTCAGGCTGGTGTCTGATGGGAGAAAGCAGCACACCTACTGACTATGGTTAATATGAACCAGTACGTCACCAGAAATAACAAATTCTTCTTGACACATCAGCCCTGGAGATGCTCCAGCATAATTGAGACCAAGAAACTCTGTCACTTTGCACATGGGCTGGCTACTTGTATGCCGAGTTTTGTATTTTCAAAGGGTCCGCTTACAGAACCTGCCCACAGTGGAAATCGGGGTCTAACTACAAATGGCCATAGGCACCAAAATTCCAGTAGCACCCTGCATAATTCTTTGACATGTTCCAAGGCCAATATCCATTAGCTCCTAAGCCTCAGGCATCCCCTCATCTGTGGAGTGGCCCTTTGTCCCTATTTCCAATTGCAAAGGATTATGATAATGTCTCCCGTAAAGCAAACAGGTAAAGAGACTTCTCCAAATTGTTTAGATAAAGCAGATAAGCTCTGACAAAGCCGGATAATAAACCGGGCCAGGAGGTTTTCCCTTGAAGGGATCTAATTAAGAACAAAGACAAACCTGCAATAACATTCTCCTGAAGGCTCTTGTATCCATCTCCCAAGGAATCACTGTGTAGCAAATCCAGAAGGAGGTGGGGCAGGTGAGGAGAGAGTGTCTGATGAGACAGGAAATAACCCTTCTCAGATGTTGTGTTTCGGCTGGGTAATATTCGTCAGTGCCAAATACAGAGGGTAAAATAACATCTCTACTCTTACTCGGGATTCCCCTGCATCCCGGGATCTCATTAGCCCTTTTTGGCTACAGCATTGCACTAGGAGCTCATGTTCCCCTTATTATCCCCCCCCCAACCCCCCAAATCTTCTTCCCAGGATTCAGTCCCCCTTTCTGTAGGTATGGTCATCCTTCCCGCTAAAAACAGCAAGAGCGAAGGGTGCTCAGCACTGAGCGCCCTGCAGGTTCAGCCCCACAATGCCACCACACAGACTTCCTCCCTTCATGGCAGCACCCCTGAAGAACTGCAGATCCTGCGGAAGCCCTTCCTTGAATCTAAACAGGGGCTTGAATCAAAACCTGAGCTAAACATTCCCACGTTTAGAGAGTAGGGCTGAGATGTGAACCAGACCGGGCTCCTAATTTTACAAGTAGCCTATATTTTTATAATCACCTGATCTGGGGGTTGTTTGAAACTTGGATCCAAATTTTGGGAGCCCTTAGCCTCTCTTGGCTTGGGAGCACAGGGAAGGGTTCAGAACTGGGGTCACCAAACACTACAGCTAGACCCTGAACATTTACCAGTCTCCCCCATCACTAATTCTGCATTTGGGGTTAGGAGGAGTGAAGTTGTATCAACTTGCAAACACCTATTTCTGCAGGGCAAGCCAACTGCGTAACTATTGCTTGTAGCAGAAAGCCATCAGCTGGTGGCTCTTCCAACAAATTTGCAGGAACCCCCCCATCCCCAAAACCAGCCTTTCTTGTCTCGTGCGTTCTTTGTTTAGATCGGGGTGGGCAAACTTTTTGGCCTGAGGGCCACATCTGGGTATGGAAATTGTATAGCAGGCCATGAATGCTCACAAAATTGGGGGTTCGGGTGTGGGAGGAGGTGTGGGCTCTGGGGTGGGCTCAGAAATGAGAAGTTCAGGTTGCAGGAGGGGGCTCTGGGCTGAGGCAGGGGCTTAGGGTGTGTGGGGGGGTGGGCTCTGGGGTGGGGCTGGGGATGAGGGGTTGGGGGTGCAGGAAGGTGCTCTGGGCTGGGACTGGGGGGTTCGAAGGGTGGGAAAGTGATCAGGGCTGGGACAGGGGGTTGGGGCTCAGGAAGGGGGAAGGCAGCGCTTACCTCAAGCAGCTCCCGGAAGCAGCGGCACGTCCTCCCTCTGGCTCCTATGCGGAGGCACGGCCAGGCTGCTCTGCACGTTGCCCCGTCCGCAGGCGCTGCTCCTGCAGCTCCCATTGGCTGCGGTTCCTGGCCAACAGGAGTTGCTGAGCCTGTGCTTGTGCCGTGGACAGCGTGCGGAGCCCCCTGGCTGCTCCTACACGTAGGAGCTAGACGGGGGACATGCCGCTGCTTCTGGAAGTCGGGCAGAGAGATAGCACGCGCAGAGCGGGGCCAACCCCCGACTCCGCTCCCCGGCTGGAGCACCAGAGCGGGGCAAGCCCCAAACCCTGCTCCCCGGTGGGAACTTGAGGGCCAGATTAAAACGTCTGAAGGGCCGGAGGCAGCCCCCGGGCCATAGTCTGCCCATCCCTGGTTTAGATGATGTGTTGCATCCCACTACAGTGCTCCTGTGTGTATCACATGCATACAATTTCCTCTGTGTCTGTCGAGTTTATATTCTCTGCTCTTTGGGGTAGAGACTTTGGTCTCACACGGCAGCAAACACACTGAAAAAGAAGGTCACCACAACTGGTTCACCGACAACAACAGGTGGCCATCAGGGCTAGTTCCTCATTCTTTCCCCAGCAGCGGAGACCGCAAAAAGAAGCCATGCAGTGCTGGAGCTCTACCCTGTCTGTGCTGATACTGACAAATCCATGCTATCTAAAGGAGAGGCCTCTTTTTTATCCCCCCTCCTCATGCCCCACTCCCATCATGGCTCTGAAAGCACAAGAGCTTCCTTACTGGTCATGCAGCTTTGCAAGAGACAATGGAGACATATTTGAATGCCGCAGCAGAGTGAGAAGATGCATGAAGGAGGGACTTTGGGGCACCGAGATTCTGCTGCTTGCACTCTAATTGTAACCATTCTTCCTCCTTTACATGCTAATTTTGAAGTTTTCCAGGGAATTATTTTACTTAGTGTCAACAATACAGATAGTGCCGCTAAGTCCTTTGCATTCTCCTAGAGCGAGTGGTCAGCCCCTATCTCTGGAGGCCTATTAGCAGAGTCCCCTGCTTGGATCACTCCGGCAGGCCTACACCTGGGCTCATTAATGATATTGACATGCTGTTACCATGTAGGGAAGATTAAAGAACAGAAGCCACCTTCATCTCCTGCGGTTGCTGTTTCACCCCTAGACTCCTATCAGTGTCACATTAAGCAGGTAGCAGGCAGGCCTGCTGCAGAGAATGGCTCCTGCTTCACCTTTGCATTGCTTTTGGAGGAGCGAGGTTTCATTTGCAGCAGTGCCAGCTGCACTGCGAGAGGAATACGAGGCTTTGCTGCTCTCCAGTCAGAGTGCCACTGTTCCTCTAATGCTGAGGTTTAGGGGGATTGGTGACAGATAAAGAAGTTGGAGGAGGGGTGGAAACAGATGTTAAACATGTATATTCCTGGGAGGAACAAAAGTCTCAAGGAGGGGAGGTTTAAGACCGCTGACAATTTGATCAAGCCTCCTGAAAAGTTCAGATGCTTAGTTCAAAGCCACGAGAACATCTCAGCAGACAGGCAGAGTGGTCGTGGGGCCAAGGCACTGCTTCTGCCACACACATCCTATGTGATGTTAGGAAAGTCACTCGATCCGTCTGTGCCTCAGGTTCTCATCTGCACTTTGGGAAGAACAATATGCCTTGTTAGATCACCATCTCTTTGGGGTAGGGGCCATCCCTCCCAGCATGTGTGTATGTGCCTCGCAAAATGGAGCCCCCATCTCATTTGGGTCCTACACATTGCCATTATACCAATAATATATGAGAGTAAGTAACTTAGTCCAAAGATTCTTTAGCTTCCCAATTCATTGCTCCAGCTACTTGACAACATTGGCTCCACATTTCAGCTGTGAAAGTTTCCAGCCATAACTACCTGTAAAAGGAGGCAGAACAAAAGTGCGGGCACCATGCTCTTTGAGAAGGGAACGTTAATTACGTTTTCAGGGGACTCATAATTGAATATTTTCTCTTCTTCTGGTAGTCACTCTGGCTACAGAGTTAACATGCTCTGAATGCCTTTTATTCGAGGCAGCTGGAGAAAAGGAAGAAGAGATTTATTTGTAATCATTGGAAATAAACACAGTTCCTCAGAAGTAAACACAAAGGAACAAAAACCTGGCTGGGGTCCCACCTCGTTAAAAATGCAAATTAGAAACAGACCATCAAAATGGGAGGTTCCACTAATCCCCTCTCAGCAATGCAAATCATCAAATTAGCCTCCGGTACAATGGCATCTGCAGCATGTAACATTCGGTTTAATACAATATATCCCAGAGGGCAGGGCAGTGTCTGTCGGGTTTCCGTCATTGTCACTGGTGATATTTATTTTTGGTGTCGAGGGCAGAAGGCGCTTTGTGTTAATTCCCAGTTCCTGCTGTTGGCATCATCTCTTCTCTCTGAGCCATAGGTCTATCCGCTCCATGGCACTGATACACCCACGTTTTTCTTTCCACATCTTCTAGTCGTCTTGCTGTTTGATACTCTGAAACGTGTTCTACATGTGCATGCTGCTTCTTCATGGACAGGTGACCATGTGCCCTCACTGAGGATAAGCGAAACATGAATGAGCCATGTTTGGATCGAGAGCCAATGCCCTCAGAATCTGGGGATGTTTTGCTTGAGGAGCTGCGGTTCTGCTCATTTCCGAGATAAGGGTTCCTGCAAAGTTTGGATCCAAGTCCAGATTGCCACAAAGCTCCAGGGTTCTTGAGTCCAGGGGTTGGATTCAGGCCCATCTTGCTGTTAAAAGGTTCACACAGCCCTCCGCTCACAAAAGCTGCTAAATTTTGCACAGGTCTGGTCCAAACCACACCTCAACTCCCCTGTTCGAGCCCTTTGTGAAGAGGACATTCTAAACCAGCCGATTTAAATAAATAAGTAGGGTCATACTCAGCAAGTGGCTGGAGCACAAATCTCACCTTCTCTGGTTACACAGAAGAGCCCTTTATGTAATTTAGATACAACCTCTCTTTCTTCCCTTTGACTTTTCTTTCTACATTCAGCCTTGAACAGCTGTAGGCAGACTAAGGTTCAATGGGACTAGGTACCGACTATGGGCAGCTTACAGCAGGCTGTGTGATGCTACTGCTCACGGGGACAGAGCGGTCTTGCGGTCAGTGTATTCTGACCCTGTTTGAACCAGGAAGGCACAAGGGGAGAGAAAATCAAGTTTACACTGGCCTCATAGCCGCTAAATGACTGTATCTGTTCCCTAAAGCTTTTCACTGGATTTTCTGAATTAATGCTCCAAATCGAGCAAATCCGGAAACCACGGTTTGATCCTTTAAACCAAGTTACTTTATTATTTTTTCAAAAAGCTTTTTATTTTAAGCTCAGATTCAGACTACAGGGGAAAATAAGAACAAAACCCTTGATCAAGTCATTTCAGTTGGAAAGGGGAATTTGACTGGGGCTATGCGGTTGAGTATTCTAACTTGAAATAAGCTCCCCCTTGATTAGGAGCCTGAGCCTCTGGTTTACAGAGACAAACATCCATATTTTGATGACTAAGGACCTGATCCAACCCCCATTACAGTCTTAGGAAAACTCCAGCTGACTTCAATGGGCTTTGGATCAAGTCCTAACAGATTCATTTGCTGCAGGGTAACTTCACTGCCTTGCTCTGAAGAAAGGCTCCAGCACACTGGGGTCAGCTTGTGACCCGAAGCAACAAACCATCAGATCCTCATCTTGAGTATACACAGTATGTGTATGCACAGTATGCATCCGATGAAGTGAGCTGTAGCTCACGAAAGCTTATGCTCAAATAAATTGGTTAGTCTCTAAGGTGCCACAAGTCCTCCTTTTCTTTTTGTGAATACAGACTAACACGGCTGCTACTCTGAAACTTGAGTATACTGTAAGTCTCTGGCTTATCATGAGTTGTACATACATCCCTCCACCCTAAGTGGTAGCATGCACATAGATTTACACTGGACTAAGAGTATATTTAAGTAAAAAGAGAAACCTACTTATCTACTTATATACATCTACCTGGTTATCTCTCTGTATCTACCTACCTACCTATATACAATACATGTATCTATTTATAGCTATGTATTACCTATGGCACTGATAACACAGCTATCTCCATAGATTCCGGGCAGCAGTTGCAAGGGGACTGTAAAGTGTCATTAATTAGTGAACTTGACCACGTGATAGATCTTTGGTGCTATATTACAGCGAAGGGCACAATCCCTTTCTCATATTACCACCCAAAACTAAGCCTCCTCCACACACCAAACAGTCTGTCAGCTGAATCTCAGGAGCTCTGCTGGGAGTGCATGTGTTTTGATTTGAATGTAAGAGTCTGATGTTCCATGGGATGTGCTGGCCGTTTGGGGGGGATGCTGTTAGGAGCCACATGACAAGGGCTGTTGAGTTACTGAAGTAAAAACCTTGAAAACACTGAAGACACACCCACACGGCAATCTAAGGTGTGCCGGCAGCTCAGGGAGACCCACCCTTGCAAACTGTACCCACGCTAGCATGTCTAAAATTGGCAGTGCGGACATGGCCATGAAGACTGCAGCACAGGGTAGCCATGTGAGTACATACCCAGGGTCCCTGACGTGCTTGTACATCCCGTGCTGAAGCCTGTGTCACTGCTTTTTTTAAGTTTTGCTGTCGCCAGTACAGCTACCCAAGCTGCAATCAGACCTTGGGTTACAGTGTAGACACCCGTGCTGGGCAGGTTTTCAAAAGCACAAAGGACAGTTAGGCATGCAACTCTCCTCGTCAATCAACGGGAGTTAGGCACCTATATTCCTCTGTTTGGCGGGGTCTCTTGACCCTCTGACACATGAACCTGCTGCATGTTTCAAGAAGCCAAGTGCTCTGCAGTCTGGAATGTGTGTCTCCAGCTCAACCTTGCTCCCCCTCCACCCAACCCATTCTGACCCCATCCCACCAGGCTAGTCTATTCTGAAGCATGACGCTGATCAAAATAATGATGGGGGTGTTTTGCCCATTTACAGCTCTGTCCACTTGAAGATCTCACAGTGCTTCACAAATGTGCATTGACTATGTCTGGCAGCACAAGTGGTCCTCTCTCCCTGGAAGAGAAACTCTCTGCAGCTAAATTACTTTCTTCCGTCTAAGGATCACTCAACCCTACCCCATAGAATGGAATCCGAAAGCTCTTCAGAGTGTGAAATGGAATCACTTGGCCCACAAGTCCTGAACTCACAGTCTGCTCCATTGCTCCTTCTTAAAACAAGGTCTCAGGTCGAGTCGGCTTTGCATGCAGTAACTCTTGTTTTGAGCTGTGCTCAAGTCCTCTACCGGGTCCTTTGACCGAAAGGTAGAGGCTGCCTAAGAGATGTCTGAGACTAGTCAGCTGAGACCTAGCAAGCAGGCAAAGAACAGTGTCCCTTTTTTTCCCCATCTTGAATGCACGCTGGGCTTTCACGTAAGGGCCACAATGTGGTTGCACAGACACAGCTTTGCAGATTCACTCAGACCAGATGATAAAGGAGCGGAGCTAAAGCAACTGAACAGAATAGTTTCTCTCTCTTTGGTGGTTGCCCAGCCTTCTGGAAACCCAAGCAGGTGTCAGGTTACCCCCAAAAGTGTGTCCTCCATTGGGAAGGGTCCTCCAGAGAAGAAGCCACCAGAGCCAAAGAACAGGGTGAAAGTGGAGAAGGAAGCCCTCTGAGGTGCACTGGCATCTCCAAAACCTCAAACTGTTTTCCAGCACTGACTTTTGGGGTGCATGCACATGAATGCCCCCCAAACTACCCCCCCACACACACACACCTTGCTCCTCTCTAGCCCCGAACCCATCTCTGCAGTTTAATGTATTTTTAAAGCAGCAGTACAGGTCCAGTGGAGAGGAAAAACTGGCACCCTCAGCCTAAGTCCTACGTAAGTGAGGCAGACAGAGAGCTATTGTTGGTTTAATGGAAATTGTCATTAGGAATTATGAGACAGCAGCAGAAGAAACAGGGTAGGAGACCTTTGATAGAGCAAATCAATGGGAATGTTTATAGCACAGAGGGCACTTGGATGCTAACATCAGAGTAAGCCGATGCTTGCGTCCGTCCCTGATCTTCTGCATGATAATGAAAACTAGTACACGAAATGTATCAAATAGGGATGAGCAGACCAGTGTGGAAAAACTCAGAAGTAGCCTCTGTGCCCTCTCCTAAAACTAGACCCAAACTCAAACCTTTCATAAATCTTGGAGGAGTACTGAAATACCACAATAAAGTGGCACCTATGACCTGACCACAACTAGTTAATACGGGAACCCATTTTGCAGGTTAGCTAGGTATTTATAGCATTCTCATCATCGTAGTATCCCACAGAAGGATTAGTGATCTTAACCTCACACTGCCACTCTGCAGTAGGGAAGAATTCTTAGCCCGGTTTTACAGTTGGAAACTTAAGACAGAGAGAGAGACTAATGCGCTGATTTTCAAAAGCTCTCAGCTCCTACTGACACACTGAAAAGGAGTGCTCAGATTTCCAAGTGTCCAACACTCAGCAGCTCCCAATGGTGTTGGACTGCGATGCTGGGTACTTCTGAAAATTGGGCCATTCTACACTGCAATATAAGCCTGTGTTTGATCCCGGGCTCATGGCTAACCCGCCTTGCATCTACACTGCAACTGCACTAACCCAGGGCTCAGGTCCAGGGTGCCAGGACACTGCAGGGCTGGAAAGTTTGAGCTTGAGTCAACCCGGGACCCAAGGTCCGAGCCCTATTGCTTTGCAGTGTAGGGTGTACAGTGCTCGACTCAGGTCCTGTGAGTCATCCAGAAGTATCCCACAGTTCCATGGGACAGCTTCCTTAGTCCTCTGTATCCCAACAATCTACAGTCCACCCTACTTAAAAGGGAAGTGCCCCCCTCTCCCGCTTCCGCAAACAGCAGCAGGTCAGGTCAGCATCAACGCATTCTCTTCTGATCACCGATCTGGAAGCACAGTCTCAGAGAGCCTCCTGGGTTTGAATGAAGAGCCAACCAATCAAGCCTTTTGCAAAGCAAGCTGCTTCCTGGTAATGTGCAGGGCGGGCAGTAAAGTTTTCCCACAGTGCACCACGGTCCTAGGGCTACAGCGGCCATATTTTGGAGGTGCGAGGGAATCTGGGATATGGTTCTTTGATTCAGGTCTGCACACTGCAGTGCGGATGCCAGAGACCTAGGTTCAAGCACGGGTCAGAAAATTCTGAACATAGGGTTAAAATACAATGTAGAAGCTCAAGCTTCCCTAACACGGATCAGCTGACTCAAGTCCCACTAACCCTGGGCTTACATTGCAGTGTAGACATTTCCTGTGATGCCTCAAGGGGAGCTAAAGCTCGACTTGTAAAGATATTTACGAGTTGCTCAGTTTAAGCATTGGAAGGCATCAGTGACTTAGGAGCCTGTCTCATTTCCAAAAGTGAGTTAGGCAGTAGGAGCCTAAGCCCCATTGGCTTTCAATGAGACTTGTACTAACTGCCCAAGTCACTTTTTGAAAAAAAGACAGGCTCCTAAATTGCTCAGGTCTTGCAACATGGAGCGGAACACCACTTAAATACCGTCACAAATCTGGGCCTTAGATGTTTGGAAAATCTGCTTAAGGGTCAGATTTTTAGGTGCTACACTGCAGATAGGTGCCTAGTTGCACCTAACTCCCATCGAACTAGGTTCCTAGGCACTTTTGAGAATTGCAGTAGGAACTTACCTGCATCTTTTGATGCCTCAATCCCTTTAAAAACCTGGCCCTAAGTGACTTGCCCAAGGTCACTCAGGAAGCCTGTGATGGAGTTAGGAACTGAGCCCAGTCTTCCTGAATCCCCATCTACTGCTCTAACCACCAGACTATCCTTCAACCCTCAAGGGAGTTGTGTAGTTTGAGTAATTAGCACATCAACATTGGGGCTCTTCTCCAAACCAGCAAATCTTCTGGCATCCACCCCTCATTAGCATCAAAGCACCTTGCAGTCTCATGGGAAATATATGTTGGATTGTAATGGCCCCAGCAACTCCCAAATCAGCTGTTCTTCTGGGGTTATTTTGTAACAGGAGATGTGGGCACAGGACAGATGGCTCGGGGCATAACGGCCCACTCGGCATTTTTGTCCTAGAGCCTAACAATTTGTATTTTATAAGGAACTGGTGATTCAGAGCATGAAGTAAAACAAGCATCTTCTGGTCAAGGAATCTGAATTCTCCTCTCAACCACCAGACAACTTGCACAGCCAGACTAGGGTTCTGCTCCATAGCACAGACCAAGGAGAGAGAGAGAGAGAGAGAGAGAGGGATACCCGCTGACAATATTGACAGATTCAAGGGTGCTGATTAAGGGACATGATCCAGCAAAATACCCTCCTCATTGCAACCCGGCGTTTGCAGAATCATGTGCTTGCAGAACACGCGCGTCAATCAGCTGGCTGTGTAAGAATTCAATCAGTGCTAATCTAACACAATACAGCACCTGCTCTCCGGCTGATTTCTAGTGTTCTTCAATCAAATGAAAGAGAAGAAAAGCAGAGTTTATTGCTAGCAGTGTTAGCAGACCTGAAAATGTAAGAACCTGGAGCTCTCTAGATTTTTTTCTTCTTCCACCTTTGGGGGCAGAGAGAGAGAGAAAATTTCACTGCAGTTTCAGCTAGCTCTGTAATTAAGTAACAGTAATTAACATGTGTTAATACCAGGCTCTGGCTACTATGATTCAGTCTTCCTGACAGATTGGTCACAATCTCCATCTAAACCAAGAAACTGGGCCAAATTCACTCTGTGTTAAAGCAGGCACAGCTTCACTGACTTTAGTGCAGTCTCCCAGCATACAGCAGTGGCAAACAAGGAAATGAGTTTGCCAATATCCTTAGAACATGGGCCAGGAGACTCCCAGTGCAGGTATGAGATAAAAGGGACAGCTGGCTATTTGAGCAGAGGGATCTTAAATCTGCCATTGATGCCTAAGGACTGGAGGAAGAATTGGACCAGCTATATCACAAGTACCTGCTTCAAGCTGCTGCAGTGCTGAATCAATCGGACAGTGAAATTGCTGGTGGAATTCTGGCTGGAATCCATGAAAGGATCCAGACTAGCATCAGTGCACAGAAAAAGAAAATACTTTTAAAGTTCAGAGCACCCACAATTAGAGATGTTTCATCACTTGGACCTCGCTGTCCATGAACCTCGTATACTGGACTGGATATCAGCTGGCATAAAATGGGATAGCACCACACAAGTGTTAAATAATGGCTCAATCAATGATCACTTGTCAATCAAACTATATCAGTTTGTATCAGCTGAGGAGCTGGCAGCTGTATGAAGCCTCACGATGACAAAAGGGGAGGGACGGGATCATTGTTTGGAAAGGCATAACCACCAAGGAAGGGGGAGGAAGAAATGCGTAGTCTGGTAGGAAGTGGGTAGGACAAGGAGTTATGTGGGATGAAGTTAAGCGAAGGAAGACTTAGGTGGGGTATTTGGATGAGATCTATGGCACGGTTTCGCAAGAGAAGCGATGGAATGCTTGAGTCATTTAAAACTAGACTGGTCAAAGCCCTGAAGAATGTGTCGTTTATGTCAAGTGATCTTAAAAACCCTCTCCTGCCATTATTTCCGTAGATAAGCCAAGGAAGTGGTATAAATTCTGGATCGGGCGGGTGCTGGAGTCCAGGGCTTGCACTGGAGATGAAGTCCAACCTTGGACATTGGGTTTGCTTTCAGCATCACCATAAGCTTGTGAGCTATTCTTGTGTGATTTGGGCTTGAAATGGTGGAAGTTGCACCATGCTCGGCAGTTCTGATGGTCATCCTGGGTCAAAATTTTGCAACAAGAGCCGTTCTTATGATATTTTTGGAGAACTGTCAAATATGCTCCTCTGGATTCAGCCCAGAACTAAAACCGTAGGATCTGGATCATAAGTCATCTCTCATGCAGCATTTATGCTCTGCTAAACACCATAGTACCTGGCCACTTTCACCATGATATCTGAGTGCTCTGGGACCCAAGGATTCAAATCCTATGCCTCTGAGCTTAAAGACTGATGAGGTTTTGATTTGAGGTTCCACTTCTGACTCACCTGTAATCATTCTCAAAATATATTTGTCATGAGACACCGGCTCCTATCTCTGTGACTCTTAAGGGTAATGGAGAAGTTTCAGTCTTTGGAAGATAAGTCTCAGATTCTTGGCTGCCTGCCCAGAAGGATTATTTTACATCAGGTTGAGTTCTGTAGTAATTATCTTCAAAACAGCTGGACTGGTGGATAAACTCTCTGTATCTTCATACACAATAAGAGAGCAAATATGGAGAATTAAACTGCAATTTCAGGCTGGCCTAACAGATGGGCAGAAAAAGCATCTTGCCCGACATGTAGCAAGCTGACATTCAAGACTCCCCTAACTTTAGATCTGGGGGACAATATTTTCATTTCTAGTCAGTTCAAAACTTCCCAATGGAAAACCAAAGTTGTTCAAGTGAAAAAAAATTGGAACCAAGTGTTTTCATTCTAAATTTCTCCCGGGAGGAAATCTCAGTTTGCCGACCACCTACAAAATCACTACGAGGCAACGGCTGTTCACCAGTTCGTTCTGGCAGTTTTGGCATAGCCTAGAGGTTTTGATAAAGAGTCCCAACTTTTCATGTGTCAGTCTAGCTAAACCCAAACTGTTGTGCTCCACCTACAGCAAGTCAAATGTACTGGAGGAAAGGGCAGCACTGAAGAATGGGCTAGAGGAAAACCCCTTTCAGAGCCCCGTTTGACCGACCTATCAATCCTGATTCTCATTTACACTCAAGCCATTTTACACTCCAGCACAAATTGGCCATACAGTGGTTTTAAATATAGTTTACACACAGCCAGAGAGGTGTAAAGTGGCCTTAATATGTATGAGCATCAGTCCCATCCCCTTCAAAACCTTTGTCTTGCTTCTCCACTATCTTGTGCTTCCCTCTAGTCCTTTGCATTTGTTGCAAAGCGGGCACAAATCTGGACTCTCCACTTATTCACACCACTGGTAGCGTTTTACTTCCACTACCCTGAGGTGGAAATGACAACACAGGGAGCAAGACAATGGAGATTCATGCTGCTTAGGGTTGGGAAGAGCAAGCAAAACCTCACACTCAGCTCCCTGGAGGGTGGGGGGGGGGAAACTGCAAACATGCTGTGATAATTAGAGGAATCTTTCTGTGCAATCTGTGAATTCTCTGGGAGATTATGCACTCTTTGTATGTACCTTTACCGAGCTGCAAATTCCATTTGCAGCCTTTTGCCTTCTTTATTATCTGTTTGGCTTCATGCTGGACTGGAATTCTAAGGGAGAGTGATACAGGACTGACAAGACTTGGTCATTAACTCGCTATGCTCCTCTATTCAAATGAAAACGTCTTAGACAAGAAGATAGCTCTTACCTAGAAAAATTGATTAGTCAGAGGAGAGGTCACCTGGTAACAAAGTCACCTGGCAGGTGTCTCTGGTCAGCTGAGGAGGATAATCAGGAGATTACCTGTCAACAGAGGGACTGTAAGGTTATAAAAGGGCAGAAGCTGCTCCATTTAGTCTCTTTGGCCATTTCCTCCCATCTTAAAATGAGGGAAGCTGCTGCAGAAGTCAGATGAGGCAGGAGGAGGAAGGGACCCTGCCTACCTACCGAAACACAGATGGTTCCCCATGACTCTCAAGGGAAGGGTGAGCTAGACAGGGAGATGCGGGCAGGGTTGTGTAGAACTGTGTGTTTCTCTTGTGATTAAGTAAAAAGCAATAATGTATTCGATGTCTGTGTGATATGCTACCCCCACCACATGCCCTCAGAGAGTTAAACTGTAACCCAGAGGGATCAGACCTTTGGAGAGGAGGGGTTTAAGAGGTAGGGGAGTCTGAGGAGTCAGCATTAGTTTCAGGCTCTAAGGAATGCCTGGGCTCTCTTTGGATGCTGGATGTTTAAAACATCCAGGGATCCAGAGGCTGGATTCCCTTCACAGCAATCTGGTGGGCCATCGGCAGGGGAGGCCGTCCAGATCTGAGTCACACACAGACACAAGTGAAAAGAAAAAATGACGAACAAAAAAGAATCTTGACTTCCTTTAGTAAGGCACAGCAAACAGAATTAGTATGCATATGTCCTGTAGGCAGGAGTAATAATGTAGAGAAAGAGGGAAACTCTCTCAGAGGATGATGAAACCATATTTCATGGGAGGTGTTATGAACCATTCCTGCCAAATGAGAAATGTGTAAATTACCTGGGTAAGCAATCAGCTCGAGATTATAATTGGCAATTTGCAAAAAATTCACCAACAATTAAGCAAAATAAAATAACCCACCTGAGGAAATGTAATGCCTGACATTCCAGCACCTCTTTAAACGTGTCTCGATTCAACCCGATATTTTATTTCTCGTTCTGAAATTAAAGTGGGATTTTTCATTCAACAGACTGGAAGGGAGCGGCCATCTCAGCAGAATAGCAAAATGACTTTGCTAACGTCTAGTTTCCCTGGAATTCTCTAGGATATAAAACTTCTTTCCTCCCAAACTCTCTGGTATGTTACGATATAGAGGGGGAAATAATGGAGGGTTTCTTAAAAAAGAAAAACATGTCTAATGAATATGATGCTAATATGGGCACAGGATTTAAACAAATACAATGGCCAACCTGGAGAGCTGTGCTTCTGATAAGTTTCATCTGCACTGGAGAAGCAGGGCCCAGACTGGACCTGGCTACGTGCGTCCCAGTCGAGGGGCATTTTTTTCTGGACAGACTTTATACCTCTAGCTACGTTGGAGGTGTAGAGTTGGAATTCTTGCGGCATGTGTCTAGAATGAAAACACTATCCGAATGTATTCTTGGGATGACTGCGCTGGAGGTGGACCTGTATCTCTGGCCATAGGGAGGACTGTGTTCTTTGGAGGTCTATGCTTGAGAATCAATTTTCCTGGCTGGACATGATCTCTCCAGTTGCTATAGAGGGACTGTGCTCCTTGGGTGAATGCAGTGAGAAAGGGTGTTTCCTGGGTACAGCCAGGACCTTCAGTTGCCCTGCAGGGGTGCACTGACTAGATACACCTGTTGCAATTGCACCAGCTGCTCTAGACAAACACAGTTGTTGGTAATTCCAGCTGCAGAGCTTGAGCTAAGCAGTATGTGTACTGATTGTAAAGAGAGGTATGTACTAACCAACAGCATCCTCACGGACAACCCCCTTTCAAGCAACTTATTGCTCCTGCACACAATTTTCTCTCCTGGAGCCAAAAGTGGCTCCCCTGGGAAAAGGAAACACCAGGTGCAACAAAAAACAAAAACAAAACAACAACAACTAGCCCCCCCAAAGCCTTAAGAAGTAAAACATCTTCATCTGCTAGGAGAGAATCAGAAATATTGATCAATTTCCCATTCCTTCCCTCCTACTGCCAACACCAGAAAATTGCTGAACTTTCTCTCATGTTAAACAGACAACCTGTCTCTGAGCCTTCTCTGAGGAGCGATTCATTTGGCTTCTGAATGAAATGTGTGGATTCAGGGCTCCTGATACAGGCAAACTGGCAGTGTGTCCATGCCACTGAATGAGTTCATCTAATTAGGGAGTTTATTTGTTTGAGTTGTACACGAATATACCAAATTACATTATCAGATCATAGTCCTGTGTCTGATTTATTCCTTCTTTGTTCTTCAAGTCTTCGTACATCTAAGCAATTAACCTCTCAAAGAACTGGAGAACACATAATTATCCTCATTTGTCTAAACGTCACCAAGATGGCTGCCTTTCAATTAACCTTCTGGAAATGGTGGAAAGTTGGAGTGATATAGTGATCATTTTGAACCTCACTGTATGGTTTAAAAAATGTAATTGAACTGAAATATTCAGATGGTAAAACACAGTCAGATAATTGTTACCACAGGTAAAAGGATCAAGAGCGGGTTTCAGGTAGAAAGGGAAATTAACTGAGCTATGGTAATATTATAATAATACCTTGCACTTCTGTCTAAGGATGTCAAAGTGTCTTACACATATTAACGAACTGAGCTTTTCAAGGTCCCTGCTGTGATACACATCCATAGTAGTTCCCTGTTTTTTACAGAGGGTCAAACCAAGGCAGAGAGGCTCAAGTGTAGCTTGACTCTGAAAAGCGACTGTGAAAAAACAGCACTGATCCATTCCGTGTTTTTTTGAGTCTCAACCATTTTCAGGTCCAATTCGCATACTTGATCAGAAAATAGCAGAAACAGAAAGGGTTCAGAGACAGGGAATGAAAATGAGGAGAGGGCCGGAAAGACTCTGAATGTAAGTAGACACTGAAAAGACTGGGGCTGTTTACTTTAAGGCACTGATGAGGAACAGGGGACATGCTAAAGGTAGACAGATAAATGCATGTTATAAGGAAGGTACAGAAACCACTTTTGGCCAGAGAGCAGCTCTGGAAAACTTCAGTCTAAAGGATGAAAATGTTGGTAAGTTCTAAGTCCCAGATCCTCAAAGAGAGTAAGGCACCTAACTCCCATTGACTGTAGTGGGAGTCAGTTGCCCCCACCACACAAAAAATACCTTTGAGGGTCTGGGTCTAACTGACTGAAAAGAGGGGGGCTTGAATATACAACCATTAGGGCAGTCTATAGCCTCTCCTGCTATAATACAGAGCTAATATTAACAGAGCGTGTTTCAACCAGAAAGAGTCCACTTCCTTATAGTGAGTCCTGGAGTCATTTCACCCGCCACTAGAATGCAGACACATCTGGTGTGGAATTTAGCAGCTGTTTAACAGGGTACTGCAAAACTGTTATACACCACCATAGTGATGAGTGTACTATAAATGTAAGGGGAGGGATTCCCCCTCTCAGTATGACCTCTATACACTTTAGAGGATATAGGCCGTACATGCCCCATAGCCAGGAAGGGGAAATTGTCCAGCACTGTATAAGACAGCTGTAGACAATGGTAACAGGTCCCTTCACAAGCCACAGGAGGTGAGTCAAGCATGTGAGGGGGATCCCTGCCTGTCAGGGGGAATGCAAGGAGGGACAATACATATTGCACATCCTCGCTGCTCTGTGTTACGTCAGAGGCCACACTGGTTCCTGGAATATGCCAGCATCAGAAAGGTGCAAAGGTGCCTCTTCCTCTGGGCTGCATTGTTCAGGAAGAGCAACACAGAATCTCAGCCATGAAGGTGGACGGAGGGATGGACGGACAAGATTTACCGCAGGCTCAGCAGCCCAAACGCTGAACTCCTTATTCTGGCAAAACTCAACCCTCAAGAGGTCTGGGTTCAATTCTGGGCTATGTCACAGACTTCCTGTGTGACCCGAGGCAAGTCAATCTCTCTGTACCTCAGCTCCCCAAGAGTAAAATTGGAAGAGTCGTACTTCCTTCTCCCCGGCCTTTTCTCTGTCTTGGTATTTAGAATGTCAGCTCTTCAGGGCGTGGTCTGTCTCTTATCATGTGCACCTTGCATGCTGGAGCCCCCATCTCAATCAGGGCCCCTACATCCTCCTAATATCATCATCATCGTTATTCAGGCAAAACTCTCATTGATATCAATGGGGATTTTGCTCAGGTAAGGAGCCAATAACGAGGGAATCAAGGACTTCGAAGTTTTCCCGGTGCAAATCCTCAGAGTTAGAATTGAACCCAGACAATGCATCTTTTCTCTTGCAAGAAATGCCATGGGATTTTTAATGACCATCCAGGGTCAGGACCCGAATCTCATGCCAAGGAAGAAGGTCACTCCATAATAAAGTTAACATTAGAGAAGCTGTCACGGCGAGACTGTCTTTGTCTTTGTTTATTTTTAATAACAGAAATGTTTTGCTGATATAGCGTCTGACACACTGAGCGGGTTATAATTTTGCACTCCCCTTTTCCAATAAATATGCATCATTTCCACCAGAACGTGCCCGGTCAAGCTCCGTCCCCAGAACACGGTATATTAAAAAGATGCCGACGCTGGCTGTTGCATGTCAATAAAAAAAAATGCCCTCTGAAGTTCATCACATTTCATTCCTGACAAGCGTAGCTTTCCAATTCGTCTCCGAGCCGCCGCTTCCCTCTCAGCGTGAAATCCAGCCCGCCAAAAAGCAATTTCAGCATGGGCCCCTCGTCGTTCCTTCCAGTTTTGATGCAGAGCGAGGGGGGAAATAAATTGGGCAGCCAGACGGTCGGGAGCGCTTGTTCCCGCAAACCCGCTTGGCCAAATCAGCTCTAAAGCACACCTGTTTTCCATTGTTCAACGAGATACACATCTGCCCCTGACAATGCGTAACATTTAAACAACGTTCAGCTCTGCTTTACACTGTCACTTCCTGCCAGGTTGGTTGGTTTGTTTTCCTCTCGAACATCTTCTCATGAAAAATGGGCTTTCTTGCTCTCCTTCGCTCATCCTCCTCTCCTTCCCACCCCCTTCTCGGCTCTCACGGCTCCAGCCAGTACCCAGTGGAGTCAACAGAAAGACTCTCACTGACTTCAGTGAGCACTGATTTAGGATTCACAGGCCAGATGAAGACTACTTGTGAAATAAGGCACTGTGAGGGTATCACAGTCTGGCCCACTGAACTCAATGGCTTTCTTTTCATTGACATGAGTTTCATTCATGAGTTTAGGATCAGTCCTCTATCTCATTTCCTTGTTCTCCTTTCCCCACCTCCCCAATATCAGAGAGACCCCATCCTCTTTCTGAGCAATTTAACCATGTCTACTACCCACGATTTACAAGGTAATGAATAAACTTAGCTTGTAAGCTCTTGGTGGCCGGGGCCATCTTTTTGTTCTGTACAGCACAAGGGGCTGCTGATCCATAAGTGGGGCTCCTAGATACTACAGTAATACAAAGAATAAATAAATACATAATACATTAAGGAGTCCTTTATACTACAGTGGTGGGCATCACAGAGGTAAACTAGACTAGAAAGCAGGAGTAGGAATGTCACTCGGGTTATCATTCTGCCCAGATAAAATTGCTGCTGGAATTTTTGTTGGTTATGTTGCGCTGTTATAAAGCTATTGCGTCACCCCAGGGGAGGCTGCATTTTAGCAGCAGGCAGGGTGATTCCTCACCGTACACACACAGAGTTTATAAAGTACTCTGAGATCGTTCAGGATAGAAGCAGCTACATGCAAAGATGAGTAACTGTCATTAATAGAAAGGGGAGGGATGCTATTACCATTATCTGCACGTGCTGAGTCTGTGATGTGCATGCTGGATCGCCAATTAGCAATGCTAACACGTCAAGCCCAGCTACTGCGGAAATCAGTGCAAAGGCTCTCTACTTTTGCAGCAGTGTGGTGGCATTGGGTGTCTCTTGCACAGTGTGTGTGTGTGTATGCACATTACCCCCACGTTCCCCCATCAGGGACTCTGAGCAGCGGGTACTCTGCCCCACAGTGGCCTAACATGCCTGGAGCCACCCTGAGAAACAGCAAAACATGACAGTATCACTCAAAGTCAGGAAGAGGGATACACAGTTAAAGGCCTGTCTCCACCCATGCTGCATGCATGTCCAGAATGACTCTGCGGCCCTGGGTTAAAGTTGCTATGGCAGCTGATAACGGGTCAGTGTTATCGCCACTTTCCTGTCACTTGTAGTGACACAGTCCTACATAATACCTCCTGAGAAACGAGGCCTGGCATTGGGGCATGCTGCCTAGTAACCACATGTCCTGGCTTTAAATATTTTCGGGTTGCTTTTAAAGACCCAGCCACTGATGCAATAAGTAAATAAATAACTATAATCATCATCATTTAAAAAAAGACAGTTTCCGGGAGACATAACCCCAAATACTGTATGACCCTCTGAGGAAATATCATCTTAAGCTATTATAGGACAACCCTGCATTATTTATTTATAGGGGCTCCCTTCCTGAGACTTCCCCACTCAGCGCAACAGAAGATGTTGCAAGCCTCCAAGGTCCCGGCCAGAATAGCCTGGAAGGGGAATTCTTTGCCAACCCCAAATGTTATGTTCTAATTTGGATCCTGGGATAATAGAACACGCAGTACCATGTTGCTGTGCTAAGTTCAGCGATTCCAGTTTCAATAATACCACCAAATACTCTTAGGGTCTGATCCCATGTTCACTAATAAGACTGCCATTAACTTAAATGGGCGTGGCTCAGAACCCAATAGCTCCTCTTCTATCTGTAGATCTCAAAGCACTTCACAGAAGTAAGTGTCACCCCCATTTTACAGATGGGGAAACTGAGGCACAAAGCAGTAATTTTCTCAGGGTCACACAGTGAGTCAGTGGCATAGATGGGAACAGAACTCTGAACTTCCCCGTCCCCTCCCACATTCTGCATCCTAACCACACTATCTTACTTTAAGTAAAGTACCATAGCTAATCTTAAAGTATGTCTACACTGCAAAGAATGCTGTGTTCTTAATGTGAGTCAGCTAATTTGGGTTAAAATAACAGTGAAGAGACAGCAACTCAGCTTTTAACTCAGATTAGCAGACAGAGTTCAGCCCCAGGCTGCCTTCTAGGTTTGAAATGGAGCTGCTAATCCACGTTAAAAACCAAGTTGTCATGCCTTCACTGCTATTTTAACCTGAGTTAAGAACACACCTTTCTTTGCAGCACGGACATACCTTTAGAGGCTTCGAAGCATATGTGTAGAGATGAGTGGGGAGGGAACAGCAAGAGGGCTCATGTGAGGGTCTTCATAAAACCATCTCTCTCTTTGCATTATCGGGAGAGACAGAGCGAGGATAATACAATAGCCACAGAGTTTATTCTCAGCAGAGTCCGATGGCAACATAATTAAAATGCAAGCTGGAGTCAAGGTACCTATCAATAAATCTTTGCTTCTGGCTCCCAAGCTTGACAGGAAGCCTATACCTGGCGAGGGGAGTTCAGACAGAGGGAGAGGCAGGAATAAAGGGTCTGGTTTATGGACGGCTATTTTAATGTTTCAGTTGAGTAATGGGCCTTGCAAATTAGCACCCAGCAGCCTGAAATACATATTTTTCCAAGGACACGCAGGCTCTCAATCCGACAGGTGATGTGAGCAAACAGTCCCCGAGGGGAGCTTTGATTTCTGCACTTCTCGGTTGCAGTCATATTTTATTCTAGCCGGGATGACGGTAAAGATAGTAGATAGCTCTGGGGTGATTGAAGGACTCGGGGAGAAAATGGAGCAGAAAATGACCCGGCGTGAGAGCAGGGAGATGCTGATGAACTAAGGTGGTGGGGTAAGGGGAGCAGCCAGCCGGTCTCCAGGGGAAGGGAAGGTAGCAAGGGAGCTTTGAAGCACCAGATTTGGATCCTCTCTTTCAATCAGAGCATGGTCACTGGCTGATCTGCACAGGGTAGTGTTTCATGGATTGAGGCACATCCACTGCAGGGACAGATCAAACCAGGTCAATCCCTTTGCAATCAGTTTCCAGCTTTCTGTTCATCACTTTGACACCCTCTCCCCCACCCCCGTCCGCTGGTGCACAACTCGTCTGAGCCTTTGGGGATTTTTGGCAGTAGACTTACAATGCTTTCAGCACCCACATGGCCCCACGTGTCCGTGAAGCTACCTGCCGGATTGCAGTGAAATAAAGAGAGCAACCATTCACTGGGGTAATCATGGACTGTTTCTCTATCTCCCAACCCCAGTAAATCTTCTCACCTCCTGTCAGTCTGAAGCCTATTCCGTTTGGAGAAAGCTCAATGCCGCCTCGCTGGATCAGGTGCACTAAGGCTGGGGTGCACGCTGACATGAAGCATAGCACGGAAAGGAGGAGGACCACGCCCCAACCTGGCTGGCCCCTCCCCTTTTGTCCACTGGACACTCTCAGGTAGGCTAGCTGTCCCTTTGCCTTCATAGACAGCTAATGGCAGGAGCTGCCGGGAGCTGCCAAAGCTGCTCGGAGACAGGGCTAGGGAGGACTCCCCGTGGGCTTCCCTGCCGCCAACCAGTGCAACCCTATGACAGCAGCCCTCAGTCAGGATGCGGTTCCCAAATGATGACATCACAGAGTGACGCCTGACATCATGCAGCATGTCAGACTGCGATGGAACCTGGGGGAGCTCACACTGCAGCGGTCCCTTAAGGAAGGGCCGAGGAAAGCGCACACTGAATTTCAGAGCTCAAACCTAGAGCGCTACACTGGCTATTCGCAGTGTCTTCCCTAGAGCTGCCTGGGGAAAGGCTGCTGCTCCACGGCGTGCTCCTTTCCGAACAGGAGAAGGGCAGGGGTGCAGCCGACAATCGGAGTTTGGCTGGACTCTGAGATTCTGGATCGAACATCGGAAGGTCTGGCTTTGCCTCTCTGCTAACAGAAGCGTGCAGGAGGGGGATTGGTGCAATACACACTTCAGAACACTAGGTGGCGCCCAGGCAATGGATGGATGGGGAGCAGAGAGCAAAACGTTGAACCATCCCTTTCCCCATCCCTCTGACCCTTCCTCCTTTTCACGCCTCCTTCCATCCATCTCTCCCACTCCTCCCCTCCTTTCCTCTCTCCCTTTCTCTCCACATTCTCCTCACCTCTTTCCCATCACACCCTCCCTCCCCACTCCCTCTCCATCTTTCTCCCGCTCTGTTCTTCACTCCGTCCCCCGCTGTCTCTTTCGCGCCATTCCCACGCCCTGGTCTCCCCGCCCACGGTCTCGCACAGACGCCGGCCGTCTCCGGGGGGCGCAGGCTGCACTGCCTCCGAATAGGAATGCAAGCAAAGAAGCCTCTGAGTAACAGGGCGCGATTCTCGCTGATACCTAGCTATTTAGCACCACCACCAGCCTGCGAGTCAGCAGCAGCCCTTGCCACCCTCCCTCGGCAGAGGATGGTTTCCCAATGTCTCTCCACAACATTTGGACGGCTGTGAGGGCTGTATTTATCACAGTGTGGGGCACGTGCCTGCAAATGCTTTGAACCTCCAATTATGGGCAAGACCCCTGTAATTCTTCTCCTCATTGTACCCACAGCATCCTATGGATACAGCCTTTATGCATTGTGACTTGCCTTTCCCAGCCCCTCCCCACTTGGAAAGTAATTAAGACAAGGAGGAAAACACAGCATTTCTTGCAGTCCAAGCATGGCAGCTTCTGATTGCGAAAGGCTGCGAGCCCACAGAAAACCCATAGCATCTCCCGCCCCTCCACCTCCAGACACATACTTAGATCATTTGGATTTTGTCATCAGGACTCAGAGATGCTCGTCTCACCTCCCCGACTAGACACCCGCTCATGCTCATTGGTGACCCAATTTAAGGCTTTGCAGCTGCATGTGTCATACCAGCCTGTGTCTTCATGCATTCCCAGTGATGCTATTCCCACTTCGGCCTCAGCCAGGGAACGCCACACACCCATCAGAGGAAAACACATATGACCATTGGGAGAAGCTGTACCTTGGGATGAGTGCTGCCTACTGCCCACTCTTTTTACCTACAGGAGCTTCACCTTCTCCCCCTTTAATCCCTTATTCTTAATGTTTCATGGGTATTTAGTGCTATTCAAAGGTGCCAGCTCCGCAGTCCTGGAAAGTGAAGTCCTGTTATCCTCAGAACTGGTACGGCATCCCCTGTTCACACGCCATCCCCTGCCCATCCATGTGGCTCCGTGCTGTTCTGGGTAGACACCTCCGGGCATGGGAGGGGAGTTCAGTCTCCAAGATCCATCCTGCCTGTCCCACCCTGACTCAGGTTACGCTCCAGTGGACCACATGAAAGAGACCACACATCCACTGGGGATAAGGACCGAGACTCATTTTACTCAGGTTACTAAGCAACCAACAGAAGGCAACAAATGATGGTCACTGCTGGCTTGGGCTGGACTTGACCCCGCTTCCTCGTGGTGACAGCCCATCTCCCACGATCATTCACTTGAGCCGTCCGGGTTCACCTGCGCTGTTCTCTCTACATGGATCTATGGCGTGCACCACCTAGTAACTGGCTGGCTCATGTGCACCACTGCCGTGCTCTGATGGAATCAGAATCGCACAACCCTGAGTCACTGGCTGTACTCTGCCAATGCCGAGGGAAGACTGTACATCAGCACAAGCCGGTAGGCGCTGTGCTCTGGGAGCAGGGAGAGCTGAATTCTGCCTCTGCTCTCAGCATGAGGTTCCAGGTGGCCAGGAAATGCAGCAGAGGTACAAATATGAACTCACCGTGAAACGCTGCAGAGAAGGTGGGGTGTGTAATTGACACTACTGCCCACCTAGCGAGCATCAAAAGCTTTGGTGGTGTGACAAGACTTTGGGATTTGCCATGATGATGAGGAACGCACATCCGGGCATGAGAGAAAGATGGAAACGTCCATCAGCACACCCTTTCCACTCCCTACAGCACTGGGTTGCAGAGAAGGAAAACCATGCTTTCAAAGTTAATGAACATGCCTCTTTATACCCCTATGGCAGCTTTTCCATTCAGTCTCCGACGGGCATCTCCCTCTTCTCACATAGGACCTAATCCAAAACACTGAAGTCAACAGAAAAACTCCCAGGCACTTCAACAGGTGGATCAAGCCCAAACAGTCTCAGCTCTTTAAAGCTTTAAAACTCTTTAACAAAAAAGCTAAACACAGGGACCAAAACCACTCAGGCCAGTTAATTTGCGGTCTTGTCTTTAAGGACCTCCGCAGGGAAAGTCACAAGTGGTTCCAGGAAATACCAGTGGCCTCCTATTATACTGCAAAACTGCTATTAACATCTCTCTCTCTCTCTCTCTCTCTCTTTCTATACACACACACACACACACAATTTTTAAAAAAGGAGAGAATGGGCAAAAGAAAGCAGAAGTCATTTTCTCTTGGCAAAGCTGCAGACTCAAGGAGAGACATAAAATCCCAGATAAAGGGCTTGTCTAGTTTATTATAACATCAGCTTTAATTTATGCTCCTGCCTTTTATGATTGTTCTCTATCACTGTTCCTGGGGCTTATTTATAGAGGGCCATTAGCACAGGGAGCGAGCCCTGATGAGTGAGCATTTGGAGCGTCTGCCAGGGGAATGGGGATATAAACCGAGATGAGGAGGCGGCAAACTCTTGCAGGGGACTTTACCACGTCCTCTCTTTGGAAGCCGAGAAGGATAATTTGATCTCGGAATGCGATACAACTTTATTTCAGATGGCCTCTTTCAGGCAAACTGTACCCTTCTCTTGACATGCTTTAATAAACTTCAACACACCATCATTGAACTAAATGATGGAACACCAGCAGTGGGGGATGGGGAATGAGCAGTAAAGGCAAAGGGTAGGTCATCAGCTGAGTGCTGACATGAGGCTGGGGGTGCAAAGGAGAAGGCCCTTGTGCTCTGAGCAGGAAGATGTCATGAACAGAGAAAGAAGGCTACATGGAGATGGTTCCAGAGGTGACATAGGGATGTTGAGGCAAGGATATACCACAAGAACCTTCTTCTTGGCATGAGCTGCAGAGAAGAAGGCTCTTGGGCCTGCGGGGTCAAGACTGCAAATGGGGACAGAACAGAGGATGGAGCTAAATGAGAGGAGGGGAATGGAGGGAAACAAGGCCTGTTAGGTAGGTTGGAGCAAGTCTATGGAAAGGTCCTCCCCAAAAAGCAAGAATCAGGGTCCTACTTCTGCTTATCGCAGGGCAATTGCATAGACCTAATGAGAGTACGCATAATTTACACTGATGTTCAGTGAGTGGAGGATCAGGCCCGTAAGGGGCAACATAGGACAAGTTCCCAAAACGGACATGGAAGGGGCAGGAGATATCTGAGGTTGTGTGTGTTGTAGTTATGCTTAGAATCGCAAGTCCAGCTGGAGGGGCCATTTACTGAATTTCTATGCAGTCTTTTATTCAGTAAAACTCCCAATGACTCTCTCCCGCTGATGCACAGATGCTTCACAATAACGTGGGATTCTTTCTTTCAGCACAAACAGCATTGGGGCAGATTTTTAAACAAACTCAGCTCCCATGTAGGCAAACACGTGCGCGCGCGCACACACACACACACACACACAATTGCTAGCCAGATTTTCCACTGAGCTCAGCGTGTTGGGTGCATGGTAGGCGCAGAGCTCCTGGGAAAATCTGGGCCCCGCTGTCTCAAACAGTATGTTTCACAGTCCAGCACCATGCCTGAAGTGACCAAGTGAGGCCAACCCCACTCTGGTAGGAGAGGGTGCTACACAGGGTGAGAGGTGGGATTGCTGCTCATAAGGAGGAGGAGCGGAGATGAATCCCCTAGGAAAAGGCTTATTTAGATCCTTCGCTCCCTCTCCCTGAGGCCAGTGCAGGGCAATTCCTTTGTGCCCTACAGCTTTATTCACCCTGCCTTAAAAATATCAGGTAAAGGGCTATCCAGAGCTTCCCGTAGGAGTTTATTCTACAGCCTAATACATGCAGAACTTCCTGAAGCTCAGTCAACCCGCCTGCCAGCCTACCTATCTAAGGTTTTGATACTGACGCCCATCACCATGGTATCTGAGCACCTTCCATGTAAAATCAATAGCAATAGTTAAGTCCCTAGTGGAGTAAGTTCCCCTTTCTTAGGGTCACTCTATCATTCTTTGTTATGTCCCCTTCAGTTCACACTTAAGAAGTCTTTCTCCTCCTGGGTGCCTGGCAGAGATGGGAGAACAGCTCAGAAAAGTATTTCCATACATTTGCTTGGATAAAAACTCCATGGCCTGAATCCTCAGTCACACAAAAGCCACTTTACACAGCCAGAATGGTGTAAAAGGACATTCATGTAATGGAGAATTCAGGACATCTGGGAGTCAATTGCATTCCCAGCTCTTTCTATTTGCTTCCCGTAAAAGTTTGTACTAGCAGCAGGTTTTTTGCTCATGGAAAAGCAAAAGCCGCATGAATACTTGCATGACAGGTTTGGTCACAGTGACCCCCTTGGGACTGTCACCTGATGTGCTGGAATTACCTCTGAGCCCGTTCTCCCTGCCAGCCTGGGACTCCAGAACCCTGCCTTGTTGACCCAGACACACTAGCCAGCTGCAAACACAGACCCAGGTCTGGTCCACGTCCCCAAAGCTGCAGACTTTAACCAAAAACTGCTCAGCAGGTCACCTATCTTCAGCGCCCAGACACCCAGCTCCCAATGGGATCCAAACCCCGAATAAATCCGTTTTACTCAGTATAAAGCTTATACAGGGTAAGTCTGCCCTCTATAACGCGGATGGAGAGATATGCACAACTGTCTGCTCCCCCAGGTATTAATTACTGACTCTGGGTTTAATAAAAAACAAAAGTGAATTTACTAAGTATAAAAAGTAGAAGTTAAGTGGTTTCAAGAAATAACTGACAGAACAAAGTAAGTCACCAAGTAAAATAAAACAAAACACGCAAGTCTAAGCCTAATACATTTAAGAAACTGAATACAGGTAAATCTCACCCTCTGAGATGTTCCAATAAGCTTCTTTCACAGACTAGGCTCCTACTTAGTCTGGGCCCCATCCTTACCCCGGTACAGTCCTTGTTAGTTCCAGCACAGGTAGTAACTAGGGGATTTCTCATGACTGGCCACCCCCTTTGTTCCGTTCCACCCACTTTTCTAGCTTTGGCACAAGGCGGGAATCTTTTGTCTCTCTGGGTCTCCACCCCTCCTTCTAAATGGAAAAGCACCAGGTTTAAGATGGATTCCAGTACCAGCTGACATGGTCACGTGTCCTGTGAGACCCCATGCCTCCATTCTTTCCAGCCTGACTCACAGGAACACAGGAAGGCTTACAAGTAAACAGAGCCATTTACAACCAATTCTTCTGGTTAACAGGAGCCATCAAGATCCTAAGCCATCAATGGCCCACACTTTGCATAATTACAGTAGGACCTCAGATTAATACTTCATATTTCTAGTTTTAGATACAAGAATGATACATTCATACAAATAGGATGACCACACTCAGTAGATTATAAGCTTTGTGATGATTCCTTACAAGAGACCTTTTGCGTAAAGCATATTCCAGTTACATTTTATTCACATTCCAAGCATATTGTCATAAAGCATATGGAGTGCAACATCACAACTTGTACAAATGCATGCATATGCGTGTGATGATTCACACCAGGAATATCCCACCTGACCTCCCCTCCTGTACAATAAACATCTCAGTCATCCAAGCAAGAAGCCTAATGGTATCATGTGACTTAAGTGACCTCGGGTGTCAGTATTAAAGAACAGCAAATAGTCAGAGACCTAATCTGAGCGAAGAGTTTGTGAACAGCCCATAGGCACAAGTATGGTTAAGAGAGTACAACAAGGTAGATGATACACCCAGAGAAAGAGCTGCTGTTCTGCTAAAGCAGGGGTGGGCAAACTTTTTGGCCCAAGGGCCACATCGGGATGCGAAACTGTATGGAGGGCACCCCTGCCCCCTGACAGTCCCCCTGGAACTCCGACCCCCTATCCAACCGCGCTCTGCTCCTCGTCCCCTGACCGTGCCCCCCACCCCGAACACCCGACCCATCCAACTCCCCCTGCTTCCTGTCCTCTGGACTGCCCCCCACCGACCCCTGCCCCTTATCCAACCCCCACACTCCCCGCCCCCTTACCATGCTGCTCAGAGCAGCGGGAGCTCGCAGCCTCTCTGGAGCCAGCTACGCCACCCGCACTGCCCGGCAGGAGTGGTGGGCCAGAGTGCTGGCAGCGCGGCGCTCTGAGGCTGCGCCGGGGGGCGGGGGGCAGCGCGGGAACAGTGCGGGAGGGGCCGGGGGCAGCCTCCCTGGCCGGGAGCTCAAGGGCCGGGCAGGACGGTCCCATGGGCTGGATGTGGCCCGCGGGCCGTAGTTTGCCCACCTCTGCGTCTAAAAGATAAGACAGATTATACAGATAGCTAGGCAGACAGAAAGACAGACAACAATGACATCAAATGAATTTGTAAAGATCAAAGTCTGTTCACAGATCATTTGTGAAGAGAACAAAAGGGTTTAAATTCATCCACTAAATCATTCACCGCAAATCATCTGCGCGGCCCTTGTGCTGAATCTCTTCAAACATTTGTAGGTTGCTTTTGTGTCCCCTCTGCACAGAGAGGAGTTAGAAAACCAGTGGAGAAGCTGCCTTCTTCTTGGGGAAATACAGAGCCACTAATCCAACTCCAGCTATCACAGTTTGACTCACAGACAGGGCTGGTGAGAAGAGAGAGTCGCCCTTAGGAAAATCTGAACTTCAAGATCTAACTATCCCAATCCAGTAGCTCTCTGATTGCCCTCACCCCACCCCTCCTTAACAGACGCTCGCTGCAGGCGGAATAGATAATGTTCAAGTATCTTGGAATATGCTGAGAATGTCCTGCTTGGGCAACTGAAGACTCATAAATCATTCTTCTTTCCTACGCTTGATCTCTCCTTCAGCAGGAAAATGTCAGTTCGCTGGGGGGTTCGGGGCCTTGGCACTTCCATGGACATGTTTCGATTGTGCGGAGTGGAAACTAGGGATATATGGCAGAAGAAAGACTGAGGAACAAGTGGGGAGAAGAGGGAGAGGGTTTGGAAGAGGTGAATGGAGGAATTAAGAAGAGGGCAGACACAAGTTAACTTGTACGCGTATTTGAGAGAGGTTGGGGAGGCTTGTAGGCAGAAGGGGAGACCAGAGAGCCCGGGATCCTGGGGTCTACTCCTAGATCTGGGAGGGTGTGCGGGTTTAGTCATTAGAGGTGGGGGTCTAGCAGCAAGGACTCCTGGGTCAGTTTGCAGATCCGTGAAGGACTGCGGGTTTCATGATTACAGCAGGGGACTAGGAGTCGGGGCTCGGCCACCCCACTGTGTGTACCTGAGCCAGTAGCTTCACCTCTCCGGGCTTCAGCTTTCCCACCTGTTTGGCAGGTATTATTCTCTCCCCTTGTCTCACAAGATCATTGCCAGTCTCAATTCATTAGTGTCTGGGAGGTTCTTGGGGCCCTCAGAGAGGAAGGGCTAGAGAAATGAAAAATATTTCAAAATGTTAACTTAGGGTTTGTCTACACTGCCCACGTTACAGCGTGGCCGCGGCAGCCCCGTGATGTGGGCAGTGTAGACATGTCTTATCACCGTGGGAGAGCTCTCCCGGCGATAAAAAATAACCACCCCGAATGAGGGGTGGTAGCTTTATCACCGGGAGCCACGAAGCGCTGTCTATACTGGCACTTTTCAGCGCTAAAACTTCTGTCGCTAGGTGGGGTGTTTTTTCACACCCCTGAACGACTAACGTTTGAGCACCGAAAGCAGCAGGGTAGACACAGCCTCACTGTACGGCACCCGTCTCTTCTGGCTTCTTATGACCAGCCAGGGGCCTCTGGTAAGGTTGTAGTGATGTAACACACACTGCCTGAACGCAGAATGTTAGCTGGAGAAAAGAACCAACCATTCAGAATGACAAAAGCAAGGTGAGGAGCAAATAGTTACCCTTGAATGCAGCAGCTGGGTGCTCCTACAGGTACGAGGGCCTGTTCACCCCTGTCCTAGCTTGGCAGAGTCACTGGCATTACACGAGGGGCCAGCAGAGTCAGAGGAGTTACAGAGTCACCAGAGATTCACCTGTGAAGGTACCTAAATACTAGGGTGACCAGATGTCCCGATTTTATAGGGGCAGTCCGGATATTTGGGGCTTTTTCTTATATAGGTGCCAATTACCCCCCACCCCCGTCCCGATTTTTCACACTTAATATCTGGTCACCCTACTAAATACCAACGTTGCCATCCCAGCCCCCAAAAGCACTGACCGGCCCCCTTCTGGGCATTCTGAGCAGAACCACCGAGGTCTGAGCAGGCCCTGGAGACTAACATCCCCTGACATTGCTATAAGGGGTCCCTTCAGACCAGCGCTGAGAGGCTCAGACACCATGGCTGAGGAGGACATATCAGAACCTAGATAGCTAGGTTGATGTACCGGGCAGGATGCTGCGAGGGGGAAGCTTGCCCATGTTGCAGCTGCTCTGTAGGTTACAAGGACTCCATTCTCCAAGGCTGTCAGTCTGGATCCTTTCACCAGCACAAAAAATCATTTCTCAACTCAAATCAAACGAAACCCTGATTGAGAAGAAAGGATTCACTGCCCAGGACTGCCCGGGGGAGAAGAGCACTTTGGTTCAGTACCAGAGCCCGGGCACGGCACCGTCACCCTTTCATACTTATTGTGACATTTGCTTCGCCGCTCACCCCTCCCGCACACTCAGCCCGCACACCGATGAGGTCATCCTGGGAGCTGCGACAGCCGCATGTCTCAGTGCTGGCCTGGCACCTGTCACTCACGGGTGATGGACAGATTGCAGACTTGGGAGCTCTGTGACAAGGTAGTTTGGGAAGGAGCTTCATTTGTGGCTCTGGGCAAAGAGTGACACCAACCTCCTCCCCATCATGGCAGGATCATAAGCTAAAGGTGAGAGCTGAGTTTGCACATCCCTGCTGGGAGCGGCAGAAAGTCACCCTGGCCCTGCCGACAAGCCTCTTCTGGAAGTTATTGAAGAGCAATGGTGTTGAATCACACCAGTGGAGCAGGAGCCCCTGGCTGACCCCATGGGGCAACCACACGTCCCTGAGATCCAGGAACATCCCCGCTCTTGGCATCTGTCCTGGAGACCTTGACTGTTTTACCAACCACTCCCCACACACACCAAGCTTTGTCCTGGTTTTTATGTGTACAGCCCCAAAGCAGTAACCAGCCAGCTGGGCAGGGGAAACTGACAGCGGGGCTGGGCAAAAGCACACACCCCGTTGAGGTTGCATACCACAAGACCTTCTCCCTTCTGCATAGCTCTCAAGCCAACTTTCTCCGATACTCGAGATGGACAAGGTTGGGAGCTGCTTGGTGGAGATGGTGGGGAGAGGGAGATATTGGTACAATTTTCTCTCTTGATCACCCAGCACCAAAATCTTTCCTGACTCCCTTACCCAAAAAAGTGCCCTGGGATAACCCCCACTCTCCTGCAAAAGACATTTCGCTCCGTCACTTTGAAAACCTGATCTCCTGATGGTCTTTGCTCTAAGGTCAGCCCTCACACTGCTGCATGCCCCAGCACGAAGTTGCTCAGGCGGGAGTCAAGTCACTGTGTCAAAGCACTAATGCGATGGATGCACACAGCCATTGCATACAGCTCCTTCTGCTCAATGGCAGAGCTCAACATGCAAGGCTGGGGGAGGCGAAGTAGAGACCTGCTGTCTCCTGGCTCCCTGAGTCGGTTAGTTATTAGTTTCTATCTTCAGGTAAAAGCACCATTAAATAATAAATAAATAAATAACCCAACCCACCTATGCTCCTCCGGAGCCCGAGACTGAGTTTTATGACACGGTAGCTATTTATTGCTCTCTGTGTTTTGTAGACACCAGATGTGACATGCATGGGGAACGGTCTAGTTTAAGGCCCCTCGGTTATTCTGCAGATGGATCAGATCAGCTATTTTAGAAGAGAAACACACGCAGCGCAAACCAAAAAAGCCAACAACAGCAGCTCCAACAACAACAGCAACAAAATCTATACTGATGCCTTCAACCTTGTTTTTAAACTTGGAGGAAGGTGAAAATGCCAAGAAGCGTGATTAGCACCCCAGGACCAACTCTTGCAAACAGCTGCATCAGGCCGGAGTCGAGCTGCTGGCAGGCAGAGAGTCACCAGAGGCTATAAGCCAAATGATGTGCCACTGGAAATGCCATAGGCAGGCACCAAGCACTGATCTGGTGATTATCTGTGGAACAGCCCCCTGGGCCACAGCTGGCAAACATGGGACCTAAATAATACCCATTGCTCCAGGTCCTTTTTTTGTTGTTTCAGATGCTTATCCATGCCATGTGCCCACTGCAGCACCTGGTGCCACTGTATGTGATGAGTCAAATGCATCCTCGGTGTACGCCCATCGAAACCTATGGAGCTACACCAAGGTTCTCTGGTCTTGTTGAGATTTTCAGAGGAGCTTGGGGATGTTAGTCACCCAACTCCCAGGGAATTCCAGTGGTATGGGGCACCTCCACCCTTTGAAAATCTCAGCCTCATTTCTCTCTGCATGCAGCTCCTGGAGGATATAACGAGAGATGTGTGTCCCCGGGGGAAGTGAACAAAACGACCCTCCCACCAGACTTGATCGAGCATCCAGCATTGTGACTCATCCAGCTCAGAAGGGCTCACGCTCCGATGTGCTTACACTCTGCCACGTGGAGAAGAAAGCACCCGTTCAGCCACCTGATGCGTGCTGCCGTGAAGGAACATGCCTGCATTTCACACTCAGAAGGCCAGTCCGTGATTCATTTCCAGCTGCTCCTCCGAAGAGGCTGCCCGGCAATCAGACAAGCCGAGGGCTCCCTGGATTTTGAACAGACCCAGTCACTCGCCGACTGAAACACGTAACTGTATCACACAGGCAAATGCCCTCTTGAGCTGGGATTTATCTACGATTTATCTTTGTGGGTGAGAAGGCATCAGCTGAGGAGGTTTGGACCAACTCTCAGAACAAAGTTCTGAAGCAGCAGCATCCCTAAAGTCTGGGAGTGAAATCCTAGCTCCGCTGCAGTCAACGGCAAAACTCCCATTGACTTCAGCGATGCCAGGATGTCAGTTGGGATCTCTCTCGATCCAGGATTTTGGTTTGGCTCATTATAGACATAGGAGCCAGTGATGGGAGGAGCTGAGGGCACCCAGCAACCTCCAGATGACCAGCACTTTGCTGGATCGAGCTGCACACGCCCGCACATTGCCAACGTCGGAGAAACAGCCAGGAACTGTGCATTCCTTTTCCTCTGGGCTTTTCTCCATTGAACCCTGGCCCACCTGAACGCTGTCAGAACAAGTCTGGGTTACTGAATTGCGATCTCGACATTTCTCTCAGGGACTCCCTTTGGAGTCACACTTCTTTAAAGTCAGACCTTCATCCCGATTGTCCCAGAAAGGCTAAGACCATGAGGATGCGCTTCATAAAGCCACCCCTACAGTCCCTCTGATGGAGATGGATTGTAATTTACCAACGATTAAAACCCAATTAACAACACTGAGTGGGTACTTGAGGTGCTAGTAACAGAGCCTTGCAATTGAGGAGCGATCAGAACCTTTGGTGTCCTGAGCCCTGTCAATTCTCGTTTGAAATAAGTGCATTAGCCTCGTCCAATCTCCATCTAACCTTTCCACTCTCCCTTGCTCTGTTTCCTTGGCAACCATTTAAAAGTGTGGCGAAAAGGCACAACTGCCTTCAAAGGAAAGGAAAGGAAAGACAATATATGTTCTTTTAAGGAGCTCGCTCTCTTTCTTCAGGTGTCCTTTCCCCGTCACCCCCTCCCCGGCTATGTTCTGACAATGACGGCTTTCTAGCCTCTAAAATTTAACCTTCAGTGCACTGCTAAAAATTCAGGTTAATTAGAGGGGTGTGAACTGGCCTCACGGCAGCAGCTTCCCCAGCTTATGGGACCGTGGGAGGGGAACTCCATGGAGCAGAGCAGATTGCAGTTTAGCAGAGAGGAGCAGAAATTAAAAAAAAGGGGGAGGGGAATGGTGCAATCATGAGGGATCTACCCTGAGTTTAGGAAACCTCATTTGAAGGGGATACTGTGTCAGTGGATGGCCTAGTTATGAGGTGTTTTACTGTGGCTTCTTGGGAATGTCCCCAGGAAAGTTATCTTTGCCCTCAGATTCTCTGCCCCCACTTAGTAGGGCATGTCCTGGGAAGAATGGGTAACGTTGAGCTCGCCCCGGTCAGACAGCACCAGGGTCCCAAAAGACGGGGTGCTGTGAAGGATGGAGAGAAAGGATGGGCCTGCGGTTAAAGCCCCGGACTGCGCCTCAGGAGACAGGCTTCAAATCCCAGCTCTGTCACAGGCTCCTTGGGCAAGTCACTTTCTCTCTCGGTGTGGGGATAACAGCACTGCCTTGCTGCCAGCTTCCCTTGCTCCGACCTACTGAGTCTGTAAGTACTCCAAGGTGGGGCTGTCTCTTACCGTGTTTGCAGAGTACCTAGTGCAAGAGGGCCCTGCTCTTCCCCGGTGGGGCTGTCTGGTGCAAACGAATAGGGGTGCAGGCCCCAGGGAGCTGTTCCACTCTCCCTCAGTCCTGATTGCCTCTGCTCTCCTGCTGTTGTTAACCGTTTAGCGCACTACGGGCAGACACCCTTGTACAACCTGCTGAAAGCCGTGCAGCTCTCTGGAATGGTACAAGCAAAAAACCTGATATTTCACCGAACTTCCTGTCACTCGCAGAGCAAAACAGCAGTTAACAAAGGTCAGAACTTGAGGCTGTCATTAAACACTCCTCAGTTGCCTGTGGAGGAGGGATTTCCTCCCTCCCCGGGTCCTCTCTGACTGCCTCCTGTTCCAGCAAATACACACAAAGAGGGTGGCATTTGTCCTGCTACCTTTGGGAGATGCGCAGCAAAAGGCAGAAGGGAGAGAGGAATGAGGAGCAGTCACAAAACCAAGATCTGGGATTATGGTCCCTTGAAGCCTGTCCCCTCTGTGCCATTTGCCCAGCCAGCTGTGTGAATGTCAATGATTGACTGGCCCTGCAAAAACATCCATGAGTCACCTCCCACCCTTCCCGCAACACCTTGAGCTGTCAGGCCAGGGCAGCCTCAGAGAGGGAGGCTCTAACCTTCTGGAGGAAGGAGGGTTTAAGCCACTGCCAGATCAGGAGCCAGCTACAGGCTTCAGACATGCCCTGCAAGACAAGAGAGGGACCCTGGGACATAGTGGAGAGAAACAGCAGCTGATATCAATGAAGAGGTTAGGATGGAGTAGGGGAAATTGTGCATTCCACCCAGATAAAGCCAGACTCCTTTTCAGAATCCCCCTTTGATAGGGATCTGGAGGGCCAAGAAATGATCCTGTTTGCATGCCAGAGGTCACAGAGGCTACAGGAGCCAAGGGAGAAAGGGAATGTTGTTCTGTGGGTACACGAACTCCTTGTTACCCCGTGGAATTCACCCTGCAGAAGTGGAATGCTAAGGCTCGAGGACGAGAGCTAGCTAAAACGGATCCCCTACATTAGCCACACAGACTAGAATACTAAGATTCAACAATTTGGCTTCCCTGGGCTAGACAACACCGTCAAACCAAACACCTCCTTGTGTCTAACAATGCCAGGCAAAGCTCCGTTCACAGACTGGCTCACCTGCACTTCCACCTGCCGCTTGTTTACAAACCGATTTAGTGCACCAAAGACCAGCTCGACGTCCAGGACTGTTAATGTCCCTGCATTACGTCGCGCTCCCAACATTTGCCTGCGTAACTTCATGTGCATTGTGTGTGTATGTTTACATCATGTACCAATCTACCCTTAGGTGTATTGTGTGTCCGCATCTTCTGACTCAGCCATGTACCTTAGCGATCGGTCTTCGGGCTCTGTGCTGGACCCCAGCATGCTGGTATCTCAAAACTGCCTTCTTCCAGTCATCAGGTTGAAGCACAGTCAAAAAATAAACACGCAGACACACAATATACACATTGCAATGGGCAACAAGAGGGTTAAGGAGAGCCTGTGGACCCGGTTGACCCCATCCAGCTACACATGCAGCCAGCCTCAGGCATGGAGAAGGGAGTTAAAAGGAGACCTAGCCCAGTTCAGGGCTGACCAGAGCTCTGCTACTTCCTCAATGAGGTTCCAACTAGGAGCCCAAGAAATGAGGGGGCCACCGGCACCTGAATGGTGGCCCTGCCTCTTCCCCGAGGCCCCGCCCCGCTCGCCTCTTTCCCCGAGGCCCTACCTGCTGCTCACAGCCTTCCACCCCCACCCCGACACTCGCCCTTAAAGGAGGGGAAAAGTGATTGGGCCATGGCTCCCTGGAACCCCTTGGTTCCAACCAAGAGACTAAGACAGCTTGCTACCTCGTTGAGCCATTTGGTTGCTAGAACGACTAAGCCCAGGAAGACGGACCAAAAGAAATTAGCATAAGGATCCTGAACCCAGGATTGCAAAGCTATCAGGCAACCAACATCCCTACACTGCCACCCAGAAGCAGCTGTAGCCTGGCTACTCCACAATCCACCGAGGTTGATTGTGGATCCACAATCCACAGCGGTTGAACGCCATGGGAAGTTGTGCCTCAAGAGCTCTGACCGACAGTGGTCTTAGCGATCACAAGGCAACAATGTGGCTCTGTAGCTAGCTGCCACAATAGCCCTGCTTCTGTGTTCCTGAGCTCCCGGCTTGGATTCTGACGCCTCACCTACCCCTGGAGCCCAACACGCACACCAATACCTGGTATTGACGCTTGGCCTGATTCCTGGCTCTGAGCCTTGGCTTAACACCTGGGTCTGACCCTCAGCTTGACTCTTGACCCTGATTCTGTCTCTGACCCTTGGCTTCCGTTCTGGGATCCCAAGATCTTGCCTAGCTGCGCCCAGGATCCTCACAATTAGCAACACAGACACAAGCCTGGAGCAGAAGGATGGGGTCCGGCTGATGACAACCCTGGGTTTAGTTCACTGTTTTTTGTTTTTGTTTTGGACTCCAACACCCCAGAATGGGTAGGACTCCAGTATGCCTTAGACTAGGCTAGAGGGGACCTTGAGAAGTCATTTAGTCTGTCCCCCCCATGCTAAAGCAGAACCAAGTAAGCCCTAGACCGTCCCCGGCAGGTGTTTGTCCCACCTCCAATGATGGGGATTCCACAGGCTCCCTTGATAGCTGTACAGGGGCGTGCTGCTCTGTTGCGCCCCATGCTGGCCACATATGGCTCTGCTGATGCCCTGCCTCTGGTAAATAAGCTCCACACAGGCTTTATTTTTGTCCAGTAATGCCCCTTCTCCCAGGGGCTAATTTATTTGCATAACACACACACAAAGCTGAGCCATGGGTCTTCTCACCCACCCTCCCAGTCTGGCCTCTCCAGTCTTCCCTGCATTGGTAAGTTACACTGACCCAGCCCTTCCTGACCAGAGTCTTTTCTACTTCTGTGAAGTCTGCTCTCCCTGGCTCTCAGACTTTTTCAGCTCTCTGGCTCTGGCTTTGGGGCCCCAACGCTTTCCCCCAGTTAAGGGTGTTGCGGGAGACCTCTAATTCCTGCTCACAGCAGCTCTGCTAGCCTCTTCTCCGGCTGTTTCTGTCGGGTTGCCAACCCACCCAGTTTTGCAGGGAGTCTCCCAGGAATCAGGCTTTACCTCCCAGAGGCTACTGAAGCCAAACCAGGAGATTTTAGGCGCTAAAACTCCAGTGGCGCAGCGGGGCTAAGCCCGTCCTGGCTCTGTGCTGCTCCTGGAAGCAGCCATCACGTCCCTGCGGCCTCTGGCAGTGGGGGCAGGGGGTCTCTGCACGCTGCCCCTCCCCCGAGTGCCGACTCCACAGCTCCCATTGGCCCAGGAACTGCGGCCAATGGGAGCTGTGGGTGGTGCCTGTGGGCATGGGCAGGGTGTGGAGATCCCCTGCCCCCCCACCCCCGCCTAGGAGCCGGTCGCTTTCGGGAGCCGCCCCAGGCAAGTGCCGCCCGGCCAGAGCCTGTACCCCTCACCTTCTCCCGCACTCCAACCTCCTGTCCCAGCCCAGAGCCCACACCCCGCACCCCCTCCTGCACCCAAACTCCCTCTCAGAGCCTGCACCCCATACCCCCTCCAGCATGCCAATCCCCTGCTCCAGCCTGGTGAAAGTGAGTGAGGGTAGGGGAGAGTGAGTGACAGAGGGAGGGGGGATGGAGTGAGTGGGGGCTGGGCCTCTGAGAAGGCGCGGGGGGGGAGCATGGCCTTGGGAAGGGGCCAGGCAAGGGTGTTTGGGTTTGTGCAATTAGACAGTTGGCAACCCCATTCTCTCAGGGTCCTCTCAGCAGGTCCTAGTGGAACCCTTTTCCTTAACTCTCCAGCTGCGAGAGAGGTCAGCAGATAACAGCCCTCTGCAGGAGCCTCTCTCAGTATCTGCTGCCCTCTTCCTGATTCCCTCTTTCTTAAAGTGCCTCCCCTTAAGCCCCAATTGAGCAGCAGATAATCAGTCCAGGTGCACCCTCTTAAAGGGGCCAGTCACCCTGTGACAAGAACCTATTCCTGTAACGATCTATCCTGATAGTTAGAAAGTTTTCCGTAACAGACAACCTAAATGTCCCTTACTACAGATTAAGCCCATTACTTCTTTCTTCTACCATAAGTGACAAGGAGAACAGCTGACCACTGTCTTCTTTATAACAGCCCTTAACATATTTGAAGACTGTTATCAGCACACACACACCCACCCTCAGTCTCCTTTTCTCAAGGTTAAACATGCCCAGTTGTTGTTGTTTTAACCTTTCCTCCTCATATATCAGATTTCCTAAACCTTTTAATTATTTTTTGTTGCTCTTCTCTGGACTCTAATTTGTCCACATCTTTCCTAAAGTGTGGTGCCTGAAACTGGGCACAGGTCTTCAGCCAAGGCCACACCAGTGCCAAACAGAGTGGAACAATGATCCCCTGTGTCTTACATATGTTACTCCTGTTAATACACCCTAGAATGCTATTAGCTTTTTGTAAGACTGCACCACACCGTTGGCTCATGATCAATTTGAGATCCTCTATAACCCCAGATCCATTTTCTGCAGTACTACCATCTAGCCTGTTAGTCCACATTTTGTATTTGTGCATTTGATTTTTCTTTCCTTAGTGTGGCACTTTGCACTTGCCTTTATTGTATTTTATCTTGTTGATGCTATACCAATTCTCCAATTTGTCCAAATACTTTTGAATTCAAGTCCTATCCTCCAAAGTGCTTGCAACCCCTCTTGGAGTGGTGTCATTTGCAAATTTTATAAGCATACTCTTTACCTTATTATTCAAGTCATTAATGAAAATATTGAACAGCACCAAACCCAGGACATACCCCTGTGGGACACCAGTATATATGTCTTCTCAGTTTGAGAGTGAACCATTGATAACAACTTTGAGTTTGGTTTTTCAACCAGTTGTGCATCCACTTTATAGTAGTTTCATCTAGACCACATTCCCTTCTTCTTCTTATGAGAATGTCTATCTTATATATACCCACACACTACACATATGTATATGTGCACTTAACGCACACAATATTGCTAAATTCGTCTCCTAAACACAATTCATCTCCTAAATCCTTTACAAGCACTAACTAATCAACCATCATGAGTTCCTTGTTAGTTAGCTAAGATTAGGATAAGACACAAAACCACTGTGCTTCAAAATCCTATACCTATAGAGATAAGCAAATGCAAGTAAGGGACCATACACCCAAGCAACTGCTTAAAAAAAACAGCCAGACCAAGGGGGTTATAACGGACAAGGTAATCTTGGGTGTGCTCAGGTATAATGCATGTGCCGGGAATGGGAGGGGAGGGGGGAGGCGTGAATTGGCACAATCTGGGGGAGAGATTGTTTGTGTTAATTAATTGTGTATTAAGCAGTGTGTCCGTGCCATTTCACATTAAGCATCTCAAAAAAAGAAAAGGATGCCGGGGGGCGGGGACGACAACAACCACAAAACAAAAACAAAAAGCCCTAATCTAACATTCAACAAACACTCAGCACCCATACAGCCTATCTTTGTCAGGAACGTTAGTTCCAAGAACCACTTCCAGGCTTTCTTCACCACATTATAATATTAATCAAAACTCATAATGCAGAGTGATTTGCATGCCAACAATATATTTACACTGTAAATTGTTTGTTGAGAAGCCTCAGAGAAATATGCAATTCACTGCTATTGAACTTGGGTAGCGGAAAAAAATGAAGTACAAATTCCCTGTAGAGTTTGTTCCTTCTGGGTTTGCCCCCCCCCCCCAAAAAAATCATTAACATTCATTCTGATTTTCCATGCAGGCTTCAGTGCTGAAGCATTCTTCTGGATCGCAGCAGTTAGAATTAGAAAAGGGCTATTAGTACTTCATATCAAGTGCAGGGGACAGTCGTACGTTTGATAGGGGCAGTAGCTGATGTCAAACGGATGCTATGCTGGATCTTAGCCATAGAGCCAAGGCAAAGCAAAGTTCTCCAGGTGGGGTCTCTTGGTCTCCAGAGCTGGCATGGGCTCAGAACACTGCAGGGACAGTGCACTTCAGACTCTTGCTCCTTGGCTGTGTTTCTCCAACAGTGGGACTCTTCCTCAGAGAAAGGTCATTCCACAGAGCCTCATCCGCCGATGTTCACCAACGGCCAGGTCTTCTGATGGGTAGATCTGCTCAGGGTGGTTAATGGGCCCCAGACAGGGAACTCTGCTCTTAGATGAGTGCTCAAACTAATGTGGGAACAGCACCAGTGGGCCCAAAAGGCATCCCGTCCTCAGCCAAAGTGGGCTTGCCATGACACAGGGACTTGAGAGATTGGGGTGAGAGTATCAAGGTGGGGAGGGGAAGCTATCTCCCTTTCCCCAAAGAACGCCATCTTCTTCCAGCCTGATCCTGCTCTGGACTGACGTCCATGGCACAACGCATCAGTGACAGCAGTATCAAGCCCTTTTACTCTAGAGGAGGTGGTAACAACACACAGCCGGTGATCAGGAACAGAGTAAACAGGCAGCAGCATGGAAGGTAGTGGAAAGGGGTTCCATTCAATTCTATATAGGTTCTTATACCATGCTCATCACTGTATTATCTACAATTAAAATGGCTGAGTGTTAATTGGCCCTGTTCTGACAATACGATGCTTTTATTTATTGTCGGTTGTATTACAGTACCGCATAGATGACTTGACCAAGATTGGGGCCCATTGTGCTAGGCATTGGACATACACAGAGTAAGGTCTTATCTTCATGGGAAAGTTTACCAGTTATACCAAGAGAGTTATCGCAGTATAACTCCGCTACTGCCATGTGGACACTTATTCCATTATAAGAGTGGCTTTTTATTGTTGTTGTCGTAGCTTACATCCCTTCAAAAACAACAACTAAACCAAAAGGAGCCACTCTTACGTTGCAATAAGAGTGTGTCTACACGGGGATTATATCACTATAACTAGATAGGCTGAAATTCACTTCTTAGGTTATACCAAAAACACTTCCGCATGTAGACAAGGATGTAGAGGCAGTCCCTGCCCAGAAAAGTTTACAGTCTAGATGGGAAAAGGGTAGTGGGGCACAGAGAAATGCAAAGTGATTTGTCCAGGATACCAGAGCAGGTCAATGAAGAGCCAAGAACAGAACCAAGGTCTCCTGACTCCCAGCTTAGTGAACTATCCACTACAACTCGCCGCCCCACAACTGAGCTTTCAATAACATCACGGAAGGTGGCTGCTTTTGTTAAATATGCAGGGGCAGATTCTCAACGGGTGTTACTCAGCATAGCACCACTGGAGTCAATGACTGAATTAACGAAAATATGCTGATTTACATGCTGGCCAAAAAACGTTCACTCTATAAATCTACCCCATGACCTTGCTGCAATCAGCCAGTTAGTTTTCTTTAGGTGCCATGGAAGAATTGGCCCTTCAGGAGGGGTGACAAGGACGGAGTGGACCAGATCAGGGAAGACGTTCCATGCACAGCTCACAGTGTGGAATACAGCAGAGGGATGGCTACAGGAGAAGCAAACAAATGGGACATAAGTGCTGGCATTCCTGGCAAAGGAGAGAGGATAGTGGGAACAGGGCAATAGCAGCCATGGGTGGATAAGGAGGGAGAGATGAAGCTACCACAAGACCTTGAAGGGGAGCACAAGAAGCGTGAGCATCATGCAGTGGAGGAGGAGAATCAAACAGGCAGATTCAGAGAGAGGGGTGCCATGAAATGGATAGATTTGCTGTCCAGCTCTGGAGCACGCTGCCCTCAAGCTTGGGAGTTCTGTGGTGTACTCTGTTCTCTAGCTTTGGCGCTGCTTGGTCCCTCTCCTGTCTCTCTTGCCCGGTGCAGAGACCCTGCACTTGCTTGCAAGACCTCAAAACCTGCTGCAGGTGAATACAGCTAACGGTCTCCACTTGCCTCTTTCGCTGGCTGCAGAGCTCTGGTCTGGAAAGGATGATTAGCGGAGGCGGTAGAAGAGAATTAAATGGAGTATTTGGCGGTGGCGCTGAAGAGCTGATTAGCAGGTGGCATTGATCTCCTGGTTCAGAGATCTTCTGAAGACTAAGAGAAGTGGAGGTGGAGGGTTGAGGGGGGAGGGGGAGCTGGGAGATGGGAAAAGGGGGAAACTGTGAGCCGAGTGCCAGAGGGTGAGGAGAAACAGAGACACGGTGCAGGGACTGTGATACGAGCGTTAGGGAGACAGATGGTGGGGCTCCGATTCCCTCCATACTGTGCCCATCTCCACCCATGCCAGTTCTCTGCCAACCGTTCTCCCTGTGTGGACCCTTTAGAGACAACAGGCATATTATACAGACATAGGATTAAAACCTTAAAGGGTCATCAGCTCCTTTGGCCTCTTTTTGTTTTATCCTGCATTTCTCTATGCCAAGAAAACACAATCCAAGCCCTAATCCCTGCACCATAATTACCGGCGTCAGGACCGAAGCACAGATTTAGCGACTCATTATTGCTTACGCATGGACAATGGCCTTCTCCCACCCCTCCACGCTGCAACATTAGGGACAGACAGATGCCCCCAAGCCATGCAGCTCTCTGCCGAGCTGGACGAGGCAACGGCATCAGGAAAGGAGGTGGCAGTGGGACGTGGGTGAAGGGGGCGTAAACTCTTAAGAGCAGTGCATCCTGCAGAGACAGAATCTGCACAAAATAAATGCCAGGTTTATGAACAATTGAGCTGCTCTAGTCCTGCCTGAAATTGCTCTTTAAGGTCAGTGCTGTGAATGTTCTCTTGGGTAGCTGGACCATTTGGCTAAGCGCAGCATCGAGGATTGTGGCTTGGCGGCTTGGAATGGAACATGTGTGGGAGAGGGGGGACCTAGCTCCCCTGAAACGGATGGGAACAGATGTGGCAACTTGATGCTTTCTTGGTGTGAAGATCCCACGGATCCACAAACACGCACAGAGCCTGTTGTGAGATCACTTGAACAAGCAGGAGGAGCAATACACAAGAAGAGGCTAAGGGCCTGATTTTCCTCTCACTTCCACCGTTTTTACGCCAAGGTAACTAGCTGGACGTCAGTGCAGTAACTCCCAGTTTACATTAGAGGGTCGCACACTTTGTTGCTCCTGTAAGTGAGAGCATTACACACACCAGGGGCTCCTTGCATTCCTCCTTTCCACCCTCACAAGCTCCCCGTGTGCCACATGCTCAGCCCTAGCAATTTCAGGGACTCTCGAAACCCACCGCTGATGCCCTCCCTCATGTCTGCCCACCCATTCCCTCCTCCCTCCATGTCAGGGGCACTTTGTGACCCCTTCCCCCCTCCCCCTTCTCATCATCCCCTCTCTCCATTCCCCCATTCCACTCCTTACCGGCATTCCCCATTCTCCCCCACAACCCCAGTCAGGGTTTTGGGTGACCCCTCATTCTCTCCGCATGCCAGAGCTCAGTGTGCACTCCATTCTCTCCATCACCACCAGTGTGCCCCCCATCCCCTCCATGCGAGGATACCCCGTTCTCTCCCCATCCTGCCAGAGCACTGTGCATACCCCCCATCCCCTACAACCCTTCTTCTTGGCCAGGTTGACACTATAAACTTACATCAGTACAACTACGTTGCTCAGGCTGTGAAAAAATCCATCCGCCCTGAGAGACGTCATTATATCGACCTCACGCCCCCCCCCAGAGTAGCTTCTCCCGTCGACATAGCAACTGCCTCTTGTGGAGGTGGAGTACCTACGCCAGTGGGAGCTCTTAAGTGTAGACCTACCTTTCTTTTTCTCTCTCTGTCTCGCTTTCAGTGTTTCATCATTTTAAAATGGTGTTGGGAGGGTCAGGGCTAAGATGAGGGATATTGTTATGCTGCAATGTTTTAACGGCTGCGTGGCAGGGTGGACTAAAGCCAGAGGGACCCTGCTGGAGGCTTCGCAGCCGTGCATCACCCTGTCCCAGAACAGAGCAGCGAGAAGTCCTCCGTGCAGCCTAGAGTGGCTGCAGAAGAGCGGCCAATCAGAGGCGCTGCTGGAGCAACCAATAAGGGGCCAGAAGGGTCAGATAAAAGGCAAGCAGCAGAGCAGAGCCTTCAGTTGCTATGTGGAGCTTGATGAGGGAGGACTGGGTGCCCTCCCCGCTCGTGAAAAGAACTGTGTTTGCAGGTACTATCGGCAAGAGAAAAGAGGGCACCCACGAGAGGTGGGTGCGGACCCTATTACAGGCTGCCATCACCCAGCAATTACAGAGGGAGCTGAAGCTGGCAGCTCTGCTAAGGAGATGCCAGGGGATCCATGTGCTCCCCATTTCATTCTTCCAATTTTCATCCAAATCAATAGGTTTCTGCCCTAGAACATTCACTGGAATTTTGGAATTGAGGAGGTGTTGCATTCAAAGGTTACTGTGTTACAGCCAAACATTCAGAGAAATGCCATGAAACTCAGTGTAAGGGCTGGAGTCAGTGGACGGAGAAGAAGGGCCTGGAGCTATAGAAACACCATGAAAGGGTGCACACTGCAATAAAACTGTGCTCACATGACCCGAGGCCAGTCACCAGCAAGTGCAACCAATGACAGAGATACGGTCATTAAAAATATAAGAAAGGGAAACAGACAGGCTGTGCATGACCTTATTAATGATCGGCGACCATGCCCCTTAATAAAGGGATCAGATATCGCACCCATAAGGTCCTCTAGATGGTTCTCCTGACCCTTCCTGCACCCGCTCACGGCCTCACTTCAGCAAACTTGCCCTTAGCTCAGCCTGACACGGGGAAAGTGATCACTCTGCTCTAGCAATTACTATTATTATTTATCCACACGGCAGTAGTGTCCCGAAGCCCCAGTGCCAGGCACCGTATAAACACAGGCAGAGACATGGTCCCTGAATGGTACAGGAGGCCCAGATACAAATAACCCCCTCCCCAAACTGTGGATCTGGTCTCTTGTTTATATAATGGACTTGGAGCCAAGCACCAGAACTGAACCCCCACCCAAACCTTGGAAAAGACTGAGTCTGAGTGCAGGTCTACACGATGGAGGTCTACACTATAGGGTTAAGTCAACTTAAGGTACGCAAATCCAGCTACGTTATTCATGTAGCTGGAGTTGATGTACCTTAGGTCAACTTACTGTGGTGTCTACACTGCACTGGGTCGACGGGAGAAACTCTCCCATCGATTTACCTTATGCTTCTCATTCTGGTGGAGTACCGGAGCTGACAGGAGAGCGATCGGCGGTTGATTTAGTGGGTCTTCACGAGACCCGCTATATCAACCCCCAGTGAATCGATCCCCGCAGCGTTGATCCGCCGTTAAGTTGAGACAAGCCCTGAATGTTGCACATCAGGCCCATCTATACACAAACACAGAACATGGTAAAACACAGTGACTAGCCAGGAGGGACTGGGGTCTACCAGGAAGCCACAGGTGGCAGAGATTGAAGGGTGGCATCTTTGGAGCCCCAGACTCACAAGCCCTATCCCGTTTGAGGCAAGAAAAAAAGCTATATCCCAGTGCACATAAATCCTGAGGAAAGACTGGATAGTTTTGACCTGTGCGGCTTTGGGAAATGGGCTGGCTACAAGCAGAGGGGGCAGATGGTTCTGAAAGGCAAGCAATCAGTAATACCAACTGGTAGCTTGACACTGATTTAAGAAGGCATCATGGCACAAGTTGTAAACCCCTCATCTCCCTCCCCAACTGATCTGCGCTATCAGGTCCCAACAAGGTTCCAGCTTTACACCCAGTTTTGCAGTGAGGCACAAGGTCAAACGACTTGCCCTGAAAACAAGTGCAGTGAAATTATGATTGGGCCCTGAACTGGAGAACCCAGCTTCTCCCTACTTCCAATGCCTTTGCTCTATCCAGAAAAACATGAGTTCTCCTTGGAGTGGAGTACTGAGGAGGAGACTAGCCTATAAGCAATTCATGTGTCTGAAATACAGACTATACAGCCAGTGCAATAAGAAACCCAGAGCATAAATCAATACAAGAGGGAGCTGGAAAATGAAGGCTTCGGAGGTTATAGCAACAGACTCAACAGGAGGCTGGAAAGATGAGCACTATTGCAGGTTGATTTGTATTCCTCGGGGTTGTTACGACAGGACCTTGATGGGCCATATGGTCGTGTCTTGACCCCTAACTCTTCTTATGCCCTTATGACAGCAGTGATCACTGCTGCTGGCTTCCATTTCTTGTTATTCTTGGCAGTGGGTGGTTTGGATTTCAGGGCAGTTCAACCTCATAACAAAAAGCATCAGATGGAGACCATCTGGAAGGAAGCATCCAACTTTAACCTTGAGGGCTGCTTTAAAAAGAACCTTGAGCCAGCGAATGCCGCCTTCCCACAGAGAAATGGGCTTTTGTAGGATGCTCCTCTGAACATGCCTGGGTCTTGGGAGCTATCAACCTCTGAACAGAACAGCACTTAGCCACCTGGGCTTGATGTCTACAGGATGGGTTCTCCATCTGCTTCATGCCACATTACCAGATCCTCATATAGTTGGGTGACAGCAAAACGAGGCCAGAAAAGTGACACAGTTCAGCCTGGGGAGCTGGGAAATAGACAGCCAAGTGGGTCTCACCGGTGCTAAATCATTTAGCAAGCCACCTTAGCCCTGGAAGTTGGGACAGAAATCTCAGTGACCCCTAACTTGGACGAGGGAGAGGTGGGGAATGGAGCAGTCAATTATTAATAATACTTTGCACCTCCACCGCATCTTTCATTTAAAGGTTCTCCATGCACCTGATGTTAGTGAAATACCTCACCAGCCCCTAATGAGCCGGGTAAGGATTTTTATTAGAGCTGTCCAGAAGGCAGAAATTCCAAGGCATGAAGGATTTTGAGGTTTCAAGTGTTCTTCATTCTGATTTGGAACAACACCCATAAAACATGAAATTCTTAGTGAAAGAACATTTAGGCAAATAACTACTGCAGGTTGATCAAAACATTTTCTTTCAATTTGGCCTTATGTTATGAAGTTGAAACAAAATCTGGACCAAAAGTCATTTCAAAACGGAAAAGCAAAAAATGTCAAAATGGGACAGTTCAACATTGTTGGGGACCCTTTTTTAACGCCAGTTTTCTCCCAAATGAAATTTTGGCAAAATCAACATGACTTGGCAAAGCATTTTAATTTCTCCGGCACTGCATTCCCTGATGGGAAAATAGTTCGGCTCCAGTTTTTCCAATCCACTATCACTGCTATCCAGCTAACCCTAAACAATACCAGGGAAATATGCAGGAACTAGCACAATCTCCCCCACCTTCTTCCTGAATAAACGCCCCCTAACCAGGACTAATGGCCCACAGGTTTAAACATAAGTAGAGGTGGTATAACGAATCTATGTCCACAGACCACAGATATAACTAATATATTAATCAGAGACACATAGCTGGGGTGGCAGGATTTAAACCCTGGCATATCAGCTCCAAAAACATAGGCTTCAATCACACCAGCTGCAAAAGACTTGACCCTAACTGGTAGCAGCAGTGTCCTTTATCCTCTCTGTAGACCAGCCAAAAGAGCAGGGCTGGATTAACCTTTTGTGGGCCCGGCACCAAACATATATGTGGGCCTCCATGTAGTCGTTATGGGCCCCTTCCGAGGGTTGGCCCAGCGTCACAGAGCCATTGGTGCCATGGTAAACCCGGTACTGAAAAGAGGACAGTCTCTCTCTCTCTCTCTCACACGCACACACAGCTGTATTTTTAATCTCCCTGAAAACAGCGTGGAATCTCCTCCAGCGTGTGTTTGATTGAAAGGAGCATGTACTGACTCCGAAAAGGGGCTGCATATCTTGCAAAAAGAGCTTCACAGTGCAGAGACATTTTGTTTTCTGGTGTACTTGGGATGGCTTCAACTATTACAGTAGCCAGTAGTCCGTCCATCCTCCCTCCCCCCCTCCACACACACACACACACACACACACACACACACACACACACACACACACTTTTTAGTTACAACTGTGAGGACAGGGATGCTAAATGCCGGAGTGAACAGACCTGACAGAAGCCTCTTATTCTCAGCATGATGTAGATGTTGATGCAGATGGAGCAGAGAAATGGGGCACAGACACACCCTGAACCCTTTCCAACCATGGTCTGTCTATGCAGCATCGTGCATGTGAGCAACACTCACATATGATCAAAGGGCAACTTCCCCTCTTTGGCGCTGAAGTTTGCTGAGATGAGCCAACCCATGGCAGTGAGTCAGACACGTGTGAAATTTCCCTCCTCCCTGAGAGCTTGCAGTATCCTTCAGTTTAGTCATTTGATCCCATTTACAAAGGTCAATGCCTCTTGGAAAAACAGAGAGAAACTGAAGGAGGTGGGGTGTCCTTATTCTCAAAAGGAGACAAGCAGACATAAAGCAAATGAGAGGAAAAGAGAGAGAGAAGGCCCTATTTTGATCTCAGTTACATCAGCGTCCATTGGAAGTAATACCAATATTGATGGAGTTACCGGGATTAACACCTGTGAAACAGACAGTAGAATCTGGCCCAGAGATAACTAGGACACAGCATCCATGCTTTTCACAGCCTGATCATCCCCTCAACACAGACGTGCCAGATAAAATGCTCCCACCCAACAGCATCCACACAGAAAAGAAAAACAAGCAAACGAAAAAGAAAGCATGAAATGGGGATTAGTCTATGCATCAGAGCTATCCCTCTGCTATTATTTTACTATGAGCTTTCCTCCCAACATTTGATTTCAGGAGTGGTTTGACTCTAACTGAAAGAGCAGCCCCCAGATTTAGCTTTCTTTTCTCCTCCCCCCTCCCCCGCCCCCATTCCCATATCCAATTGATTTCTCTCAGGCTGCGATCCCGATTGCCTCAGTCTACTGAGCTGGCAGCAACACATTAACCTGTCCGAGAACAGCCGGAGACATGGGCTGCCAGTGTGGCTATCAAAGGCCCGACTCAGTACTCCAGAGTTCCTGGAGACTTAGACAAAGGAGCAGATATAGCAAAAGACTCAGCACCACGGTGGCATTTTCATGCCTCACAATTAACCTTCACCTTGGTAAACAAGCAGTGAGCTTTGCATGGCAAATTACACACCTCACTGTTAAGGAGGGTTTCTTTTCTCTTCTGAGAATGAATTAATTAGATGAATTTCCCTCCTTCTCTTTCCTGCATGAGTATGCTTGCGCTCTCTCTCTCTCTCTCTCTCTCACACACACACACACACAGCCTTTGTTATCAATACACTGCCACAAGTGTGCATGGCAAGGAAATGAAAGAGACAGTCCTGAGGGGACTACACTCTACCTTAGGCATGATGCAGCAAAGAAGAGTGGCTGGTGGGGACAATGGTGGGTGGAGGATTCAGGGGGTACTGGAAGACCAAGCCATCTCTATGCAGCAAAAAATCCCACTTAAGCACATGCATGTGCTTAAATCCCATTGAAGTCTGCTACATTTAAGCATTTGCTTAAGTGCTCTGCTGAACTGGGGCCTTGGTTCTTTCCATTTCTTAGCACAATAAGGCTGAAACTGTCAAAGCCACCTCAGGGATCTGGCTTCTCAATCCCCGCTCAAATTCACAGGAACTAGGAAAATGAATCAGAATGGAAAGTGAAAATCCAAATCCCATCGCAGGATTTGAAAATCCCACTTTATGTGTGATTTTTCTTTAAAGGCCCAGTATTTTCCAGTGAGTTAGCCATCTCACTGGACACTTTTCCCACAGTTACTCTGCAGCGCATTACTAAGGCTGTTTCTGATAAGATAGCTGCACATGCACAGTTTAGTTAAGAGTTTGTTCGAGGATAGGGCATAAGAGAAAAAAATGACAGCCATACATAGTGCCTGCACGTCTCAACAAACTTCCTTACCATTCAGACTCAAGGGCTTAACTCACAAAGAATTCTATTCTAGAACTAGGGACATCCCTACGTCAAGAGCCGACAATTATTATTCTAGCTGGATCACCCAAATTGTTACATATAAAACATCCACTTGAGACAAGGAGAACAGAGAAATAATCATTCCACAATAGAACAGCAGAGCAATGTCTTGATGGAAAGAGGTGCCGGCCAGGACTTCAGAGGGGGCACTTTCATCCCTCTGAGCATGACGGGAGAGCACGACTGTAAATGTGCTAGTTAAGGAGACAGCTCTCCTGCTGAAAAACACCACACTCTCCAAGTGGAAGGGTTTATTCCAGGCTGGAGAGCTAACATGTTAGCTAACATGTTAGCTAACAGCCAGATCGGCTAACATGCATCACCTGCGCACCAGATCTTAATGTAACCTTTCCCTCTCCATATCTCCAAAACAGACCTTCCAAAACACCTGAGGCAGAATCAGTCTGTCTGCCTGCCCATCCATGCTATTTCAAGAGCACCCATCACTGCAGGGCCTAAGCATAGACATAGCATCTAAGAGTCAAAGACAGCATGAACCAGGAAGGCTAAGAGTGAAGTGGACCAATAAAAAACAGAACAAAAGGCCCCATTGCCCTTGTGAGCCATATAACACACATCAAGCACAAGACCCTAGAAGATCACGAACACTTAGACCTGGAGAGGAAGGAACATTGACACTTAAGAATAAAAGAGAGCACCATCACTTACCCACCTGATATCAACAACAGCCCCCTAGGAGAGGGACCAACAAAACAGACTGTACAGGAAACACCCAAGAGGATACGTGTAACTGGCTTGGAATGGGATACCTATAATCGGACTCCATGGATAGGTGAACTGGCTAATTTAATCAGGTGACATGCTAAGTGTTAACCCTTCCAATTACGACCTGCCAGAACCACGTCCATCAGCACCCTGCCAACGGCTGGCCTCTGCTGGGGGCTCAAGAGTTAAAGAGCTGATTTGAGGTGATCAGAGATGCTGTGGTCTGAGTACTGCCTGAAGACACTCCATTCCGACTTGCATATTGAGTCTGATTATTTGCATTGTGTGATTATAAGGTATAGCATTGCCGGAATGGATTAGACGTGCTGCTGTTATAACAGCGTTTTGTTATGTGGTCTGATAACTGATTGGTTCTTGTGAACAATCACAACAAACCACATGCCATCAATGTTGCCGTGAGCGAAATATGTTTCCTCACATTTTCTGTCCAGTAACCAGCGAACCAGGGTATTTGCGCCTATGCTGCACGCAGAAATCAATGGACTTGATTCATCTTATTCATCCTGTGTTAGAAGCTTGGTTGGGGCGGCTTTGCTCACATGCTCAGGGTCTAACTGATTGTCAGCTTGGGGGCAAGGAAGGAATTTACCCCAGGTCAGAATGACCAGGACCATGTGTGTTTGTGTGTGTGTTCCCCCTTTTCTCTGCAGCAGGGGGCACAAATCCACTGCTAGGATCTGGGCATATCTCACCTCATCAATTCCTCACCATTGCAAGGGCCTTGGGCTTTGGTGGCACTTGGATCTCTCCTGATCTCTGTGGGTCTGTCTACACAGCTACTAGACACCTGCGGCTGGCCTGGGCCAGCCGACTCGCGGGGCTTGTGCTGCGGGGATGTTTCACTGCCATTTAGATGTCTGGACTCGGGCTAGAGCCTGGGCTCAAGGACCCTGTGAGAGCAGAACCAGGCCCCGGTGAATTCATTACTTTCTGATGGCTTAGCTTGTTATCCAGCAATGCCCACAGACATAATATAAGCCCTGACCAGGACTTACATCAGTGGACCCATTGCCGCAGCGCTCAAGCAAACCCTCACAGAACTAACTGCCTTTTAACTGGGGACCACAGATCCGCAAAAGCAAAGGGTTGATGGGAGGAACTCAAAAAGTCTGGAGCTGGGGTGGTGGTTTCAAAAAGCAGGTGACATTCTTTTTGCTTCTCCAAGCATTTGCATGACCCCTGGACTTTCCAAAACTAGGTTTGACATGACATGAGAACAGGTTCCTGAGGGACCATGATTGCTTCTTATGACCAGGGCATACAGAACAATGCATTCCGATTAATAATAATGATTTGCCTGCGCTGCATTGTACATAAAGCTATCAAACCTCATGCTTAAGAACAGAAGCTGACTGGCTAGGGACAGGAGGAATCACCCTGTACAGACAGATTATTCCATAACTGTCCATTGTAAAAGCTGCACACCTTTCTCTGACACATCTAGTCCTGACCAGTGTCAGAGATGGGACACCAGACCAGATGGACCATCAGCCTGATTCAATATGGCAATTTCTCTGTTGCTTGGCTTTTCCTCTGGAGACCCTTTACAAAGGTGGATAAGTGTTCCTATCAACATTTTACAGGAATTCAGCACTGCAGAGGTGGCTAAGAGAAGGAAAAATCATGGGGAATAAAAGTTAACTTAACCTTTCAGAACCTGCACATTGTTTTTGATCTGAATGTATAAAAGGAGCCTTAGAGGGGGCATAAATACTCACTTGAAGGCCCCTCCACACTCTCAGAGCAGTGTAAAGGGGCTTTACTGTAAATAAGAATCAGTTCTCTTTTCTATTTATTTCCTGAACCAGATCACCCATCACTATAACAAACCCTGGTGCCAAGTCAAGCCAGGATGAAGGTACCTTAGATAAATCAGCGATGCAGTGTCTGATAACACAAAGCCACACAGGGAGCACGCAAGCCACCCTGCTGTGTTCTTAATACATGAACTTTGCCACCACCCTCCCACACTGCCTGCTGCTTTTTATACCACGTTGCATAATTAATCCATCAACATTCTGTGACGAGGTATAAATATTAATAATGTGATCACACAGTTGGCTGTTCCTTTTAAAATTCAAACTCTGCAAAGATAAATTGCACACTTAATCTTAGCCGGCTTTGAAGAGGGTGTCTCAAAGAAATAAAATAAATAAATACATAACGAGGATACGTTTGACTTTGAAAAAGGATTGCCTGCTTTTTTACCTGGATTTGCCCTCCCTTTATCTCTGTGTCTGTCTCTCCCCACATACACAGATCAGAGTCTGAGATAGTATCATTGGCTTGAATGGCTTACTGCCAGGGCTTTCGAGCTTTGTTATCCGAGTGGCACAAAAGAGATGCCGTAGGTGGCGCTGTACAACGGGTGGAATGTGCTGAATACCACTGCCCTGAGAAGCTCAGGGAAAAATCTTCAAATGGAGGTGGCTAAAGTCTGAAACCTAGAGCGTGATTCCATGCTGTGCCTCTTGGAAACGCAGCTCAGAGCGTATTGTGCAGTCCCTGCACTGAGACAATACTCCCCGAGCTATAGCCTGAGGCTTTCGGGCCCCTTTTCCCTGCTCTGGCCCTTTTACCCAGTGTAAAAGGGGGCTGGAGTGGGGGTGTGTGTGAAGATCTTACTCCGATGGAGCTTTGAAATTGACTTGAGCGGGACCAGGATTGCAGCCCTGGCATCCACATTCAGCAAATAAGGCTGGGCATCTTGAAGTACAGCAGGGAGTTAGGAGCCCAAACTCCATTAAATTCAGTGGAAGCTGGGCACCTAACTTCCTTGGACCCTTCAAAAAGTCCATCCTCAAGGCCCCGATTCACCGAGACATGTCAGGATGTGCTTAACTAACAGCATGAGCAATCCAACGGAAGTCAGTGGGACTGTTCAAATGCTTGAAGTTAGACGTGTGTTTATGCAACCTGCAGATCTGGGGCCAAAATAAAGCACAATTTTAGGCACCATAAGCACCCTTGCTTGATTGCATCTCTCCTAGGTGTTTGCATGGCCCCCCATCACCACAGTATCTGAGCAACTCGAAATCTCAAATGCATTTCCCCTCACAACTCCCTGTGGGGTAGGGAAGTAATACTCCTGTTGGACAGAGACATTAAATGACTGGCTTGTAGTCACACCAGCTGTCCGTGGCAGAATGGAGAACTAAACCCTGGTCCCCTGCGCCCGCAGCGAGCATTGATGAGTGAGAGCCCAATCGATACCCAGCATTGACCTGACTTCACCTCACCAGACACGCGGATCTTCGAGAGGAGGACAGGGAGGGTGCTCGGAAGAATGTCCTTCCTATTCCTTTCCCACCAACCTGAAAGCCTTGAGAAAACCCTTTGCCCCTCTTCCATCCCTCCCTACATAGAATCATAGAAGATTAGGGTTGGTAAAGACCTCAGGAGGACACCTAGTCTAACCCCCTGCTCAAAGCAGGACCAACCACAACTAAAGCATCCCAAACACAGACTCTTATCTTCCTCTCACTTCTGTGCCCTTGTCCTTCCCATCAACTGAGGCAATCCATCAATCCTGCAGGGAGCTGTATGTCAGCAAGGAGCCACGCATTGCTGAGCTGGCTCCTGCTTCGCCAGGCTCCTTGACTGTAGAGCACAGGTCCCAAGGACCGAACCCTGCCCCAGCATCTTCCTTTTCCCCTATGGAGGAGCTCTGACCAGCAATTCCCTCTCCCTACCTCAAGGAGCTGTGGCTGCCTGTGCTGTTGGTCACAGCATCCAAGCCCCGCTCAAGGACATGGGCCATCCTGTGTCCTTAGGAGGAAATGCTTCCAGATCACAACACCTCACTGAGATTAAAGCACAAGGGCCCCGATTCAGCATAGCACCTGCTCAACTTCATGCACGGGAGGAATCCCAACCTTATTCAGCAAAGTCCTTTAGCACGGGCTAAAGTTCCAAGTCCGCAGCTCAACGTTAAGCACGTCGTTCAGTGTTTTGCTGCAGAGGGGCCAAAATGGGCAGCTTCCTAGACTCCAAACAGCATCTCAGGGGACAGATGGGATCGGATGTTTCTGCCCAAGTGTAAACCAGTTGCCAGATTTAAATTAGTCAAATGCACTGGGGTAAACTGGTTCCCCAATTTGGGGATCACAAAGGTGTTTCTGCTCCTCCATCCCAAGTCCAGCACCCTTAGGTATTTTTGCTTCCCTCTGGAGTATCAAGCAGGGAACATCACACGAGTCCTTTCCATAAAATCAATTTGCCATCGCTGCTGGGAGCGGGAACAAAGTAAGTGGTGCTGGTTAGTGCTGGGGACTGCTCCTCGAGTGTTTCTCTGCAACACAGTTGCCTTATGCAGGCCCCTTCTGTTTCCAAAGCGCATCTCCATAGAGGGAAGCGGGGGAGGATCACAGCACCCTCCACTTTCTGTAATACAAATAAGGCAAAGCAACTGCAAACTCTTTCATCAACACTCCAGTCACTTTGTTTTACAGAGCCCTGAAACGAAAGGGATACTTTAGATTAAAAGATTTGTTTAATGGTCTGATTAATTCATTCCAAACACAGATTGTTCCAAGGATCTCTGTTAGCTCTTGACCTTTCCAGCGTGGGTTTTTTGTGTGTGAGTGTGGATGTGTTTTAATTAAACATTCAGCGCTTGCTGCTTCTATCTGGGTTGGATCACATGGTTTTTCTTCTTTACTTGGAGTGTGTGTGTGTGTGTGGGGGGGGGTCAAATGCTTCTTAAAATAAACACAAAGAAGCCTGTACACAGGGAGGGGGGAGAGGAAGTGCGCACCTGCACGGCCGCACATGCCATGGACAATTACCCCATTCACCCCGGTTCAGTTCACAAAATTAATTAGCATCAAGCGCGGCTGGTCCATATTAGTTATGAGCTAATGAGCAGGAGATGCTGCAGTTTTGGAGGCAAGCATGCCAGGATGCTAAAGGCAAGCTGGGTGCACTGTATTGTTTCTCCGACACTCACTAGAAGGCACCATGCAGGTCCATTTGGTCAGCAGACCATGATCCAGGATGTAAGGTGCATGCTCTGCAGCTCACTGGGTACCAGCAGAGGCTCACAATGACGACCATACACTTCCCATGAGGTATTCTATCCCCCTGGAGTGTTACGATCTCTTTGGGGTGGTAGGGAAGTGGCTAAGACATAAGAGGATGTAACTTTTCTACTCAGATCTGGTGCCTTCAAGTACCACCACCTATACAAAGAGGCCAAATTTATCTTGGGTGTAACTCGCCAGGCGTGTTTTTGCTTATTATTAGGCACTTCGTGTCCTTCAATGGAATTCACTCCATAACAGGGTTCAAAGAAGAACTAGATAAGTGCATGGAAGGTAGGTCCATCAATGGCTATTAGCCAGGACAGGCATGGATGGTGTCCCTAGCCTCTGCGGGAGAGGGATAGCTCAGGGGTTTGAGCATTGGCCTGCTAAACCCAGGATTGTGAGTTCAGTCCTGCAGGGGGCCATTTAGGGATCGGGGGCAAAAATTGGGGATTGGTCCTGCTTTGACCAGGGGGTTGGACTAGACTACCTCCCAAGGTCCCTTCCAACCCTGATATTCTATGATTCTGTTTGCCAGAAGCTTGGAATGGGCAAGGGGGGATGGATCACTTGATGATGACCTGCTCTGTTCATTCCCTCTGGTGTACCTGGCTTTGGCCACTGTCGGAAGACAGGATACTGGGCTAGATGGACCTTTGGTCTGACCCAGTCTGGCCGTTCTTATGTTCACTTTGCAGGTCAGGGTTTCTCCAGCAGCAGAGGTGGAATTTTAAGGCTCCAACACTTTGCCCACCCTGACTTATTTTAGTTGACGGAACAGAAGAACCTTTAGGAAATGGTGTGGTGACTGAGCCACCCTCACTGCGCCAGAAGACCGAGGCTCAGCTCTGGAATACAGAGGCTAGGTTTGCTAGGCCTGGGGAACACACCTCGAACAAGAAGAGGAGTATGGCCTCTGGCCTGTTACGGAGCACTAAATGTAGTCCGGTTAGCCTTCCTGCTGGGAGCAACACCCACTCCTGAGGGGTAGTGTTTAAAACAAAGAAAAAGCAGCATTTCAGGACTCCACCTGGGAAGAGGAGGAGCTCCTGGAACGTTCTGGCTGTGTACAAGTAACAGAGGTCTGGCATGCTCTAGTTGCTTGGGTGGCATATAACACAGAGGACCAACTACTAGCCGTGGCTGAGGGAGGTCTCCTTTCGTTCCAGTAGTCTCTGTTATTGTAACCGAAGGACCATGGTTCTTGTCTTGGCTTCCCATGTGCATGTGATTTGTATGGTAATTGTACATGTCGTATACGGATTGTTTATCTCACCAGGGTGGAGGGATGAAAGGGACATTTTGCAAGCACAGCACCATGGCGCTGGTCAGATGTTCTCCTTCCAAACTGGCTGAATTGGTGGCTGTTACTTACCCTCCCAAGGAAAGGGGACGCTTGAGTGATTACAACAGTCAAGAGTCACTGCGTGCCAAGGCAAGCCACACGGTTTCCTAGCATGGAAACAATGGCATGTCAGCTACCAGTCGGCAAACACCATCTCTTTAACGGGGATCGCTGTAAGTCGTGTTTAAACTCAGGGAGGCCTAGCACATCATTTTTGTCTCCTTAGCACATGAACTGCTCGCTCGCTCTCTGCAGAGCTGTGAAGACAGAACCTCATTCGTCCTCAGACTGAAATGCAAGGGCACGCCGTCTGAGGGAGAGGGGGAAGGTGACAATCCAGCACATTAATAAAACAGGTGAGCGAAGCACCATGGATTAAGTTGTTCTTTCCAAGTCCTAAATGTGGCAGATGCATGGAATTCAAGAACCATGTCTTGTTCTCATCAACTGGATCTCCATGGACACTGCTCCCTGGCTACTACTGGTGTCACTGGCATATTGACCAATGGAAATCCACTATGATAATGAGTTCCAATATTCAGTGGTTCTCCCAAATGTACTGTCTCCTCATTCCTGGCTTTATGGCAAGTCCTGTGCTAGCAAAATGCAGGCTCAGCAGAAAGGACGGTCAGCAGTAGCAATATGAAGATCCATAGTCATGATTCAAGCAGCAGGCTGATAAAGCCTAAGTGGCATTTAGTTTTCACACGAGGTGATATCACTTAAATGAGATCATGGCTTGAGCTCTTAGTTTCACTCTCTCCTCTCTGTTCCTGTCTGTATGACTGGTGTTATATATCGATGTTACGCTCAAATGACTCGGAAAGTTCAGTCCTGGCATCTTCTAAGAGTAATCATCTTCCAAAACTAATCTCTTACACTGCCTTCCAAACCGAAGGTTCCTTGGCACTTTGCAATCTCCATATATAAAGGCAGTTTAATAGTGTGTGACTCTACCAGGATGGTGGGTTTACTGATGGGCGATGGGGACTGCTGAGTTATTATAGGTGGATTTATGTAATTAAAGACTATATCATAACATATATGCACAAGGGGGCCGATTTAAGGTTGCCAGGCAACCTTGATGCTGGCATTTCTTAACTTTTGAGAGCTTGACTTTGCAAGGATCGATTTTTGTTTTTATGCATTGCTATTTATATGGGGTCAATTTTATTGATATGTATATGTCCAGTCCATTAGCTGTGCTGTAGTTTTTAAAATATGTGTATAACCTATTGCTTGTTTTAAATTAGTGTAAATCCTAAGTAAATAAATAAACGCATGGATTGTTTTGCCCAGCACTGAAATGCAGCCACCTCTGGGGTGGAAGGTGGCAGCTGTACAAGAGCACACAGCAACAATACAGAACAGTTTAGGACCAGGGGTGAACGCCAAGATTCCAGAAAGGAGTGGACATTTCTATGGATAGCTATATCATCTAGACTTACAGCAAGGATTAAAAAAAAAAGCCAAATAAACACGCATTTTGGAAATGATACACCCCCCACAACACACACACACACATCAGGGAATAAGCCAACCTCTATCTGTTGGGGGTTAGAAAGGTGCTTCCCCCCGGGCAGGTAATTCTACAAATGCCTACCACATTGTGCCTTGCACTTTCCTCTGATGCACCTGGGACTGACCACTGTGGGAGACAAGATACTGCAATTAGACGGAGCAAGGAACCAGCCTGGCAATTCCTATGTTCCCAACTCCATATCAAATGCAGGGGAAATGTTATAAATGGTAGGAAGGAAGAAATTACCCAGACTGGAATTTGACCAGGACACTGTGACTCACCCCTCTATGGCATGTTTAATGACAGCAAGCGGTCAGGAATAAGACTCAAAGCTCAATGCGAGAGCAGTCAAGTTTACTGGTCGTAGACGTCTCCACATGGACAACTAGGTATATTATCAATCGTGAACTAAGGGCTTGTCTAAAATTGGGAACATAGCTATAGCAGTATAACTACTCCACTACCGCTACGCCAGTTTAACTTCCCCATCTGGACACTCTATTCTGGAATAAAATTACTCCATTTTAGAAGAGCGCTGGTGCATCCCACCAGAAAATTAATTCTTTTTCATATTTTTTTCATTTTTTATAATCTGGGGGAGGGGTCATGACATAAATAAATAAATTCAGTTTGGGACAAATTTTTTTTTTTTTTTCAGTTTTTGACAAGCAGAAACAAAACAGTTTCACCTGGTAAGAAAAAAACATAGTTTGGTTCTACTTTCCATCTTTTGCCTGACTGGCTGAGAAATTTTCCATTTTTAGTTGGTCAAAAACTGAGAAATGGATGGCTTTCAAGGGTTTGGTTTTTCAAACACAAACTGAAAAAAACAGAAATTTCTGTTTTGACATAAAAAGGACTTTTGGGGTTGGAAAAACGTGTTTCCAATGTAAAATTTTGACGTGCTCTTCTCCCAAATTCTCGGAATTCACATGGCTTTCTCAAGCGAAGGATCTGGTCTAGACTGCATCTGGGAGCAAGCCTCCCAGCCTGGGTTGATACACTTGTGGTAGTGGGCATCACACAGGTGCACTAAGAATAGCAGTGTTGGCTCTCCCCGCCAGGCTCAACAGCCCTAGCCGCAGTGTCTACACGACTATTTTTAATGTGCTGGTGTGATCCCCACTACTGCAAGTGTGTCAATCTGAGCTGGGAGGCTTGTTCCCTGATGCAGTGTAAACATACCCTCAGTGGCTCCTTCTGTCCCTACACCTACAGCACAGGACAGATTTGCTTCTTCATGCCATCCCCAGGTAATTATCCTTCCTTGGACTGGCATCCAACCTCGAACATTTCCACAGTGTGGTTTCTGCAGAACGGAACTATAACCAAAATTGTCATTAATGCAAGTAAATAACTTTCCTTTACTTTGGCTGTAACCATACTCAAAGGATTCCATAATTAAAGTGATAAGGCAAAGTCAGACATAAAAACAAATAACGCAATTAAATTAAAACACGCAGGCGAGTCACATTTAGTCAAAACTAAAGGAATCATATCCAAGGCGAAAAGTATTTTTGGTGATATTAGCTACCCTGTACTTGTCAACCTGATGAGCTGTAAGGAAAACGGTAATGAATTTAGCTATCTTTTCTAAGAGGAAGTACAATCTAGGGACTGAAGCCAGGGACTGGGCATCAGGACTCCTGGGTTCTGGTCTCAGCTCTGGACTCACCATGTGTGAGTCACGTGTTTTCTTTTTCTACCTCAGTTTACCCTTATGTAAAATGTGGATATCAATATCCCCCTGATAGTGGTATTATTTATTGTAGTAATTAATTATTTCAATGCTCTCCAGTGTCCTCAAATGAAATTTGCTACATTGCAAGGTGTTATCAGAGAGTGGGATTATCAGAAGCAATCAGCACTGGCCTAATTCTGCTCCCACTGAAGTCAATGGGATCAGAGTTAGGCCATTGATCTGTGCTTTGGCAAATCCAACCCATAACAAAAAATTAAAAATCCTAAAAACCCAATACTGCTCCCACTGGAGCCTGTAGCTGAAATTCTAATGACCTCAGTTGTGCAGGTTCTGATCCCACGTCATCAAACTGCATTGCCTTCAGTGGACTTATTCCAGATGCACGTGTGTGTCAAAGCAGAATCCAGACGCGGAGCAGTTCACTTTTCCAAGCTCACTGCACATTTCTACCTGTTTTTTTGCCTGAAATACAAAAGGTCTTCAGATGCTTCTCCTCTGGAGGGGTGAAGATCAGTGCTGGCACCAATCCCTTCTGCAGGACGAGATAATGTGTATTATTTGCTAAACTAAGTTTGACATTAATTAGCAAGAATCTCACTGGCAAAGACTCACACTGAGAGCAGATGTGTCACAGACAGGCTGTCTCCCTGCTGGGTGGATTGGGGGAAGAGCTGGATATTCAGAGAGTTTACATCACATCCAGGAAGATGGTGTCGACAGTGATTGTCATGACTGGTGCTAACTTGAGGCATCTTCTCAATTGCAGGGCTGGAGACTCATTTAAAAGAGATGGGGGACAGGGGGCAGATGTCACGTGTGGCAGACAAGGCAAGGGCAGAGGGAACTTGAGCTCCAGAGATCATAGAATCATAGAATATCAGGGTTGGAAGGGATCTCAGGAAGTCATCTAGTCCAACCCCCTGCTCAAAGCAGGACCAATCCCCAACTAAATCATCCCAGCCAGGGCTTTGTCAAGCCGGGCCTTAAAAACTTCTAAGGAAGGACATTCCACCACCTCCCTAGGTAACCCATTCCAGTGCTTTACCACCCTCCTAGTGAAAAAGTTTTAACTAATATCCAACCTAGACCTCCCCCACTGCAACTTCAGACCATTACTCCTTGTTCTGTCATCAGCTACCACTGAGAACAGCTGAGCTCCATCCTCTTTGGAACTCCCCTTCAGGTAGTTGAAGGCTGCTATCAAATCCTCCCGCACTCTTCTCTTCCGCAGACTAAACAATCCCAGTTCCCTCAGCCTCTCCTCAGAAGTCATGTGCCCCAGCCCCCTGATCATTTCCATTGCCCTTCGCTGGACTCTCCAATTTGTCCAATTTGACTTCAATGGGAGTAGAGTTAGGCTGACGCTGAGCATTTTTCAGAAATGTCCCAATGCCTGACACAATACGATTGCCCCAAGAACTCCACTCTTTTCTGTATGCTGATCATTTACCCAGCTAATACCCTAACCCAAGAGGCAGCTGCATTTATGTGCTAACTGAAGTGATTCCTATGTAGTGCCTAATTCTGATCTCACTTACCTGGGAGTAAACGAGGAGTAATCCTGCGACCATCTTTGGAGTTACACCAGTGTAAAGTTGGTGTGAGATCTGAATCAGGCTCATAGTTGCTTCATGACATTTTATTGGAAGATGTGTGGCTAAGTCCCCTGCATTGCTTTGAAGATCTCAAATCCTTGTTCTGAATATGGCTGGGCCATCTACTCTGTACAGCCTAAGAGTCCTGGTATTGGACTGTGTTCATCCTCAAATGAAGTAGCAAAAAACTCTTTTGATGATAGTAAATGGAGTGAGAGTCCAACTTGGGGATGTCCATTCCTAATCTATTCTTCCTTCATCTGTGTTTCATTTGCATCAAGTGTTACTCCAATGCCTTATGCAGGTTTGCAAAATGAACGAACAACAACAATAATCCACCTCTCTGGGGCCAATAAGTTAATGTCACACCATTCTAGGTTGCTCTATTGTCTCTCACGTCCTGAGGTCTGGATTGAAATCTTGCTCAGATCAGAAGGAGCAGTTTGATCTAACCCTACAGTCCACTTTAATAAAAACAAAAGGAAAAAGAAACTGAAATTCAGCACCACGGACAGCACCTGTTTAGGGAAACCCAGTCTAGTAAAAAGAAAAGGAGGACTTGTGGCACCTTAGAGACTAACCAATTTATTTGAGCATAAGCTTTCGTGAGCTACAGCTCACTTCATCGGATGCATCGGATGCAGTCTAGTAAATGATGCAGATTAGGACTGAGGTGAGTGAGTAGCCAGGACTGGACAAGCAGAGGGTTCTGCAAGACAGGATTGAACATCAACAGAGCTACACGAGAGCCTAGGACAAGGAACGTGGGGGGAGGGGAGGAGCTGCAGGGCATGGCTGAAGTGAACTGGCAGAGATGTATGGGGCCCAGGAGCGGAAAAGCTGGTCACACGTTAGGTGTTCAAGGAGTTGTGAATCAGAATGGCTGTGCAGTAGTAACAGTCAGAGCAAGCTCCTGGGCCTCAGAGCACAGGAGATATCACAGGTCAGCATTGGGCATTTGCAGACTTCCGCACCTCAAGGCGGAGGACCAGAATAACAAGCGTTGTCGTAGATTGTGGCTGCGGAGCTGTGAAGTGGGACTTTCTGTATCCCCTGCCTGCACTATATCTGCTGCTAGCTGGTAGTATCAGTCCTTCTGCTTGCATAAGTGCCAACTTCCCAACAACTACCCACAAGGAAGAGTGAAATCCACGTGAATGGAACTGTGTATCTACCTTGGTTCGTTCTATTGAGAGATCTGTGCCCTCCGAGCTCAAATGTATTAACAAATAAAAGCAGAGAAACTCAGCGACATCCAAGTTCAAAGCAGTGAAGGACCAAAATCATGCAGTGTCCGCACTGGGAGTGAGCTGACTGCTGAACAGCCTCCTGTCGGGTTCAGTCGGCGCTCAGACTGAGGGGCCCCTTCCAGACGCCCCTCAATCCAATATCAGATTTTCTCTTTCATAGGCTGCTTGAAAGCAACTTGGCTCAGGGAGTGGGGGAGACAGGGGAAGGGGAGGCGGGAGAAAGAAAAAAAATAAATCAACGACACCACAGTGAATGGAGTGGAAAGCTATCTAAAGGAGCCATGTTTGTCACATTAAAGTGAGAGAAAGGCAGGCACAGGTGCTTCCCTGCCTGTCAACTGCGTTTGTCTCCGGTCCCTGGAATTTTCATTATTCATTATTCGCCTGGTGAGGACAGCAGCACCAGTGCCAGGCTCTGTCTAATCCCCACCTGATAATGTATTTCTGATAAGCATGACGGAGCCAGCACTGGTGACAGCGTTCACATTTCCAGAGTATAAAGTGCCATTTACATGAGGCAGGCGCTGTGAATTTAGATTGCCAAGATAGGGAAGGTTTGTGCCGATGTATCCCAAAGCCGCCCTGGGGAATATCGATCTGGGTCTGAGAACACAGAAGACTTCAAAGCACCTACCCACACATCTGGTGCCAGGTGGGTGGCAAATCTCAGTATCCCAGATAGGCAGGCAAGAGAAAATCCCGCCAGGAGTAACAGCGCTTTGTCCTTACAAAGCCTTTGGCCTGACGATCTCCAAGCACTTTGCAAATATTAATTACAATAATTAAGCCTAATTAATTATTGCAATTAAGATGCAATGTGCTGTAAGCAGGAAGGTTTTATACTGGTTTCACCGATGGGCTAATTGAGGCAGAGAGAGGGGAAGTAACTTGCTCAAGGTCACACAGAAAATTTGGCAATAGAACCCAGGAGTCCTCAATCCTAGTCTCCCATGTTCTAACCATTGGGCCACATTCTCTCCTAGAGAGGCGTATAGAACCCAGGAGTCCTGATGCAAGAATAGCCTCTCCCACAGTATTATGGTTTCTGATCTCAGCTGGAACCTCAGAGAAGCAAACATGAAAAGCTGAGTCGGCCACAATTTTGACATCCCACCCCCCCAAAAAAGACAAAAAAACAGGTTAAAGAGTCTGGGTCTGGTATATGGTTTGGGCATGTCTCATTTTATCTGAACTAGATCTCCCATCCATGGCAGAAAGTTCAGAGCAGCAAAGTGGAAAACATCTGTGAGGCAAATAACAGCTCCACATTTGGGGAGAGAGAGAATGTGATGACTGGTCGGTGTCCATGTCCACGAGCAACTACCACACATCAGACCAACCTCATTGACTCCAGTACTGCCCCTGTATGAAGCTACAGCAATGGGCCATTACTATTTATTCAGAATTCGTGTATGATATGTTCCGTGTAATTTATGTTATGTATTTTAACAGTGGGTCACGGCTGAAGCCATGTAGCAGTAATCCTGTCAACCAGCAAGACACATAGCTCGGTTAAGAGATGAGGAAACGTAGGACATTTTACCAGTCTATAAGTATTTGAAGTATGTAAATTCTAAAGAAAAAAGGAGGAATTAGTTACCATGATACAAACTAGGAGGGTTAGCTATCAAATGTGTAATAGGATGAAATTGAGAGAGAAAAAATTTAGGCTGAATATAGACTTTTTAAAAAAGCTTTTTGGTACTGAGATCTACAGATCTGTGGTATAGTGTCCCAAGGGAAGTGGATGGAAGCCCCATGTCTTAGACATTTAATTTACATCAAATCTGGACAAAGCACGAAACATACAGGGGGGAGTAATGTATGTACCAGCAGAGTGAACGAAACAAAATGTAGTCCCGACTATGAAAAATGGCTGTGTAAAAATGACACCGTCTTACTGTCTCACTCAACAGATAGGCTCCCCATGTGCATTCAGAGCCAGATCAACTGATTTTTAGTGACAAAAACAAGTTTTTAATGCTTTTTTCCTCCTGTTAGCACTCCAGAGCCAATGCAGCTAAGAAAGAGGGAGTGGACATTTATTCTGGCCAGTGCATCAACAGCATTACTACATTCCACTTGCAGGACTGGATTCTGCCATGAGTAACTGCACTGTAATCCCATGCAAGATAAGGAGGTTGCACAGGTATAAACGAGGACAGCATTTGTTGTGGGGAAATCTGTGTTACGTGTGCTGACGCACAGGCCAGAATAAGCCCAGCTTGCCTTTCAGATCCCAATAGTCTAGTCGGACTTTCAGAAAAGTTAACTGTAAGAGGCATCTTTTGTTAAAAGTTGGTAACAAGTCTTTTCCCAACAATTAGGTGTGCTGTGGTTGTTACCAAGTTGTATGTTGTGTATAAAGGCCCCTACAAAGAGCACAAAGTAACAGAGAAATCACTCAAGTGTAAACCTTTATTTCCTTTTTGTTTAGGATAATGTACTTCTGTTGGATCTTAACGAGCTGCAGCATGCAATAAAAGTAATCAAATAATATACCCAACCCTTTTATAAAGCTTTTGAATTTCAGTTTCTTATCTGCAAGAGGCACTAGAAATATTTAATACTTTATCCAACAATGAAAGAGCATGTTTACATGGCTCTTGTAACTTGAGCATTTGCACCTTGAAACAAAAGTACACACATTGATATAACCATGAGAAACACAATGCATAATCTGAGAACACCTGTTTTTTTTTAAAACACGCACAAGTATTTTCTTGACTAAGCATTAAGTAAACATTTTAACACACACAAGCTAAGCAGACGTGTTAATGTTGTACTATTTCAAGAAAGTTTAGGTTATGCAATGGCAGATTGAATCAACATCTTACTAGGTCACATGTTATGACACATTAACTTGTTTGCTAATGCTGCCCGTAAGCATCTGGAATCAGGAACATCAGCACAAACTTGTTCTGGTACTCTACATTTGCAGTCTCCTATACAAACAAGTCGTGCCATCCTGCCCCTCTGTCGCTGACTTCTACACTTGTTGTGCAGCCACAGAATAGTGCCTCCATGCAGTCTGCGGGTATTGGTGGTAATGGCATGAGCTGTGGCACCAGACCTCCATCTTCCTGTTTCCAACCCATTGTATTTGGAGGAGGAAGCATTGGATTTGGGCAATGGGCCTGTCTCCGGACTATAAGCTCTCTGTACGAGGAAGAAAAGAGTATCACTTGTTGGGGGCAGAGCACGTGCTTTGTCAGTGCTGTGGACCTCTGGCAAGCCACGAATCTTATAAAAACTCTGCTGCACTTTTCACCTTCTCAGAGTCCAGGTCACCCTGTCCAAGGTATATTAGAAGCTGATGGTGTCACTGCAAAAGCTTTTCCATTCAGGCTTCTTGCTGTACCCAGCAATAAAAGAGGGAGCCTCACAACCAGTCAGCACATGAAATGGGATCTGCAGAGTTTCCAGAACAATGGATCCAAATTGTAGTTTTTCACAAAGGGCAGGAACAGGAGAGTTCTGCAGTTCCTTTGATGTGCAAGCTCTCATTCAAAGCTGCCTCCATGTCGTTTTTTGCAATAGGAAGCCAGATAAAGAATAAGCGCATCATTGACCCTGGCTGCAACGACCACACAGTCGGCATCACTGTGAACACAGTGGAAAATCATTCTTGGGTCTGCCTGAGGAGCACACAGGTGATCGGTGTCAACCGCTGCTGTTGAGCACCATACTTCAGCCTCCTCCTGAAAGCCAGCAGCCAGAGTCATGATTTTACCATGTGGTGCTTGGGTCATGAGTTGCTCTGATAAAAATATGGCAAGGCCCTCCTTATTTTCTTGAAGTGCAGTGAAATTCATCCAGTTACTGGAAGAGGCACGTATCTGCCTTCCACCACTCTTCAGATGGGCCTTGTATCTCTTGAGTGGTTTTGCCTGGTGCCACCATTCACAGATTCGTTTTAGCACCTGTTAACCGCAGCATCAACTCTGTGGAAGTCTGCTCCAGACCTAAATCCTGTTTTACAAATGCATCTGCAAGGTCTCAAAAGTGTTTTGGCTTCAGGGGGCTTTCCTATGGCTTGTACCAAAGCTTGTGCATCCATTGCAAGACAGCTTCTCCCAATGGGAGTAACTGTTGGTGGGCAGGGGACATCAGCTGTCAACACATCACCCAGTATTACTTTTGTGCTTGTTCTTAGACTGCCACTTGGCTATGCTAATGCCCAAAGGACAGGCATTAAGTCATGTTTCAGAACCTGTTGCAAATTCACAATCTGGCCAGGTTCCTAGGCTGTAATTAGTAGCTGAAGAATGTTTCTGTTTGCCTTCCTGGTTGGGATCTTTCCTTTGATTTCTTTCCCCCCTTGTATGCCATGGAAAAAGCTGCAGCATTATTTTGGGGCATGGATCATGAATGTGCACATGCCCAGGCTCTCCTTCTTGAGTCATAAGTCGTAAGTGTCTACTTAGCTGCCCAGTTGCACTTACCCAGGGATCTTTGCATTCCGCAGAGCCTCTTGGGTAACTTAATTTGCCAGGTACTTTGCTGTGATATTTTGAAATGATATGGGTGGTTCCTCCCCCGATAAAATCTTAAACCTTTGAAGTGTTCATAAGAGTGCATCCTCATTTTCATTGTCACATTCTCCCTTGGCTTTCTTGACTCACCGTGAACAAGCTGGTCATCCAAAGCAACACGGAACATGGCTCTGATCAGGGCTGAGCAAGTCTTTGTGATGCCTCCAGTTCCACCTCTTTTCTTTCCTATGAAAGCCACGTTTGGCTCTGATCAGGGTCCACTTGGTTGAACTTCTGACATGATCTCTTGACAACAAAGCTCCCTGCTGGAGCACTTAGGCCGGTAGTTGATGCATTTCTGCAATGAAGATGGCTCCTCAGCTGGCATAGTTTGTGTGACCATAGCTCCTGAACAAAGGCAGCATACATTTGAAGGTGAAGAGATGCAGCTCATCTGGGTTGCGTGGGGAGGAAGAAGAGGAGATGTTCGACGACGATGACTGGATGCTGATGGACGCAAACAATGCAAAGACAGTGGGAAACCGGCATGGATCTCTTGAGACCCACTACCGGTACCATGGTTTACTCTCACGGGCTGGCTGGCCCTTCGAGGCAGGCTAGGCTCAGCCCTTGCCCATGATTTAGCAGCTATCCCTCAGCCTCACTGATGAAATAGGACTGACACACCGTGGGATGGGGGCACAGCCCTGGCTCCAGCAGCCACAGTGGGGGCACGCAGCGACAGGGGAGGCATACAGTTCCTACTCTGGAGCTGGCCGCAGCTGGTGGGTGGGGGGACACAGTCCCAGTTCCAACCCCAGGCACAGGTGCACAACCCCAGCCGCAGCTGGGGGTGGGAGGGCACACGGCCCTGGGAAGCTGCAAGGGCGGCGCATGGCTCCCACTGCAGCCCCTATCGTGGGGCAGGGGCGAATGGCCCTGACTGCAGCGCCCACTGCAAGCTGTGGGACAGAGGCACACGGCCCCAGCTGCAGCCCCCGCCACAAGCCGTGGGACAGGGGTGCACGGCCCGGCTCTGGGGCAGGGGTGCACGGCCCTAGCTGCAGCCCCCACTGGAAGCCGTGGAGCAGGGACACACAGTCCCGGCTCCTACCCCCGCCACAAGCTGCGGGGCAGTGGCACACGACCCTGGCCGCAAGCCACGGGGCAGAGGCCCACACTCCTGGCTCCAGCCCCAGCTCCAGCTGCAGGGCAGGGGTGCACAGTTCCTCTTCCAGCCGCGGCTTCAGGCGCTGACAGGTGAAGCCAAAGAAGTCACAGAGGTCCGGTAAGATCACGGAATCCGTGACTGCTGTGATCTCTGTGACTAAATCGTAGCTTTAGTCATAAACCACAAACTCACCTAACTGCTGTTGCTCTTTCTCTTTGTAAATAATACCATCCCTTCTATGTTAATTCTACTCTAACTACAAAGCCTTATTGTGCTTTCAAACAAATACGAAGAAAATGAGAAAATGATTTCACAAATTACAGGAAAAATAACTTGTGCTGTGATTTAACTAATTTCTAATATTACGGATACATAGGTGTCTACATGCAATAAAAAGTTGACCATTCGGGTAAAATAGGTGTTAAAACCATGATGTGTCTTCTCATTTCTGTTCTTAATAGACTAAAAAGGAATTATGCCAAACAACTGGATTTTGCTGATAGCTTCACACATGCACTGTTGGTATATCAAACATTTCTGGTGAATTTTGGTGGCCATATTTATTTGCAAGCTTGGGGTCCAAATGTCAAAATTCAGCTTGGTTACAACCATTTTCAAAATCAGCAGGTTCAAATGTTGTTAGAAAAAGCAGCTCCCACCTTTTAACAAAAAACATCTCTCGACCCCTTACAGAGGATTGATGCTGAGATCTCCATCTAGTTTACAAGTTGAGTTTGGAGAAAATCCTTTCGCTGGTAAATACATTTGATATGGAATCACTGAGGCACAAGAAAGACGGTGCAGAAATGGCAGAGTCATTATTCCAAACACAGACACACTTGGTGGGCAAAATCCCCGGCTGGTGTAAATCATTGTAACTCCACTGAAGTCACAACAGGAATTTCCATTAGATCTCCAGCTGGTGCAAATGGGCCCCAAAAGAGCGACATTGATTTATCTTAAGTCAAGGATCTGGCCCTCAAATTTCTATGATTAACAAACCTGTCTTGGCCTGGCCATCTCACAGGGAATCTGAATCAGGGGAGAAGGGAGACAGGGTTGACTGAACCCAAAGTAACCCCAAGAGAACTGAAAATTATTTCCTTCCATTCAGTACTTATGCCAGCCGGAGGGTAAGAGGAGAACAATGACTATAACTCCCTTCTTAAAATGATCATAACTATGCAAGAGAAGCTCTTTAACAGGCTCACTCACTAACAAGCTGCTCTTGTTTTCATGTTTTGGAATGGCTTAATCCTGTATATGATAACATCCCCGACAACCGAATGCATTAAACTGTGACAGCTTTTCACTGACCTAAGCAATTGCATTACAAAAACACCATTAGCAGCTCTCTCCTCTTCATCTAATCCCCCCTACCCCCCCTTCCTTCTCCTCCTCCTCCTGGGCCAGTAAAAGCTATGCTCAATACTACTATTAAATTACCCTTAGAAATACGCTCCTCAAAAAAAAAAAATCAATGCACATGTGTTTTAACACTTGTCACAAATAGATCAACCGGGCAATCTAACATACGTTATTCCACTCAGAGATTTAAGTAAATAAAAGACCCACACGTTGGTGGGCATGCTTGGTGAGTTCTCCGTGCTCTCACATGGGCTATGTTTAGGAGGAGGGAGAGGAGCGACACTGAGTGAGCCACTTGTTCATATGGTTCCTCTGTTTTCTGTTCAGATGCCCAGCCAGATTCTGATTTCAGCCTCAATCCGGAGTACTACCACTGACGTAGATAAAAACAACGAGGAGTCTGGTGGCACCTTGTTTAAGGTGCCACCAGACTCCTCGTTGTTTTTGTGGATACCGACTAACACGGCTACCCCTCTGACGTACATAGAACTACCCTGGTGTAAAACTGGCATGAGGGGAAGTTCAGCACCCCCATGGGCCAATGCCTGATTTCAGTGACGCTGGTGTAAACCCTACTGAAGCCCATGGACTCACTCCGAATCTACACCCGTGTAACCGAAAATAGAACTTGGCTCCCCAAGTTGCACGCTGTGCTGTGTATCGGCTGCAGGGACTCATGAAGCTGCAAAGGGCACTGGGTTATACACACACCTGGCCCGCTGGCCATAGGACCATCACTGCATGCTTCCCTGTGGTCCCATCGGACCAGCGCCAGCACGACTGGGCAGAAATGAATCCCCTTCTCGTGCTGCTCTCATTCTGCCAGACTGCCACCACCTCCAAGCTTCCCAGGCAAGAGGGATCAGTAGAGGCTGAGGAGAGGGGGCGTGACACAGGCTAAAGGAACTGAGGGATGGGTGGGGAGGGAGCTAGATGAAGATATTTATGCTGGGCCCTGCTGCCTGGGGAAGGTGCATTAACCCAGCAGAGGGAAAGGCGTGTGCAGGATTGGAGACCCCACTAACCTGCCCGGATTAACCCTTTCTTAGCCTATGCTGGCATGCACGATTCTGTTACTTTTCCTTTCCTACTTTTTTTTGTTAATCCTCTCCTTTTCTGCTTTGTGTCTTATTTCACTGGGATACCCTGTCCTTAGTGCAGATGGGACAGCTGTAGGGGAAGTCGGGAGAAAGAGCGAGAGTGTCTAACCCTCCATTTAAAGGGCCAGTATCACTAATTTGTATTCAACATATGGCCAGAATTCATTTTAAAGCGTTGGCTAAATAAATTGTGAGCTCTTAAATCTATTCCTCTTATGCACTCATTTACTGCCACTACTTTCTATTTCATCATCACTTTCTGCTTCTCACTTTTTTTTTTTTTTTTGGTTGAATCAGGACAGAGACAGATTTCTTGCCGACTAATTAAAGCCCCGCATGTTAATGAACTCCCAGCACTTTACTGCTTCAGAGCGTCTGCAGCCCCCCAGGAAATTAGTAAAAGCTTGAAACATGGAAAGACTTGAAAGGTCAGTGCCTGCTATGGATTTCCAAACAAAGAAGGCAACAGAATCAGGTCCTATTTTAAAAACATCATCACCATAGTAAGCTGCAGGGCTGACGATATAAACATAATAGACAGGGAGGCAAATTAGAGCCCAGCTGAAGTCATAGGGCTGGGGGAAAACAGGAAAGAGTTGGTTGCAATTAAATGTTGTGGCTGTGTGTTCTATGTAATCCCTTCTACTTTTGTTATCCCATTTCCCCCCATGCCGGGCCTAGATGTACATGGTCTTTCTACCTACTTAGTGACCTCCTGCCCTACCTGCCAACCTTCCTCTTCCTGCCATACATACGTACCTAGCTACCTAGTGACCTCCTGTCCAACCTACCTGCTTATGTACTTCCTGACCTACCTAGTGACTTCCTGTCCCACCTTCCTACCCATTTCTGTGTGTTTATCTACAGTATTTGAAGATATGCAAGGTAGGAAGACAGGCACTGTAGATACGATTCTGTGATGTATCTGTCTATGTTATCCATCTACATACCTACATTACCTAGCTAGCTACAGTATCTGCCATATTACCTACTCATTTATGAATGGGTATTTATAGACCACTCCTCCCGGTGGCATCTAAGCCCTGAGTTGCAGACTTAGGCTTCATGGGTGAACCTCAAAAGGTTCGGGGGCTTCAATCAGACAAGACTGATGCTTCTTTTAGAATCTTAAAGCTAAGCTCTGATCTCAAAATCAGGCCAGACATTCCACAAGAATAGAATCTCTTGAGACATTTAGAATTTCTCTTTCTGGCCCTGGCAGGCATGAGGAAGCAAGAATTCATCAAGTTTTCTTCACACTCAAAAGAACTTGTGGGGCAGGCCGCTTTACGGGATTGATGGTGGGATTTTAAAATAGGCTCCTTGTTGGCCTAACAGGGCTCCTCCTGAAGTCATTGGGACTTCAGGGCAGCCCTCAGGCCTGTGTCGTGCAGGAGGTCAGACTAGATGATCACAGGGCTCCCATCTGACCTTAGAATCGACGGATGGGAGTTTTACTCTGGACTCCAGTGAAAGCCCACTCCATTTCTAAGTCACTAGTTTGAAGCCAGACCCGATCACTAGAGAGCAGAAGGCAGCATGTTCTAATGTCTAAAGCACAGGGCTAGCACTCAGGCAATCCGGGATCTATTCCTGGCTGCCACTGTCCCACTGTGCTCTCGAGCCAGGTCAAGGTACTTCTACTTAGCCACTTTGGTGAACTGCTTTGAGATCCTCCATGGAAAAAAGTAGGGTTGCCAACTGTCTAATCACACAAACCCCAACGCCTTTGCCCCACCCCTTCTCCGAGGCCCCACCCTGCTCCCTCCATCGCTCGCTCTCCCCCACTCACTCACTTTCACCGGCTGGGGCAGAGGGTAGAGGGGCGGGAGGAAGCGTGGGCTCTGGGCTGGAGCCAAGGAGTTCAGAGTGTGGGAGGGGGCTCTGGGGCTGAGCCTGGGGCGGGGAGTGTGGTGCAGGAGCGGGTGTGGGGTACAAGCTCTGGGAAGGAGTTTGGGTATGGGAGAGGGCTCAGGGCTGGGACCGAGGATTGGAGTGCAAGAGGGGGTGAGTGGTGTGGGCTCTGGGAGGGAGTTTGGATGCAGGAGGGGGCTCCAGGCTGGGCTGGGGTGCAGGCAGGGGTGCGGCATGCAGGTTCCGGTTGGGAGGTACTTACCTCGGGTGGCTCCCATTTGGCAGCACAGTGGGGCTAAGGAGGCTCCCTGCCTGCCCTGGCCCAACGCCACTCCCAGAAGTAGGTAGTTCATCACTGTGGCCGCTGGGGAAGGGGCTCTGCATGATGCCCATGCCTGAAGCTCTCATTGGCCTCAGTTCCTGGCCCATGGGAGATGTGGAGTTGGCGCTGGGGACGCAGACAGCATGTGGAGCCACCTGCCCCTCCCCCAGGGGCCACAGGGACGAGCCACCTATACTGGGATCTGCTTGGGGCCAGGGCAGACAGGAAGCCTGCCTTAGCCCCACTGCGCTGCCAGACTTTCAGCGACTAAAATCTCCCAGTTTGGCTGCAGCAGCCTCCGGGAGATAGGAAGTGATTCCGAGAGCCTCGTGGCGAAACCGGGAGGGTTGGCAACCCTAGAAACGAGCGGAGAGAGTGCAAAGTATTGTGATGAGGGGAACAGAGGGTCCTGTATGAAGTGACTTTGGAGGGTCTCAGCCTGGTTCCTAGTGGATGGGTGTTTACAGTACACACACACCACTACCACAGTCAGTGCTAACTGTCCCCCGCAGGCAGGTAGTTTCAGCAGAGAGGCCCTGGACTGAATGAGGGGAGGCCCAGGTGAGGGCTGTGGTGAGCACGCACAGGAGGCTGCCCAGTTTCTTCCTGTGCTAAACCAGTGCTGTGGGCAGAGGCTCTCAGGCTCCAGGGGTATTAAATCCACACACACATCTGGCTCAGGTCCACTGAAGATCTGGGCCTTATTTCTTTTTATGTGGCCCAGTACCCACCTCTCCAATTTCCTCTCTTTCTACCCACCTTTTCCACAGGTCGTGCCCCGTGAGCCTCCGTTACCAAAACCATCCTCTCAGGCACCTCTTCCCTACCCCCCTCGGGCTCCTCCTTGCCTTGGACTTTGAGCCTCCACCCTGATGTTTCCGACATGACACTGGAAATGTTTCAGCCAGTCTAATCGCCAACCAGCGGAGAGAAAATCATCGTCCCTGCAGGCTCCTGTCCGCCTTCAGATGCCTCTATCCCTTCAACTCCTTCCTGGCCACACTCCTCACTCTCCGTGGGAGCGGTCCCCATGGTGGGCTTTGGGAGAATGGTGGGGAATAATCTCCTGAGAATGTGCAATTGCCTGCTCCTTTGCCCCCCACCACATGCCTTTCTCTCCCCCCCTCCACCACAGCCAAGGTCCCCTGCCCACCTGGTTCTTGCTTTAAACAGGAGTCTGCATTGCCCCCCTTTGTTCCCCTCTAAGTGACCAACTGCAGCTGTCTAAAGGGTCCAAATACCAAGAAGGGAGCAGACTAGAAACAGGTCCAAATCAACACTACACACTCCTGGACTTCGCTGAGGTTTGGAATCTGGATATGGATCAAAATGTCGCCACTGGTCCCCATGACAGCATTGGGCCAAACCAGAACCCCACCTCACATCACGCCCAGATGCTGGCGGGGTTGGGGATCAGCATCTTGACCGGGAGGCGCATCTCGGGTCCATCTCCAGAGAGTTTTTAAAGAGCTCGACATTTAGCCAGCCATTTCAATCTCTACAGGCCAAATCCTGAGAAGGGATAAGCCCCGTACAACTGCCACTGAAGTTCAAGCAAGCTGTTGGCATCAAATAGACACGAAGAAGATCCACAGCTCCACTGCCTGGGATACAACTGAAAACAGCCTCCTGCTTCGAGGCATAAAGCAACCACTAATTGCCTGGAGTGAACACTGTGCGGTTTCCTGCGCCTTACTCTGAAGCATCCACCTCTGTCTGAGACGAGATATAGGACTGGCGGGCTGTCCGTATGATCCTCTGTGGCAATTCCTGTGTTTCATTTTGCATTACGGCTGCCTCATCACCCCTGGGGATTTGGCCCAATCTGCAGAGATAATTGGAAACGCACCCTCTGCCACCTCCTCCTGACAGGAGCCAGCTGTCTGCTGCTCTAAAAACAATCACATTGTTTTCATCCCGGCTGCCCGCTAAAGCCTCATCCAAGATCCTGGTGAGATGAGCACCCGGGGGTGTGTGTGCTGCTTTGTTCCCAGGCTCCATTCCACTCCAGACCCCCCTGAGCTTCCCCTTGAATATTCAGAGTCAGATTCTCTGAGAGCTCTTCAGGGGGTGTTAGAAGAAGTCGTAATAATAATACAATTAAAGTCTCTCAACAGCCGTAAAAGAACCAGTAATTACACCTGCTGCCATTTCCACAGGCGCCAGCCCTATGCTGGTCCATCCTCTTCTCCCCCGACGAGGAGTCTGCGGCCACCTCAGAGACTCCAGAGTGACAGGGAGTTTGTCGCCTCTCTCTGAGGCGCTGGACCAGTTGACAGTAATGGCTGTATGATGAGGGGAGCGCGCCTCAGTTCGCTTCACCTCACCCAAGAGCACCGAGTCAGGCAGGAGGGGCCAGAACAATTGTACATGTCTGCGGCTTCCCTGGAGGGCCGGACTGCCTCCAACCCATCAGCATGAGAGGCCTGGCTGAGGTGAAAGTGCCCCAGCTATGCTGGAACGTGGCTAATGTTCAGAGTGTAGTGCGAACCGTAAAAGATAACAGGAGAAAGAGCCTCAGGGACCAGAGGCAGAGGTGCCATCAGCCCAGGAATGTTGTATGCCTTAGGGACTGGATAAGGCAGAAGATATCACCACCCCTTGCGCAGTTCTCTCTCGGTCTCCGGTTTCCCTGATGTCTCTGCCTTGCATTTCTCATAAGGGCTTCCCACTCTTGTGCGTGCTCATGCTGCTAGCTGCCCTGTGCCCCCATTTTTAAGCCCCCTCTCCTTTCATCTGGCCTTTATTCCTATCCCTGCTTCCCTGGACAAAGACAGCATCTGAGAGAACTCACCTGGGAACCTTCGTTTGTTGGGAACACAAAGCTGAAGAAGTTTCATCCTCTGCCAAAAACTTAATCTCTGTGATTGACAGAGGGGGATTTCGGTGACACAGCTCACCTCTCTCCCACCATCTATCTTGGGGGTCACCTCTCCATTGCCTCTCAGCCTGGGAAATGGGACTCCTTGGGCCTTCTCAAACAGCTCTCGGGGTGTGTGTGGGGCGGGGGAGGGACTGGGAGAACTTCAGGCTCCCAGCAATGCTGAGAGGCAAGCGCTTCCTGTGGGTACAGCACCACTGTGTGTCAGATGGCGAGATCTTTATATATATATATATATATATATATATATATATATATATATATATATATATATATAAAAAAAGAAGAACGACACATTTAATGATCTCTGATACCATCCCTGTAAAGAGTGGGAAATTATCTGAGAGTCTAGGAATATCTTCATTAAAAATGCATTTGGCTGTGGAGCTCTATGAAAGAGAGACCTGTAATACATGAAAGATTAGCCCCAGATTGCTGATTGGACTATTTCACATCATTATGGTAATTAGGCTCGCAAGACTGTAGTGCTGACGCTGACACTTTGCTGCACTTGCCTTTGTCTCAGATTTAAAGTGGGTTTTTTCCCTTTCCCTTTCCCCTTCCCCACCCCCAAACTCTCCATTGAAGGCCTATCCCTCCACCCTCACTCCCTCCTTCCGAGGAGTCCTGAGCGAGCTCCACTTCATGCATATGCATTCTCCTCCACTGATTCCCTCGCACTCCCTGGGCTGCCTCTGCCAACCTCAGCCTGACTTGCATGGGAAGAAATTAACAATAATTACAAGGTACGAGGAGATACTACAGCTCTCAATCTGATTGCCACTGAAACCAAATAAAAATGGAACTTAATCAGCCAATTATTAAAACAGGGAATAAACAATCCGAGATGCCTGTGCTCCGTCCCTGCCATTTCACGGCTTACATACTCATGCCTGGTCATGGGTTCCCTGCTCCACCACCAAAGGGAAAGCCTTCATCCTATGAGGTTCTGCCTAGATGGGAAAATTCACTCCTGAGCCTTGCACTCCTGAGGTCTTGCACAGGGGTGAATTTCCCCAAGAACTGAGCAGTAGTCACACAACTCATTTCTCATTTTGCCACTCGCCCTTCTTGCAACAATAAGCTACAAACTTCAGTCCTGGTTATCCTCTCACTCCCACTGATCTAACTCCTTTAACTTCAGTGCAGTGCTTCATTTGTGCCAGAGCTGAGCCCCGGCACCTCTAGGCTTGGCAGTTCCTAGCCCCGGCACCTCTGGACTTGCTGCATCATTTATGAATGCAAAAGAATTGCTTGAGTCCCGGCACTTCTTTCATTATGAATGGAGCACTGCTTCAGTGGACTTACTCCTGATCTACACCAGTGCAAGTGAGAGATGTATCAGGACTCTTGGGCTAAATCTCTATTTGAGCAAAACTCCAGGGACTTTATTTGGAATTTTGCCTGAGTAGAGAGTGAATTAAAACTGAAAGGGAAACTTTGAGATTTGGCCTCTATGTATACCGTAATCATTCACTCAACCTACCACGAAAATGCAGCGGCCTCTGGGGTGGAACATAATGGCTATACAATAGTGCATGGGAACACCACAGACAAATATGGGCTAGGAGGTAAGAGAGGATTCCATATCTAGGCAGATTATCATCAGTACGGGTCAGAATATTGGGGAGACAGGAATGCCCACTACAATCCTCTTACCCAATTTTTTCAGTTAAATTTCAGAATGTTGTACTGATTTATATTACACACAGTTAAAGGAGTGTGGATAGGTTTTTCTATAGCACTCAGTGTTGGCCGAGATGCTCCCTCTAAAGTCAGTGGTAAAACTCCCACTGATTTAAACAGAAGCAAAATTAAGTCAATATTAAGTGCTGTTGCAAATTCCAACCTTTCGGTTTCGAAATTTATTTTAAAAATGTGCTGACCAGCCCTGGCAATTACCCCAAATGATCTCCAACAGGACACCAGAGTTCAAATTCCTTTTACTTGGGAAAATATCATGGGATCTTCAATGACTACAAGTGGTGAGGACCTTAGTTTTATACCTCATCCAAAAGAATAATTTGTGAGGCCTACTCTTTTGTGTTGCTGTTGGCAAATTTGTCCCACAATGCCTTTCACCACCGAGACAGCCAATCCCGCCCTACCAATCAACGCAATCTGAACCCAAAGCAAGAAGCTTTAGCCCTTTACACCATATTAGCTTTCCACATTGTATTATCTGAAACAGGCCTATCTGGAGCTGGTTCCTTGAGATCAATTTATGCTATCCCAGATGTGACACAGATAAGGAGCAATCTGGTCGCATGCGGTTTATACAGTGAATTTGGCGCTCCGCACCTGGGGGACATCCTGTGGGTTTGTGAGATGTCCCAGGAAATTTGAGGAGGAGGAGGTGCTTGTTGCACCATACACCAAAGAACATGCCCCCCATGTCATTCAAAAAGGAAATCGGTGCTTATTTTCCTCAGCCCGGAAAGCCTAACTGATAAAGGTGTGCTCCAAATGGAGGAAAAAGCATTTGGGGAAGGTCAGTTTCTGCTGACGATTGTCATTAACAACTAGATTTTCAAATATGTCTCATGGCTTATCCCTTGCTGGGAAGTGCTGCTTTAGCTTTTTCTTGAGTGGCTGAAGCTGCTAGGGTGAGCAAAGTGGCCACGCATCTCCTTTGAACTGCATCAGACCCACCAGGTGGGAGAGGACAACTGGCTGCAAATGGCTTGTACAAAATGAGCGTGTGTAGGGGGGGTGGCATGTTGTGGCATGCAGCCTGCGTCTCAGCGAAGCAGAGGGCATGCCACATGCCAGCCAGAGCCTAGGCATCAAGCCAACGCCCCAATGGCTGCCCTGCCTTCCTGTTTGCTGCCAGCGGCTGCCATTCAAAGTGTTAGCACTGTTGTCTAAAGGAGACACCCGAGCTGCAGCTACTACAGCAAAGCCAATGCATTGCAATATGGATTATCTTCCCCTGGAATGCTGCGAATGCAGCCCGGCAATGTATCTAGGCAGCCTTACAGGGTATATGTGTATGCGGTGGCTACACATCCTCTCTCTCCATGCTCCACCACAGCGTCTGAATTCTGCTAGGGCACTTTTGCTCACAGCTCCTAGATTTTAATATTCTGGAGGGGATGCCGGGCTACAGGAGGATGTTTTCAGCCAGGGATCCTCAGCTGTAGACATCAAATCCCCTGCTGGTCCAACAGAGACAGAGGCTGTTGACCTGCAGGGGATGGTGTAAAGTTTAGATGGCATAAGGGGATGATTGTGGGCTAGGTATGTTGTGTGGCAGAGGTCTCTGACACTGACATTGGTCAATTATGGATTAATCAGCAGCACTGCTGTGAATGCTCCTCTTCATACGTATGCAGGGAGTAGCTGAGTTCCAGACTCAGCGTCCCGATGGCAGAGCTTGGTAATTGAGGGCTGGGAGCCCACCTGGAAAATAAGGACTGGGATTCATAACCGTGTGCCTCCATGGGCAACAACAGAATGAGTGCGTCTACACTGCAATAAAAGACCAACGGCACGACTGGCCGGGGTTGGCTGACTCAGGCTCACGGGGCTCAAGCTGATGGGCTATAACATTTGCAGCGTACTTGTTCAGGCTCAGGCTGAAGACTGACTTCTGAAACGGGGTGGGGAGGGGCTCAGATTGCGGGGTGGGGAGGGGCTCAGATCCTGGGCTCTAGCCCAGCCCGAATGTCTACACTGCTAATTTTAGCCCTGCAGCCCAAGTCAGCTGACCCAGGCTCTGAGACTTGGTGCCGGGGGGGGGGGGGGGTAGGGGTGTGATTAGCCCTTCTACCACAGAAAACGCATGCTTCCGATGAAGTGAGCTGTAGCTCACGAAAGCTTATGCTCAAATAAATTGGTTAGTCTCTAAGGTGCCACAAGTACTCCTTTTCTTCCTCCACTGTTGCCACCCTATATCCACAGCACACTCTGATGCCCTCAAGATGGTGCCAACCAGGATTATGCACTTGCCAGTCCCAGCCATGCAGTCCCCTAATTCCAGTCTTCATCCTTTTCTCTCTCAGCCCTCCGCCTTAAATTTCACCTACTATGTTTCTAATCTGGATCATGGCCCAGAGGATCTCAGAACAGTGAGTGGTCCTCTATTAACCTTATGGCGCCACTGCAATTCTGGAGACTTTCCAGATGTGCTCAGAATCTCTGACTCGGAATAATAGGCAGGGACACTCATAAATTAATCCTCTCTGCCATCTATCCCCTCCTCGCATGTGTACTGATGTGTTTCTGTAGCCCTTCCCCACCCTATCTTCTCTCTGTTCATCCATCGAACCCCTGGCATGGTCTTTAATTACCTGCCGGTTAGGGTTCTTGTTTCCTAGCTGTCACATTTTATCCCATTTCTGATTACTGTGGGGAATAATCTTTAACCCTGCAATAGCCCACGGGAGAAGAGTCCATGGAGTTATCCAAGCAAGGAGGAAGGGCTGTGCCCCCGAATCCTTAGGGAATCTTCTGCAAACTTCCTCTAGCGGGAGACAAGAGATTTGATTAACTAGAGCACTTGCTCCCAGGGATATAACCGGCCACCTACCGCAGGGACATAGCTGGGATAGGCCGGAGTGCCCAGCTTCAGGTATGCTGTTGTGATAAACTAGCATATCTGCTACAAGGGATGTGACTATCCCAACCACCGCTTGTCAGAGACAGGAATGTGACGATGGTACAACAATGCAAACTCTTCCTCTGCTCCTGTAACAGGTGTGAGTATATAGGCCTGTTTGTTAGCCCGAGATAGAATTTTGGGTTTGATTTTTGATACTCTCATATCCTGAAATGTATGAATAAAGAACAGACACTGTGTGTTGCTTCTGCCCAGCCAGATGAGTTTGTTAGCATGACGAGAAAAGATAAGGGATAGAGCTAAAGTGTTACAGGGTATGGTGGGAGTGTAATACCTGAGCATACACTGGAAGACTGTCTGTCTCCTCTCTCAAGCCAAGGTCAAGCAATCGGTCAGGAGGGACAAGAGGGGATGGGGGGAGGCGTAAGACACATTAAAAGCCGAAGAAAAGCCTAGCCTTGGCTAGTACACAACCTCACTCTTCACCCCTCCCATGGGATACAAGAGAAGTAGTACCAAGACCCCAGACTTGACCCTCCAGAACAGAACATGACCATAAGTTGTAAGGGGTGGGACCAGGGGTGTGCACTGCAGGTATACTTGGGCTTGCTAAGAAGGAGGAGATGGGAATAGAGAACGGGAACACAGGTAAAGTGCTCTGCAGTGTCAGAGCTATGGGTATCCTTGCTTGAAACTAATCCCAATAAATATTGCTTTGCCTGCACTTCGGACTTCTGGTCTGCTTTCTGTCTGCGATACAGGAACCACGGGAAGGGGTGAAGGGAAACCCGCTAGCAACAGGGCATGCCCTCTGCTCCTGTTTTCCTCTGTGCATGCAGACCACATGGAGACCCTCTGCTTGTAAACACCACTTGTGGTTCAGTGGTTCAGTCCCTGGAAAAATCATGGAGCAGGTCCTCAAGGAATCAATTCTGAAGCACTTAGAGGAGAGGAAAGTGATCAGGAACAGTCAGCATGGATTCACCAAGGGCAAGTCATGCCTGACTAATCTAATTGCCTTCTATGATGAGATAACTGGCTCTGTGGATGAGGGGAAAGCGGTGGACGTGTTGTTCCTTGACTTTAGCAAAGCTTTTGACACGGTCTCCCATAGTATTCTTGCCAGCAAGTTAAAGAAGTATGGGCTGTATGAATGGACAAAAGGTGAACAGAAAGCTGGCGAGATCGTTGGGCTCAACGGGTAGCGATCAATGGCTCCATGTCTAGTTGGCAGCCGGTATCAAGTGGAGTGCCCCAAGGGTCGGTCCTCCGGCCGGTTTTGTTCAATATCTTCATTAATGATCTGGAGCATGGCGTGAATTGCACCTTCAGCAAGTTTGCAGATGACACTGAACTGGGAGGAGAGGTAGATACACTGCAAGGTAGGGATAGGATACAGCGGGACCTAGACAAATGAGAGGATTGGGCCAAAAGAAATCTGATGAGGTTCAACAAGGACAAGTGCAGAGTCCTGCACTTAGGATGGAAGGATCCCATGCACCGCTACAGGCTGGGGACCGACTGGCTCGGCAGCAGTTCCGCAGAAAAGGACCTAGGGGTTACAGTGGACGAGAAGCTGGATATGAGTCAACAGTGTGCCCTTGTTGCCAAGAAGGTCAATGGCATTTTGGGATGTATAAGTAGGGGCACTGCCAGCAGATCGAGGGACGTGCTCATTCCCCTCTATTCAACATTGGTGAGGCCTCATCTGGAGTACTGTCTCCAGTTTTGGGCCCCTCACTACAAGAAGGATGTGGAAAAATTGGAAAACATCCAGCGGAGGGCAACAAAAATGATTAGGGGAGTGGAACACATGACTTATGAGGAGAGGCTGAGGGAACTGGGATTGTTTAGTCTGCGGAAGAGAAGAATGAGGGGGGATTTGATAGCTGCTTTCAACTACCTGAAAGGGGGTTCCAAAGAGGATGGATCTCGACTGTTCTCAGCGGTAGCGGATGACAGAACAAGGAGTAATGGTCTCAAGTTGCAGTGGGGGAGGTTTAGGTTGAATATTAGGAAAAACTTTTTCACTAGGAGGGTGGTGAAGCACTGGAATGGGTTGCCTAGGGAGGTGGTGGAATCTCCTTCCTTTGAGGTTTTTAAGGTCAGGCTTGACAAAGCCCTGGCTGGGATGATTTAGTTGGGGATTGGTCCTGCTTTGAGCAGGGGGCTGGACTAGATGACCTCCTGAGGTCCCTTCCAACCCTGATATTCTATGGTTCTATTATTTACCGTGGTCCCCTGCTACCTTCACAGCATTGTTCAGTTCATTATCTACAATAGCACATAATCCTCAGCCCCTTAGACCACAGACTCTAGGTCTCTTGCCCTCTTCCCTCCTTGGCACTTCCTTCTGTGCCTTTTCCATTTTCCGGGCTCATGGGTTAATTAGCCTTCGAGCTCTCTCCCGCCCATCCTCAATCTATCAATTAGGCACCACTATGACTGTCAGGTTTACTTCTAGCCAGCTAATAATGTTGTTGCCTAGCTCTGTCACTCCCACTCCTCATTCACAAAGAGACCTTCCTGGCCACATGCAAATCCTTTCTTTCATGAGGCTTTTCAACGATACCCCCTCTTATCGGTACAGTAAAATACACTGAACAAATTGGCTCAGTTGTGAGTCACGGGCCCTGTACTGCTAGCAACAATGGAGACTCTCCTAGGAGGACTGCAGTTCTATCACTTCAGTAGCCGTTCCAAACGGTTGTGTTGTGTGCAGCAGATTGCCCCAGATTAGTTATAACAGTCGCATTCAGAGCAGATGAGACTAATTCAGATTCAAACCCTTGGCCCTCAATGAACACCACCATCACAAATAAACCCTGTGGACTGGCAAGAAGGCAGCTGTAATAAACCAATGCACACATCCCACTCTGGCTTCACAGGAACCGGTCCGTGTATCCAAGCTGCTGATTACTGATGGCATTTGCGTTTCAGTGATACAGTCTGACTAGGAAATCTGAGGGTCATTCCCGCTCCCAGCATTCCACCTCAAGTCACCTCCCTCCCACCACCCTTTAGCAATTGCTTAATGACCATCATATTGTAATGTACCAGCTCTTTGTTGGCGCGTGCTTATGACTGGCCACAATCACGTTTTGTCTTTCATAGCTTCTGTCACTCAAAAGGGGAGAGGTAGCGTTACTCCCACTTAACAGATGGGGAAAACCAAGACACAGAGAGGTGAGGTGACCCCTTCCCAGAGAAAATGGCCAACGGAGCTGGGACTAGAACACAGGTTGCCTGAATCCCATCTCTGCGCTCTAGCCACCAGACACGTGGGGCTGTTCTTTTGCGGCTGGCCCAAAGATGGATAAGGGACCTAGTGCTACTCACAGCGACAGGAGATCAAATAGTAGAAGCCTATATTTCTGGAGTTGAAGGTTCTACTATATGCTCCGGGAGCGGACGGTGTTGATTGTGGAAAAAGCTTAGGAGACAGACTCGAGCCTCCAATCAAAAACACCCAGGTGTGATAATTAAGGAGGCTGTTTAAAGAGGAAAAGGCAGCTGAGTCAGAGACACTGCTGCCCAGAGCTTCCTGTCTGGCCTGTAGTCCCCTGTCTTCTGCTCAGCTGCCGTTTCCTCTTTAAATAGCCAAGGGCCTCCTGGATTAAACTCTGTGCTGTTTTGGTTTTGGGCTCCAGCCTGTCCCTTTAAGGACTAGCACACTCCTTCACAGTGATGTATGCGCCTGCTGTCTGCAGCGGCTGAATTTGTTACAATATGTGGTCACCGCATTCCCGTTTACCTTTCGATCCTGATCCTGAAGGGTGCCAGGCACCCGCAGTCAACAGGACTCCCAAGCTGGCTGCAAATTGCCGATTCCAGGGATGATCTCTGCACGAGCAGAGACCGATCATTCGGCCGTGTCACAATCCGGTATCTGTGACATCACAGTTCAGTACCCTGGAAGCAACTGTGATGCCAAAACAAGACCGAGCCACTCTGCTGGGTGCAAGCTGAGCACGTCTATTTATACCCTGATGTCCTGATGAGCACCAACAGCAGGAGAAAGCGTAACTGCAGCTTGATGGGAGTTTGGCTAGACAGGGGTATATTTTAGAATGGACCTGACTTGTGATGGGACCGTATGAATTCACATCACCCACCTGTAGCGTTTTCTTTCCCCCTACCCCCACTTCCATAACTAAAACCGCAGGCAGAGTGCCGGATAACGAAACCTTAATTCTGCTCAGTGACTCACGTGCGTACCCAGTATCATAAAACTGCCTGGCTAATATGGACACAAGAGCAATTGGGCAAATCACTGCAATTATACTTGGGTGGAGGTTTGCTTTTTTTCCCCCCCGTCCTCCCTGAAAAACAAAATGTGAGCAGAAATTAAAAAAAGCTTGGGGTTAATGTACCTCGCTGTTGACTGGCTCGCTGGGGAGCCTGAGACAAGACAACAAATTGGAACTTAATGCTCGTTTAGCCAACAGTGGGAGTCAGAGGTTCATCGCGCGTGGGAACCCAGGGAGAAATGATCTCCAGTCAAGGGGGAATCATCTGTATTTATAAACCCACAGGTGATGGGCTGGCCTTCCGTTGCGGCTTAATCACAGGCAGACAGGAGCTGCTATTTTCAGCCACATTAACACAGCTGTGTCAATTTCTAGGGGAATCAGCTTTGCTTCATCAGACAAATCAACAGGCTCAGCACTGCCTTCTTCTCTCCTGCTTAGATTTATTTTAACCATGAGCTGTAAATATCATTTTCTCTCATTTCCCAAACCACATCCATCTGCGAATACCTCTTGGAGCGCCCAGATCTAGGGTCGTCCCCACCCTTTGCATGACTCCTCTCTCTGTCCCTTCCTCAGCTCACCCTGCTCCACTCAAACTCACTTACCCATGGAAGTTGCTGTTTCAAATCCTGGACTACGATTTTCCGAAAGGATCCCTGATTTTCTCAACTTGAGACACCTTAAAGGGGCCTGCTTTTCAGACGGCGGGTGCTCCGCACTTTCTCAGAAGCAAGACCCTTTTTAAAGCATCTTCAGTTGAGGCACCCAAAACCATTGGTTTAAAATCCTGGCCTTGAAGTCGAATGCTAGTCTCGTCTCCCAAGACTGGCATTTCCCTCGGGACTTAGGCGCCCCACTCACATAGAATTCTAATGAGATTTGAGTGCCTAACTCCCATAGGCACTGCAAACATTTCAGTTAGGCACCTAAATAAGTGGCCTGATTTTCAGAGATACTGAGCTCCCATTGATTGGGAATTGAGGTTGTCTAGCACCTCTGAAAAACAAGCCACTTACGGAGGCGCCTAACTATGGATTGAGGTACCTAATTGAAGCACACAAAGTTGGCATGAGGACACCTGGGCTCTAAGCCAGCCGTCTCGTTCTGAGAGCCCCTTTCTCTGTCCTGGTATAATCAGCATTGTTAAAGTTATCTGACTGGGCTGTCATGTCACAGCCATATCCGCAAAGGAGTTTGCCCCCACTGAACCCACGAATGCAGCTATTTCCTAATTCCCTTTGAGGCACAATGACTGTTTTCCTCATCAGATATTTAAGACAAGTCATCAGCCATTAATTTGAGCATTCATCCAACTAATTGGCAATTGAAGTACTCCACGTTCCGCTCCCATTTACATGGGATGCATGTTAGTCAGTGGAGTGACTCCAGATTTACATAGCTGGAACTGACAACTGAATAGGGCTCATCCAAAGCTGAAAGAGAAGGTAGGCAGAGCCTTGAATAGCACAGGCACCTGTCCTGTATTTGAATGGCCCAGTTCAGGACGTTAGTAGTAAAAGAAAGAAAATAGCAATGGTTAGCCACTCTCCCAGCCTCATAAAAACAAATGGAATCATCGTTAGATAGAGCTTTTCCCATTATATTTTGTTAATAACTTGCCGTTCTCATCGTATCGCATTATGAGGAAAGCATGACGGGCAAAATATCTGTGGTTGATGAAAGAGGTGTCCTGGAATCTCCATATGGAAATCCTAATCATAATTAAAGGCTGTTATTCCCATCACTTAGAAAGGCAGCTCAGTAATTAAATCCGCTGTGCAAAGAATTACTTTTTCTTGTATAAAATGTTTTTTTTTAAACAATAAGTTGAAAATATGAACTGGCTTCACTCACTCCAGGAAGGCTTGGGACCCTCCCTGTGAGTGCTCTTTTGTTCTTGCTATTGGCCTAGCAGATAACAGACCAGATTCTCAACTGTGATCTGGCTCCTTGCACTTCCCAGGCAGACCAATGGAGCTGAATTCTGGCCTTAGGTAGTCAGCTGAGAATTCCTTTGGGGTAAGGGAAATTTCAGCTGGTATAAGACGGTGAAGCCACCCTCTCCAACGCCGGCATAGAGGGCATGTGGAGGGAAGGAGGTGGTGTGTTGGGGCAGAGAGAAGGGGATGGGTCAGTGTGAAGCTCTGCTCTGTTGAGTCTCCATATGGTGTATGGTCCCTTAGATTGCTCTAAGTGACACCCAGTGTGGGTGGTCCCACAAACCAGGGAACCCAAACCCAGCTCTCCCAGTGCCTCTGAACCACTCCCAACACAGGAGAGAATCTAGCCAGAAAGTAATACAAGGCCCCATCCTGCCACTTTTACTCAATTTGCATAGTACCATATCCCCTGTTTCAGTGAAGAAAAAGGGAATACTCATGGAGTAAGGTATATATAGGGATGGCAGAATTGAGTTCAGGGTCCAGCAAGACCTGATTCTGCAAGGTGCAGAGCTGGAGTCCAGGACAGTTGAGTGTGTTCAGCACCTGGCAGGATCAGGCCCTGAGTCTGCACATGGTGATATTTGTATCTTTCAAGCAACGTTTCTGACCGTGTAGAAATGAAAGTTGGAAAATTGCAGATGGTAAGAGTGAGGAATGAGGCCAGGTGCAAACCAGCTCTATGACAAGACTCCTGATTTCACTCCAGTGTGGGAGGAGAGTCTGATTCCAGGGAAGAGAGTGGGAAGGAAATGACAGTAAAACGGAGCAGGACACACAAGGATCTGTACCCCTGGGTGGAGCTGACTGGTGAAAGATCTCACATGAACTGGCCAGGAGGAGAGGAGAAGGACCAATGTGATAAGGAGGGATCAGAGACTCTCCTTATAACCCACTCCTACTAGGCCACCATCAGAAATGGCCATAGGAATTGAGCAAGCATGTGCTCTTAACTATTTGTAGCTATCTGAAAAGCCCTTTGGCTAAAGTGAAACACCCACATGTTGGCAGCAGTTTGGTGGGATACCTACCTGATTTCAGTTCAGACTTCGGTTCTCCCGAGCATACCTGTCCATCCGGACAAAGGAGACCAACCAAGGAACATGCAGGCGATTAACATGACAGCAGCAATGCCGCTCAGGGAAATACATGGCTGCAGTTCACACACCACAGAATTTACAGGCAGAAAGGACCTATTAAGACTATGGAGTTCACCCCCTATAAATGCAGGGAGCAGAGCATATTTGATATTTAACTGACCCTAGTCCTGTTTGGAGCCAAACATGGGACGTTAGTGGCACAAAGGCTTTTTAGAGAGCCAAATTCAGACCCAGTCTAAGATAGTGCAACTGCATGGACATCAAGGGAGTTCTACCAGTTTGCTCCAGGTCTGAATCTGGCCCAGCGAGGCACGCTTCTGGAGCAAATACACATTGCCTGCTCCCTGTAGACTAATAGAACCAGCCTGCCATGGCTGCCTTTAATAACTTTGCAATCAAGTTTAAATTGCCATTGCAAAAGGTTTATAAAAGTTTGTGTTGCCTGCTAATTAAAGCCATGTGAACGCTGGCTTGGCATTAATTTACTATAAAATTAGTGCAAGGCTGCAGTGGGGTATTTGCAAGAAACATGCCCATGACGAACTGCAGCGGGGAGCTGCTGACCTCAGGAATTATCTCCCCAAACCCTCACCACCGCAGATCAGATGCATTTATTCTTGGGAATGCCACATTGCAAATATTGTTGCGTTTCAATTCGTCGGCGACTGATCTGATGGCTTGGAGACAGCAGCTAATTAAAATCTAATTGAAATAAAATCATTTCCAGTTCTGTCTCCTTTCATCGCCTCCCAGAGCAAAAGGTTCCTCACTTTGCACACTGTCTTTCTTCAATCTCATTTATTTCTTTGGTTTGCAAACAGCCCACATGTCATCACTATCTCTGTTCTGAGTTGGCTTCCTGGCACTTGAAGAGGGGCTAAGCTGGACTGCAGGCAAGGAGAGTTTCTGGGAGGGTGATGGCAGGAGGCAGTGGGGAAGGAAGGATGGGGAAAGCCCTGCAGTTGGGGAGGGAAAATGAGATGGAGTGTGGAGGGATAGGTAAGGAAAGGGAGGAGAGGTGTGGAAATGGAGGGAGGCGAGGGGGTGAAGAAAGGAGATGGAGAAAAGACAGGGTGGAGCAGAGGAGGAAAGTGAGGGGAGTGCAGAGAAAGAGGCGAAGGAGACCAAGGGGAGAAGGAGGAGGAAGCTAGGGAATGCCAACTGGTACGATTAATACTATGGTCTCCAGCTCTTTGATGAAATAAATAACATGCAAAGAGATGCCTTCAAGCAAGAAAGGGGAGTGAGACAGGAACGTAGCCTCAGCCCTGCCCTTCTCAATGCAGACATCAATAAGCTGCTTACTCTGCCGGAGCAGCCCCCAAACCTCCCACTAAACGGTGCCAAGATGGACAGCCTGCTCAGCGCAGATGACCCGGCAGTGCTCATACCCACACAACGGAGCCTTTGCATGCTAGCGAGAGGCTACTGCATGAGAGAGCCCGGAGCCCACTACCTTTTACTGAGGAACCTGCCACCTCTCACCCTACATGTACTTTGGCATCAGGGAATTTCAGAGACGCAGAATCAACACGACAAGAGAGAGCTCTGTGGGCCTTGCACAGTATCCGAAAACCAGGCCCCTACCATCTGGGCTGCACTGCGGAAGTCACGTACTGGTGACAGTGGGTGCGGCTGGCCTGGAGCAGAGAATGGCTGAACTGCAGGGAGAGCCAATGCTCTGCAACACGGCTGAGCCTTGCAAAGCATTTCCAGCCCTGCTTCAGCCTCCATTGTCAGCAGTGAGTACATTTCTGAGGGGAGCAGTGACTTAGAGGCCTCAGATTGAGCACCTTCCAAACTAGCCACCCTCCCCTCCCCCTGCAAAAAATTAACAGACATGTTTGAAAAATTGGACCCAAGCACGTTGCCCAAGGTCACAGACTGTGTTCATCAGAGAGTTTGCAATGGGACTCAGGAGTCTTGCTTCTCTGCTTATGGTCGCAAAGATTAGGGCTTAACGGCATTATAACCTTATCACTTTATAGAGAAAGGGATCAAGCACAATTAGAAAGCCTGCAGCTGCACTTTTCCATGTACACAGGATCTCTCCTCATAATGGCTGCAGGACAGAACTAGGACAATTCCCTCTGCTCATCATTATACATAACCGAGCATTCAGCTTCTGGTGCCGTCGCAGTAAAAACAACAGGGGCCCCAACCCCCCGCCACAAAGCACTAGGGGCTTAATCCAGCTGCCCCTTAAGTCACTGCAACGATTCCCATGGACTTCAAGAGCCTGATCTAAGTCCCACTGGCAATTGGAGATGGATGTTTGGCCAACGCACATTGCAATGACATAACACAGCCCTGGGGGCTCATCATTGTCTTCTCCAGACCTGCCATGCCGACCACCCCAATGCTCAACATTCGACAAGGCTCCAGGGAGACAGGAGAGTGCCAATTGCAGAGGGCAGAGTAAAGATCACAACCTCGTGCAATAGTGAATCTTCATGCTGGCATATGAAAAATGCAAAACTCGGGCAGACGCTTACCAAGTACAGAGCCAGCTACTCCAGACACATGGGAAAAAGAAACGGGGTGACAGAATGCTGAATGGAAATCCATGGAGGAATAGTTCTGTAATCAACATGACAGGGGAGAGATTGAAACCGAGAGACGTTCTGTCCTTTGAGATGTAGAGGGGCTTTTACCTCAGGCATTAAGAAATAGTTGGGGAGGAGCCTATCCATTTCTCATTCAAAAGCGAGGACGAAAAGCTGTGCCTAACTTGAGCAGCGATGGCTGAAATACCCTCCCAATATACATCAGCCTGAGCCATCAAATCAAGAAGTGGACACACTATATAAACCCCAATTACCGCTGTGAAACTCTCTCCTAGACACACACACTTGAGACAGTATTAACTCCAGCAAGACTGGCACATCTTGTCATGCCCATAAAGTTCTTGACATTGAAACTGAGAGAGAGAGAGAGAGAGAGAGTGCTAAGGGAGAAAGGGGCTGAGGAAAGAGAGAGGAGGAAGAAGGGTGAAGATCCCAACAAGCAGGTTCAATTTGCCTGAAACATTTGCTCTTGTATATTTTTTCCCAGTGACTTGACAGCTTAGCGGGACTAACAAAGACCACAAAAGGGGGGGCGGGGGAGAAAAAAGGAAAGGAAAGAAAGAGAAATAAACACACAAGGTGCTTTCAGGCAGCTCAGCTTCCACACCAAGGTCTTTGGAGATAAGTCCCTTCGTGCTCCCTCTCAGCAAACATTTTCCTGCTTTTATCCATTTGTATTTTAAACTGTGTCAGCCGAATGTGGCCCCTGCTGTGATTTGGGCCAGACAGTCTATCTTGAATCAGCCAGTTGACTGCGTGGGTTGCATGCAGCTAGGAAAAAGTAAAAGCCAACTGAGAACGCCCTGCTGGGAAGTCTGAAAGAAACAAGGATGGCTAAGAGCTGGGAATACAGCTCCTCCCCTACCCCAACCCCTCACCCGTTCAAGGTAGGGTGAAAGAGACATGGAGACAGGTTGTGGAAAGGAGGTACTGGGAGGACAGCAGTACAGAGATGAGATGGGACAGAGGGAGCTCTGGAAGGCTACAGGCATAAAGACAACACCTTCATGGAGTGGGACAGAGGGGGACAAGTGTACAGACTGGCCTCTCAGGGAATGAGGAGACCGATAAAGCGCTGTGGGGATCGAACCCCATTACTGATGCAACAGAAGGTGCTTGGTGGGGGGATAATGGCATGGAGACATCCCCCTGATGGAGAGGCATGTAGGGGGCTCTGGAGATGGGAGAGATATCGGTACAGAGACGGATCCCTTACTGAAGTGGAAGCAACAGCCTCAGAACACTTTTCTCTTCCCACTTCCCCAAGGCTTTGCTTTCGCTCCATCCCTCCCACCCCCCATGAGGTGCCTCATGGATAAAAGCTTCCCCAGAGAGCCCCCCGATGCTAGTTCTCTTCTCCGGTGAGGCCCACGGGTGGCCCTTCTGAAGCACCAGGGCACTAGAGATGACTCCTTTTCATACTGTATGGTGTTTCACTCGAACAAATTTCTCCCCATTACTAATCCTCACAAGAGGTTGCAGGGGATCGCACTGATCAAATGATACCTGCATTCGCCAGAATGTGGCGGAGTCATCACTACATAACTCAGCTTTCTCTCTCTCTCAATATTCACAGCAGCTTAGGGGCTAAACGAACTTGGCTTGAGGAAGAAAGCAGGGAGGACTTTTTGCCTCCGCGATATTCACAACAACGGGGCTCAAGAAGCAGCGGCAGCACTGGAGGCAGAAGAAACTGCCAGGATATAAGGGGAACCCTTTTAAAGGGGGCCCCTGGGAGGCTAATGGGATCCAGAGCTTGCTCTGAGTGCTGGGCCAGGTCAGGTGGAAACGGAACTTGTCTCTCTCTAACTGCTGCTCGGTGCCCTCTGCGGATGGAGCATGGTAGATCTCAGGCCAGCTCCCACCCGCCTACAACAGCACCCCACCATCACAATTAGCCTACCTTTTTGGCCCTCCTACCCAGGAGGCAGCAGAGGGAAGGGCTCATGGAGACTGAACTCCTCTCTCGCCCCAGAGGGAGTGCCAGCAGGTCAGGACTGAGAGAGATACTGACCTGGGAGCATGTGGGAGACGCTTACCCTTGCACTGTCTGTGCTTCACCTCTCCTGTGGACCCAGCGCCTCAGGCTGGTTTCCAAAGCTGCCTAAGGGATTTGGATGCAATCCCATTGACATCAATGGGGATGAGGGCTCCAAATGCCCTAGGCAGCATTGGTGGAGCTCAGCTTCAGTCTCCAGGGCTTTTCATCAGGCAGAATCAAGCCCTCAGCTTTCCCTTGGCTCCTCACAGACTGGGAGCAGCAGGAATAAGCCGAACATCTCCCTGCCCCACGGTGAGTAAGAAGGTCTAGATACTACCAGGACCTACACATACTCTGCCTTTATTACTGTGAGACTACACAGAGAGACATGGATCAAAAGACAGACAGATTAGACAGAGAGGATGAGGGGAAGCAGAACAGGAGGTTATTATCCAGCAATATTCTTTGGACAATAATTACATCAACTTCATTCGGAAAAAATAATGTTAAAAAACAATTCGTGAGAACCCCCAGATTTGATTCAAGGGGAGAAGGGATGGGAAAAGTCACTTCAGCCTCTGGACTGTTGTAAAAAATGTCCCCATCAGTACCAATGCCGATGTCTCTTCATATTAATGATGAGTCTGAGTGTATCAATTCCGTGCTCCCAGAGAGCTGAGAGAAAACACGTGCCAAGGTCAGGGCTAAATGGCTTAAATGTATCTATTGTCATCCACATAATGTACTGTCACCCTCATAATAGCAAATGAGATCCTTTTTCTCCTCTTTTCTTCTTTAATAATCCTATACAAGTGATGTAATTCTTTATTCATAAATGATATAGGATGAGTCCTTAAAAATAGTGTGTGCCGTTTTTAATTAATATCAATGTGCAAGTAAAATCTGAAAGGTAGGAAATGTTCACTGCTCATTTCTGACCAAAAAGTGTTTTGTTTTCTTGTTTCTCTCTTTTTTTTTAAAAATTACCTAACAAATATCAGGAATATCAAGTTGTGTCTGTCTGAAGAAGTCATTAGAGGCCCCAGAAATGCAGATTTGGGCCTTTCTGAACCCTCATTTGAAGAGTAAGGGACCTCATCTCTTTAACAAAGACATCTTTTCTCCCATGTGTTCCCTCCGGGCCTCAGGTGTAAATAAAGGTGATGGTAAAACCAAATCCTGCCTTCAACCAGTGGGCTTAAATCAGTCTGACACCCCTTTCTCTTTGAATGAATCAGGTTCTCTGATAATGGTAATCCTACTAAGTTCTCCAGCTGTCCTCAGAGTCTTTCAGGAAACAAAGGATAGACAAGACCTGAACGTCTAATGTACACAACAACCAGTAAACGAACAAAAACAACTACAAAACTAACAGAATGCAGCTTTCTAGTCCTTTCCACGTAAATCACTGTGGTACATTGACTCCTCTAAAAACAACGAGGAGTGCTTGTGGCACCTTAGAGACTAACAAATTTATTTGGGCATAAGCTTTCATGGGATATAACCCACTTCGTCAGATGCATGGAGTAGAAAATATAGTAAGCAGGTATAAATATACAGCACATGAAAAGATGGGAGTTGCCTTACCAAGTTGGGCGGGGGCAGTGCTAACAAGGCCAATTCAGTGAGGGTGGATAAAGTGGGTTATATCCCACGAAAGCTTATGCCCAAATAAATTTGTTAGTCTCTAAGGTGCCACAAGCACTCCTCGTTGTTTTTACTGATACAATGCAAACAGACTAACACATCTACCCCTCTGAAAATTGTCTCCTCTGGAATCAAGAGCCCTTTTCCCCCCACTGAAATTCTCAGCAGCTATTGTAAGAAAATCTACAACAAACAACTGTGCAATCATCGAGTCCGAGAGGATCAGCCTACTCGTTACAACCCAAGCTACATTCACTCACAAGCACATATGCGTGTGAGCCCACGGAAAGACAAATGCCCACTTACTCACTCCTTGACCTCAAGGCCTTGCCACCCCATGGGAGACGGGCTTTGTCTGTTGTTTAGAGAAGAGGAATGACCCTTCCAATGAAAGGCAGAGCCCAAATGTGCTTTACCGATGCTGGCTTCTGACTGCCAGAGCTGAGGCTTGCTTAGCAGGTTCCTGTTGCTCAGGACGATTTAACATTTTCTTCCACTTTTCAGAGGCTGGTGGGAAATGAGTTGGAGGCTCTGTGTCTAGTTCCCAGCATCCACAACATGAAAGTGACCAACAAGATCGGCCTCTTGATTGGCAGTTTCAGCAGAGAGGCTGAAAAGTAAACGGGCCAATGGAGGCTGCAAAAGCTTCTTGCCCCTGTTGTAGATGTAATCCTTCCAGGTCAGGCGTGAGGCACATTAATGGGGCAGCAAGGGGGGGAAGCTGGCATCATCGCTGGTGGTGTTCCGTGAATGAACAGAAGGATTCTGGGGGGAGGGATAGCTCAGTGGTTTGAGCATTGGCCTGCTAAACCCAAGGCTGTGAGTTCAATCCTTGAGGGGGCCATTTACGGATCTGGGGCAGAAACTGGGGATTGATCCTGCTTTGAGCAGGGGGTTGGAGTGATGACCTCCTGAGGTCCCTTCCAACCCTGATAGTCTATGATTCCCATATTCTACCCATGCTCTAGACGGCTTGTGGTAGAACATGGGGATGCTTCTTCTGCTCTGAGCCCCATCACCTAGGCTGTAGGTGGCATTTCCTCTCATGCCACAAAGGATAAGCCAACCCAATGGCATGTGGCGCTGGGCTTCATTGTTCCTGGCTGAGCCTGTCATCTTCTATTCAGAGCTTGGCTTCCTGCCAGATACTGGCACCAAGCAGCCTTTCACCTGCCAGTTACACTAGACTGCAGTGGTGAAAGGCAGTTCCAGGGTTTATTATTGTCTTAAGCCAGGCACTGACAGCTAAAAAGTCTCCCGCGGGCCGGAGGGCAGAAGATTAGAGCTAGGAGAAGGGGTAATGAGAGACTAAGGCATTGTCTATGCAGGGATTTCAGCCACCAGTACAGCTGCACCCATGCATGCACCTAGGAGACATTATTTCCACTGGTGCAACATGATTTGTACTAGCGGGTTGAATTGTGCGGTATCAGTGTCATTTGTGTCTGAACTAGGAGTTTTCACTGAAATCCCGGTGCATGCAAGGCCTAAGTTATGAGTAAGGTTGCCAACTGTGTAATCACACAAACCCAAACACCATTGCCTCGCCCCTACCCCACCCCTTCTCTGAGGCCCTGCCCCACTCATGCCATCCCCCTCTATCTGTCGCTCACTCTCCCCAACCCTCACTCACTTTCGGCGGGCTGGGGCAAGGGGTTCGTAGTGTGGGAGGGGGCTCCGGACTGAGCCTGGGGCAGGGAGTTGGGGTTCAGGAGGGGGTGTGGGTTGCAAGCTGTGGGAGGGATTTTGGGTGCAGGAGGCGGCTCAGGAATGGTGCAGGGGGCTGGGGTATAGGAGGGGGTGAGGGGTGCGGGCTCTGGGAGGGAGTTTGTGTACAGGAGGGTACTCCAGTTTGGGGTAGGGGGTTGGAGTACAGAAGGGGGGTTGGGGTGCAGGCTCTGGCCAGGAGGCACTTACCTGGGGCGCTTATTTTTCCTGGTCAGCGGTGTAGTGGGGCTAAGGCAGGCTCCCTGCCTAGCCCTGCCCTGGCCCTGCACAGCTCCTGGAAGAAGCCTGTGGCTTCCCGGGGGGTTGGGGAGCAGGGGACTCAATGCACTGCCCACACCGCAAGCGTCGCCCCTGCAGTTCCCACTGGCAGCCAATAGGAGCTGTGGTGTTGGCGCTCAGGGCTGGGGCAGCACTTGGGATCCCCTGCTCCCTGGCAAGGGCCACATAGATGTGCAGGCCACTTCCGTGAGCAGAACGGAGCCAGGGCAGGTAGGGAGCCTGCCTTAGCCCTGCTGCTCTGCTGGACTTTTAGCATCTAAAATCTCCCAGTTTGGCGTCAGTAGCCTCTGGGAGATAGGGCCTGATTCCAGGAGACTCCTCGCCAAACCAGGAGTGTTGGCAACCCTAGTTATGAGGAGAAAGGCAGTGCCCTCAGTGAAGGGATAGTTAAGGGAGAATGATGGCCCACATCATTCTAGCCCCAAAGGCCTGCTTGCACTTACTTCTGCGAGTCCTGTGCTATTTCCATCAGACTGGAGTGTCTGGATGAGCGACAGGGGCCCTCGCTCACACCCCTTGTACGAACAGGCCACAAGTACCCAGAAAATACCAGTAATTTAATACTGCAAGAAAACAAGAGATCTTTCTGTTCATAGCATAGCTCAGAAAGAAAAAGCTGCCACCCTGATGCAACACATCCTCAGGTACACACCCCTTGACGTTGTGCTGTGCACAGCAGGGGCTGGGGTGGAGGAACCAGTCACAAAAAACAGACTCGGCCCCAACCACTGCCCAAATCACACAGGGAACTCAAGGGCCAGCCTGTGAGTCCGTTTAGCAGCAGCAGCCCTCCCCTCCCCCGCCACCATGAGCAACCCTGCTTAAGCCCATGGGGCCAGTAATGACTCACCCATGTGAGTAAGGGCCTCATAATCTGCTCCTAACTGTGGCAAATCCTTACCCCAAGTCCTGTCTTGTGGGACTCCCAGTGCAAACAAGAACCAGGATGAAGAGCTCTGGGAGAAAAAGAAAGAACCCTCCCCTCCCCGCAACACACACATTTTCAATCCTCAAAAAAGTTTGTCCCAGTTCCTTTTATTTCTGCATTCGCTGGTCCTGTCCCTGCTATGTAATGAACATCCTCCAGGGTTACAATTACTCCTGAGCTACCTCGAGAAAGGAAATGGATCTCATTCGCACATGAAATGCCATATCAGCGCTCACCATATAGAATTAGTGCTGGTAGATTTCTCTGACTAGAACATGTAAGTCATCGCAGATGGGTTACAAGAATCAGCTGAGGCCAGATGGCGGGGTGTGGAACTTAAACAATGCTCTTTACGGTAGGATTGCACATGCTGGCAAAAGATTTTCCATTTTCATTTAGATTTAAAATCACTCAAGTGTACACTCTGTGTAATTCATTCCAGGAATGGAGAGGAAACTACCCCAGAAAGGTGTGGAATGTATTGTTCTTCTCTGGTAGAACCAAGTAGAAATAAAGGACAGATCACCTGCTGCTGTAAATCAGCATAGCTCCATAGAAGTCGATGGTTTACAATGAAGCTACGCCAATTTATGCCAGATGAGGATCTGGCCTGGACTTTGAACCTAACTCTGCATCGACTTCTTTCAGAGCTGAGGGTGCTCACTACCTTGCAGGAGCAGATATACTATAGCTTAAGTTAAAATTCGTTTCACACCCTCCCCAGACAGAATAGGATGCTCGTCACCGTCATAACCAGCAGAACTAAACCTCAAACAGTGATTCTTAAGAGAGCTGGAAGCTGGTAATGGGACCCAGCCAAGGTTAGTGGGGGGAAAAAAAAAACCAACAAAAAAGAAAAAACCTCACACGCTTGCTGAGATGCAGCACACCTCCACTGCTGCAATAAAGACAAGATTGAATTGCAGAAAGTGGCTGCAGGTCTTGTTTCTATACGTTTCCATGTTGTGCTCCAACAGGTCGGAATATTGTTAGCAATTCCGTCTGCAGAGGAGACATTGCTGAGCTGGGTAAAACATGTGGTAAATTTCCTTCTGCATTCATCTTAGACCAGGTGAAGGCATCTGATTATAAAGGCTTGGGGCTTATTTGCATTATGGGATTCCCAATACTCTTCCTGAAATGGTCAGGAACATTATGCAAATTAGCTAAAGGGGAAGCGGCTATAAATGTCTCAGTTGACCGAACAACTTTAATCTCAAAACTGGCTACTTTTCCAATTACCTCGTATGTCTTTTGCCACTGACTGCTTCATAAAGCAAACCCAGTCTAGCCTAAGCCGGCTCTTAAAGGGGATCCCTGAGTTGTCACGTTAGAAGTAAGGAAATCCTATTCCATTTTCTACCCTTGTGCATGGGCCATTATCTTTGAAAACTCATGGCGATCGGGGGAAGTCCTGGACGACTGGAAAAAGGCTAATGTAGTGCCCATCTTTAAAAAAGGGAAGAAGGAGGATCCTGGGAACTACAGGCCTGTCAGCCTCACCTCAGTCCCTGGGAAAATCATGGAGCAGGTCCTCAAGGAATCAATTCTGAAGCACTTAGAGGAGAGGAAAGCGATCAGGAACAGTCAGCATGGATTCACCAAGGGCAAGTCATGCCTGACTAATCTAATTGCCTTCTATGACGAGATAACTGGCTCGGTGGATGAGGGGAAACAGGTGGACGTGTTGTTCCTTGACTTTAGCAAAGCTTTTGACATGGTCTCCCACAGTATTCTTGCCAGCAAGTTAAAGAAGTATGGGCTGGATGAATGGACTATAAGGTGGATAGAAAGTTGGCTAGATTGTCAAGCTCAACGGGTAGTGATCAATGGCTCCATGTCTAGTTGGCAACCGGTATCAAGTGGAGTGCCCCAAGGGTTGGTCCTGGGGCTGGTTTTGTTCAATATCTTCATTAATGATCTGGAGGATGGTGTGGATTGCACCCTCAGCAAGTTTGCAGATGACACTAAACTGGGAGGAGAGGTAGATATGCTGGAGGGTAGGGATAGGGTACAGAGGGACCTAGACAAATGAGAGGATTGGGCCAAAAGAAATCTGATGAGGTTCAACAAGGACAAGTGCAGAGTCCTGCACTTAGGACGGAAGAATCCCATGCACTGCTACAGACTAGGGACCGAATGGCTCGGCAGCAGTTCCACAGAAAAGGACCTAGGGGTTACAGTGGACGAGAAGCTGGATATGAGTCAACAGTGTGCCCTTGTTGCCAAGAAGGTCAATGGCATTTTGGGATGTATAAGTAGGGGCATTGCCAGCAGATTGAGGGACGTGCTCGTTCCCCTCTATTCAACATTGGTGAGGCCTCATCTGGAGTAGCGTGTCCAGTTTTGGGCCCCACACTACAAGAAGGATGTGGAAAAATTGGAAAACGTCCAGCGGAGGGCAACAAAAATGATTAGGGGAGTGGAACAAATGACTTATGAGGAGAGGTTGAGGGAACTGGGCTTGTTTAGTCTGCAGAAGAGAAGAGTGAGGGGGGATTTGATAGCAGCCTTCAACTACCTGAAGGGGGGTTCCAAAGAGGATGGAGCTCGGCTGTTCTCAGTGGTGGCAGATGACAGAACGAGGAGCAATGGTCTCAAGTTGCAGTGCGGGAGGTCTCGGTTGGATATTAAGAAACACTATTTCACTAGGAGGGTGGTGAAACACTGGAATGAGTTCCCTAGGGAGAGGGTAGAATCTCCATCCTTAGAGGTTTTTAAGGCCCAGCTTCACAAAGCCCTGGCTGGGATGATTTAATTGGGGATCGGTCCTGCTTTGAGCAGGGGATTGGACTACATGACCTCCTGAGGTCTCTTCCAACCCTAATCTTCTTTGATTCTATCATTCTATGAAATCCCTCATCCTCTTGAAAATTCCAGACTAAAGACCCATTGGATTAAAAAAGAGAGAGAGCTTCAGGGCCTGGGAGCGCTGAATCAGCAAACACCAACCAAAACAAAAATGCTGTTTTAGGGGTACACAACAGGAACGGCATGGAGAAAAGAACCATTCGTAGCCATTTCAAAGGTCTAGAACAGGAACGAGATAAGCTGGTTGGCAAAGTATATAAATCCTGCCCTCCCCTATCCCAGACCTTTGGTCCCATGCAGAATCAAGCTTGAAGCTGCACCAAGAAGCTGCACCTTTCTTAAGGTCCCCAAGCATTGAGCTATATTACACCTTCCTCCCCACTCTTAGCTTGCCTGCTTCTAGTTGCAAGCCAGGGTTGAGATATCACCAGTGAATGCCTGTTCCATGATGACTTCCACCATGCCTGGAAAGGCAGGGGTGGGGAATCTCAAGAAAGCCCAGCATTGCAGAGTGGAGGGACACCCTACAGCTGAATCTGAATTCTATGGCTTAGGCTCATTACTCTGGAAAACAGACAATATTTTCTGTCCCTGGTAAGGCCAGTAAAATAGGCAGACAGCCTCACCTGTGGTACTTTGGACTTAAAGCTGAAGCCAGAAAGTGAAGGGGAATGAAAAACCTTTGGGATCAGTTTCTATCTTGGTATTTATACCTCACGAGGTTTCTGAGCACCTGAGTTTGAGCTGCGAGAGAGTCTGTCGGGTTTCTGGGACTTCTTTTCCCACACCTGAACCAGTTTCTCTGTTCCTAATCAGAACCTCAAGTTCCTCCGATTTACGTCCACGCTGGGTTTCAGGAGTTTTCACCCTAGTGGTTAAAGGGCATAACTCTTCTTCAATCAGGACTGTGGCTAAGTTTCACGCTGGAAAAGCGAGAAAGCATTTGACACTCTCTAGGGGAGAGACTTCTAAATATGAAGCGGCTGATCTTTTAACAGGAACTCTCTAAACAAATGACTCTTGTTAAGGAATAGGGAACACTATCCAGAGAACCTCTCAATTTGGTTATCGGAAATTACTTCATTGTTGTTGCATGTTGACAGTTGCTGAGTTGCTTCTGAGTTTACTAGATTAGAATGTCCATATTTCCCTTCAGAGATACCTTGATTTATTTTACTCCATTCATTATTTAAGCTGGATACCTTGGTGTAATATTGAAGACTGACTCATTCTTTATTATAAATTGCCACCATATATCCTAGGAGGCTCTGTGATCTAACTAGCCTTCGATCCAGTGGGAAGAGAAGAAACCCATCTTGATTCCTTTGTAAGTATAAGGAATTGCTGAACTTCCTTTTTATATTGCCTGCGTAACTGAAAATGCCTTACCACAGAAAGAATTCTTAAAACTTAATTTACTTTTTCAACATCTGTGCTATTTGCTTGCTGCTGCTGCTCTTTTTGCTACAGCAAATCAGCCAGGCAGCTCAGGATCTGCCCTGCTGTTGTTATCTGAGTTTCTGGCACTGCAGGGGGCTATTGAAATTCCTGCCATCCAAAATGTATTACTGGAAATTGTAAAGGGGGAGAAAAAAACCCATGAAAACATGTATGATTATGTTAGATCATCATGTTTCTGTTTTTTAAACTCCGTTTGTCCCCTTTTAGGACCTGATCTTGCATGTTGTTCAGCAACTGTGATCATCATTGGGAGTTGAAGGGGCTCACGATGGAGCATCTTTAACTGCGAGATTTTTCACCCCATCTCTTTCAGTGGTGCCTGAGTGACATGCTGGATGCTTATTCCTGTGTCCACCGAGGATTTCCCAGTCTTCGACAGGGTTCACCCCTTGTGTACAGCATGTTCTCCAGCTCCCATCAAAACAGGTTTCAGAGGGGTCGCCGTGTTAGTTTGTCTCAGCTGAAAGAACGAGGCGCTTTCCCAGTCTTCGACAGGGTTCACCCCTTGTGTACAGCATGTTCTCCAGCTCCCATCAAAACAGGTTTCAGAGGGGTCGCCGTGTTAGTTTGTCTCAGCTGAAAGAACGAGGCGCTTTCGTGGGCTAAAACCCACAGAGGGAGCCAGCCCAGACCACTGGATCTAACCTCCCCCAAAACTGGGGAAAATTGGGGTCTGGATCTAGGTGTGAATATGAAATTCATAGCTTGGGTCCATCTCTACAATGGGATAAGCAGAAACACCAAATATAAGAACAGCTCCCTACCACAGATATGGATCTGCATCCAGATAAGAACTTTAGGGCTCAGACCCATCCCTACTTTCAAGTAAAATATGGAAGGCAGGGGTACTTAACCAAGGAGGAAGGGAGGGCACTGGACAGTGCGCTTTTCATTTCAGCTGATCCCACAGCACTTCGCAGCCTTAATAAGTTGCTGTAACTTGCTCTAGGTAAGGATCACTTCAAATACCGCTGAAGTGCAACCACCTCTAGAGAGAAATGTGGTAGCTGCTTCACAGTGCACAGCAACAGTTTAGGGAAAGGGAGAAAGGCCAGCATAGCATATCCAATTGAAACCAAAGTTGGGAATTAAAACACAACTACCTGAGCTGGAATTCAGCACAAGTACCAAGGTTAACATCCCTAATTCTTACCAAAAGCTGGATCTTTAATGACTAAAAGCAGTGAGGACCTCTGTTTACATCTCGCCTGAAGCAGACTGTATCTTTGAGCACGGCACTCCCCAGCCATCCCTACCTAACTTCAAGCTTTTGGTGCAGTGGCTGGGAGAGAATATATCTAGAGGGAAAGTGACACTGAAATACACAAGAAGTGCAAAAGGGGCCTATACACGGGATGTAGAGAACAGATATTCCTTGAATGGTTAATAATTATTAATTCCGCTTGGCACACAAAAATTAGAAAAGCTATCCACCCCGGTTTATCTCAAAATAGGACCCAGCAAGGAAGTAAAAACAGTAAGAAAATGACTCATGTTATGTGAGACACTTTGTCTAAGGACCCACAGATCAGTTAAGGTTATGAGTTCCACTCCTCAAGAATGGAAACTAAAATGAATACATGAGACTATTGTTAATGGCTTAACAAAGAAGCTCTCTCAATCGGCATATGGATAAAATCTCTTTTTTCCCTCCCAGCCTAGCTCAAAAGAACTCCAAAAAGCTACCAGTGCAAAGTGGCCCATTGCACACAATGAGTGGATCAAGAGACAGATGGGGAAGCTGTGAGTTAAACTAGAGATGATTTGCTGTGAGACTGAAGGTAAAATGGGACAAACTGTGTGTTACCCCAAGAAATCCAAACCACCTTTTCACTCTAAATAAGAAGCTGCTCTTTTGTATGTCCTTTGAGTCAGATCTACATCTTTCTATACATTCACAGCATCTCTTGTTCTCTTGCAAACCCTAAAGAATATGAAATGCTTATGTACAATAAAGTGATGTATGAAGTGTAGATTTAGAAGATACAGGATTTTCTTGGCTTTTACTGTAAATAATTGTTGCACTCCAGAAGTAATTGTATTGTATGGCACAAGGAAGAAGGAACGTTGAAAGATACAAATCAGCTTATAAGTTTGAATTACTAAAAGAAAATGCTTAAGTGGGGGGGTGGGAACTCCAACTAATAACATGGACTAATATTGAAATACAGCCCTTAAAATGAATCAAACATAAAAAGCCTCCAAAAAGAAAAGGACTGAAGAAATTTGTTATATACTATCACCATCTACTGGATGCCAATGGAAGCAGTAGAGAAACAGAGAGCTGAAATCTGAGCACTCAGTTGGCAAATGGCCAAAAGAAATCAGAGGGTGCCCCCCCAACGAGCACTGGAATCATCAAGGTGTTTAAAATTGAGGTCACCATGTGGGAACCTAGAGCTAGCTGAAACCACGTGCCGTGGTCAACCTCTCCCTTCATCCAGGGTCACAGAATTGACTGAACCCATAAAGAAGCTGCAGAATCCCCAGTGTGACTGACACCCAGACCAACTGAGTAGAAAGGAAGAATTCTTTCATCAAACTAGCTGCATCTACAATGGGCTTAGGTCGACCTAACAATATCACTGAGTTTGAAATTTTTCACAGCCCCTGAGCTATGTAGCTTGGTCAGTCTAAATTTTAGGTGTAGTCCAGGCCTGAAGGTGATCTTACAGAGTTTACATGCTTTAGTGAGACCTCAAGTAACCATATTTAGATTTAACTAATGGTATCTGTATGTTCTCCTTTATAAGTGCAAGCAAATTGACCTAAGAGAGATCTGAACCGTAACTTTAAGCAATTGCTTTAGATATTCTAACTTGTCCCTTTCCCCTCAAACCATTCAAATAGCAGCGACCACATTCTTGAAAGTGCTTTAAAGACAAGAGCAGCCTTACTCCGTGGAGGAATACTGGAAGTGTGCTAAATGTGTTAGGTGCTAAAGGATTGATGACTGATGTCACAAGTAAATGTAATAAAAAAGAAACCTGGTGACTTGCATTGTTCCTTGATGTTACTACTGAGCCTATCCATACTACATGACAATTGCTGGAAGGACTGTACTGGTGCCTTCAGTACAGCCTAGAATATTTGTTGTATCTACACTTGATTAATGAACTGTCGATCGTATACTGATGTGATTCTGAGTTAATTCATACATTGCTGATTGGTTAAGAATAACCAAGTGTCCTGATTTGAGAAAAGCTGTTCAAAGTAAAAGTTCACCAAAACAGAACCGAGCATTAAATTATTAAGCTAACACTCCCTGGACTCAATGCAAAGGGGTTGCCCTATTAGATTCCATTCAAATGTTGTCCATAATATTTTCCATTTAGCACGTACATTTTGTTAGATTTTAGCTTTAAAATTTAACTGGCACTTTGACGATAACATTAATAAAATAGACGCCCTTTCATTCTCACACCCCGTCCACAAGCAGAAACAACACGGACACTGATTTCAGGATATTGAAAGTAGTATGACCTGTTGAAATGGCCATCTCAGTCTGTTAAACTCACACCCTTTTCTTTTTAATAAACGCATTTGATGTATCATCTCCATTTTTAAACATCAGAGAGAAACCCAGGTATAGTTGAAAATCCCAGGCTTTTCAACGCCCCATAGCAGGCGCCTGAAGTGAGTCGAACCAGAATCATATTTTTTACTTGAACTGGAACCGAAATTGAATCCTAATTTTGTCCTGTCTAGCAACCCTGAATTGGAACTGAGTTGGGGGGTGGGGGTGGGAGGGAGGAATGTGTTACTGGTTAAAATAAAGGTTCCACATTTTTTAAGCTCAATAGTTTTTTAAAAAGTTACAGTGATCTTATTTTCATTACAAAAGAAAACAAAATAACTAATAGGCATGTGATTGCTACCAAAAAGGCTTTCCCCAGTCATTAGAAGATGAGATGAGAATGAGAATAGAAGGAGGCTAGCCCACACAAGTAGGGAGGGATAGGGGAAGCTGCCTGCACACCATATGGGACAGCAGGGGCCCCAGCTGGGGAGAGAAGAGGTGGAATGCTCCCTGGTCCCAGAAGTTAACAATAACTCTTCGCCCAAGGAAAAAGGAAACAGGTCCCCAACCTTCTCCGTGATAGACAGGCTTCCTCCCACCCATCCCCAACCCCTGGGGCAGCTCCTCCCTCCAGCTGCCCCACTTCAGCCAGGGCCCATGCCCCAAACTCACTTCCCCATTGAAGCAAGCCTCACAACCTCTCCCAAACCCTGTCCTCCTCCCTCTGGGGTGCCAAATCTGAAATCTCATGACATCTCCGAAAAGGAAGAGATATCTGGACAAAGGATACCCCCCAAAAGGATTGGGCCAATTCTTGATTCATTTGCAGATGAGACATGTCTCAATAAGAAAGAAAACATAGTCAACTACTGGGAGCATCAAAAAATGTCATGCCCAAGCTGTAACAACTGGCAAAAAATTGTACGGGCAGTTCCAGCAACAATGATGAGTGCTGAAAGAACGTTTTAAAGCCTCAAATTTTTCTTGTGACCACAGAGGTCCAACATGGCAGAACAAATATTAGAAGATGTTATTTTAGTTCACTCACACAAATTGTTCATTAAAAAAAACCGTGTTGATTTGACGACACATGAACACTAGGAACTAAACTCTTGTAAAGTTAAAGTTAAAAAATAAATAAATGGTCAAAAATAAAAATAGTTTTTATTTTAAGTTTCAACTCTCTTTTTTGAATTTATGTCCACTAAGACTGAAATTTGATTTGAACCATTTCAAACTGGTGACCAAACCATGGGTTGTTTTGTTTTGTTGGCGGCTTACACCAGAACTGAACCCGAATACACTGGATGCAGCTGAACCCAAACCTGAACCAAGCCAGATAAATACTGTTTTGACTCCCTGCCCACTCCTTAACACCGTCATGGGGCAATGATTCTTCACAGATTCAGGGGATAGACTGCCACCTGCTGGTTCATCAGCACCATTGTATAAGCATGTAGCAAGGGCCACCTATGATCATCTCGCTGAGTCAGTTCCACATTTGGATTCAGCCAGCACAGGTCTATCCAGCTAAGAGAATTCAGTATTGACTATTCAGTACTATCTTAACCAACAAATACATGCTCATGCACACGTCTCTTATTTTATTTTATTTTCCTCATAACCTACCAGTTTCCCTAGGCTTTAGTGAACACCCCCATGGGAGACAAGTCTCACAGTTTGAGTCCACCCGTATTAAATATGACTTCATACGAAATCCGATAAAGAGTAAATTACCCATTTGTAAATATCAAACGCGGGTTGTTTTGTGAAAAGTTCAGCATCTTGGGTTGGGCTTTTTTTATTTTATTATTTTCATTTTAAGCTTTGTCAATACTGAATGCACTTCTCTTCCTGGAACCTGTATAATAATGAGAGAAACTGTTTATTTTTCTCCTTAAAGGGATGAAGTATTTTTTGCCGATATTTTGCATGTCCATAAAAACGATTTACAGGATTGAGTGGATGCCGAGGCTGAATCTCTTTGACGGCTCAGGGGAAGGGAGAAGGTTGCTCCAGGGCAAGATTTCAAGGCAGCTGTTTCTAGCAATGAGGACAAAGGCCTTTATGTGAAAGAGCATGGGAGCATAGAAGCCCAGGATTGAATGGACAGTGAAAATAATTCCCTTCAAAGGCTGGAAAAGAACAGCCTTTGAATGTCTTGACTATTTAGATTGAAAGCTCTTCAAGGCACGAATTTGCATTCACTATATGCTTGTACAGCGCCTGGCACAATGGTGTCCTGAGCTCAGCTGGGGTCTCTAGCCAATACTGTAATGCAAATGAATAAGAACAGCAGCCAGCCTATTAATGGTGTAGATTATACCTGGAAACTCACACATGGATGGAATTTTCACTCCACCAAGTTGTTTAATTGGGTTTTATTCATTTGGAATAAGCCACCACCTGACACAGAGCTGGGGTTGAACAGCAATCCCATGTGTTTTTCAGACCATTCATAGATGTGGGGGATGGGATTTGCCTCTTAATCATAGAATCATAGAAGATTAGGGTTCGAAGAGCCCTCAGGAGGTCATCTAGTCCAACCCCCTGCTCAAAGCAGGGCCAACACCAACTAAATCATCACAGCCAGGGCTTTGTCAAGCCGGGCCTTAAAAAACCTCCAAGGATGGAGATTCCACACACACCCCAGGTAACCCATTCCAGTGCTTCACCACTCTTCTAGTGAAATAGTGTTTCCTAATATCCAACCTAGACCTCCCCCACTGCAACTTGGGACCACTGCTTCTTGTTCTGTCATCTGCCACCACTGAGAACAGCCGAGCTCCATCCTCTTTGGAACCCCCCTTCAGGTAGTTGAAGGCTGCTATCCAATCCCCCCTCGCTCTTCTCTTCCGCAGACTAAACAATCCCAGTTCCCTCAGCCGCTCCTCGTAAGTCATGTGCCCCAGTCCCCTAATCAGTTTCGCTGCCCTCCACTGGACTCTCTCCAATTTGTCCACATTATCATTTTGATAATGATCAAAATCTAATTAAATATTGAAAGACATGGAGTCAACATTCAATCTATAAATCAGTTTCTGTGTATAGTAGGCTGTAATGCAGGATGGCTGGATGGACAGACAGAATGCACCATAGCTTTTTCCCCAGGAGACCACCATTTGCAGCCCCTTGCAAAGCTACTTAGTCAGGCTTTGTACAGAAAGATGCATATCTGGGTGTATATTTCAAAGTATCTGGATGGTAAATTTGTGCCAAACTCAAACCAAGAAATCTTTGCCTTTAAGTGGAAAAACCCTGAGTAGAAAGAAACAGAGCAAAGACGTGGGGTAGGAGACTCATCCCTTCAGTAACAGCAGATATGATAGTTTTGAAAGGAACAACAAGGGCTTCAAATAGAAATGAGAGATGGAAAAAATCCTCTAATGTCACCTCGTAAACCTCACTCACAAAGTGCAGGAATGCTCCCTGCAGCATTATTTGTTAAAAGCACCGCACACGAGCAACAGAGCTTTGTCCAGTTTCTGCCCAGCAGGAGAAAGGGCGATAAGAGGAGCATTAAAAATTTCCCTTTTCAAAACAAAACAAAAACACTTTCCCTGACCAAATTTCTTTATAGAGTAAAGTGGGAGAATAATGAGACCACCGAGAAATACCTTCTAACGCCTTATCCCCACTACTAAAGAAGATGGATTTTTTACCTCAGGGTAACTAACACACGAATTATCCTGGGATAAAATCAGAGTGAGGTCCAGGCATTTTAGTTTTACTGCAAGATAACTCTCCAAGATCAACACCTGGAGCAGGTATAGGACTGTTTACCCATGGTAAAACTAACAGGCCTGGGCTTCACTGTGTTTTTACCTTAGCAGAGCTCTTGTGTGTTATCACCCTGAAGTGAAACAAGCACCTTTCAAAGCAATAAACACAGGGCACAAGTGTATTTGCAGCGGAGAGAAAGGGTTAGTATGGACCAGACTGAAGAAGAGAGGATATACGCGGCAGGATTTGGGAAGCATGGAAAATTCAGAGCCACTGTGTGAGAGTGTGTGTGTGTGTGTGTGTATAGAGCATGGCAAATTCAGAATAATTGTGTGTGGGTGGTGGGTTGGTGTGTAAGATGACAAATTAAGAATCACTGTGGGTGTATGTGTGGGTGTGTAGCATGGCAAATTCAGAATCAGTGTCAGGGGCATGGAAAATTGAGAATCAGTGTGTGTGTCTGTGTGTGTGTGTCTGTGTGTATGTGTGTGAGAGAGAGAGAGAGATGGCAAATTCAGAATCACTGTGTCTATGAGTGTGGCATGGCAAATTCAGAATTTGCGGGGGGCAAATTCAGAATCTGGGGGGTGGGGAGGGCACGTACCCAGTGCATTCAAAGGAACATGGGTATCATCATTACCAAGGCCAGACGGAGGCATTCTGAGTGTAATGTTCTAAGAACTCTCCAGTCAGTAGAGATTAAAATAACTTCTATTGTTAACACAGGAGCTAAGCAAGAGATTTGCTGCCTCTCGGCTGTAGGACCCAGCTGGTTCTGTTCAGTTCCAAGAGCGGAGCATGTCACAGGACGCCTATAGAGCACCGTGCATCTTCTAGGCTGTTCGATATAGGTTTAGACTGCCCTCATGACATTTTGACAAAAGAGACAATTTTTCATCCAGACCAAGTGAAAAATGCAAATTGCTTCAAGCTTTTGAGGCAAAATAATTTTTGCTTAGAAACTAGACTATTTCTGCTCGGAAATGGGTCTGGTTTTACAGAAAAAATGTGGTGTCCTTTTTGGGGGGGGTTCACTTTTGTACTGCTAATGAAATACCACAAGCAAACAAACCCACCCTTTCAATATATTTGGGTTTTAAACAAGGTTGCATTTTCCTAAGGCTACTTCAGACACCTCTAAAGCCAATATTTAGAGAAGAAAAAGAAGAAGGAAAACTAGGATGAATAGAGGCAACTGGAGTCCAGCTAGTGTTAGATCTCTGCCAATGAAAATTGCTAGAAACGTAACGATACTAAGGACATTCATTAGAGACAAAATGAGTACTGGCAGAACTCTTATGTATTTCTCTGTTTGTTTTGTTGATGTTGCTGGTTTTTCAGCAGGGGGAAAGAGAATGAGAATCTGAGCACTTGTCAGCATGGGTTCATCACATAAGAAAAAAAAAGACAGCGTAAGACAAATATAATTGATTTTGTTAAGGGAGTGACTAAGAAAACCAGACAGAAGGCAAGCAGCGGATGCAGTTTACTTAGATGTCAGCCAGTCCTTTGATATGCACCACCCAGAGGGAGAGTGCTCAACCAAAGCAGCAGCAGCAAAGAGAGTCAACAGGGCGCTGGGGTGCAGTAACAAATATACTAATGATGCCCCTGGTGAATCATTACAATTAAAAATCAAGGGTGGTAACAGGCACCCTGAATAAGTCGCCTCAGAAAGAGTATCATGTACAATATCGTTCACCTACTTCAAGACAGGCCAAGCAAGTCTTGGAAAGAATCCAGGCAAGGCAAGAAGCCTCGTGTGGGGAATGGAAGGATTGTTTTAGGAGGAAAGGCTCTTTAGCAAGGTAATCCAAGAATGAAAAGGACAGCCCCATTTTAACAAAGCACTTAACCACTTGCTTAAGTCCCACAGGCCAGACGGTGCCATCCTTGCTTGTGCTGAGCAGTGCATTTCTCTGTAAGCAGCCCTGTCAGCTATTACCTGGGTCGCTTGGCACGGTCAGGTAGTGCTCAACACAAGCAAAGGTGGCAGAGACTGCCCGTAAGACAGGGCTCATTCACGCTACAGGCAAAGGGTATCATGTGCCTCACGGAGAAAGGTAAATTAGTAAATGCTATCAGGAGAGGGTCCCTGTTCCAGAGAGGCACTAGCCCGAGGAACAGTTTGGGCAGCACACACGCATGAGCTGAAGGGAGAAGGACAAGAGGACAATCAATGCCACATCTGGGCATCTCTGGGCAGGGGTGCATCTCTCTCGCTCTTCCCCCATCTGTTAATTGTCTGTTTCACTTTCTGTCCCCCTAAAAGAAACTACCCTCTCTTTAAGCTGCACTGAGCTGTCAGGGAGCCAGAGACTTCGCGGAAGATGGGCAGAACGGGTTTTATTTTCTCCTCGCCATTCTTCTGTCTCTTTTTGGATTTATGACAAAGAGTTGAAAACCAAGAGCTTCTGTTCCTGGAAGAGCAGCATTGGCTGGGAAGCCCTGCGGCTGGCAGATGCACTAAGCAATTAACCCCCATGCATACAGAAGTGAAAGGAAAAGGACCGTCTGCAAACCACAGAGGCAAGAGAAGGGGAGCAGAGATATCGCAGCTTGAGCATCGTCTCACTGCCTTGTGGCTCAGCTGGGACGTGAGCTGTGCCACCAGCCAGAATACATGTTCTTCAGCACATTGTGGGTGAGAGCATCTGCTATGGGCTAAGGCCAAGATCCTCCAGTGAAATCAATGGGAGCTGAAGGTAAAGACGCACAATGTCTTGCAGAATCTCGCCCTAATCCAATCATTCCCTCAACAGCACTGTGAGTTAGTTATGGATCACTATCCCCATTTAACTGATGGGGAAAACTGAGGCTCAGAGAGACTGAAGGACTTGCCTGAAGATCCTACCTAGATGGAATCCATGACACAGGCACAGTTAGAGTTCACCAATTCCTACCATAGCTCCAAGTCCCATGCTCGGAGCTCTGATGGCAACATCTCCTTCCTATTGGCTGTATTTATTAAGTGCTGACCATGTGCTAAGTGCCCGGCAAGAGACGACAAAGAAGGCCCGCTGCTGTGAGGAGCGTGCAATCTAAAGGAGAGGTATAAAGGGGATGGGGCATACTGGGAAGCCCAGGGGAGAAATAACTTAATGCCTGTCTCTCTAAAGGCACTGCCTGCAGGGCAGGTGCAGGGCCCACGCAACAGCACTTGACAGCCTTGTTTAAAATAAAGCTGGTGAGAGGTTGTTGTTTTCCAACCTGAGAAAAATCAGAGCTTTTGTCTCCTTTTAATTTCCTGAGGTTGCTCTCTCCCCCGCCCTTCCTCCCTGCAGCCAGGCTGTGCATTTGCAGAGTCTATCTGCACCTCAGGGCCCCTGAAACAATGCCCGTCCCCCACCCTCTCCCGACTGCCAGCAGCATCTTGGAGAAGCCAAAAACATCAACGCTTTTCTTCAGCTGAGCCGGAAAGAGCAATAAATCAGATCCAGCAATGGCAAATGAAACGGATTGCTCCACTGCAATTAATGCCTTTTCCTGCACTGCACCCACCAGCAGAGGGATCTGCTCATTAGAATTCTGGCTGGAGAGCTGAGTGACAAGAGATGGAGAGAGGTGGGGGGGGGGGGGGTAGAGGTGGGAAGTCGGGGAGGATCAGAATGAGAAAAAGAGAGAGATGAAGAAGCAGAGAGGGAAGGAGGAGGATTCAAAAAAGAGGGAGAGGAAGAGATGGAGAAGAGAGAAACAGAAGCAAACCACATGAGAAAGAAAGAAAGAAAGAAAGAAAGAAAGAAAGAAAGAAAGAAAGAAAGAAAGAAAGAAAGAAAGAGCTAGAGAGGAGGAGGGCCAGAAAGAGATAAAATAGTGACAAAGGAATTTAACAACAGAGCTTTATCTTTCAGCTAAGAATAAAATAACCCCCTGCTTAACTAGGGTGAATTTATCTCTCCCACTGTCCCTGTGGCACTTGCAGTCAGCAGCTGAAGGAGTAAATAATTACCCTGTCAGGCTGGACCAGGCCCTTGCTTTCACACCAACGGTGGTTTAAGTTTCTTGTTATTCTCCATTAAAGACCGGATATTGCTTCCTCTGGTGAGCACCCCCCCTTCCCCCTTTCTTGTTTAATGGCCACAATGGATTATATCCTCATTTTCCCCTGAACAGTGGTTTGCCAATCATCATTTGGTTATTATTCTGGATGACAAACTATTTCAGCTAAAGCTCCCCTGACAGAAATCCCTGCCCTGTCACAGTCATATTTCTGAATGCTGCAGCATGACTATGAGAGAGGGGTTGGAGGAAATGAAAGCAAATAATGGGGGCAAATAACTCAAGAACACAGCTGATTTCCCGCTCCTCTGTGGCAGAAGGCAGAAAGCATCATTCCACTGAAGGATGTAAGTGTTTTAGCAAACTGAGCCAGGAAGCACCGTGATCTTGGTTTGCAATGCTGCCTCTCGAACTGCTTTTTCCTACATATCGCCTCTTCGCCCTCTGCGACCGAGCCCTGCTCACCAGTGATCGGAACTGACAGGTGCAACCGCCAATAAGAGGTCTCTAGTCAGGCATTAACCAAGCAAGTGGAGGAGGGAGGTGGAGAAACTTTCTGAAGACATTCTTTTAAATTATATATGTTAGGGATGGGTCCTCGGCTGTTGTACATCAATGTTAACATCACAGGACTTCAACGGATTTATGTTGGAGCACAGAGAGTGCAAAAATATCATTCCAACCTAGGGTGGGTGTTTTTTGCTGTAGTTGGTCCTGGCAAGATTTTGAAAGACAAAAAGGAATTTGTAGCCATGACAGCAGTGCTCAACTCACAGGGAAAGAGGAGGAGCCTGGTAGACAGGACTCCTGGGTCCTATGTGTCTCTGCCATGATTTGCTGCGTGACCTCAGGCAAGCCACTTACCCTCCAATTTTCCAAAAGCAGGCACTGATTCGCATGCCCAGCTTGGGACGTGATTTTCAGAAGTGCCGAGCTGAAGTCAGTGGGAGCAGTGGGCACTCAGCAACACCTCTGAAAATCGGGTCCACCATGTCTCAAGTTGGGCACCCAAAAACCAAGCCACTGAGAATCATTCGGGCCTGGCCCTCTCTGTGCCCTCAATACCCTCACCAGTGAATAGAAACAATGGGCCTGAAACTCCCCTCCCTCTCTGCATCTGTACCTCAGTGCAGTCCCTCTGACTTCAGTGTCTCCTGGCTTACCTTGGTGTAAGTAAAAGAAGAATCAGGGGAGATGGGGAGCCTTACATTTCCATCTGCCCTGAAGGGTGAATTCCATTGAAAATCACTGAGTTCCTGTGAAATCTGACTTTCCCTTCTCAGAGAAGAGGTGGATCTTTGAGGTTCCAGCACAGTACCTCACAGAAGGGCAGTGAAGCATAGTTTCAGAGGAAAGCACATTGTGATCCTCAGTCAAAGACGCTATTGAAAAGCAAGGGTGGGATTATTTATGTTCTGAGCTCGGCTAGCTTCACTGGTGATGTGTCTGGTGCTCCAGCAAGGCCCTGATGACAAGAAGATTACAATACTTAGCAGTGCAACTGCCAAGGAGAAAGGCCTTCAGGCTGACAACGCACATTGGGGTACATTGTGAACGTCCCATCGTGCTTAAGAGTTCCAGCTCACTTTGGGCAAATGCACACAGGGATAGAGTCTTAGCTTACAACCCCATACGGTAACAGGGCACTGCTCTGATGGAACTCACACAAATGTCGCCCATGCCAACCCTGACAGGATGCGGCTGTGATGTCGTGAAGAAGCTCACGCTGTCAGAAGCCATGATGGCACTGCCGTGAAGGAACTCACCTGGTCCGAGCTGAGTGTGTCACTGCTGTGGAGCCAGGGGAAAAGATGTGCTCGTTCAGAAAAGACGGGATCACTATATCCTGACAAGGGCTTCCTTCCTACAAACCTGAAACCTGGCGGGGAAGTGTCTCACCGCACAGGCCAAGAGAGGCATTCAGAGGGCAGACATATTGTCTTTCAAGCCTTGACCTCACAAGTATCCTGGCAGCTCCACGGAGCAAAAAAATTAAAAAAAAAAACTCTTCAGAGATCCAGGTTCAGGGGCATCCAGTTCGTCCCTTTAACAGTGTCAGGCAGGGTTTGTGCTGGGAGCATTGTTACTCAGAGCTTCACCTTGCAAATAAATAGCTCTGAACTACAGCCAGAAGCACTGGGATCTTTCAAAGACATTATCTGGAAACACTCAGTAGAAAACACCTAAAGTCCCATTAATCATCCTACCGCTTACAGTACTTTTTAATGGCTTTTATGGCTTATCCTTTGAATGCCAACAAAGAATGTGATTTCTCCTGGCTTATTCTATTAAACAGAAATCAATAGCTAATACAAATGTGCCGATGGCGGGATATTTGGAAAGGCCAAGGGGATGCCGGTGCCTTTTCTTCTCTCTCTCTCTCTCTCTCTCTTTGAGCAGCAGGCCGTGGCGCAAGGATTTGTAATCCCAAGAATGACATCTGATATAGACCCTGCTCAGAAAGGAGGCTGTGATTCTCAACCCCCACACTGGGTTTTGAGTCAGGGAAAAGGCTCTGAAGCCAGTAAAGCCAGCAGCCGGTGTACTGCATCCTTTTTCCAGTGCTCAGAAATGAGGAAGCGAGTGGTGGGGAAGGCCCGAGGGCCCTTGGCCTCCCAATGGAAGAGAAAAGCCAGATGGAAATGCAACCTGGCACTGGCCAGAACCCCTGACACCCCATGACTCTAGACCAGATCCCCAGCCGGGTCACACCACTGTCGACTGCACTATCTGGTCCAATGCTGATCTACACTACCTGTGTAGCCGTTCAGCATGTGTTTAAAGCTAGGGTGGGTGAATAGCCCCATTGTCAACAATGTAAGTACTCGTGCTTAAAGATAAGCATGTGCTTTAGTGCTTTGAGAGATTCAGGCCTTTGTTCCACAAGTCCATAACTAACATTCTTGTGGTTCAAGCCAGGGTTTGGAGAGTAGCTCAAAGCTGATTTAGAGCTAGGATTTCAGCTCAGATTTGACAGTGCTGGTTCCTATGGTAGCAGGAACAAAACCAAAATATCTACAAGGGCTGCTGCATTAACCAATAACTACTTAAATAAAAATGACTACCGGTAACTGATCTTGAATTACTGATATCAATTGGAATCTGTTTTTGCTAAGAGCTACTTGCCCAGCATACACATTTGGGGCTTCCTTTCTGTACATTACTTATAACTATTTGTCGCTGTTGTTCAGCAATTTGTTATTTACCAAGTACAAAGGCTTCGCACAAATACCCAAAAGGAAACACATCACTTGGCAAATCAACTCACTGGCCTAGATTTTCCTCCCCTCCTCTGTCCCCTGAAACCATGCAGAGACCTCCCCCTCGCACAGACAATGGGGCTCAGCAACCACCGTTGCACTGGCTTTGTCCTCACTGTATATTCTGAATGCCCCGGAGGACGTTCCACAGGCCTGGGACTCAGGCTGGAGCAGAGAGGAGCGTGGATGAGCACACACATCATCCCCTCCTGTAGAGGTAACCCCATTAAGATAATCCGGCCTGGAGAATAGCTACTCTAGGGACTACACCCCAAGATCAAGGGGCAGATGGTGCCAGGGATCCAGCTGGTAGTCCGGTAGTCTAGCTCAAATGGAGTCAGGGAGTGACCCACCAGGGCCCAGAAGCAGAGGGCCTCCTTGTGGATGTCACTGATGTCCCAGGACACAGTTATTGTGGTCTAAAAAGAGCTTTCTGCCAATCCAAACCCACAGAATCCCTGCAGCTTTGGTGATCTGCAAGCTTCCTTCAGCACTCGAGAGGTTAACGACATCTCATTCTGTTTCCACCGAGGACTCTGGCTATCAGAAACACAAGGGTGCAATGTACCAGAGGTCTGGGCTTAGGACAAGAACGGCAGAGTTTGCGAAGTACACAGAGCTACCAATTCATTGTGCACAGATAGTGCTAGGAGGATCCATTAGAAATGGGAGATGATTGGCTGGACGGACAGACAGGTGAGTCGGCTGTCTTGTGAGTACCGCAGAGGGAAAGAGCTGAACTGCAGAATAAATGCCAATAGATAGCCCAGGGAAGAAAGTGGATGACAAAATAGATATGAGATAGCAGTGCAGCAAAACCAAAATTTATGTTGATTTTTAGCTGCATATGGAGAGGCACTGCAGATTAGAGGTGGGAATCTCTCTGTCTATCCATCTAGTTTCTCCAAGTCCCTCCCGTAGCATCTAAGTGTTTTCTCTACTGATTCAAGCAGACCAGGTTCTGAGCAGTCTGGCCCTGAACCAGTCACGCAGTTAAGCAGGTGTTCTCAGCAGCTTGTACCATCAAGCCTTTTATGGCTCCCACGCAGAATACCCTGAGCTCCAGACAACAGAAAGACGTCGACCAATAGAAGGGAATTCAGAGCCGCTCAGATATGGGGCTGGCGGGACTGACTTCAGGAGAAAGGTTCAAAGAACGGAATAGGTAGAGACTGGCCAAACCATGACCAGGGTATGAACACAAAGATTCCCTAGGGTCAGTGGGAGCCAATCAGCACACTGCACCAGAAACCATGCAAGCTGGTGTATCCATGGCACCCCCATGTACCACGCTGGGGTACTATTTAACATGGTTGATTGTACTCGCTTCCTTGCTCCCCTCATGAAAATGTCTCTTTAGGGAGAGAGAGCAAGGAGTGGAATAGTTACAGATGCTCCAGGCACTTAGCTACACTTAGCAACCTGAAGCCTGCCAGAAACATCGGAGCACAAGTGATGCTTCCAGAACTGACTCCCCTCCCAGATCTCAGCGCGGTGTGAGAATGGAAAGCAGGATGCCGGCTTGCTCAGCACTGGCTAACACTTGGCTGTTAAAGCAGCCGCTCTCCAAAATGAGAGAACAACCGAACCCCTAATACAAAGTGGCTGCACACTCAGCCAGTTCTGTTTCCAGTGCATGGCCCCTCTCATAAACTTCTGCTACAGGCAGCTTGGGAGGTTTACGCACTGGGTGAGAACTTTGTGCGTGCACATGTGTCTATGCGCCCTGTACCGGTCCTGTGACCCTAGGCGCCCCTGTATTCACACGCTACATGCTACTGCAGTAATTTCTGAACTGAATATGCTTTGTGAGATATCATATGAAAGCTAACACTGTTCTGGGTATTCGTATCATTGTAAAATGCATGTGTTAACAGTGAAGTTATGAATTCCCTCTGTATGATGATACTAAAACACGTTTAAGACCAGACAGCCTAGCCTAGGTGTAGGAGATAAGGAATGTGGGTTTACCTCAATTTACATGTTAGCAGTAATGTTAGCATGGAGCTAAACCAGCAGGAGTTATCCTGCTTCTGAACTCCAGAGACAGGGAATTAATATGGCTCCTGCACCCCAGTTAGACAGGAGACTGAATCCTCAGACTCCATCCTTATCCTTCACCTTAAAAGACAAACGATCTGATCTTGGGGATGGGTCCTGGCCACACCGGCCAGTAAAGGCTGGAAAGGAGACCGGGAGTGTGAGAAAACCCAGCTTGAACAAAGACCTTATCTTGCTAGATTTAAGTTCCAGATGTATTTTCACTTCTATTGGCTTGTAACTGTCTCTACCTTTATCTCTTACTTGGTATCACTTAATCCTTGCTCTTTTGTTAATAAACTTGTTTTGCTTTCATTATAAATCATCAGTGCTGTGTCAGTTCAGTAGAGTGTGGGCTTTTAGAAAGCTGACAGACTGGAGTGTTTGACTGTCTCTGTGAAGGTAAAAAGAAAAGGAGTACTTGTGGCACCTTAGAGACTAACAAATTTATTTGAGCATAAGCTTTTGTGAGATTTATATACACAGAAAACATGAAACAATGGGTGTTACCATACACACTGTAACCAGAGTGATCACTTCAGGTGAGCTATTACCAGCAGGAGACCGAGGGTGGGGGGGGGGTTTGTAGTGATAATCAAGGTGGGCCATTTCCAGCAGTTGACAAGAACGTCTGAGGAACAGTGCTGGGGGGGTGGGCAGATAAACATGGGGAAATAGTTTTACTTTGTGTAATGACCCATCCACTCCCAGTCTCGCGAATCTAACACATTCTCTGGGAGGTCCTTCCAGCAGGATGATCTGGGGGCAAATTCAAGGCTGGAGAGAGTCCCAGGTCAGCCTGAAAGGAGTAACCAGGTTGGGCAAAGGTAGGGTGAGGCTTGTATGCTGCTGTCACTGGCAGCCTGTTGGGGACAGAGTTCTGAACCAAAGCTGAATGCATGGCCACAAGACACCCTGGGTTACAAGGCAGACAGTGACCAAACCCCTTACTGGTCTGGCCGAACCCCCAAAACATCACAAGTGCATGCATGGGGTTGTGTGTGTGTTGGCATGTGTGTGCAAAGCCTATGACTGCTACCTAAATGTATGTGGGCACCAGGGGTGACTCCATGGCAGGAGGGAGCATTGCGGCTGCAGACAGCAGTGGGACAGGGCAGCAGGGAGAGGAGGGACACCCCTGCTCTGGAGAAGTTACCTGGCTGCTTCAGCTGCCCGCCTGCAACTCGGATCTGTCCGCCCTCTCCCGACACTGCTGCTCGCTTGCCTGGCTGCTTCTGTTAGCCCAGCTGGCTCTCAACATGTCAGGTGGGAGATTGCACTGCCCGAGCACAGCACCCTGGGCAGTGCCCCCCACCCCCAATCAGGCCAGCCCTGGTGGACACAGGCATATAGGGGTGTATGGGCACAGGCATGGATGGGGATCACAGGTCTGCACCTGTGTATGTGGGAGGGCACAAGCATGGTATGGGAGGCAGCTGGTGGAGAGGAGAGGAAAACACAGGCATGTATTTGTCTGCAAGTGTGTTTGTGTGCGTGGATGGGCAGGTATATGGGCATGCATGCATCCTTGCATGTGTGAGCAAACGGGTGGGCATGACCCATGCTGTGTGAGTGTGTACAGATATGTGGGCATGCCCCCTTATGTAGTGGGCAGGTGTGCAGGCCCAAACCTCTGGCTGACCAGTGTGCGGGTGCATATCAGGCATGTATGCGGGTGCATATCAGGCATGTATGCGGGCACCTCCGTATCCCCGAGTGGGAGCGCGTGCGTGCAGGGATGGTGGGGGTACAGTGTCCCTGCCATCTTGGGGAAAGGAAGTTACAAGGAAAAAGAAACATGTGGCTACTCATCTTCCCCCAAGTGAATATGAGGTTGGGTTTTTTTAAAAAAAGAGAGAGAAAATGTCATTTCTCTGGAGATGCAACCAAAGGTCATTTTTTTTTTCCTGGGGAAAGGCATCTCCGGTTTAAATAATGAAAGCTGTCTGTGTTGTTCCTCTGCCGATCGGGATTTATTTATTTATTTGACTCCATCCCCACCAGCCCATAAATCACGGGCAGTCTTTGAAGAGCATTCAGAGTGCATTCAGAGCCACTCGTTGCCCTCTGCTCCTGCCCCCACCCCATAGCAAAGCAGCCGAAGGAGCCAGTGCAAACATCTCAAATGTCTCCTTTCAGGATCAAAATGTATTTTAATAATTTAAAGCTGCACGCGCCTTTCAGCTGCTTGATGAATTATTTACAAATTCTACAACAACACGCACGCGGGCGCTCACACACAGGAAAAGAGCTGCCCTTTACAATTTCTGGGGCATTAAATCATGTCGGAGACGACAAGCAGATGAAAGCGGGGGGAGAGGGGGGAAGTCAGCCCTTAAATTCTTTACAAATCGCTGCCTACTTTATTGCTCTGGATGAATGTTCCACAAGAACTTCCTGGGACGTGTGACGATAGGAGACAGCTCTGTGCTGCACCCAAGCGTGAAAGAGGGAGTCAGAGGGAGAGGATAAAAACTGCTAAGGCTTAACTTGGACGGAGACATCAGAGGCAGGGCTTCCTCAGGAGCACAGGGCTCTTCTGAACTGGAGTGGAAGGGGAGGTCTCAAAGAGCCAGTGGGCTCCTGTTGTACTGCCTTCATACGACATGGTGAAGATCAAATGCTGGTGAACTCCAGCAATGAGCGTTCTTTGTTATTCTGTCAAGGCAGCTGGAAGACCAGGCATGTCTTGTGATTTACCGGTTGGTTTTCAACTAGTCAGAATCAGATCCTCAATTTGTGTAAATCGGTGTCAACAATCTAAGCTGAAATCAATAGAGTGACACTGATTCACACCAGCTGAAGATCTGGTCCGTGTATATTTTAGTTACACCACATAGACTCCAGAGAAGTTCCCAGCGAGGCCCCGAGTGTTGTGAAACCTGGTTCTCAGGGGGTTCATGCTACGTAAGTAAGAGATGTCCAGCGTGGCCAAGAGACAAGTTGGCTGGTACTTGTAATATGGAGAAAGGAAGCACTCCATTATGGAAGGATGCTGTCTGAACAAACACCTGGATCCACAAATTGCATCCCTTTACCTAAGTCTGACCAAAACCTGATCGGTCCAGTAGAAAGGAGTCCACCCTGAGATCCCTTGGAAATCAAAGGGATTGTGATGGATTTGGTTTGGTCTAGTACGAACTACAAAGTTTGGATCCATCACCAAACTTTTCTAAATGTTGCAGGTGTTTGGCTCTACTTCAGGTCTGTCTCTGACCGCTGCTAACTCTCAGACAAAGAAAAATCTCCAGTGTAGCACATGATGGATGTAAAACCAGGTGAAACATGGCTATTCTATTGTGGTATTATTTTGAGTTCAGGGACCAAACTCTTCTACTACAGGATACGAGCAATACCCATTGAGGTTAACGGCATTACTCTGAATTGACAACAGCACAGAATAGGGGCCATTCATTTCAATAGGAGTTACTTGTTTTGTGCATGCAGCTACCTGCTGGCACATATATTTTGAGAGGATCAATTTGGACTGTGTGCATTTTTATATTGCCCACCGGCCCAGATTTTTGAGTTCTCAGCACAATCTGGGACTAGAATTTCTAAAGAGCTCAGAACCCAGCAGCTCCCACTGTGACCCTTCTGTCCAGGATCTCAGAAGAGCTCAATGCCCAACTCCAATGGGTATTCAAAAAACTATTTAAAAAAAATCTAACAAAAAACCCGTACAAATTCGGGGTTTTTTCCCTAGTTCGTTGCCACTAAACACAGGACAGCCCTCTCACCAAAGTGGCTGTAATATCCATTTGCCAGGTACTTTATCTAACCTAATCTAGCTGCACTTGGATCTATCAAATGTATTTCTAAGGCACCTACCATCTTTGTACGGAAGCCTCCAGTGAGCAGGTCTAGTTCTAGGAGGCGGTTTTTAGGGGCAATGTTAAGTCAACACTGTGATTCCATTAGGGGGCATTTCGCTATACTCCAGGGACCAGTCCTCTCCTCTTCCCTAGGTCATGCACAGGGCAATCCATGTGCGCTGCTCAGCAAGAGCAAGACATGAGATGAAGCCTGCCTACAAAGTGACAGCTTGTGGCCTCTGACCTCGGGAAACAAAGCCAGTTCAAATTCCGCCGAGCAGAGAGGTTTTGCTGCTGCCCGGGCATGTGAGGGACGTGACCTTTCTGAAAACTCTGGTTATTTATTTTTATAATCCTTCTGTTGGAATAAACGCTCTGCTCTCCCCAGCACTGGGAGGTCACAGGAGTTAACGAGTGGAAGAGAAAGGCCAAGTGCGTGGGCTTTTTTCCGTGTGACTGAATGTGCTAGAGAAGGAAAGAAGAAATGGAGAGGCTCGGGATTTTTTGTTCTGTGCTTTTTACAGCTGTGATGTCTCTCTCTCTTCCTCTCTGCCTAACAGAATGTTGGGAATCATTAAGAAAGGGATAGATAATAAGACGGAAAATATAATATGGCCTCTCTATAAATCCATGGTACGCCCACACCTCGAATACTGAGGGCAGATGTGGTCGCCCCATCTCAAAAAAGATACATTGGAATTGGAAAAGCTTCAGAAAAGGGCAACAAAAATGATTAGGGGTATGAAACAGCTTCCGTTTGAGGAGAGATTAATAAGACTGAGACACTTCAGCTTGGAAAACAGATAACTAAGGGTGGATATGATTGAGGTCTATAAAATCGTGACGGGTATGGAGAAAGTAAAAAGGGAAGTGTTTACACTTTCTCATAACACAAGAACTAGAGGTCACCAAATGAAATCAATAGGCAGCAGGTTTAAAACAAACACAAGGAAGTATTTCTTCACACCATGCACAATCAACCTGTGGAACTCTTTGCCAGAGGATGTTGTGAAGGCCAAGACTATAATAGGTTCAAAAAAGAACTAGATAAGTTCATGGAGGATAGGTCCATCAATGGCTATTAGCCAGGATGGGCAGGGATGGTGTCCCTAGCCTCTGTTTGCCAGATGCTGGGAATGGGCGACAGGGGATGGATCACTTGGTGATTACCTGTTCTGTTCACTCCCTCTGGGGCACCTGGCATTAGCCACTGGGGGAAGACAGGCTACTGGGCTAGATGGACCTTTGTTCTGACCCATTATGGCCGCTCTTATGTTCTTATGCCTCTTTCACATTCCCGCTTTCCTGCCTTTTCTGTCTCTTTCCCACCACTCTCTCTTCCTCCCCGCTCTCACTCTACCCTATTCTTCCACCCATCTCTATATCTTTTCCCCCCATTCACTGAATCTCAGTGCTCCCCAAGCAGGGTTAAGATTCATAGACAATAATGACAGACAATCATCTAGAACATGCTTTTGGATTGGGAAAGGAGAATTAGTAAATATCTGCCCATTGTGTTTGAATGTCTCACGCTGCACATACACAAGGAGGTAAGAATCCCTTGTCCTTTTCATCTGAGAACCTCAGAGCACTGTACAGACATTGGTTAACTATTAAACCTCACTACGTCCCACTGAGTTAGGTTAACAGATGGAAAGGAATCAATTCACCCACCACTGCAATGCAGCCACCTCTGGGGCAACTGGTTAACTGCCACCTACATAACAGGTTAAAGAAGAATGCAATATCCAACTGAAATTAGAGGGGGAATTAGGGAGGCAGGATGTCCATGCTGGAATTTAGCTAGGACAATGGGGTAACCGTGGTAAATGTCGTGGAATCTTTCATACCAACTGCTCGGGACTACAGCTATGCAAATAACATTTTTTGATTAATTGAAAATCCCCAAAAGTCAGGAAAAAATTGTTTTGGGCTGACCTGAAAATGATTGTTTAAAATTGTCGGTGACTTCAAAAGAAAAATGAGTGCTTGGGGTCAGATGCAATATTGCGTTTGACGTGACACAAGATGTTTCCCTTCAGTTTTGAGCATTTTTAAAGTTTTTAATTAAAAGAAAAATAGAGGAAATTTCAAAAGGAAAAGCTGTTTTGAATGAAAAACAAACAAAAAATTTAGTTTTGAAAATATAAGGACAAAATGTTTCATTTTTTTCTGATTTTTGGTGGGGGAGGGGTTGGCTAAAATAATTTGGGGAAAGTTAGATGAATTTGCAAAAAAGTTCATTGTCACCATCTCTGGATTTTTCACACACACACACACAAAAGTATTCGTTGAAAAATTTGCCTACCTCTACAATGGATTTAAAGACAGAACCTTCAGCAGCACAGCGCCTTATCATAGAATCATAGAATATCAGGGTTGGAAGGGACCTCAGGAGGTCACCCAGTCCAACCCCCTGCTCAAAGCAGGACCAATCCCCAATTTTTGCCCCAGATCCCTAAATGGCCCCCTCAAGGATTGGACTCACAACCCTGGGTTTAGCAGGCCAATGCTCAAACCACTGAGCTATCCCTCCCCCCTCCTCTTGTCCAAGTGGGCAAATGGGTTAAGTGGTGTATCAGAAGGAAGCGTGCCATCTACCAAATCCCAGTACCCATAGGTGCTGCCTAGAGCACCTAAGGGTACACCTACACAGTGATTAAAAACCCATAGCACAGAGTCTCAGGGCCTGGGTCAGCTGACTTGGGCTTGCAGGGCTCTGGCTGTGGGGCTATCAAATTGCAGTGTTGTAAATGTTCCAGCTTGGGTGGGCCCAGGCTCTGAGACCCTTCTCCCCTCACAGGGTCTCAGACCCCAGGTTCCAGCCTGAGCCCAAATATCTACATTGCAACTTTATAGTCCTGCAGCCTGAGTCAGCTGCCCCAGACCACGTCTGGGTCCTTTACTGCAGTGTAGCCACACCCTTACTCTCTCCTTCCAAGTACTGTCTAGTCCTATGCGGCTCAGCTTGTGAGATATGAAAGGCTCACATGATAAAGTGACACAGCTGCGGGCAGGAAAAAGAAACAGAGCGAGAGAACTGTGGTAACAAATGAATCTGCTCCAGTTGCATCAGGGAGTAAATCAGTGAAGTGTACCAAGCAGGAGACAGTTGAGTCAGAACGTTGCTGTGATAAGTCCTTTTAAAGGGGTTGGTAGAATAGGCTGCCCAATAAAAAGAATACACCCCAGCTGGTACGGAAAGATCAATGAAACTTCTCATATGGCCTCTCAAGGCACAGCCATGCCTGATGTTTGCAGCAACTTCTAGTCCCCCAGTCCTGGGAAAACTTTTCTGTTTGATTTTCCTGAGCTATATTTTCAAAGAGATGGCAACCGTGGGGGAGCAGGGGGGACACTGCTAGTTCAACAGAGAAGGTTTGATGGCAGAGGAAGAGAGAGACGCTCCAAATCTGGGAAGGATCTCTTAGGTTATCCAGGCTAACGGCAGGGCTGTTTCTTCACTATGTTTCTTAGTGCTTTATCGCGAAAACTTTCAATGGCTGAAATGACGGAGCTTACACTGTGTCCTCTGGGGAGATGATACCACCATATAAGGCCTCACTGGCAGGAATTCTTTAATGCCCTGGGTATTCATTATAAAATTTCCAATGCTCAATTTCATCTCATCTTGGGTCCCTCTAAACAGCTCCTCCCCTTTCCTGGTTTGTAGATTCCCCCATACACCCGGTTATGTGCAACCTTAATTGTTATTTGTATTATATTAGCACCTAGAAGCCGCAATTAAGATCAGGTTTCAGAGTAGCAGCCGTGTTAGTCTGTATTCGCAAAAAGAAAAGGAGGACTTGTGGCACCTTAGAGACTAACCAATTTATTTGAGCATAAGCTTTCGTGAGCTACAGCTCACTTCATCAGATGAAGTGAGCTGTAGCTCACAAAAGCGTATGCTCAAATAAATTGGTTAGTCTCTAAGGTGCCACAAGTACTCCTTTTCTAATTAAGATCAGGGCACCATAGTGCAGGGCACTGCATCTACACAAAACTTCCAACCTAAAAAGACAAAGAGTGGGAGGAAGGCAGCCTCTCATCATCCCCATTTGACCGATGGGGAGCTGACTCCCAGAGAGATTAAGTGACTTGTGCAAGGTTACCTGGGGAATCTGCGGTAGAGTTGGGATCTGAAACTATATCTTCCAAGTCCCAGTTCAGCGCCTTGTGACAAGGACACCCTGCTTGTTTATACATAATGGGTTCTTTTAATCTCTTACTGCCTTCGGTCAAGTTGCTCCTGCTATCGACCCTCTTTGGGTCCTTGAACATGTGAGCTGCAGCAATTTAGGGAGTCTCTACACTGCAATCGGAGACGGTTCCCAAGCTAGCTTGGATCTAGCAAGGTCCAGTAGCAATCCCAGTGAAGCCGTGGCCGCATGGCTGCATGAGCCCACCAGGGACCCCTAGGTATGTAATCAAGTGGCTAGCTCGTGCTGTCACAGCTTCTCTGCTATTGATCAAAGCTAGCTCAAGTTTTTCTATGCATGCTGCAGTCACACCACTGGTTGCAGTGTAGACAGATTCTTAGACTCTCTCAGTCTCAAGAAGCCAAGGTGATGTGTAAGCAGGTACTAATCACACATTAGTGAGTGGCTGTATCCACCTAATTCCTGCATAATCTCTCTCTGTGTGTATGTATTTATACCATGCTCATCACTGCAACCCTGATTCAGCAATGAATTTAAGCATGTACTTAACTTTATGCACATACTTAAATCTCATTGATGCTAATGGGCATCAAGCATGTGTTAAAATGTGTTGCTGAATCGGGCCATAGAGGACTCAAACATCTTGCTTGGTGTAACAGGCCCACAGAAGGGGACCAAAAGTAGACATTAGTTACATTGATTTAGCTCTGCCTCTCAGTTCAACCTATGATATCTTCCTGCCCAAACGCATTTGCTTGTCTTTTACCTTCAGCCTATAAATAGCTTCCCCAGCCCTTCTCAGCACTAGCCACTTGCATCTTCCATGCAGGTAATGCTCTGGGCCCACTTGACTATTAACAAAGCACTCAATGCAAAGCGGAGGAGGATGTATTAATATCTAATAGGAGTGATGGACAGCGCGAACAGCCCAGGTGCTCTTGCTCGCACATGCAGCTCAGACACGAGATCTGATTTAAAATAGTAATACCAAGATATACATAAAAGCGACATACATTTTCCAAGTCAATTGATTCCTCAGCAGGAATCCTTGACAGACCTATTTTGATCGAATTGTCTAATTGACTACAGTTCTCGTTTCCCTTCAATTCACAATATCTTAGACGCCCACGGAATAAATGCAATTTGGAGAACTCCTCTTCAGTAGCAAACTGCAGCTCCTCTGGGGACGGACAGCAACTCTGCCCATTTTAAATTGTAAATGAAACACCCATCTACCAAGCCTGTCAGAATCAGGCATCTGGTCCTGGGTCCCTAATATTTCTCTCCCTATCGATTTCAAAGTTAAACAGAATTAAATGAAGAAGATGGAATATGAGCAGTTTGCAAGAGGCCAAAGCCAGCTGTGTCAGCTGATTACTGCATCTGGGAGAGTGCCTCCCAGCCCATGGAGACAGACATATGCTAGCTCTGTTTGATATTCAGCTTGCATTTCCCCATGCCTTATTTCAACCCCAGACTCCTCATCCCATCTTCCTCACCCCTCCATCCCCTTCTCTATGCTCTTCAGATACCAGCAGAGAGCTCTGAATCCTTTCCCCAACATCTCAGCTCTTTCACCATTGCTTCCTTCCAGGTCGCTTGTCCCCCACGCTCTGGTGGCGATTCGACACTCCAGGGGAGACGCAGCACTTTCCATAAATTTAACAAGAGCCAGCTTCAAGGATGAAAGACAACAAAGCCATGTCCCTGGCAGACGACACGCCATCCGCGCGCCGGGAGGGGTGCCGAGGAGAAGAGCTGCCGCTGAATCTTTCATAATAATATCAATCGGTATTAAAAATGTATGGAGCCTGCTCAATTTTTAAAGCATCTTAAATTAATCTTTAAATACAACTATTTTGCTTAAGCCAAAGGCTTTTGGGTAGCCTGACAAGGGTGTCTCCTTCTCTCCCGGCCACCCCCAAATGCCCCCAAGCTCAGATCAGTTAAGTGGAAGGAGTTTAAGTAACCAATATACACCAAGCAGAATTCCCCAGAACCTAGAAGGGGTGTCAAGTGGAATCCTATAAAAAATCCACTCTTGATTTACCTGGGCAATCTAATTTGCCGGTGCAGTGCGATGGGCACTATAGGAAATATTAAAATAGCTAATATTAGGCTAGATTGGGTAGAAAACATGGTTCCAAAGGCAAACCCCACAGTACCAGACCAGAAAGGTGCAGAGTGGCAGGGATTTAACAGAAGGTACTGAAGCTTACTCACAGAGCTGCAGCAAACCCAGGACTGGACTGGCAGGAACTGTCAAGGTCCTGAAGGAGATTAACTAAATCGTGTGAGATTTAGGAGCGGGTGGTGCTGCAGGTCAAGGCTGAGCTGTGTTTGTGGGACTAGAACTGGAGTAGCTGAGATGTCTGTAGGGTACACTAGCAGAGCAGGGCAAACAACACTTCCTCATTCACTTGCTCCACACCCTTATGATTTTACAGACCTCTGTCCTCCCCGGCATTAGCCATCGCTTTTCTAAGATGAACAGGCCCAGTCTTTTCAATCTCTCCTCAGATGGCAGCTGTTCCATTCCCCTCATCCTTCTCATTGCCCTTCTCTGTACTTTTTCCCATTCTGACATATATATATATATATATATATACATATATACATATATATATACATATATATATACATATATATATATATATATATATATTTGAGACAAGGTGACCAGCACTGTTCACAGTATTCCAGGTGTAGGGGTACCCTGGATTTATATAGCGACATTATGATATTTTCTATCTTATCTATCCCTTTCCTAATGGTTGCTAACATGCTGTTCGCTTTTTTGACTGCTGCTGCACACTGAGCAGATGTTTTCAGAGAACTCTCCATGATGACTCCAAGATCTCTTCCTTGAGTGGTAACAGCTAATTATACCCCATCATTTTGTATGGACAGTCGGAATTATGTTTTCCAGTGTGCATTTCTCTGCATTTATCAACATGGAATTTTATCTGCCATTTTGTTGCCCAGTCACCCAGCTTTGAGAGACCCTTTGTAACTCTTCACAGTTAGCTTTGAGCTTAACAATCTTGAGTAATTTTGCATTGTTTGCAGACTTTGCAACCTCACCGTTTACCTCTTTTTCCAGATCATTTTTCCATACATTCCACAACACTAGTCCCAGTGCAGATCCTTGAGGGACCCAACTATTTATCTCTCTCCAGTGTGAAAACTGACAATCTATTCCTACCCTTTGTTTTCTATCTTTTAGCCAGTTACTGATCCACGAGGGGACATTCGCTCTTATCTCATGACTGCCTACTTTGCTTAAGAGCCTTTGGTGAGGGACCTTGTCAAAGGCTTTCTGAAAGTCCAAATACAATATATCTATTGGATCACCCCATCCACATGATTGATGGCCCCCTCAAAGAATTCTAATAGATTGGTGAAGCATGATTTTCTTTTACAAAAGATGTGTTGACTCTTCCCTAACATATTGTATTAATCTATAAAAAGAAAAGAAGTACTTGTGGCACCTTAGAGACTAACAAATAAGTACTCCTTTTCTTTTTATGGATACAGACTAACATGGCTGCTACTCTGAAACCTGTATTAATCTATGTGTCTGATAATTCTGTTCTTTACTATAGTTTCAGCCAATTTTCATGGCCCTGAAGATAGGCTTATTGGCCTATAATAGCCATGATCACCTGTGGAGCCTTTTTCTAAAAGCGGGCATTACATTAACTACCCTCCAGTCATCTGGTACAGAGGTGGGTTTAAATGATAGGTTACACACCAAAGTTAGTAATTCTTCAATTTACTATTTCATACTCTTCGGGGAATACCATCCAGTCCTGGTGAGTTATTACTATTTAATTTATCAAACTGTTTCAAAACCTCCTCTACTGACTCCTAAATCTGGGACTGAGAAGTTCAGATATATTCACCTCTTGGACCAGATCCCGTGCACCACTTAGGACTAAATCAAAAATTGCCTCTCCCCTTTCAGGCACCAGGACTAGCTGCTCCAAGAAGCAGTCACTAATGGTGTCTTGACATTTTATCTCTGCATCCTGACCTGAGGTGACATGTACCCTGTTAACCCATTACTATTGGATTTTCTGTTTTTGTAGCATCTCTAATCTCCATGAGTATTTCACAATCACTGTCACCATCGAGGTCAGGTGGTTGGCAGCATATTCTTACTGCTATACTCTTATTATCCAAGCATGGAATGTCTATCCATAGAGATTCTATGGTACAGTTTGATTCATTTAAGATTTTTACTATATTTGACTCTATGCTTCCTTTCACATACAGTGCCACACCCCCACCAGTGCAACCTCCTCTGTCATTCCTATGTATTTTGTACCCTGGTATTCCTGTGTCATGTTGATTATCCTCATTCCACCAAGTTTCTCTGACGCCTATTATATAAATATCCTCATTTAATACCAGGCACTCAAGTTCACCCATCTTAGTATTTAGACTTCTTGCATTTGTAAACAAGCACTTACAAAATGTGTTAAATATTTGGTTGTCTGCCTTCACGTGATGTAACTGAATCGCACTCTCCTTCATTTGACTGGTTCTCTTCAGTTCCCACCTGTACTTTACCAACTGCTATCATCTCCTCTTTATTAGGATATAGAGTATCCCCTTTATCAAATCCGGCCCTAAGCAATGCATCTGTCTGAACCGCATGCTCCTGCACACCTGCCGGCTTTCCCCCAGCCCTTAGTTTAATTACAGATGTGTGCAGATTATTCTGGGTGATGAACCAGTGAGCCCCTTGATTTAGCAGTCTCGCGAATACAGCTTACAATTTGCTGAGGTTCAGGCTGTATCTACTGTGGATGCTACAATCGCACACCTAACGTGCTGCTCCTATGCTGTAGTAACGCAGACGCTTCCTGCAGCGACAGAAGGGTTTTTTTCCCCACCGACGTAGGTAATCCACCTCCCCCAGCAGTCGTAATTGGGTCGACAGAATAATTCTCCCATCAACCTAGTGTCTCCTACACCTGGTGTCAGGTCGGCTTAACTATGTCCAGGGTGGATTTTTCACACCCCTGAGCACCACAGCTACGTCAGCCTAACTTTTGAGTGTAGACCAGGCCTCGGGCACAACACTAGGTGATCAGGCCAAAACCAATTGCTGTTGCAAACTTCCAGCCTTACACAGGAGCAAAGTTCTGCTCAGCCCAGTTGTCATCCCCAGACTACAGCCTCATCTCACTTCTCACTTCCGTGGGAGCCATACAGGGGACACTGCCCGCTGATGACGACGACATCCTGCAGGATAGACAGCGACACAGACGCCTGGGAATTCTAATGCCAGAGGAGGCTGGCTCAAGGCTCCTTTGCCAGGACATGGACACAGCACGTACTTGAGAGGTTCATCCTAAGTGTAGAAGGAAACTACCCACCTGCAACTGCAGCGGGGACTGAGAGAGGAATGCAAAATTACCTCCATTGGGATATGGCCAATGTGCCAGGCCCTACGTTTTAGCACAGTGTGCTATGGGCTCTTCTGTGACCACAAACGACGCAGGGCTGAGATTTGTGTGTCATTCAAAAGTCTGCACCCACAACAGCATGCTGACCCCTAGCAGCACATCAGGACACTGCCCGCTGGCTCCGTTTCCCTTTCTTGGGCTTCCCAAGAGCTGCACCCAGAAATCTCCTGTGACAGAAATTACAGACATTCTTGGGATCCGGTTTCTTAAATCAAAACACGTCTTTCTCCATCTCCATACTTTCTTCAGTCCCTTGTTGGGCTCTACAGTTCTTTCCCACACTGCTAGGTCTTGCCGCTACCTAGCATTTCCTCAAGCCTCTGCCTCTTAAGGCTTCTGCTCCTGCCCCTCATGCCAGGTGGCTCCAGCCAGGCCTTTACATCTGGCTAGTACGGCAAGTGCTTTCCCAACTCCTCTCTGGTCCTGGGTCCCCTGTAGGAGTCTCCCTGCAACTCTCTCTCTTTCTCTTCTTTATTGCAAAAGGCTTATGCTTATAGGAAATCCCACCCCTCAACTCCTATCCTGGTCCTCTGATCCAGCTGACAACCCAAGCCCAAATCAACCAAGTGTGGCTGGATAACAAGGTACAAGTGGGACGGAGCCCAACTCCCCAAAATGGCCACAACCTCTATTCGGCACTGGCGAGGCCACACCTGGAGTACTGTGTCCAGTTTTGGGCCCCACACTACATAAGGGATGTGGACAAATTAGAGAGAGTCCAGAGGAGAGCAACGAAAATGATTAGGGGGCTGGGGCACATGACTTATGAGGAGAGGCTGAGGGAACTGGGATTATTTAGTCTGCAGAAGAGAAGAGTGAGGGGGGTATTTGAGAGCAGTCTTCAACTACCTGAAGGGGGGTTCCAAAGAGGATGGAGCACAGCTGTGCTCAGTGGTGGCAGATGACAGAACAAGGAGCAATGGTCTCAAGTTGCAGTGGGGGAGGTCTAGGTTGGATATTAGGAAACACTATTTCACTAGGAGGGTGATGAAGCACTGGAATGGGTTACCTAGGGAGGTGGTGGAATCTCCATCCTTGGAGGCTTTTAAGACCCGGCTTGACAAAGCCCTGGCTGGGATGATTGAGTTGGGGTTGGTCCTACTTTGAGCAGGGGGTTGGACTAGATGACCTCCTGAGGTCTCTTCCAATCCTAATCTTCTGTGATTCTATGATTCGGTCCTGTGACAGGGTGCTTGTTCAACACTAACAAAGAGAAAAGTGTGCCCCCTACCGAATCACTAGCACCCGCTTCCCGATGGGCATGCACACCGCTGCTCCTTTGAAGCCTGCCATCCTGGTGCTGCCCTGGCATCTCGGCTCAGCTTGTGAGCTGCGACAGGATGGCGGCAAAAAACAGGGTAGGACTGTAGGCTTCTCCTAATTTGCTGCCTCTCTTCTTGCGCTGCAGCTCCCAGCTGATATCTGAGCAGAGTCCAGAGCTTTGCCAGTGGTCCTGGTGTCACTGTCAATGGTGACAGCTGCTCCTGAACATGAGAGCTTCCTGAGCGCAGGAAATGCCAAAGAAATGGCATTCAGCAGGGCAAAGCACTTCCCAGCCACATTGCCTCTCATAGTATATTCAAGGGATGTGGCATTTCTGACTGCATCGCTTCTGCCTCACTTGCCATTTAATGTTAAGAGGCTTGTATAGTCAGCAGCGTTTAAAGTGTAATGACTGTTTTCATGCTAAATGCTCTTTTAAATAACCCTGAATTATTGTGTTGGGTTATTGCATTTATAAAATGGCATTTCAAAAAAATAATAATTGTTTTAGAGCTAATTGTTGTTTTTAACGGGCTCTGTGCGTGGAAGCTGCATTCAGCAGAGGAATGGGTTTCCGTCCGGGAGACGGCAATAAAGGGAGAGAGGTTTTGACCTAGGCAGCATGGTTGTGGGATCTTCCTCCTCCTCATCTCATTCAGGGGCTGCTTTTATGTGAGCCCTATATTACAGCCATTAGAGCTGATACAAGAAAAAAAAATGCAACCCATTTGCTTTAAAATGCTGCGGCCAGTTTAAATATCACATTGTAGCAAATCTGCAGGCACATCCAACTTTACAGTTGCCATTCTGCTCTGCATCACAGGCACTAAAAACGTGACTGTGACAAGACTAGAACTGAGACCCCATGGCTCCAAAAGCAGAGGTCTGTGCCACTTGAGCAAAGGGGGAGTTTCATTAGCACTACGTGGCCTATGACACACAGTGCAGCAGTTCTGATTGCATTCGCTAGAGGGCAGTGGTGACACATACACATAGAGGGTTGATACATTAAGCTCTCACTTAGACAATGCATTGTCTGGGGCAGACTTTCTAACACAATGTAACTATATTTTGTAGCCACAAAGGCCTTTACAAAGGTCACAATGCTGCACATTGTGTGGACACTCACAGCTTTTCAGCGACAGCAAGGATGCAACACAGGTCTGCCTGCTTCAAAAGCACAGGCCGCTACCACTTTCAGTAAAGGAGAATCACCACTGGCTGTTACCAGTACAGGATTTATGACACACTGGTGAGCAATTTACATTTTATCCAGCAGGGGTACTAGTACTTTATTAACAATTAAAGGATTTCAAAACTCTAATTTACGTCGGACCATTCGTGCTGTTTACTTTCTGCATTTCATTCAGCACAGACAATGGAGCTATGCTAGCCATTTCTGGATGCATAGAGTTTAAGTCCCAAAGGGAACATTATGATCATCTAGTCTGACCTCCTGCACAACTCAGACCAAAGAATTTCATCCAATAATTTCTGGATCTACTAGCACAATGCCACACTACTCAGTTTGCATGTGCTGTAGGGAATGCATGCATGCAAACAACATGTTCCTGAAAACATCTGTAGGAATGCCAAGGTTGGGTTTTTTATATAAATAAAAAAGCAAAACCTAAAAACTGGGCCTAAACTACCTGACAGTGTTCTTTTAAGCCTGCAGATACTGTACTTGGACCTGTGACCAATATAAGAAGAAAGTACTTGCTGCCAATGAACCTAGAATCTTCAAGCTAAAGCCAAGTTCACCCGACAGGCTCAGAAACTAGAAAGCAAATAAACTGAATCTCAAAAATAAAAATAAAAAACACTGGTGATTTTTAAGCCAATTCCTGACACATGATTTTTGACGGTCTGGCATTAGCAATGCAGGTCACCATTACCCTACACGTGTTACAGTCATTTACACAAGCCCAAAGAGCGTGTGAAATGTGGATTCTGATTGGGAAGCGTTTCACACACACATTGCACTGGGGCAAATGACTGCACAACGGGCACTGGAGAACTGGGCCTCTAGTCATGGGTAAAGCACTTATAGCAGCACACTGTGGGGACTACAGACGATAATAACTACCACGGAAGGGCACTTTTGGCCAGGGACAGTCTCTTTGACATCCAGTATGTCTATACAGTGCTCCTCTAGGAGCTACGACAGGGCAAATAATAGTTCCCGACTCTCTGGTGCAATGTGATGCTTGTTCTGTATGAAGAATTACTTAAAATTCACACCTACGCTGCGAAATTATTTAGCAAACTTTAATTACTTAACAAAACCAGCAACGATATTTCTAAGCGGCGAGAGCACCCATAAATATGGTGCCATAAATAAACTGCTCCTCTGTAACATGAATTAATTTGTATTTAATTACGAGAAATTGCTATCAATTACTAAACATTCCTTGCAAAATAGGCAAATTCTTTTAAGAACAAGAACGCTTTCTAATTGAAAGTAATTTCCCCTCTCTCTAGCTCCAGATCATGTGGGGTGCTGAGCTGCAGTGGATGTCTCTGAGAAATAAGGGGGCTCAGGATTTTGCAGTATGAAGCCTTGTGACAAATGTGCACACAGAGTGACTTCCGTGTATTTGTTTGGGTATGGATGCCTTTAGTCATTCTCAGTAGCGCCTTGAAGTCAACGAGACAACTTGTGCTCTTTGACGGATGCAAAGGATCATGAGAACCTGCCCCCTGGATTTCACATGCAATAACCCTGAGGAGGCTGATGAAAATCCAGAGCATGATTTTAAAAGGAGCTGAGCATCCACAGCTCTCCCCGACATATATGGCAATAGATCACTTAGGCTATGATTCAGGAAAGCACTTGATTTAGTCCATCTGTGCTCAGGACAACACTTAAAGAGAAAAGGAGTACTTGTGGCACCTTAGAGACTAACCAATTTATTTGAGCATAAGCTTTCGTGAGCTACAGCTCACTTCATCGGATGCATCCGATGCACGAAAGCTTATGCTCAAATAAATTGGTTAGTCTCTAAGGTGCCACAAGTACTCCTTTTCTTTTTGCGAATACAGACTAACACGGCTGTTACTCTGAAACCCAACACTTAAAGAATATATTTAACTTTAGGCATGTGCTTAAGTCCTATTGGTATCAATAGGCTGTAGGCACATGCTCAAGGGCTGTCCTCACTGGGGACTCTGTAGAGCAGGGGCTGTCCTCTTCTGTGGTTTTTAAGAGCAGGTCAGAGATGGTCTAGGTATGCTTGGTCCTGCCACAGCGCAGTGGGCTGGACTTCATGGCTTCTTGAAGTCCGTTCTAGACCTGCTTTTTTATGATCCTACGATTCTTTATTGCTTGTCTGAGCAGAGTCGAGTACAATGGGGTCCTGATCCTGGTCTGGAGTTCCTAGGTGCTATTGTAATGCAAATACATAGCAGCCACATCAGCACCTCTGAAAATCAGGTCACACGAGCCACAACAAAACCAAATCAATGCATTAGCAAACCAGTGATGGATCCCATCCCACAGAAGGCATGGGGTGGCAGAACCCCCATCCTCCCACCCCCACCACCTAAAAACTGAAATCAAATCTAACCATGGGGGCGTAGCAATGTTCCTCAGTCCCTACTACAGTAGACAGTGAGCTCTGTCCCTCCCCCATGCCACACCCTTCATCTTATTCCTCCTCTCTGGAGGGGATAATGCCATTTCACAACCCTTCCCCCATTAGACGGGGGCAGGGGCTGAACTGATGTCAGTGCATATGTCCATGCTGCGGGAGGTCAGCTGCGTGGCGCAGTGGGCTGCTTCCCCCTCCGTGCCTCCTCTCCCAACAACCCCGTACGGTTTCCGACTCGTTTTCTGCTTTGCTGGTGGCATACCATCCTCTCAGTGCAGTTAATTCCATGCACACTGAGTGTGAAGGACAAGCTGATTCTCAGAAGAGCCAGAGGCCACCCCACCCAGCCCACTGCTCTTGCAAAACAACGTCCACATTGGGCTGACATACTGTAGCTGAGGCTGCTTCCCCCCAGCTTGCCGGAGCCGTAGGGCCCAGGGGGGTTTCTCTGCCACATGCCACCACGCCAACATGCTCTCACCTCCCAACCTGCCCGGTGGAGCCATCTGACTGCTGCAGCCATGTCATGATGCCCGAACATGGGCTGCAAATACCCCTCAGCTGGTGCTATTTCTCCTTTCTTCTCCTCAAAGCCCAGCTCTTCAAGAAATGCTTCCTCGTTTTTCTTTCTAATTATTATATTATGGTGGCCTCTACAGGCCCCAGCTGAGATCAGTGCCCCCTTGCACTGGGCTCGGTAAAAGCACACAGCAAGTCCCAGTCCCTGCCCTGAAGAGCTTTCATCATAAACAGACAAGACAGAGGAATGCAGGAGGAAGGAAGGATTATAATCCCCATTTCAAAGATGTGGAACAGAGACATGTTGGGAGTTGGTGACAAAACCAGGAATTGAACCTAGCTCTCCTCACTCCCCGTCCAGTCAGGGCCTTGGATTATCCTTCCTCCCATCATCAGCACCCTCCCGCTTCTGAACCTGTGTCTCAGGTTTGGTTTTTTATGTTAACGGCGGGATTATGCAGCTGAGAGCCAACCCAACTGTGTACATTCCGATGGCATCTTCCATCTGAAAGGATCCTGTATTGTCTCACAAATTATTGGCCTAACCCTCAGCGGACGTAGATCGGCATAGCTACATTGATGTCAATGGACCTACCTTGATCTACACCAGCTGAGGATCTAGCCCTGGAGACAGTCCAGGTGGTCCTCTGGGGTGGCAGCTAGCACACAAATAGGGAAGCTTTAACCAATGACTGCTGGGTAAACCTGGGCTTTACACAAATCAAGGGGTTCTCTAGAGTCCAGACATAGTCAACAGAACCACGGCTGTTATAGTTTCACCTGAAAGATCAGACACACTGAAGTACCACAATCAACGTGCCTTGGACAGAGAAAGGGCCGAGTCATCCCTTGCGGGATTGTGAACCTGTGATTCCAGGAAGACAGCTCAATTCTGTTGCTAAGTCTCTGGGCCCTCCCCACCCTCCTTCTCAATCGCACATCATTTTAGGTGTTTTGCAAGGCTATATTTTCTAAGACTCTATCCTGCGGTTTCACTGGCAGCCTGAGCGGTCTGGGGATCTCGCTGTAGCCAGCAAAAACGTGCAGACCCCCCCCGTGATGTTTCACTCTATATTATTTATGAAAATATGCTTATGATATGAATATGACACAACTGAGATATACTTCATGCAAGATGGCTCATCCAAGATATCGTTGGAAAGGTTATGATTTACTGAATGTGATTCTCCAATATGTATGCCTGTATCATTTTTGCACCTGAAGTTAGGAATATTTACTATTTATCTGTATCTCAAATGTGTTACTTTGGGTGTCACCCCCAACCAGCCCTTCAGGTACAACAATGGAAAAGCCAATCAGGGCTAATGGGCCATTAGCAGAGACAATGGACTGTGAAAGAGTCTAGTCTTCCTGTGGATGCTCTAGACAGCCTAGGAGTAATGGCTGCCACAGCCCTGCATAGACATGGGGCTGAGTCACCTGGTACTGGACCCACCCCTTGGAATGCCAGTGTTCTTCCACTGGGAGACAAAGGGTTCCCGCCATACACAAGAGCTATATAAGGCAGGGGAGTGACATGATCACAGTTCTCCTCTGCCTTCCCACCCAAAGAGACACTGAAAAACACCTGGAAGCAAGAAATGAACCGGGGGGAGAAGGGTTGAGCCCAAGCCGGAAGGGCGTCTAGCTTGTGAGTAATAATACCTGAGGTCTCAAGCTGGAGACCCGTGTAGCTGCCTTTCAAGACTTTTTGTAAGCTGCCTGCAACAATATCTAGGGTGAGAAATCACTATTTGTAACCAATTTTTTTTAGTGAAACTAGCTTAGTTTGTGTGTTTGATTTTATTTGCTTAGTAATCTGCTTTGTTCTGTTTGCTATCTCTTTAACCACTTAAAATCCACCTTTTGTAGTTAATAAACTTATATTTTGTTTATTATGAAACCCAGTTTATGTAATTTCTAACTGGGAAGGGGGGGCAAGAAGTCATGCAGATCCCTCTTCACACTGAGGAAGAGGGTGAATTTTTATGAGCTTGCGCAGTGCAGATTTTTCTATACAGTGCAAGATAGTATTATTTTGGGTTTACCTCCCAAAAGGGGTGTGCATATGAGTGCTGGGGGGAGTCCTCTCACACAGAGCTGACTTCAGTCTGTGTCTGCAGCGGGGTGTGGCCCTACTTGTGTGTGTGTGCTGCAAGAGGCTGGAGAGCCTAATTCAGCAAAGCAGGGAGAGGGTACCCAGGCTGGTTGAGCAGGAGAGGCTCAGTGAAATCCCAGTACATCAGGTGGTATCCCAGAAAGGGGGTCCAAGCCATCACACTCCCCTCTTCCAAATGGAGCTCAGGGCTGGGCTACACTAGAAAATAAGATTGACCCAGCTATCTTGTTCAGGGGTGAGAAAAATCGACACCCTTGAGTGACATAGTTAAGCCGACCAAAGCCCTATGTAGACAGTGCTAGGTCGACAGACGAATTCTTCCATCAACCCTAGCTACCGCTTTGCTGCTGGATTAACCCCTCCCATCAGCGCAGGTCGTGTCTACACTGAAGTACTACAGCTGGACCGCTGTAGCATTTCAAGTGTAGACGAGCCCTGAGGCCCTGTGCCGACCGTCACTATCAGACTGCCCTGGGAATGTCAGCCAAGTGCTGCCCCCGTGGCCACACCTGAAAGCTCAGCTGTGGCCACACACTGGGGGATCCTTGCTTGTCACCAAGCTGGCCGTGGTACAGCACACACTGAACAGCAGCAATCCTGCCCTTAGTGTGACAGCGTCATTCCTACTCCAGGAGGAAGAGGGAGGGGAAGTTTTCTGCACCAGACTTGTCAGACTTGCTGCTTTCGAAGGACCAGCCAGTCCTTGATTAGAAGAGAAGTTTCACAGGGCTTGTCTACACGTGGAATACTGCAGGGCTTCAGTGTAGACGCTCATGGGGAAGCATGTATGGGGAGCAGAGGGGAGCTGCCCATGATATATGAGCTCTGTGGACAAAGAGAACCCGTCGCTTTCCAGGAACATTATTCAGTCCGCCCCCCATGGGCAAGGCTGATGCTACAAGGGAGACAAGCATCATCTACGGCAGGCACAGCAGATGACACGCACGTCTCCAGCGAACAATAACGGACCTTCTGTGTCTAATCCGTCATACTTGATGCAGATCTCTTACCCCGAAGTGTTGTCAATGCGGTTTTAATTTAGAGTTAATTAGACAAATATTGCATGTTAAACACCCATTGATTATTAAGACACAGTAAATGCCTCTGCAGTGCATAATGGACACGCTGTATTATAACTAGGATGAGACGGGTAAATGTCTATAGCTGTTTCTAATCATCAGCTGGTAATTAACATCCAATAACTTGCAACTTGGTTTATCATTATAGATTCAGGAAAGCAGCAATTGTACTGTATGCTAATTAAATAAAAATGGATTATTTAAGACATATAAAGCTTTACAACTATGTAATAGATATACACAGATGTGGAACTTTAATAACTACCATGCAGCTTTCCTTTGAATCATTTGGTAAAACTGGTCTTCTCTTAAATGTAATGTTGTGGGTGAGATGTTCAGATGCAAACAGCACTGGACTAAAGACCAGATTTTTAAAGGTATTTATGTGCCTAACTCCCATTGATTTCAATGGGAGTTAGGCGCCTAAAAACCTTTTAAAAACTGGCCCGAACTGTGCTCCCATTGAAGTCAATGGCATAGCTCCCAATGAATCCCCATGACATGAGAATGGAATTAGGCCAACATTGAAAGCACCATCTGATAAGCACAGGGCAAATTTTGCAAATGGGAGGACCTAAAGCTGGGCACCTAAAATCGGTATGTCGCTACCCACATACAAATGGCCTGATATTCAGAGGTGTTGTCAACTGGACCCAAGGGGGACATGGTACCTTTACAAAAATCATGCCTCTTTGATTGGGGTGCTTACCTATGGATTTAGGTGCCCGTCTTTGCAGATCGTGGTCAATGTTTATTCTGGGGCCAGCGTGAGATGACTCTGGTGGGAATCAGACTATTCCTACTGGCCAGGTGTCTGCATCAGAAGGCCACAGGCACAAATGGCAGAGGGCAAAGAAAGGACTGGAAAGCATGGGCGGCCGGCATCATAGGTGGGGGGAGGCTATGATGCCGGCCCCAAACAGCCAGACGTGGCCCCACCCATGCTCCGCTTCCCACTCGGCGCAGCTCCAGTCTCCCTGTGGGGTGGCCCCGGCTCGGGCCATGCCACCTGCTCTCCTGGCGCTCCAGGGCTGGGGCCATGCCAACCGCCCTCCCAGCACTCCGGAACTGGTGTGAGGGGGTTGGCGTTGCTCCGGGGCTGGGAGGCACTAGCCTGGGGCCGGGGGGGGAGGCCTCTGGTGGTGGGCGCAGAAGGGGTGGGGCCTCCGTTGGAAGGGGCAGGGCTGGTGGCTTCGTCTCCCCCAGCCGACGGTTCACACGCTGCCCATGCTGGGAAGTGAACTCTCCCCAGTCCTTCTGAAAGTTGCTCTTGCAGAAGAAGCCAGGCACGTTGTGGGAGGGGTTCACACTGCTGCTTCCTATGCTGTACCTATTCTGTGACTAACGAGACGAGACGAGTCTCCAGGTCAGTCAGCAGCACTATGCTGGCTTCAAGGGTGGGAGTTTCAAATGAGTCAGCAGGAGTTCGGCACTCACCTCCTCACTGCATTTCAGTGGGATTCCTTCAGGCTCCTTTGAAAATCCTGCCCTACAGGTCTAAAAATAATGAAACATCAAATCAGATGCATGTGCTTCTGAATCTCTTTTCAGCCAAAGATCTCAAAGCACTGTGCAAATGTAGCATTCTTGCCCTTTTACAGATGTGGAAACTGAGGCAGAGAGCGCGGAAGTGACTTGCACACCTTCACATGGAGTCAGTGGCAAAACTGGGGAGAGAAGCTAGGTCTCCTGACTCCCAGTCTTGTGTTCTGCGCTCATTGGACATCAGTGCCTCTACAAGGATCTCTCTTGATCTGTGTAGACCCGCTCACCAAGAAGATGTACTAAACAGAGCTGCCAGGTCTTTACATTAACACTGATACCTACTGCAGTAATCCAAGGCTGCCAGTGAGTTGAGGCACAGCAGCTGCTGTGGGTTTAAAAGACAGTTACGTCCAATGAAACCCAGAATCATGAAAAAAAATTGTGTAATTTCAGGCCGAATCTCAGATTCAGATCATGTTCCTCAAAGTCCTGCTAACATTTGCAAACCTTCCGAGTAGCCCTGGCCCGATTGATGGTTAAGCCATTGTTAATCCACAGGTTTGCTGCACTTTCAATGTACGTGCAAGTTTTGATTGAGATTTTGGTTTCGTCTGAAAATCACAAGGGTGCAAACTCGAAGGGAACTGAAACCAGATCTAATGTCTCTTGCAGGCACTAGAGATAGGACTGAGCTGAGAGGACGGCACTGAATTTTCCGAAACGTCAAGGAAATCTAAGTCCTGCATTCTGATTTAGATCATATGCCTTCCAGTGATGGCTGCAAGACATGAAACTTTCATCCAGATCAGAACTTCTCCAAAAACCCGGGCGGTTCAGATCCATGTTCAAGTTCCATATTCAATACCGTTAACCCCCTCATGTGAAACTGCTTGATGTTCCCCACAGCTCGCGTGTTGCTCCGCATGCCTGAGGTGTGTTTCAAACAACAGAAAAGGGCTCCTCGGCATCACAACTTTCGAAATGCTGCCATTTCCCCACATCTCCTGCCATGTGCTCCCTGCTAAAAGGGGCTGCTTAATCATCCCCAGCAGCCTCTGCTGGGATTCTGATGGCCCCACAGGGCATCTTAACTGCAACAAACCAGCTGATCAGAAAAGACACACACAAGCTCCAGTCTGAAGTGATTTACCACTAAATAATAAACAAATGGAATCAATAAAGTGTCAAACGATGTTACAGAACCAAACTGGGTCCCGTCAGCCCTTCACCAGAGAGGCAGTAAGCGCGATGCCTGCTCACAGCTTGCTGGGTTTCCTCCTCCTATTCAATATTGCACCATATTGCAGGCAGGGCCCGATTCTGTGAGGCGCAGGAGCCCGGCAGGAAGGTGCTGGACACCCAACTCAAGTCGGTGAGAGTTGGGAGCGCTCAGCACCTCACAGGACCCGGCCCCACTGTTTGCCGAAAGAAGCAGCAGCAGCATGCTTGAGTCTGAAGCTGAAGGGGAAATGGTTTCTGAATGGAAACAGTGTGCTGGGAAGCACCCTGTTAAGTGCAAAAGGGCCACCGCACGGACTGCGCTAGCAGGGGACTTTGCAAGGGCAGGGCAGGATTGAGGTGCATTGCCAGAGCAGCGTGACAGGCGCAGGACTGGAGCGAGAGGATTTGCGTCGGGGCAGCACCAGGGTGTATGTGAAGAGCTACGCTGGCGACCAGCACGAAGACAGCTGGCACAAGACACGACTGAGGTTACTGGCAGTTACATAGAGCAGCCGGGGGTGCTGCAGGTGGGGGGGGGGGGCGCATTGGCAGAACTTGGGAGCGAAGAGGGCAGGGATTGGAACAACAGGGGTTGGGTGCTGCAGACGACAATTAAGAATCTTCTACCCTGCCCGCTCCAAGACCGACACAGCCGCAGTTGCACTCTCATTTCTGGAACGCCGCTCCTGATGAGGGCGCCAGGGGAGGAGCAGGACGTGGGTGAGGGCGGAGAGGCAGAATGCTGTCCCAGTACATCAGTCACCGCGCAGCCAGGGAAGTTAATGTACCACTTAGAAGGTGGAACAACTTTCTTTCTTTTTAAAGGGAGGAGATTTTTTGCAGACAGGCTGCCCCAGTAATTGATTTACCAAGGCAATAAAAAGAAAAAAAAAAATCAAGGGAAAATGCTCGGCCTACGTCTCTCAGCGTCTGCACGGGATGTTTGCAGAGTCTGGACGGGCCCTCGCTCTCCTTTGAAATCCGTTGTGGTGCTGTTGGGGCTGGCCGCAAGTTACCTCGGGCTGTTGTTACAGCATAGTTCAGGAGGAGCTGGTAGTGAACTGGCTTTGACCAGCCGAGCTGGCTTGCAGCCACTCAACTGAATAAACAAGTCAAGAGATAAGCGAGGCCCAAGAAGTGTGGGAATAGGAAGCAATAGTGTTTCCTGCCAGAGCCTGCTTGTGGGTGAATACAGGCCCCCCCCAGAAAGAGACGGTGATAAAAACGGCTATGCCAATTGCTTTAGACAAACAGTCTCACCTGCGGACTTTGGCCTTGTGGGTGCCCAGGAATTCCCCATGCTGGAGCAGCGCCTGCTATGAGCCCGCAAGGACAAGGCTGTAGGGTTCGGGACTGTCCGTAGCAGAAGGGGCGTAAGCACCGATTCTTGCTTGCTTGCTGGAAAGCATGTATTTAGTAACGCGTGAAGCCTGGGAAGCTTATTATATCTTGGCAATAAAACTGGTTATACTTATGCACCTGGTGTGGCTTCATTGAGTGTATCCGAGCCCCCTCCCTCACCCTCCCTTTGGCTCAACAGGTGCTTAATTGGTCTGCGGGGCAGTTTGGAGAAGGCGTTAGCACCACTCTGCTAGGTTCCAGAACCCCAACAGCAATGAAATGGAATATAATTGTTGCCCTTTCCGGTCACAAACCCACTCCCACAACCCTGTAACAGACCTGCCCTTTACAAGACTCTCCTGCAGAATGTAAGGAGGTGAAGCTAATAAACAGGCTTTGAGAGAAATTACTCTAAAAATAGTTTCGACTTCAACAGAGAATGAGATCGTTTCAACAGGTTGTTAAGTCTATCCTATAGAATTCTACAGCCAGCATGGGAGTCTCTATTAAATTCTATAGGGTGACTCAAAAACCCTTCAGAAAGGTGAACACTCTATTAAATTCGACAGAACTGTCAGCATCAGACCTTTGCCACCAGGAAACATTTTACGGACCTCGGTGACATTACAGAGTGTGGACCCAGCAGATATTTGAGCCAGAAGAACAGATGTGACAAAGCTACGTCCAGCCACACACCTGACCGTGTCTAAAGCACACACAGGGACAGATACGTTGTGAGGCGGATGGCACAGCGAGTCAGTGAAGCTTTGGCTCCAGCTTTGAGGGGTCTTGGTGACAGGTGTGACTCCCCCAAATCTTCTGTGCATTTGACTCCTGGGCATATCCACAACACAGATCCCTGGAATCTTTCACCTTGGAATCCCATGCGGTCTCTGCCTGTGGGACTGATCCACAGACAGGGAAGAGACTGGGATGCTAGAGATACAGGATGCGGGATGGCTGACAGGCTGGGCACACAGCAGGGCCCTTGGATGGGTGAAGCCCTAAGCAATACAGAGTTACCGCAGGCCTAAAGGGGCCTACTTATGTTACTAATCCACAAAGAGAGTTTCTATTGGGAGCTAGGGCTGGGGCCTGAGTGCAGGAGAATGGCTGACAGTGGGTGAACCTCGGAAGGTCATAGGGCCAGAAAAGCACATAGAAATCTAGGTTATCTGAACTGTACCTGCACTAGAGATGAGGCCAAGTCTCATCAGGTTCAAGGCAATGTAGTAGGATGAGCCAATCTGGGGGAGGCGGGGCAGGCTGGGCTCATTTGCAAAATCCCAAACCCAAGATCCAAGTAATTATTTTGCACACCCTTGGTATCCAGGGCCTGGGTTCAGGTCTATCTCTAAGCCAAACCTCTCGAGTCTGGGACGTCTGACCAGGAATCGCCTTAGGATGCTAAGCAGTTAACGTAACACTCAGCAGACACTCAGATCTTACAATGAGGATTATGGAATAAATGCCAAGAGCAGGTGAGACTGGATGGGAAGTGGGGAGAGAGGAAGAGCGTGAGCAGGCCTTCCCAAAAGCTTTCCAGTCATGCGAGGCATTTACAGGGGTGCAGGAACAATTTGTATAGGGGGGGTGCTGGAAGCCACTGAACCAAACTGTAAACCCTACCTATGATAGAAGCCACTTCAAGCCAAGGGGTGCGGGAGCACCCCCAGCATCCCTAGTTCCTGCACCTGTGGGCATTTACCTGCACGCTGAAGCAACCAACAAAGAGCGGTGAGATGAGCCAGGGGAAGCGTCACAACAGATCAAGGATTCTCCAGGTATAAGACAAAACCAGTTCTAGAAACCTAGCAGAAGTGTGTTTAAAGCCTCCAGAGGATAGCAATTGAGAGCCTGTCACTCGGTGTCAGGATAACTTTCTGGGCAGCTCTTGGGGCTTGTTAAGTCTCTCTTGCTTGGGCTGCATTGCAGCACCAGTGGCAGGGATGCCTGAAAGCAGAAGCACAGAAACTGGAGATCAAAAATACGGATGACTCGGTGCCTCATCCGTTCCCCTCCCCCACTCCCAGCCAGCAATACCCATTCCCCTACACTATATTCCCAACTCTTGTGGTCTCTCCAGCATGGTTTTCATTGTGATTTGAACAATCAAGCCCTTGTCTGTTCCCAAGAGGTACGGGAGCAGACAAGGGCTTGATTTCATTGTATAGATTCCTCCACGACTTCCCATGGGGCTGGGCTGTCTGGTTTCGAAATATGACCAGAATTGTCTCCATCTGGCAAATCAGGCATCATTTTGGGGGTGGGGAGAGGTGCATCTATTAATTGAACGCTATTGGTTTCCAGGTTGCTCAAAGCATGTAGTTAATCCTCTAAAATTCACTGTTAGGGTAAATTATTAGTGACCTTATTGAGTACATCCATTCAGGCTGGAATCTGCAGAATGCTCCCGCAGTAACCCTCCCACCACTGGGTCTTGTGCAAACCCTGGCATGGATTCCTTAGATTGTCTATCCAATTTACTTTGCCAAAAATTCTTGGTTAAAAACAATGAGCAGAATCTTTCTAAGGCATTGGATCCACTGGGCATTAGCCCCAACTTCACCCATCAGAGGCCAGCCATTGGCATAGGTGCACCAGGGCACACCCACAAGGAAAGCCGCAATTTACAACAGTTGGTCTTGCTTGAAACTTGGGTTGGCTCAATTAGTACAAATCACTCTTGTCTACACTGCAGTTGTGCTGGACACTGATAGCTGGAGTCATGGCTATTCCCCACTGGAAATGAGACCTAGGACTCTGCCAAACCAAAACCACTTTTAAGATTGCATGCCCCGTTTCCACGTTGGACACTCTCTTACACTCTCGAGTATATGGCATTGGTGATACCTTTACTGCAATACCATGTCCAGTTCTGGTCACTGCACTTTGAAAAGCATGCAGAAAAATTGGAGAGGGTTCTAGAGAAGAACCACAAGAACGGTTCAAGGTCTGGGACACGTGACGTACAGGGGGAGGCTTCAGGAGCACCATCTATTTAATTTAAAGATTAAGATGTGATTTAATCGCTGTCAATAAGTACTTACATGGGGAGAGGATTTCTGATAGTAGAAGCTGAAACTGGACAAATGCAAACGAGAAACAAGATGCAAATGTTTAACACTGCGGATAATTAATCATTGGAGCAATTTATCTAGGGATGTGGTGGATTCTCCAACTAGAAGTTACGGGTTTGATGCCAGAATTACCAGATGACAATCTATGGCCTGTGTTATGCAGGAGATTAGACTAGATGATCGTAGTGATCCTTCCGTCCTTAAAATCTATGATTCTGTGACTAAACAGCTCCTTCCTCCAGAGCAATAACCATGCCAGGTACCTTACACATCCGCAAAAGATGCTCTGCTCCCCTGGCACCCTAACTTGAATGAAGTCTGAATATTCCTCCCGCAGATGTGAGGGAAGCAAGGCTGTTTCAGACAGTGCCAGGACCAGCCAGTGTAATAATTACACAGTTAAACATAGTAATTAAAACAAAGCAAAAAAAAAAAAACTAATCAATTTCACTTAATGGAATATATGTGAACAAGGAGCAAGGAGAGGGAGGGCAGGGTGAGGGAAAGAGAGATCTTATGCGACATGCATACTAACTGCTTCCAAATGAAGCCAGTGCTGCAATGAGCCTCAGGCCTGGCTGCTTCCCACAGTAACTTCAAGTCTCCCTGGAAATGGGTTCAGAATAAGTCTACACGGCAAAAAAAATAAAGACCTGGAGCAGGAAGTATCAGAGCCTGGGTCAACTAACCAGGGCTCATGCTACGGGACTAAAAATAGCAGTGCAGACATTCGGGCTCTGGTTGGAGCTTGGGCTCTGAAAACCTCCCACCCTTGTAAAGTTTTAGAGACAAGCTCCAGCCCCAGCCCGAATGTCTACACCGCTATTTCTAGCCCGGTGGCATGAGCGTGAGTCTGTTGACCCAGGTTCTGAGACTCGCTGCAGTGTGGACGCAACCTCAGTCCTTTTCCCTCGACCTGTCACTGCATCAGGGCAACTCCTGTGATAGCACAAAAGACTTTAAATCCGGGCTTTAACGGCATGGCTTGAATTAAATGCATCGTAAAGCAGCCTCTCCGTTCAAGGGGTTGCTTTCTCCTCTCTGCTAAAGGCTCTCTCCCTGTTTATGGAATGATGAGTTGATTGTGGGCTACGCTCTTCCTTTTTCTTTTTATGTCCTCTGATCAAGAGGGTTATAAAACACGCTGCGGTAATAAATGCGGTGCGAGGAGCCCGCTGCAAAGCATGGCAGAAAAAGTAGATACTGTTGTGAGGATGCGTTACTAATAAATGGTACAGGGAAGAGGAGTGGGATTCCACAAGCTGGGGTAAAGCAGTGATTTAGGAGGGGCAAAGGATAGAAACACATTTAAGATGCCGAAGCTGGGCTTTAGGGGTCCTGAGGAGTGGGAGGTCGATTGGGGGTCGCTGAAATAGCAAAGCCAAGGTTTGTGTTTCTTATCTCTGACGGTTTATACAGTGACACCATCTTGATTGCACGGAGCGTATGGGTCTGTCTTCGCAGCAGAGTTAGCCTGGGGTCTTACTAGGGTGTTGCCCCAAACCCCTCTCCCCTCCAAACCTATCAAACTCACACACATTTGATGGTGCTTTTAACCTGAGCTAGCTGGGCCTTTTGGAGCTACAAGCTAAAGACCTGAGTGAGGCGTTTGCATGGGCTGGTAACCCATCCACTTTGCAGTTAGGCTGCAGGCTAAACCTCTCAAATGCTGATAGTCCTCCAAAGCCTTCCCACAATTCCCTCCTGCGTGCCCAGAAGAACAGACAAGTTCTCCCACAATTCGTGGGAAAGAATCATAGAGCGGCACAGTTTACTGTGGCACAAAGAACCACAGACAGTGGCCCCCGAAGTCCTCATGACACACATGGCAGAGCGCGGCACCAGTGAGGATGCGGTCACTGGGGTAGGGCTTTGCCGGGTGGCTGCTCAGGCCCGGGTGCGAGTTAATTCTGCAACGAAGACATACCTTACGTGGCCAGGTTTGTACTGGGGTGGGGAGGGCAAGGAACCTGGGAAGACTGCCCACATTTCAGGGTTCAGCTGATCGCCCTATTTGGGGTCGGGAAGGAATTTTCCTCCAGGGCAGATTGGAAGAGGCCCTGGGGGTTTTTCGCCTTCCTCTGCAGCATGGGGCATGGGTCACTTGCTGGAGGATTCTCTGCACCTTGAAGTCTTTAAACCATGATTTGAGGACTTCAATAGCTCAGACATAGGTGAGAAGTTTATCGCAGGAGTGGGTGGGTGAGATTCTGTGGCCTGCATTGTGCAGGAGGTCAGACTAGATGATCATGATGGTCCCTTCTGACCTTGATATCTATGAATCTAAGAGACAGGAGAAGAACTTGGCATGGAGAAACGATACAAACATGGGGCTGAGTTGGAGATGAGGGGCAGAATTACACCAGTGCCAGAGGTATGCACAGATAGAGCCTCTGTAGGGTAACTGGTAGTTAGACCAGGAGACTGGCACTTTGAACTGCTGGGTTCTGCTCCTCAGTTTGCCATAAACTTCTTGAGTGACCTTGAGCCAAGTCAAACCAAGCCTGAATTTCAAGAGTAAGGCGCACGTGCAGCTCCTGTTGACTTCAGCAGGAGTTGAGGACCCTTTGCAAATCTGCAAAACAGGTCCTCAGCTGCTTTGTGACTCTGTTTCCACATCTGGAAAATGGTGCCATCCATACCAGACTCACAGGGCTGCCCTGGGGCTTCCTCACTTAACATCCGCGAAGCACTTCAAGGTCCCTGAATGGAAGACGCTGTAGGAGGGCAACACATTTATTATCCAACTCTTCTCTTATTCCCACACTGAAGCCTTCCCTTTCAGGATAAACTGCTCAAGGGTCCGGAAAGCACCTGGCTCTTCCCTGCCCCCCTGTGGGGAGAACAGGGTCCTGGCACATGCACATGGCAAGTGGAAAAGGCCCATGAGAATTACGGCCGAGTTCCCAGGCATGGACTAGTCTGTGCGCTCCTTTTTACGAGCCTTCATGGTTATTACCACCTATTTCTTTTTACATTCCTGCCAAAATACCAACATTAATCTCCCTCGCTCCCGCAAGGCAAAACATGGGTAATTGGATTTATATGGCTTAGAAATTTGTTAGATTTTTTTTAAAAATGTATATACACACTAAATATATAAACAAATAAATAAATAATGACAGGAGGGAAGGCACTGCCCCGCTGTGACGTATCCTGGGGGATGGGTAACAGCAGGCTGGCTTAAATCGAAACCCCATTAATCTTAGCTATCTCCAGCCACCACCTTTCCCTCCTGTCCTCAGGCCAGTTGTGTTGATTACTTGGGTCTGATTTAAGAACTCTCGCATTCTCGGAGCAGTGAACTTTACAAGCTTCCCGTTGTGCACTGCCATTCAAGCTTCAAGCCCTCCTGCTTTCTACTCTCTTTTCCTTTCTTTCTCTTCCACTCTTCCCTCTACTTTCCTGTCTCTCTCTCTTTCCAATCCTCCCCTTCTCTTTCTTGCTTGGTCTCTTTCTCCCTTTCCCCAGCTCCATCCACTCCCTCACTGGGATACAAAGGAAGCCTCTCCACCACACACAATCCCTTTTCATATCCTTGCTGCATAAACAGCAGGAAAAGAGAAACCTGGATTTCCCCATAGGGAGGGAGAAACCATGAAAGAACCTTCTCCTGCTCAGCTGGAGTCTCCGTCCTTCATAGGGCAATTCAAAGGGTCTTAGGGCTTTGTCTAAGTGGAGAAATTGGCCAGATTGAGTCATAAGGATTGTTGAGGAATAAGCTATAAGTGTCAAGGAAGTATTCCAGAATAGCTCCCTGCGTTGACCCGCTGTCCCAGAATAAACATGATTTTATTCCAGAATAAATTACTCTGCTCTGGAAGTGCACTGATGATTCTGGAATAAAGGCACTTTTGCTACAGAACAGAGTGTCAATCCGGTGAGCTATTCCTGAATATTTTATTCAACAATGGCTATGCTAGTCAATTTCTCCATGTAAACAAGCCCTTACCCAAGGCTCCTTGCAGCACAAACTGGAAGCAAGAGGCACCCTATTCTGCAATGGACATTTAGCTGCAGGTAATCCACAACGCGCTTAGGCAATGGTCACTTTGCTAATCCGATCCCGTGCTTCAAGGTTTGAGCTGTATCCTGCAAAGGGCAGAACTAAACCCTCTTCCTTCCTCTATATGCAGCACTGCCCTGCTGAGGAGAGGACTAGAAAGAGAACCTCATTTCATCAGCCAGTCCAGCTTAACAGCTGTACTCCTCTTCAGCAGGTATAACACAGAGTGGGATGGCTACTGCAAAAAATTATTTCCACCACCATATGTCCAACTACTTAAACAAATTTCTTTTGATGGGACTCAATGCCCTTTTGTGTTTGCTTTCCTCGCATATTCTAATGAACAAGTTAGCTGGGGGGAATGTTCATGCAAGCAGCCAGTTTTAAGCAAATATTATTATATTAGCATTACTCATGCACCAGAACCCCATTACGCTAGGTGCTGTACTAACGCAGAACCCAAAGATGGTCCTTGCCTCAAGGAGTTTACAGGCTACTGGAGACTATGAATAGAAAACAAATATACAATTAGTATTTGTGAGTATTGGCACTGGAGATCTAACCATTGAGAGTTATAGCTCATCCAACCAGGGAACAGAAAACATGAGTTGTACGTGTCCTATCAAATCAGCTTGAACGTCAAATACCCCACAACAAACTGCTCACAACAGACAAAGAATTACTGGCAGGAATTATTCAGTGAATTGTTTTGCATGAATAAAATTGGAGACAAACTGGACTCCCACCCACAGATAACTGGCAAAAGGGGTGGGGGGGAAAAGAGGTGAAATTCACTGAATTAGTTATTCCTCATGAATTGTCTGCTTGACTATAGCATCTAGATTATCATTTAAAATAATGCATGTGGCTGCTGTATGAGGTATCCTTACTTTAGGGTTGAGGGAAAACCAAATAAATTCAGGAAATGGAAAAAATATCTAGATTCAAGAGACAAACTATGAAAGAAGGTAGTGGAACCAAGAAACACTTCGGAAGATGGAAATCGGAACAGCGAGGGTTCTGTTGGGTCCCGATTTCGTTTTGTGGCGTTAACTCCGAAGCCCTTTCCAGAAACAAAGACTAGAACTCTAGGAACTGTGCATATGTCCAGACGAACGGCAGCTATTACCATCTTCAATCCAGGGGATCTTCTTATGCCTGCAGAAGATTTAGTGTATTCCTCAGCAAAGGGGTTACAAAACATTTCATCTGAACCTCTGTAGCTGAATATTGCGGCTTGTAACTATTTCAGAGGAATAAAGCTCAAGTGTCAAGTGTTTGGAGCTGTGTGTGGATGCTGGCTTTTCATTAGAAAGAAATACAGGAACCTTGCTAGAACTTAAATCATATTCCTCATAGAACAGCGTGCAACTCTCTCACTCTTTCTTTTCTGTGAAGCCAGAAGAGACCTGCTGCATTATGCAAAGCAGATTTTAAAGCTAAGACTGTTGTTCCAGTTTTCTGGTTGCAATTTCACTGTCTTCGTGTCTCCACTCACCCACTTCCTTCTCCTGTCTGTTGTATTCTACACAGCCCCCTGGACAATGTTCAGACAAAGAGCGCGGGTCTGACCTCGTACCCAGAGCAGCCAGTGGGAAAACACCCCTTGCCTTCCTGGTGCAGCATCAGGCCCCGAGAGGGGTATTGGCAGAATCAGTGGCTAAGCTTTGTTGAGGAGCATGTTCCAAAGGCCTGATCTAAAGCCAATGCTGAATTCACTGGGGCCCAGATCCTCAAAGGTACTTAGGTGCCGTCAGGAGCTATAGAAACATCAGACGTTCCTATTACTGCTACCTCTCGCGCTTCACTGGAGATGGAACCTAGCTGCAAAGTGTGAATGAGAATTTCAAACACTCCACCGTGCATGAATCCAGAGGGCTGGGTACGGGCCATTATTATGGCAGTACCATAGCAGCTGCAGTCCTGTAATAGCACTTGTCTCGATGTAAGAGGTTGGCACAGAGGGGAACTCTCCTTCACCCCCATGCCCTTTCTCCAACACCCAGACAATGGCTCTGATATTACAGTTAAATGAGTGGGCACTGTAATTATACCTATCAGGAACAGATAAGACAAGTTAAATACCAGCTACCCAGGGGGGAATTATTATGCCAACGAGGAGGATCCAAATGCCAGAACCCATGGCTGTAATTTCACTGACTCGCCAATTACAGCTCCTACATGCAGGGAGCTCTACCTTGTAAATGGCAGGTATATATTTAGCTGCTTTGGGAAACTTTTGGGGGGAGGAAGGGGGGCAGTGACAGAGTAGGGCCTCGTTAATCTGGCCTTCACTATTCCCCGGGCTTTTCGCATTGGCGCACAAAAAAGCAGAGGCAGCAAGGATTTAATAGCAGCGACGTAGCTGCTGTGCAAATTCTTTGTTCTATGTAGGACTTTTCATCCCTATAGCTCAGTGGTGGCGAGTGTCATTAGCCCCACTTTACAGCTGGGGAAACTGAGGCACAGAGGCAGACAGTAGCTTGCCCAAGATCAATGGCAGAACCTGGAATAAATCCCAGGTCACCTGCCTCCCAGACCAGTGCCCAAATCCATTGGTCCATATTGCCTGTCTGAAGTAATCTTATATTACCAAACCTCATTATGTGCTGGGAAACAGGCTTCAGTAGTTTATTGTACAAAACGATGCAGCACTGTCAGAAATCATGAAAACTATAATAGCAAAAAATAAACAAAGGAACCGTGTCTCATGATGTTTTATCCTGGCGTTTGCTTTTTAATTGGGTTTGTTCAGTGAATCACAAAGTCTTCTGGGTGCATTAGCAAGGTTCTATTGTTTCTTTAGTTTTTAAATGACGAAGGGTTGGGGAGGCCAAGGTTTCGCTGGAAGTGAATGGGGCAGAAATCTTACTTTTAAACTTTCTTTTAAATATGGGAACAATTCAGCATTGTGCGTCCATATTTTTTGTTAAATAAAAATGCTTGGTGCTTATGTGTAGTGCATTTCATCCAAGGATCTCAGAGCATTTTACAACTGTTAAGGAATTACTGCGTGTAACCTCCTCTAGGAAGCAGGTGCTGTGAGCTCCATTTTACAGATGGGGAAACTGATGCGTGGAGAGGTAAAGGAACCTTCCCAAGGTCGCAGCACAGCAAGTCAGTGGCAGAGACAGAAACAGAACTCAAGCATTCTGTCTCTCCGCTGTTCCCGTACTCGCTAGAGCACACTTTCTTTGCCTTTATAAACGGGCTACTATTTCTTAACTACAGATTAAAGCCTTGAAAATTCTGCTTCTGTTCATGACTTTCTGTGATGAGACTTGACTCCGCACAGTTAGGTGGGACTTTTGAGGTAGCACCGCTGCAGGACCTCAGTTTCTGTGTGGTCTGTGCGTGGTCAGAGTGCATGTCATTACGTTGGAGAGAACTTCTTTGTCACTAAGGGCTGCCAAAACCAGAGCGGCGCAGGGACAGATTGCGAAAGTCAATAAGCTAGATAAAATGCCATTATTGTGGTAAACGTTAAAGTACAATAAGAATGGGAATCTACCGTAAACCACACTGCATTGATTATGTTGCCAGCAAACCAACCTTTTATGACAGGCACCAGTATAGTTCAATCAGTGTTTGGATGGGATACCTCCTGGGAGTACCTGGGTACTACAGGTAGAAATGTTGGTCATTCAGTAGGTGGCACTCTTCCCACAAAGTCAGGATTGAACCAGTGTGTGACTGGAATGGGGTTTCAGAGGAGATGTACAACTGCAGCCCAGCACATAGTTATCCCACAGCACTTTCCACAAGAATGGGAACATTAACCCTTACGTCCTGACCAAATTCCAGCTAGATAATGATATTCTTACTTTTAGTTTCAAGCTGATTGGTGTGTTTTCCTTTCCTGTTCTAACTGCTATGTAGTGACCATTTCTGTGGGCTACTAAACAGCTACTGTGCTTCACACCAGAAGTGGCTGCATTTCAGCAGTTGGTAACGGGTTGGCTGTTTGTTTGATTTTATCCACAGTGTATAGACCGACTGCAAACCACTTGGAGTTTCTTTGAGATGTAAAGTGTGTAAATGTACTAAGGGAATTGTTTGTTCTTAAAACAAAACAGCAAGTTTTCCATTAAAATATGAGAATGGTTGTACGGCAATGATCTAAAGTGACACTGGAAGCTGCCAGTAGACGGAGCCATAGATTATGCAAGGGATTTCTAGGAAGAAAAAGCAGAGAGAGATTCAGGAGCAGCTAAGACCCAGGGGAGTGCTAAGCTATTGCTTGTCTGTGTGGAATCTTCATTTGCCTCCCAGAAAAGCCAAAAGTCCTGCTCTCCATTGTAGATCTCATTTCTTCTATTAACTTGGTCCTTTTTTCAGCACTGTATGCATTTAAGGACTGGGTGAACTTCTATTAAGTTCTGTTAAGGACTGATCCAGAGTGGTGATGAGCTTCCATAAGTCCATTAAAGTCAACATGGAGTTTCAGGTGCTCTACACCTCTCCGCATCAGGCCCTCCTGCATTATCATTTTAAAAGGGACCTTCTGGGTGAAAACTAAAAAGTGCATTTTCAGGGCTTACAGGTATAAATGAGCTCGCGTCTCTGGACCCTGGTTTGTGAAACTGCTGGAAGGCCCTACAAGTCCTCTCGTTACTGGAAAAAGAAACCTCTAACTTCTCTTTTAAAGCAACAGTCTCCTCACCAGACAGCTGTCAATGCCACCTCCCTCCACAATCTGGGTGTGGACTCTGCATTTTATGCCAGGATCACATCAGAGACTGTGCATGCTGGAGGCCTAATGCAACCTGTCATCAATGCATAATGCAGTGAGCCTCTGAAGTCTGTTTTAAGGGCCTCACTGCTTTCCTGTCCCATGGGGGAAGGATGTTTTAAAATCTGTATTGCATGCATGCATCCCACTGCACTGTCTTCTGAGATACTGCAGCCTATGGCATGGTGAAGCCACAAATCAGTGTCAGGTGCAGCCCAACGTACCTTCTCCCTGAAGCTGCATATCAGTATCCCATGCATCCCTGATACACTGTCTCCTGCAAGACATTGCGGTCTGCTGTACAGGGCTGTTCCGAATCAGCACCAGCTGCATCCTTGATATATCGTCTCCTGCAGGATAGTGCAGCCTGCTCAGTGCTGATGCAAATCATTTTCCACTACATCCCTGATACACCATATCCCTGCAAAACGCCGCAGCCCACTGCACGGCTGCTGGTGTCACATCTCAGGTAAGGACAAATGCCATGCCACATATCTGAGGGAAGAGGAAGGTTCACTTTAAAGATGAATTGCACATGTCTGTCTCAGATAGCCGGATTGAGCAGCAACAGCTGCTTTCAGCAATGAAAGCCCTGGCAGTCTAGGATTGTTCCTATGGGCAGTTGAGTTCTCCCGTGTGATGGCAATAACCCAGCTCCAGAGAGAGCTAAGGCTGTGCTCTTTCTTCCACACACGTACAGATCATTCTGCACAGTGGAGCCCCTGGGAAGGGAAGCGGCACCATGGTGGAGCACAGAAGGGAAGCTGGTGCCCTGGCTTTGATAGCCTCCCAGGGCTTTGTGCTGACCCCCGTTAGACAAACCATTCCCTGAGAGGTCCACCTGGTTAAGCTGATTAATGAAGAAGCTGTGGGCATGATGGGCTAGCATAGACACTGCGAGCACTCCACGTTAGGAGGTCCTGAATCTTCATTAGCTCACTGAGCAACTAATTGGCTTCTAAGGGCTGGCACCCGAGAGATGAGGCAAAAATTCAAAAGTGAGCCTGGCAGGGCCAGCTGGAAGCGGGGCTGGCAGGAGGTACCAGCAGAGTCTGGCAAGCAGTTATCATGGAAAGACATAAGGACAGCTGAACACAATTCCTCTGGCTGGGCTCCCAGCGATACCACCACCGGCACAAGTGCAAAGGACGGACAGGGGAGTGGCTCACTGCAAGGAGCGTGGCTGGGGATGGAAGGATGGAAGGGGCAGAGTGTGGAAATAGGGAAAGTGGAGAAGACGCATGCAGTGACGAGGAGACAGAGGATAAAGAGGGGGAGGTTGAAGAGACAGAGATACAGGGCAAAAAAAAAAAAGATGAAAGGAGAGAAAGAGATTCCACTGAATGCATCCGATGAAGTGAGCTGTAGCTCACAAAAGCTTGTGCTCAAATAAATTGGTTAGTCTCTAAGGTGCCACAAGTCCTCCTTTTCTTTTTGCGGATATGGACTAACACGGCTGCTACTCTGAAACCTGAAAAAGGAATGAAAGGAGTAGGAGAAGAACAGATGAAGATAAAGTGGAAGAAGAAAGGAAAGAGATGAGAGAATGGGAGGGAAGCAAGAGACAGTCTGGATGAGACACAGCGAGAGGAGAGGGGATACCATGAAGAGACAGGAGTATAAAGAACACAGCTCTGGGGTTCTCCTAACAGGGTCCTATTGCTAATAAGAGGCAGTTAACAGTTCTGCTGGGAATGTCATTTCTTACAGGAAGGCTGAAAAGCCCAACAACTATGGGGCTGGATTCTTCCCAACCTTTCGCGTTCCCAAGGCCAGCTGCCGCAAGTTTCATCCTTAACAGCAGGCAACCAGGCCAGAGCCTCAAAAAATAGATCAAAGTTGGCCCTCTGCTGGTGGAAATCAGAGAGTGCATCAGAGACAGCATCAGATCAAATGTATCCCTAAAATTTAAGCTTTTAGACCAAGAGGCATGTGCCCAATGATTTAAAACCAAGAACTCTAAAAGAAAATGGCTTTATATTTTGAACATATGATCCTCGCCCTGTTAGATCTGCAGCCCTAACATCACAGCACTTTGCTAGAGCATGAGAACCTCAAAGTCTACAAACTAGTCTGCCTCCGTTTTCCAGGCTGGGAGAAATTCAGAAAACCACCAAGCAGCATCCAGGGAGAAAGGACAATGAGATTTTTAACCAGCTTAGGTTCATTATCTCAGAAGCTATATTATTGGGAGCAAAACGGAAATTGTGCCTTTTGCTTTTTAACCTGCGTCCCTTTAATCACAAGGTGTAAACCACCCCGACTTGGGCTGGGCAGACCTCAGGGAGAATCTGACCTTGAAGAGGATAGAGCACAAAGGGGAGCTGGGGGGGGGGGCTCTGACTGGCCTGCAGAAAGTGTGTTTATTTCAGAGCCAGAGGGCTGAGCACAGGACTGAAGTCCTGAGTTCTAACCCAAGTCCTAACCCCAATTCCCGTCTGTATGACTAAGTGGGTGGCACTTTACCTCTGTACTTTGGATTTCTGTTCTGTTTGCTCTTTCTTCTCAGAAGGGGATGCGTGGGCTCATTAGCTAATTTTGGGAATGAGCTTTGGAAAGGGGCAGTGGTGTTGCGTGTCCTGTTTTAACAAGGCTGCTGTCTGAACGGCGGGGTGCGATGTGTCCATCTCCCTCCGTGAGCCCCTCTGCCCATGAAGCAGGGAGATGACAGACCAGGAAGCGGGTAGGTAAATGGGGCAAAGGAGGAAATGCCAGCTGGTAATCGTAGTAGCTCTTATCCGCTATGTGGGTCAGCTGCTAGAGGAGGATATGATGACACACGTAGCCTGAGTGTTGCACCCCCTTGTGCCAGTTTGGGAGGAAGAACTGCTTACTGCAGCCCTGCCATTCTGGGTGTATGGAAGGAAGCAGGCAGGCTAGTGTGGTGGAGTGGAATCACAGACTATTTGGCATTCGAGACAGGGCAGCAGAACGCAAAGTTCTTAGGACCTGTTTGTTTAAGATCCGTACGCAAAATCCACACCCCACCACAGACACTTCATGCCGCACAGATAACTGGAAAAACACTGGACCTGTCTGACCACAAACAGCAGAGTCAGCATGTACTGAACCGGCTGTCTCTGCTGTGCCGACACCATGTGCCCACAGCATACGGGGCACACCTGTAACTCGCTGAGGAAAGGGAAAGGGACGCTCTGCTGTACTGCCTCGTGTAGAAGCGGCCCGTCTGCATATAAGTTGCCTGCATTTCTTTTGCAGCAAACAGCCTAAGGTAAAACATCCATCAGAATTCATAAGATGCACCCCCGGAGTAAAAGATTGATTTGATATTAACAGATGTGTGCAGAGAATATAAAGCGATCAAGGCAAAATACTGACATCTCCGGAGGCATCACAGCTCTGGAAACCGGTTAGAAATGCAGGCTGGCATAGATACACAAGCAGTACAGAGCCCTGATACCCACCCCACCTCTCCTCTCACACACACACACACAACTTTAGGAAGAGAACTGGAGTGTCAGCCAGCCCTAGCTCACTGTCTGCCACCTAAACCCAATTGCCAGCTCACTGTCTGGCACCAACGTTCTCCTGCCAGCTCCAACATTACGCCACCCCGCACCCACGTTTCACTGCAACCTCCCGTCTGGCACCCACGACCCAGTGCCGAAGAAACAACAGAACGTGCCCTCTTTGTGCCTTTAGACACCCTGACACTCTACGCAGAGACACCCCCGTTACCGTGTCAGCACCCCCCCAACGCCCCACTCCCAGCCCACTGGGCCCCAGCTCCAGAGCCCCAGCCTCAGCATTGCACGTTCTTCCCTGACTCAGGGGTCTCACCCCGCCCCATTCACGACAAACCCTCTCAACCTGTTTTTACGGGAGAAATGGCCAGAGCCAAGGCTCAACCCCGTTGCAATGTGGCATCCAAAGCCCCTGGCTCAGCCGGGTGCTTCCACTCCCACGCGGCCCCTCCTGGCATGCACCTGGGGTCGGGGCGCCCACAGAGCAAGACCCCTGTAGATACCCAGAGAAAAAAACATCTGCTCCTACCTGAGGGTGGCGCTCTCCCCTTGCCTGACGGTCACGTTGTCCATCGCTTTGGGGAAGGTGGCATCCCCGCTGCGCACGGGCACTCCTGCGGGCACAAGGAAGAGCAGCCTGAGACAGAGGACGACGAGGCACCTCCAGGGCACGACTAAGCACCCGCCGACCCCCATCCTGGGCAGCAGGGACTTTCCAAAAGGCCAGAAACACCCCCGGCGAGGAGAAACGGGGGAGCGGGGCGGGGGGGAAGAAGCAATCAGGGTGGGAGCGCGGGGCAGCCACGGAGCTCCTCGGAGATTAGCAGAGCCCCTGGCAATCCAGCCGCAGAGCGCCGAGCATCCGCAGGGAGCCCCCGGTATTCCTGGGGCGCGGGAGGAGGAGGAAGGGAGCCCTGGCGGGGCGGGGGGGGGCGGAGGAAGAGGAGGGGGCGAGGTGCCGCGCGGGAGATGAAGGTCACAGCTCTGCCGCCTGCTCCAGACGCCACTTTACGATTCCGCTGGGCACGCGCCGCGGAGACCCGCCATCAAAAGTTTATCAGCCCAGGAGGAGGACGCGGGAGCCTCCCCGGCAAGAAAGGGAGGGTGGCGGCTAAGCCCAGCCTGGTCCCGGGCAGGGGGGCAGGAGCGGCGGGGAGGGGGGGGGAGAGAGAAAAGGAAGGCGGAGGAAAAATAAAGGAAAGCCACGACAAATTGCTTCTGTCGCAAGATCGAAACTTCCCTGCGGCGCAGCGGCCCCTGCGGCTCCCCGGCGCCGACCTGCGGCGGGGCGCGGGGAGGGAGCCCGGCGGGGCTCAGCGAGGGGAGGACGCGGCGGCGGGCGGCGGGCGAGGCGCGCAGGAGCCGGCGGCGGCCCCGGCTCTCAGCATCCCGGCTGCGCGCTGCCTCCCGGCCGGGAGCTCCGCCTCGCCGCTCGCCCGCCCGCCCGCCCGGGCGCGGGCTCCCCCGGGGTGGCCGCGACCCGCGCTCGGGCTCCGGCCCCGCCGCACCGAGCGGCGCGGGGCTCCCCCGCTTTCACCCCGCCGGCGCCGGGTGCCGTGCGAGCGCCAGGATCCGGGCTTGCGCTGGGGTCCCGCCTCACCGAGCCAGGGGACCACCAGCATCTTCCGCCCCGGTTAACCATCGCCGCGCCGGGCCGGTGCGCAGCAGAGCAGCCGGGGGGGGGGAGGTGTATAATTAAACCCTTGCTGCAGCCGGGACCCCTGTGAGAAGAATAAAGCTCCCGCACGGCAGGCATCAGCGCTGGCTGCTGGGTTTACAGTCGGGCGCCCCACCGCCGCGGGACCCCCGCCTGTCGCGTAGTGTCTCGCCGTTTCCTTGTGCTCTGTCCGGCTCCATCTGTCGTCTCTAGTTTTTATATTTTGATTGGGCAGGGACCAGCTTTTCTTTCTGTTTGTGCAGCACCGAGCACCATGGGGTCCTGGTCCATGACTGAGGCTGCTAGGTGCTACCACAATACAAATCAATAATAGCCTGCTCCCAAGCACCTGCTCAGCTTCTCCCACAACCCCGGTACCGCCTGCTTCCTTCCTCTCCATGCCCCCAGGCGGCCTCCGGCACCCCTCCCGCATACCCTGCCCGTGCCCCAAGCAACCCATTTCCTCTCGACCCACTCCTGGGGATACAGCCCCCAGCCCTGGCCCCGCCATACCCCACACAAATTGAACGCAGATCCCCCCCCCGGCCCCACCCGCCATCTAAGCGCAGGGCTCCCCTTGTCAAGCCTTCCCCTTCGCCATCCAAGCAAGTTCCTCCTTGTGTGCTGCCAAGCACTGACCCAAAGGCCATTGCACGAGGAGATGCTCAAGGCTTTTCATCCGCCCCTCGCAGCCCAGTACAGAGTGCCCTCTGCCATGACCATCAACAGGCCCCTGCCAAGGATCACCCAGCATGCACATGGGGCTCAGAGGGCCCCCTGCGTGGCACCTGTTCTACAATGCCGGAGTCAGGCTGGGCATTTCCTGGTAGCTCAGGAAGCAGCTCAGACCCCTGCCAACAGGCTGCTGACCAGGTGAGGGTTCAATGGCCTGCCTGCAAAATTAACCCCTTCCTGCCCCTGCGGTGCAGACTCGCCATTAGTAAGCTATCTGTTAACACCTGTTAGATTTCTCCCTCGGATGGAACCCACTAGGGCGATGATCAGAGGGAGCATCTGAGGACGTGTTACCTACCCCGGGAGATGTGGGGTACACAGTATGTGGGATGATATGGCCAGTGAAGGGAGTTCTAGCTGGTTTGCTATGCCTCCGTGTGCCTTCCCTAGACTGGGGGTGTGACAGGCATGAGGCAAGTTCCAAATGTAGTGGTTACAATTTCCTGACTCTGGCTACAGACTTGGGAGCTTTTAGAGTCCTTAAAGGTCCCCTAAACTCGGGGGGGGGGGAGTAGGGGAGGGCACTAAGATTTGAAGCGCTTTGAAATGGAAAGGACTCTGGAGGTGTGTATAATGTGACAGAGGATCCCTGGCATTGCTCAGGCCTTTTGGAAGAATCTGACCAGCCAGATCAATTTCTATCTTGCGCTGAAATGTCACGACCCTAAAGACACAGCACTAGCCAAGGGCCTAATGCTGCAGGGACTCACACTGCCTCAAGGCAAGAGCTATGGCTGAGAGATGCTGGCTACGTCATATGGATAAATAGGGCAGCCGGGCCTGATGAAACTGGGCAGAGCCTGGGCTTTCCATCCAAAGATGACATAGCTCTTTAAAAAAAATTGCTTCACCCCAAACATTCAAGTTGGCTGGTGCACTTAAGCAGGGTTGCTGAGGGCTGAAGGTAACTGAGAGACTGGCCTGCTGCCCCTGCCAGATCACCCCAGGCATCAATAGAGGGGAAATGCATATGGAGCTGCTGAGAGGAAGGGATAAACCACAAACCAGCTGCACCTGGGCCCTACGTAGGGAGATCGAGTCCACCGAGCATGTACCAGCGCCAGGACTGGGTTGACTGGTGTGATTGCTGCTGCAGGGGCTTTCCGGTCTGTTGGGTAAATTGGTGTTTACCCCTTGGGATAGGAAGCTGTTGAGACACAGTGCATGTTTCTGAAATAACGCTGAAATGGGTGTAATGCATAAAGGGGAAGATTGAACTGAGATCCTGCCTCAGTGCATATCTACCTTCGAAAGGGCTGAGCCAGCCTCCAGAGATAAGAATACGCATGACCGGATGGATAGCTACAGACAGGGGGGATGGATAGATAGACAGATAACTCCTTGCTAGCTATAGCTGGGCATGTGCGTGAGGGACGGGGGAGGAGAGAGAGAGAATGTTATACATATTTATGTAACAAAAACCTACCTAACTGGGTATTTACCCAATGAAGTGGAACGACTGTGAAGGAGACTGTGCAGCTTATTCGCTAAACCAGACTCGCCCCCGGGGCTGTTTTGGACACAGAAGAGCAGGAAGCACAAGCAGATTAAATGTGGAATGGTGGATCCATGGGATATTACAGTTGGGGGTTGAGCCAAGCGATTGAGGAGAGATAAAAAGTTGCCGTAACGTCTATTCTTTTCCAAACATGCAGAGTTTAGACAAGATAACCTTTCCCCACTCTGGCTAACTAACCTTCAGTGCCTTTCTGCCCCACTAACCTCCACACGCCTCCTACCATCCTTCACATTTCCAGTTGCCACATTATGCCCCAGAGGTGGCTGCATTTCGGTGGTGGATGATGCAGTCACTGTAATTTTTCTGGGGTACATTTGAATCACACTGCTAATGCGTTTGGGACCCATGGTGCAGTTAATAATGAGTGAACATGCTGGTCTCAATAGAAAGGAGTAGGAATGGGGAGGGAAGACAGAGAACTTTGCAAAAGAGTGAGTGGGTGGGTTTTTTGTCAGACTATAGAAGGGCCAAGGGCACAAAATTTGGTTCTGAATGTGACGGCTGGGGTTGATGGGAAGTGGAGCTTTGGGTCCACTCTTGTAAAGGGAAAATGAAAGGACGGAGGGCTTGTTATTAAGACACTGGCTTGGGTCTCAGGAAACCCAGGTTCAATTCCCAGCTCTGCCACAGAGTTTCTGTGTGATCTTGGGCCAGATTTTGAAAGGTATTTAGGTGCCTAACTCCCAAAGAAATGACTGGGGGAATTAGGCTCCTAAATAACTTTAAAATCTGGCCCTTAGTCTCTGTGTGCCTCAGTTCCCTGTCAGAAAAAATGGGGATAATACTGCTCTTTCTCCTGCTCTTTGTCAAGTCTATTTAGGCTGCAAGTTATTCACTGCAGAGATTGCCTCTTATTATGTGTATGCACAGCACCCAGCACAATTGGGCCCTGAGTTTAGGTGGGCCCTCTAAGAATAATAACACTTGTTACGAAGATGGGGCGATCTGCAAACTCCATACCTGGATTTCAAACACCCCCAGCCCACATGGGTGCCCAGCTTCATGGCTTTGCCTCAAACCAATCTCTAATAAAATCACAGAAAGGAGAAGTTCTTGGAGCTCAGCATGATCTCCTTGGGGTACCCAGGGTTCGGCAGTGGTGGATTGCCACTCGTGATGGTAACAAGCTCTGATCGGCTCAGAAAGAAACTGAAACTGTGAGGACGAGTCCCTTCTCCCCCCCTCTTTCCTCCCTTCTGATTGTCAATCTCAGGGTTTATTAGTGGCGGAGGTTGGTCACAATTGCCCTTGGAGATTTCTCCCTCCATGCTCTAATCAGCAGCTTGCAAAGGTCAGGAGTACAGGCCTGGAAGTAATTAGGGAGGGCTGGGAAGACTGGAGGCTGGGGAGTGAGTCAGGCAATGGGGCCAGAAGCTCACCTCGAGCAGCCAGCAGGACCCCTGGGAATGAAGGACTGAGGTGTTTGATCAGCTTGTTCTCCAACCTTGCTGCTGCTGCTACTGGATTTTTGCTCCATCTCCCCAGAGCTACAGGAGCTGCAGTCAGAGAGGCAGAGACAGCCAGCATCCCTTCCAGCTCCAAGCCAGAGACCCAGCCACGCTCTTCTTTCCTCCCCCTCGGCTCGGGGAGAATTTACGAAAACCCTGACAGAGTCTATTAGTACGGATCCCTACATTCCTATTGAAAGGCACTCGCCAACTCGGCATTGTCTGTGTTCCCAGCATGCTAGCGCTCCAGAGTCCAACAAGGTCTGGCTCTAAGGCCCTGCCCGCAGTTCATTCGAGAGTCTGCTAACAAGCAGGGTGTTTATCCACAGTGCTGGCTAACAGCCTTCCATCGACACTGCCTCTGATCAGCATGCACAGGGAAGGGTTTCTGGGCTGAGGAGCCATGTTTTGGTGCTAGCAAACCATGCAGCAGAGTAAGGTCCCATCTGAACCATCCATCCTACATGTTGCTATTTGTGTTCCAGTAGCACAGAGAGGCTCTAAGCAAGACCGGAGCCATGTTGTAGGATTGTACTGAGCACAAACAAAGAGGCAGCTCCTACCCTAAAGAGTTTGCAATTTAAGTACACAGTAGAAAATATCATTCGGTCCTTTCACAGGTAGGGAACTCAGACGGAGAGAGATACTGGGCCAGATCCTCAGCTGGAATAAGGCAGCATAGTGCCATATCCAGCCCAAAGTGATCTAGCAAAGATCACACAGGGAGCCCATGCTAGAGCCAGGTGTTGAACCCACATCTTTGGTAGGACCACAAGACTATCCTTTCCCTCTGCAATACAGTCAACACACAGATTGGTGTCCCCCCCCCCCGCCGCACGACCAAACAATGTTTTAAAACGGTTTCCAATCTGTCCCTTAAAAAAACGATCAGTTAGTTTTTTGGACCATTGATAGAATTTAATCGAAAAATTATATCCCTGCCATAGAATTCTATAGAATGGTTAAAACCTTTTTTTAAAGCTACAGAAAGCTTAGAATTCTCTATTACCTTCTTTGGTCTTATAGTAATTTCTCAAAAGAAAAGGAGGACTTGTGGCACCTTAGAGACTAACAAATTTATTTGAGCATAAGCTTTCATGAGCTACAGCTCACTTCATCGGATGCATTCAGTGGAAAATACAGTGAGGAGATTTACATACATAGAGAATATGAAACAATGGGTGTTACCATACACACTGTAAGGAGAGTGATCACTTAAGGTGAGCTATTACCAGCAGGAGAGCAGGGGGCGGGGGAGGGGGGGACCTTTTGTAGTGATAATCAAGGTGGGCCATTTCCAGCAGTTGACAAGAAGGTCTGAGGAACAGTGCGGGGTGGAAGGGGGGAATAAACATGGGGAAATAGTTTTACTTTGTGTAATGACCCATCCACTCCCAGTCTCTATTCAAGCCTAAATTAACTGTATCCAGTTGGCAAATTAATTCCAATTCAGCAGTCTCTCGTTGGAGTCTGTTTCTGAAGTTTTTTTTGTTGAAGAATTGCAGCTTTTAGGTCTGTAATCGAGTGACCAAAGAGACTGAAGTGTTCTCCAACTGGTTTTTGAATGTTGACGTCTGATTTGTGTCCATTTATTCTTTTACATAGAGACTGTCCAGTTTGACCAATGTACATGGCAGAGGGGCATTGCTGGCACATGATGGCATATATCACATTGGTAGATGTGCAGGTGAACAAGCCTCTGATAGTGTGGTTGATGTGATTAGTAATTTCTGTAGAACCTAATTGGTTCAATCCCAAACAAATTCAACAGGACTCTTCCATAAGAGAGACAGTTTTGTTTTAGCCTAGCCAAATAGCTACCTGGTTGTTAATGGGTTCCCCTAACAGTTAAGATGTTCAAAGCAGAGGGGAAACACACAATGGAATTAGCAAGGTTTTGCTAGCCTTATTGATGAGGAAAAAACCATGTCCAAATGGGTGACGGGGAAACAGTACTAAAACATGGCTCTGGCATGGTCACTCACAGCTGCAGGATCTAGAAGTCCATAAAGTTGGGGAAAAGGAGATCACAAAACAGCAGGGAGGAACAGAACACAGGCGGTGAGCTGGAAAAACACATGTGCAGCGCATCACAAGGTGAACCTTCAAATCATATCTGTCCTGGAGAAAGAGAGGGTCTTTTGGTTTGTTTGTTTAATTAAACAAGAACTCCATGTTCCTCAATGGAATTCAACCCATGGAGCTGATGGGACCTGAATTTCTCCAGGACAAGCCGATTAGTGATTTCCAGGGTCTCAACTTTTGGGTGCCCTGGTTGAGAGGCACCTGATTGGTGGAGGGCAGGTGCACAATGGTTTTGGGGCCCCCTCCTACTTCTCCCCCTTTACTAATCTGAGCCACGTAACTATCAGAGACAACACAGTACTCCTTACAACAGTCAGCTTTATTTAGAGAAATGTTACACAGCCACCTAATCATGGAGCTCTCTATCTAGCAGGGTGTTACCATCTGATGGAGTGAGCATCTTTACAGTAGCCATGACGTGTTGTTTCTGGTGGGAAATGAGCCCCCTTTAAGATAGCTCATAATCACTAGCCCCTCTTTTGAAAACCTGGCCTAAGTATCTGGCCCACATGTATATAGCATGTACCTGGCACATGTCTATACGTATGCTGTATTGGTATATGCAGATGGCATCTGTATATATGAGATCTTTAAACTAGTTTCTGTGCCATTCTCTCCTCTTCCTCCTCCTCTCCATCTGTCCCTAGCCCCTTTTTCTCTCCACCTTCTCTTCTCTCGCACATTTTCAGCTGCTATTTTTTACCCAACACATTTGTAAATTAATTCCAACCCTTTCCCTCCCTCATCCCTGTTTGCCTAACTACTCCCTGTTCCTGTCAACTATTCTTATTTACTTCAGACACCGCAGCGCATTCGGCTCTTGACCTCTCTATTAGGACTACCAATAAGACGTTCTGTTGTGGCCATCTGAGGCTTGGGAACTGAACAGACCACCAAATGTGTGTCCCAGCGGCCGTCAGATAGAGAATAAAAACTTTCAGTTGTCACCAGCATGGACCGGATTTGAACTGGTGGTCTAGAGGGAAAAGTCTGTCTTTCCTCTATCATGGAGCCAACCAGTGCCACAGAGAGCACATCAGGTTTGTTTGCCTCCCTCTTGCCTTCTTCCTGTTACTGGCCAGTGTCAGACGCCAAAGTAATTGGACTGTGTTGCCACCTTTTCCAGGCATGACCTTGAGTAAGTCACTTAACCTCTCTGTGCCTCAATTTTCCCCACCTTCAAAATGGGGTTAATAATACTGTTATCAACCAGCTAGCGTGTATGTGCATCTCTGCCTCTGCTGGATAAAACCAGCTCAGACACGTGTGAGGCTCTGTACCATTGACAACTAATTGAGATGCATTCGAAGCCCAAGACCAAGAGACTGTGTCTTTAAAAATGTGGGATGGGGGAAGGGTGTATCTAAGTTCTAGCTCTGCTGTTGCCATGGTGACCAATGAGTCCTAGATGTTGCAATAATTGCCCCTGAGTGCTTTGAGATCTGTGGATGAAATGTAACTGCAATGTAACTACAAAATAGTTGGACGGTGACATCCCTGCAAGACACATCAGAGAAGCTGAGTGGGAGGAGGAAAAAGCCTTGATTAGAACAAAAAAATGCCTTAAGAACTACAAAGGGAACAGCGAAAAATACCAGCCCAAGTACACTGCTCCCTGTGTAAAAGTTCTTTCCAGGGTGAAAGTCTCTCTGAAGCTGTTCGCACTTAGCTGGATTTACTGCTGCCTGGTATATTCCACATTAACAGCTCACCTCAGTAAAAAAAATTCCCCTCTGTTCTTTTCTTGGCCAGCCCTTCTGAAAATTAAGACTGTCAGATTTGGCCTCTTGAGGATCTTTTGGGCATAATTTACGTACTCTACCTAATTTCTTAGTTGTTTTATCTTTTTATATTTGCACTAAATCAGGATCTCTCTGCAACCTCAGCTTTTATTTTCTGTATGTCTGCATTTAATGTATTTTACTGTCCAAATTTTAGTAAAAACGACCGCGGTTATTGTCAGAAAATGTAATCTCCTCTTTAAATGGGTAACATTCCTTCTACTGACCCTGCAGACAAAGCTCTGGTGGAAGGAAAAGAGAGGAAGTATCTTGCACTGTTCTACAGCGCTCCCTACTGGCCAACATTAGCATTACATTAAAAGTTACATTTACACCAGATGCAGAATTTAGTTATTTTTGAGATTGGGCTCCAGTGTGCTGGGTGATGTACACAGTTTAGGGCTAGAAGGAACCACCAGATCACCCAGCCTGATCTACTTTACCTCACAGACCACCAACACCTACACACCAAACCTGACAACCAAAATTAGACAACACTACAGCCCACAGGTGACTCGATTACTACGTGACATGGGGAGAGAACAGGAGGAACCAATGTGCATCAAATCCACAGTCCCCTGCAATGGTAGGGAACTGATTAAGTGACCCACACAGGCCTGGTGAGAGAAAGCTGGGGCCCCAGTTCATCATGTTCTCTGGGGCCTCACCCTCACCCACTTCACTTTATTTACATGGACAAACACAAATTTTGAAGGTCCCAGTACAACTGTCTCCCCCTTGTCATCCGTAGACTTTCAGCCCATGCTGCAGAGGAAGGCCAAAACAAAAACCAAACCCCCAGGTACTTCGGGAATACATACACCTAGTAAGACATAGTCCTTGTCCCAAAGAGCTTATACCTAAATAGATATGACAGACAAAGGGTGGAGAAAGGAAATATTCTCTCCATTTTAGAGAGAGGAAACTGAGGCACAGGCAGACCAAGTGATTTACCCCAAGGCAGGCAGGGAGTCTGTGACTGATTCAGGAACTAAATACAGATCTAAATACCAGTCCAGTGCCTTGACCACAAGACCTCCCTTCTTTTCTTTCAGAGGGTCCGCGACAGGCATCAAAGCCCTATCTTTGATCACAGTGGCCTTGTAGAACCCATAGACCATGATTCAACAAAGTACTTAGGCTTTATACCTAAGTCCTGACTCCCTGGGTTCTCTCCCCGGCTGCTATTCTTTATACCGACTCTGTTCGGGTGACTTTTTTCTCATTACATTGATGCTCACTGCTGCACGACCAGTAGCAGAAGCAAATGTATCAAAATACCATCACAGAGGCGGTTTGTTTTTAAAGCCCATCCACATCTCCTGTGAGGTTCACAGCCCTGGGAGATTGAGAGACTTCAGAGAAGCAGCCCCCGTTCGGGGTGATTATCCCCCAAACCTTTCGGAGGTCACCTACTGCTACAAGAATATGGAGGTGATGTTGGGGGGAAGAGTCCATCCAGAAATCCTTGCCCGTGCATATTTTCTATAACCAGTCAACAATTACAGCTGCGAGCTAATTAAAAATAATAACCAAAGGGGAGAAAAAAAGATCGGACTCTAGGGAGTGAGAATGGCACTTGCAGTTGTTCATTTGGTCAGCTAATATTTACTGCAAAGTGGAATCCGGCAAGCACAGGCGGGAGAGAAATAGTCTGGGGGAGGCAAGCCTGCTCAACGGCAGAGGATGTGTAAATCTTACGGAGCCGGCCAAAGGGGGCTGAGGGAGGAGGCTGGAGAGAAGCCACAGCAGGCCACAGTCCGTGGCGGGAGACGGACAAAGGCAGAGTGACAAAGGAGGGGAGGGGGTTTGAGGGAGGGAGTAAAGAAAGAGAGAGCGGAGACAAGGAGGGGACATTTGGGGCATCATCCAGTGCAGCACAAGTGCCAGGTTAAAGGTGCTGAGCACCGGGAACCCCAAGCCTGCGCTGTTGAGATGCTGCATGTCCTAGCAGGAGGAGAGAAGGCGGAGAGCTGAGCCCAGGGATAAGCACCTTGTTGGCATGATGAGGATCATGGCTACGCCAGCGTCTTCTCAGACATGCCCGTTCTCCACCCGCACCCCAGCCCTGTTACCCAGCATAGGCCCACAGGTGGCTTGTGATTCACGGTCTCTCCGCACAGAGGGGGATGCCTGGCGATGAACCTCGCAGGCTGCTGGTGTGTTTGTGTGTGCGCAAAGGCAAAGAGAGAGGCTCCGAATATCCCAGGCTTTGCCCGGGTACTATGCATGCAGGACACGCCAAAACACCCTTTGAAAGAGAACACAAATGGCCAATTAAAAGCCTGTCTGATTCAATATCGCCCCAAAGAATGTTTCTTTCCATAAAGGAACCGCTCCATGGAAATATATAGTCCCTGCAATTTTCAACCAGATGTCATTGCTCTAGGGCTGCTGGTGCCCTGGCTTCGGAGGGGGCCAGGACAGTGCTGCTTGTTTGTGTGAATCCCCTGGGGTGAGCAGGTTGGAGAAGGGAGGCTCTGAGTTTGCAGAAAGCCCCTCCTCCTTGCTCCATGCCTGCTCTGGACTCTGAGGCTGCACGGGGGATGGCCAGGCTGATCAATCCCTATATGGCCCACTCTCCTATTTAAAGGCAGTGTGTAGTGTAAGTAGTTTACTGCACAGCCAGGCTGATAAGCTTTTGCATACAGCATATCAGCATTCAGAATTCCCTCGGGTTCCTATCTCCCCAGGGGAGTGGGACAAAACTCTATGTCCCACTTTCCCACTGGAGAGGAAGAAGGGGCATGACGGGGGGATGGGTGAGAGGGGGTTTCACTGGAAATATGAGGGGTGGGGCAGGACTGACTAAACCTCAGCGGCTCTGCTGCTTTCCATTAGCAGAAACCGAGGTCTGGTTTTTACAGGCTGGAGTCTCCGAACTCTAGAGCCTGGAGAAGAATGTGTTATTCTTTGCTGTGCAGTGTCCATGGGCTGTGAGGCAAACAGTGGGGAGACATATCCTGTGAGGGTTCAGAAAGTCCCTCCACGCAGACCTTGTTTCCCTCATTTCGAACATCACCTCTTATTTCGGTTCCCTATGTTTTGTGCCAACTCGGTGTTGGCAGTTCTCCTGATTGCACTGTGATCTCTGAGGTGCTGCTTAAACCCCTAGCTCCCAGGGTCAGGGGGCTGCATGAGAATCTCAGCGATAGCTTCTCCTTGAGGTTCTGGTTGCTCTTTTCCCCACACCTCCTCATTCATGCATACCCCATTTGTGGGTGTGGCCTCCCCAAGGTGTGAGATCTCCTCGTCAGCCTTCTCCTGGCACTCACCAAGACAGCCATCCATCACACCAGGATAAAGGCAGCTGGACGGGGATTGCTCTGAGCCCGAGCCTGGAAATCTACAGTGCAATGAAACAGCCCCTTTGCCCAAGCTCCACGAGCCATTTCAGATTGGGAGGGTGGGAGTGCCACTTTAACTGTGATTCCAGGGGTGATTTGGGCAACTCAAAACTCTAGGTTTTTTTGCAGATAATAACTTAGAAATATTTGACTGGAGCACTGTATCTAATTCCTAAATCAAGAAAGAAAATGAAATAAATATTAGACCCACTCATCTCTAATACTAACATGTTCTGACAGCTTGTGGCAAGTCACTTATGGGACACTGGTTAGGTTTAAAATTGCAATGTATATTCTTACTCAGATACTCTTACTAAAGTCACAAGGGACCATCATGATCATCTAGTCTGACCTCTTATTTCAGTTCCCTATGTTTTGTAGCAACTCGGTGAAGATTGCAGGCCACAGGACCTCGCCCACTCACTCCTGTAATAGACCCCTAACCTCTGGCTGAGTTCCTGAAGTTCTCAAATCATGGTTTAAAGATTTCAAGTTACAGAGAACCCCCATAGTCTCTGCCAATCTGATCTGGGGGAAAATTCCTTCCTGATCCCAACTATGATGATTAGTTAGAGACCCTGAGCATGTGGGCAAGACCCACCAGGCACATACCCGGGAAATAATTCTCTGTAGTAACTTGGAGCCCTCACCATCTAGTGTCCCGTCTCCAGCTGTTGGAGATTTTTGCTACAGGCAGTCATCGATGGGCCACATGCCATCATGGGCAGTCCCATCACACCATCCCTTCCATAAACGTAACAAGCTCAGTCTTGAAGTCGGTTAGGTTTTTTCCCCCCACTGCTCCCCTTGGGAGGCTGCTCCAGAACTTGACTCCTCTGATGGTTAGAAACTTTTGCCTAATTTCAAGCCTAAACTCATTGATGGCCAGTTTATATGTATTTGTTCTGGGGTCCACACTGGTGCTTAACTTAAATAACTTCTCTCCCTCCCTGGTATTTATCCCTCTGATGTATTTATAGAGGGCAATCATATCTCACCTCAGCCTTCTATTGGTTAGACTACACAAGCCAAGCTCTTTGAATCTCTTCTCATAAGTTAGGTTTTCCATTCCTCCGATCACCCGAGTAGCCCTTCTCTGTACCTGTTCCAGTTTGAATGTATCTTTCTTAAACATGGGAGACCAGAATTGCACACAGTATTCCTGATGCAGTCTCTCCAGTGCCTTGTATATTGGTACTAACACTTCCCTGTCTCTACTGGAAATACCTGGCCTGGTACATCCTAGGACTGCATTATTCTTTTGCACAGTCTCATCACATTGACAGCTCAGAGTTATCCTGTGATCAACCAATACACTCAGCTCTTTCTCCTCCACTGTCATTTCCAACTGGTAAGTCCCCAGTTTATAGCAAAAATGCTGTTGTTAGTCCCTAAATGCATGACCTTGCACTTTTCACTATTAAATGTCATCCCATTTCTATTACTCCAGTTTACAAGGTCATCCAGATCTTCTTGTATGATATTCCGGTCCTCCTTCATATTGGCAATACCTCCCAACTTTATGTCATCTGCAAATGTTATTAGCACACTCCCGCTTTTTGTGCCAAGATCAGTAATAAAAATGTTAAATAAGGTTGGACTCAAGACTGATCCCTGAGGAACTCCACTAGGAACCTCCCTCTAGCCTGACAGTTCTCCTTTCAGTATGGCCTTTTGTAGTCTCCTCTTTAACCAGTTCCTTATCCACCTTTCAGTTCTCATATTAATCCACATCTTCTCCAATTTAACTAATAATTTCTCCTGTGGATCTGTATCAAATGCCTTACTGACATCCAGCTATATTAGATCTACTCCATTTCTTTTGTCTAAAAATCAGTTATCTTCTCAAAGAAAGATATTAGTAACTTTGTTACCATCTCTTGAATACAACAACTGAAACAATTTTACAAAAATCTACAATTACTTTTTTATAATTTAGGCTACTTACTTTTTACTATTCTCCAAGCTTGGAACAGATCATTTAACTTAGGGAAACGTCCTAACAGCCCTTTCTTTTCTTAATCACCTGTTAATCAACAAAATTCTGACTCCCTGCCTCAGGGGCACAAGTTGGAAGCAGCATATCTCCGATCTCCTCTGCAGAACTCATTACGCTGTACACTCAGGTTGTCTGCCTGAGATGAACAGTCTGGGGAGGCAATGCCCTCCCATGCCCCCTCCAAACTCTGCCTATGGGCATGGGCCAGCCACACGTTTGTAATAGCAGTGTAGACGTACCGACCAGGTCAGTGCTGTACAAATATACAGTAAATGATGGGCTCTTTGGGGCAGGGATTATTTCTTAAACAGGGAGTTCAGTATAGCGGTTAGAGAATGAGAGTCTTGTCTGGACCCCTAGTTTCTATTCCCATCTCTGCCACCGTCTCTTGCTGTGACTTTGGGCAAGTCACTGAACCGCTCCGTGCCTCAGTTTCCCCTATCTATAAAACAAGATCCGAATGTTTTTCTGACCACTTGGTGGAGTTGTGAGGTTCAATTCTTTCATGTATGTAAAGCCATTGGAGCCCCATTGATTAAAAGTGCTGCATGTGGGCATGATATTATTATTTATTATATTTCTAAATATGCACCCATTTGTATAGCCTCAAGTCTTATTTGCAAAACAAAGAGAAGTACAAATTATCGCTGGACGAGTAGCCTGAGTAGCCGGCACTCGCATCCCTGAGGCTTTCACAGGTAAACTAACCCAATCCTAACAGATGCCTGCTCCTTGCATTAGTCACGTCCCTGCCACTAAGAAGATGAATGGGATTTGCCATCCTGGATCAAACTTCAGGCCCATCCAGGCTGTTATCCTGCTTCTGGCACCATGGCCAATAGCTAATGCTTTACAGGGAAGGGGGAAAATATCCCTCATAATACACGTAGCTAACTGAGCAGCGACGGAAGTGAGCACAAACCAAACCAAACCAAACAAAAACAAGAAACTTCCTAGCCCCCGAAGCCAATCAGCTTATTCCCTGAAGCATGAGAGTGGACACGTGTTATTTTGTAGTCCATTCTGTAATCCTGATCATTTCATTTTCTTTTCAAACCTTCCATTGCTCTTGGACACAATGAGCAACTGAGCCTGGCTGTAATCCCATGGGGCTTCAATGTAATTTCACTGGGGAGGAATATGACTCTAGAGAAGGCTAAAATCACCTAAGAAGAAGCCTGGATTCCTGCTTCTGGCTAGGCATGGCCTTATTTTTTCTCTCTCTCTCACACACACACAGAGCCATCCCTTGGGTAGGGTGAATCAAGGCGACCGCTCCGGGCCCCACTCTTTGGGGAGCCCGGCAGGCCAGTGCGATTGGCCGGCGCAGTCGGTTCCAGAAGAGATGAATCCATCACTTCCACCCTGGGCCCTCTGCTCCCGGCCCTGCACGTTGGGGGGCCCTGCGGGCCAGTGCGATTGGCCAGCATGGTCAGTTCCGGAAAAGATTAATCTGTCACTTCTGCCCTGGAACCCGCACCCCCCTAGGGATGGCCCTTTGCGCGCGCGCACACACACACACACACACACAGTCTTTAGAGAGAAACACGGAACCCAGCACACACGCACAAACCTTTCAAACTTCCCTCCGACTCGACAGCAGTTTGAATTGCAGGACTGCTCTGCATGAGTATAAGCTTGCTGCTTGAACAGCTAGAGAACAGGAAGGCCTGAGAACTGAGGGAAGCTGATGTGCTTGACTTCGGGCCTCTAGAGGGTGAAAAGAGGAAATACATAAATTCTCCTTCTTGTCTGCTTTGAATTGTCTGCATTCAAACTGCGATGGGTGAAGCACAGAGTTTTTGGTGGTTGTTGAGATAAGCCGAGAAATATATAGGAGCAGTGGTTCTGTTGTGGTATTTCAGGTCTACTCTCTTTATGATCAGGAGAGAAGAGTTTTTTATCTTGCAAAATTCCATCTGGTGTGCTTTGGACAGTAGAGAAAAAGACATGAACAACGCTGGGTGAGGAAGGGAAGAAAACTAGTTCAAACCATCAGAAAGGTTCAGTTTCATTTGTGCTCTGGGTAAGTTGTCAGTACAGGTCTCATCTTGTCCAGACTAGTTTATCTGTCCCCTCCTTATGTGCTCGTTTATTTAGTCCCACTAGTGTTTGTCAAGCAGAGTTGACCCCAAGTCGCCAAGTCTGATTTTGAATCTGAACTTCTCCTTCATTCCTGGTTTGTTCTCATCCACATTTTAGATTCAGCCTGTTACAGAGATGGGTCTGAGCGCCCAGTTCAGATCTGGATCCAGAGATCCTCACCATCCAGGTTCATCTGGATTCAAGGCTTTGAATCTGGGCTCATCTGTATCGCAAAATTAAACCCTGTGTGCTAAAGACAGGCCCTCAGAGAAGGGTTTAGCCATGATTTCAAAAGGGTGCAGAACAAGCTCTGGTCTGATCTGCGTGCGCAGCGCCAGTTCAGTTGCATCCATTGCCAGTTATCTATGGAACTAATATGGCCCCCGTTGCCATAGTAACCGAGTGCCTCATAATCTGAAATCCTCACAACACAGTTTTTCCATTCACAGATGGGGAACTGAGACCCAGCGTGACTGAGGCCTGACCCCCAAAAGGATGGATGTTAGAAGCCAAAATGCCTTTAGGATCTCAGGCTAAGTGAGTCATCCAAGGTCACACAGGGAATCAGTGTCAGAGCCGGGTACTTGTTGGGGACACTGGGCATGGCCACTAGGTAACTCGAGGGGATGGAAGACCACGAGTGTCGATGAAGCCCCCTCGCACTAGGCCCAAATGACCTTGGCCCCCCCGGCCTGGAGGCACTCGCAGCAGTTATGCTGAGGATCTGCAACAATATGTTGCAAAGTCAGACTGCCTGAAACTAAACAAGGCCAAACAGGGCAGATATGGCAGAACAATGCTGAACAAAGCAGCTTTATATCTATAGTTTAATAGATGGTACAGAGAACAAGGGAACTAGCTGGTATCTGGATTGGCTGGCTATATGGATACTTAGGGCAGCTTGCTATTGGATAAGTATTCTGAAGAAAGGATGTATAAAAGTCTGTGTAACTTCCTGCTCTGTGTGCAGGATTTGAGATTCTATTCTCCCTGTACCTTCTTTGAAGCTTCAAATAAACTTTTCTGCTTCTCCACCCCGTTGTGATTATTGGGTGACGCACACCGGGCAACAAACCCCGGCTGTTGCTTGTCTCTGGCACTGGGTGCTGGCAACATACTGAACTCAAGTCTCCCAAGTGCCATGTAGTGCCTAACCACTGGGCCATCCTGCCACTGAGTGACAGGTAAAATTCCCAATGCAGGCAAAACCATGCACACGCAAACACTATGTTCGATGTACCATATGCTAATGACAGCTCCTCGACCAGAGAGGCATCTGTACATGGAACAGCTTTGGGAAGGCCACCGAAATGGAGCTCCCAAATCCATTGGGCCTAATGGACAGGGTAGTTTTCCAAATGATCTCCCCAGAGCCCAGCGAGGTGTTTGTGGGAAGCACAAGCAGATGCTGTCACAGTGGCCAGGGCTGTTCATCGCTGGGCGAACATGACACACAACACGTCGGGTTAGAGAGCTCCATTATTCACTTCCCGGCCCTGCATCTCCTCACGTGCCTTTCTGTTAAAGCCAGCATTTGTCATGCTAAGAAGCTGCCACAGCACAGAGCAGCACTATCAAAAAATATGAGCATTCCAAACTGGTGACGTTTGCCATTTAATGTGTTTTATTGTTTCCCTCCCCTTTCCTTTAAAACTATTTTTCTTGCTGGACTGGGTGTGCAGAGCTGCTGGTCCAACATTGGCCAGGAAATTTGCTGCTTTAATAATTGAACGTGAATATGGAATACTCTTTTTTGTCTGTCTTTGTTGTCAAAACTTGGCATTTCCTGAGTGATTTTCAGTAGAGGATGTCAAAGCACAAATACTAGCCCTACTCCCTGAGAACTATTATCCCTGCTTCTCAGAGGGACAAACTGAGGCTTGGAATTCACGTGGCTAAAATCGTACAGCAAACTCAACACAGCAAGGTCAGGAAGGAAACCCAGGAGTCCTGATGCACATTTCCTTGCTTTAACCTAGACCCTCTCCCCTCCCTCCTGCCCAAACTAGAGCTCAGCAGTCCTGACTCTGACTCCATTGCTCTAATCCGTAAATTTACAACCCGTTCAAGAAGCATGACTAGAACCCAGGAGTTGACACTGCTGTGACATTGCACTCTAGATGGTTTTACGAAAATATGCCAATGAGTGTGAATATAATGTAACTGGGATATGCTTCATGCAAAAGGTCTCTTGTAAGGTATCATTACAAAGCTTATAATCTACTGAGTGTGGTCATCCTATTTGTATAAATATATCACTCTTGTATCTGAAACTAGAAATATGAAATATAACTCTTAGGTCCTATTGTAGTTATGCAAAGTGTGGGCCATTAATGATGGTTTGGAATCTTGATGGCTCCCATCAACCAGGACAGTTGACTGTGGATGGCTCTGTTTGCTTGCCAGTGAGTCACGCTGGGAGGAATGAGGGCTTGGAGTCTTACAGTGACATGTGACCATGTCACCTGAACCGGAATCCATCTTTAACCTGGTGCTTTTCCATTTAGAAGGAGGGATGGGAACCCAGAGAGGGACAAAGGATATATAAGGGAGTGGAACAGAACAAAGGGGGCTGCCATCATGAGAACCCCCCTACCTACCACCTGAGCTGGAACAAGGGCTGTACCGGGGAAAGGACTGTGCCCAGACTAGGAAAGTGCCCAGTCTGTGATAGAAGCTTATTGAAACATCTGAGGGTGAAGTTTTATCTGTATTCAGTTTTCTTACTGTATTAGGTTTAGACTTGCGTGTTTTATTTTATTTTGCTTGGTAATTCACTTTGTTCTGTCTGTTATTACTTGGAACCACTTAAATCCTACTTTTTGTATTTAATAAACTCTTTCTTACTTATTAATTAACCCAGAGTATGTATTAATACCTGGGTGTGGGGGGGGGGAGCAAACAGCTGTGCGTATCTCTCTATCAGTGTTATAGAGGGCGAACAATTTATGAGTTTATCCTGTATAAGCTCTATACATGGTAAAACTGATTTATTTGGGGTTTGGACCCCATTGGGAGCTGGGCATCTGAGTGTTGAAGACAGGAACACTTCTTAACCTGTTTTCAGTTAAGCCTGCAGCTTTTGGGGGACAAGGTTCAGACCTGGGTCTGTGTTTGCAGCAGGCAAGCGTGTCTGGCTCAAACAAGGCAGGGTTCTGGAGTCCCAAGCTGGCAGGAAAAACGGCTTAAAGGTGTCCCAGCATATCAGTTGGCAGTCCCAAGGGGTTTTCTGTGATCCAACCCGTCACAACCGCACAAAACTACAACCAGAATCTAGGAGTTCTAATCACAACTTGTGTCAGCTGGGAATGCCACATCCAATTCCCTTTAGAAAACATTTGTAGCCATCTCCCCCCTGCTCATCAGCTACAGGCTGATAGAAATAAAGTGACCTACAAGCCGTATTTATTTCTTCTTAATAGGAATCCTGGAGGTTGAGATGTGAAACAAAACAACCCAGGGCTCCATCACTGACCCCAGGCTCAGGCTGGCTTGCAGAAGGCTTGTTGATTATTTTATAATAGTTGATAGCATCTGTGATTTAATGCAGCTGTTAGAAATTAGCAAGGACTCCATCGAAAGCGTCCCAGTCACTCACAATAACAAGCTAATAAATCATCCCCCCCACCCATGCTCCATGGCATTTATGGTTCTATTTTAGAAATGCAGCACCACACAGATTTGGCTGCTCTCCTGGATTTATTTTTATTTGTATTTTTTTAATAATGAAAATATATAAATAAATTTAGGATGCTGTGACTTTGTTGCCAAAAACAGCATGGACGGAAGCTTCCCCTGTGTGAAAGTCCCTCTTTATTCCCTTCACCCCCCGCCAGCCAATTAAACAGAAAACAAACAGCTCTGAGATGCCAACAAAGGAATTCTTCTGAACACATAGGGTGAAATCCTGACATCAGTCAGAGCTATGCCATGTGGAGCTTGGAGTTCACGCAGGCTATCTATCTAGTGTGTGGGTGGTTTTTTTTTTTTATTTTATTTTATTTTTTTGCAATTTGATCAACTAAAAGATCCCCCGATACTTGGTAGCCACACATAGCTAGCTGCTACTTCACACACTAATGTGCCACACAATATGGCTAAAAAGCCCAGCGTCATTAACAGCCACATTTCACTCACGTTCTTCAAAACATGAGGAGAAACTTCCCTCTAGATATAATCACTGTTTAGCAAGCGGGGCCACTTTAATAGAGCTAAGTATATAACTGGCTTTTTGGTTCAGTGACCAAGCCCCAAAATAAATAAATAATAGACATGTTTTGGGTTGACTCCAAGTGGACTTTTTGTTGTTGTTTTTTCTCAACAAAACAAAACCCTGAAAAAACATCCTTTGAGGGCAAATAAAACTCCCCCCCCCCCCCGACCCAAAACAAGTTTTTTTGTCAATTAATTTTCCGGTGGTTTTTTCACCCTTTTGTTGCTGCTGTTGTTGTTTTAGCCAAACTTCAGAACAAAAAAGTTGTTTCGAAACCGAGTCAAAAAGGTTCATTTCAATACAGTCAAAATGAAACCGTTCAACTTTTTTGAAAAACTTTTCCCTTTTTTTGGCCGAAACAACTTTGGTGAATTTGACCTGAATTCACAAATCATTTTGGTTGACCTGAAGCTGAGTTTTTTGGTGGATAAACTATTTGCCCCCCAAAATCTGCTCAGCTCTATTCTAACTCTGCCACTGAGCACAGGGGCAGCCTGCACTGCTCAGGAAGAGCCTGGATAGCTTTCAACCAGGCCAACTAATGCACATGTACCACTAATTCAGCACACAGAGTCCTCTGCAGGTTCTCTCAATTCCACTAGGCAGGGTTGTCTAGCAAATCCCACTATTTACTGGTGCTTTATATAACCTAATCGTATTGGATCCCTGCTCCTTACATTTTTAGGTCCCTGTTACAAAGAAAGAAAATGGGATTTGCCATGCCAGACCATGGGTTCATCGAGGCTAGTATCCTGCCTCAGGTAGATGTAGAGGGACGGGGGAAATATCTAACACAATACACTCAGCTAAAGGAGCAGTGAAGGATGTGAACAACAACAACAACAAAAAACTTCCTAGCCCCTAAACACCTTCAGTTTGTGCCCTGAAACATGAGAGTGGAAGCAAGTTATTTTGTACTCGGTTCTGCTATCCTGCACAGTACATTCTCTTTTAAAACCTTCCATTGTTCTTGGGCACAAAGGCCCAACTGAGCCATGGTGCAACCTTTCATAGAGTTATATCAAGGAGGAATAGGACTCTAGAGAAGACTAAGACCCCCAAGAGGAAGCCTGGATTCCTACTTCTGGCTTGGCGTGGGCTTATTTTCTCTCCTACACACATACACACAGAGTCTCTGGAGAGAAATAAGGAAACTAGCTAACAAACACAAGCCTTTCAAACATCTTTCTGACTCGAGGGCAGTTTAAATTCCAGGAGTGCTCGGCCCAAGTTTGCTGTTTGAACAGCTAGAGTGCAGGAATGCCTGCGAACTGAGGGAAGCTGGCGGGCTTGATTTCCAGTCTCTAGAGGATGGAAAGAGAAAATCCATACATTTTCCTTTCTTACGGTCTGCTTTGAGTTGTCCGCTTTCAAACCGTGATGGGTGAAGCACACAGAAATGGTGGTGGTTGTGTTGATATAAGCAGTCACACATCCAGGCTGCATCTCCCAACCTTCTCGCTACTAAACAAGCCCATGTGTGATAGAAACACAAGCAGCCGATGCACAACTTGTGGTTTACGGTGAAGTTGAAAGAGTCTTTCTTGCATGATTTCAGTACATCTGCCTCTGATGCCAGGTGGTAGAGCAGAGATGCACAAAACACAGAAAGAAAAGAAAATTGGGAGGAAGGGGGGAGTTAACGAGTTTTAACCCTGAGAAAGATTCATTTTGGGTTAGACTTGAGTTTTGGTGGGTCTGTTTTGTTTTACTGAAACCTTGTCTGTCCCTCATTCATATGGCCAATTCGCTTTCTCCAAAGGTGTCTGACAAATAGAGATGACCCTCCGTTAATTTCCACATCAACCTGAGCTATGTTTTTGATGCAGCCTGTTGCAGAGATGGCCTGATCCACTGAGCTCAGCTTTGGTTCAAACTTCCTCCAAGTTCATGGATCCAAGGCTTTGGAATCAGGCTCCTTTCTAATGCAGGATAAACCTCTTTAGCCTCCTTCATTAAAACTGACCTTCCGAAACAAAGACACAAAGAGAGGGCAGGGGCTCTTACTTGTTCTAAGTAATAAAAAAAGCTGGAATAACAGTATGTATTCCTGAAAAATATTTTATATTCAAGTACAAGTACCTAACATCCAGTTCAACCAGCAGATACATCAATGCAAACTGGATCATGTCCTAAGTGCTGCGTTCATGTAACATGCTTTAAGCATTGTCAACATATTCTAGCTTTTGAGTAGTTACAATCTGAAAAGTTATTTTGCACAGAAATGCCAGTAGTGATTCTGGGGGGACCTCTTGCTCCCCTGGCTCATGAAGCCACACACTGGCCACTTTGACAGCAGGTGCAGGATGACAGCTGAATGTGCTTTCGGTTGATTGAAGGGACGTTGGCAGTGCTTACTCACTAGATTGGATCTGAGTGAGAAAAAAATATTCCAATGGTTATAGCTGCCTTGTGTGTTCTGCTTAATATCTGTGAGGCAAAGCGGGGAAAGCTGCCAGAAGTGTCAGGGCAGAAGTGGAGCACCTGTCTGCTGCCTTTGAGACACAAGGGCCATTACAAGAGCTCAACGACGAGCTCTGCAGTTACGTCAACCTAACTTGGTAGTGTAGACCAGGTCAAAGGCTCGCCAGGAATAGGGACGCCGAGAGATGAAGGGTTATTTTTAAACAGTCACTTTTCAGATCACAGGCTACACTTTAGCAGAAAATCACTATGTCTAACCCTATTATTACATTCTTTAAAATCCCTTTCTTTTAGGAAACAAGGAGAGTTTCTGCTAACTGCACTATACAATGGATCCTACCAGCAAAAGCATGGATTCAACTGCCCTGGAAGTTTTATTTTTAAATTAAAAAATAATAATAAATAGAGGATTACATGGCTCAAGGAATTGGTATCGTGGCACAAAGCCATACATCTCTAACTCACCAGTCTGAACACATTTATGCTGGTGCTGACTGAGAGCTATTAAGAAGCTTGTTCCTAGTTTGGTGACTTGTGAGCAATGAATAAGACATCTTAGTTTAGTTCCAAGCATCCACATGGCTAAACAGCGGTATGGACTGGGCATAGGACAATCAGCCAAGAAACCTAGGTTTTAATCCTAGCTCTGCAACTGACTTGCCATGACACTTTAGACTAGTCACTTCCCCTCACTGTGCATCTCTTTCTCTTCCCACCCTTCATTTATACAATAGGCTGTTCAGGTCAGGGACTACATTGTACTCTGTGTATGTGTAGTGTCTCACACAATGGAGGCCCCATGTCAGCTGAGATGTGTAGGTGCTACAGGAATCCAAAAACAAGGGGTGGTTGAAAAACAGGAAAATGGTTTAATGAGTGTTTTGGAAGTTGAAGTTGTCACAAGGTTTAAAATGTCCCCATGTTCCGTTTTTTGGTGAAATTTTCTATGATACTTTTAACCAAAACTTTTACTGAAGTGGTCTCAGATTTGTATGTGTGTCTGTACAAAAAGCCTATTTTCATGAAGAAAACCTGGTATTTGGTAATCACAAGATTTCAGAAAAATGATTTAATTAACAATTTTGGTTGAGTAGATCACAGAAACCTTCGCAAAGAAAAAGGAAAATGTTGATCACGTAGGTGATTGCTGTAAGTCTCATATTTTTAAAGACCTTCTTAAAACCAACTCACCCCCATCTTTGGATGACATTTTCCCACCAGCTCTACAAGTAAATAATAACAAACGAACAACCGCGAGCCAAGCACTAACCGGAATCCTTGATGGCAGCCACAACAGAGCCCAGAGCTGGATGGACCCTAGTGGCTGAATTACTGGCGAGTGGTATCCAGGGTCATAGTTGAAGCTGATGGACTGGACAGCTTTGAAGCAGCCTGCGCTGAAACTATTCATTCTTGATGCAGTAAGAAACTAGGAAAAAAGGGTGAGCTCTTAACTCAAGCTAGCTAATATAAGGTAAAATCCTAGAGAAGGCAAGCTGATTTGTAATGTTCGTGAGTTAGCAGGGTGAGTTAAAGACTATGGGAGAGCCTGGGGTTTATCCTGACCTGCTAACTCGAGTTAAGAACACACTTTTTTTTCCCCTAGTGAAGAGAAGGGCTTGCAAAGCTTTCAACAGTACCATCAATGCTTATTTTAGAACACAGCTCTCTATAACATCCCTGTGACTGGGGGCTCGATGAGCCTCCAGGAGGATGCAGCCACCATCACTGGGGAAGGAAAGGTTAGTCGCCCGTATTGCGGCTTGTGTGGAAACAAGGTAAAAGTTGAGCCTTCTGCAAGCAGCTACGGTTGCAATGAAGTCAGCAGAATGGCACCCGTCCCTGGTACTAATCCAGGCTCTGGAACGATCCTCGAACCAAACGCCCACCGAGGCTCTGGGAGGCATCTCAGCTGAGGGTTATGGGCTGGAAGGGCCAGGAGCAGAAGCAGCAGCATCCTGCTCCAGCAAAACTAAGGTGTTGAAGCTATTTGTGTAACACTGATGTGCATTAGGAAGACTACAGAGGTGGCGCACTCAATGCCAAATTAGGATGGCTTTGGAATGAAGCTGTCTTTACAGTCTGGTGGCAGCTTCTGGCAGGCCACGGCCCTCCTCAATCACCACTCAAAGCCCAGTGCAGGCTGCTGCAGCAGCTACTCCCCAGCCGGATGCAGAGCACCCCCAACTGTCACGCCAGCCCGCTTTGTGGCCCAATCAGCAACGGCCAGAGAAACCACATGAGCACCCCCCTAAACAACCAGGTTTAAGCACTGGTTTCCAGGGTTAACAGGAGGCCTGATCCTGTGCCTGTTGCAGTCAATGGTAACATTCCCATCGCTTTCAGTGGAAGCAGGATTGGGACCCCTGCAAATTCCCCAGCTGATGTGGCGAGAGGGCCAGACTGAGATCTCAGCTGCACCCGTGTAATTCCAGCCTCCCTCCAGTGAAGTCAATGGCACAGTTGTCAACTTTCACACGGCAAATAAGCACCCCGACTTTCACAATAAGTCAAAAGTCAAGTTAATCCCATTTCAGAACAAGCCCATCCCTAAGAACCCCAATACTCTATGTGACTAGATCCCCCCGGGGTGCAGTCTGGGACTGTGGTGGGCCCACTGTGCACACCTGACTCTCCCCCCCGCACCCGCCCCCCGGCCCGGCTTGCTGGGAGCCGATCAAAAAAAAAGAAGCAACAAGCTACAAGCCAAAAACTAGCCAACAAACAACTCACAAGCCAATTAAGCCAAAACCAAGCCCAATTTCTGCGTTTTTCTCATGGGTTTGCCACGTTTGCAATGGAGCGAGGCTCAGTTTACACCAGATCAAAATCTGGCCCAGGGCCTAGTTCGTAGCCTCCCAGCCCATGCACATTCTGACGACAGGGCCATTTACTGAGTCCCTGGTTCTCTGTTCTGACTGTCCTGGAGAATTCAGCAGCTCAAGGGAAACTGGTTTTTATTGTATTGACTTTTCAATAAATGATGCAATTTAAAAAAGGGAGGGGAGGGGAGGGAAGGGGGTTAAGTTTAAATGCCTAACTGGGATTCCCAGCCTTTGTTGCCTACTCAGCCATCATTGGCTCACCACAGCCAGCGCTTCCGTAGGAGCCCGCCATATTGATTTCTGTGCTGCTCTGGGAAATGCATGCAGCTAAATTGGGCACAAAGAACTAGGAACCAGCAGTCCCTGAACTGGGAGCCAGGAAATGTGAAAACCTGATGTCAGACCTAGGAACTGGGAACCAGCCAATCTCAAAGAAGGTGAAAAGAAACAATAACATCATCAACAACAACAGTTTTTGGTTCTTTGGCTTCTTCTTTTTTTTTTTTTTTTTTACTGAGAATCCCTGAGGCACTTTGCAAATGGTTTTAAATGAATTCTGTCAATGAGCTTGAGTCAGATGAAGCAGAGAGTTGAAGTGACTTGCCCCCGGCCACTTAGAAAGTCAACGCAAGATACATGGATAGAATCCGTAAATCCTGACTCCCAGTTCAGGGCTCAGTGGTTCCTGGTTCCGACTGGACTGAGAGTGAGGAATTATTATTATCATTCTACACACAGCTGATCAAAAGCAAGGAGAAATCATGCTTCGGAGCCAGGTCTTACAAGATGTTCATGTACATCTACCATACCCCAGAGGTTCAGCACAGATCGGATAAGCATCCTGTCTTTTGTGTGCCTAAGCAAGCCGCAGAGCTGAAACTATTGAGGTTCACCCGACAGTAGGGTGGATGAGATATGAATTGGAAACAAAAACCTTTCCATGCTCTACACACGGTAGTCATTTCTCAAGATACCTTAGGAGGGAAAGAGAGAATTCTGCCTCTCAAGGGAAGCACATGCCATTCATTGATCGGGGCTGGGCTATGCTGATATTTACTAGCTGGGCACGACATTTGTGTTTCTGTTTTTACTTTATTATTCTTTTTTAACTGTGGAGTGATTTTATTAATATTAATAAACCTGCAACTAGTGCTAATTTCCTCCATCATTTTACTAATTAGCTCGATTGAATTGTAAGGATCATCTGCATGAGTAATGACTCCCTGTGCACTCAGTTCACTGTTCTGCTTCTGCTCGGAAAAGGAAGCGGAGAGAACTGAATCTTGCATGGCCACCCAGATGTCAGAAGCAGAAGGAAGTTCTCAAATCACCGGATTCCCCCACTTCTGTCATGAGAGCTGGAAGATTCTCCCCCAATATCAGAAAGCCATCTCACTGAAAGGGCATGGAGAAAGACCAGGTGGGATGCAGACTTCGCAAAGTCATATCAGACAACGGACAAAGCATGCCCAGTGCTCGCCTGGGACGTGCACGTTACAGATAAAGATTCCTTGTGTCTGCAATCACTGGGAGTGTGGAATTAAGACTCCGAGGGTAAAATCCTGGCCACACTCACAGTTTTGCCATTGGCTTCAACAGAGCCAGAATTTCCCCTTGCACCTCAGTTACAGCAGCAGCACCCCCACGTTACACAGAACAGTTTGAACACTCTCTGGCCTATTGGGTCTGGGGTAAAAACTTGCTTGGGGTGACTGCTAGTTGCACAGCCCAGGCCAGGGAGGTGGAAGAAGGTTCACCTGTATCACATATGTGGAGTGCCCATTCCACACCTAGCTTCTGTGGGGTAAGCCCCAGAAAGGGGAACTGGTACATTCTGGTCTCTAGGATGGCCCTGGTGAGAAATGCTGCTTAGTAGAGACTCATAATCCTTTAAAAGATTTATGATATCCTTGGAGTTGATCCATTCCCCTGCAGCTACAGCACACTGATGGACTCGCACAAATGAAGCGTTCTGCCATCTAACGACACGTCGCGCATGAGTCTTTCTGATACGATTATAAACACTCGCCCTCTCTCCCTTGCACTTCCTCCAAAGTCCTCTCCTTCTGGTAGATGCTCTCACACATCCAGGGCTGTTGCTCCCCAACCGCAGGATATCAGCCTGCACCCACATACCTCTGAGCTCCAACTGCCTTGGGGAGAAAACCAGGATAAGGAGGAAGGCCCCTGTGATCTTCACTGTTATTGCACTAATATAGAAGAATTGCCACCATATCTGCCACTCAGCCAACCGCAGGGTAAAGGCCTTTTCACAGCTACCTCCCTCTGTTTTATGCTCATCTATCCTAACCCTGGAAAGTCCCTTTTTGGCAGTGGAATAGGACATCAATTATATTTCTTCTTCAGATGTAAAGCAGAGGGGAGAGAGGTTAGGTTATTAGAGGCTCTCATTCTCTGAAGAGATTGTCTGGATCATATTTGTATTCATTTTCATGAACTCAATGTACAAGTCACTAATAGAACACAATCTGCTAATTAAATTTCACTCAATACGGCAATTTTCACCTTAGATCAGCTGTGTCCTTGCACATTTTTGCCACTAAGGTACTAATAACATCTTATTTACCTTATAATGAATTCCACCAGGCTTATCATTCAGTTCGAGATATTAATGAGCACAAATGAGAGCAACGTGAGGGGAGGGGGAATAATTCCAAAGAGATGGAAACCACAATTCCATTTTCTTTCCTTTATAGTCCTGGCAAAAGATAGTGCCAGGGAACGAAGTCCTTGATTTAACCACAGAAGAATCACATACAAGGGCAGCAAGCTCCTCCCATGCATCAGCCCTAACTTGGAGTGAACCATACCTTGGTGTATGAGAGGAGGCCAATTTGCATCCTCCACTCAGCTTCTTCTGAGAAAGCAGAATGGTCATGTTTGCCGGTGAGGAACAGTGCCTCTAGTGGATGGAATCAGGACTGCTTAGCTGTGTATGTCAGGCCCCATGCTGCAAACAAACTAATACTCTCTTTTAGCTCAGCTGGCAGGGGTCTGAGCTCTTGAAGCAGGACGAGCCAAATTCTATCCCTGCTCTCATTGGGAAGTCCTAAGTTTCATTACAAAAAAAGGTTTCTTTAAAAAATAAAGTAATACGTTTGCATCGAAATTCAGGGTCTCAAATTTCCACATGCGTTTGCACTTGTTGGGCTAGAATACACCCCTCTGGGCATGCAGAAGGGCAGGTGTGGCTTTCCAGGAGCCTGGCCACTGGGCCTGCATTAGAAAATGGGGATCACATTTAACCTAGTTGTCAAAGGAAGGTGGGAGGTGGGAGAGGCGTTCATCTCGATTATGGATCTTGGCAGGACGCGGCTGTTGCCTGTGGTTCCCTGGGAATGGTTCTAGGGATGGGTCCGAGCTGCACATTTTAAATCCAGGTCTCACTGGCGTGGCCCCTATTCTTTCTCTTGTTGGAGTCGGTGCTTTCTGGAATCCCCCCATTGCGCTCCCTTTCTAAGGGCTTGTGCTCCAACCATCCTTTCCCAGGCCTCGGAACCTTGGATTTGATCTTGGTGGTACACGAGATGCTCTTACTGAACATCAGTCAAGGGTAAGTCACTAAACAGCAACTCAGCGTGCTCCCTCCCAGAAGAGGCTGGACATGGTCTCTCAGCACAAATGTGTCCAGCTTTTCATGGAACGGAGGCTCATCCTTTCTCTGTCCCAAATCAGGGTCAAGTCCAAGAGACACACGGGATCAAATCCAGCCCTGGCTAACCTGACTTCAATGGGAATTCCACCTACTTCCAACCAGGGCTGTGACCGGTCCATGGTCTCCTAATAGCCATCCACCAGGAGGAAAAAAAACAATCAACCAACCAACCCTGCTATTCTGCAGAGTGGCTTTTTCTTTTCTTTGCAAGTTACATTGATTTTCACAACTATAATTGGCTGAAGCAACATTGACATCCAGTGGCCGATTAGACTAATTGCAGAGTATCTACACTGTATTTTCTCGGGGGATGGAGAAAGGAATTAGCGCTTTGACAAGGAAGGAAGTCTGATTTGGAACTGAACAGGAATGCCCCTGGCACTCCACCCATCTCCATCCAGTATTACCCCTATGCTGTACCTAGTTCAATGGCTATGACAACAGGACCGCATTTGTGTCCCTGCTGTGTTGGGGAATCATGTCTTAACGTTGTGTGATTCATAAGACCCTCTTAGAAACCGGAAACTATTGGGAACTGGATCCTCAGCTGGAGTAAAGCCGCACGGTTCCACTGAGTGGTGTTCTACTGATTTATACAAGCTGAGGTTCTAGCCCCGGAGCTTTGTCTCACAGTTTCCCCTTTCCAGCCGGGTTGGCAGCTGGTGTAAACTGGCATAGCTCTGCTGAAAACTATGGAATGACACTGTTTTAACCAGCTGAGGGTGTGAACCTGGGTGTTTCCCGCCCACCCCCCCTTGTTTCTAAACAAGTCAGAAACCAGCACAGCTGCCTTGCAACCAGTTCCTTATCTATATGCCGGCATCATGCAGGACATCAACTGCTCTGGCAGCAGAGCTGGTCTGTAAACAGTGGATGCAGCCTGCAAAAAGCAGCAGCCAGGCACTAGATTTTACATGGGGGGGCTGAAAAGTGCAGATCCCATGTGTGGAACAGTAAATGCAACGCCACTGGTACGATGGCCGAATGTGTGCACGCCACTGCCTCGGCTGGACAGGATCAGAAGTGTTCAGATCTGCGACAGACCCAATGCTCCTTGAGAACGAATGGAGGTTCTCGGTTAGCTCAAGTGGCATGAGCTTTTGGGCAGTGATCTGATCTGTAGCTCAGTCAGCAGAACATCAGATTTTTAATCTGAGAGTGTTAAGGCTCATGCCCGGTTCAGATTACTCCTGCTCTATGCCTACAAAAACTAGTCTGGTTAGTCAGCTGGTAAGCTGTGACTACCTCTTATCATGATGGATCATAGCTGACTCATTGTTACTTGGTGATACCCGCCTGGTTGTTGTCTCCTCTTGTTGCCTATAGTCTTATCCTTGACTGTAAGGTAAAGGGGCAGGGACCCCTTGGTGATACGTTTGTACATCACCTACCACAAGAAGGCCTCTAGGTGCTACCTCAAGACAAATAATAAAATATCCCTGTGATTGCCATGAAGTTCTGAGTGGACCGTGGTGTGCGGCATCATGACAGCTGTGACATCTTGCTGGCCGCAGATACTTTCACAATCATAGGTGCCGACTCCGTGGGTGCTCCAGGGCTGAAGCACCCACAGAAAAAATTTAGTGGGTGCTTAGCACCCACAGGCAGCCAGCTTCTCCCTTCCCCCTGCAGCACCTCCCATCTGCCAGTGACCCCGCCAATCAACTCCTCACCCTCCCTCCCAGTACCTCCTGCTCACCATGGTCAGCTGTTTTGCGGCGTGCAGGAGGCACTGTGGGGGGAGGTAGATGAGCGGGGATGGGGCACACTTAGGGGGGAGGTTGGAATGGGCAGGAAAAGGGGAGGCGGAGCGGGGGCGGGAAGAGGGGGGGCAGGGGTGAGGGCTTGGGAGAAGGGGTCGGGTGTGGGCTGGGCCTGAGGTGGAGCTGGAGGGGTCGAGCGCCCCCGAGGCCCGGAGGAAGCCGGCGCCTATGTTCACAATACTCAGTACTTATATCCCACTTTTCATCTTCAAACACTGTACCAGCATTAACTAAAACCAGATAACTCCCTTGTTGCGGGGTTATCATTATCCCAATTTTACAGATGTGGAAACTGAGGCACAGAGGGGAAACATGAAGAATTCAGTAGTAGGAGTGAGATCGGCACTGAATCGGTTTTTAGTCCCCTGTTTAGACCATGCTGTAGTATATTAAGAATGGTCATTTCTATATTTAAATGGGGCATTTAGAATCCAGATGCCGTCTCCTCTCCTGAGGGTTAAATCCGGCACTTAGGCTACTCATTAGATCCATTTTTAACGTTCTCCCGTCCCCACTCCCCGCTTTTAAAGAATGCTAAGGAATTTATTGCACTGCACAATTAAATATTGATTGGAAATTCTCCCCAAGTATATTTCCCCTCCATCTCTCCACCTCCATGGGGAAAACGTCAAGTTCTGTTTCCTAAGCTGTTCCCATCCAGTGATTACTTTCATTAGGACACCAGCCTTGTGGTTCAAGTCTTTTCCTTGCTCCCGTACGTTTAATTAGATAATTCTTCCCTAGAAATTATTTATAGCCAAGCGCGGGAGCTATTGTTAGTCCGAATGTAAATAAGACTCAAAGAGGAATTCCCAGAGTCCCCCTGTGACTGGTGAGCCGCTCACTTCATTCCATTAGTGCCAGTCCCAGCACTCCTGCTTAACGCAGACTTCCAGGGGTTTTATGGCTGGAGCTCCCGCTATTAAAAATAAAAAAGTCCAGGCGTGAGTTCCTAATTAAACTTTTGATACAGGACCACACAAAGGACAAGTTCCACAAGGTCAGAGCAGGGGACCCACTGGCGTGTGGCAGGAAATTGATTTTTCTAGGGAGGGAATTAAAGCAGAAGGCATGAATGGAGAGAGAGGGGGATGGGAGTTGTGAAAGACAAAACCCTCCTGAAACGTGGGGCAGGTGTGTCAAGTCTATACAGTGAGCGTCTGGTTACCCGGAACAGTTTAGAAAAAAACCCAGCTTCACAAACAATTCGATGACTCAGTCATGGGGCGACTCTTTATTCTTGAATATTCAGATGGCCACCTGGTATTTGTGAAAATGTGCTCCAACGTTAGCACTGACGCTTATTCAGTGGAAAGTCCGTACTGGAAAAGAGCATCATTCCCTATTCTTTATTCACCTGTTCATTAAGGTTCCGTCATCCAATCAGGGAAGGGGAACAGTGGCACATGCCTGCAGTTGCCAATCACGTAACACAAACACATATCTAAGCTTTAAAGTTAATGGTTGGGCAGTGAAGCCATTCAGTACGAACAACAGACAAAAGCACGAAGACCAGGATCGGTTTTCAAATGAGTCTGTTGCCAAAAAACAAGCCAAGTTTACAACAAATCCTGGGTCTGATTCACCACCAACATCTGGTTTATACCATTGATTTATGGCCGATTTGCATCTGCGAATGGGGACTATTTGATGCAAAGAGCTGCATCTAGAGATTGGTTTAGTTTCCATTACTTGAAGGATACGTCCACACTGCATTTGAGAGTGGATGGGAGCGTGCCACCCAGTCTGGGCCGACAGATTCAGGCTAGCACGGCTCGGGCGAGCGCTCTAAAAGTGGCTGGGCAGACGGCACTTTGCAGTTGCGGCTTGAGCTGGAGCTTGGCCTCTGAAGCTTAGGGAGTGGGCATCAGAGGGGAAATAAGTCACGGAGATGAAGTGACGTGCCCCTGGTCACAGAGGGAACCTGGAACTGAACCAAAAGACCTTCCATCCCCCGACTAGAAGCTCAACCACCCCTCCATCTCCACATGTGTGCTACAAGTCTTTACCCGCCTGCGGTTAGAGTTCTCTGTGCCACACATGTCCCAGGGGCTGGGCACGCTCTGGCTGCACGCACATGTTAGCGGCACACGTGCCGCGTGTATCTGGTGGGAGGACATGCCAGCTAAAACACACTGCCAGTTTTGATTTCTGTTGCCTCCCTGAACTCCCTGCTTTCCGAGCCTGCCTGTGTGAAGCTTCCTGGCCCAGCCAGCGACAAGGGTGCCAGCCAGCCCCTTCTCAAAGCTGCCGAGCCTTGTCAGGAGCCATCACACTTCTGGAAGGGGAACGCCAGGGGGAGGTCTATTATTTTAAACATATAATTGATTCTAATTCATCACTTATCACACAGTGACAGATTTTTATATAGTTTATTATCTCAGTCACAGCACAGGGGTCCGCCAGGGCCGGCTCCTATGGTTCTGCATTTCCTACGACGGCCTCCACCATAGCTGCTCCCGTTATCTGTCGGATTAAGTTAGGGATTCTGGTATCGCAGGGTCCCCAGGTAACCATCAGCATTCTCCTCCTCTGACTGCAGGCTTGAAGCAGCCTTTTTACACCACTCCTCCTTGACCTGCCTGCCACACTTAGTCTCCTAGGTCGCTGATTAATTGGAGACTTTGAATCCCCATGACCTGCAGAGACAGCTATTACTCCCTGCCTTCTCTACACAAACACATCCCGACATGCGGGAATCTCTGAAAGAGTCACAGAGCCCAGCACGTTCCTGTCTTTGTAACTTGCGGGCAGATGGGCTACCGGGCCATGATTCCTAGACCCCTCTCCCAGCAGGAGGGGACAATCTCTTTCTCCTCCCTCATTCTCCAGTGATGCTTCTCCCTCTGAAGAGGCTTGGCCGTCAGCAGGGAAATTTGCAAAGGTGGCCTCTGATTATGGGTGCCCAATGACAACAGACAGACTGACACAGGATGTGGCATGGTACCCTCCCTACCAGGCTCTGAAACGGCCCACTGGAGATTACAATGGGCTAGGCTGTGACTTTACAAAGTGCCTCGAGGACTGGGGGGGGGGGGGGGGGGATGACACACACACACACGCATAGCTACACTGCCCCAGGAGCAGGCCAGAGGAGGAATTGTGACTCAGAGAGGTCATGATTTCCTCACCTGCTGCCTGCCTGCTGGGGCAGGGGAGCAAGTATTATATCCCTTTTTATGGAGCAGACGACTCCTTCCTGCATGCCCAGGCACTTATTCTGGCCTATGACTGGCAGGGCAGAGCCAGGGCTCCTCTTGTTCCCCACCCTAAACTTGCTCTCGGGTGGGGGGAGAGGGGCCTTGCTCCTCTGTTCCAGCCCTAAATGCCATCTGAGCAGGGGAGTAAGGTAGGACATACTCCCCTGTATGGCCAAGTAAGGGCTAGGACCCATTATTCTCCTTCCATCACAAAACAGACCTAAGTATGGTTTGCATGGGACAAGTGTCAGAGTCATAGAGTTTAAGGCCGGAAGGGACCCGCAGATCATTTAGCCGGACCTCCTGTAATCACAAGCCCACCCACAAACCCCCTCCAGTTATTCCTGTATTGAGCCCAATAGCCGGATTAGCCTAAGGTATTACAGCCCTACAGAGATCAAACAATTGTGTGCCACAGGCAGAGAGCAGCAGGGACCGAGAAGCGCCAAGGCCCAAGGCCCCTGCAATGGAATGGAATTGATTTGGTGAGATAGACCCAGAGGATCCTAGCAAGAAACTCATGCCCCAAGCTTCAGAGGAAGGAAACAAAAACCAAACAACCCTTGCCCCCGCACCATCACCACCGCTACCCCAGGTCCCTGTCTGATGGAATGAGAGGCCTACCTCCCCCTACGGCCTCTTGCCAAGATGTCCTGCAAACAAAACAGCTGAATTTGCTTGCGTGTTCTAGCAAAGGAGACCTCTGGCAGGAATGTTCCCGGGCACGGTGAATTTTTAATCAAACCGGAGGGAACATTAATGAAAAAGTAATGTTGAACAAGACTCCAAATCCAAACACTAAAAGGTTTGTGGTCAGCCGGCACAGCTAGATGGCTCAGACCAAAGCCATGGGAATGGGGCACCGGAACAGAACTATCCAGAACAGCTAGAATACTGTCAAGTACCAAATACGCGCAGCAAACTACTCAGCAGTGATCCACAGGCTAAGAATCATTCACAGACAGCGCTGGCGAAGCAATTTCGAAGAGCAAATGCATCTGAAAAAATGGGGAACCTCTGGTGGACAATTAGCCAAATGGAAGGAAGAGACTAAATTATTGTCTCACCTCTGGTTTGACCTCACCACGTGGTCAGTGTCTCATGCAATGTGGGGGTTCTGATGTTCATTCAAAATCTAGATACTGCAGTGACTGGTGTTCAATAGATTTCATGAATAAATGAAATAAATTGAATAGATTTAGATTCAATTCGATTAAGTAAAAAATGTCGAATCATTGAAACGTCGGGCTGGAAGGGACTTCAAGAGTCAGCTAGTCCAGCCCCTGCGCTAAGGCAGGACCAAGCAAACCTGGACCACTTCTGGCAGATCTTTCTTCACCGTTTTCCTTAAATCCTCCAATGAGAGGGATTCCAAACCTCCCTTGGAAACCTGCTCCACAACTTATTTATCCTTATAGTTAGAAAGTTTTTGCCTAATAGCTAACCTAAATCTCCTTGGCTACAGAGTAAGCCAATTACTACTTGTCCTACCTGCAGGGGACACAGAGAACAATTGATCACCATTCTCTTTATAACACCCTTAAAGCATTTGAAGACTTATCAGGTCCCCCCTTCAATCTTCTTTTATCAAGGCTAAACAGGCCCAGTTCTTTTAACCTTTCCTCAGAGGTCAAATTTTCAAAACCTTTTATCATTTTTGTTGCTCTCCTCTGGACTCTCTCCAATTTCTCCACATCTTTGTAAAGTCTGGCACCCAGAACTGGCCACGATACTCCAGCTGAGGCCTCCCCAGTGACAAGTAGAGAGGGACAATTACCTCCCATGTCTTGTGACACTCCTGTTCATACACAGCAGAACGATTTTAGCCTTCTTTGCAACTGCTTCACATTGTTGACTCATTCAATTTCTGATCCACTGTAATGCCCAGAGCCTTTTCTGCAGTACTAATGCCTAGCCAATTATACCCCCTTTTCGTAGTTAGTTATGTGTTTGTTTTTTCCTTCCTAAGTGAAGAACTTTGCACTCGTCTTTACTGAATTTCATCTTTTTGATTTCAGACCAATTCTTCAATATGTCAAGTTTGTTTTGAATTCTAATCCTGACCTCCAAAGTGCTTGTAACCCCTCCCAGCTTGGGGTTATCTGCAAATTTTATAAGCATACTCTTCACTCTAGTATCCAAGTCATTAATAAAAAATTGACGAGTACCAGATCCAGTACTGACTCCTGTGGGACCCCATTAGATATGTTCTTCATTTGACAGTGAACCATTGATAACTACCCTTTGAGCACAGTCTTTCAACCAGTTTTGGCCCCCTTATAGTAATTGTGAAAATGTTTTGTGGGACAGTGTCAACAGTCTTACTAAAAATCAAGATATATCATGTCTACCACCTCCCCACTATCCACGAGGCCAGTAACCCTGTCAACGAAGGAAATTAGGTTGGTTTGGCATGATTTGTTCTTGACAACTCCATGTTGGCTATTACTTATAACCCTATTATACTCTAGGTGCTTACAAACTGATAGTTCAATAATTCGTTCCAGTATTTGTCCAGATATCAAAGTTATGCTGACTCATCTGTAATTTCCAAGGTTCTTGCTCCCCCCTTTAAAGATAGAGGCTACGTTTGCCCTTCTCCAGTCCTCTGGGACCTCACCGATCCTCCAGGAGTTCTCTAAAATAATTGCTATCGGTTCCGAGATTGCTTCAGCTAGTTCCTTAAATATGTTAGGATGAATTTCATCAGGCTGTGCCGACTTCAGTACATCTAAATATTCTTTAACCTGTTCTTTCCCTGTTTTGGCTTGTGTTCCTCTCCCTTTGTTGTTAATATTAATTGAGTTAAGTATCTGGTCACAGTTGATCTTTTCAGTGAAGATTGAAGCAAAATTGGCATTTAACACCTTCGCCTTCTGATGTCATCCATTATTGGCTCTCTTTTCCCTCTGAGTAGAGGGCCTACACTGTCCTTCATGTTTCTCATGCTCCTGAGGTATTTATAGAACCTCTTATTGCCTTTTATGTCCCTTGCTAAGATTAACTCATTTTGTTCTTTAGCCTCTAACCCGTTAATGCTTTTTTTTTTTTTTGCACTCCTCGTTAGCAATTTGTCCATCTTTCCATTTTTTGTAGGATTCCCTTCTGATTTCCAGGTCACTAAAGAGCTCCTCCATATTGGCCTCTTACTATTCTTATCTGTCCTTCACATGGGGATAGTTTTCTGTTGCACCTTTAATATTGTCTCTTTGAGAAACTGCCCACTCTGCTGAACTCCATTTTCACTTTGATGTGTACAGGGAGAGAAGATTACTTTAGATGGCAAACTCTTCATTTACTGTGTGTTTGTACAGCACCTAGCACAATGGGATGCAGACTGATTGGCCTTGCAGCACCCCCACATGATAAATAGTAAATAAATAACAAGGAAAAATTAGATCAGACAGGTTTAGATTAAATAGATTGAGATTACATAATTATAGATGAGAGAATGGGGGATTAGATTACACTAGATTAGAAGAGACTGATTTAGATTAGACTAGATTAGATGTGATGTGTGATCAAAAATATTTAGATTAGATATGATGGAAGAGGATAAGGGAGAATACTTTTCCATGCTTTAGGGTTTCTCCTCCCTAGCTATCCAAATGCTCTGTTCAAATGCAGGTACATACTATTCCCTATGTTACAAACGAGGAAACTGAGGCAGAGAGAGAGACACGAAGCAACTTGTTTGGAGTCACACAATGAGTTAGTGACAGTGTATGGAATAGGGACCCAGACTGCCTGAGTCCTGGCTCCATGCTCAATCCCTGGCAATGCAAACCCTCTGCACTTGAAATAACTATCTGAAGGGGGCCCCGTTGACTATACCTCTTGCTGCTGATCACAGATGACGTAGGCTGGGGGGCTTTGAATTGCTAAAGAAGAACAACCCCTTTCCACACCAACTATTGCCTTTGCTGGTGACATTTCACTCGCTGCATTATGAGCTTCCTCCCCCACTTCCCCTAGGAATGACAATGCTGTTATCTCCACTGCATCTAAAGCACACACAGACTCAGTTTAGGGACAGTTAATTTCCAATTCTTTCCAGATGGGTTGGAATAATATCCCCAGGTGGTAAATACATTATTAAGAAGGCAGTTTGGTGTGAAATTGGCTATTAAAATATAGATAAAGTTTAATATATTGAGCTCCTTGTCAGAAAAATCACTTTAGAGGGAGCTTATTATTTGTTTGATATTAAAAGAGTCACAGCTCCGCTCCAAGTGACAAATCGTGGGGGGGGTGGGGGGGGGAGAGAAGGGGAAATGCCACTGGTAATGAATAAAAGCTTTTTAACATTTAAATTTAGGTTTCTGTGCAACGCCCCATGCTGCTCTGAGCATGCCCACGCTGCAGATCCATCCATGGTTACTAAAATGTCAGCAGGTCAGGGTGCCTGGGAGGCTGTTGGCCTGCACCGGCCGTTCGAGAAGAGGCCTCGCTGAAATCGGAGTGTCTGCGATGAGATGAGTTTGCGGCGTTCAGCTCTGTTGATCAGAACTCCCACCATGCCACGGTTGGGCTCTCTCTTTCACAAGGGACCCTCTGCCAAGTTAGCTCCAACATCTCTCGCGAGCTTGCCTCCTGGTGGCATCCTACAAGGTTAGGGTGGATGGACCAGCGTATAAGGGAAGTTTAAACATGCCTGGAGTTCGAATGCCTTTCGGATCCCAAGAGAAGGTGCTCTCCTCCAAGGCATGAGGAGTCATTTGCAAGGAATTATGGGTAAATTTACAGTTGTACCTACCCTAGGAACCAGTTTTGATCAGATCTCACCCAAATCTCAAACGGGAACTCTTTTTGGAGGGTCCAATAACCACACCAAAGTGTGGATCACTTTCCCCTCTGTAGGCTACTGGCCCATCTCCCCCAGCCCAGAAGGGCTAATGCCACACCCAAGGTCTGCTCAAGCCCTTCCTCCAGGCTGCAGTTTTATTCCTCAAACATAACGCTCACAAGGCAACACCCAACCAAAGCTATTCCCCTGACCAACACAGGCTGCAGCTGCCCTGGCTACTGTCTACACTGGCAACTGAACGACAAAACTTTTGTCTTTCAGAGGTGTTAAAAAAAACAGACACCCCGAAAGACAAACGTTTTGCCGACGACAAGCGCCGGTGTGAACAGCACTTTGTCAGCAGGAGCGCTCTCCTGCCAACAAAGCTAGCGCCGCTCGTTGGGCGTGGAAGTTTTCTGTCGGCAGGAGAACTCTGTAGTGACACAGCAATGTCGCTAAAAGCTGCATAGCGTAGACATAGCCCCAGAGACATTTTCCCTTGAAACTCTGCCACCCTACTTTCCACAGCTCCCCTTCCACTGAGCACTCTTAGCCCTTCGCAGGAGTCACCTGACCCCTTCCCAGCTGGGCCTGATAATCAAACAGGGTTGGCTGGCCTCCTCTGGCCCTTAAATGGGGAAACCCCCTTGTTATAGCCTCTTCCCTCCATTCTTCCTTTCTCATTCAACCTCTGTATTTGAGATCAGCCCTGGGAAATCTGACCAAAAGAAGCCGCTAGCATCTGAGAACCCCCCAGTGCAATTCTGCAGACCCAACAGGTTAGAAAGAACCTCGCATAAGTTTCAGAGTAGCAGCCGTGTTAGTCTGTGTTCGCAAAAAGAACAGGAGGACTTGTGGCACCTTAGAGACTAACAAATTTATTTGAGCATAAGCTTTCGTGAGCTACAGCTCATTTCACTGGATGCATTCAGTGGCTTTCCACTCCATACGGCTAAATTCAGTGTCTTGCATAATGGCAGGTTTCAGAGTAGCAGCCGTGCTGGTCTGTATTCGCAAAAAGAAAAGGAGTACTTGTGGCACCTGAGAGACTAACCAATTTATTTGAGCATAAGCTTTCGTGAGCTACAGCTCACTTCATCGGATGCATCTGATGAAGTGAGCTGTAGCTCACGAAAGCTTATGCTCGAATAAGTAGCATCCAAATGCACAGATGCTTATCTAGAGGCAAACTCCCTGTCTTCGAAGGTCTTTCCCATCACTAGGTTCAAAGGATGAGTTGTTTTTCTAACCAACCTGTAGCAGTTTCAACTGGACTAACGTTCTGGGTTCCAGTTCCTACTAGTGCCATGTGAAAAACGGCACCACTGCAACCCAGATCCAATCTGTAATCAATAATTCAACAGAACCTCACAAAGTCCATACCCATCTCTCCCCCCCTACTCAGCAGACAGCTCGAGGTAGATCTCATATTACTAAGACTTCATTAGTTTTACAAAATACACTACAGCACATTTACTAGCAGGCTATGAAGTATCATAAATAATTAAAACCAAATTACACTTGTCAAGGGTACGAATGAAGTGCATTTCGCAATGCGTTCTCCTTGCTTTTTTTAATTGTTTGCCTGCTTACATATTCACAAGGGTTTTATGGGGTGCGTTAGAATTTGGAGATCTTTGGGCCAAAGACATCATGAGCCTGATTCTTAGCTCACTCACCATTGATGTAAATCAGGAATAAATCCAGTTTAAGTCAACAGAGTAATATCCCAATGCCACCAGTCTGAGATCAGCATCAGAAGCTAGAATCATTATTAATCAGCATTATTATTATTACCTGGCAGTTTGCAAAGTTCAGTAATTGGCACTTATTAGATCTTTCACTTGATGAGAATCTACAGTCATAATCCTTTGAGGGAAGGCACGATAGCAGTCCAAAGTGTTTTACAAACATTAATTAATTAATCTCAGGACTTTATTAAAAAAAAGTACTGTTGTGTTCTAGATTCATGTGCCGAAACAATGCACCAGGAGAGTACATTGGGCTATTATTTTATAGACTGGCAGTAGTTTTCTATAGTAAGAGGAGGTAGGTTGGCATTATTATCCCCATTTTATAAACCAGTAAACTAAGGCACAGAGAGGTGAGACAGTGTCAGAGCTAGGGTCGCTGATGAGCTGTCTTTTGCTATCACCGCTAGACAACAGGGCCCACTGCATTCCGGGAAGTGAGAACTTACTGCTTTTACCCAGATACAGTCCCAGCATCTGGTTTCTCCGTTACTGTGTGTGTGCAGGCTTGCAGGCTGACTCACAACCCCCCCTGTTCTCATTCATCCACCCGGACGCAAAGTGAGCGTGAAACGTCACCATTCCGATCCAGTAGAGGTTCATCTTCACTTTCCAAGGGTGCAAACGATGGCAGAGGACACAGGGTGGTGGAGAATCGTGCTCCAGAGCTTGCTTGCTTGCTCTCTGCAAAAGGAACTAACTGAGCACAGAGAGAGAAATAACAGTCCATTCCCCAGCACTGTCCCAAATGTCCTGGCAACAGGGACCTGCTGATTCTAACGCAGAGTGGGGTCTGGGTGCGTGGCAGGATAGGGTAGAGGAGTTCATTGGCAAATGAAGGTTGTGCAGAGATTTGGGCATCTTACACTGTGGGAGAGGAGGAGCACATGTTGTCTGTCTCTGTGTAATGTGACTGCTTCACGCTACCTTGCCCTTGTAAAAATCCGGACTCTACTTCTATATCCCTGGGCCTCTTCCCACCCCCGCTCCCCCCCATCACCTCCTAAAAGTCACTTCCACAAGTTTATACACCTCCAGGGCACAAGCGTCTCTTTGGGGGACTCCAGGGAGCTGAAGCATGTGATCTCCTTTATCTCCCATTTCTGTTTGGCTCTTTAGATTCTAATGGTTTTGATGTTTTATTAATGGTCCCGTTCTCTTCGAGGTGGCTGGAGTCCTGCCTGTCACTGGGGATTGACAGCTAAACACGAAGCAAGGAGAGGGGAAGAGAGGGGGAGCAGCATTTAGCAGTTGAAGCAAGGTAGTAGGACTCTGGGATTCTATTCCCAGCTCTGCCGCTGACCTTGGGCAAAGCGCTATGTGCCTCAGTTTACCTATTTTGCAAAATGAATAATAATCCCAAAGCAAGGGGCTTCTTCAGTTTTCATTAATATCTGTAAAGAGCTTTGAGATTCTTGGATGAAAGATGTGATAGAAGTGCTAAATATTAATTAGTTTATTAGGAATTAATTAATTGCTCCAACAACTGCAAAAGGAAAAAAAACCCCACAGATTCATGAGTGGCTTAGAGGGTCGCATATGTCCTGTCCTGCTCTTGCTGCTGGACCCCACTACTGGAAGCTTTACCGCGAACATGACTTGTTTTAGTTTATCACTCTTTCCCCTAAGGCTAAGGGTATGTCGGGTGGGGGGGAGAGAGGGGAGAAGTGTGTGACTGTCTTGGCTTAAAACAGCAGCAAAGACAGAAGAGAGCTGGTTTTTTTAGTTGGGTTTGCAGCTTGAGTTCAATCTAGTGTGACCAGATCGTAAGTATGAAAAATTGGGGCGGGGGTAATAAGTGCCTATATAAGACAAAGCCTCAAATATCGGGACTGTCCCTATAAAATCAGGACATCTGGTCACCCTACTTGAACCCCCAGGCTGGTCTATTGGCTTTAACTCGAGCTGCTAACCTGAACTGTCGTGTCTTCACTGCTTATTTAACCTGAGTAAGAGCCCTTTTTTCCCTTTTCAGTGCAGACATATCCTAAGACAAAAGAGGCACACTGGTTAGGAGCTGGCTACCTGTAATTTGGGAGGAAAAACGCCTGTTAAACTATACTACAGCCTTCCCCAGTCATGCCCCTCCACCAATGGATAGAGAGCAAGGGCTTTGCATGCAAGTGTTCTCAGCTCTACCATGATGTTGCCACATGCCATTGTGCAAAATGAGAGGACAAAGCTATTTAAGTTCTATGTATTTTATGATGTCACAGTGCGACAGCAGCCAATCAGATGAGATTTCAATGCTCATGTATTTCTAACTCCATTATTATTACTTCGCTTACAGTAGTGCCTAGAGGCCCTAACCAAGATCGGAGACTAACTGTGCAAGGTGCTGTACAAACATAGTGTAAGGTTATGTCTTCGCTGCCATGAAAGATGGTTTTGTTTCATTTTTCACAGCAAGAGAGCTAGCTCGTGTTAAGTATTTCCCTGTAAAACCACACCTTTTTTGGCAGGGAAGACATAGCCGACAAGGCAGACTCACGGACTTTTAAAGCAAGAAGGGACCATCGTGATCAACTGCCTTGAGAGAGCCTGCAATCAAAAGCCAGCTTTTGATAACCATTACTCAGGTCGTGTAGCATCTTACTCTGCAAAACAGTCTCATTGAAATAAATGGAACTACTTGCAAGGGCTTCCAGCAAAGTGCGCTCTAGGACCCCGCCCCCAAAATGTTTATCTCGACTTGCTCAGGTGCGTGAAAAATACCAACTGCCTGATCTCCGTGAGGGTTTTATCACATGCTCGTTCACACAGGGTAAGAACACACCTTCACACAGCGCACGCACACTCAACCTGTGGAACTCTTGCCAAGGATGTTGGGAAGGCCAAGACTATAACAGGGTAGATACATTCATGGAGGACAGGTCCATCAATGGCTAGTAGCCAGGATGGGCAGGAATGGTGTCCTTAGCCTCTGTTTGCCAGAAGCTGGGAATGAGCAATGGGATGGATCACATGATGATTACCTGTTCTGTTCATTCCCTCTAGGGCACCTGGCACTGGCTACTGTCGGACGACAGGATACTGGGCTAGATGGACCTTTGGTCTGACCCAGAAGGGCCATTCTTATGTTCTTTTTTTCCTAGTGAAGACAAGACCAATGTGAATAAGGCTAAAATAGGCAAGTGTTATCCTCATCTCTGAGCCCTGGTCTACCTAGGAGTTGAGGTCGAATTTAGCAGCATTAAATCGATTTAACCCTGCACCCGTCCACACGACGAAGCCCTTTCTTTCGACTTAAAGGGCTCTTAAAATCGATTTTCTTACTCCACCCCCAACAAGGGGATTAGCGCTGAAATCGGCCTTGCTGGGTCGAATTTGAGGTACTGTGGACACAATTAGATGGTATTGGCCTCCATGAGCTATCCCTGAGTGCTCCATTGTGACTGCTCTGGACAGCACTCAACTCAGATGCACTGGCCAGGTAGACAGGAAAAGGCCCGCGAACTTTTGAATTTCAATTTCCTGTTTGGCCAGCGTGGCAAGCTGCAGGTGACCATGCAGAGCTCATCAGCAGAGGTGACCATGATGGAGTCCCAGAATCGCAAAAGAGCTCCAGCATGGACCGAACGGGAGGTACGGGATCTGATCGCTGTATGGGGAGAGGAATCCGTGCTATCAGAACTCCGTTCCAGTTTTCAAAATGCCAAAACCTTTGTCAAGATCTCCCAGGGCACGAAGGACAGAGGCCATAACAGGGACCCGAAGCAGTGCCGCGTGAAACTTAAGGAGCTGAGGCAAGCCTACCAGAAAACCAGAGAGGCGAACGGCCGCTCCGTGTCAGAGCCCAAAACATGCCGCTTCTATGATGAGTTGCATGCCATTTTAGGGGGTTCAACCACCACTACCCCAGCCGTGTTGTTTGACTCCTTCAGTGGAGATGGAGGCAACACGGAAGCAGGTTTTGGGGACGAGGAAGATGATGATGATGAGGTTGTAGATAGCTCACAGCAAGCAAGCGGAGAAACTGGTTTTACCGACAGCCAGGAACTGTTTCTCACCCTGGACCTGGAGCCAGTACCCCCCCGAACCCACCCAAGGCTGCCTCCTGGACCCGGCAGGCGGAGAAGGGACCTCCGGTGAGTGTACCTTTTAAAATACTATACATGGTTTAAAAGCAAGCATGTTTAATGATTAATTTGCCCTGGCATTCGCGGCTCTCCTGGATGTACTCCCAAAGCCTTTGCAAAAGGTTTCTGGGGAGGGCAGCCTTATTCCATCCACCATGGTAGGACACTTTACCACTCCAGACCAGTAGCAAGTACTTGGGAATCATTGTAGAACAAAGCATTGCAGTGTATGTTTGCTGGCATTCAAACAACATCCGTTCTTTATCTCTCTGTATTATCCTCAGGAGAGTGATATCATTCATGGTCACCTGGTTGAAATAGGGTGCTTTTCTTAAGGGGACATTCAGAGGTGCCTGTTCCTGCTGGGCTGTTTGCCTGTGGCTGAACAGAAATGTTCCCCGCTGTTAGCCACGGGGAGGGGGCAGGGGCTAGCCACGCGCTGGGGGGAGGCAAAATGTGACCTTGGAACGAAAGCACATGTGCTATGTATGTAATGTTAACTGCAAGGTTTACCGTGAAAGCATGTACCCGTTGTTCTATAAAATGTGTCTTTTTCAATACCACTGTCCCTTTTTTTTCCCTCCACCAGCTGCATGTATTTCAAGGATCACAGGATCTTCTCCTTCCCAGAGGCTAGCAAAGATCAGAAGGCAAAAAAAATGCACTCGCGATGAAACGTTCTCTGAGCTCATGCTGTCCTCCCACACTGACAGAGCACAGATGAATGCGTGGAGGCAGACAATGTCAGAGTGCAGGAAAGCACAAAATGACCGGGAGGAGAGGAGGTGGCTGAAGAGAGTAAGTGTCAGGCTGAAAAGAGGGCTGAAGCTGAAAGGTAGCGGCAGCATGATGAGAGGAGGCAGGATTCAATGCTGAGGCTGCTGGAGGATCTAACTAATTTGCTCCAGCGTATGGTTGAGCTGCAGGAAGGCAGCAGGAGCACAGACTGCCACTACAGCCCCTGTGTAACCAACTGCCCTTCTCCCCAAGTTCCATAGCCTCCTCACCCAGACGCCCAAGAACGCGGTGCGGGGGCCTCCGGCCACCCAGCCACTCCACCCCAGAGGATTGCCCAAGCAACAGAAGGCTGGCATTCCATAAGTTTTAAAGTTTTAAACTTTTAAAGTGCTGTGTGGCCTTGTCCTTTCCTCCTCCACCACCCCTGCTGGTGCTTCTCTCCTCCACCACCCCTCCTGGGCTACCTTGGTAGTTATCCCCCTATTTGTGTGATGAATGAATAAAGAATGCATGAACGTGAAGCAACAATGACTTTATTGCCTCTGCAAGCGGTGATCGAAGGGAGGAGGGGAGGATGGTTAGCTTACAGGGAAGTAGAGTGGACCAAGGGGCGGGGGGTTTCATCAAGGAGAAACAAACAGAACTTTCACACTGTAGCCTGGCCAGTCATGAAACTGGTTTTCAAAGCTTCTCTGATGTGCACCGCACCCTCCTGTGCTCTTCTAACCGCCCTGGTATCTGGCTGTGCGCAACCAGCAGCCAGGTGATTTGCTTCAACCTCCCACCCCGCCATAAACGTCTCCCCCTTACTCTCACAGATATTGTGGTGCGCACAGCAAACAGTAATAACAGTGGGAATATTGGTTTCGCTGAGGTCTAATCGAGCCAGTAAACTGCGTCAGCGTGCTTTTAAATGCCCAAATGCAGATTCTACCACCATTCTGCACTTGCTCAGCCTGTAATTGAACAGCTCCTGCCTACTGTCCAGGCTGCCTGTGTAAGGCTTCATGAGCCATGGCATTAAGGGGTAGGCTGGGTCCCCAGGGATAACTATAGGCATTTCAACATCCCCAACGGTTATTTTCTGGTCTGGAAATACAGTCCCTTTCTACAGCTTTTGAAACAGACCAGAGTTCCTGAAGATGCGAGCATCATGTACCTTTCCCAGCCATCCCACATTGACATTGGTGAAATGTCCTTTGTGATCCACCAGTGCTTGCAGCACTATTGAAAAGTACCCCTTGTGGTTTATGTACTCGCCGGCTTGGTGCTTGGGTGCCAAGATAGGGATATGGGTTCCGTCTATGGCCCCACCACAGTTAGGGAATCCCATTGCAGCAAAGCCATCCACTATGACCTGCACATTTCCCAGGGTCACTACCCTTGATATCAGCAGATCTTTGATTGCGTTGGCTACTTGCATCACAGCAGCCCCCACAGTAGATTTGCCCACTCCAAATTGATTCCTGACTGACCGGTAGCTGTCTGGCGTTGCAAGCTTCCACAGGGCTATTGCCACTCGCTTCTCAACGGTGAGGGCTGCTCTCATCTTGGTATTATTGTGCCTCAGGGCAGGGGAAAGCAAGTCACAAAGTTCCATGGAAGTGCCCTTACGCATGCGAAAGTTTCACAGCCACTGGGAATCGTCCCAGACCTGCAACACTATGCGGTCCCACCAGTCTGTGCTTGTTTCCCGAGCCCAGAATCGGCGTTCCACCACATGAACCTGCCCCATTAGCACCATGATGCCCACATTGCCAGGATCCATGCTTTGAGAGAAGTCTGTGTCCATGTCCTCATCACTCTTGTCACCGCGCTGACGTCACCTACTCGCCTGGTTTCGCTTTGCCAGGTTCTGGTGCTGCATATACTGCTGGATAATGCGTGTGGTGTTTAATGTGCTCCTAATTGCCAAAGTGATCTGAGCGGGCTCCATGCTTGCCGTGGTAAGGCGTCTGCACAGAAAAAAGGCGTGGAACGATTGTCTGCTGTTGCCCTGACGGAGGCAGGGGCGACTGACGACATGGCTTACAGGGTTGGCTTACAGGGAATTAAAATCAACAAAGGGGGTGGCTTTGCGAGAAACTGAATGGCCCCCTCAAGGATAGAACTCAAAACCTCAAGGATAGAACTCAAAACGGGGTTTAGCAGGCCGTTGATTTCACAGAGGGAAGGAGGGAGGGAGGAGAAAATGAATACAAAACAAATCTGGTGTATTTCCTGTTTTGATCCACTTCATCTATCTTTATACATCTTGCTGGCAGCAGACTGTGCAGTACGACCGCTAGCCATCTTCATCTCCTGGGTGCTCGGCAGAAGACGGTGCGGCATGACTGCTGGCCATCATCTTCTGCTGGCTGCTGATTAAAAGACAGTGCACTGCCGGTAGGACTCAATTGCCATGAGACGACACTTAAAAGGGAAATGACCTGGCTGAGTCACTCCCATGTTTGCCCAGGCGCCCCGACCTCATCGAGGTCAGTTAAAAGAGCACCCAGGACTACGTCGACGACGGCTACCAGTCTTACTGCACTGTCTGCTGCCAAAAGGCAAGAAACTGCTGCTGTGTAGCAATGCAGTAGCGCGTCTGCCAGCACCCAGGAGACATTCGGTGGCGGTTAGCTGAGCGGGCTCCATGCTTGCCGTGGTATGGCATCTGCACAGGTAACTCAAGAAAAAAGGCGCAAAACGATTGTCTGCCCTTGCTTTCACGGAAGGAGGGAGGGAAGGGGGGCCTGACGATATGTACCCAGAACCACCCGCGACAATGTTTTAGCCCCATCAGGCATTGGGATTTCTACCCAGAATTCAAATGGGCGGCGGAGACTGCGGGAACTGTGGGATAGCTACCCACAATGCAATGCTCCGGAAGTCGATGGTTGCCTCGGTGCTGTGGACACACTCCGCCGACTACATGCACTTAGAGCATTTGTGTGGGGACACTCACAATCGACTGTATAAAAACGCTTTCTACAAAACCGACTTCTATAAATTCGACCTAATTTCGTAGTGTAGACATACCCTGAGTACCAGATGGGAAAGTGAAGCACACATTGGTGAAGTGACTTGCCAGAGGTATGCCTGTGGTACAGTCAGACTTTGAACCCCAGGTCTCTTGAGTATCAAGGCAGTATTTTTACCACCCGACCATCCTTCTTTTTAATACGGGAACATTAAGTCTCATCTGTAGTCTCCTCCACTAAGCTTGCCCCAGTCCTGGCCTGCAACTGCACCTCCTAAGAAAACTCCCACTGCCTGCACCGTCTCCTCCTCACTTGTCTTCCCCTTCAGTCAGACTCGCCCAATTATCTGCCAAACCCGGTATTCTTGGCACTCCCACTCTGCCTGCTGCCTCCTCCCCTCGCACCGGAGGAACTTGCAGTTAGTACTGGGAGTGCGTTTGCTAGTGGAGGAGGAGGAGGATCAAGGTGGCGGAGGCTCCTTTCAAAGGGAAGCTGAAGAGGTTTGGAGGAGAGGCGGGCCTGACTGAAAGCTTCCCCAGAACGTCTTAATAGAGTCACTTTCATACATCACTTGAAAGCCGCCTGACAACGTTCTCTCTTTAGCAAAAGAAAATATTGTACAAGTTAATAGCCCTTCAGGTACAGATACGTGCAGGCCCTTTGCACTCAAGCCCTGAGTTTGTTTTTCTTCTGCTCGTTCTCAATGCCTTTTCAAAGCATTATGGCCCGTGCAGGAGCTGTGGTCAATATCTTCCGAAACAGGGAATCTAGAGTCATAAACTGACCCCAGATCACTGCATTGCACTGGATTCCCAACCAGCAGCACCTGCTGCTATTCTCACACTGGGCTCCCCACCAATAATGCTTCCTGACCTGCAGCATCCTTTGGTGTGATGATACACACCAGAGTAAAACAGACAATACCTCAAAAGGTATTCAGGTGCCTAACTCCCATTGGAGTCAGGCACCTATACGAGTGGGACTTTGAGGGGATCCCTTTGAGAATCTGGCTGGAGTGGTCACTGAACCCACAGGAATCATCAAGGCTCTTAGTATCATAGAATATCAGGGTTGGAAGCGACCTCAGGAGATCATCTAGTCCAACCCCCTGCTCAAAGCAGGACCAATCCCCAATTTTTGCCCCAGATCCCTAAATGGCCCCCTCAAGGATTGAACTCACAACCCTGGGGTTAGCAGGCCAATGCTCAAACCACTGAGCTATCCCTCTCCCCGCCCAGCAGAGCAATATGCAGGAGAGCTGTTCTAGGGAGTCCTGCACAAGGAGAGATTCATGCCCAGCTTCCCCCGTGTGCTTGGCTGGAGATGGATCCCTGCATGCCTTTCTCTCTGGACAGCAGCGAGCAGGGATGATGCACCATTTCACTTGCGCGGACGAGCGGAGAGAAGCAGGTATTCTCGTGGTCAAGGCCAGGGTATGGCGATAGGGGTGTGTGTGTGTGCGTGTCTGTTTTTAACAACAGAACTGTGCCAGCAGGCACAGTTATACCAGCAAAAAAGTGCTTTTGCTGGTATAGTTTATTTTGCTCGATGAACCAGAATATGATGTGCTGGCAAAAAACGTTATTTTGCTGCTGTAACTGTCTACATGAGGAGCATTCTGTGGAATAGCTATGCTGGCAAGGCTTTTATATGTAGACAAGGCTTAAGGCACTGGATAGAGACTCCGGAGATCTGGGTTCAGTTCTGGCTCTGCCACAGACTTGCTGTGTGGCCTTGGGCAAGTCCTTTAATCTGCCATTGCCTCAGTTCCTCCACCTGTGCACAAAGGTCCCGTGATTTTGGAAGGGGTGCTACAGGTCAGGACTGAACTAGTGTGAGCCCAGTGTGAGAAGAGCAGGAGGTAATGCTGGTTGGAAATCCAGGGCAATGCATAGATGGATGTGGGGAGCACAGGACTAGACTAGCAGGAAGGTGCTGCACTCTGGATTGAAGTGCAGTGGCAGAAAGGGGTGCAGGCAGGTCAGGACTGAAAGCAGGAGTGGAAGGCAGGGTTGCTTCACGTCATAACTGGTTAGGGAAAGCCACGCAAGCAGCCTACCCTTTGCCTTGTGCATTCCTTCTGTCTCTCACTGTCAAGAGCAATATTTCACAGACAAGGTGTGTGTGTGTGTATGTGTGTGTGTGTGTGTTGGGGTGGGGGAGGAATCGCTTCCCCCTCTTCGGACAGATCAGATGAGCAATCACCTGTAGCAGACAAGCCTCCCAGGCCCATGCCAGTGACTTTGCAACCCCATAAAACTTCTCCCAGGTGTAGCCCACGGACAAAGCCCTGGTGGACTTTGTATGGTGAAGCTAGAAATATCTACAGAGTCCGGTTTTGTTTGCTTCCTTTCCTTTTATCATATTCAAAACCACCGTTCTCTCTCCTCCACCTCCCCAGAAAGCAGCTCCCTCAGCAAAGGCCCTCACCAGAGCCCAGCAACTGATTTAACCTCTGTTATCTCTCCGATTAGCCCAGCCATGGTACAGATAGTTGGCTCTTATCAGCCCATTAAAGAGTCAAAGAATGCTGTTACCAGTTTTTTATCTCCAAAATGCACACAAAGCCCCGCTGATTATTCTATTAATTTGTTAATGAACCTGTCTTGCCAGACAGATTCTCTGCTCTCTTGCAAGACAGGAAGGGGGAATTCAATCTTTCTAGGGGCCCAGGCCCTTGGCTCAGAGGGCTTTTTGCTACTATAGGATCGGAAACAGAAGTTCTTTGCCCCCAGACATCTGCCAAACAGATGCATGCAGTGATTCAGAAACTGCTTCAGCATTGTGAAATACTAAGTCTGGATGAGGACCTGGTAAATTAGTGACCAGCCAGGTAGGAGAACAGACGCTATATGTTCTGGGGCCCAGTGTTTTGCATGATTCTATGCAAAGTCCCTAACGCAAGTAAGGCCTGGTTGTAGCTCTTTTGCTACCAATACAGGCATTAATTTTCTCAAGTGGCCAGTGATTTTGGATGCCTCCGATTTTGGGTGCTGAGAGGAGCTGAGTATCTGGAACTCTAGTGCAAGCCAATGGGAACAGATGGGACTCATCACCTCGGAAAATCAGGCCCACAGCTCCCAAAAATACATGTGCCCAAAGTTGGAGGCCACAGTGCGATCACAGAGGCTGTAGGAACTCCATGGCATTCTGAATCCTTGGGCACACTGATGGGGGACTGAGTCACAAGCTAAGTGACTTGCCCAAGGTCAAAAAGAGAGTCTGTGGCGGAACAAGGACTTGAACCCAAGTCCAAGGCTAGCCTGTCCTAACCACCATCCTTCCTCTCCACAGCCATTAAGGCTAGATTTTTTATTTTTTTTTTAAATAATGAAAGCTGAGATTCTCATGAAACAACATGACTCTGGGAGCTTGTTTAAGGGTTGGGGGGGAGCTCAAATATTTTGAGAGCTGGCACCACTTAAATGAAACACAGAGCTGCCCCTTTCCTCCCCACAACACTCATCTGCCTCCATTTTTTTCTCCTGTCAATTTTCTACCGCTTACAGCAGAGGGCTGGGTGTCAGGGCTGCCGAGTTCTTTCCCCACTGGTTCACTGTGGTCTTGGGCGTTGCCTTGACACCCTCCCATCCTCAGTTCACCCGTCTGTAACATTTTCGGTGCACCAGACAATATGGCAAGTACTCTGCTGCCATTGAGGGTTGGTCGGTGCAGAGGACAAGGGCAGCTAGGCAACCACTTACAGCTTCACGCTAAACCCAGCCCAGGGGCTGCTGGAGAGGGATTCCCCAAGGGGCCATCTCCTAGTGGAGACAAGTCAGAGCACAGCATGCTACTGGCACAGCCTCTCTTCGCTGGGGCTGCAGGGAGGGGGTATTAAACCTAGCTATCCTGCCTCTATGCCTTCTGGGGTCTCCCCACAAGGGGTGAGGTGTGGATGGTTTTCACTCTGGGGGCCCAAAGAGAGCAGGGTTAGGGCATAAATCTGCCCCAACATCTGTACCTCCAAAGAAAGGCACCAGGGAAGTGCAGAATAGCATTACTACAGTCAGAAAATACCATGGGAGTGGCCGTGGGCATTCTTGGAGCAATTTCTCCTGCCCCTAATGCAAGGGAAAAGTGAAAATCCTGTTTCAACAAAGAAGAGAGTGACAGAGATTCAAATTAGGATGCTGCCAAAGAGTGGGAGGAGAGAGAGACAAAAATATCTAGCACCATATTAAGAAAGGTCTGTCTATCACAAAGGCTCTGTGCTTTCACTCATGGTGAGGACAATTAATTGCATCCCTGCCAGCCCTCTGCCACCCCCCCCCCCCCGCCACCTCACTCTTTCCAGAAAACTGTTTCCTTTTCAATTTATTTTTAGGCAAAGATAGCTGGATGTTTAAGTATTTCTAAAGCTGCCAATTGCACAACAAATTAAATGCATAACCCCAGTGCACTCTGGAGAGGAATACATTATGGACAAAAGAATCCTGTCATCACACCCACACACAACATTGTTTACTTTGCACTTGTACACGACTCTGCTGTCACTGCGATCTGTGATTCCCGAGGGTGAAAGACAAAAGGCAGAGAATTTCCCAGCAGCTCAAAAAGTCCCCATCTGATGGCCAGAAGTGTCACTCATCCCCGAACCCTAGGAGATTGCAGGGGGCTTGGATCGGGAAAGCAGCTGCAGGCATGATCCAAACCACCAAAGTCAAAATGCCCCAGGCTTCAAGGTGATCTATCTGAACCCAGTTCTGGATCCATATGTTGCAAACTGGCCATATGTCTGACTCATCAGCTGAACCAAAATGCTGGATCCGAACTCCTTAGCTTTTGGGGTGCTAAAAATCTAGACCCAAATATTGTGGTTTTGAAAGAAATGAAAGGAGGTTTTCAAATTTCAAAATCCTGCAGCAGGGAGTTATTTGGAAAGTCTCTCTCTCATTCCACGCTGCCCCAGTTACTGCTATTCCCACTTCTAGATCCTGTTTTCACACTGAAAGTTCAATGGGTTTGTTCTAAAGACCAGAGCTGATCTTACACAGTAACCTTGTTGGGGCTTAAACCTACGTAACCCATGTCCGAAAAATGCCAAACCCTCCCCGTCAACTGTTAAATATCACTTTGACTCCATTGCTCTGGACATCTTCATTTCCTCTTTACATTTTGACCCTCTATCCCAAGTCTTCTGCACTTTTCTTGAATCCTTAGTGGACTTATTCAAGAAAGATTCCTTAAACATGGCATTAAAATAGGGTGACAATATTTTCCCAAATGGAAAAATGGACACCCACGGGCCGGGCTGAGGGCCCCTCCTCTTCCCCCTGCAGCCAGCCCTAGCCCTCCCTGCCTCCCGCCAGTTCAAGGCTCCCCTTCCAGCCATGGGGCCGGTCCAAGCCCCCCAGCATGGGGCCATTCCAAGGCCCCCCTGCCACCGGCCTCCCGAGCCCTCCCTCCTGCACAGGGCTGGCATTAACATTTGCCCCACTCCCCCCACACACGTTCCTCCACATCCCACTAGTGGTAGCAACCCACCTTTTTTGCCAAAAGGTCTGGACGGCCAGGACAGGGCTTAAAAATGGGACTGTCCAGGCCAAAACGAGACATATGGTCACCCTATATTAAAAACAAAAGCAATGGATGAACCAAGCTGAATCATCAGGGGCTGGGCTAGTTGGCCTCACAGGTCTTATCCATCTGTAATTGGCTATTATTCATCAAGTCACAGTATGTTTCCATTGCACAAGGGTCTGGCAATATTCTTGTATGTTCTCTGCAGTCAAGATGACAGGGTAAGGACTTTAAGGAGTATATAAAAAGTAAAGAATGGGATTACAAAACTGAAAAGGGGAGTGGGTATGTGAGAGACAAGAAGCACTACTCGTTACCCATGAACAAGGGGTTAACTTGAGCTCAGCTGCCTCCTGCCCTGTCTTGCAGAGATGCTCAGAGGAAAGATTGTAAGTGTGTCTGCTTAGGAAACAATGTTTTGGGGAACATACCCAGTGCCAGAGCTCTAGGACCCAGAGCTGGGATGTTTTCTCTTTATTCTCCTTTATTCTGGTGTTAATGAGGGATTTTGATCTCTGTTTAGCCATGCTGTTCCCTAAGGGAAAGATCTTGGTGGCTGCTGTTGAATTTGTTAGTTTCTCTGTTCCTGCTGAGTCACTCCACCTGCTTGCCATATGCTTAAGCGCTTTTCTGGCTCAGCTCTGGAGGCTGAACTGTTAGGGTGATGCAGTGGGATGCTGCAGGTTAAGGGTCACATTTCCAGAGGAAGCACCCCACAACAATTAAACAATGGGAGCAATGTGATGATTAGACTCAGCATTACTCTCTCCCCAGCTGACACCCACTACTAGAAAAATGAGCACTCCCTTCATATGACAGCCCTTCACCACTGACCGGTCTTATGCTGCATCTGTCCCATGTGCCCCATTGCTTTGCTGCACCACATGGCAATACTCATGCCACAAAAACGAACACATCCATATGTAGATTGCAAGCTCCTAGGGGCAGGGACCATCTTTTTGTTCTGTGTCTGTACAGCATCTAGCACAATGGGGCCAAGGTCCTTGCCCAGAGCTCCTAGATGCTACCCCAAAACAAAACCATAAATACCACTAATACGCAGTGGAGCCATGTGGCACTCATTGACACTGTGAGAAATCAGGAAGAGGAGGTGCCCCAGATCGGGGCTAATCCTACAATCCAATGGAAGGACATCTAAAATCCAAGGGCGTGTCATTCAGGTAAAAAAATTTAAAGGTGATTGTCTTTACAGGAACTCAGTATCATCCAATGGCATTCGTCTTGCAGGACATGAGGCATGTTGAAACTCAGACACTACACGTTCCCTTCTCAATGGGGATCACCTCCCTCCTCCCTGCCTGTACCTTTCTGTCCAGCCAGTGCTTGACATTTGAATCTAAAGGTTAAATACGTGTGGCCACGAGGATAAAAGGCCACAATCAATTATCATGTCTGCCTGTCCACTGGAGTCAATTTTTAATTATGGTGATTTGGTATTTGGGGAGGTGTGGCGGTGAGGTTTAAGAAGGGAGAATGTGTGCGTGTGTGGGGGGGAAGAGGGCTAAATTAGGATTTTTATTTTGCACAGGTTTCAGAGTAGCAGCCGTGTTAGTCTGTATCCGCAAAAAGAAAAGGAGGACTTGTGGCACTTTGTTAGTCTCTAAGGTGCCACGAGTACTCCTTTTATTTTGCACAGACGTTCCTCTAACAGCATGGTGCACAGTGCATCCCCTTTCCCCATCCCCTTTTCGCTCGCTTTGCTTTTGCTGCCATGCGATGATTCAGCAGAGAAGGTGACTGTAAAGACGCAGCCAAAAGCTGCCGGCCAAAACATTTCCAAACGGCAGCAACACCGAAGTGAAAAATATTCCCACCGCAGCTTCCGGGAGCAGCCAGCTGCCAAAGAAATGCACCCTCGCGCCCAGTCTCCTTTGCAAGTTTGCTTATATGCCCCCTTTACGCATCTGAAGGAGCTTCCAGCTCCCTGCCCCGGAGCCTCAGTCAGACCTGCACAGAGAACCTCGAGGCTCACTGAATCTTTATGCCCTTTGCCAAACCTGCCAGTATGGGGGCCCATTAGTGTCTATCACCCACGGTGTGGGGCAGGACGTGCTTCCCGATGCAATTTTTAAACTACATGAAAATAGTGTATTTCCCCCAGCATCACACAGGCAGACATTCAGTCACAGCACTGCCCACGCACGGCTTTGTACCGGGAGCTCATGTTCAGCTGATTATCCACCGGGACGCCCAAATCTTTTTCAGAGTCATGGCTTCCCAGGATAGAGTCTCCCATCCTGTAAGCACGGCCTACCTTCTTTGCTCTGAGATGTGCACACTGATATTTAGCTGTATTGAAAAGCAGAGAGTTTGCTTGCGACCAGTTTACCAGGCCATCCAGATCATTCGGTATCAGTGACCTGTCCTCTTCGATATTTACCAACGCCCTGATTTTTGTGTTCTCTGCAAACATTTTCTGCCAGCAACATGCCCGCATGTACTCCAAACAGGCGCTCGCATACCCATCGCACACACAAACTCAGAGCAGCACATACACACAGACAGAGCAACTCCCTCTGCCAGCACTGTGCGTGTATGCGCGCGCACACACACACACACACACACACACACTTCCAACAGCCCAGACTCACATCCACAGCTATCTTCTCTCTGCCTGTTGTAATAATTAACTATTTAAAATTCTAAGAGTGCTAATCGCAGCAGCACGGGCTGGGTTCTCATTAGCCAGGATCAATTCCTGTTGACTATTCGCGTCCAGGGGTGGATGTGGACAGAATGAGTTGATGATTTCTCTCTTGCTATGCCAAAGCTAATGAGTGGCTGCCGCTATCCTGGTGCAGTCACTCTCCTGTAATCAGTCAAAGTAACAAGCAACAGCACCTTCTAGGGACGCAGGGTATTCTACATAAATATACATAGACAGTCAGTCATGCCAATGGACTCACATCTCAATGAGCTATGGCCAAGGCTCAGTCCTCCCCTAACTGAGGGCGGATGGAAAAACCCACAGCCCTGGAATTAGTTTAGAGGCACTTCACAACCACGCTGGGGAGACTCCAGAAAAATGATGATATCTACCCACACACACAGTCCCAGAGCCTTAAGAGTCCATCATCCCCAAAGAAGCACTTCCATTGAATAACACTGAGCTCCTCTAAAACCCAATAGTTACACACTTCCTTCAGGGGAGCTGGGATTTTGAGGCCTGTGCAAATACAGCTGGTTGGGGAATGATTTTATTTTTCCTGGGGATTTTTTTTCCTCTCATTTTTGTTGACATTTTTCTTCTAAAAATTTCAGGAGGAGAAGAGGGTGTTTGACAGACTTACTCCTCCAAGGCAATCCATACAAACAAACAAACCAAACTGATAGTGCCGTCAATTCTTAGCTTCCAGAGCGAGGGAATACAACACAGTCAACTCAACTGTCATCTCATTGGCAATGTTATTTAGAACCTGCCCCTTCTGCATCAGCTCAACTGCTCAGAGCCCAAGGATCCAGCTATATGTAGCCAGCTGGCAGGAGTTTAAGAGAACTCTCCTTTTGCCGCTGGGGCACAGCATCCTAGCTACAATCAGTTTTGACCAGAAACCTGCCCTCACCATGTACCTAACTCCATCAGCCTCATTCAAAGTTGGTACCCAAAAAGGACGTTCAAAACTATTTATCCCTAAGAGGTATCACAAGTGAGATTAAGCACCAGAAAGTTTGAGCAGGGAGTGGGGGGAGGAGGGAAACCTTTTTGATACTGATAAAGCACAGAGCATAAGTCAGAGATCTTTAGAGTGAAATGATCCATGTTAAATTACCTTGCTTAGGAGCTTCTGGTATTGGAGATCTCCATGCCCAGAGCCATAAACAACAGAGCGGGCAGTAAGTGGCCTAACTCATTGGGAAATGTAGCTAAATTATCATGCAAAATCCAGGCCCTAATTAAAGAGTTCACTCTGTGAGGCAGAAAGAGAGGAGAGCACAGACCGGGAAAGAGGAGCTTTATGCAGTTAGTGGGGACAGTGTTTCCCCAGTGAGTCAATGAGCAGGTAGCCATGGAGTTGTAAGCATGTCACCCAGGAGAGGCAGGAGGATGGCTTGCCCATGTGAAGATGCAAGCATCATGTCATCTCGGGACAGACAGGGATAAGTGAATGTCATTTCCAATCAGGCCTCACATGGGCAGGTTGCAGGACAGCAGGAAAACGAGAATTGGCAGCTGCCTTCGCCGAATGACCAAGCAAGCCTATTTTTGCTCCTTACCAGAAATTAGACAAAGAAATTAAACTGGCACCTTCTTTTAACAGCCTGCTGTCACCCAGGTGGATGAAAGAATCCTCCTTCCTGAGCCTGGAGAGAACAGCAGAACCAGACTCGTTAACAGCCAGGATCTGAAAGCACTTCACCGATATCAATGTAGTCCCAACACTGCTGCGAGGTGGGGAAGATCAACCCTGTTTCCCAGGTGGGGAAACTGAGGCATAGAGAGGGGCTGTCACTTGCCCAAGATCAGATAATAAATCTGTGGCAGAGCCAGGAATGGAACATGAGGCCTCATTCTATTTGCCATGGGATATGAGTAACTGCCAGCTTTTTCAGCTGGAGCTGTTGTTGTTGTTGGTGGTTTTCTAACACTAGTTATTGGTTTCAACCAAGAGGCTGCCCTGAGGGATGTGAAGTTTTTCTCCTGCCACGGTGAATTGGCAAGAGCAGAAAGAGATTGAGGGCTGCCCACTGTTCATCAGTAGGGTTATATTAGGAAAGACTGAGGAAGCTAGCAGAGTTTGAGGGGTTTTGCAGGTTTGTGGTTTGTAGAATCTTCCCCTGGCCTCTTCTATGATTTAAATCCATGAATTTGCATTCCCAGGAGGAATTCATCTCAGAACAAACCAATACAACATTTAGGTGTATGTAGGTAGTGTGTGTGTGTCTGTATATACATGTGTGTATGCAAACACACAACTTTAATAGGTGTTACTCAGATCTAACAGTGGGAAAATCAGGTCTTAGGCATCCTGATTCCCAGACCTCGGCTCTAACCATTAACCACTGTAGTGTTGCAGTGTGCTATTAAACAGGTGCTCCATCCCACCTCCAGTCTCCGGGGAATAATCCCTCTTTAGAGAGGAGACATTCGAGAAAGCTGTATTCTATTCAGTTCTATTCTGGTTCCCACAACACACCCACGGTGCAATCGGAGAGCTTAGGCCTGCACATGCTATATAAACGCAAGGCACTAGCAATAAAAATCCAAGAGGTGGGAACTCAGTTTGCCTAATTCTGAATCCACTCCAAAACCTGTACGGTTGAATGTTCAATTCCAGTAGGAGTGTTAATGGTTTCACGAGCCAATCAAGAGACCCAGAAAAGAACAGAGGAGTGAGGGAGAGGGGAGAATCCTAAGAAAGGAAAAAAAAAACAAACCCCCACAGCATATATGTGTTCATATATACACACAAATGGGGCCCAATGGAGGAAAATTAAAAGCCTGGAAGTTTCACCTTTGCTGCTCCCTGCATCCCCGTCTGCAACGTCTCGAGAGCAAAAAAGGAGCATACATACACACACAGAGAAAATTATATAGTTCCTCATTTTCCATGATTAGGGATAACAATAGGTCTCAGGCTCAGAAACTGCATGAACAGAAGCCATCTCTAGCATTCCCTGTGCCATATTACATGAGCAACTGCACCACCCAAAGCGCTGGGAGGCTTTGAAGACAGGCTGAGAAAACCAAAGCTTGAGTCTCAAGACAAAAATCTAACCCATCGGCAGGTCTGACGGCAACCCGACTTGTGTCAGCTGTGCCCCTATTTCACAGTGCAGGCTTCCCCTGAGAGAGGAAAACATGCTTTTTCATAAACATAACTGAACCTAGCTATTATACAGCACTTTCAAACAGTAGATCTCAAGGTGCTTTACATATGATGATCAGTATCATCTCCAGGTTACAGGTGGAGAAACTGAAGCACGGAAGCCTAGTCTTGAGTAGGAAAAAACAAAAGATGTGTTCTTGACTAGTGATAAAATCCTAGTGGAGGCAAGGCAGTGTGTAGTTTTCACATAAGTTAGCAGGACAAGGTAAACCTTTGGCTCCTCCATAGGGTTTAACTCGACTGGCCAATCTGTGTGAAAACTATAAACAATCTTGTTTTCTCTAGTTAAGACCACACTCCCCCCTGCTCCTAGTGAAGACCCAGAGAGATGAAGTGACTTGCCCAAGGTCACCCATTAGACTAGTGGCAGACATGGGAACAGAACCCCGGACAGAGAGACATCTCGGTGTTGCACCCATTTGGTCTGATTGCCTCCCCAATCACTCTTGACAACATTGCTTATTAAAGGGAGTGGGGAAGGAAAAGATTCATGAATTGGAATTGATTCTGCGAACTCCTCAAAATAATTTGAGAGATTTCCAGAACTCCACTAGTTTGTCCATCTTTAGCAACAGCACTACTGATGAACAAAGGAGAAATCTAGCAGCCAAGACTGTCCGTCACTTCACCAAGGGGGGAGGAGGGAAACAAACAGAGGCCTCAAGGCAGCCTGCTTGCTGAAAATCAATAACTAGTATTAAAAATGGATCTATTTCCCATTGGAACAGACAGCTCAGAACTTTGCCATAATTCTGAGGAAAGTCAATATTTACTGTGAGTGTCTCAAGTAAAGATTGAACTTCGATTTACTGAGCCCATTATTGTGCGTTAATAATATGCCAATTGATTATTAAACCATATTTACAGAGGTTATGAAAAATGGGCTGGAAAAAGCAAGGGTCTCTGATGCAGGATTATGAGAACTAGGGAAGGTAATTGCACAAGACTGCATTAGCCAAACTATCTTCATGTTGTTAAAACACATTTTATAAAGGCATTAAAACAATTCAGAGAGAGAGATTACCCGGGACAAGTCACAACGAGGGCAACAGGACACGTTTCAGCTCAGTGCCCCCAAAACATGCAACTGTTTATTAATTTGTATGACGGCTGCACCTCAAGGCTCCAACTTGGATCACAGCCCCGTTGTGCTAGGTGCTGTACATACACAGCAACCGACTGGCCCTGCCCTAAAGAGAGCGCAGTCTAAATGCAAAAGACAGAAAAAGCATGGGAAGGGAAACTGAGGCACAGATAAGTGAACTGATGCACCCAAGGTCACAAAGGAGGTCTGGTGGCAGGGCCAAGAATTAAATCCAGATTTCCGGAGTCCCAACCCCGGCCTTAACCAGCCTTCTATGTATACTTCTGTGACTACATAGCTAGTGATGAGCTGCACCTGAAGGCTGTGTACTTGCTCTAGCTACTCAAACTCTCATGTGAACCTCTGAGATAGATTTAAAATTCAATTTACAAACTGTTGTTGTTCGTTTGACACTAGTAATTGTCCTGAGAAAGTGTAAATTAACCATGCACAGCAGCTTAAGCACATTTACCGCAAGGCCCGTGCGAAATCGGCACACTTTGTTCTGTGAATTTTCACTTGCAAGTTGCCAAACATGTCAGACTTGAGTGCTGCATCTTTCTGCAACAAAGCTAAAATAACCACAAGCACGTCTGTCCTACTGGAATAATTCGGGCACCGCGCAATCCTGATGATGCAGTCTACGCCAGGCTCTATTTTTTGCAGCTGGGAGAGTTCACAGGAGCTGCACAGCTTTCAGAAATGGCATGCTGCTGAAATTTGCATTGGGAATCTTTGCCATTTTAGATTTTTCGCGATGTGTCAACAAATGTCACTTCTTGCGTCATGTTCAGCAAAACCATCAATGTTCATATTGAAAAATACAGGAAAACGTCAATTTTTGCATGCTTTTTGTACGGTAAGTCATGCTCGTTTTACTGAAAAACTAGAGAAGGGAATTGTTTTGTCGAACGTGTTCCCCCACTCCCCCCACCCAAACTCATGATCTGGAACTTTGAGCTTTGCATTCGTTGTTAATTTTGCATGCATCCTCCCAACAATTTGACTGGCTTCAATTTGGAATAATATACCCTACCACTGCTCTTCAATGGATTGCTGCTCTCCGGGCATTTACATTTTGCTTGGCTTGTGGCACAGGCTACAAGGAGATTTTGAGCACTCCAAGATCTGGGCTATTGGAAAACAGGATGTCGGTCTGGCCTATGCCGAAGACAGAGGTCACTTGCAAAATCCAGATCTGGGTATGGAATTGGAACTTTCCCAAAGCCCGGCCTCATTTGGATCCAGGGATTTGGTTCAGGCCCACGTCCTAACGAACACGTTGCAAAGCTAAAGCATTGGGAACCTGCAGAATTGTGCTTTGTACTCTCTTCACACACATTTCTTTGGACACACACTAAGTAAACTTATTATGCCTGGGCTATTAGGGACATTTTAAATAACAGCTGATAAAAATATATGGAGATCAAACGCAGAGCTTAAAAAACCCAGGAAATTAAAAGTAAACTGAGATCCAGTCAGCATTATCACTTCCAAAGGGGAGTACCCGCAGGGAGAGTAGTTTTCTTGAATTAGTTGAAGATTGGTTTTAATTTTTCTCTGCCTCTGCGCCCCATGCCATTTCTGCTTGTATCTTATCCCTGTCTCACACCCCCATATGCAGTAGCAGATCCATAGTTCTCTACTTATGAGTTTGATCCCACCTCCGTAAGGAGGGGAAGGGGCTCATAATTCATGCCCCGTGGTCTCCAAGGCAGTGGGGTTTAGCAAGCAGCAAAGGTTGGAGAGAGGTGGATTTCAAGTTGACATACGGAGGAAGAAAAATGATCCTCCAGTTCTCCACCCAACTACTGTTGTGTTCCCACCTCATCCTGACCCTCAAGGACTTTGTGCTGCCCCACTGAAATCAATGGGCGTTTTCCATATGGCTCCAGTGGGAACAGAATCAGACCCCTTGATGCTCCAAAGAGAGACAGAATCCCCCAAGGGTTCCGTCATTGTTCCCTGGACAAAGAGCAATTCTGAACCCCAAGCTTAGCCATCAGTTGAACCCTGGCACATGAGCAAGAATTGCTGCAGTGACATATCTAGTCCCAGTGAGACTCCACAAATCCTGTAGGCTTCCGAGTCCTTGTCTATTTTTGTGCCTTGAATCCTGAAAATACTTTGCTCTTCTATAAGCACCTTCCATAGGAGGATTTCAAAGCACTTTGCAAACAAGCAGATTAAGCCTCACTTTTTATTAATCCCAGTTCAGGAAACTGAGGCCTGGGAAAGTTGAAGAGAACGTCAATGGGAGAAATTAAAATCAGTCCCAGGAGACCTGGTTCCCAGTCCTGTGCTCTGACCGTTACATCACATTTCCCTCCAAGAGCTGGGAATAGAACCCAGGAGTCCTGGCGCTCAGCCCCCCAGCGGTAATCAGAACCTCTCACCACAACCATCATTATTTTCTCATCTCCAGCTGCATCCTGTCCCGAATGCCCTGGCCTTGTGCAAGGAGGACAGACAGCCCGATCCAGGCCCAGTCCTCCTCCTTCTCCTCCCAACACTACCAGGAGGCTTCAGGAGGGAACTAGCCAGGATGACCACTCGAGAGATACATGAACTTGTTTTCAGAATATGACTTTTTTGGCGGTGTTTGACGGAGCGGCAAAGTTTCCCTTGAAAGAGGCTGCTCTACGGCAGCAGCGGCTGGAGGGAAGGTGACAGATAGGGTACCGGATAGCTTCTGTTTACCTCTCCTGTCTGGCTGACTGCAGCCGGAATGAAGATAATCTATGAGCAGCAATGTGCATCAGCATTGCTTTCTCCCCTGTATAAATCAGGAGGGCGAAGGGTTATTGAAAACAGTTCTTCTGGTGCTTGCCTCCTTCACACCCACAGCATTATCCATCTGGCGCTGAAGGTCACACCAGCCTCACAGGAGGGGATAATCACGAGGTGAGATGGAGGGGTTCACTCTATCATTTTCAGGGTGGAAGGGAAGCTTTTTCAGAACCAGATCAAGAGATCTGGGGTCCAACTTTTTGCACAGCTTCGCGCAAGAGGCTGTGGGGTCCAATGGACAGAGCACTGCTCTGGGTCTCCCAAGAGCTCGGTTCTGTTCCCAGTGCCACCACGAGCTGACTGCGTGACCTTGGTCAAGTCACTTCCCCTCTCTGTGCATTAGCTTCTCTTCCCATGCTGCCTGTCAAGGAAGCTCTGCAGAGCAGGGCTGACTCTTGGCATGACTATGCGCAGCACTACAGGGCTCCCAGAGAGTCAGGGCCAGTGTAAACACAAATTCATAATACTATCCATGCCTCAGTTTCCCCATCTATAAAGTAAAGGCAGGACTGAGCTATCTGCAATGGAGGGGGCGCTAAAGAGAGTTCATTAGTGTTTGCACAGAAAACCAGGCCCTTTTTATTTAGGTTTCTCACTGGAATCAGCGGCCCGTCTTGAGGCAAGCGCGTTTGAAAACGTCCTCGGTGCCTACTCAGAGGCCACGTTCTGCCGTTGAGCTCTGTGTAGCCCCTTGGCCCGCCAACTGAGGCTGGTGGGAGACCGCTGTGGAACGAGGGAGGCGTACAGCCAGGGGCATAGATGCCAATTCATGGACCACCGGAGCTGTGGAATTTGATCCTCCCACTCCACAGAACCAGTCTGCCCGGCTCAGGCATGACAGCGACAGGTGAGACAGCGACACAGCGGGTGAGATAAAGTGGCTCAGACAGACGGACGCTGAGAGAGGAACGGGCAGACGGACGGTAGGCAGGGAGGCAACAGGATGGTCCTGGGCTGGGAGGCAGAGACAGGAGCGAGCTGGTGGTGCCATCCGTGCTGAGCTTTGATCACGCGTCCCCCAGGCACGTGGTCCCCCCCGCTGAGGAGCTGAGTTTCAGAGGCTGTGATTTATCAGCCCTGGTGACACAGCCAATAATCTCATCCCTCTTCCCGACACCGCACTGGCGCGGCCGTGATGGAGCACCCAGTCAGACCGCACTTAACAGGCCGTGACGTGTGACTGACGGGAGCGGGGGCCTCACGACTCCGCAGCCTGGCGGCCCATCGAACAACCCCACCTTGCGGACGGATCTGTCCCCTCCTCTAGCCAGACTGGGCTCCCCAGGTCCAGCCCTCTCCTCCACCCTCCCCTCCTTGGCCCCTGCTGCTCTGCCCTCCTCCTCAGCGCCCATCTCAGGCTCCCTCCTGGCCCGATAAGCTTTTTAATGGCTCTAATTTATCTGCTGCACAACTTAATTAAAGTCAACGCCAAGGAAGAGCTGATCAAGTAATTGACCCAGCTCCGGATCGTTTTCCTCCCCCCGCCAGTCCCAGCCAAGGAATGACCCAAAGCACCTGGCTTCTTTGCCTGCAATGCATTCTGGGTTGCATTTGGCTTTTATTTCTCCAGACACTGGCTATTTGTTTTTCCCACAGGACCCTGCAAGCCACAGCCGCTCTCGCAGGGAACCTCTTGGGTCTCCAGCTCATTATTTCCTAGGCGCAAGGCTCACCCTCCCTACCCCTTCACTCCCTTTCTCCCGCCTCTTTGCTCACCTCCTACGTACACGTACAGGTTGGGAGCAAACCAACAGGCTCAAACTTTGCCCATTGGTTTGAACTAAACCCTCGTTATTGTTGGGCGGTCGATAACGAAGATTGACTCAAAACTTTTGTTCTTCTTCATTTCCATGCTGTTCTCCCCCTCCGAACCAAAAGGTCCATCTGGAATATCCCTTCAGCGTTCTCATCCCCTGCCTCCCCCAAACCTCAACTAGCGAAAGCAAAGGGGAAGAAGAGGGGGAAAAGAAAGAGGGAGGAAGGGAAAAAAGGGCGATGTAACAACTAAAAATGAGATGATTAAGCCCTGTGTACACTACAGAGCGAGGCTGATGTAAGGCAGCTTATGTGGACGTAACTCTGTCAGCGTCTACACTAAAATGTCGCTCCCCCTGATGTAACTTTCCCATGACACCGACTTGCCTCAATTTCTGTGAGCAGCACAGCGCTTCGGTCGACGTAGTCAGGTTGAGGCAGTGTTAGTGTAGACACTGCGTTGCTGACATGGACTGGTGCTGCCTCTCAGAAACCATCCCACAATGCCGCACCCTGGCAGTTAAATCGGTGCCAGCGCCCCTTGCCGACACACGGCGCGTAGCGTGGACGTGTAAAACAGATTCAATTACTGCGGCGGCGGCACGTTGACGTAACCTACGTCGATGTAATTTTGTCATGTTGACTTGCCCTAAGTCATTTGCGGCGTGCTTCACTCATCCCCCGGCAAGCAGGGAGGTGTGATATTTTAGCAGTGTTGTAGATGAAGTCACGACATTTTCAGTGAGGCTTCGAAGACATGCAGGGAGACAGTGGGCAGAACTGAAGAGGACTCCTTGCTACCACCGTGAAAAGGGGTCATCTGCTCACAGAGGGCCAGCAGCACCCGAACCTCCCAGCCACCCCTCCTCGATTCATTATTATTTATATTGTAGTAGTACCTACTCGCCCCAGCCGAGATCAAATCTGCTCCATGCTAGCTGTTGTACATACACATAGTGAGAGACCGGCCCTGCCCTATGAGCTTGCAGCCTAATTAGGTAAGAGAGAAATGGCGGGTGGGGAACTGAGGCAGAGAGAGGTGAAGTGACTTGCCCAAAGTCACACAACAGTCAGTGGCAGAGTTGGGAACAGAATCTACCCAGTAGACAACACTGCCTCTCCTTAGCTGTCCCAGTCTCCATAGATTTCCCCTGGGGCATGAAGCACCCACATAACCAGTCAGGACATTAGCTGTCTTCCACTTATTACTCTGTAAACAAAACCTTCCAGTTGTTGGCTCCCTGATGGGCATCCGTGGCCCACTTTTGCTACAGGGACATGGCGAGTTTGCAGTGGCATCGTTATGGGAAACCCTCTGGGGCCTGAAAAACCCAGGCCTGGGTATTTCTGACATTTTGGCCCTGCCATTCAAAGCCATGATTAGTACCTGCTTCAGGAAAAACGCCCGAATCAATAAGCATTTGTCCTTGGTATCCATGGCACGCTGGTGCCTCTGGCTTCTCCGAGCCTGTTGCAAACCTATTTTTCTCTTTTCTCCGGCATCATCACTTAGGCTAGGTGCTGAGATAAACCTCTGAACCCCCTTTCCTCAGCTCTCCCAATCGATAAGCGGCCCTCTGCTAATGACCATTCCATCCCCCTTGTGGAGTGGATCAGTCAAAGAGTAGGGCTGAGCTAGGTTGCCTACTCATCCCTTTTTGGACACTGACTAATCACTGCCATTAGATGCGGAATTACAGACAAAGAAGGAAGACAGAGAAAGGACTGACCCGATGTTTAATGCAACTGATGACCAAGTGCCCATCGCAGCTGCAATGCTGAAGGAATTCTAATGTACCCCAGGGCAAGGCATTTCAAAGCCTTTCACAGCTCCCTGTCTACACTTGCCTGCAGCCGATTAGAAACCCCCTCTTGAGTGCTGCTCAGGCAATGAAGCCTCCTCATTGGGTGGAGCAACCTGGGAGAAAGAGGTTGCAATGGGCCGGGAAAGCTGTCATTTCCTGGATCAGCCCTACCTGTCTGGGCTGATCTCTGAGACCGGCTTATGAACACTCATGCCGCACCACTGAGCTCCTTCCCCCAGATTAATTTCAGAGGGTGCCATTACAATTCAAAGCATGACCACTCTTTTTTCATAGCTGACCTGTTCATTTAATTACCCGGGGACTAGGAGAATGAGGGGGAAATGCATGAAAAAGTCACTGCATAAGAACAGCCCTTTTTGCTCAACACACCAGCGCCCTGCGTGTCTGAGCCCTATGGAACTACACGCTATAATGACAAAGTAAGTTGGGGGGGGCCTCTAAACTGCAGAACAAATTCATGAGGCAGTGAACCGGGTTCTAATATGGTTCATGCATCATCAACTCAGCTGTCCTGACGGCGGAATCTTTAGCACGGGTCAGAGGTTGACAGAGATCTTGCTGGGTTTCCAGAGCCTAAGACATAAGCGTGACAGGCGGAGAGATTGGTTTTGAGTCGTAAATGGAGCAGAGTGGCTCTGAAAGTCGCTGGGAAGAAACAGACACAGAACACCACCAGGTGGTTTTTACCGCCGGTTTTCTGATTACAGCAGCACCATGGCTTTTGTTGTTGTGGTTGCTGCTGTTTTCCTCCCTCGTCAAACGCCAGGCCAGAGTCTCCCCTTTTATGTAACGCAGCCTGGTCAGGAAAATTTCAGCTCGTCTCCATGCACGGCCAAGGCAGCAGATTCCCCTCTCTGCTGTGTCTTTCTCCGAGTTTGCAGATCTGGACTCCTGCCAGTCACAACCTGCCTTATGCGCCAACTCAGGTTTATATTTGCAGGGGGGCTTTGTGCCTCATTGCTGGGTTTCCAGTCTGAAAAAACTGTCCGACAGCATGACACAGTCATTGCAATTAGCATTATGAGCCAATCAGCATCAATGGGAATCTTTCCATTGACTTCAAGGAGCTTTAGCTCAGTCCCTTAGTGAGAAATCAGTGTGCATTGTACACAACTATTCGGCTGTACAAACAGCTTAGTCAAAAAGGTTATGGCAAAGAAATGGAATACAACATGTACTTCTGAAGATCCCATGGCACTTTGCAGACATATTCTGATACACACTGACTCACCGCCCACACAGTCCCACTGACTTTAGAAGGCTTGCTTGTGGGGTGAGGTGCTACCTACCAGGAGGCAGGATATCAGAACCTTGCCTAATAAATTAAGCCTCATAATCCCCCTGTGAAATAAGTAAGTATCCATTGTCATGAGGGTTCATGCAACTGGCTCATTCTCCTCCTGATAAAGTAACACAGAGTATTAAAATGGCACTGTTAAAAGCAGAGATGGGGGGGGAGTGGTCTCAGATCTTAGGGGGCTGCCAGGGCATGGAGGTTTTGGATCCAAGATTCTGGTTTGATCTCATTGCCAGTGATCCAAACTACCAGATCTTCTCCCTGTTCAGCTGAAGGCAGGCCAAGAAAGTTCAGATCAAATAAGGATTGATCCAAACATTTGCCCCAGTCTTGAAATGATTTCCCCAAAGCCTGAAAAAGTTTGAACAATAGTCTTTCTTCCCTTCCCTCCCTCCCTGCCCCACTATTTTCATAGTGTTGCCTGCCTGCCTCTCTATCAGCACTTGTCCCAGATGGGCTAAAATAGCACAAGCAGAGACATTCTGCTAAGATCTACAGATTCACTGGGAGCAGGAGGTATAGGCCTTCCAGGCCAAGCTTGCAGATCCACAAGGCTCAGTGAAGTTTTTGAAGTGAATCCCTGAAATTCTGCCATCACTACAAATGGGATGAGCTTGCACAGAGTTTTCAGACTGTTCAGATCTGGAGGGTTGGTTTGCATCCCTTCCTGCTCATCACTCGTTCAGTTCATGTCACTCAGGGTAAGAGTGAAGAACTACCACTGAAATGTGCTTTGAAGATCAAGACTGAATGGGCAGCATGTCTTTGTCAGGCTGGGAAATGACTGATCACTGGTTTCAAAGGCAATTAAGCTGCACAATTACTGTAATATGCCACATCCTGCTTCCCTGTCTGGTAACCTTCTTCACCACCTACCCCTCCCCTATCCAACCCACAGGCCTTCCTCCTGAAAGTTTCCAACAGGCTTCCCAAATTAACCTTAAATCCCACACAAGTGTTTCCTTCCTATCACTGTGGAGGGAGGGATCCACACTTTTCCTGACTTCTCTCCGAATTTTTCAGGCAATGGCATTTCCAGGCCATGACAGGAGAGTTACAGAATTTAAAATAAAATAATAATAATAATAAAAAAAATCTACTCAGCACCGAATCCTCTCTTGCGCCCTGGTAAATATTCATCAGCACAGCTACTCTTCCACATCCAGCCCCCGCCACAAAGAGAACGACTAGCGATGTCACTCCTGCCTTCGGCATTGTACTAATAAGTTGGGAGTGGGGGAGTGAAGGGGGATATTTTGTGGGAAAGGAATGCGGGAGATATTTTCTAGAATAAAATATGTATCTCAGGAGCAATGTCATAGGGGTTCAGGTAACAGAGGGATGAGTGAGACACAATTGCCTAGACAGAGAGAGATTAGACAGCCAGACTGGATGAGAAAGAGAGAGACAGAGATTTACAGGCTCTTTCATCTAGAAGGATCCTAAAGTACTCTACAAACTGTAGCATAGACAGGGATCACACTCAGAAATGCAGCCACCTCTGGGGGACAGATGCAGCTCTTTAACAGAGCACTGGGCAGCTGGAAGAATACAGTATCTGACAACAGCTACAGGGGAATTTAGGGAGGTAGAATTACCCCATATAGAAATAGCCAGACATAGCTGCCTCCACAAACCTACCATGGCAGCTGCATAGCAAGGACCTCTGTCCTAGGTCTCTGCTGTGCATGGGCTGTACCCCTCCAGCAGCCCAGACCATTCATTTCTTTCTCTCCCAAACCTGAGCCAGGGCACTGGTCCCGCATAGACTCAGAAGGCAAACCCACCATGCCACCACAACCCACAGCACTCTGGGATTTCTTCAGTACTCTCTCATCCAAGTCTCTACCAACTCCAAACCTGCTTAGCTCAGGAGGGCCAAATGGCAGCCCAAGGGGGTACAGCTGCAAGTGTCCTTTGTAGAGCTCTGAAAAGTCCAACCTCTAAGAGGGTTTTTTTTTATTTGTTTTGTTTTAAGTTCTAATAGCGCATCGACCATGGGTAGATCCGTAGGTTATGCTGGTCCATCATCTCATGGTGTCTGCCTACCCTGCAGTCCACTTATTTCATATCCTAACACACCTGTGAACAGCTCGGACTTCACGGCAGCCACTCTGCTGCATGTCACAGTCACTTAGAACTTCACGGGCAGTGGGAACAGAATTGGGATTTCCCTGCTCCGAAAACTGGGGGCCCTACCACTTGAGCCAAAGAAGAATCAGCCTTAGGTGCCAGCAAAATAGGGCTTATGACACAGTGTTGAGCAGTTCTGATTCCATGCAGCAGAGGGCAGTGCTGCTTCCTAGCACAGTACACCCCCACCACTTATTTTGTGGTAGCGCCCACAGGATTTAACGAGGTCAGAGCCTTGCTGTGCTAAGTGCGGTACAAACAGCTAGGAAATTACAGTCCTGGGCCCAAAGAGTTTAGAACTGTCATGAGCCACAGCTGCCGGGGACTTAATACCTTTAGGTGCAGTTTCACAGCTTATAAAACTAACGGACAGACTTGGCGAGAGAAGTTTTCCACACACAGCCCAGGGATGGAGCAAACTCCCCTTAGCCCTCAGCTGGAAGCAGCCCTTTTGAGGTACAGAACAGGAACGTCAGCCCCAAGGCATACTCAACCCTTTTTGCAAAGAATGCCAGCAGGGAATGGCAATTAGTGGCAACAGTCTTTATGGTTTCTGTGACATGGATGTCTGTCTGCTAGGATCCTGACCGAGACCCACCAATGCTGTGCACACATCCCTGAGACAGCAATGCCTCTGTTACTTGTGACCCGAGAATATTTGAAACAGTAGAAGACAGGCAGTCAATATCCATTACTGGAACCCTGAGCCACTGCTCTCCCAATAACCAATTGATAGTTGTTGACATAATATACAGAAGTGAGTTTATTCTCGGCTTGATTGGGATGTACTTAATTAACATTAATGGGGCACATGCATAGGGATTGAGATGCGAATACAAACTCCAAAGTATATTAAATCTAAAGAATTACTGCAGACTTCCTGGCCTAATTACAGTGCATTGTTGAAATACCACTTAAACATAGTGATTATTAAAAGCATATTATTGATTGAGGTTTAACTGCTATGCAAATAAGTCTAATAGAAGCAAACCGAGCTACAAATTCATTACCTAGCTGTAAATCCTTGATAAATATGTTTTCATGAATCAGTTTGTTGTTTATTATACAATAAAAGTTTATTAAGCCACAATTAATTGCATATTTGGGGAACCTTCATTGAAAGCTCCCTCCGTTCACTGTCAGCACAGGAACTATGCCAGGCATCCTTGATAGCCACTTTGCAGGCTCTTTTCCTCCCTCGTGAGTGGTTGAGAGCAGGTGCTTCTCACAGCTTGCTCTAAATCAAACTTCACTCACTGTTCAGAGTCAAAAATTCACTCCAGACTGGAGTCTGGCTTTATTAAGAAATTAACGATGAACAAAGTTCAGCTCATACTCTCTCTCCAGCCCCGGCTCATCCTCAAGTTCCTCTTTCAGCTCTGCTCTGCCCACACCCCAGATCCTCTCTCCCCAGCTAACCATTTCCACCTCCATCATTTCTGAGTGGGGTAATGAGCCACCTGGCCAAAGAGAGTCAGCAGAATCCATTTAGCACTTGCCCAATTCAATAACAAGTGCTTGTGTAGCTTGGAGGTCATGCCTAATGTGAACCTTAGTGTAGACAGTATTGTGAGAGGCATAGGTTTGGTCACGTTCTCTGTTGAAAGTGACCATGACTAGACCTATTTAGAGTCCTGCTTGCTATGTTTTATCTGCATAGACATTTCAACCTTGGTGCACACGCCATACAGGAATTTTATGATATATTTAATATGCCGCAAGGATGTGGAGTCATTACAGACTGCAGCACACACACGGTCCTGCATTCACATCCCTACTGGGTCTCACAGGCAAGTCACCAGAACTTGTCGACTCAGCCAGAGACCTGGTTAAGCTGTGTTTATGGGCACAACTCAAAAAAAAAAAAAAGTTCACGAGAGGGAGGAAGCATCCAAAATTTCCAACCTCTGGATAATAACAAGCATCCACTACAGCATGTCCCTAAATGTCCAGGATCCCTCAACCTCTTCGATGTAATTCCGCAGGTGACTCTGAAGGGAGTACACTGGGATCCAAGAACAAGACAGGCCATTTCAGTGTGTACAAATGGACTCGGGGGGGGGGGGGCGAGCAAGTGTAATGCAGCAAGAGACACAAAACCGTAGACTTCTACAAGAGACAGACTTACAGGTAATGATGGGTTCAAGCCATCAGATCTGGTTGTGGATCTCAAGCAATCCAAAGATGTTCTAGGCGGCTCAGCTCCAGGGCCTGGGTTTTGGCCTATCCCCACACAAAACAAAGCTATATAAAGAGGACAGGGTTACAAACCATAGAGTGACGTGCACAGAGATCTCAGCTGGGAGACACACTCAGGGAATGGGGATTCATGCCTCTAAGAATGAGACCCCTGGGAAAGTAGGGTTTCCCATACACAGCCACTCCAAGGTGGTCTGCAGCTCCAGCAAGCTGGTTACTCCTGGGGGAATTCTGCATGACTGCACATGCACAGAATTCGTGTCCCCTGCAGATTTATTTGCTTTCTGGCAGAAAAATGACTTTCTGATAGGGAAGCAAAGGGAAGCTGCATGAGAAGTCACACACCACTCCCTAGCTGCGCAGGTACATTGTTTCATATACCCGGAGCAGCCAGGGAGAGATAAATCACAGCAGGGCTGGGGACACCCCAGCCAGTGGCTCCTACCCTGAGCCAGGATCAGCTGCTAGTCCCGGCTAGGTTGGAGGCAGGAGAGGACGGAACGTCCTCTTCCCCTGCAAGGAGTGGCTGGGGCTGTGCCAGACCCACACCCAGAAACCTCTCTCCAGCTACAGGAAGCTCAGCATTCTCCCCTGCTTCCTGCCCCCATTGCTCCTCAGCTGCGGGGGGGCGGGTCACTTTACAGGGAGTTGCCCTCCCATCCGCCCAACCCCTGTGCATCTGTACCTACCATACCCAGACAACCCCGCCAAGCCTCACTCGGTACATCCAGAACCCCCTAGCCCTCCATACCCAAACCCCACCCCATTGGACCTCAACCCTTGCATCTGGAGACCCCTGCACCCAGACCGCTGCCTCCAGACTCCCACCCCTGCAGCCAGACCACCTCCCACTGATCTCTCAGCACTCAAATCTCCATCCTGATGAGCCCCACCCCACTGCACCACCCTGAGCCCCCACATCCAGACCCACACACCACTGATGCCCAACTAGCTGCACCCAGACCCCCACCCCAACAAGCCCCACTCCCCCAGCACCCAGACCCCCCTGCTGACGCTCCCACACCAAGACCCCTCCACTGAGCCCCAAGCGCTTTCACCTGGAAGCCCCTGCAAAGTCCCATTACCCCTGCACCTGGAACCCCCCCAACAAGCTCTGCATCCAGATACCCCCACACCTAGACCCCCAACTGAGCTGCCTGCACCCAGATTGTCCCACACAGAATCCTCTCATCCCACAATTGGATCCCCCCACACTGAGCCCCTCCACACTTGCATCCTGCCTGCCTGCCCCACACCTGGTGTACCTGACACAAAGCGGCAGGCCGATGGCCTTGTGCTGTGTCAGGGTCGGGTGCAGCCTCACCACGGAGTCTGTGAGTGGGGGGGCTTCAGGGTGATCTCCCACCTTCGTACAGCCAGTGGCCAGTGCTCCCCACTGCCATGCTGGAGTCGCTGCATTTATTTATTGACAAATAAAACTTGCAGAATTTTAAAGTATTGTGCACAGAATTTTTAATTTTTTGGCGCAGAATGCCCTCAAGAGTAACTGGTAGATTAAGAGCAGATGAGACCACTTTCTTTCCCCTCTCTTCTCTCACAGACACTCTGTGGAGTTCCTCCACTAGAACCTTTCACTAGAAGGCCCAATAAAGCAAATCAACAACAACAAAAAACAGTGAAATTTTCCCAAGAAAAATATTAAATTTCTATGAACTTCCAATCTGTTGAAAAATTTCAGCTCAAGAATTCAGCCACCGTAACTAGTTGACTTCCTCAGGTCCCATTAGCTAAAACAGAGTCTGAATTCCTCCTAGGGAATGAACTATATTGACGGATAATAAGTAAAATAAGCATGAGAAATATTTTGCGTTTATCCAGAATTTTTCCTCCATAGATCCCAAAGCACTGTACAACTGAAGATCAACATCAGAGCTCTTTGGAAAGCAGAATATCCATCCTGATAAAATCACAATACTTCAGTGTTCATTTTCATCCTGTGTTAGGATGAAAAGTTGAAACACTGGAAATTCTGGTGGAACAAAAAATTCCAAGGAAGCTCTGAAATGCTGACATTTTAAATCAAATCATTTTGTATCTTAAGTACCAGCATTTCCAATATTTCAAAGTGTCAGCTCACAAAATATTCCATTTTGAATTTTCCCTGGAAAAAATGTCAATGAAATGGGCCTTTTCTCCTGTGAGACATTTAAATTTCACTGAAACTCCATCTTTCACTGGGAAAATTTGGGGGTTGAAAAAAATCTGACCGACACTAGTAAATATTATTTACAGTATGTCCATTTTACAGGTGGGGAAACTGAGGAACAGAGAAAGTCATGACTTGCCCAAGATTATACAGTTGTCCCCACCCACTATGCATTTACTCTACCGACAGGGAGAAAGCCATGGAGTGATTTCATATAGTGCACTTTGTCCTGAATGACCAAGACTGATGGAGAGTTTAGTTTAATTTGTGCAACAATATCAGGAAAGGAAACGCTGAATCAATCTATCGGAGAAAAATTAATGCTCTCATTAGAAAGCTTAATTATTAACATCAGCCTCCGGTTATTTCCCTTGACATTAATTTCATTTCTGACTTCAGAGCAATTGCTCTTCTCAAACCTGCACAGCTCACAACAGGTGTTGGCTGTCTCTGGAATGTTTACAGCTTTACACATGGCTAGTGCTGATCAAACAGCCTCCTTGGGAACCGCATCTCCTCCTCCCCCCACACTAGACACTGTCGGTTCATTCCTGCAGAAGTACAGACCTTACTTCGAGAGAGCAAACCCTGCCCCATAGCCCTACGGACCCTTTCTCCCCACCTCCCCTAAGAGGCACACTTGTACACTTACACACTTGTACTGCAGATCCTGCCCTCCTCGTCTCACACACTAAGCCTCATATGCAAAGTACCCTTTCTCACCCGCTGCACTGACATTTACATGCACCCCACGGTACTGCAGCCCCTGCTTCCTTCGTCTCACACAGGCCTGTTCAGCCATTCACACAACCAGCACACAGTACTACCGTCCCCCGCTGTCTCACACACCCACAGGCACACTCTACATTTTCTGTGTCCTCCCCTCCTCCACACACCCACCCACACACCCACACACACACACACTGCTAAATTCAGCTTTCAGATTCTGGTTTCTTATTTCAAGCCTGAGCAGTTCCACCAGAACACGAGAGCAGAATTCGGTCGGTGTTAAAAGCTGCACAAAGGAAGCCATTTGGAAGGCCACAAGAAGAGGCTTTTATTGGTCTTACCAAATCCAGCGGCAACACTGCGGATTCCTGAGTGCCACCTAGTGCCATATTTTCTATTTGCTACGTGCATACCTACAGACATAGAGCACTCTCCTAACAGCCTCTGCCTCACGCCCACTATTTGCACCACCTCCGGTATTACTGCTAAGCCTCCTTTCCTTCCACATGCCCCACCCAGCGCACCCACGCGTGGGTGAGACATGGCTACAGTCCCCACCCCTTGCAAAGGTCACACAGCATTCCACGTACCGTGCGCACAAAGTTCCCAGCCATCTGCGATACCCTAGGTTCTGTTTCCTCTCATTACCAGGCCCGGAGGTGCCAGTGTAACCCATTGGTGAGCACGTGTTGCAGGTCCCCGTCTGTGCCTGATCCACAAAAGGTATGAGGTAATTACAGTCTCAGCTCAAGCTGGAGTAGCTCAGGCTTTTAACTCTGGAAGTCCCTGGTTCAGTCCCCAGTGTGTCAGCCAAGAAGGTCCCCAGTGTGTTAGGTAAAGGAAGTGAAATAGAAACCTTCAGAACCAAATTAGGGCCAGCCTCTAGTCGTTTTTTCCCTGACCTGGCTTAACCCCACAGTTCTCAGCGGCATCCTCCATCACCTTAACAGCCAAAGCAGTATGGTGGTAACCCATCAGCTCCTTCGCAACTAAATATATTACACAGGTTTCCTCTCTGCCAGGTCCTCCCCTGCAGGAGAATCAACACTCTCTTGTTGCTAAAGCCTGACTCTTCAAAGATGTCGTGATCCCACTGTGCTTTATCTGACATACCAAAAGTATGTGCAAAGAGAGGCGGCTCTAGCAAAGGTGAATCGGGGATCTGATACATACATACTTTATGACAGACAGGGCAATTTCCTGCCATGTCCTTGGGGGACCTTACTGAACTAAGTTTAAATATCTTTGGGGTCCATTGTATTTGAAGGAACAGTTTATGTATTATTGTGGGCTGGGACTGTATGGAACCTCTCGACGGGGGAGATGTGATAGATGTGAGACCTGGGGGTTCAGAGGACTATGCCGAACAATGGGCCAGACAAGAATGAACTTTCGGAGTAAAGTGTGAAACGGTTTTCCTGGGGAATATCTAGGGGAAGGTGAATGCAAAATGCCCACCTCCAGTTATGCAAAACCCACCCTTTCGAAGCTATGCCCTGAGGACTGGGCTATTGTCTGCTGATCCCCTGCTACATGAGGCCAAGATCAAAGGCCCAAGCTGTGTAAAGGAAAGTCTGAACTATTCAGAGTGCTCTGGTTCTGAATCTGAGACAGTTATGAACTTGGAAGCACGGTGCAAAGCCAGTTATGGATTTTGACACCTACCAGAGCCCAAGGTAGGGTGTGATCTCTGGAAAGCTTTTTAGCATCTGTGTAGGTTCTGTTATTGTTTTTAATATGTTTCCCTCTGTAATACTTTCATCAAGAATAACTGTGCTTGCTTGGAAAAAGCTGTGTGGAGACTTGGAACTGATGGCCGTTAAACGCTGTTCATAACCTCTGGAGAGAAAGCAAAGTGCAGACACTGGTCTTGGTTACTGGGAATATTACAGTGTAAGCAGGGAACTGTACAGAAGAGGTGAGGTCTGAGGGGCCAGGAGTCTAGAGTGAGTGCCCTGGGTGGACCACAGGGGAGGAATACAGGTACAGTTGTCCTCAACTTTAACATATGTATATATATTTCCTAGATATATCATTTATTGGAAACACATCAGAGGCCATTCGAGAACATCCGATAGAGAATTGATCGCTAGGTCATAAAACGAACTGGTGGCGCTAATAAGAAAAGCAAACAAGGGAGCCAGGGAAGGGAGGAGGGACATGCGCACAGGGTGATTAACAGTCTTACCAACTAATTCCATACCTGTTTAGAGTCTTTAGGGAATCGGGAATCAATGGGATGGACCGGATCCATGCTAAGCCTCCCCTGGGATCCAGTAAATCTCTGAACAGAGAAATGTTTCAGAGTAACAGCCGTGTTAGTCTGTATTCGCAAAAAGAAAAGGAGGACTTGTGGCACCTTAGAGACTAACCAATTTATTTGAGCATAAGCTTTCGTGAGCTACAACTCACTTCATTGGATGCATCTGATGAAGTGAGCTGTAGCTCACGAAAGCTTATGCTCAAATAAATTGGTTAGTCTCTAAGGTGCCACAAGTACTTCTTTTCTTTGAACAGAGAAAGCAGCCCTTTCGACACCATTAAGAGGGAAATGGACCGGACACGTTTACAGAACAGGATCTATTGTCACTATGGTTTGGCTCTACACTTAAAACACACAATGGCATCGTTGTGCTGGCAATCCCCCCAGTTTAGATGCAGCTACACAACACTGTCTGGGGAGCTGCTGTTCTTACACCGGCAGAAAAACTCCTTCTGGTGCTGTCTGCTGTGTCTACACTACGGGAGTGCAGACTCTCTAGTATAGACATAGCCTTAGTCGGAGTAGAATGTTTTAAGTATGATGGATTAGCTAGATGGATCTTCAACTAGGAAATGGATGACCTCAGACTGGAGACCCTCACGAGCATTTTAATCAACAGTATCACTTTACCAGATGAAAGCCACAGCAGAGTCTGCCCCATTTGGATTTTCACCCCCCATCCCATTCTAACCCACAATGGGTCAACATTTGCTTGAGAACCAACTAATGCTCCATGGCCTTAGACATTGTGCCAGTGAATGGGAGGCAGATGGCATTCATGATTCACCCAGGTCCAGGGTGGAAACATCATGAAGGATACTGTACTGCTTTCAGTGAAGTCAATGGAAATGTTACCATTTATTTTGAAGCAATCAGTATGGAGGAGGAGATCTATACTAGGGAAAAGTTATGTAGAGTGTCAAATCCTGAAATACCAGTATTGACCGGCAGCTCAGCGGCTGGGGCCTTTAGCCTAGAGTGAGTCGCTACTGGCAAATTTTATCCATTGTGATCAGATACTATGGTGATGGGCGAAAGAAAGAAAGAAGGGGACTGTATCTTCGGCCATATCTACACTGAAGATTTGGTCAACACAAGTTACATCAGCGTAGGGCTACTGCAGTTAGTATACAATTAGTGCACACTTGGCTGCTTGAGTCGGTGCTTCGTGTGCTCACCAGGCGTGCTTGTGTCGACGCAAAGTGCGATGCACCATCGGTAGGTATCCCGGTGTGCCAGGCACTGCCATATACCTTCTGGGAAGTTTTCACAATGTGCCGTAGGGTAGAAAAGGGTCACACCGGGAACTCTGGGAGATATGGGTCAAGATCCCATCATGCAGCTTTCTCCGTTCCACAATGCCATCCCTATGCCATCATTTTCACACTTTTTAAAAAAAGATTCCATAAATCCATACAGCACTGTTTGGTGTCCACCAATTCGGACAGAAGTACAGAGCCTGCCCAGATCTGTGTACTATTCTCGTGAACATTGCAAATACAACACACACTATTCTCCGGTATTACCAAAGAACCACAATAGTGGGGGACATACAATTTCTTCGAGGACAGATTGCGGATGGACATAGCGGAAAACAATTGAAGGTTGTTGCTGGCGTTCACAGAGCAGCTTCACAGGACGGAGCACCACTTCTGGGCCTGAGAAACAAGCACTGACTGGCGGGATCGCATCATCATGCAGGCTCCAGTCAGTCACATTCATGGGCTTTGCTTTACGGCAGTCAGGCCCTGACGGTTTGTGGGCTGTTACGAACTGTGTACTGTACACACAACACTGTCTTATAATGAACCTATGAATTACTGTTTCGCTGTACATTTATAACCACGACACTGTCACTGAAATGATGAATTATGCGGCATTGCTGTACATTTATACATATGATTGGATGTTTTCTTGAGTGCTGTGGTGCTGAACGTGTACAAGAACTGGGTGCTTTGAGTACTGCTCTACATTCTACGGTACATGCAGTGAACTAATAAAGATCAATTTATTAAAAAAAAAAAAGAATTTTATTGACTGACAAAAGCAGTAAAAATGCAAAGAATAAAATACAAACTTCAAACATACAGTCAACCAAACAGAACTTGCAGTCTAGAAAGGTAGCAAACAATTCTGTCTGTTTCAGAGCAGAGATGCAGTCCATTTTGGCTACAGTATACCAGCCATACCACTCCCAGGTCAGAGCGTGTGGCCAGGATGATCAGGTGGGCAGCTGCACACAACAACATGGCACAGCTGCCAGGTGTGCTTGGCAAGCTGGGCAGTCAGGGAAAGGCATTTCAAAGGAGGGTGGCTTCTGGTTTCCGTCACCCCTGAGCAGTGGAGTTCACAACTGTGATGGACATTGTGGGGCAGCTGATGGAGGACCGTTTGGGTTGACACAGGTCACGCAGCGATTACACTTGCGCTGCATCGACCACAGCATAGCAACCATGGCTCAACTCCACTCGGTTGTGGCTCAACTGTGTCACTGTAACGGGATGCTCACATCAGCGGGAGACAAATTTGAGTGGAGACACATGCACAAATAGGTCAATGCGAGACGACTTAACTTTGTAGCGTAGCCCAGGCCTAACATGCTAAGACTCTCCAAACCACCCATATTTGAGTTGCAATGACTCTTAACCAATGCCAAGTGGAAAGGAGTAATTGTGACAACCAGACACCCCAAAGGGAGAAGAGGAGGTTTCAATCCCCCAAAATAACTAGCTAAACCAACTGATCACATACTATGTTATTTCACTAACATAAGAGTATATTGAATAAGATCTTTTAAAGCTTGAGTCATAAATATAAAGGGAAGGGTAAACCCCTTTAAAATCCCTCCTGGCCAGAGGAAAAATCCTCTCACCTGTAAAGGGTTAAGAAGCTAAAGGTAACCTCGCTGGCACCTGACCAAAATGACCAATGAGGAGACGAGATACTTTCAAAAGCTGGGAGGAGGGAGAAAAACAAAGGGTCTGTGTCTTTCTGTGTGATGCTTTTGCCGGGGACAGAACAGGAATGGAGTCTTAGAACTTAATAAGTAATCTAGCTAGGTATGTGTTAGATTATGATTTCTTTAAATGGCTGAGAAAATAGCTGTGCTGAATAGAATGAATATTCCTGTCTCTGTGTCTTTTTTGTAACTTAAGGTTTTGCCTAGAGGGATTCTCTATGTTTTGAATCTAATTACCCTGTAAAGTATTTACCATCCTGATTTTACAAAGGTGATTCTTTTTTACTTCTATTAAAAGTCTTCTTGTAAGGAAACTGAATGCTTTTTCATTGTTCTCAGATCCAAGAGTTTGGGTCTGTGGTCACCTATGCAAATTGGTGAGGATTTTTACCAAACCTTCCCCAGGAAGTGGGGTGCAAGGGTTGGGAGGATTTTGGGGGGAAAGACGTTTCCAAACAACGGTTTCTCAGGAACCCAGATAAAGTTTGGTGGTGGCAGTGGAAGTCCAAGGGCAAAGGGTAAAGTAATTTGTACCTTGGGGAAGTTTTAAGCTAAGCTGGTAAAAGTAAGCTTAGGAGGTTTTCAAGCAGGTCCCCACATCTGTACCCTAGAGTTCAGAGTGGGGAAGGAACCTTGACAGCTTGTAATGCACTGGACTCAATCACCCATGGGATAGGTCGACAGGGTATGGTCATGAAGGTATGTATGCGTAAATATAGAAAATTCTCATTGCCACTGTGGTGTGACTTAGTGTCACCACATAACAGTGCGGTGAAGCAATCAGGCAGAGCCAGGCTACCTCCCCAACCAGGTGAAACTGGCTTCAAGCACCTACCCGCCCTCCAGTCGAGAGCAAAAGAAAACAATGAACCATCAAGGCAAATGGGAACAACTCAAAACAGAAGAAAACTCAAGTCTTTTAAATTAAGAAAGGAGGGAGTTCCCCCCACTTCAAATACGGAGAGTGACTGAAGAAAAAACCCTGCAAACCCTTCTAAAACAGAAGAGGTTTGAACAGAAGATCTTCCAAAACGTGGGCAACACAGTCTCCAGGCAGAAGGCTGTCCATGGACGCTGGATTCCTCCTACAACTGGGAGTACACTGAGAAACTGTTTTACTCATAGACTTAGACTCAGACTTTAAGGTCAGAAGGGACCATCATGATCATTAGTCTGACCTCCTGCACATTGCAGGCCACGCGGAACCTCACGCACCCACCCCTGTAATAGACCCCTAATCTCTGGCAGAGTTACTGAAGTCCTCAAATCATGGTTTAAAGACTTCAAGTTACAGAGAATCTACCATTTACATTAGTTTAAACCTGCAAGTGACCGGTGTCCCACGCTCTCTGCCAATCTGACCCAGGGGAAAATTCCTTCCTGACCCCAAATATGGCGATCATTTAGACCCTAAATGTGTGGGCAAGACCCACCAGCCAGATACCTGGGGAAAAATTCACTGTAGTAACTCAGAGCCCTCCCCACCTGGTGTCCCACCCCTGGCCGTTGGAGATATTTGCTGCTAGCAGTCGCAGATTGCCTACAATGGCATGTAGGCAATCTCATAATACCATTCCCTCTATAAACATATCAAGCTTTTAAGGCAATAGATAAAATCCCTTTCCTAATAAGAATGATCTAATAGGAGAGCATAAAGCCTGAGGTTGCGTCTTTATGTTTATTTTTGTGTAACTTGTATACGTTTGCCTTCCCTTACTATTTCATCTTTGAATTGGCGGGTTTTTTTCTATTAAATAAACTTTGTTTATTTTAATCCCAGGCAGGTCTCTGGTGTGCCAACTACGTGCAGGGTGGTGTGCCAATGCGGGCTGACAACTGGGCGGCTGGTTTCATGCCTGGGGGTGACAAACTAGAGGGAAACGGTCCAAGTGTCTGGTAGCCAAGAACTCCACAAGGATGTATGTGGGGAAACCTGGGACTGGAAGGGCTGTTGATCATCACCCTGCAGAGAGTAAGTGCTCTGGTGAGACCTTGTGCTGGTGAGCACACTGCTGGTCAGGGAATGGAACAACTGCATGGCAAAAAAGGCCCTGAAAGCTGTAGGACAGGTGGTGACAGAACCCCTTACTGGTCTGGGTGGAGCCCAACACATCACAGTAATGCAGACTATAATTTCTTCAGGGCAAAGGCTGTCCTTGACTGTGTGTTTGCATAGAGCCCAGCACAATGGCTGTACCACAAACAATAAAGGAATAAAACGGGTCGCTGGCTTTCTGCGCCCCACTAGGGATTTGTGTCAATATGATGTTTGGGAAAGGAGGGAATTAATAGCAACAGGCATAGACGCCTGTCAGTGCTCCAAGCCCCTCCGTACTCGGTGCTGTACAAACTAAGAATTTAGAACCTAATTCAAAACGCACTGCAATGCTGACCTGCAGCACCGTGCTGTACCAGCCAGGGGCCTGTCCCTACGGCTCAGCCAGTGCACCTTAGTTCTGATTTACAACACCAATACTGTTTCACAACTGCTCCACCACCGCATACTCCAGTTCCACCAATGCATCTCACTTCTGACCTCCATCTCCCCCAGCAATTCCAGTCCTCGCCACTTCCCCCCCTTCTCCCACCAGAGTTCTGCCAATGCACCTAAACCCCAACCTGCAGCACCCCCTGCTAGTCATAAGAACGGCCACACTGGGTCAGACCAAAGGTCCATCTAGTCCAGTGTCCTGTCTTCTGACAGTGGCCAATGCCAAGTGACCAAGAGGGAATGAACAGAACAGGTGATCATCAAGTGATCCATCCCCCGTCACCCATTCCCAGCTTCTGGCAAACACAAGCTAGAGACACCTTTCCTGCCCATCCTGGCTAATGCCCATTGACGGACCTATCCTCCATGAATTTATCTAGTTCTTTTTTGAAACCTGTTATAGTCTTGGCCTTCACAACATCCTCTGGCAAAGTGTTCCACAGGTTGACTGCGCGTTGTGTGAAGAAATACTTCCTTGTGTTGGTTTTAAACCTGCTGCCCGTTAATTTCATTTGGTGACCTCTAGTTCTTGTGTTATGAGAAGGAGTCAATAATACTTCCTTATTTACTTTCTTCACACCAGTCATGATTTTATAGGCCTCTATCAGATCCCTCCTTAGTTGTCTCTTTTCCAAGATGAAAAGTCCCAATCTTATTAATCTATCCTCATACGCAAGCTGTTCCATACCCCTAATCATTTTTGTTGCCCTTTGCCAAGTCCAGTCTTGGTCTCCTCATAGTTCTGCTGATGCTCCTCAATCCTAACCCACAACTTCTAAAGTTATCTCACTCCGGGGCTCCTGCACACCTCTATCAATGGACCTTGATCCCGAGCTGCAGGCCCTTCTGCTCGGCCAGTACTGAGTCTCTCCCAGTGCTGCCCACACACCCTATTCCTGACCTGCACTCCCTACAGCCCTCTACCAAATCACAGCCATTGATTTACAGTGCTGCAGCCCATCACTTCCCCTCTCTCCACCCCCTTCTCCTCTCTCTTGATTTACATCCAGTCCGCAAAGCTTCCGGTGTGAGGATGCAGAGCTCCTGGATAAGTATTTCCTCCTCTCTCATCAGGGGCCTTGTTTCTGACAGATTTACAAGGCTGGGCCCTGAGATTTTAATTAGATTGACCATCTCCCTTCAGGACTCTTATCTGTGAGACAGGGGTAATGCTTTATTTAGAGTCTCTGGCTGGAGCCACCACTCACCCATTGCATGGTGTCCCAGCTCACCTTGTCAATGGCTGTGGAAGGGGACAACTGAAAATGAGAATGTCCTGGGAGAACGTTACTGGCTGTGTTTTGTTTACAGTGCACCGGCCACAGGCAATACACCAGCCATGGCTGGGATGTTCGATACCACACCGCTCCAGATGTGCTGCCCAGATAGAACATCTGTGAACAGAAGAGTTTTTTCCAAATCCTAACCATGTCAGGACGGTTTTACAACTCTGTCACTCCGTAGGTGTGCTTGTCCATGATCAGAGCAGGGAACTATGGGGCCCGGAATCCTGGGTTCCCTTCCCACGTTGACTCGCTGGGTGACCTGAGCCAAGATTCTAATGTACACTTTGCCTCAGTTTACCTTCTTGCCAAATGGGTATAACAAATTCTTTCCTATCTCCTGGGGGCATTGCGAGGTTTGTAAAGAGCTTTGGCCGACATGCACCGGAGATTAACATAGGGAATTAATACCAATAAACAACAGCTACTGGCTTTGTGTGATCTACAAAAATAGCATTAGGCACTCTCATGGCTGGCTCGGCAACAAAACTAAGGGAGCAGTGCTGAGCTCACTGAAGAACTGTGTTTTGACCCGGGCAAGGCACAGATACGTTCAGCACCCCCGCCAGTTGGAAAACATCTTTCTGCTTAAAAGGGGGCTTTAATTTTTAAGCATTGCTCTCGGATTGTTCCGAGATAGCGACAGGTGGAAGGCAAACTAAAGGTTAGACAAAGATGCAGGCTGAGGTTTTCAGTTGCCCGAGAGACGGCTGCCCTGTTTCTATTAAAATTAATGGGCATTGAGCATCTCAGTCTCCTAGGTGACTTTGAAAAGCTCCTTGGTTTTGTGTTTTCTGTCCAATGCCCCAGTGACACTCCCTCCCACATCCCTCCTCCCCTCCCCACAACTGCTGGCAGAAGAAACTGGTTTACGCAAAACAATTTTTTTTTTGCAGTGAAATAAATGATTCTTTTTTAATATCAAACTCATCTCCTTGTCTCCCATTTGCCCTGTAATTTACATACATATAAATAATTACACACTAGGAAACAAAGGGAGGAAAGGAGGAGGGTTTTGAGCTGAAATCTCTCACTGAGCAAAGTCAGAAGAGCTCCAGTGCAGGACCAGCCGAAGACACAGACCGTGTCCTACAGACGAGCCACCTCCCGCCCTGCCCTCTTTTGACAGGCTGTCCCTGCAGCCCGCTCAAGCTCAGCAGCTGTGCGCGGCTGTTCTGCAAAACCTAATAACTCTGCAAAGGGTGTTCATTCTCTGCCTGCAAAGCAAATCACACTTACTGTCAGTGACAGCCCAAGCCCTGGGGAATCGCTTCAAGTGCAAATCTGGGAAAGGTACACAGATTACAGCCAGCATTATTCAAGGGTGGGCAGGGCACACCCGCCATCCGGAACAGACGAATGTATTGGAAATACATTAGGCTGGGGGGGTACCTTCCTAGGCAAACCTCTCTCCTGGGAGAGGAGAACACAGAGATAAACGGCCAACAAAAAAGGGACTGTGCGCCGGTGCTGTGCCGTGCCATGCCACGCCATCCATCTACTCTGCAATGGACACAGAGAGCAGATAATGCATCTGAGATACTCTGCCCACCTCCAAGGGCATGCAATGCATCTGAGATGCAGTGCCCCCCTACCTTGCATCAGACACAAAGGGCATACCACACATCTAGGATGCTCTGCCCACCTCCAAGGGCATACCACACATCTGGGATGCACTAGCCCCCTACCTTGCATCAGACACAAAGGGCATACCACACATCTAGGATGCTCTGCCCACCTCCAAGGGCATGCAATGCATCTAAGATACAGTGCCCTCCTACCTTGCATGTGACACCAAGGGCATACCACACATCTGGGATGCTCTGCCCACCTATGAGGCAATGAGCATCTAGGGAATACCAGCCCTCTCCTGCTGGAACATCTGGCCATGGTGTGCACCTGTGAGATACACTGCACCTTCACCAGTGATGCCTCAGCCACACCTGGGAATGCACCATGCCTGTAAATTCCACGGTGCCCTTGGGATGGGCTGCACATCTGGAACATACAGCCTCCCCCCGGATATGACATACACTGGGGAGGCCCTGCATCTGCAAGACACATCACACGCCTGGGTGCATGCCGCTCCTTGGAATGTACTGAAATACGCAGCCAGGGAGGAAGCCGTGACAATGAAAAATAACTGTTAAATTGGGAGGGTTGGCTTGGGTCTTGGATCTATGGGGACGGTTTGTATTTCACCCAAGCCTGCTTGCCCAGCACTGAGAAAAGCCTATGAAATGCACCTGGAGACTGCATGGCCCCTGGAGACTGCCTCTTTGCGCGTCCCCCCCAGCCACATGGAGGCCCTTGGAGGATGCTCTATGCATCAGACAATGAGCTAGCTCTGTCCCTCCTGGGGCTGTGCAGCCTGGACACCCGCAGCACCTTGCCTGGGTCACCCTAGCACTAGCCAGGAATTGCTTTTTTCAGTGGGATGGAGATGGAAGGGTTAACAGCAGCCCTCCCCCGCACCATCCCCTCACCCCAGTAGGGAACAACTAGGGGATTCTCATTAGAAGAGCTCATCCAAGGGGGCGGGATGGGAAACCTCTCCCTGACCCAGGTTATTTGGCACTCTTGCTAAAGGCACCAGGTGCTGGGTTTCGGCGCCTCCTCTGTTGGAGGGCTGCATCCTGCATTTGTACTTCGCCGGTGCCTCGCTTCCGCCTGGTAGAATACTACATGGCGAGGAGCAGATCTGAGACCGGCACGTTCACGTTGTTCTGCGCCCCTTACAGGTCCCCACTTCCCAGGTCGACGCCCAGCATCACAGCCACTGGTGGTAAAGAGGGCTGAGGATTACAGCAGAGGAGTTAATGCTGCCAGCCCTCTGCCCACCGCCCCACCAGGTGTTGGTTTTGGTGTGCGCACATGGGGTGCTAATTCTTCAGCGGGGAAGAACCCAATGCTCATAAACCAGCTCTTCATTTCATCAGAGTGATTTCCTCTCGCTGCGATTCCATCCCCAACATGGGGCCAGATTCTCCTCTGATGTAAATCGGCACCACTCCATGGAAATCACCAGATTATGCCAGCTGGGGATCAGGCCTGAGATCTCTAAGAAACAGTGAACTTCTCCAAACTGGGTTATTACCTTCCTCTTCCTTTCCCAACCTGCCATGAAAGAGAATGAATTATACGCTGGGGATGTCAGCTCCCAGGTACCGTGCTATGGAAGAAGGAGAGGAGGCGGTGGTGAGAGAGAGAGAGAGAGAGAGAGAGAGAGAGAGAGCGCGTGTCACAGACAGAGGAAACATCCTTGTGGGACTAAATTGCATTCAACATAATAAACTATCATCTTGAAACGAGTGTTCCAATTGAGTTTTGATGTAAACACTAATATTTCCTCCACTCTGCTGTTCTCTTCTGGGGAGATCTCATGTATATTTCACTAGGTGTCCTGCCGACTATTGCACTCATACATCAAAGGGCTGGAGGACAAGGAGCCTGATTTTGAAAACATTATTCTTTTAGAGATTTATTCTCTCGTCTTGACCACCTCCTCTGCTGAAAGAGAGCAGCTCTCCACAAATTATGTTAATGGCCTCTGTAAAACACAGCCACGCAATCCTTGTGCTGCCTCCGGGTAAACTTTGCACTCCATTTAAAAGTCTCCCTCCCCCACCCCTCTTGGTCTATACTGTCTTAGGTACCTACCTGCCCCTATTGCCATAGTATCCAGCACCTCTTCTGCTAGGCAGGGAGGTGGCTATTGGTATCCCCATTTTACAGCTTGGAAACTGAGGCACTGCCCAGAATTTGGAGGTGCGACTGCAGCAGGTTGAGACATACCTGACCTAGATCAAAGCTGGCTCAAGTAACAATAGCAGGAAGCCATTACAGCACAGGCTAGCCCTACGACCCTGGGTACATCCTTGAGTGACTGCACTGCCATTGTTACTCAGATATGTCTACACATGCTCCAATCACACCTGCTGGCTGCAATACCCAAAGAGGCTAAGCGACAAGCTCAAGGACACACAGGATCTATGTGGCAGAGTGGGGAATTGAACCTGGGTCTCACAAATCACCAGCAGGCAGTTTAACCTTGGGGCCATCCTCCCCCTGTGTATCTAGGCCCCAGCCTTCCCACCTTGAGTTTTTTCCTACATTCTCTCATGGCTGCACTTTCACTGTTGTGGAAGCACTAATATAAACAGGGCTCAGGTATAATCTAATCCTGCTCAGAACTTCTTATTTGTCCCACGGTACTATCTAGTGGTCCTACCAAGATCAGGGCCCCATTGTGCTTGGCACTGTGCAGACAGAGTAAGTGTTCCTACCATGACCTAAACAAATAAGACAGACACACGCTGGGAGTGGATACTTCTTATCATCCCATTTTACAGAAGAGGAACTCAGACACAAAGGGGTTGGGTTGATGTGCCCAAGGTCACACAGGGAGCCTATGGCAGATATTAAAACTGAATCCATTCATCTGTAAGCAAAGCTATCCAGGTGTTCCTACTGGTCTCTTTCTGCAACTGAAGTAGCGGGAGAGGGCACTCAAGGAAGTAAAGTTATTTAAAATTAAAAGGGAAACTATTTCTTGAATGCAAGAGCTCATTTATCTGTGGGACTCACTGCTGCAGGATATCGCTGAAGCAAAGAGCTTAATGAAGATTTCAGAAGTAATGAAGAATCTTATATTGACCCTTACAGGAAAAGGATGACTCTGTGGTTTAGACACTGCCCAGGCACTCAGGAGATAAGGTTCGATTCCTGGCCCTGGCAGTCATCCTGTATGACCTCGCTGAAGGTCTGACTACACTCTAAGTGTTGGTACAGTTATAGCAGGGGTTGGCCTACCCACGCTAGCTTTAATCTAGCTAGCACATGTAACAATAGTAGTGACGACAGGGTAGCAGAGGCTTCAGAAATTCCAGGAAAATATATTTGGGCAGCTAGCTGATACCGATGGGCTTAAACTTGGGCTGCTAGCCCATGCCACCCCATCTTCGCTACTGTTATTACCCGTGCTATCTAAATTAAAGTACCACACATATGTCTTCCCAGACTGCAATCACACCTTCATTTGCGGTACCCTTAAATCTCCCTGGGCCAGATTTTTAAAGCCTCTCATACAGTTTGTAGCCATTTCACAGTGCAGGCCCTTCCGGTCTGAGCATCTATCTGCATCTTTAGGCATATAACTTCCTTGAAAATAATCCGGCTCTCTGTGCCTCAGTTCCCTCTTTGGCAAACAACAGACCCTTCGTCTTGTCTATTTTGATTGTTAGCTCTTCAAGGCAGGGACTGTTTCTTGTATGTACAGTGCCTAGCACAATGGGGCCCTGATTTTGGTTGGGGTCTCTGTGCGCCTACTGTAATATAGATGGTAAATAAATAAGGGTAAGAATAGAATCAGCACTGGTGCTTGGATAAAAATAAAAGGGATTATCTACCCAGCCTCACACTTCTGGGAATAAGAGGATCACCAGCTGGGGTCAGGAAGACATCTCCCCTTGATTTAATATTGCACGGTGAGGTACTGTGGAAGGGTGGGCGTTGGTCCCTTTTTGTGTGCTAGGATCTCAGACTCAACAGACCACGTGGCACACCCTGAGGACCCACCCTGGCCTCCTACCCATGCAGCTAATGGGATCACAGCCAACATGTGACCGAGTTCCTCCCTGTGTTACACCCACTGCCCAGACAAGCACGTTATGCCAGCTCTTCTGAAGTTGATGAACCCTTGCTGCATTCCCAGGCTGCCACTTGCACTACTTGGGCCCAGAGCTCCCCACACAGATGATCTGAGCTTCTTCATGAAGAGTCACTACCATTTCCCAGCCCTGCACACTCCACCGAGCTATCCCAAATGCTGCTCCACCTCGGAAGGCCTTGTTAGTGCGTTCCCTCTTCTGTAAGGCTGCTTGGGAGCCCGGCACACGCCAGGGCCAGACCAGAGCCTTGCCTCTGAGCAGGTAGCACAGCAAAAGGACCATAGAGTGAAGGGTGCAGGGGAAACAAAACAAAACACAAGGCTCTGAGCAGATCCAAACCTTTCAACAGGCTCGGAGGGACCACAGTTCATACTGGTCCCAGGCTGTTCCAGAGTCTCTCCTCAGACCGAAAAAGGGATGTGAATTGAGATGTATGGGGAAGAGGATGGGAAAAGAAATGCACTAAGTGAACTGGAATATAGAATCATAGAATATTAGGGTCGGAAGAGACCTCAGGAGGTCATCTAGTCCAACCCTGTGCTCAAAGCAGGACCAACACCCACTAAATCAGGGGTTGGCAACCTGCGGCACGTGTGCCAAAGGTGGCAAGCGAGCTGATTTTTAGCGGCACGCTGTTGCCAGCCGGGTCCCGGCTGCTGGCCCCACTCAGCCCGCTGCCTGCCTGGGTGAACAGAACCCCTGGCCGACAGCAGGCTGAGCGGGGCCGGCGGCCGGGACCCCGGTTTGCAGGAGCCGGTGGACGGAATCCCAGACCGGCGGTGGGCTGAGCGAGGCCGGGCAGAATGGAACCCCTGGCCGGCAGCAGGCTGAGCGGGGCCGGTGGCCGGGACCCCGGCTTGCAGGAGCCAGTGGAACCCCAGACTAGCAGCGGGTGAGCCACTGTCGGTCTGGGGTTCTGTCAGTTACCCCGCTCAGCCTGTTGACGGTCTGGGGTTCCGGCCACTGGCCCCTTGCCAGCTCGGGTCCCGGACATTGGCACCGCTCAGCCTGCCTCCGTCCTGGGATACCAGCCACTGGCCCTGCTCACCTCGCTGCTGGTCTGGGGTTCCAGCCACCCAGCCCCCTGCCAGACGGGGTCCTGGCCGCCGGCCCCGCTCAGCCAACTGCCAGTCTGGGGTTCCGTCGGGGGGGCCCCTGTAAATGTAAAATTTATTACTGGCATGCAAAACCTTATATTAATGAAGACTTGGCACGCCACTTCTCAAAGGTTGCCGACCCCTGCACTAAATCATCCCAGCCAGGGCTTTGTCAAGCCAGGCCTTAAAAACCTCTAAGGATGGAGATTCCACCACCTCCCTAGGTAACCCATTCCAGTGCTTCCCCACCCTCCGAGTGAAATAGTGTTTCCTAATATCCAACCTAGACCTTATACAAGAAGGGGGGACATCTGCACTGACACTGGGGAAGTGAGACAGTTGCTGGAGGAGCAGCTGAAAGGAGACCCGCAACACAGATTTTAGGGCTGACTGAGCCATGGAGTTGTGTGAGCACCGTGTGGACAAGTGGCAGCATTGCACACTGTCCTTTCTGACTCCCTGTTTAAAGGGAAAGCAGCAGGAGCCAGGGCCCTTGCTCTATGCACAGTAGCACAGGGAGAGAAACAGATTTCCTGTCTCACCAACATTGTCAAGACATCAAGTCTTCCCACCCTGAACTGGGACGAAAAGTCTACATCTCAGAAATGTTTGTGAACCAAAAATCAGGGGTGAGGGGAGTGTGTGTGTGTGTGTGGTCAGGAGGAATCAATTTGGGTCACTCCAAACATTTCATTTCAATAATTTGGAAATGCTTCTTGCAATTTTGATTTTTTTCCCCCACTATAATTAGCTTAAATGTCTAAATAAACTCATTGCAAACTGAAAAACCAGCATTTTCATTTTGAAAATGTTGAAGCGACACATTTAAACAATGCTGAACTATTTCATTTCCATTTATTCCACCCCCGCCCCCTCCGAGTTGAAAAATTGGTCAGCACTGACCCCTTTCTCCACAAAGAGTTTCGGTTTCAACTAGGAGAGACATTTTCTGAAGAATACACAGTTTGTTGGACATTCTCGACTGGCTGAAATGCAGAAAGAGACATTCAACAGCCCCCGCTCCTACAAGAACCCCTGCTTATTTCCCCTGACACGCACGTGTGATGGGGTAAACTCACTGCGGATTGTGCCTCCTTGTGGCTGCTCTGGCAATTAGCTATTTCCTGGTTTGGGACCATCTTGTCGGTTACTTAAGCCCCCTCTCTCTTCACGACCCGGGGTGCTCCCTCTTTGCGACTAGGCCCTCTGGCCAAATCACTGTATAGTCCTCTCCTTCCAGGGTAGCAAAGTCTCTCCAGACCAACTGGCATTTCCAATCCTCTCGTGCGACTTCCCAGTGGCTGGTAGGGGAACCCAGGCTTGCCCTCTGCACTGGAATCCAGCCAAGGGACCCTATAACAAGCAACCAAGGTCTGCACAGTCCAACCCCTTACTGTTGCTTCCTACCTAGCCTTCTCAGGCTTTCTTTCCCCACATCTCCTCTGGGGCTGACCCCTCTTCCAGGGCAAGGACCCTGGGGCTTATTCTCCCTCCTGGGTGTTCTCCTCTCTGAGAGTGACTGCAGATTCTCTCCCTGCAGCAAACTTCCTGGCTTTAGAATCCCTCCTACTCCTGCCCAGCTGGGCTTCTGTTCAATTAGGTCCTGCTCCCTCTCCAGGTGCATCCAAATACCTTAAGTGGCTCCTCAGACTTATATTAACCCCTTCAGGGCCTGCCTGGAGGTACACACCCCATTGCAGCACATCCTCTAAATGAGCATGAAGGCTCACAAGGCCTGCTCTCCGTGTGGGGCAGACCACTGTTCAGAATTGGGTGCGCACAATGATACTTTGCATTGCTATAGCGCTTCCCATCCAAGCCCCGGCTGAACATGCCCTGAAAAAGGGTCACCTCACAGTATCTCCACTGCGACCAAAAACAGGAAATCTTCGCCAAGATGCCTCATCTTGTGAGATCCCCAAGGTGTTCTGATAGACCTGAACCAAAACCCTGGATCTGAACCCATCTGTCTTTGGGAAAGCTTGGAGAACATCAAACTGTAGTGGTTCAGACCTCTCTCTCTCTCTTTAAAGGGGTAACCCAAAACCAGGCTTGCACCCCAAAAGGATGGGGAAGTTAGACCGACTGGGTCACAGGCCGGGGCGGAATGCTCCAATCACAGGACACAATGGACATGCATCCTGCACAGTACACATAACCACCCTTCCACTCCTCTCGTCTCCTGGGGAGACGTCCTGAAATGGTCATTTGTTCTACTGACGAGGCAAAAATACACAAGCCACTTACTGGCCAGACCAGGAAGCTACCAGCATCTCAAGCATCCTGAGCCAGGCTTCACATCTATTATTATTGTTTATTATTTGTATTACTGTAGCACCCCAGTCATGGACCAAGACCCTATTGCGCTAGGTGCTGTATAAACACAGAACTATCAAAATAAATGGTCTTTGCCCCTACAAGCTTGGGCCAGTCTCCCATGCAAAGAAGCACCTGAGTTGCCAGGACATTCCTCTGAATCAGTCTCAAACCATGAGGCCTTGAAAGGTTCAACCACCTCCAGTTATCCGTTGGAAGGGGACAGCTCCTCAGATCTGCAAAACGCATCTCTCCAGTGCCATCTGGAGCTCGCCCCCTCTACCATCCGCTGCCCACCCCAAATTCATCTGCAAGGGTCTGTTTGTGAGGAGCTCCCCCTTTGAACCATTGCTTTGGAGCCTCGAAGTGGGGGGAGAAAGATCAACTCTGCAAAGCCAAACTCAGCCGGATGCAATTTGAAAGCTGTCTGGCTGCATTGTTCTGCGAGGGTGTGGTCCAATTTGTAAATTATTTATCTCGCTCTTTGAGAACGTGGAATCATTTAGGAATCGGTGTCCAGGCTCAGGAACAAATCAATAGCCAGCAGTAGTGGAGGAGACAGCTTGGCTTCCTTTGATAGAGATTGCTAACTACATCAGTCATGCTGGACGAGTAGCCGACAGGCAGGGCACTTGGGCCTGTGCAATCTCAAACACGCCCTCATCACTTGCGGGGTTTGTTTTTTAAAAAAATCAATTTATGAAAATCTATGCACTGTTATTTAAGGTGGAATGAGGAATGACATTTGGCAGAGGACTGCTAATGCTGGGGATGATGAGAACAGGGGAATACACACAAATACCCCCTCGCGTCTTACGTTTGAGGGGACGTGTCAGAAAGCACTGGAGAAATTTCCCAGAGAAAGGCCTCATCTCAATGTTCGGCCCCTGGCACCTCGAACCTCTCCAAGGACAGGGTCCTCAAGGTCTGCTCAGAATCAGGGAGCTTCCTGGGACTACTCTGCTTTCCTTAAAGACCAGGGGCCTGATTCTCATTTGCATTAAAGGCTCTCTGCACCACCCTGGTAAGGAAAAGGGGCCTTAAAGGGAATGTGATATAATTTATGCCCTCAGTAAGGTCCTGTCACACTGCCAGAGTGGTACATATGGGCCTTAGTATAAATGAGACCCAGAGAACAAAGCTTGGTCCCATTACAGCATCTTGAATGGTGAAAAACAACCTTTTTCTCTAAATAAAATACATTTTCCCCAAGTTTTCCTTTTTTATTCCTTTCTTTCTTTCTTTTTCTTTTTTTACCATTTAACCCCCAAAACTCCAGAAATAAAAGAATCTGGTTGTGAATTTTTCATTATTTAATCTCTTTTTCATCATCCTCTCCTTTCCCCCAATCATCTAGTTAAATACAAGGAAAAACTTTCTAACTCGAAGGGTGGTTAACCTCTGGAACAGGCTTCCAAGGGAGGTTCTGGAATCCCCATCACTGGAGGGTTTTAAGAACAGGTTGGACAAACGCCTGTCAGGGATGGTCTAGGTATATTTGGTCCTGTCTCAGAGCAGGGGGATGGACTACATGACTTTGAGGTCTCTTCCAGCCCTGCATTTCTGTGCTCACACTCTCCACACACACCACTCCGAATGAAAGCAAAGCTCCTTCTCTCAAGAGTACTTCATCTCAAGCTAGGTACTTTAGTGTCCACCCATTTCCCCCACTTGCTGGCTGTTCAGGGAGCTATATGAAATGAAGGGGGGAGGCTTTCTTTAGTTCTCAGGTGAGACTGGGCCCAAACCAGAACTGTGACAGTTTGGATTCAAATCTCTGCCAATAAATCTGTTCTCGCCTCTTTGGCCTGGGCCCCATGGAGAAGCAGATGGAGGCTTCTGCCCCCTGGATCAGAAGCTACCACAAGACAGTTGAAATTTCAAGTACAGCTGATCTTGCAAGATTTTCCAGGGACGAGAGAAATTTGGGCCCAAATCTGTCTAGGACAGCTCTACTGTGACGCCATCAAGCCTTAACCTTGATTCATCGGCTTCAGGTCTACGTCCTCGTTCAGCCTGGCAATGAAGTTGGCTTCCCGCCGCCCCCACGCTGGAGAAGGAGTCACATCAAAGACCCAGCAGTCCCAATAACTGTCTCTTTGTGGGGCAGCCTCGGCAGAGAGGCCAAAGACAGAATGTGCCACAGAAACGGTCCCAGTCTTTCCACTACAGAGGTGCCCTCTGAACCCCCATTATAAAGCCCATTAATGGTAGAGGTCATTATGGGAGGAAGCCTGCAGAGTGCTTGCCAGAGCTGTGGATAACAGGACATCTCTCTTTAAGGCCAGCAATCCGGCCCCTTTCGACCGCACTAAGTTCTCCCAGAATTCCTTATGCTCCAAAGCAATTCTCCTGCATGGGCTATTTTCTCCAGCAGCACAAATTACCCTCTTCCACCGCTCTGGATCCCAGCAGCTGCGGCTGGCCTAGGCACAGCTGCACGCATGACAGGCGGCGGGTTATCATTTCCCCTTGCTTGGGAGCAGGCCTTGCAGGGGTGACAGAGCCTATTAACTCTTTGAAGCGCCAGGGATAATTACCATCATCACGGCACTCTCATTTCCAAAGCTAATTTGAAAGCTGGCTCAGAGGAAGGGTGCTTGCGAGTGGTGGGGAAGTGGTTTGAATAACCCAGGGACAGTCAGAGACGCAGCAGTGACGGGTCCTTGCCAGCAAAAAACTCACCATCACCTGCTCAAGCATCACCAGTCCCCAACATACCGAGTGCACTAGCCCTGGGAGAAATGCGAAGGGGAGCTGTTTAGCTGGTGTCCTCGCTCTGTATCAACAATAAATACATCTGCAATAAATATGCAAGGCTGTACCTGATTTGCATTGACTTTGGGTTGGGGGGGGGGAGAGAAATAAACTCTGTTATAGCGCAGAGTAATTTAGCATATTACTGCCGGCATCTGAATTACAAATCTACCTCTCATTACTGGTGTGTTAACGGGGAAAGGCAGCTTCTCAACAACATGCAAGGCAGAGTTTATTAGCATACATTTGCATAATAATTACCTCTGCAGCAAGCAAAGACAATTGTGCCTTTCAAAAAGCCAACTTTCAATGTCAATTTCCAGTGCTTCTCTGGCTTCCACTTCCAACCCCCACAGCATCCATTCACCACAGGCATCTCACCAGCCGCTGCTCTGGCCCAGCTCACTCCTCTGCCTGTGATTTGCCCAGGGATGCTGCCGGAGTGGCCAACCCAGAGAGGAGCTGGCTGTTCACAGGTTTGGTTCTCACCAGCTGGGAACCAGCCACCAGAAGAGAATTCCTAGGTATCTAGGAATTCCTAGAATTGCTCGTTGGGAGCAAACCGTTGTACTGTATGCCTCCCAAAGCTGCTGCTCGATCTCAGCTACGCCTTTGGCCCGTGTCACCGTGGTGTCTGAGTGCCTCACAATCTTAACAGTTATCCCCACAACACCTCGTGAGGAGGGCAGTGCTATTGTCCCCATTGTACAGATGGGTAAGTCAAGCACTGAGAGACTAAGTGACTTGCATAAGGTCACACAGGGAGTCAGTGGAGAAGGAAGCGGGACCTGAACCCTTGTCTCTGGAGGGCCAGGCCAGCACCCTAACTGTTCAACTCGCCCTCCTCCCTCAGCCTGGGGAGCTCCCTTTGGCTGCCCCTTCCTGCGGGGATACTGCAAGAAGTGCATATCTCTATCTCCCCCAGGAGGTGGGGTGATGGTATGCCCCTTTAGCTGCACCTCACTTTGGGGGCCACAGAGCCTTGCCATGACATCTTTCCATAGCTCCACCAATTCCCCTTCCATCAGCAATATCAAGGGCAATCTCCTTCATTTCCATCCGCAATGCTCTGCTCCCGTCACATGCCCTCTGCTCTGACAGGCTCCGAGTCTTGAACCAGTCATTTCACCTCCCCGTGCCTCAGTTTCCCGTGTAGATAAGGCTCCTTCATGGGTGTATGAGGCATGTTAGCCATTTAATGGTTCTGAAGAGACTGGAAGACATAAGCTCTAGGTAACACTGGTGGAGTCTATTCCAGACAGTTCCTTCCTCAACTTCTTCCCCTGCAGCTCAGTTGCCTTCTAAACCATAATCCCACCACCCCTCCATGCCAACCTATCAAATCTTCAGAAAACATGACAGACAAGAGATGCATTGTTACATGCTAAACATCCACCATGCAGAATTAAGTGCATGCTTCAAGTTTCCAACACTGGCCACCAACACTGAAACTAGAGGGACCATCAGTTTGCCCCAATCTGGCATTTCCCATGACAGTCAGCCTCCCTTCCCTGATGTATCCTGGGGGCCCCATCATCCCGAGCAGCATGGATGAGTGGGACGGGGGTCCTCTGAGTTTCCCTCAAGCCTGGCTCCCCTTCCCCACATCCTCCAACTGCCAGGCCAGCCACAAATCTCTGTTGGAGAGGCAGCAGTCTTCACTAATGACGCCTACGGTGGCTGCGCCGTTCTGAGACCGCCCGTTAAATAACCACCCAAGTGTGTTTTCGTGTCATATTGAGAGCTGTTAGAAATGAACTTGGGCCCGTTAATTGTTAATTGTTACATGTGTAAGTGCCCTGGCTCCCTGGTTGCTTGCGGGGCTTGTACGCCGTGCACATTACCCAGCGAGTAAGCCATGAAACGTAGAGGTCAGCATGAAGCAAAATGCCCTGCTCAGCTGCACACAATCCAATCTCGGTGCCCTTGTCCCAGCTGCTCGGTGGGATGCAGCTGCAGATTTCAGCCACAGCATATAGGGCTCTGGGAGCTGTGCTGTCCCAGTCAAAGCAATGCTCAGAGAAGCCTGGCCAACCCAGTTGTCTTTCTGTGCAATGGTGATCCCAGCATAGCTAAACCAAGCACAAGGCCTCTTGATAAAGTTCCCTGGCTCTTATAATTTATAGATTGTAAAGCGCTCTACGAAGAAGAGCAATATCATTATCTCAGTTTTACAGATGGGGAAACTGAGGCACAGAGAGAGGAAATGACTGGCCTAAGGTCACCCCACAGGCCAGCAACAGAAGTGGGAGTAGATCCAGTGCCCTTGTCCCAAAGGTATACTGTCTATATCACCCATCTTCTCGTTCTGCTGACACGCTGCCCAACCACCCATCTCGGAAGGGTGCACGGGAATACAGACCCCATCTGTCAGGATTGAGCCCATTGGGAATGGAGGGCCTTAAAGCTGTGGGAGGCAGAGTGCAGTTCCGCAGAAGGAAAGGGGACCGACTGGCTAAGCAGCGGTTCTGCAGAAAAGGACCTGGGGATTACAGTGGACAAGAAGCTGGATATGAGTCAGCAGTGTGCCCTTGTTGCCAAGAAGGCCGTATTAGTAGGAGCACTGCCCCAGATTGAGGGAAGTGATTATTCCCCTCTATTCGGCACTGGTGAGGCCACACCTGGAGTATTGCATCCAGTTTTGGTCTCCCTGCTACAGAAGGGATGCGGACAAATTGGAGAGAGTCCAGCGGAGGGCAACGAAAATGACTAGGGGGCTGGGGCACATGACTTATGAGGAGAGGTTGAAAGAACTGGGGTTACTTAGTCTGCAGAAGAGAAGAGTGAGGGAGGATTTGATAGCAGCCTTCAACTGCCTGAAGGGGAGTTCCAAAAAGGATGGAGCTCAGCTGTTCTTAGTGGTGGCAGATGACAGAACCAGGAGCAATGGTCTCAAGTTGCAGTGGGGGAGGTCTAGGTTGGATATTAGGAAACACTATTTCACTAGGAGGGTGGTGAAGCACTGGAATGGGTTACCTAGGGAGGTGGTGGAATCTCCATCCTTAGAGGTTTTTAAGGCCTGGCTTGACAAAGCCCTGGCTGGGATGATTTAGTTGGTGTTGGTCCTGCTTTGAGCAGGGGGTTGAACTAGATGACCTCCTGAGGTCTCTTTCAACCCTAATATTCTATTATTCCCAAGGTTCACCTAGATATATATGTAAAGGTACTAAGTGTGCCAGCGTTAGACAGACACAAGAGGGTGCTGCATGCCCACCAATTTATACATGTCTAACAACGCTGGCCCTAATTCCAAACCTGCAGCTAACCTGACTCAGCATGCCTATACGTGATCCTACAATGACAAACTTGTGTGGGAACAGGGCTGGGGGGAAACAAACATTTGGAAGGAGATGCTTCTACTTTGAGCTTCGAAGGAGTTTCCGGTATTGGGTGAATCGATTTGGAGAAGACAAGAATGAGAACAACTGTTTATTCCAAATTTACACTGACTTAAAATTAAGTGTTTGAGGATTGAATAATTCCAGCGAAAAGTATATTTTTGTAAACCAATTTCCTGGCCTTCTTGCATGGGCTGAAATAGGCTTATCTAAGAAGCATAAATACGGGATGTTCATATACTGTAGTGATGGATGTGGAATGGATGGATAGATAGAAATACTGCAATATCCTTATGATGTTTCACACTGTGATATTTCATGAGTGCAATACAAAGCCAAGATTTTCAAAAGTGATTTTGGGGGCTTCAATTTGTGGTGTGGGGGGAACAATGGAGGTGCCTTAAAAGGGCCCAATTTTCAGAAAGTGCTGAGCACCCCCTTTTCTGAAAATCAGGTCTCTTTGAAGTGTCCCAAGTTGGGCACCCACAAATCACTAGCCCAGTTCTTCAGCACTATGATGTTCAGATAGTCTGGGTGAGCTTTATATGCAGGCACACTAATTTGTAGATGCTTATTTGAACCCCACAGCTAGTTCCTAACCTTATGAGGTTCCTCTGTCCCAGCTAGACACAGGACCAAATCAGAACCTTGAATCCACTCAACCCCAAGATAATTTGTATTTAGGTCTGAACTTTGAGTCTCAGTTTCCATATTTAGTCCCCATTTATAACGGTGATTTTGGCCTTCAGCTACAAGCCTAATCAAGGTAGAAAACTACAGCTGAGGGAGAACACATTTCCCCCAGTCACAGCACCAATTATCACATCCCCAGCCAGGCATGTCAGAGCAAGTAACGTTGTCTTACACCTGCAAGGCTTCTGCCGGTAACACATTCTCCCCACAAACCAATTACGTAAGCACTAAAACCTATTTACTAGCTGCATCTGGAGCAAGCTACCGAGATACCAGCTTTCAGGTTTCCGCGTGTCTCTTTACTTTCTCGGTCCAGACTCGAAACCCCTTTCTCAGGACAGCTCAGTATGCTCTGTTATTCCACCTTCACAGATTACACCAAGGAGGTTTTAAGCGGACTAACAATGGCGCAAACCAGAAAAGCAGAAGCAAAACTGACAACATAAAAGATGATTAATTTCAAAAGTTCTTTTTGCCTGCCGGCTAATTGGGAACCTGTTAAATAAAGTGGTATTGATCCAATTCACAGGGAACTCAAGTCCACATCACAAAACCAGCATCCCAAACAGCACTGAAGGGTGAGGATTTTGCAAAGAGCCCAAGTGACTTAGGAGGATAGTGTCCCATTGAGAATCTCTGGAAGGATCAATGTCTGAAAGCCAGTGGCACTTGTGCTCCTAAGTAATTTAGATGCCTTGGAAATGCTCATCCTAATGAATAAAAGCATAATAATGGCCCAGATGCCTAGCTCCTTATTCAACTCAACTTCCATTGACTTTACTGGCAGATTTGCAGGAGCAAGGACTGAGTAAAACCCAAGGATTTGGCATAAACAGATGACACTTAGCACTTATTTTCTGTAAAAAGAAAAGGAGGACTTGTGGCATCTTAGAGACTAACAAGTTTATTACAGCATAAGCTTTCGTGAGCTACAGCTCAGATGAAGTGAGCTGTATCTCATGAAAGCTTATGCTCTAATAAATTTGTTTGTCTCTAAGGTGCCACAAGTACTCCTTTTCTTTTTACGGATACAGACTAACACGGCTGCTACTCTGAAACCCCTTATTTTCCATGAGCTTTATAGAAATAAATCCTCATGACACAGTACAAATTGTTCCCATTTTACAGATGAGAACAATTGAGTCCCTGAGGTTTAGTGACTTACCCAAAGCCACAGATGGAGTAAGTGTGAGAACTGGGATAAGAACTAACGGATACCTTACGGCTTTCCTATGCTCAGACCACTAAACCACAAAAGAAGAGGAAACCTCGTTGGCTCTCTCAGCATAAGGGAACAAGGCCTGAATGAAGTTTCAATCCTTCCAGGCCAGGGTTGAGGTACATTTGTAGGACTATGTAGGATGGAAGCCTACATCACCGCAGCTCACGCTCTACATGCTCCATTGAATGTATTACTTTTCTTTATTACTTGTATTGCTCTAGCACCTAGGGGCTCCAGTCATAGACCAGAGCTCCATTGTGCAAGGTGCTGTACAAACACAAAGAGCTTTCAGTTTCAGTGATTGAAGACAATGCAGCAATTCCCACTCAGTAGCACCTGACTGAGTATCGCCACTTTAGGCACAACATACAGAGTCCTGTTTGGTAGCTGGGGTATGTGCTCACAGTTAGGGGTGGGCGAAACATTTCGGTCAAAGTGGTTTTTTATGTTGTTTGGTTTTTTGGGGGACAAAATACCTAGTTTTTTTGAGAAAATGAACATTTCACAGGCAGTGTCTGATTTCCTCAAATTTTTCGATTTTTCACTGGAAAACCAAAAGCCCCCATATGAATTTTTTTCAGCTGACTACTGTGGTTGGATGTTCGGCTGCGTCTGTGTGTTCTCCCTGTGTGCTGCCCCAGCTCTGCGCAGACAGCTGGCACAGCAGACCTTGAGCGAACCGCCCAATGACCACAAGACCCATTAAGGTACGAAGGCGCCAGGCTAGGTTTATTGTTGACAGAGCATGGTAACAGCACCTGGCAGACTCTACGAGGATACTAAAACATGTATGCCCATGACAATGGATGCAGCTCCGTGAATGGCGGGACTTTCCATTCCCCCTTTGGCTGGACAAAGCTACTTCCTCTGAGATATATCTTTATACCCTGAAACAAACAAGTTAGTACTGCCTCTGACATAGTTAGTTACTGCCCCCGGACATGATTACTTATCACCTTGTACAGGTTGGTTCGATCAAAACATCTTTATTACGTACTGTCATCCTGACCTTATTTTTTAGGAGGGGTCAGTGCGTTCCTGTTATCCTTGGGGAATGTTTTTGTACCATTCTTGATATCGGGATGTTGTGGTACCACTTAATATCAGGATGTGTTTGCATGAGTACTCGGTGCTTAGCACTTCTTAGAAATGTGTATTTTTGCAATATCAGCCCTGTTCTTGCCTGATTCTGTGAGCAGGTCGTGCCTCATACCACGCCTCTGACACAAGGGCTTATGTCTCAGGCTCTCTTCCTACTACAAATACCAATTTTTTTTAACAGAAAAAATCATTTTTTTTCTTCAGAACACACCTTCCCCCCCATTTTCCAACCAGCTCCATTCATCATGTAATCAATAACAGTTAGCACTTATACATAGTCGGGCATTACGTGATGTGAGAGTCAACCAATCATTACTATGGATAACATTACAATTGCATCTAGATGCTGCGGCCGAGGTTGGGGCCCTGTAGTGCTAGGCGATGCAAAAATGCACTGAGAAACCACCTCTTCCCCAAAGCGCTGAGGCCCGGAGCCTCAATAGCTTTGTGGATCTGGGCCTGAGAGTCTAAATAGACCCGACAATCAAAGGGTGGGACGGGGAACAGAAGCACAGATGACAGAAGGTAGGGTGACCAGACAGCAAGTGTGAAAAATCGGGACGGGGGTGGGGGGTAATAGGAGCCTATATACGAAAAAGACCCAAAAATCAGGACTGTCCCTATAAAATCGGGACATCTGGTCACCCTAACAGAAGGGCAGAGCTCGGAATAGAACCTCTGCTCAGTTCCCCATCTCCTGGACATCCGCGAGCACAGAACCCAGACTCCAACTTCCCCAAATGGACCTGAGCTTTGGAGCTGTAACCATCTATCCATGACCTTGAAAATAGTTAGAAATGAGATGCTCATGTACTACTGTGACAGGGCCATACAGCTAGAGAGGCAGAGAGATACAGAACCATCAATCATTTACCGTCCCCTCAATCATCTCTCAACCAACAATTCCCAGGTAAATATATAAACACTGAAATGTCCCTCCCCGCTATCCACTCACTCTGCTTAGCGTGCCCTAAGGGAGGAGTGAGCCAGCGCAGCTGGCATGAATACTCCTGGATGAGATTTACAAGGGTGGCTTCCAGGATTCCTTGCATGCGTGACTTTGAAATTAGCTTTAAACAAGCATCCAGGCCCTAAATGACCTGCCTATCTTAGAAATTGCCTGTCTCCCCGTGCCATTCTGCCAGACCTGACCACTGGAGCACCCCTCACATAGAAAAGATTCCTTACTGCTTGCAGGGTATTCTCCAAGAGGGCTCCTTGACTATGGAATTTGCTCCCCACTTTGGGCTGAAATAGCCAGCATCTGTTGATCTCACACTATTTGCCTGAACTTTGGAGAGGGCGGAAGGTACGGGGCTTAGAGAGGGGTGGGATGAGGTATATTCTGCTTCTGTCTAAACGTATTGTACCTGAGGCTGCTGGGTGGTTATATACTGCAATGCCTCTGCATAGAGCTGGTTGTAACACTTCTGAGAAACCTTTTTTGGTTGAACTGGCAAAGATAGGGAAAGTGGGAAAGTGAAGGAAAAGTTGCTTTCCCCACACCTTTTAACTTTTTTGGATCCTCCCTTAGTTTCCCCCCCGACACACACACAAGTCAAAAAGAAGGGGGGAACACCCCAAATTTTAAACTTTATTTTGTATTAAAAAACTGAATTGAAACATTTGCAGTCAAAATGAAAAACGTTGCATCGTTTCTAAAATACTGACTGAAAAGCCATTTCTTTTCTATTGAAACTTTTCAAAAAATATTTTTTTCTGAGTGGCAATATCTGGGGAGGGATCCCATTTTCCAACCCATCTCATTCCGCCTTTGCATTATAAGGGCATACTGAATTTACTTTTAATCTAAATAAATAAAAGCAAAATATCATCTCTCACATGTTTGCAGGAATCAAATGCAAAAGGGGTGAGAGCGTGACCAAAGCTCACTAAACATTCTGGGTTCAGTTCCTAGCTCTGCGACTGATTCTCTGTGACCTTGTGCAAATCAGTTCACCTTTCTGTGCCTCAGTTCCCGCTCTGTAAAACAGGGTATGAAGGGGAACATCACCGCCAGTGCCGCTTACTGGTCAGGAGAGGGTGTGGCAGGTCAACTTCCTCCTAGGCATTAAGAACATAAGCACACAAGAAAGTCCATACTGGGTCAGAACAAAGGTCCATCTAGCCCAGTATCCTGTCTTCCAACAGTGGCCAATGCCAAGTGACCAAGAGGGAATGAACAGAACAGGTAATCATCAAGTGATTCATGCCCTGTCACCCATTCCCAGCTTCTGGCAAACAAAGGCTAGGGACACCATCCCTGTCCATCCTGGTTAATATCCATTGATGGACGTATCCTCCAGGAATTTATCTATTTCTTTTTTTGAATCCTGCTATAGTCTTGGCCTTCACAACTTCCTCTGGCAAAGGGTTCCACAGGTTGACTATGCGTTGTGTGAAAAAATACTTCCTTTTGTTTGTTTTAAACCTGCTGCCTATTAATTTCATTTGGTGACCCCTAGTTCACGTGTCATGAAATAGAGTAAATAACACTTCCTTATTTTCTTCATACCAGTCATGATTTTATAGACCTCGATCATATCCCTCTTAGTCATCTCTTTTCCAAGCTGAAAAGTCCCAGTCTTATTAATCTCTCCTCATACAGAAGCTGTTCCATACCCCTGAATCGCTTTTGTTGCCCTTTTCTGAACCTTTTCCAATTCCAATATATCTTTTTTGAGATCGGGCGACCACATCTGCACACAGTATTCAAGATGTGGGCATACCATGGATTTATATAGAGGCAATATGATATTTTCTGTCTTATTATCTATCCCTTTCTTAATGATTCCCAACATTCTGTTCACTTTTTTTGACTGACACTGCACATTGAGTGGATGTTTTCCTAGGACTATCCACAATGACTCTAAGATCTCTTTCTTGCTTAGTAACAGCTAATTTAGACTCCATCATTTTATATTTATAGTTGGGACTTTGTTTTCCAGTGTGCATTACTTTGCATTCCCCTTCTTAATACTGCTCTACCCTAAGGTAGTCTGTTCTTTCAGTAACTCAGACCTCTAGCCGGGTCACATTTTCAAGTCCACCACTTTTGGGGTATATGGAAAGACTCCAACAACAGGGAGGTCATCAGGATTAAGCAAGGGATTCAGGACTTCCCCTTTGGGACCCTCATGGTCCTCATGTATCTTCAGGGTCTTCCCCCAGGTAGGTTCCCCACCAAGGGACGGACTTCCATCATTGCCCCTTTTTAGAGGCTGGCAGGGGAGCACAGGGCAGGCCCTCCCTCTCCAGGCTCTGAACAAGGGACCAATGGTAGGCAGCTAAATCCTGCACCCTGGGGTGCTATGAAGCTGCTTCCCAGAATCACTTCCTCTCCATCCCCTCTCTGCCGTCAAGATAAAATAAGGGATAAAATCTCTGACCTCCAGGGAGTCACCAGTCACTTCTTTGTAGGCTTGGTCAGCTCACTATAGCCAGGAATTTAGCGTGTAGATCAGCTTCCCTTCGCTGCCTGCCTACCCCTGAGCTCCTCTGCTCCCCCTTTAAAGTTCCTCATCCAGGCTTCGCAGGTGAGGTGGGCTGGACCACCTGGGCCCAGAGCAGCTCCTTAACCCCTTCCTCTCCAGTGTGGCGTTTGTATGCCCCATAACATGGGGCCAGTGCCTCCTTTGTTTGTCTTGTCTATTTAGACCATTAGCTCTATAGGACAAGGGCTGTCTCTTACTGTGTACATGTGCAGTGGACAACGGGGACCTGACCTCAGTTGGGAGCTACCACAATACTAACTAACAAATAACCCAAGTCACGGCTCTCCAGGTGGTGGTGGTGGTTGTTTAAATTTAATTCAAACTTTACATTGTAGGGTTGAAAGAAGCGGACAATGTCACTTTAATACCAAAGAGCTTTGTTAAGGGAAAGAGTTGAAAGGCAAGAGATATGTTAAAAACCGCCTTCCCAAACTGACCTGACCTGAGCTCCCACACTGTGCGTGCGTGTATGGAACACACAAAGTTGGGGGAAGATAAAAATCCAATAAAAAATTACAAGGAGGGAGTCCAAGCCTTTTATTCAAACAAAGAATGTCCTTTTGCAGCTGGCAATTTTTTCCCTTGCTGTCTCCCTCTCTTCTTTTTGAAGCTGGCATTGTGCGGCATCGTGTTTCCTTTTCAAGATTTCAGATGTTGTTGTGTTAAAATGAATTCCATTTTGTCACAATCAATGACTCTCCCTGCTCTTTATTACCTATGGCCCTTCCTAGCAGCCCGCCTTTGGCTCCCCTCCAAACCTCAGCCTGGCATGAAGACAAGGCAAGATTGCTCATGCCTCTCCAGCTGTGCAATGGAGGTAAGCTGGAGAATGTCACCTACAGCTGGGTAATTTTTAATTTTCTTCCCCCTCCCCCCGCACTGTTAAATTACCACTAGCCTATTTGCCTGGCTAGAGGTTAATGAAACACTAATGACGTTAATGAGCCTTTCACTCTGCGAGTTTTTTCAAGAAAGAGATATAATAGCTGTTTTCCTTCCCTTTTAATCTCTCATCTTTCGGGAGTTACAGGGCCGAAGCAATTAACGACTCACGTGGCTCTGCCTTCCCTCTCAGTCACGGCGCAGTGGGGGTAAAGAGTAGAGGGCTATTAATCCTGATTCACATGTCCACAGGTGAGGAGCTCACGGGCTGATGCTCACACTGGCCTAGCCAGAAGGCAGAATGCTCTTCAGGGGGAAAAGCCGGGGAAATTAACAATCTGTCGATGAAGCTTTCTCCGTGGCAGCAAGGCAGCAGGAGCTGTCCAAAGTGGGGGACGAGTTGCCAGCAGCGTTTCTCTGTTCATTAGTGCAGAAGACAAGACGCAGTGCGGGCAGCGGTGGGTGAACCCCAAAGGGTGAGGAGATTTAGGTGGGGTAACACAGCCATAGGTTTGAAGGTTCCTCTGAACTAGAACTGTACAAAGCCACCCTCATGAGACACCAGAGCAAGGCAAATCTGCCAGGTTTCAGGTTTCATTTCTGACCCAAAGCTGGGTGCAGAACTGGCATCAAGCTTTGATTTCAGGTGTAAACCCAGCAATTTGGCATCAGTGTTGGTCCCAAAGCAGGCAAAACTTGGCCGTTTCTGCTGAGTCTAGCTTTGAGCTTCGGGCTTTTGTTCAAAACCCAAACTCAAAGAGGAACCCAGGGAGCGTAAACTCTTGTGGAGGAGTAAAGGTCTGAGCAAACCCTGCCAGAAACTGACTCCCTGGGAAGCAGAGGTAGAATTTTGGATACAAACACTGTTAATTTAATGTGCACAAAACCCCAAGAATGGGAAGCTGGTGTTGTGACATTTCAATGATGGGCAGGTGGGGCTGAATCAACCCCCACACTCCGATCCAGACTTTGGGCTTATTCAGTTCCAGATTTTGCAACATGGGCCCAGAGGTGGGAGAGAGGGGGCATGCTCAGAGGTGTGTGTGTGTGTCTGAGGAAGATGCGAGGCACACATGCGCACACAGAGTGTTAATAAAGAAGGATGAATTTTCCATCTGACACGTGGGAAAGAGAGAGGCAAGTCTGGGACAGCAGAAAGAATAACTGCAATGGAAGAACAGGGGCTGCTAATGTTTGAAACAGATGGACAGATGCGGGCTGTGGAGATGGCCCCTGAGGACATGAAACAAAGGGCGGGATTTTCAAAATGCCTAAGGGAGTTGGGTGCCCAAGTCCTATTGAAAGTCACAGAGTTAGGGGCCAGATTTTCAAAGGTATATAGGCACCTAGTATTTAAGTTAGGAACCTCATTCCCAGTGAAATAAATTGGAGTTGGACACCTAACCTGCTTAGGCACTTTTGAAAACCCCTTAGGCATCTTTAGGCACCTAAACCCCTTTGAAAACTAGGCATTTGGTGCCTAACTCACTTAGGTACTTTTGTAAACCCCATCCAGAGCATTGAGGGAAAGAGAGTTGTTTACAGACCCGCTCTCCCGCCAATGGGAACAACATTGCTCTTTCATAACCCCTTCTATTCAAGGATCTGAAAGGGTCTGTCTTCTCCTTCATTAATCCTCCCAGCAAACAAGGCAAATATTACTCGACCCCTTTCACAGATGGGCACGGTGAGGTTAAAAGTGACTAGCCCAACATCACTCAAGTCAGTGGCAGAGGCAGGATTGTAACCCGGGAGTCCTGATCTCTCATCCCTTCATTCTCTCCCAGCAGAGAAAAATGAGGATACAAGGCAGACCTCCCTCCCACAGATCTGCGAGCACCCTTGGAATGTAACAAAGGGGACACTGCAGCTGCTTTTATTGATGGATGTGTCTGTGCCAAAGGGCACAAAACTAAATTATGAGCTGGCACTTACAAAGAGTGAGGGCTCCTGCTTGCGCTTCCATTAGAGGGTATCTATCTGCATTTAAAGCTGCAGTGCTGTGATAAGAGGGAGGGAGTGCTCTAGAGAGACCTCAAAAAATTGCCTGGATGAACTCCGAGATAAGACTTTTCAAACAGACAAAAAAGCCTGTCCTGATTTATAGAGCTTCGCCCGTCCTTGACAGTACCTCTAGACCTCCTGGTCTGAGCTGTAAGAGGAAAGTTCTCATCACAAATGTATGTTCTGCCCCCTAACCTATTTATCCAGACAACCTGTCAGCCTACCACAGCCAGATCTTCTGCTGACATGGACAAGACAGCAATACAATAGCCCGGCTTTCATTTTCCGTTTCCTCCTCCCCTCCTTCTTAATAGTCACAGATGCTTTGTCTGAACAATAATAAAGATCCTGAAGGCCTCAGTTTCCATTTGTTTATCGGCCCTTTCAGCTGGCAGGTTTATTTATGACAGCCACAAAATGCTTTCATGAAAAGATGCCATTATAGCGGAATGATGCTCTCTTGACATTGGAGATCGGAATCTGCATAGACGCTGCATAACAACTCATTTTTTATGTTTGCCTACTTGTCTTAATTCTCTTTTTATTATTATTATTATTATTTCCATGGCAAAGAGTGCCATAGAGAGAGAGAGAGGACTACTTACAGCTCAACGACATGAAGTGACTCCAACCTAGGCCACAGATGGCGTGGGTTAGCTTGGCTAATTCTGTCCCCATTTAGGGCAGCCGTATGCACTCACGCTCTCATCAGGTCTGTTAAAAGAATAGGACCCTACTGGAAGCACTCTTGCTTATGGTGCCGAGACATTCTCTCTCACACAGAGCATGGCAGGAAGATAAGCAGCAGAGAAGAGGGGGACTCTTTCTAGCAGGCCAAAACTGGCAGATGCTCACAGATCATTTTCCACATGTGTTCAGATGGACCTGGTGGGGGATTCCCTGGAGTGAGTCAAAAGACAAGCTCTGTCCGCTCTCTACCCAGTACTGAACTTGTTCATTTAAATTCTCTTGTGTCTGATTCTGGGCCTGGAACCCCACTACCCTCAGCTCTTTAGATCAGTATTAACTGGCAACAAAAAACAATTCATCACAAAAGAATTGGGCTCAAGGGGCAATCCAGATGGGACCAGGGGCGGATTAATGATTTTGCCGCCCCTTGGCCCCAAAATAAGCTCACCACCACTCCAACTCCGCCTCCTCCCCTGAGTGCGCTGCCAGATCCTGCTTCTCCCTGCTCCCTGCCAGTGCATATACGCGAAACAGCTTCGCGAAGGAGGAGGGAAGGGGGGCAACGTGGTGCGCTCAGGAGAGGAGACGGGGCTGGGGCGGGGATTTGGGGAAGGGGACCAATAGGGGCAGGGAGGGGATAGGGGATTACTGTAATACCATTAGCACTTGGGGCCGCAGCCGGCAGAAGGCGACATGAACATGTACCCTTGGACAAGATCAACATTCAATTGCGTAAAGGTCACACGCACAAATCCTGAAGTCCTACTCTCTTGCTCTCCAGTCCTCATTCAAGCCCATCCCAGTCAGCTCCTCAGGTAGAACACGAGAGTGATATATATAACAGCTAGAGCGACAGATTTGGTGGGGCGCTCTCTCCCTTTCTCATCTTTCAGGGCCTCTCCCATCCCCCAGCCCCCTCTGTTTCAATCTTCCTTCTGCTGGTTGGCACAATCAGGTGGAGTGAGGCGGGGGCCTGGACGACCATTGCGGAAATAGCCTACTTGTACACAGCGCCACCTGCAGGGGAATAGGAAGCTATGTTGCTTCAGGCAGTGCGGGTGCATTATGCCTTGGAAGCAGGTCTGGCTAGCGGACAGTTGGGGGTTCAGGTGGGGACCATCTTTTGTTCTGTATATGACAGCGGCTAGCAAAATGGGGTTCTGGTCTAGGAGACCGGCTCCCAAGTGCTATCACCAAACAAATAATAATAATGATAATGAGGATCTTCTAGGACTGATGGACACACATTCGCCCACAAAAACATTATAAAACACTCCAGCAGCTGAGCGGACAAGAGTGGGCACCACCCACATGCTGTTGATGAGCAGACAGATCTGGCACTCCTTCCCTTTGGCTTGAACCGGTGTGTGAGGGTGTAACGATGCTGGTTCTGGTGGGACCCAACGGAGAGTGCCAATTCAGGACAAAGTGCTTAAAGCAGGGCAATTACAGCCCAAGGCTGGGGTTTCTATGCACACCAAGGCCAACCAAACCAGCCAGACGGAGAGGACTTTGGTTTTACCCCACTGGCTAACCATAAGTCACACAAGCAATTCCCTTAGACACTCCAGTTTCCTAGTATCACCACCAGTGCCACTCGTTATGGGGACAAATGGTTAGGAAAACCAATACCCCAGTAAAAGAAAAAAGGTTCTCTCGATCCCAAATGACCAAGCCCCAGACCCAGGTCAATATACAAATCAGATCTTATCCACAAATCATACTGTTGTCAATCCTTTAGAATCTAAAAGCTAAAGGTTTATTCATAAAAGGAAAAAGATACAGATGAGAGCTAGAATTGGTTAAATGGAATCAAATACATACAGTAATGGCAAAGTTCTTGGTTCAGGCTTGTAACAGTGATAGAATAACCTATAGGTTTAAATCAAGTCTCTGGAGTGCATCCACAGCGGGGATGGGTCATCAGTCCTTTGTTTAGAGCTTCCGTTTGTAGCTAAGTCCCTCCAGAGGTAAGAAGCAGGACTGAAGACAAGATGGAGATGAGGCATCAGCCTTTTATAGTCTCTTCCAGGTGTAAGAACACCTCTTCGTTCTTACTATGGAAAACTACAGCAAAAATGGAGTTTGGAGTCACATGGGAAAGTCCCTGCATACTTTGCTGAGTCAGGAGGCGTATCTGCCTTCTCTCAATGGGTCAGTTGTACAGCTGATGGTCCTTAATGGGCCATCAAGCAGGCTAGGCAGAGCTGACCCCAACTTGTCTGCGGTGTCACCCAGAAGCATAGCATAAGTTTGAAATACAGACAGTATAGAGCCAATGTTCATAACTTTAACTACAAAAATGATACACACATACAGACAGCATAATCATAACCAGCAAACCATAACCTTGTCTTAGACACCTTATTTGACCCCCTTTATACAAGATTTGGTGCCACTACAGGACCTTGGTTGCAACAATGATCTATACGGTCCCAGATTATGTCAGTAACGTCACAGAGGGTGAGCCCCAATCTCCCTCCCCAAGATTACATGTGTTGTGGGTCATTCCCTCCCCCACTAAAAAAGGACAGTACTCCTGGTGCTCTGGCATCGCATCGCTTTAGTTAAGGCACACCTTCCCCTGACAACAGCTCTCTAATTAGTTCTATTGGTTTCAACAGTTCTGCAGACTCGGTAAATGTAATATTTAACACCCTGGAGGGAAGCCTTTCACGCCGATGCCTCTTTCATCATCTCTGTCCATCTGGTTCTCACTTTAAACTCACAGAGCACCACCTGCCTTGGAAAACAATGAATTTATGTGACTTTTCCATTCCTACGGAGCAACTGGTCCCCAGCAAAAACAATAAAGGGGCTTACCCCTGTTTGCTCAAAGGCTATTTTGTGACCCAGTGTTAGCGCAAAAAGACCTGAACATGGGAGTCAATTACATTTATTAATTATGATTAATAATTATTTGAATTGCAGTAGTACTCATGAGCCAGGGCCAGGGCCCCATCGCTCATTGACCAGGGCCCCATCGTGCTAGGTGCTGTACATTTACACACGTGCATCGTTACATTTACACTGCTACAGCAGTGCCAAGTGGTCTGAGCACAGATGAGAATCAGACCGAAAGGAGCTGTTTGCTTTCCAAAGCTGAAACTTTATGGATTAGTTTAGCGGCGGCGTCTGCCAGAGAGTTACATCTGGATTTGATTAGATTCCCCTCTGGTGACTGACACCTGCTAATAACTTGGAAGATGGGCAGAGGACACTCGTATTGTCATCTGGAGTTATCTACAACTTTATTTTCCATCAGCTTTGTCACCCAAGGACAGCAGCAGAGGATATTAGTTTTATTATTATTATTATTATTTCAAAGCGGCTCTGCTATGGATCTGTAGGCATTTGGGCTGAAATAAGTGGGGGAGCTACTCAGCAAGATTCTCCTTCACATGGGAGGAAATCAATTGCAAAGATTATGTATAATGTATATTTCTATTAAATTAAAATAAGCTTCCCTTTCCCAAGTTCAGCGTGTTAACAGACAGCTGGAAGGACGGTGGTTTTAACCCCATGCTTAGCAGCAGAACCATCCACGCAGGGAAGATGGATGGATGTTCATGCCAAGGGAAACAGAATAATCTCCTCCGTATGTAATGCTGAACTGTATTTCTGGGCCTCCTGCCTCTCTGAATAAAGGATATTATCCACTCACTGATGCTAAATACGGAAATAAATAAGATAAGATAAGATAAGATAAGATAAAATTAAGATAAAAAGTAAAAATCCCTGTGTGCAACAGTGCCAAGGGCAGGCAAGTTAAAGGACATTATAACTCTTTAATTACATCAGTCTTGGAAAGAAAAGAACTGTCACTCCCCACTCGGCCCCTCCAGGGAATGCTTGATATCTGCCTTGGCCAGAATCCCCTGAGGAAAGTTGTCGCAACATACGTCTTCCGTGTGCTTCATGCCAGGTCTGGGTTTAGTCCTGCATTAATAATCCCCACCCACTATTTACTGAGGTTGCATATGTTCAAAAAATATGTATTTCATCTCCTGGCTTGATAGGGGGGAAAAAGAAAGCAGCTTACAAGATACAATGACAGCCATGTGGAGTTGGCTGGGTTTAGTATGTAGAGAGGATTTTTTCTGGTGTTAACTGATATAGGTTTGCAAAACACTATTGCAAAGGGGTACTTAAACGCCTTATGGGATTCCACATAGTCTTTAGGGAGGCAGTGTAGTCCAGTGCTGAGGGCACAGGACTTGGAGACAGGAGACCTGCATTCTGTTCCCTGTTCTGCCAATAACCTGCTGCGTTACCTCGAGCAAATTGCTGTGCCTCAGTTTCCCCAAATATAAAATTAGGCCAATGATACTGACTGGCCTTGAGATGCACATATTAAAAAGTGCTATCAGCGAGCTAGGTGTTATTCTTAAAGATGGTTGAAATTCTGCAAACCAAAAGGTTTATGTTTCTGTCGAAAAATGGCCTTTTATAAAAAATGAAAAGTGGCATGAAAAACTGTCGACTTTCTTTCAAAATTGGTCATTACCTGTGATATTTATTGAATTTTTTATCCAAACTGTTACTGAAATGGTTATAGAAACAGCCAATAATGTTTTCAATTCTCATTTTGATTAAAAAAAAACCAAACGGATTATTTTTATCCCCCCCCCCCCCAGATCTGGTCCTTTTTGAGCCCTGAGGCATAGGAAGAGCATTGCAATTTTGATTTTTTGGGGGTGATTTTGTATTTTTTGTTTTAATTTTTTTTTAACCAGTTCTAATTATTACTATTCAAAACCGGGCCTCAAGATTACTTCTGAGGTTTGTGAACATGGGCAGATCTTTCAGGGAACAGAGCGGGGGTTCCAAATCTGTGATAACTGCCCCCTCCCGACCCCTCAGGCAAACTGCAGAGTTTGTTGAATGGCGAACATGTTGCATAGCTGCAGGCATGACAGCATTTAAAACAAAACAAAACACCCTGTGGCCTGATTCACATTTACACCAGTGTAAATCAAGAGCTGCTCCGTTGACATCAGTGAAGTTACACCATCGCAAGACAGGTGTCAGAGTTAAACCAAGACCCCATAGTGTCCTGAGAGATCTATTAGACCTGTATGGCCATTGCAATGTCTTACGAAGTGGTTGGACAGTGGACAAAGGCATCGCATCGTAAAAGCGTCCTGATGCTGTATATACAACAACCGACAGTCCTATCTGACAAGTGTCGCTTGTTAAAATGAACAGTTGGACGACACATTGTGTGAAGCTTTGCAGGGTTGTTTGACTGTTCCTATGCAGTGGATCCAATTTTTCAAACATGCCTGTCCAAGTTAAGGTATCCTTTTCCACAGCTGGCCTCCCCAGTCACCGTGAAGATGTCCAGCTAGCCCTGCAGCTCTAAATGCTCTTAGGCTCTACAGACAAAGCAGGGAGTATTATTTTCACAGGAACTCAGTGTTATTGAATAGGATCTACCTTGCAGGAAAGCTGAAATGTTAAGGCACCAGGCCTGTGTACCACTGCATCTTATGGATTGTGTATCTGGGCAGCAGACCACTGACGGAGGTTTCAAAAAGGTCTAATTTGTAGGTGGGCTATTTTGGTGGGGTGAGGGAGATGGGTTAGTTGCATAGCCTAGGCCTGGTACTAGGAATGTGATTAACGTAGTGCCAATCTTTAAAAAAGGGAAGAAGGAGGATCCTGGGAACTACAGGCCAGTCAGCCTCACCTCAGTCCCCGGAAAAATCATGGAGCAGGTCCTCAAGGAATCAATCTTGAAGCACTTACACGAGAGGAAAGTGATCAGGAACAGTCAGCATGGATTCACCAAGGGAAGGTCATGCCTGACTAATCTAATCGCCTTCTATGATGAGATTACTGATTCTGTGGATGAAGGGAAAGCAGTGGATGTATTGTTTCTTGACTTTAGCAAAGCTTTTGACACGGTCTCCCACAGTATTCTTGTCAGCAAGTTAAAGAAGTATGGGCTGGATGAATGCACTATAAGGTGGGTAGAAAGTTGGCTAGATTGTCGGGCTCAACGGGTAGTGATCAATGGCTCCATGTCTAGTTGGCAGCCGGTGTCAAGTGGAGTGCCCCAGGGGTCGGTCCTGGGGCCGGTTTTGTTCAATATCTTCATAAATGATCTGGAGGATGGTGTGGATTGCACTCTCAGCAAATTTGCGGATGATACTAAACTGGGAGGAGTGGTAGATACGCTGGAGGGTAGGGATAGGATACAGAGGGACCTAGACAAATTGGAGGATTGGGCCAAAAGAAACCTGATGAGGTTCAATAAGGATAAGTGCAGGGTCCTGCACTTAGGACGGAAGAACCCAATGCACAGCTACAGACTAGGGACCGAAAGGCTAGGCAGCAGTTCTGCGGAACAGGACCTAGGGGTGACAGTGGACGAGAAGCTGGATATGAGTCAGCAGTGTGCCCTTGTTGCCAAGAAGGCCAATGGCATTTTGGGATGTATAAGTAGGGGCATAGCGAGCAGATCGAGGGACATGATCGTTCCCCTCTATTCGACATTGGTGAGGCCTCATCTGGAGTACTGTGTCCAGTTTTGGGCCCCACACTACAAGAAGGATGTGGATAAATTGGAGAGAGTCCAGCGAAGGGCAACAAAAATGATTAGGGGTCTGGAACACATGACTTATGAGGAGAGGCTGAGAGAACTGGGATTGTTTAGTCTGCAGAAGAGAAGAATGAGGGGGGATTTGATAGCTGCTTTCAACTACCTGAGAGGTGGTTCCAGAGAGGATGGTTCTAGACTATTCTCAGTGGTAGAAGAGGACAGGACAAGGAGTAATGGTCTCAAGTTGCAGTGGGGGAGGTTTAGGTTGGATATTAGGAAAAACTTTTTCACTAGGAGGGTGGTGAAACACTGGAATACGTTACCTAGGGAGGTGGTAGAATCTCCTTCCTTGGAAGTTTTTAAGGTCAGGCTTGACAAAGCCTTGGCTGGGATGATTTGATTGGGGATTGGTCCTGCTTTGAGCAGGGGGTTGGACTAGATGACCTCCTGAGGTCCCTTCCAACCCTGATATTCTATGATTCTATGATTAATTCTTTCACCTCTTGGTCACACATTCAACTCCAAGCCCAGCTCAGCAGAGCCTGGCATGGCATGATCAATTTGGCTGCCTACAAGAACTGAGTTGATGGTCTAGTCCAACCCTTAGTGAACAGGAATCCACATCAGTAAATCCCCACAAAAACTCACAACCTTGTTGGCAGTTGCAGCAACTGAAGTGTAGGGCTCAACAGCTCAACACCCCCACCACAGCCTCTCCAAACAGCCCCTTGCAGGATTGGCAAGGTGAATCAGAAGGAGCCTGAACTGCCCCTGCTCATGCTCGACCTCATCTGCAGCTACTCAGAGCACTGCGCTCCCCAAGGCCGCCAATCCAGCACCTTTGACAAGCACTAACATTAGCTCAAAAATAAGCACACAAGCTAAGGCTGATGAATAAGGAGGGATGGCAGGGTCAGTAGGCAATGGCTCAAGGGACCTGTTATTAACAAGATTCTTCCCCCGCAACCTGCATACCCACAGACCATCAATAAAACCTGCCTGCGATCCCATCTGGACTCACATTCCTCTGAACTTTCCAGTCACAGGCCATAGATTGGATTTTTCTGTCATCAACATAAAACCAGACAAATTGTCCACGGCTGAGAGACCCTTGATAAGATCATTTCCTTTAGGCCTGGAGGCATGCTCCATAAAACTGACACGGTTTTTCATGAAGACCCAGCCCCGTTCTTTTCTAGGAAGCACTTAGTCACAGACACTGCAGCCAACGCCATCACGACTCTCTGCAGCTGCGGAGCGCATCTTGCTTTCTTTTCTTATGTACAAAGAAAGAAGAGGAGAGGAGAGCCAACTAGCCACTAGTCCCACATCACTTCTGATCCAGGTCAACGACAGTACCCTTTGCTGCTCTTATATCTCGCAGGGATTAACGCATAGCAGATATCAGTCCCCTGCACCCATGTTAATGAGCATCTTCAAAACTTCTAACCTCAGCCCCCCTTGAGGAGTACCTAGAAATCAAACCCTCATACTTGGTGCACTTGGTGCTCACCAAAGGGATACCAGCTTCCCATGGACTCATCACCACTGGGACTTTTCACTGTGGGACTTTTTGCTGAGGGGGTCTCATACTGAAAAGCCCCATAACATTGTGTGAGGTCTTACAGTGACAATCCGTAATGAGCTTCCCACTGTTAGGTATGGGGCCAGATCCCTGGCGGGCATGAAATAGACATCCTCTGATTTACCCCAGATGTGCATCGACTTCATCTGACAATATCCACCCACACTCCCCAAAGTAGCTGGAGTCAGTCAAGATTGCCCAATGGTGAGAGAACCCCCATCCCAGGTTCTTCCAGATGCATCGTGGGGCGTTAATACCAAGGCTGACCAGGCAGTGGAGCCAAAGAAGAAGTCTATGAACCCATTTTGCAAACTGAGGAGAGATTAAAAGGGGGTCACACTTGTCCATGTGTTACCAGAAATCTGGGGTGAAATCCTGGCCCTACTGAAGTCAATGGCAAAACTCCCAGGAACTTCAGCAGAGCCAGAATTTCACCACTGGTGGCAAGCTGCTCCAGCTCCAGACTTTGAACATGGTACCTGAATAGTCATGCCTTTGGGCAAATGTGGTATGGACACAACCTCTCCCACAATAACTCTTTAGAAATCTGGCCCTCCTTGAAGATTTTCCACCAGACACGCCAGCCTGAGCCTTCCAGACGATGCCAGTCCCCATTAGACAGCAGTCTGCTTGAAGAGCGTGGCAGGGAACCCGACGTCAATTGGCCTCCATGGAATACACAAGCCACTCAACATTTGCTGGTTTTTTTACTCTGTATTTAAATCATCAGCTGTATTATCTAGGCCATTATTCCTGAATACACTTCCCATCCCTCGCCCTCATATCCATTAGCCTGCAATTCAACAGTCGGTATTAGTTTATGTTAACAAGCTGTGGTAATGGTAATCCTGTGTTGCCAGACTCCGTTGCAGATTCTACTGACTGCGCTATTGTTTGTCTCTGCTCCCTGAGCACTCTTATCCACAATCAGCTCCTAACCCTCCGGGTCCCTCGAGCTCTTATGTAGTTTCTCAGTGGGATTAGTATTGGGCCATAGAGAACTTTCACCTCGAGGTCATTGGCTCACACATGGCCAAGGAGGGCAGTGACCAAAAGCTGCTGCCATCTGATGTTCGTTCAGCAGTCAGGGTGGAAGGAGTTTGGAAGATCTCACCTAGGTGTCCACATTTCAGAGCCACCACCCCATAGAGGCCACCAACCTCAGCACAGCAGCGAGGACTGAATGGGGCCATGGGGACATAACTCGCCTGAATCCTGGAGATGGTCCCTCCGTGAGACCTATTGGCATGGAGGCTAACGTGTGGTAGTTTGCATTGCCACTGTCCATACCAGACTGGTGCATTTGTCAAGCGGAGGCAGTTAAGGCATAGGACTGGGATGCAGGAGGCCTGGGTTCTAATCTCTGCCGTACAGTCCTCTGTGGCTGTACACAGGTCACTTCCCCTCTGTGAGCCTCAGCTGCCTCATCTATAAAACAGGGTTAGTGCTACTGATCACATTCATTCCTGCTTGCAAAGGGGGATGGAAGCTCTGGGGGGAAGGTGCTATGGAACAGCAAAGCGTAATTGTCACTATCTGTTCTTGTGCCTCAACAAAACACTTGTGTCTTCAGGGATGTCAGCCCAGCTCTTTACATCCATGCTAAAATTCCTTGTCTAGAGATGGTTCAGAACCAAATGCAGATCCTCCTAGAACACTGGAAGTGTTCCCACCTAGACATACCTGTGGGGTAGGTCTACACTTGGATCTGGGGCTGGGATTCCAAGCTCACCCAGATACATTTGTGCTAGCTCTCGTCAAGCTAGTATGCTAAAAACAGCAGAGTAGCTATGGTAACATGGACAGTGGCATGGACTAGCTGCCCTGAGTACAAACTGGCCTGGACCCTACGGGTACAGACTTGGGGTCAGGAATGAGAGCCTGCAGCTGGGCCTGGGACCAGTCAGCTAACCACGTCTGAAACCCCTCATCGGCCAGATCACCCGATTGGCTGAACAGTTTTGCCAGGACTGCTCTGAAGTCCAGCGGGAGCACTTGGCCAGCGGCTGCTCAACGCTTCTGCCTGTAACTGCAATTGCTCCTGTGCATAGTTTATTCCCAGCCTTGCTCCCAGCCCCGCTCAAATCCTGTTCCTGCCCTGCTCAGTCTCTAACTCCTGAGTCCAGCCCTGAGCACTAGTCCTGACTGCCTATGCCCCTGTCTGTGACACTCGGGGTGGCTAGCCTGTGCATCTGCTCGCCACTCTCCACACTGCTGCAGTCGTCCTACTATTTTGAGCACGCTAGTTCGATGAAAGCTTGTGGGGGGTATGTCTACGCAAGCTGGGAATCACGCCCCTAGCTCATAGTGCAGATGGAGCCCTGCTGGCTTGGCCTCCTCTTTCTCTCTTTCTAATGGGCTGAGCCAGAAGGTTGAATTCAACCCCTTCGAAGAAGCTCCTGTCTGGTTCCATCTCTATTAATTTCTCAATTCATATGTACATATTTCAAATAATGACGTTAGAAACAACACAAGCCAAGTGTCCCCCTGACTTCTGACTCCCCTTTACTGGTACAGGGCAATGCCTGGCACCACTCCATTTGGGCCAGATTATAGCGGGGACCCAGCGTGGGATCTTGCCAGGATCCTTCCCTTGTCCTGGCATCCCCTGTGCAGGGAGCCTGACAGAACTGCAAACCCAGCTTTCACTCTCTTGAGCACAGGGAGTGATCCCTGCTAGAGCCAGACCCTGTGCTCCTCCTCCTCTGCCCAGTTACAGAGCTGAGCGGCACACACTGTACCCTCCCGAGGCTTGGTACCGTGGGCACATTCCCTCCATGCCCCAAGAAGCCCCAAGAAGTATTTTGCTTTCCAGAACCACAGCCCCCTCCTCGTGTTCTGTATGGGGCATTGCCACTCCATGTTACCCTGATGTGATTTAACAGCATGCATCTCTCTCTTTGCATTTAACTTGCCAAAGTTGGCGGAAAGAAACATTTGGAGAAGCGGGGAGGGGCGGGAACCAACAACAGCAATGAGAAACACCACCCAATATCCATCACAGAGGGGACAAGGACCCAAAGGCATCTCTACTACTCCTCTGTCAGGAAGCAGTGAATACCACGAGCCAGGACAGCCAGACACACACACACCTCCCACAGAGGAGCTGGGGCATGAATGACATGGGGGGAGGAATAGCTCAGTGGTTTGAGCATTGGCCTGCTAAACCCCGGGTTGTGAGTTCGATCCTTGAGGGGGCCATTTAGGGATCGGGGCAAAAATTGGGGATTGGTCCTGCTTGGAGCAGGGGGTTGGACTAGATGACCTCCTGAGGTCCCTTCCAACCGTGACACTGGGAACTTGAGATGTGAGGCAGCATCCACTGGGCCTGGTCCCATGGTCATCTCTTTAGCAAGGGTGTATTCTCAGCATGTTCTGGATTGGCTCTTTTCCAGATCAGAGATGAGGGCCTCATCCAAACCTAGCTCAGTATGTCACTTTTTTTCCAGATCAGAGATGAGGGCCTCATCCAAACCTAGCTCAGCTGGCAGCATCTAGATATTAGCTAGCAACACCCAGACAACTGGATTCCTTCTCACCTTTCCTCCCTCCCGAAAAGTGCTCTCCAGCAATGAAAGAAACCTTATGATTATTTCTAAAGCCCTCAACTCTGCACAAAGCTTCGTGCATGGCTCTGAGATGCTTTCAGGAGCCCTGCTGAGCTAATGGCTGGTCTGGTTTTTAGTGCAAGCATTTAAAAAGCAGTGAGCTTGGCACTGATTTGCGGTGTTGGTCTCTCAGGCTAAAGCAAAAAGGGGAATTCAATGCAAGACTACAAACAACTACTCCTCTTTGATAATCTCTGCTTTGCAGGCCAGCCACACATATAAATATTGGATAATGCCTGGCCTTGGTGTGTAATCATCAGAATAAATTCAGACCAACACCAGACACATATGAAAAGCCTTGGCAGTGAAACATATGGATAAAACATGACAACCGGCATGGGGCTGGGTTTATTGGTGAGGCCCCATCATGTGCTAATACGCCAAGATACTTGCACAGTTTAAAAATCAAAAGGTTCCCAACTGCATGGCATTGGCAAGGGCTGTATTTGCAGAGAACATCTCGCTGGCATCCTGCAGCAAGTGCCACCTCTGAATCTGGGAATTTGGACAAGTCAGCATAGGGAGTCATGGCTTCTCAGTTTGTTTGAGTGGTATCTTTGATTTAATATTACCCTAACCTCACTTTTCCCAAGCTTTGAACTAAGTCCTCAGTGTCAAACACTAACCAGAGGAAGGATTTCTCAGACCAAACCATGTTTCAGTTTCCCCCCACACCAGTTTGATGTTCTCTCATTTGTTGCCTTGCTTCCCTCCCCTCCCAGTGTGTATGGAAGTATGTACAGTACGCGCGTGCGTGTGTGTGTGAAATAAGTGCATGTGAGATTGAGAGTGTATGTACACACAAGGGAGTGTGCATGTGTGAATATGCACAAATGTGTGCATACACAAGTTGGCATGCATGACTGTGCATACATGTGTAAATGTGGGCATGCACGAGAAAGTGTGTGCACATCAGCATGCACATCTGTGAGGAATCTGTGGACACAACGGCATGTGCTCGTGGAAGGTTTGCGTGAACCACTGTGAGAATATGTGCACGCACCGTCTCTTGGGAGGAGGAGCACTAAGGCCCAGAGCAAACCTGGCTCCGGGACCGGCGGGAGCTGCAGACAAGGGCACTGTCTCTCACAATCCCATGCTACTTTGGACAGGTCTCCCTGTCTGCTTCATCTGCAGTTGTTTGGTTGTGGACCATCTGGTCAGCTTCCTGCCACTCCAGCAGCAGCGGAGGAGGAAGGGGCACAGATGGAAGGTTTGTTTGGTGATTGTCATAAATGTAAAGGGAAGGGTAAACCCCTTTAAAATCCCTCCTGGCCAGAGGGAAAATCCTCTCACCTGTAAAGGGTTAAGAAGCTAAAGATAACCTCGCTGGCACCTGACCAAAATGACCAATGAGGAGACAAGATACTTTCAAAAGCTGGGAGGAGGAAGAGAAACAAAGGGTCTGTGTCTGTATGCTGCTTTTGCCGGGGACAGACCAGGAATGGAGTCTTAGAACTTTTAGTAAGTAATCTAGCTAGGTATGCGTTAGATTATGATTTCTTTAAATGACTGAGAAAAGAATTGTGCTGAATAGAATGACTATTTCTGTCTGTGTGTCTTTTTTTGTAACTTAAGGTTTTGCCTAGAGGGATTCTCTATGTTTTGAATCTAATTACCCTGTAAGGTATCTACCATCCTGATTTTACAGAGGTGATTTCTTTACTTCTATTTACTTCTATTTCTATTAAAAGTCTTCTTGTAAGAAAACTGAATGCTTTTTTCATTGTTCTCAGATCCAAGGGTTTGGGTCTGTGGTCACCTATGGAAATTGGTGAGGATTTTTACCAAACCTTTCCCAGGAAGTGGGGTGCAAGGGTTGGGAGGATTTTGGGGGGAAAGACGTGTCCAAACTACGTTTCCCAGTAAACCCAGTTAGAGTTTGGTGGTGGCAGTGGATATTCCAGGGACAAAGGATAAAATTAATTTGTACCTTGGGGAAGTTTTAAGTTAAGCTGGTAAAAGTAAGCTTAGGAGGTTTTCAAGCAGGTCCCCACATCTGTACCCTAGAGTTCAGAGTGGGGGAGGAACCTTGACAGTGATTCTTTACAAGGAGGCACCCAAGCACAGCATTGCCATATGCCAAAGGGCCAGCCAGCTTTGGGAGCCATCACGGCTGACCCTTCCTCCCTGGCTTCTGAACTCAGGCAGCATCCCATGTCAGGCACAGCAGCCCACTGAGCACACGCACTCCTCTGAGGTGCGGCTTTGTCTCTCTTTGCCGGCCACAAAAGGAACAGAAGGAAATTCGGATTCCTGGAGTCTCTTCAAATTCACTCACCGACTGCACTGGGCCCTGTAGCCAGCAGCCACACGGAGGCAGACATCTCCAGGCCAAGGGGGCTTCCAAAGAAGGACCATGGGCTAGAGGTCACAGCACAGCACAGCCGGACTCCTGGGTTTAGGACTCAGCCCAAGGTGTCTAGTAACCAAGCTTCGGAGTGGGGAGAAACACCCAGCTACCAGGGACAATAAAGCAAACTCACCTAGTCTACCTGGAAATGTGAACGCCTCCTATCAGCCCAGTTCAGTGACCACCTTCCCTAACTGTGTAACTAGCCCCAATACCCTGTATTCTCCAGCCACTCCCCCTCACCCAGATTTCCCTTTGGCTGCCTCACTCTGAAAAAGTACTCAGCAATTATACGGCACCTCTTCACCCAAGCTCTTCATAAACAATCCCCTCCACGTTCGACTCAGATGGGGAAACTGAGCCTCAGAGGAGCAAAGGACCAGATTTTCCAGGTACCTATAGACCATGATAAACTGACCCTAAGTGATTTTCCCAAGGTCATAGGGCAGGTCAGTGTCAGAGAGCCCAGGAATCCTGGCCTTTAGTGGGCGGGCGATGACCATTAGACCATGCTGCCTCACCACACAGCTACCCCACTCCCTCCCCTCAGACAGACACGATTCACAACCGCCTCTGCTCCCGGGTTTGAACAATGCCATTTTGCCATGGTGGCTCAGCGAGTGCCACGACAACCTCACAACGGAGAGGGAAACCTCACCGAAGCCAGACACTTGCTGAGTTCCCTGAAGGTCCGACTCTTCCAACAACAGATCATCACAGCCAGCAGCAGTCACCAGCGTGTTCGCTCAAAAACTGGGCAGGCCCCCCTCCTGGAACGGGCTGTTTACCTGTCTTGGAGTGTTTGGAAAAGCGGGATGCCTCCAGGATCTCTCGGCTTCTCCCTCCCTTCCCCTCGCCATCACATACACAGACACTGCCCCACTCCCTGCTCGGCTCCGGGTACCCTCGGGGACTGAGAGTGAAGAAACTGATTGGCTGTGCTGGAAAAGGAACAGTCTGGCTTGGTGGGGTGCTGCTGTCACCCGGACCTAGGGGAGGTAAAACTCAACGGGATGGCTCCAAGGCAGCATTGCCTAGTAACCACAGCACTGAAATGGGACTCAGGAGACCTGGATTCTATTCCCGTGCTTGGCCACTGACCTGCTGAGTGACCTTGGGCAAGTTTCTTTGCCTCGCCGTGCCCAGTTTCCCCACCTGTCAAATGAGGATAATGGTATTGACCTCCTTTTAAAGGTACAAACTAACTGTACAAACTGTACTAACTGTACAAACTGTACAAACTAACTGTACAAACTGTACTAACTGTACTAACTGTACAAACTAACTGACAGGTCCCTCTGTGAGGCTAAGTGGTGTTTGCAGAGGGGGCTCACATGATCACCTGTAGCACGCAGCTTCCCGCCGAGGATGGGGGGAACAAGCGGTCAGGAGGTCAGCACTGGGCTGGTGGGGGATTCTGTGAACTGAGTGTGAAAGAAGATGAAGAGCAGCTAGACAAGGCTGGATACAGCCCAGGCTAAATGGGGCAAGCTATGCATGTAAGGCAAGGGCAGGAAAAGGGTAGAGATCCGAGTTATCCATCACACAGCAGACAGAGGGAAGGGGCATGGGAACATCCCTGCTGCATCAAGACATAGGAGGCTTCGGTGGGTTTCTTTTCCCCCTCAAATTTGCATTTATCACTTGCGAGAGGTGGCAAGGCTCTGAAACTCAAGTCCTCTTTCTACATCCTGGTGAGCAGCAGTGCAACCTTTCCCCACAATGCCCCACCACTGGGACTCAACCCTGACATGGAGGAGGCTCTCCTGGGGCAAGAGGGGAATCCTCGTTTGTTCCTCAGAGTCTCTGCTTGGGATGCCAGCAAAGGGCAATTACTGCCAGTTGCCAGGGTGTTTGGAACAACTTCACCTTGTAGTGGCTAAAGCAGCTTCTAGACTGAGACTAGGAGCTCCTAGACCCCTGGGGGAGTCATCAGAGGATGCAGATTTCCAGCTCTCACTCCATCTGAGCAGTCTCCTAAACCACCTCATCCTGCAAGAGGTTCCTGACCATTATGGGGGAATGGCAACATCCCCAATCATGTTAATTTCTGGCTGCTTAAAGCAAGTACCACATGACCCCAGCTATGGGCTGCACTGAGGGTCATGCAGGTCATTGGTTAACTCTCGATCATGATTACTGTTAGCTAGAGAGAAGAGCTGGCTGGGAATTTTCCATCTCGATTTTTGGCCGAAAATGCAGTTTCTGAACAATCCAGTTTTTTCATAGGAAATTTTCAATTTTCCCAAAGCTTTTTTTTTAAATATTTTCCATTTCGGAAAATGGAAAGAAAATATTTATGTTTCCGAAATGGAAAATATTTAAAAAAAAAGCTTTGGGAAAATTGAAAATTTCCTATGAAAAAACTGGATTGGAAGTTGGAAGTTGGAATATTTTGGTGTGTTGAACTGACTCCAAATGAAACATGTTTCATTTGGAGTCAGCTCAACAAATTTCGTTACCTATTGTGCTGCATTGCCTCATGGGAGTTGTAGTTTGGATTCCCATTCTCCCCTATGAAGTGGCCTCCCTGGACGACTACATCTCCCATGATACAGTACGGTCCCCTCTCCAGCCAAGCTGCATGGTGCATCATAAGAGTCATATGAGTGCAGATGCCTGGCCCTTAGAGAATGGGGACATCAGGTTCATGATACAACTCCCATGAGGCAACACACCACCACAGGGAAATGCAATTTAGCATTGACTTGACTTGAAGCATTTAGATTTGTGAATTTTGAAATGTTTGGGGTTTTTTTTTTAATCCAAACTGTCTAAATGCACTGGTTCGCCATTTCCAAATCAAAGTTTTTCAGCATTTTCATTTGGGAAAAATGTCAATAGTTCAACTTTTTGTCCCAATTCAGGATGAAAACAATCGCTAAAATACTGGAATTTCCCCTGGGATGGCAAATCCAATTTTTGCTTAGCTTTGCTCAAGACAATAAGCCAAGTTATTCCTATACTGTGTTACTCCATTGCCCATGAAGCAGGAGGAGGAAGAGAAAGACCAGCCACAACCCGTGCTCACAATACAGAGGATCCTGTAAGCACTACAGTATGGATTCAGCCATGCTGTGCAATCACCCTCTCTGCACTGGGACCTTGGGTTTCATGTCCAGTCCCCTAATCTCCTACACCTTTGGGGGCTTGTATGCAGCAAACACTCACCCCCACCACGCCAGCTCCTGCAGATCATTAGAAGTTAGCCTCCTTGGATCGGGCTTCTCAGGAGTACCCATGATAGCATTGATGCACCTTCCCTTTCTGGTTGCAATGGTGGGACAAATTCCTGGGTCCCAGAATTTGTTAAACCTGTAAGAAGCCTCTCTTGAAGCTTGAACCAGAACAAGCACAGAACTGAAACCCTTCAAACAAACTCATCAGGGATGGTTATAACTTTCTCCCTCAATGAGACGTGTAGGAAGTTATTCTCCTTGCTAATGATTCATTGGAAAGCCTCTGTGATGATGCAGGACAAAAAGCCTGACCAGCCAGTAATGAAGAACAATACATAGCGAGCAAGATCAGCCCTGAACTCCTTTCAGCAGCCTCTGAGGAGACAGCATCCTCCTGTATCATCAAAATCTCGCTCTATTGTATCCATGCAAATCACAGGCGCTGCTTGAAAGCTCGTGCCTTATCTGTTGGGCCAATAAAAAAGGTATTGGATTATTTTGGCCACTTAGCCAAACGAGAAGCTCTGAAGCCCATTCATTTACTTCCTACAATGCTCACCGCTCCCTGCTTCCACTCAAGGGGGGCGTATCTGTCAAGATTTCTCCTCACTCTCCTCTCAGAGGGCCAGCTCCAAGTCCACTTCAAGCCGAGGCAAGGTTTCCCATTGACGTGAATGGGTTTCAGCTCAGACTGATAAATCTTTATGGATACTTAAGCTGGTGACCATCTTTCTCCCTTAATGGGGCTACCTGTATGTAATCAAACCATAGGCCTTTTTTGTTTACAGAGCGTCTTTCAGTCAGAAGGATCTCAAAGCACAGCAGAGGCTGCAGCCAAATCACCTTAGGGCAGGATCCTGTCTGCTTTCCTATGCTCAGCAAAGTTTGAGCTTGACAAATAACCTGATGAGAACTTGCCAGCAAATGCCAGGAAGTTGTGTTGGTGATTCAGAAGGTGGTGCTCTTTGCACTGCCATTTTCCTGATAAGGTCCTGACTGCTAATTATTTATGTGGGTTCCATGACACCCCCTCTAAGGGTGTGTGGGGGTGTGTGTGTGTGAAGGGGTGTAGCCCTGGCACCCTGCCCAAGTGCCAATGCCTGGGATTACATGACGTTCTCACAATTCCCTCTGCAGCCAATATTCTCTCCTATCGCACTTACACTGTTCGACAGTATCCCAGAGGTGGCGGTGCTTCGGAACAGGGCATGGTGATTTAGATGGATAATTTGTGGAGCGACTTGCAATCCTTCATGATGAACGGCTCTATACAATGGTAATAACCATTCTTATTACGACCCAAAAGATGGTTGAGTACATCAGAAATGGCTGAATTCCTATGGAGCGCAATAAATTCTGTGTTTCCGGTGCCTCTCTTTTACTTTCTGTTATTTGAAATGATTCAAATCTATTTTAAATCCAGGCACTTTGGGGGATGGAATGGAGCAGCTGTGCTGTGCCAGTAACACTCAATACACAGTAATGTTTTGTGGGTTTGTTTGTTTTTTTAAGCACAACCAGCTAAGAATAACTTTATCCAGTTGGAAGTGCAGGGGGAATTCAGGTAAGCAGAATGCAATTAACCACGCTGGAAGTGTGCCATGTACAACAGATGTAGAAGTGCACCTTGGGAAAGCAAACAAACAAAAGCAACGGATACGTCAAACTCTCATCACCCTCTTCACAGTCCCATTCCGGTGCCCGCCCGTCTGAATGCTGAAGCAAATTAGCAGGGGGCTGTAGATGTTGGGTTGGGAGATGTGGACGGATGAATTAAGGCCCGGGTGAGGAGGGAAGGGGGAGATGCATTGAGTTACAAGACTGATTCCGCCAGAGGGAGGGAGAAGGATTTGGGATCTGCTGTCAGCCAATCAGCCCATCTGCTGAGATTTCCAAAGAGATGAAGGGAGTTAGGCACTGGAATTTGGGTGTCTAGCTCCCTTATGCTCCTTTGAAAAATCCCAGCCTATGTAGATACATATGTCAAGAGAGTGACTCCTTGATAGCTACATGGCTATCTCAGTCCTGGGTGATGCCGTGTGTTCCCCAAAATCCCCAAGACAGAACTGAGGTGCTGACTACACTTGAAACATGACAGTGGCACCACTGCAGTGCTTCAGTGTGGACACTTACAGCAGCGATGGGACAGGTTCGCCCATCAGCGTAGGTAACCCACCTCCCTGAGAGGCTGTCGCTGGGTCAGTGAAAGAATTCTCCCATTGACCTAGCGCTGTCTACACAGCGGGTCAGGATGGCTTAACTACATCTCTCAGAGGTGTGGATTTTTGCATGCTGATTGAACTTTGCAGTTATATAACTTTTCTAGCCCTCAGCCAGTGGAGCAAACCCCTAAAGGTCTGGAGTAACGCTGGTCCAGAGCTCGAATGTGGCTCTGCTTTCAAAGTTGGGAAATTCACAAACTTGCTTCGCAGTTTGGGGGGTTCTGGATCCCAGATTTTGCTTTGAGGCCCATCTTGGCTGGCTTCAGGTAAGCACCAGATGGTAGGATTTGCTTTAAAAAGTGAAGAGGGGTAGTAATATTATATGCAGACTAGCCAAACCCCTTTTGAGGCCCACTTGTTAAAAACGATCATTTGTATTTGCCCCTACAAGTCTGCACATGCAACTGCAGGTTCACAAGAACTCGAATAGCCCTGATGTAATCCGTGCATGCAACTCCCTTCTGCGCTTCCATGGCCTGCTTTGCTGGGGCTCTCTTTTCCTTTTCAAGGGATGCAATTTTTAATTTGAGGTATGGTAGAAATGGACCTGAACCAAACCCCACCTTCTGGCCACTCCCAAACTCTATGGAAGTTCAGATCTGGATCTAAAGAACATCTCCAGAGAGCTGTAAACGATGTAAAATAAGATTTGCCTCATATTCTCCTCCCCGGCTTCAAACCCTGCTGGAGTGTGAAACTTAAAATGATTCTCCAATTAGACCTACACTGGAAGGCATGCGGGGGGGGGTAGGGAAGAACTCTTCTCTCTCCTTTAATCATCTGACTTTCCCCACGCTGCCTTGTACCTCGATCGGCGATGTATTATAGAACAGGAGGTTTCACTCGTTCCAGATGTCAGAACTCACAATAATTGCAGCACCCACTTAAATTAGTGTCAAAAGCATTAAACTTTTTTAAGGAGGAGAGACACGGCACAGGCAGCTTTGTCTGGGAGATAGCTAGTCGCTGATTATCGCGGTTTGGCTAATGAAGACAAGCTGGCTTTGGCTTCTGATCCTAGCCTTACCCATGGGCCATGCAGCTATGCTGCTGAAACTGGCATTGTGCGCGCCTCTCTCCCTCACTCCTTGCCCCAGAAGCATGTGCAGCTGAGCCAAGGCCTCGTTTCAACTTAAAAATCACATTCCCAGCTAAGTGCTGCCATGGCAGATTCAAGCGTGCATTTGAAAGGCAGTTTCCCACTCCAGTGGCAAATTGCACTTGCATCAGCTCTAGGAGCAGGTCAGGAAAGAGGGTCCCCCCCTTAGCTGGGGTGCAGGTGGGGGAGGTTGAGAAAACAGAGCATTGCATGAGCCCAAAGGCTAAAACATAATTTTAAGTTGTTTTTCCGCCACTTTTAGTACACCCCACGAGTACTGGAGAGCAGTGCTGCCATGGCTACATTGTCATTTCTACTCTCGGTGACAGCTAGCGCAAGTATCCGTGGAATTCCAGCCCTCGCTCATCGTGTAGACACAGCCTCAGCCCAAACCTGGCCTCTCCCTTAGAACGAGCCTCAAATCAAACCTTGCGTGAGGTTCTGAAATCAGGGATTAAAGTAAGAGTGGAAGTTGGAGCGGAGGGGAGCACAGCACCCCCTCCACTGGCGTGGGTAAGCGTTGCTCCCTGACAGCACCTCCTCCTCCCAGAGTACCTCTTTCCTCTCTCAGGCTACTTTACCCACTGTCTGGAGTGTTCAGATCAGCTGTTTCCTGGCTCTCAGCTGCCAGGCGGGGGGATCATGATAAAGATTGCTCTCACGGGCTGTCTGGATGTGGAAACCCCAAGAATAAGCTCTTTGGGGCAGGGGCCATCTCGCTATTCTGTGTCTGTGCAGCACCCAGCACAATGGGAGGCTGGTCCATGACAGGGGCTCTGAGGTGCTACCCCAGTACAAATCGTTACATCATAATAATCTCTGCTCTGGTACATTTTCTGGCCCAATTTTGCAAATCCCAGGGTTACCTGTAAGTTTCATGGAGCACCCAAACTGCTGGCCACGTCCCAGCAGGGGTGCTGAGGAGTTTTGCCTGGGGCTGCGAGGACAGAGTAGAAGACTGGAGGGAGTCCTGGATTTGGCTCCCCCCGGGTTTGCTTTCCTCATCTCCTCCCTGCATTTCGGAAGCTGCCCCATTCTCCATGTTCACCTCCCGCCGGGATGGGAGAGCAGTTTGCCCCCACCCCCTCGCCTGATCCTTTCCCACTGTCAGTGAAATAAGCATCACTCCCTCTCTGCCTGACACATGCGGACAGAGCGGGGAGCCAAGTTCTGATCGGGGGCTATTCCAGTGTCAAACAGAGCAAAGAACAGTCCCCTTGAAGGAGGACGGACGGAGCAGTGGTTAGGACATTGGTCTCGGATCAGGAGACCCAGGTTAAATTCCCTACTAGGCCACAGACTCCGTGTGTGAACCTCACCAAGCCACTTATGGTATGTCTACACTGCAATCAGAGATGTGACCGCAGCATGTATAGGGGTACCCAAACTGGCTTTTATCTAACTAGCACGAGTACCAATAGCAACAAAGCTATGGCAGCATGGCCTACCCGCTCCACTGCATATCCAGGGTCCCAGGTGGGCTTGTATAGCCCAGGCTCTGGCAACGTAGCCCCTTGTTATCGGAGCTAGCTAGATCAAAGCCAGCTGAGGTATGTCGCAGGTGCTGCAGTCACACCTCTGACTGCAGTGTGGGCAGATCCTTAGCCTCCCCGTGCCTCATTTTCCCATCTGTAAAATGGGAATAGTTGCACTTCCTCATCTCACATGAGGATCAACAGTAAAGACTGTGAAGTGCTCAGATATTGTGGTGCTGAGTGCCTCAGGGAGCGATAGAGACTGCTGTCTGGATCTCCCACCCTGGCTGTGGGCTCCTGAAGGGAGAGTGGGGCAAGTGGAGATTGCCCGAGCAGCCGGGGAAGTGGCAAGAGATTAGAGGAGGCTGGTGTTGGAGCAGACAAAGTCTTGACTAAAGGACAATCTCTCTTCCGTTGGGAACCTTGCCCTAGCAAGCCGCAGTGATTCGGGGATACAGGGCATGAGTCTGAGAAGCAGCCTTGTTTCTGCAGGTGGAGTTTTGCCCTTGCGTTTAATTACAGGTGCGGAAGGTGCAGAGCCCTGCAGCATCTATCTATTTGAGCCCCACCTGCAAGCCAGGGAGTCCGACGATCAAGTGCTGCGAGTCGTGCCCACGGTTAATTACGCCGGCAGAACCTGAGTCCAGGCTGGGGAAATTGGAATGACACCACACAAGCAGAACGATCCCAGAGCTTCCCATGAGACCTCAGCTCCCCTTCAACCAGAGTGACACCGACGGGTAGCTGTGAGGCCTGACAAACAGATGGAGAGGGGGAATCACAGGGCTTGTTAGCATCCCAGCCACATGGGGGATTTTAGAGCCAGCCTTTGAACGGTGACATATCTGACGCTGGCTCTGTCAGAGAGCCTGCGAGGGTTGCACCTGTCACATCTTATTTCCTCACCTTCCCGCAGAAGGGGAAATTTTTGCTAAAGGCTTCCGGCACCACGGGAAGACACCTCCCTCCTTCTCTTATGAGAAGAGGAGTTAGGGAGCCCCTGTGCGGTGACGCTAAGGACCAAAGGCTTCTAGGCACTTTGTCAGTCAGAGAGCGCACCTCCCGGTCGGTCTGTGTCCAGCAGCCTCAGCAATGAAACCCCTGTACATTCATTACAGCCAAGTCCTGCCTCTAAGGTCTCTCAGCTGAACACTGTAAATGCATTTCAACAAGCCATCCATGCCCTGCTCGTAGTAATTAAAGCCCATTGCTGGGCCCAGACAGGTCCCACTGGGGATGGCTACACAGCAGCTGAGGGAGCAAGCCTCCAAGCCTATGTCAACAGACTCAGGGATATTGCAGCACCGGCAGAGGCTTGGGCTAGCCACTTGAGCTCAGACCCAGGAGTAGGGTGGGCTGGACCTCATGTGGCCACCCTGAGCTGCAGCCACAGCCTAGATGTCCACCCTGCCATTTTAAGCACACTAGCCCGAGCCCCGCTAGTGTGAGTCTGTCCACCTGGGCTGGGAGGCTCATGCTCAGGTGCAGTGTAGACATACCCAATGAATCCCAGAGAGATGGCCCAGCCTGCCATGCCCTGCTACTGGCAGAAACCTCTCCTGATTCCCTTATTAGAGCTCCTTCCATAAGCCCCAAAGCTCTCATGAAACCCTTTGCTTCCTTAGGGTTAACGAGGCTAAAAAGGGGAAGTGGGGTGATGCTGCCCATTAGAGGTAACTCTACTACAAGAGAAAAAGACTCTCTTTGGCATGAGCTACCTGCCAGCATGGGGTTTGCATGCTTAATAGTGATGGATAGATAGATGGTTGGAATGGATGAACAGAGAGAGGGCTATGTATAGGGAGACAGACAAATGGGCTAATGCATGAGGAGACAGACAGGCAAATGGACTGGGTATGCATGAGGAGACAGATGGACAGGAGGTAATGCATGAGGAGACAGAGAGACAAATGGACAGGAGATAATGCATGAGGATACAGACAGACAGATGGATGGGGGGTATGTGTGAGAAGACAGATTCTAAGCTCCTTGCCCCACTCTCTTGAAGGAAAGGTGCATAACTCCAATGGGAACAACAGCGCCAAGTGCCACTGGTGGGGTGGGGAGGGTCGGAGGAGATGAAATATCACAATCAAGATTAAACAACTACAAAGCATTTCCCAGGCTGCTCCCCACCCTGGAGGGCCGCCAGGCCAGGATGGCCCCTTGCATGCACGTTTCATATGGGCAGGAATTTCTGATGAGTGGCACAGGCTTTAAAAACAAACAAACATTGCCAAGGAAGAACCTATCAAATATTAAAGGAATCAAACGCCTTCTGTCAACGAGGAGGGCATGGAAACTGCTCCCAGAAGTACGAGGCCGTCAACTTCTCTGATCAGCTCAGCTTCAAACAGCTTGTCAGCTGGATGTTCATGCTTCCCAGGTCCCTAACCCCTATGCAGTTCCCACCTACCCTACCCCCAGCCCTTGTCTTGGACCAGATGCTTAGCTGGGGTAAAGAAGCTTAGCACAACTTACATCCGCTGAGGATCAGGTTCCTCATTGCTTATTCAGGCTCAGTGTAAAGGGAAAAATGGCTGATGGCTGACAGAGGAGGAAAGAACCCGGCTCATCTGGGACCGAGGGGGAGACATCAGAACCTGGAGTGGGGGAGGAAGGCTGGCAGTTCTGGGATCACCACAATATATGCTATTGGCAAGGACAATGCAGGACTGCACTGACCCAGAAGTAAACTGCAAATGTACCTAAGCTAGAGGCAAGCCACACACCAGCTAGGGCAATGAACTAGGTTAATCTCCGTGCTGCAGAAAGCAGCAACAGTGGAGAAAGCAGTGCCCTTCCTTCTGACCTAGTTTTAAACCAGTGGCCCTTGCTCCTTGAAGGGGCATTGTATTATCACAGGTGGCTGTGCATGTACTGGGGCAGGCTGTTTAAATACGGGAGAGTCAGGGACCCGAGTTCTATCCCCAGCGGTGCTACCATCTTCTCTTGTGACCTTGGGCAAGTCACTTAACCCCTCTCTGTGCTTGAGCTGTCTCATCATTAAATGATATTAATGCTTACCTAGTCCCATAGGGTGTTAGGAGGCTGCAACAGTGAATGGAAAGTATTTTGGGATCTTTGGGTGGAGTCACAGAACTCCAAAGCCCTTTTAAAATGCAGATTCTTGCTCTCTATGTTAAGCATCCCATGGTACTTTTAACAAGGATAGAGGCGGTAGCCTTGTCACTATGGCTTAATTCCAACTTGGCTAATTGTATGCTGCCTATCTTAAATTCCCCCCGCACTTTCCACTGGATGCAGGGTTCTTCTTCGCTTCCTGTCCTGCATTGGTTGGGTAGTATTGCCGTGGCCCATCAAACAGCTGCTGTGTTCCACCCCAGAGCTGGCTGCACTGCAATAGTGGGTAGAGGGATTCTGTCTGCATTCTGTGTTTAGCAATAAAAGAGAGTCACTGGGCAATGAGAGATCATAGAATATCAGGGTTGGAAGGGACCTCAGGAGGTCATCTAGTCCAAGCCCTTGCTCAAAGCAGGACCAATCCCAAACCTGTCTTGTCCTGCTTTTCCCAGAAATTCTTCCCACTCCCCATGTCAGAGCTCCACCCTTGAACTCAGTTCTGAAAAGGGTTTTGGGTGCTTCTTGGATAAAAGCACTATACATGTAAGCTCCTTCCTTGATTGGTGCAATGGAGGCTTGGAATTAGCCACCTCAGAGCTAGGAGGGGTAATTGCCTTTTCTCATATTGCAAGTCAGGATCATGGGACCTCACAGCTCCTAGCACAGTGTTAGGTCACAACCTGCTTTATATAGTGATACAGATGGTGCATGAAGAGAGATTCATCCACCTTTTTAACACACCAACATGGAACGCACATGACCATTTATCAGCCACGGCTGACCCAGCTGATACCGTGTACCCACCGCTGTAGCAAGCACTGACCTGAAAAGAAAGGCAAGCAAACCCCAGTGAAATTCAGAGAGACTTACTTTAGCCCAGGAGATTAATGTACCAGCCCATCGACTCAAGAGACCGGCCTTTGCGTATGGATTAAGCAGTAAGTAAAAATCACTTTGGTTCACTGCAGCCTGTCCATGGTGGAGGTTTGCCAGACTCCCTCCACTGCTTTTGCTGCAGAGGGTAGTTTCTGCTCAGAAACAGCCCAAGATTGGAAGAGCTGGGTTTCTGCTGGCCAGGACTGAGGCGTTATGGCACAGGTCTGTGGGGAGATCGCTGGGGGCTTGGGACTGGCAGTGCAGTGTCAGGACTGAGGTGGATTAGCAGAGCCCTGGTGGGGCCTAGGATTACCACAGCAGCTCAGGACTGAAGTGGATTTGCAGAGTGCCAGGACTGTAACAACACAGATGTGCCAGTCAGGCCCATTGGGCATTGGCAAAGCTGCACAGAGGGGGCTCCACAAATAGGGAGCACTGGTAGGGGGGAATACTCGTTCATGCCTTTACCCGGGAGAAGTACTGATGCTAATGCAGACATTTCTACTCTATTCTGCTCAGCCTGCTTCTCTATTTCATATCCAATGCAGACCCTCTCCCCCCAGGGCTTCTCTTTGCTCATCCTCTGTAACACACCAGCAAAGCACTTCAGTGGTCTCCAGCACCTCTCCCCAAACCCTTACCACTCTCATTTGCTTGGATGCCTACAGTAAACGTGGTACTGCCAGACCACTGGTGCACTGAGATCCCTGCCTAGCATGCTGCCCAATCTTTGTCTCACTGTTTCCTTGTGCTCTGCCAGTATCTCTTGTCTTAGAGACTATAAACCTTTTGGGGTGGAGTGTTTCTGTTCTGGTTTGTACAGCGCCTAGCACAATGAAGGTCCTGGTCCATGGTAGGGGCACCTAGGTGCTACAATAATGCAGATAATTCAGAGCATGCTAATAATAATAATCATAATAATAATAACAACCACCTAACTGCTAAATGACATCATGCTGACTAACAGAGCTTTCTGCATAAATAAATAGCCACAGCACTGTCAACGGAGCGAACAGATCAGCCAAACAGGTAGTTAGGAGAGGAAAGTACAATCCCCATTTAAACGTGCACCATGCAACTTGCTTACAAGTACCATTTCCCGCATCTCTGCACAATGGAATTGAACTCCAGGACCCCGGACAGCTCTGCTCCTTCTCTGCCTAATATTAATGCAAAGGTTATTGATTCTACATACATGGCAAGGGGCAGCTAGATGCCCCGGCCTTCTGACCTAGCTCTGACCATCTAACCCTCTCTCACACTGGGGGAAAGTAAGCCAGCCTTATTTACCAGCCTTGTATTAATCAGCCCCAGCCACCTCTCTGAATGCCACCCAGCTTTTAGAGAAATTGCCTTGCTCCCAGGCAGGTGTGACTGCCTGGTTCTTTCCTTTCATTAAGTCCCTCCCTCCTCCTCTCCTGAGGACTGGCACGTGCTCTGAGCAGCTCAGCCTTACGGGGATGGGGGTGGGGGGTTGACCTTTGTGACCATGTGCAGTGCGTCTCATCAGCACACTAATCCCCGTGTCTGAAGAGCAAACATTCCATTTGGGATCCTGGCCAGGCGGTCCGAGCAGGATTATCCAGGGAGCTCAAACCACAGCTATTTTATCTGGGGGAGAGAGAAGGATGTGGAGGGAGGTTTGCTGAAGGCTGGTGCAATGGCTTTGTGGACTGGATGACTCTCTAGAGGCCTAGGCATCTCCATGGGTTAAATGTCCCACACTTAAGGGCTGGGTGAAAGCTTCAGTGGTCTACTGGGGGGTGCCCTTAGCCCTCTGGAAACGGGGCTCATACTTCTCTTCTGGGTCAGAGCGCCCCCAGCTGGACTCAAATCTGTAAACTGCTCCTCACCTCCAGCTGAATGCGACTCGGAAGCCTCCCCTGCCTCAGCAGGATTCGGACTGACCCAGCTGAATCCAGAGCAGATGCTGAACACATTTAGTGGCCCTGACCCACCGGGCCAGGCCGTGCTCTCTCAGGTTCACTGGTGTAACTCTATTTGCATTCCTTGGCATTACTGTGGATTTACCGCACTGTACGAGCTGAGGCTGGCCCCCCAATAGCCAGAGCACAACAGAAAGACCCAGGGTAAGACAGGGTACCCCTGCCCAAACTGCAACATTACTCAGGAAGTCAGTTTAGTCTGGGCCCAATACTCAGTACTGCCAACCTTGACCACTTCCCACTCCCAACTGAACAAGCTAATTATAGGGGTTCGCTCCCAACTAGGGCAATGCATGTGGCTGAGGAAGACAGATGGAAAGACTCAATGTCTAAAGAAACCAAAGGCTCACAAGGGCTAACAGGCCTGTGCAGATCTGCTTTTAAATCAGAGGTTAAAATGACGCAGAAGAGCTTGCTTCCTTCCCTGTTTATTCTGGGGAAGGGAAACTGGCTGGCCTGAAGAACACAGGTAAATCAGCTTCAATAAGGCAACATTTCGGAACTTGGGAGCTAAATTTTGCAGCTGGTTCTTATCTCTATAGTGGTCCAAAGAAAACCCAGTCACCAAGCACCCTCAATCTTTGGGGGAGAGGGGATGCACATACAAATAGACCCAAACTCTGAGAAAGGCTGGATTCAAATTCTGCAGCTGGAGTCTATCACTAGTGACATTATATATTTGGTTCTGATACTTCAGTTCAATCAGCCCTAGGTTTTGCTTTGTCTTCTAGTTTTCAACCCAAAATCCAGGGCCCTTTTAAATCTGCTAAGGTTTGCCTGGTTTGAGTCTGAAGCCACAAGAAACCAATGAGTTTTGCGTGGCATCCACACAGCATGCTCAACTGGCCCCAGGTCACACAAAGTTTCAAGAAACTTTCACTGAGTATGGCACAAGTTTGAGGTTTGTGTAACTATCCCTGTTATGGATAGTCAGTGGGGATCGATCTCAGGACTCGAAGCACAAAATCACCGGCCATTGCCACTTGTCCTAAAGAAGTGATTCCATGCATTAGTGGCAGAAGTAGGCTACTATTCTCTACATGGACCAGTCAGAAGCAGGGGATGTGATACACATAGCCAGAATGTTTTACATTTGTCATGAAACCCACTTCCCCTGGTTTGGATTTTATTCTGAAAAGGTGTCACTTGGCTCTAGGACTGCTGGCCCATTAACACAAAGTTCACTTAGTTTCACATTAATTCAGGTAACTTCTTGCAGGGATTCACCCCAGCGCATCCCAGCAGACACCTGAAGCTGTGACATTGGCACTATCTTATCCCTCTCTTGAGAATGCCAAACTTGAAGGTGAGCCTAAGACTGAACGCTCAGATCTGGGTCTCAGCTTACCCCATAGCTTGCCTTGTTTGGTTTGACCCCATCTCTAGCTGTCATAAGACTCTGACCCTCTCTGTGCTGATACACATAAGTCCATCCCCCAGATCCCTGAGTCTCTCTCATTTCATCCACCCATTCAGGTTCTTGCCATTGCATCTGTTAGCTGTACTTCAGCCCCGTTTGCAATGCAAGCATCCAGCTGCAGCCTCTCCCCTCCCACAAAGCAGCTCCCTCATTCACAGGAAACTTCAATAACAGCTAAATACCTCCTCACCTCCCTCTCTGAGCCAGAGAGGTTCCCACTTCAGCTCCAACTTGCATGATAAAGTGGTATTGGATTGGACCAGCCACCCCCAGCTCACCCCTCGGCCTCTGCCCACGCGGCAGCCTCTTAGTACAGCAGCAAATTGCTAATGGAAAAGCGGTGAGTCACAAAAATGAGATGGCTTTTCCCATAAAAAACAACTTTGCACTAGTTCGGCCAGGCCTGTGCCACATGGCGGCAGGTTCTGTTCAGCAGCCCCGCGAGCAGCAACCACAGGGACTGCTCCCCAGAGAGCTCGCTCTGTAACTATTTAAGTGCATTAAAAATTCATCTGCCCTGAGAACAAACACACAAGATCTCATGGCCCCTGGAGATGCCTTGGGAATGTGCAGTTTCATGTTTTGTTGCTCTCTGCTGGAAAATTGGCAAGAACAAGGTGCAGGAAGGGGAAACAGAGCTTGGGCTTAGGGTATATATATGTTGGGGGGGGGAAAGAGATGTGATGGCACATTAAACCCCGTTCATCACAGCCACAACTGTCCACTCACGTCCATAGTCTCAGCATCCTATCCCCCTATCAAATCAGCGAACCTGCAAGGGTTAGCACTTCAGAGATCTTGTTACATCACTGTGTTGCTCTCTATCAACACAGAACAGAGGAATGCAGAGGGCCAGAGAAGATATGAATGGCCTCACTGGGTCAGACCAATGGTCCATCTAGCCCAGTGGTTCTCAACCAGGGGTACACATACCCCTGGGGGCATGCAGAGGTCTCATCGACGCATCTAGAGATTTTCCTAGTTTTACAACAGGCTATATAAGAAGCACTAGCAAAGTCAGTCATACAGACAATGACTTGTTTATTCTCCTCTCAATACTATACATTGAAATGTAAGTACAGTATTTATATTGCAATCGATTTAGTTTATAATTATATGGTCAAAATAAGTAACTTTTCAGTACGAGTGTGCTGTGACATGTTTTTATTTTTATGTCCGATTTTGTAAGCAAGTAGTTTTTAGGTGCAGTGAAACTTGGGGGGTAAACAAGACAAATCAGACTCCTGAAAGGGGTACAGTATCCTGGAAAAGTTGAGAGACACTGCTATAGCCCAATATCCCGTCTTCTGACACTGGCCAATGCCAGATGCTTCGGAGGGAAGGAACAGAACAGAGCCATTATCGAGTGATCAGTTCTCCCGAAGATTTACCTCTTCCCCTAGTCCAATTCTGAACGCTGACCCAGTGTGAGTCCAGTGTCTTGTCCAGCCCCACATTATATCAGAGGGGAAGACAGAGCAAAAGCACGAGACCAATATAAATCGGCCCCCTCTCTTGTCTTGTTGGTGTCCATCCTAGGACTGTAAGAGCCTTAGCGCTGAGAGTCTTTCCATTTGTGTTTCAGAGTAGCAGCCATGTTAGTCTGTATTCGCAAAAAGAAAAGGAGGACTTGTGGCACCTTAGAGACTAACCAATTTATTTGAGCATAAGCTTTCGTGAGCTACAGCTCACTTCATCGGAGGTAGCTCACGAAAGCTTATGCTCAAATAAATTGGTAGTCTCTAAGGTGCCACAAGTACTCCATTTGTGTTGTATATGGCCCTGGGTCCATCCTCTGAGCTCAGTAATACTGAGATTAGCTGTAACTGGGTCTAGAACAGAGATGGTGAAAGAACAAGGGAAAATATTCACATAATGTTCCCCCCCCCCAATTTTTAGGCAAAAATTCAAAAATGTGTCAAAATATCAAAAATCAGAACATTTCAACCAGCTTCGGTCATGAGGAAGTTGCCACTAAGCCAAACACCAGCACCCATGGCAGGGAGTGGGGAAGACGAGTAATTTATGGGGCAGCATGGTCCACTGGATTCGTTACTGGGTCAAAAGCCAGGAATACCTGGGTCCTAGCCTCAGCTCTGCCAATAACATGGGCAAGAGGCATCTCTCTCTCTCTCTCTTTTCCCCTCTGCCCATCTCATCTATTCACACTGTAAGCAGGGAGATGTGGACATATCTGGACGGTGTCTTTCTCTGTTTACGTACAGCACCTTGCACAATGGGGCCCTGGATCTACCATAACATATATACCATGCTGGGCAGGAGAGGAATGTCTGCTATATCTACCATTCCCAAACAACATGCAGCCCTAAAGATGCAGGGGAAAGGGGGATGGAGTTATTGAGGAAACCCCATCTGGCTTTGCTGTGGAGTAAAGCCAAGATTTGGACTAAGGACTGCAGGGAACACCAAGTATCAACTCACCTAAGGTGACATCTACCCTTGGGCAGAGGGCTAGCGTGAGGGCAGTGCACCACTTCAGACCTCTACATAGGACTTACCAGGTGCATTGATCTTGTGCTAGGCAATTGTCAACCCCAGGGCAGCTTTTATTTAAAATCTGCTACGCTCTAATTTAAGACAAGCAAGCCCTGGATTCCCAGGGTCCTATGGAAATCAAGACAAGGCCCCTCTTCCTGTGTACAGTCTATTTTGACTTGTTCCACCGTGCAGAGCTATCTTCTCTGTAATCGAGGGAGTGTTAATGCGCTAATGCAGGTAAATTGTAATTAATTTCCCTCTAATTGATGCGTGGGAATATCCAGGACCCTCATTCTCCTGCCTTCAATTCCTTTATAAAATATCTGATTTGACAGGTTAATTTGAAAGTAAAAGTGAGGTTCTTTACAGCAATCCAAGCAGAAGCCCTGGAATGCAGCCTGCTGCCTAGTTGTGTGGTGCATAATAAGAAAGGTTGAAGTTAGGTTCGGGTCTTTTTCTTGCATCCTTTTTTAAAAATTAATTAATTCATTTAGTTTCCCACTAATTTAATTTTTTTCTCTTCCCCCAGCTTTGGAGGATAATAAAAGCTTCATTTCACAGTCCAGGGAATTTGGCAACAAAAGGTGAGGGCGAGCCAAAGAAGACTGATGGCGGGTGGCAGGTTTCCTTCCGGCTAGTGTGGCTTACATGATACCTGGAGGGCTGTCGGAAATGCTGAGCCAGAAGAGGGCACTCTGAGATGGGACAGCATTTCTTTAGGGAGTGCTGTGGCATTAAGGGGTGTTGTCATCAAGGTGACACTGACACCCATAAATGCTAACCCGGGTCATCAATTGTCCTCTCTGCTCCAACATACGAACGGCCATACCGGGACAGACCAAAGGTCCAGATGGCCCAATATCCTGTCTTCCGACAGTGAACAGCACCAGCTGCTTCAGAGGGAGCGAACAGAACAGGGCAATTATCGAGTGATCCATCCCCTGTCATCCAGTCCCAGCATCTGGCAGTCAGAGACTTAGGGACACCCAGAGCACAGGGCTGCATCTCTGACCACCTTGGCTAACGGCCATTGATGGACTGATCCTCCAAGAGCGTATCTAATTCTTTTTTGAAGCCAGTTATACTTTTGGCCTTCACAACATTACATAGGGGGGAAGCAATGTGTATGCATGTGTGACAGTTAGATCTCATTTTCAAAGGTGCTGTAGACATCCTCCTCCCATTAGCTTCACTGGAATTGGTGGGTGCTCTGTAACTCTGACAATCAGATTAATAGAATGGATACGTAGTAGTTTGCTCAGTGCATAGGGCACTGCAATGGAGGTCAGAAGCATTGTGATCTATTACTAGTCTTGCCAATGGCCTGTTGGGGTACTTTGAACAAGTCATTCCCCCTCCCTTTGCCTCAGTTTCCCAAATGCAAAATGACCTGATACTGGTGCCCCACGGTAAAGCACTGCAAAGTGCTATGTAAGAGGTAGGTATCATTACAAATACAGAGATAGATAGTCATCTTCCTCTTGGTCTTAACTCTGATAGTCATCCCAGTCATTTATTTGCCTATGCACATGGCAACTCATAACCATTGCTGTTCCTTATAGATCCCTTGGAACTTCATGCAAAATTTAACTACGGTCATGGCCAAATTCCTATTGGGTTAATTCCATTCTGCCTCCCCAAATGGTCTCTGCTGTTTCAGTCGAACACAGCACTTGTCATTAGAGCTGGATGGGAAATGAGTATTCCTGTTGCATGAAAATTCTCCAGGTATCAAAAAATGTTGCCTTCCCAACTTGGGAAGAAAAGTCACAATCTCAAAAAGTGTCACAAATCCAAAATCTGGACAAACAATTCTGTTCGGGTCAATCAAAACATTTCATTTTGATTTCAATCATTTTAATATTTACATTTTTTGAACTATAACTTACATTTTGAAACAAGAAGTCATTTTGAACCAGAATACTCACACATTTTGCTTCAAAAATATTGCAACAAAACATTCATACTACTTCGCCTTGGTTTTCCAAAAAGTTTTTGAGTAAAAAAAATATTTAATCAAAACCAACCCATTCCCATGAAAAGTTTTGGTTTTGACGAATCAGTATTTTCCAGTGAAAAAAATGTGTCAATAATTCCCAATTAGCTGTACTCTTCCCCCTTTGTCCTAAATCCAATTTCTCAGAGGACATAAGAATGGCCATACTGGGTCAGACCAAAAGTCCATCTAGCCCAGTATCCTGTCTTCTGACCAATGCCACGTGCTTCAGAGGGAATAAACAGAACAGGTCATCATCAAGTGATCCATCCCCTGTTGCTCATTCCCAGCTTCTGGCAAACAGAGGGTAGGGACACCATCCCTGCCCATCCTGGCTAATAGCCATTGATGGACCTATCCTCCATGAAACTTATCTAGTTCTTTTTTGAACCATGTTATAGTCTTGGCCTTCACAACATCCTCTGGCAAAGAGTTCCACAAGTTGACTCTGTGTTGTGTGAAGAAATACTTCCTTCTTTTGTTTTAAACCTGCTGCCTGTTAATTTCATTTGGTGACCTCTAGTTCTTGTGTTATGAGAAGGAGTAAGTAACACTTCCTTATTTACCTTTTCCACACCCGTCATGATTTTATAGAACCCTATCGTATCTCCCCTTAGTCGTCTCTTTTCTAAGCTGAAAAGTCCAGTCTTATTAATCTCTCCTCATATGGAAGCTGTTCCATTCCCCTAATAATTTTTGTCACCCTTTTCTGAACCTTTTCCAGTTCCAATATATCTTTTTTGAGATGGGGTGACCACATCTGCACGCAGTGTTCCAGATGCGGGCGTGCCATTGATTTATATAGAGGCAATATGATATTTTCTGTCTTATCTATCCCTTTCTTAAGGATCCCCAACATTCTGTTATCTTTTTGATTGCCACTGTACATTGAGTGGATGTTTTCAGAGAACTCTCCACAATGACTCCGAGATCTCTTTCAGCTACTTTGGTCCCCATCATTTTATATGTATAGTTGGGATTATGTTTTCCAATATGCATTACTTTGCATTTATCAACATTGAATTTCATCTGCCATTTTTTTGCCCAGTCACCCAGTTTTGTGAGATCCCTTTGGAACTCTTCGCAGTCTGCATGGGACTTAACTATCTTGAGTTGTTTTGTATCATCTGCAAATTTTGCCATCTCACTGTTTACCCCTTTTTCCAGATCATGTACGACTATGTTGAATAGGACTGGGCCCAGCAGAGATCCCTGCTCTCCTACTTAATAGCTCACTAGCCACAATCACCAGCGATATACTGAACACTGCTTTTAGTTTTGGCTTTGAATCTCTCTGAAATTCCACAGTTCTCCACCCCCAACAGCTCATTATACTGATACTCCTGAATTTTGGCACAAGAGTCCCATGACGAGCATGCTAAAAGCTACGGGGTTGGCAGAGAGAAAGAATTGATTATGCCTAAACATTTGCTGAGGGTATTCTACAGGGTACCTGATTGCGAATCTTCTACCTAGCTTCTTGGCAGACGTTCACATTGAAATTTGCTGGGAATATTTATTAGAAGCAAAACCAGAATAGAAAAGCATATGGGACTGTTGTCCTTCCAGAAGCAACACTGAGGCAGTTAAAGCATTTGCCTTTGTCCAAGGTATTTGGTGCGGTTCCTTCAGTGGCAATCTGTGGGCAGATGTGATTGCAAATTAAAATATCCTTTAATATCAGTTTCCTGCTGATTTCACTGAATGGTGTTCAGCATAATTTGAATAATTCATGGTCATTTTCGCCTGCCTCTTTCTAACATTTTCTTTTCCTGCTGGCTACAAGCTGCCCTTTTCACCCATGGTGAAGAATGTGGTGAATGGGGCTGGCAATTCAAAAGGGAGTCTTTTGGCATTCTGTTAGGAAATGCTAAGGATACAAGGAACTGGATGGATCCAGGAAATGGGCTAAAGGTACCTCATTTCAGCGCTAGAGTCACTGGTTTGAGTCCTGTCCACATCTGTAATGATTGAAAGTTTTTAACCATCTGGTGCCCTACAACTTGAAATATGAGCCTGTAGTCTCTATTCAAGGAGCCAAAGGAGCTCATTTCAAGGAGCCAAAGAACAAATAACAGCAACACAATTGTCCCTAATTGCCACTTCTGTGCTAACAATCTTGCCTTTGTTTTCTGCAAACATTCTTTCTTGCTCACCCAAATGCAACGAAGCACATTGCTGAGGTTTATTCCACAAGACTTTGCTTTGTTGTTTTCACCATGCTCTGCCATTGCTCTCGGTGGTGGTGAGCTCACCTAACCCCATCAAGTAGTGGTAGGGAAGGAAAAAGCAGGTGCCCCTGTGAATAACACAGTCAGAAAGGACTGGAATGTCCTAAGATTAATCATCTTCAGATTCCTAACCAGCGCATGGTGGGAGAGGACTTTGTGAGTTCAGGGAATACTCATGCAGTGCAAACTTGACCAATAAAGGTGAGTGTTACATGTCATGATGTAAGGAGCTCCTAGTCATCTGAGAGACAACTAGGATGTCCCCAGGATGAGGGGAAGCTGTCTTTGGAAGAGATACCTACCCAGGAGCCTGTTGCTAAGCTCATTGAAAGACTCCCACTAACTTCAGTGGGTTTCGGATCTGGTTGTAGCTGCACCCAATTCTCGTTTACGCTAGTGGTTGCTCATGTTTTCCTAGAAATCAAAACCCATTCCCAAACTGAATGGTCCAGTTTACCAGCCGAAACGTTGCACAGCCCTATCTGACCATCAGCAGCTGAGGAAGCCCTGGGCAGCCCCTGAGCTCTGCTTCTGCACTGAAACCAGTGAACAAATTTGATAGAACTGAAGGACACGAATTAGAAATAGAAAAACCATGAAAGTAAAGGGCTTTCCAAAAGCTGTCCAGAAAACAGGGCCAACCTGGGATTGCAGACCTTTATAATTTGGGAAAAACAGATTCTCTCTCCCCTCTAAACCAAAAGGTGGCAAAGACCTGTACCCTCTTGCACTGGAGGAAGGAACAAAACAATCAAGCCTTTCCTGAGCCCCCGCGGGATGCAGCAGGGACCTAGTTCTCACTGTTACTGCATGAGGCTCTCGCTCCTCTTGCTGCCTCTCATAAAGGGAAGAGATAGCAGCCGTCAATTTATAGTGGGGAAAAAATGGTTTTTTATCTACTTGAGGAGTTTTTATTATTGCCAGCCATTGCAGTAATATTTGCTTTGATTACCAGATTAATCACCAGATTGCAGAGCCCATTAGATGTAATCGAGTCGGACAGTTTCAGATGTTCTTTCCAGGAGCACGCACTGTCTCTCTCCTGTCTTCTCTTTCCTTCTTCCTATCTCTCCTGCCTTCCCTCAGCTGATGGGGGAAACAAGCCAGCTCCCTCCCAGGGAAGGAGGGTGGGAGTGTTCAGCCTCTCTCTCTGGGCTGACCTGGGATTAGATTGGGTTTTATGCACCAGCGGGTCAGTCAAAAGGGGTGTGGATGGGCTGGGCAGCAGCTGGGGCCTCCTCTTCATCTTGGGAGCTCCCACAGATCTCCTACCCTAGCGCCTTTTGTAGCACCTTTGAAAAGGCTGCCTGGTGGCTCCCCGCCCCCTGCCAGCTCTGCCGCCCAGGGGAGAGTCACAGCCTCACCCTAATGCTACCCCTCCTCACCCTTCTTCAGGCACGAGGAGGGAGCAGGGACCACTCTCCCAAGAGGGATTCTGAGCAGCCCCTGTGCAAAGGAGGATGGTGGAAGGGCCTTGCATCTGGCATCTTCTCTCCCCTCCCACCCCCGCACACTGCATTATTGAATCCGTGCAAGGGCTGGTCAGAATGACCCTTTGTTTTCACTGTTTAAACGTGTCCAGGTCAATGTTGGGTACTTGTGTGGATCTGGGCCAACGGGTGGCCAGGTGGGGACGGTGAGCAGTAAAGAAGCAAAATGGGTTGGAGGAAGAGCACCTTAGAAAAAGCATCTTCCAACAGCAGCATGGTATGGAGATTGGGGGCGGGGGGGAAAGAAACTGCCCTGAGCTGGCTGGGTTAGGTTTAGGTTCCCTAGCTCAGTGTGTGAGTCCCCATGAAGCACATGGGATGGAAATAGGTATGCAAAAGTATTAAACAGAACCCAAACATTTCAGGACCTCCAGAAGGATCCAGGAATCAGAGTGAGATCTCACCAGGAATACGGCATACAATGCTGGTCACGCACGCTCAAGAAAGAAAGATGAATTGGACATGGTGCAGAGAAGAGCCTCTAGGATGATCAGGAGAATGGAAACCCTCTCTTAGAGAGGAGACAAAAAGATCTTGGCTGATTTAGCCCAGCAAAATGAAGGTTGAGAGGAGCTCTGGTTACTCTCTATAAATTGGGGTGGGGGGAATCACCAGGGAGGGAGAAGAGCTGTTTAAGCTAGAAGAAAACAGACTGCACAAAAACAAATGGAAATAAACTGAGGCAAGCAATTGGAAGATTTCTCAGAGGACGTGAGGTTCTGAAACAGCCTCTCAGTACAAGTAATGGGGGCAAACAACCTAACTAGTTTGAAGATGGAGCTCAATAAGTTTATGTACAGGATTATACAACAAGGGGGCCTGCAGGAGCAGGGGTCTTGATGACCCAGAAGGTCCTACCAGTCCTATGTCCCTAGCAGAATTAGCATCTGGCAAAGATCAATAAAGATTCACCCACCCCCCCCCACCCAAAAGAGATCAGTTTCACACTCCTTTGTGCTGGTCCCTGCAAAGGCGCACTGTAGATCTCCTCTTCTGATAGTGTCAGTGACCAAAGCCTCAGCACTTGTCCGGGGCAGGATCCTGCATCAAAGTACAGCTAAATGGGGTGTAAATGCCTCTTTCAGGAGCAGGAAATGGGCTGGTTGGTGGTAAGAGGGGGAACTGTAAATGCTGTCAGCAGCTATACTTTGTTTTATTGATTTACACCGGGTAACGGGAGGACTCGAATTGAATCATGCACACAGGTGTCATGTCCCATTCACTGAAGAGCAACCAGATTTAATAAGAAGAATATTGCAATGCCCAGCTCCCGGGATGGCGTCTCCTCACCTGCTGCGAGGCAGGGAGCTGAGCTGATTGCAGTGGTGGGCACAGGCGCATCCGGAACTCGCAGGGCCCGATGATTTGGCTTTAGAAATGAATTTAGTGCCCGTGAGCAAGAAGGGGATCAGAGAGAACTACCTAATGACACGTGCAGCATGGGTTGGTACTAGACAGGCTTCCCCCCACAAACACACAAGTGCCCTGCAACCACAGGCACTTGTCCTCTCGTGGAGTCACTAAGTGCACCGTCAGCCAAGCCTGCTACTCCGGCTCTGAGCTGCCAGACGGCTCTGCTGGGGCATCTCTGATCTGACCCAGTGCTCCTCCTTGCTGTTCCAGGCCTGTGTTCCCACACACTGGCACCAATGCATCCAGACCCGGACCGGAATCGCCCATTGCCGTTCACGTCTCAGCCACCACAAAGCTCCGCCAGCGCATTTCCGTCCAGACATGCCGTCCCTCCTCTCCTGCTATTCCAATCCGCTGCCCTCATGCTGCCCTGAAACGCGCCTCCATCCTAGCCATGCACCTGGATGACCCTGGACGTCGGGGATCGTGCGCTGCTATGCTGCGGCTGACAGAGATCCTGATGTTAGCAACAAGGCTCTTGTTGCATTCCTCCTCTAACAACAGGCCTCATTGTGGAGGCCTTCAGCTGTAGAGTCGAGCATCTTCTCTAGGAACAGGGCAGACAAGGGGGTCCTGAAACTCTCCAGGCTGCAAGGAACATAACTAAAGCTGGGACCAAATGCCCTTGCAAACTCCCTAATCAGAAATAGCATAGGCCCTTGACGTGACATGAGAAAAGGCCGAGTGTTGCTCATATACATAAATGGCACGCTCTATGCTTTCTAAATATTTTGCGTGTTTGTTGACTTTAGTATATTTGAAAGGCCCCACTTTTACATTAGTTCCGATAAGAATCAATGGTTGAACTCATCTCAGGCCAATCTGTAAAAATACACAGCACTTACTTAGCATTTCCATGTAAGTTACATAGGTCAGATCATCAGTTAGTGTTGATAGAGGCAGTGTGGGGCAGTGGGTAGGGTACTGGATTAGGAGTCGAGAAACAGTGGTTCTGTCCCGGGCTATTTCACCGACACATGCTCTGCAGCCTTAGGGCGATCACTTCACCTTCCTACCCTCCTTCTGTCTCATTTATTTAGACTGTAACCTCTTCAGAGCAGGAACTCTCACTGTGCATTTGTACAGCACCCAGCCCAATAGGGGCCTGAGTTCAATTCGGGAAAGCTGGGGAGACTTATGATGAAATCACAAGAACTGGCAGCACCCAGCATGCAAGAAAAAATGGGGGAAATTTTTGTGTGTGTGGAAAATAAACTTCTGGTTTCATGATAACTTATCCACTTAGAACAAACTAGGCCTGAAATTCTCCTTCTGCGCCTCCACCCCCACGAACATGATACAGTTCTGTGGTGACCTAGAATCCTATTTTCGACGTCTCCGACTCAAGGAATATTTCCAACACACCTCTGAACAACATACTAATCCACAGAGACCTCCCTACCAACCCTACAAAAAGAAGGATTCTAGGTGGACTCCTCCTGAAGGTGGAGACAGCAGACTGGACTTCTACATAGAGTGCTTCCGCCGACGTGCACGGGCTGAAATTGTGGAAAAGCAACATCACTTGCCCCACAACCTCAGCCGTGCAGAACACAATGCCATCCACAGCCTCAGAAACAACTCTGACATCGTAATCAAAAAGGCTGACAAAGGAGGTGCTGTTGTCATCATGAATAGGTCGGAATATGAACAAGAGGCTGCTCGGCAGCTCTCCAACACCACTTTCTACAAGCCATTACCCTCTGATCCCACAGAGAGTTACCAAAAGAAACTACAGCATTTGCTCAAGAAACTCCCTGAAAAAGCACAAGATCAAATCTGCACAGACACACCCCTGGAACCCCAACCTGGGATATTCTATCTACTACCCAAGATCCATAAACCTGGAAATCCTGGGCGCCCCATCATCTCAGGCATTGGCACCCTGACAGTAGGATTGTCTGGCTATGTAGACTCCCTCCTCAGGCCCTACGCTACCAGCACTCCCAGCTACCTTCGAGACACCACTGACTTCCTGAGGAAACTACAATCCATTGGTGATCTTCCTGATAACACCATCCTGGCCACTATGGCTGTAGAAGCCCTCTACACCAACATTCCACACAAAGATGGACTACAAGCCGTCAAGAACACTATCCCCAATAATGTCACGGCTAACCTGGTGGCTGAACTTTGTGACTTTGTCCTTACCCATAACTATTTTACATTTGGGGACAATGTATACCTTCAAATCAGCGGCACTGCTATGGGTACCCACATGGCCCCACAGTATGCCAACATTTTTATGGCTGACTTAGAACAACGCTTCCTCAGCTCTCGTCCCCTAACGCCCCTACTCTACTTGCGCTATATTGATGACATCTTCATCATCTGGATCCATGGAAAAGAAGCCCTTGAGGAATTCCACCATGATTTCAACACTTTCCATCCCACCATCAACCTCAGCCTGGTCCAGTCCACACAAGAGATCCACTTCCTGGACACTACAGTGCTAATAAACGATGGTCACATAAACACCACCCTATACCGGAAACCTACTGACCGCTATTCCTACCTACATGCCTCCAGCTTTCACCCTGACCAGACCACACGATCCATTGTCTACAGCCAAGCTCTGCGATACAACCGCATTTGCTCCAACCCCTCAGACAGAGACAAACACCTACAAGATCTCTATCAAGCATTCTTACAACTACAATACCCACCTGCGGAAGTGAAGAAACAGACTGACAGAGCCAGAAGAGTACCCAGAAGTCACCTACTGCAGGACAGGCCTAACAAAGAAAATAACAGAACGCCACTAGCCGTCACCTTCAGCCCCCAACTAAAACCCCTCCAACGCATTATCAAGGATCTACAACCTATCCTCAAGGATGACCCAACACTCTCACAAATCTTGGGAGACAGGCCAGTCCTTGCCTACAGACAGCCCCCCAACCTGAAGCGAATACTCACCAACAACCACATACCACACAACAGAACCACTAACCCAGGAACCTATCCTTGCAACAAAGCCCGTTGCCAACTGTGCCCACATATCTGTTCAGGGGACACCATCGCAGGGCCTAATAACATCAGCCACACTATCAGAGGCTCGTTCACCTGCACATCTACCAATGTGATATATGCCATCATGTGCCAGCAATGCCCCTCTGCCATGTACATTGGTCAAACTGGACAGTCTCTACGTAAAAGAATAAATGGACACAAATCAGACGTCAAGAATTATAACATTCATAAACATGTCGGAGAACACTTCAATCTCTCTGGTCACGCGATTACAGACATGAAAGTTGCGATATTACAACAGAAAAACTTCAAAACCAGACTCCAGCAGGAGACTGCTGAATTGGAATTCATTTGCAAATTGGATACAATTAACTTAGGCTTGAATAGAGACTGGGAGTGGCTAAGTTATTATTCAAGGTAACCTATTTCCCCTTGTTTTTTTCCTAACCCCCCCCCCCCCCGCCCCGTTCCTCAGACGTTCTTGTTAAACCCTGGATTTGTGCTGGAAATTGCCCACCTTGATTATCATACACATTGTAAGGAGAGTGATCACTTTAGATAAGCTATTACCTACAGGAGAGTGGGTTTTTGTGGGGGGGGGAGGGAGAAAACCTGGATTTGTGCTGGAAATGGCCCACCTTGATTATCATACGCGTTGTAAGGAGAGTGATCACTTTACATAAGCTATTACCAGCAGGAGAGTGGGGTGGGGGGAGAGAAAACCTTTTGTAGTGATAAACACCCATTTTTTCATGGTTTGTGTGTATAAAAACATCTTCTGTATTTTCCACATTATGCATCCGATGAAGTGAGCTGTAGCTCACGAAAGCTTATGCTCAAATAAATTGGTTAGTCTCTAAGGTGCCACAAGTACTCCTTTTCTTTTTACATTAAAACAGTAATTGTTTTTCCCCCCTTGTTGGTGTCTCTCTCTCTCTGGAATACACCAGTATGACAGTGCAGGCAGCATCCGCTGCTGGCTTCCTGATCAAATCCCAGTGCTTGATTTATTTATTGATCCTGTACTGAAGAGGAGCTTTACTCCCTCCCCGATTTAAAACCAAACGCTTTAAAAATTACTCTGCCCCTGTCAATCATTTATGCTCAGACATGCCCCACAATGCTCTGTGGAAGTAGAAGATTAGGATTGGAAGGGACCTCAGGAGGGGACCTCCAACCCCCTGCTCAAAGCAGGACCAATCCCCAACTAAATCATCCCAGCCAGGGCTTTGTCAAGCCTAACCTTAAAAACCTCAAAGGAAGGAGATTCCACCACCTCCATAGGTAACACATTCCAGTGCTTCACCACCCTCCTAGTGAAAAAGTTTTTCCTAATATCCAACCTAAACCTCCTCCACTGCAACTTGAGACCATTACTCCTCGTTCTGTCATCAGCTACCACTGAGAACAGTCTAGATCCATCCTCTTTGGAACCCCCTTTCAGGTAGTTGAAGGCTGCTATCAAATCCCCCCTCACTCTTCTCTTCCGCAGACTAAACAATCCCAGTTCCCTCAGCCTCTCCTCATAAGTTATGTGCCCCAGCCCCCTAATAATTTTTGTTGCCCTCCGCTGGATGTTTTCCAATTTTTCCACATCCTTCTTGTAGTGTGGGGCCCAGAACTGGACACAGTACTCCAGATTGTCCCCATCTCTGCTAGACCACTGAGAAGGAGGAGGGGCTGTGAATTAGCGAATGAGGGAATGATCCCCAGCTTTCCCCCCCAAAGTCTGGGTTTGACCCTAGATTGGCCAGATCCAATTTGTTTCATGCTCTGTGTTTTCTGTCTCCTGAGGGACGCAGAGGAATTAATTCCCACCGCTTTATTTCTGCCCCTTCTGCCAATTCTTTCCCAAAAAGGAAACCAATCAAAAACCTTTCAGTGGATCACTCCAGTGCTTATGAGGAAGAGTTAGCCATCCAAATGGCAAAGCAGAACTGAGCCATGAGAAGCAATTTAAACCCTGCTGGGGTTGTTCTTTCCAAACACCAACTGCAGAGCTGGAGCAAAACTAGTTTTCCCCTGGGAACGCTGGAGAAAGGCCTACTATTGTGTTCCAGACAGAGGCATGTACGGTTTAGTAGCACGAACCCTTTGTACTTATTCTAGCTCCTATCATATGAGGAGCTAAAAAAACAAAAAAACAAAACCCCATCCCCATTTTTCATATCAGGAAACAGACCAGGGAGGTGAAGTGACTTTGCCAAAGGCCACAGAGCAAATCAATGACAGAATCAAGAAGAGAGCTCAGGTCTCCTGGCTCTCAGTCCCATGCCCTAATCCCCGGATCCTGTGGTCTCCCCGAAGCTTGAGAAAGGTTTGCTGAAGCCAAGATGCCCGATGGCGATCACAGGCTAGTTTCAAGCCAAGAGGGCTACATAAGTGCTTGATTGGAAGCTCTAAGAATCTGGATGATTTCTCATGAAAGCAGGCTCAAAACCCAGCTTTCACACTGCAGCTCAGGGGTTGCAAACCTCCTACAAAACGGAAACTAAACAAACCTGCAAACCAACCGCGACTGGCTTTGGTGAGCTCTGGCTCTCAGCAGCTTCCTGCTTCTGTCTGGTCAGTGTAGGCAGGGCTCTGTCCTTCTCTAGAGGACTGGGGCTAGTTACACAAGCTGGTCTTAACTCCCTCTCCCAACTGAGCTGTTCTCCATTGGATGGGCAGGCACAGAATATTCTTCTCCCCTGGGAAGTCCTGCAAGAGAACCTACCACCATGGAAAATCAGGGATTCACCTTCACCCTTAAGAGTCCTGACAATGCTAAATTATCAGGTCCCTTCCCAACACTGTTGGTCAGAGAGGGTGATCCTTCCATGCCACCCTGGGTTGACACCCTGGCCCGGTGCCCTGTTCCATTTCCCCCCTCAATGTTTGTTGAGAAGCCCCGGCAGGCGAGAACAGAACTGACCCCGTCTTTCCACGTCACGCTTCCCCTTGAAATACCAGCACTGGGAGGAATGAAGCTGTCACTTTTTGTATTTTCAGTTTTTCAAACCTTATATTTCTTTCCACTGCCGGCGGCTGAAAAGGCCGGAGCAGGGAGCACAAAATCAATACTCCACAGGAATTCAGAAGATCTGCTTCTATTCTTCTCTGATGTCAGGTACCCAGGGAACATCGCCAGAAACAAGGTTTTGGGTGACTGCCTTCTCGCTAATGTCAAGTCCTCCCTGGTTCCTCTTCACCAGCAGCTAGATAGAGGGATGCTTGCTATAGAGGAGTTGGAAAGGGACCGGCTCCTTGGAAATGTTCTTTGGCACTGACTTTCCTCCAAAGAATTAAAAAACCCCAAACCTGTTTGGCTAGGCTGGGTATTGCCTTATAACAAGATCACTTTGTAACCTACTGGCTTTGTGTGTGCATGTGATACTGCCCTCTACTGGCTGGTCCAGAGAGAGGATAAAGGACCTTCCACTGCTAGCAGTTAAAGGACTTCTCCTTTAGCTCAAGAGAGAGAGAGACCTTGGAACTCAAATGCCAGAGTTCTAGTCCCCTGTGGGATCTGGAGGCCATGTGGTAGCAATGGAAGGTTTGGCTGGCTGCTGGGACAGCAGCCAAACTTCCCCTCTTTATGCACAAAACCTATCAAACAGCAGCCTTGGGTGTTAGCCCAAGGGAGGAATCTTTCTGCAGAAGCTTTAGGAAATCCAAGCAATGGGAGACACTTGCCAGGGGAGCAGAGAAAAAAACCAGATAATGGACACTTTGCTTTTCCAGCTTGCCCTTCACCATGAGCTGTGCAAAGAAGTTTAAAGGCACAGAGGCTGAGCGTATGAGGCCGATGACAAAGTTGACAGACTGAAGTCCTGGGGAGCAGGATGGGGAGATGGCTGATATTAGCCAAATCCATGCCCTTATCCTACAGGGATCCCTCATCAGCCACCGCACTGTGATGTCCCCATAAATCAGGGGGAAGGGACGAGCATGGAGCAGCGGTGTTGCAGTCTCAGTGCTGCAGTCATAAATCAGGACCTAATTCAATCTTGCAAGATGCCTCGTTTGATTAATTTATGTCAGCATTTTCCGCTTCATCCGTGACTGCTACCCCTCTCTGTCTCTCCTCTCACTCCTGTTCTCAATGCACCAATCGCATCCAAACCAGACACGGCAGAGCCCTTAAGCCGGGAGAACAACACATTCCCATCAGACTTGACACAGGAAGGTTGGCAGCCGTGGCCAAGACCCCAGGAATTGGTGGGGAGAGAGAATCCAGCCACTGCATTGTCTGGTATTACCAATGGTCCAGTCACCAAGAGATTTGACTGAGCCTGGATCAAGAGCCCAGGACCACGATCAAACCAAGGCACTGGATGTTCCCGCAAAGCTTCACCAGAGAATCCTTCCCTTCTCCCATGTCTTAAAGGAAATGATGTGCAGCCTGCTAGACTCCTCAGCTACCATCAGAGAGCACAGGTTGGTGGCTGGCATGGCCAATGACTCGTTGGGAGAAATCTGTTTGATACACGGGGATTTTCTTTGCCCTCACCACCTTATAACAGTGCAACAGGTCTTCATCTTCAAGGCCCTGAACAGTCTAGCTCCTGCCCCTCTCTCTGCTCTTGCCAAATGACTAATGTCCCGTTTTGGGTCTTTCTCCACTTTCATGGACAGGCCTTTTTCCAGCCTGCTCTATAACTGGGACATGTCCCCAGTACTCAATTAAAATGTTCATCTTTCATGAGGATCTCTTGTGCTGTCCTCAGAGAGCCGCCAAACCAGACAACATAGAAACTTTACCAAGTTCCAAGGCGCACAAACTCAGAGAACTAACACGACACACATGAGCTAAGGTGACACTGATCAACCACAGCCTCATACCCTCCCTGTGTTTCCACATTGTCTACCTAGAACATTAGCTCTCGGAGACAGGGATTCTCACCTCTCTATGACATGTTTAGCATGCTTGCTGTCACCACACAAATAACAAACAACAACAACCTCTGCAAATAAGTCTGGACATGGTCATGAGATAACCGGCAGGTTCCTCAACCTATAGTGAAAGCGTGTGAGTGAAGAGCATTAGCAGAAGTGGGCCTGTCTGGATTTCACAGCTCATCTCTCTCTGAGCAATGGAGAGGGAGATCAGTAAGGGGCAATGAGAAGGAGAAAAGCAAGGCACAGGAGGGGCAGACAACTTTGCTTAACTCTCATCTCTTGCATGGGATCCTAGTGAGACAATATCAAGGGCCAACCCTTCTGAAATCAGTTGTGCCCTCTGGCCTCCATCTCATCCAAGCCTTCCCCAAGGAGTGGGACACAGAGGTGGAGTCACCGCTATCTGGGATCAGAGCAAGCATCTGGCGACCTTGATAGGTATGTTATAATCTTTGAAAGAGCCACCTGCTTGTGACTTTGGGCAAATCACTTTGCTCACACTCTTTTATGGCTCAGTCAACACAGCTGGAAAATTGAGTGACTATTAAAATAAAAAATAAGAACGGACCTCACTGAAAAACCAGATGCTGCATCTGAGCCTAGATTTCCTGGGGAAAGAAATTACCAAACTAAATGAACACAGAAAAAAAATTAAACTCCCATGCTAGGCTTCCCTGCCCAATTTCCCAATAACGAGATTTTAATCAAGAAAGCAAGTAGTCAGATGCATTAACTTGAAGCTCAAGGCTGAGGGGTGCTGAATGTAACGCCCACAATGAACTCCAACAGCCTCAGACCAAACCACTCTATAGATACACACGTCAAAGAACTGAATTAAAGATTCAGATCACTTACTGCAGCACTCATTTATTTAGTAAAGAAATAAAAGAGACAGAGTGAGTGGTGTTTGGGCCATCTGGCCTTTGCCGAGATGCTTCTCTGCTTGTGCTCTCCCTTCCCCGGCACTAAATTAGCAAGACCTGCAGGAAGCTATGACATCTTTAATTCAGTGCTGTAGATTCCAGGAGACATGTTTTGAGCTTGGTTTCACGGTCGGATATTCCATAACATGCTTTCACCAGGCCAAAAGTTCAGAAACTAAAGGCACGGATGCATTGGCCCTGCCTGATACTTGAAAGCTAAACTATAGACTGGATATGTTTTCCTTAAGTTCACAGTCCTCCTGCATCTAAGGATGAACTGGATTTTATTTCAGGTGAGCATTAAATGCCATTCAGGTTGTTTACCCTTCAAAGACACCAAAATCAATTTCACATTCTCTTCTGCCAGGGGCTGCACCCTGAGTAATCCTAGGCACTCAGATTAGATTTGGACAATCTCTGTCTCTGTAAATGAGGTTTGATTGGATAGGATTATGGAGTGGTAAAATAAATTTGCCAATGAAATATAACCCGGTTTCTTCCCCTCCAGGATGCTGCACTCAGAATCTAATGCAGGTAGACACTGAACTCCAATTTAGATTATTCTCCCAGGAACTGTCAAAGACAACAGGTTAGATTTCTCCTCCTCCTTATCCTCTGGATTTAACAGACCAAGCAATATTTTGCCTCTCACTGGCACTGGTGGAGCCTCTTAGGGTGAGATTTTCCAAATGTTCGGTATTGGCCCCACTCTGCTCCCACAGGAGTGAGGAAGCGGTTTTAACCATGGATTCCAGCATGAGCAAAGCGAGGCCGGCACAGAACGCTTTTGAAAAGTGGGGAAAGACTGGGCCAGCCAGAGACCGGTTGGCTTGCAATTCCATGCCCAGGCAGAGCAGGTGACGCACCGTTAGCTGTAGTGTCCCATTCAGAATGAGCTCACTTTCAAAATAAACTTCTGTGGTTTCCTCGAGACACTGCGTTCCTTGACTCTGCACAAGCAGAGCCCAGCGAAAGAGAAGCCCAGTGAAGGGAAATACATCCCAGCTTGTTCCTAGCTGAGGTCTAGGACATGTAATGAAATTCAGACTTGCACCAGGAACAGCTGTTGGCCTGTGCGTGAACCTGGCTGCTGCAGATGGAAGGGGGATGAATGAGTTTCTGTCATGTCATAGTGGCCAAAGAACAGACGTGGACTTTCAATAAAGATGTACCCTGATCAATGAGCTACTCTCACATCTCCCCCAGCTCCTCTGCTGCTCGGTGTCATTCTGAATATTGGCTCTGTGTGCAATTCCCAGAGCCAGGGGACAAGGCTCTATCTGTTAGAGCAGCTAACACAGGCATGTCTGTACCGCTCCCATCTGCATTCCTCAGCCCCTCCTGTACTGTCCCCTCCGCCCCCACCAGAAGCCGAGGGGTTTAAGTAGGTTGTAAAGAGGGCAAAGCGAGCAGGGTTTTAGTGTGGCTAGGAGACGAGATGCAGGAGCATCACAACAGGAACAAGGAGGAGGTGAGGCAAACAGGCCACTCAGGCATGAGAGAGGAGTGTGTGTGCATAGTACAGGGCTCTGTTATACCGCAGTGGGTGGGACAGCTCTGGAGCAGACCACGAGAGGTTAACATCTGATGCCAGCAGGGAGCCCTGAAGAGATGCTCCCAGTCACTGACATTTCCCCCTTCCCTTCTCCAATCGGTACATCTCCGCTCCTTTGTTCACTAGTTCAAAGTGAAGAGGAACTCAGCTCCTACTCCTTCCAAGTGCCAGGTTGCAGTGTGACACCCATGTGCCTCCGTTCATTGCAAGCACCGTGCTAGGACTCCGGCAAGCCGCTCCTCCCTCCGCGTGCCAGGACTCCCCTCCCGCTGGGCACTGTGCTGTGATTCAGATCCTGCTCCCAAGGGGGAGTGCATGCTCCTGGCACTTCTCCAGATGAAATGCCACTCAGCGTATTGGTATTTGCAGCGGCAGCTTTCAAGGGCTGGAGCTATTTCAGAGCATCTTCACTGGGGACTTCCTCAAAGGCCAGTCTTCAAACAGTGCAGTGGTGGGGACTGAGACTGTCCTCTTAATCGGGGTTGCTCTTTCATTCTTTCCAGACTGCTATGAATTCTGCTGACTTCCTTTCTGGCCAGTGAACAGAATGGGATTTCCTTGGGACTTAGCAGCACTCCAAGTCATTGATGTCTCAATTCATATTTCGCAAGGGTGAGGAACCCACCGCAAAGGTCACACAGACACTAACAGCTCATGCCTTCTCCAGAACATAACAATGTCCACACTGGGTCAGACCAATGGTTCAACTAGCCCAGTATCCTTGCTTCTGAGAGTGGCCAGTGCCACGGGCTTTAGAAGGAATGAACAGAACAGGGAAATTATTGAGTGATCCATCTGCTGTCATCCACCCCCAGCTTCTGGCAGTTGGAGGTTTAAGAAAACCCAGAGCATGGAATTGCATCCCTGACCATCTTGGCTAATAGCCATTGATTGACCTATGCTCCATGAACTGATCTAGTTCTTTTTTAAACCCTGTTATAGTTTTGGTCTTCACAACATCCTCTGGCAAGGAGTTCCACAGGTTGACTGTGAGTTGTGTGAAGAAATACTTCCTTTTTGTTTGTTTTAAACCTGCTGCCTATTAATTTCATTTGGTGATCCTTAGTTCTTGTGTTATGAAAAGGAGTACATAACACTTCCTTATTTACTTTCTCTACACCGGTCATGATGTTATAGACCTCTATTCTATCCCCCCCTTAGTTGTCTCTTTTCTAATCCAAACAGTTCCAGGCTTTTTAACCACTCCTCAAATGGAAGCTGTTTCATAGCCGTAATCATTTTTGTTGTCCTTCTCTGCACCTTTTCCATTTCTAATATAGCCTTTTTGAAATGGGGTGAGCAAAACCGCACACTGTGTTCAAGATGTGGGCATACAACGGATTTATATAGTGGCATTACAATATTTTCTGTTTTATTCTCTCTCCCTCTCCTAATGGTTCCTAACATTACTGCTGCTGCACACTGAGCAGGTGTTTACAGAGAACTATTCACGAAGACTCAAAGATCTCTTTCTTGAGCGGTAACAGCTAATATAGACCCCATTATTTTGTATGTGTAAACTGGGATAATTTTTTCCAGTGCAGCATTTATCAATACTAAAGTTCATTTGCCATTCTGTCACCCAGGTTAGTGAGATCCCTTTGTAACTCTTCGCAGTCAGCTTTGGACCTAACTATCTTGAGTAATTTTGCATCATCTTCACATTTTGCCACCTCACTGTTTACCCCCTTTTCCAGATCATTTATGATTACGTTGAACAGCACAGGTCCCAGAACATATCCTTGGGGAACCCAGCTATTTACCTCTCTCCATTATGAAAGCTGACCATTTATTCCCACCCTTTGTTTTAACCAGTTCCTGAGACATGAGAAGACCTTCCCTCTTATCCCGTGACTGCTTAATTTGGATGAGAGTCTTTGGTTAGGGACTTTGTCAAAAGCTTTCTGAAGTACAATATATCAAGTGGATCACCCTTGTCCACATCTCCCCCACATTCTCTCCGGTAAGATCGATGCAAAGAATTCATTTAGCTACTCCACAATAGCCTTGTCTTCCTTGAGTGCTTCTTAAGCACCTTGATTGCCCAGTGGCCCACCCAACTGGCTCCTTGGCAGGCTTCCTGCTTCTGATGTACTTAAAATAATTGCTGTTTGTTTTGTGTCTTTAGATAGTTGCTCTTTAAATTCTTTCTTGGCCTGCCTTATTATACTTTTACACTTGACTTCCCAGAGTTTATGTTCCTTTCTCTTCTCTTCATTGGGATTTGACTTCCAATTTCTAAAGGATGCCTTTTTGCCTCCAGTACTTTTCTCTTCAGCGACTGTGGCATTTTCCTCTCTCTCTCTGTTTGCTTTGGGTGGGGGGGGGGAGAGGAAGGTTATAGGTTTAGTTTGATCTTCTATTAAGGGTGTTTTAAAATAGTCTCCATGCAGTTTGCAGGCATTTCATCCTTGTGACTGTTCGTTTCAACGTCTATTTTACTAGCTTCCTCATTTTTGCGTAGTTCCTCTTTTTGAAATCAAATGCGACTGTGGGGGGTTTCTTTGGCATTTCCCCCCCTTCAAGGATGCTAATTTTAATTACATTATGGTTACTATTACCCTGCAAGTGAGCTATATTCAACTCTTGGACCAGATCCTGTCTTCAACTTAGGACTAACTCAAGAATTGCCTCTCCCTTTGTGGATTCCAGGACAAGCTGCTCTAAGAAGCAGTCATTTATGGTGTCTAGAAATTTTATCTCCGCATCCCTCCCTGAGGTAACATATACCCAGTTGATATGAGGATAGCTGAAATCCTCCATTATTGAATTTTCTGCCTTTGTAACCTCTCTAATCTCCCTGAGCATTTTACAGTCACCCTCACTATCCTGGTCACGTGATTGGCAGTATATTTCTACTGCTGTACTCCTATTGTTCAAGCATGGAATTTCTATCCATAGAGATTCTATGGGACAGTTTGACTCATTTCAGAATTTGTACTTTGACTATATGCTCTCTTTCACATACGGTGCCACTCCCCAACCCAGCGCAACCTGCTCTGTCATTTCTGTATATTTTGTAACTTGGTATTATTACTATGTTCTATTGTGTTTCCTCATTCCACCAAGTTTCCATGATGCCTGTTATATAAATATCCTCATTTAATACCAGGCACTCTAGTTTGCCCATCGGAGTATCTAGATTTCTAGCATTTGTATATAAGCACTCGTACATTTTGTCAATATTCAGTTGCTTGGCATCATGTATTATATTTAAATGGGAGTCTTTTGCGTTTGATTGATACCTACTCCCAGGCCCAACAACCGTTCCAGTATGAGCCAGAGAACACACATTACCTCATCTACTTTCTACATAAAGACTAGAAATCCATCTGTATCCACCTATTCATCATCTTCATGCAGCTATGCAGCAACAGGCCTGGTATATATATCCATGCTGCTCAAATGTACCCAGACAACAAATTGAACACAGATTCCTGACTCCCACAGTTGCTGAAATGCAATGAGACAAAAATGCAGGACACACATGACATTCTCATGTGTAGTCAGTGATGTGTACATAAGAACGGCCATACTGGGTCAGACCAAAAGTCCATCTAGCCCAGTGTCCTGTCTTCCGACAGCGGCCAATGCCAGGTGCCCCAGAGGCGATGAACAGAGCAGGTAATCATCAAGTGATCCATCCCCTGTCACCCATTCCCAGCTTCTGGCTAGGGACACCATAAAGTCTGAATGTTTATGATATACTCATATCCCCATTACAGACACATAAGGCCTAGATATGGGGTAAGATTTCAGGTTTTTCCAGACACTTAACTCTGAATTTCTTGCCTTTCATATATGTATATAAACACATCAATCTTGGTTAAAACCAGTTACATTTGAAAAGGGCAAATAATTCCCAACTCAACCCTGCAATAAACAGGAAATACAGATTAAAGCCATAGACTAATATGCATCACCTTCTCACACATGCACACTGAACACCTCTCACCGAGATATACCATCCCTACCACAATCCAAACAAACAGACCATCCGCAGTCACCAATTACAAATCAGCTTAAGCAAAACCAATTTCAAAGTGTCTACACCATTTTAGCTGCATTGGTTTGTAAACTTGTTTTGCTAAATGGGGGAACAAATTATTATACATCTATAGGTTCCATGGCCAGAAGGGACCACACTGTGATCCTCTAGTCCAGTGTTTTTCAATCACTGGGTCACGATATATAAGGCACTGGGGCACCTTGCTCTGGTCAGGATGTTAAAAGTCCCATCGGCAGTGCTACCCGGTTCAGGCAGGCTAGTGCCTACCTTTTCCAACACCGCCCTGCACCCCAGAAGCAGCCAGCAGCGGCTTCTAGGCATGGGGGCCATGGGGTTCTGCGTGCTGCCCGTGCCCCGAGCACCGGCTCTGCACTCCCATTGGTCAGGAACCGGCCAATGGGAACTGGGGGGGGGCAGTGCCTACTGGCAAGAGTCACATGGAGCTGCTTGCTTGCCTCTGCCTAGGAGCCGGACCTGCTGCTGGCCGCTTCTGGGGCACAGCGCAGTCCACGGTGCTCCCCGGCTGCGCTGCTGACCGGGAGCTGCCGGACGTAAGTCCATGCCCCTGCCCCAACCCTGAGCCCGCCCAAACCTGGAACCCCTTCCTGCACCCAAAGCCCTCATCCCCGGCCCCACCCCAGAGCCTGCATCCCCAGCCCAGAGCCCTGACCCCCTCCCACACCCCAACCCCCTGCCCCAGCCCAGAGACCCGTACCACGCCCTGAACCCCTCATTCCCAGCCTCACCCCGCAGCCCTAAACCCCCACACCCCAACTCTCTACCCCAGCCCTGAGCCCCTCCCACACCCCAAACCCCTCATCCCCAGCTCCGTTGGGTCACGGACATCAACAATTTTCTTCAACTGGGTCCCCAGAAAAAAAGTTTGAAAATCACTGGTCTAGTCTGACCTGTGTAACACAGGCCATAGAACTTCCCCAAAATAATTCCTGGTTGAATTGCAGCCTCTCTTTTAGAAAATCATCCAATCTTGATTTAAAAATTGCCAGTGATGGAGAATCCACCCTAATCCTCGGTAGGTTGTTCCAGTGGTTAATTACCCTCACTGTTAAAGACACATATGTCTTATTTCCAGTCTGAATTTGCTTTGCTTCAGCTTCCATTGGATCTTGCTATACCTTTGAATGTAGACCGGTTCCAAGGCCAGCCCAATGTCAAAATCAAGTGGCTCTGCCCTAGTCTGGCAGTTTCATTTCAGGGTAGAGGGGACCCCTTTCTGGAGATGCAGCAAATCATGATTTGCACAGACAGCTGTTCTGTGCAGCCTTTCCTTGCAAGAAAAATCTCTTCTGCTACCAAACCATTAACGCTAAGCTGGAGTTATGGATACATAAACATCGAGGGCAGAACACGATCAGGGTTTCATAGGGGGCACAATTTATACTAAAAGCTTAGCTGGGGTCAAGATAGACCTGTTGCCAGGGATCAGGGCCTGCAGTCTCTTGGCAACCCAACACGTTCAGCTGGCCTGCAGCAGGCTACCTGATTGACTGCCTTTTAAGACCAGCAGCAACTCTCCAGCTGCTCAATGTGTATCATGACTACAGCTGCACTTGCCCTTATTCCAATCCCTGCTCCAGCCTATTCCAGTCATAGAATCGTAGAATATCAGGGTTGGAAGGGACCTCAGGAGGTCATCTAGTCCAACCCCCTGCTCAAAGCAGGACCAATCCCCAACTAAATCATCCCAGCCAGGGCTTTGTCAAGCCTGACCTTAAAAAACTCCAAGGATGGAGATTCTACCACCTCCCTAGGTTACCCATTCCAGTGCTTCACCACCCTCCTCATGAAAAAGTTTTTCCTAATATCCAACCGAGACCTCCCCCACTGCAACTTCAGACCATTACTCCTCGTTCTGTCATCAGCTACCACTGAGAACAGTCTAGATCCATCCTCTTTGGAACCCCCTTTCAGGTAGTTGAAAGCAGCTATCAAATCCCCCCTCATTCTTGTCTTCCGCAGACTAAACAATCCCAGTTCCCTCAGCCTCTCTCATAAGTCATGTGCCCCAGCCCCCTAATCATTTTTGTTGCCCTCCGCTGGATGCTTTCCAATTTTTTCATATCCTTCTTGTAGTGTGGGGCCCAAAACTGGACACAGTACTCCAGATGAGGCCTCACCTGCTCCTGTGTGGCTCCGTCACTGGTTCCCCTTCAATTCCCGCCTCTCCGGTACTGATCCTTGGCTCTGTCCCTGGCCTTAGACACTGGTTGGCCCTCCAGCTCTGACATTTGGCTCCTGTCTCTCTGGTATTGCTCCTCAGCTCCACCTCTGGCATTCGGCTTACATCCTTTCGGCAGTGACCCTCAGGTCATTCCTGGATTCTGTCCACTCCGAACCCAGCTATCACCAGTAGGCCGCCCTCTCGCTTTAACCACGAGGCCCAGTGTCTTCATTTTAAATCAAGCTCCTATTTGCTTTAGGTCACAAGCGACGCTGGGCCAAATCCTCAGCTGGCGTAAATCAGCCCAGCTCCACTGGAGTCCATTTACACCAACTGAGGATCTCAAATTGTCTCATTTGAAACTCCCATTTTTGTACCCCACCTGCTTTGGCCGGGCCGCTCAGCTCTGCTCAAGGGAATGCCCAGCAGTAGAACAGCAAGGAGGTGGTATTGCAAACCAGGTGTCAGATACATCCTCAGTGCTTCAGGCAAGCCTCAAACTGGAAGAGCAGGAAGGGAGTTGCTGGTCAGGATCCAAGGGGCCTGGGTCTGGAATAGTCAGATGGGGACTGCCGCTCAGGATTCAGCTGCATTGGAAGAGCTGGGGTAAAATTTCACACTACGCCTGCCTTGAGTGACTACTAAGAGCCGTTCACTTTTATGAGCACTGGAGTACACCCAACAAGGTTAAAGGAGGAAACAAATAAACAAACCGAGCATGACTCTTTGCTGTGATTTCTCGCAGGGTCAAAGCACTAAAGTACTCCACTCGTTCACCATTATCTAGCGCGGCCTTGATCTCAGGGACCGTATTTCAAGAGTGTACCATCGATAAAAAGAAATGTGATCTGATTTTCAGACGTGCTGGGCACTGGAAGATCCTGTTGGTTTCAGTGGGATTTGAGGGTACTCAGCCACTTACGGAATCAGGCCATTTTTATTGATGCACCTCGGTGTGGGTGTAGGAGGCTACCTTTAGACACTGGAGTTTGCAAATGTTGGCCTACATATTCTTTAGAGACATGTTCTCACATCCTCAGCTCCCTCCAGCCCTTAGAGACAGGCAAGTTGGATTAGATCCAGCAAATCTCCTTCATGTAAATCTATATGTACTTTCAATTAGATGTATAGTTTAGAGCAATTAGGATGAAGCACTTCACTTGAATAGACCTGCTGTTATGTACTGCCTATCAGCTGGTTATGGAAAGCAGACATAGTGGAGATTCGCAAAAAGAAAAGGAGTACTTGTGGCACCTTAGACTAACCAATTTATTTGAGCATATTCGATGCATATTCATGCATCCGATGAAGTGAGCTGTAGCTCACGAAAGCTTATGCTCAAATAAATTGGTTAGTCTCTAAGGTGCCACAAGTCCTCCTTTTCTTTTTGTGAATACAGACTAACACGGCTGCTACTCTGAAACCTGTCATAGTAGATATTGATTACATTTCAGTTTTTAAACGTCTACCATGGTTTTAACATTGCTGTTTATTGGAGAGTGATTGTCCAGCTCATTCTGAATGAAACCACTGGCTGAGGCCGGCAAGATAACCCTTGCATATCAGCTTTTACCCATGGATCTCAGAGTTCCCCAGGTTCTAATTCAGCATCCCAGCTCTTCTTGGAAGTACCTTTTGAACAGGAAAATGAGGCACACAGAGGTTAAATGACTTATCTGATGTGAGTCTGAGACATTGGCAGCGCTGGTCATGGAACCCAGAGTCCGGACTCCCAGCCTTCATCTACCTACTAGGGAAGTGTGAAGATCCTACTTTGAGTGAGGCGGATTTGCTCGTGGCTATGTCCCACCTGCCTGATGAGTGCATATTTGATTTTTGTGATGGTGGATGTGCAGAAGGAAATATAGACCCATAGAAATTAAAGATGGAAAAGACCAAATAAGAAGAACATCTGCCATTATGTAAGAGGATAACAATGTATATGGGACATAAACTCTCATGCTTCAGGCCACAAGCCAATCACTAATTGCCTGGGGTGAGGAAAAAACTTCTTCTGTAACCAAGTGATTCTATGATGGGTTCCTTGTCCCATCCTCAGATGCATCTGGTATCATCAGCCATCAGATACAGGACCACTGGTCCACTCCAGTATGGTAATTCCTATGTTCCTAATTACTTCACATCATCAAGATCTTGTCCCTGGCCAGCATAGGATCAGTCCATATAGTATGTTCTCCAGTGTATTTTCCATTGTTAAGGGATGGGCATCCTTCTCTTCCCTCTAGTGACTAACAGGTCTCAGTATGTACGGTTTGTCTATATGGTGAGTTACTGCGTGGCAAGTCACTCAATGCTACAGAGGACCAACAGTGATGCTAAGCAGCACTCCAGGACTTTCAGCACACTGTAGCCGTGTCCTCGCAGGACAGTACTGCATGGCAAGCTGGTGTGATGTGCAGTCACAATCTGGATTGCTCTGCAGTAAGTCACTGTGTAGACAATCCATAAGATTCTCCTGTTCTTCAATCTAACTATTTCTTATTGTCATCCCGGGCCCCCTAGTTATAGGTAATTTGTGGAATCTAGAGTTACCCTTTATAATTCAGAAGCATCTCCCAAACCAGCTCACATCAGAAAACGCCAGGTCGGAACAAGCTGTCCAAATTCTAAGCAATTCACAGACACTCATGGTAAGCTGTACACAAAAAAGGCACTCATATGTCAATCTATCAATCAATGGATTAGCATAAAAACGTCTTAAGAAAAGGCCAGAACAGACACCCCTAATCAGAGTTCATTTGCCAATTACATTAGGATAATCATGATCCAGACACATTTGTGTTTGTATAAGATTATTTGATTTTCCCCAGCCCTAAAATATCTTTTATTACCAACCAACACTGGCATAATACAGCCCCAGAACAGGAAGGAAAGCCATCTAAATTAATACAGCTCTCTGACTTTATTTCATCATGTCAGCGGGGGCTCTTAGAGAGCCCCTGCAGAGCTCAGCCAATGACGGGCGGGGAAATAAAGCCCCCAGTAATGGCAATCACAATAGGAGAACCAAAATGGTCTCTTACTGACGGGAGGAAAATAAAAGAAATTAGGAGCCTATTGAGGGGGAGGTGAACAATCTGGAGAAGGAAACTCGGGGGAGGTGGAGGGGGAACGAGGACTGTATGTTTCCATTTGCTTTCTCTGTAATCTGTCAGAGAGGCTCTTTCTGGAAGCCAGCTCACCAGTGAGACAGGAGCCAGTGAGTTATATTTAAGACCTCTGCTTGTTTGATCACCACCTGTGGGCTGCATAATAAGAGACTGATGGGTTGCAACAGAACAAAACCCTTAATGGGCCTATGTGTAGGCCTGATGCACACATGTGCTGCCCTAAGGTCCTGTTTGCATACGAATTTCCATGCACCAAACCGTGGGGGAATCCTGGCCCTACTGAGGTTAATGGGAGTTTTGTCACGGACTTCAACAAGGCCAGGATTTCGCCCAGGAACTTTTTTAGCGTTGTGTGGTTTCCTTTCCCATATGATCCTAACACTTCACACGCAGCCAGGCATCCATAGGGGTAAACTTGCCAGTTTAAGAGTCTCTTGTCTGTCTCGGTGAAATTCTAGTCCCAGAGGTCACAACTGGACCCCATGCAAAAATGCAAATGTATCTTGAAGGATTGCACTGAAAGCAGATCTGCTAAAGCTGGGACTTCCCCTAACTTTGGGTTCCCGGGAAAGCAAGAATGAAACCGATTGCTCCTATCCCTGTGCAATTTCGCAAAGGTTTACTCCCATGGAAAAGGCACTTTTCCCCACTGAAAATGATTTCATGCCTTGCCTGCAAATTACTCCCCCAGCTACTGCAGCTCATACAAAATAAAGGGGAACTGGGAGCGTGACAGCCCCCCTTAGCATCACCTATGAGGTTGGTCCACCGAGTCTGTTGAAGTCCAAGCTGGTGCAGCTCACATGCCTGTATGCCAGAGGAGAGGAGAAAAACAAGTAACAGGGGGGTGGTTTGCTTCAGTGTGACCCCTCCTTGGCGGTTTTTCCTGTTCCATGCCTCTCTTCTCGATCCTGGGGGCATGGATTACCCAGCTTCCACTCAGTGAGCCTAATCCAGAGGCAATGTGTATCTCATGTCCCCTAGACTCACACCCACTTGCTACTCTGTCAGGGAGTCTCAATTAGTGCCAATTATACAGATTCCCTTCAATTCACTTCGGGCTTGTCTGTGGGTGCAGAGTTTCTGTCCTGCCATAACGGTGTCAGTTTGAAGTGGATATAAAGTGATTCAAGCCCAAAGGGTGGATGCAGTTATATGGGTGTGTGAGGTGCCTTTATTCTGCATCCATGCTATTATTTTGGTAAAAAGTCACCCGCCCTGAAATGTTGCACTGGTACAAAATCCGTGCGTAGACCAGGCTTTAGACTAAGGGTATGCCTATGTTTCCTTATTAATATTTGATACAGGCATAGTTCCTTTGGCTGTTTCTATCCCCTGGATCCAACTACCGGCTCTGATTAGATTCCATTTGCCTGGAAGTCCCCTAGACTTCCTTGTTCTCACTCCTTTGATGAATGGACTGGGCAGTTCCCCCTCCTGCTTTTGTCCTGCAGAGACGAGTTGGCTTCATGCCCCCAAATGAAGTTTTTTGCGGGGGTTCCAGGAAAATGGAATCTAATCAGAGCAGGCCATTGGACCCAGAGGATAGACATAGCAGAAGAACTATGCCTGTAACATGAAGGAATAAGGAAACCTAGAGAGGCCTTGGAAGGGAAAAAGGGAGAATGGAATCTGCTCAAATTGTATACACATATATATTTTCCCTCCAGCTCCTTCTGCTTCTCATCAAATATTGTGCAGCGCCAACAATGAACCCAACAAAATAATCTCTCCCCACCACCCCTTACACTGCTGCGGGGAAGCTCCTTGTAATCACATCCACTTTCAGGGTGCTACCCCACTCATATCGTCCTGAAGGCTGTTCCTTGGTGCCTCCAGCAAATGGAACGGAGAGTTATAGATTTAGCATTTCCCATTCCCTCTGCGTACATCCCTGGCTCGCTCCACCTTTGTGCGGAGGCGGGAATCCGCTTTCCTATCAGCACATATGTTCTGCTGGGGAACTTGCTGGACTTGTCTGGCTAATGAAAAACTGCTTGGGGTTCCCCTTTGGGCATTTCGGGAAGGATTAGTGAGGTTTCTCCGAGGCAGACAAGGCAAGAGAGCCCATTTCTCTCAATGCAGCAGGGATTTCTGCAGCGCTTGGCTTTGGCGCAAGCTAAGTCCAGCCATGTCGCAGGTTGTCTCCTTGCTCAGGTTTACAAACAAGAAGGGACTGCGGGGGATTGATAATGGGCTACGGGCCCTTTCCCTCTGTAGGACGCCTGCACAAAGCCAAAGGCTAATAGCAAGCGAAAGTGGTTACCCACCGATGGCTCTCCGATGGCCTGTGTGAAATGAGATGGAACTGGTGAGGGAGATGGGGTGTCACAGAATGGCTCCCAATGGACGGCTGACTCTGTCCCACCTAACACCCTTCTTGCCAATCTCAGCAGAAAGGCCTTGGAGTGAAGGAGTTACAGAGGCTGAATGTGTCTATCGCCCTCCATACAGTCACCACCTTACCCTCCTTCACCTCCCTCTGTCACCAGACCAACAAAAAGCTGGCAGCCGATAACGGCTAGGGAGGTGGTGAGCTGGAACTGCTGCCTACTAGGCAAAATACACTTTCCTCGGCCTCCCGTTTCCCCTGCCCCATTTGTCTTTCACCCACCTGCCAAGTCTTAGGGACACGGCAGATTCTCTCTCACTTGCTGGCCTTCAGTCAGGACTGGCTGTCTTTCTAAAAGGCGTGCCACAGTTGAAACAGAAGTGATGGGCTTGATGCAGAAATCAATAGGTGAGGATCTCTGGCCTGCACTATGTCAGAAATCAGACTAAATGATCATAACAGTTCCTTCTGACCTTACAATCTAGGGCACTATAAACCCTGATTATGAGCTGTCTGGAGCAGGGAGCGTGTCTTTTTGTTACTTGTTTGTACAGTGCCTAGCACAACAGGATCCTCATACTTGACGGAGGGGTGGGGTGTCCCAAGACACTAGTGTAACATAAAAATCAATAACTATGACAACAAACTCCTCTCTCATACCTAACAGGTGAGTCCCTCCAGGTGTGGACTGAGGTCCATTTGCAAGAAAGTGTAATAGAGAAACCTGCATGCTGGGGATAAACAAAAAGGCCTTCCCTCTCCAGAGCTGTCAATCCGGTACCTTTTAGTAGCCCTAAAGTGTAGATGAGGTTGACGTTTTGCTTTGGAAATGTTTATTCAATGAAAAATATATGTTCATCAAAATAAATTTGCATGGGAAAATGTCCATTTTCAAACAAATGTGTGTGTTTGTATGTGGGCAGGAGTGTTTCAAAATCAACTTTTGGCAACCATAAACTAAAATAATTGCAGCTGAAAGCGGAAACATCATCAGGTTTTGGTTGCCAAAACGGGGAAAAAAATTGGTTTGGGGATTTTCAGGGTTTTGACCAAAACCCAAAGAACATTCTTGTTCTGTTGAACTTTGTTGCAGAAACATCACATTTCCCAACCAGCTCACCTAAAATCAGGTAATTGAACAGTTCAGTGCAATAGGAACGGACCCACATATTTAGCCCAAACCCATTTTTCCCCCAATAGGTTTGAAGACCACTAAACAGCTTTTTAAAGAATCATTTTCCATCTTCAAAGTAGCTTCTGTACTTTTTCGTTTCCAGGCACGATTGGCTGTAGAAGGGCCATAATACCATGCAAGAGGCTTGGCCAGATCAGAAGTTCTGGGAACCTCCTGAGACACCCTGATTCCATGAGATTTTCTAGAGAGGTTAGAAATGATCTTTCATAATACTTAGCACTTACACTGCATTTTCAAAGTGTTTTACAAAACTGAACATATCTTTGCCATTGCACATGTGGAAACCGAGGCACAGATAGATATTTGACTTGTGCTAGGTAACACAGAGTCAGAGGCTGGACTGGGAACAGAATCCAGCTCTCCCAAGTTCAGGTCCCATTCCTTAGACATTGAACCACCCTGCATTCCATGGGCCATGTTTTTATCCTAAAATAATCTGGTTGCACTTTTTATTAAGTGTTCATTTATGAATAGTTTATAAAAGTACAATAAATTACTTCAGATGCTTTAATAATAATACCTAGCACTTCTGTAGCAACTCTTCATCCACCGTGCTTTACAAAAGAGGTCAGTGCCATTATTTCCATTTTACAGATGGGGAAACTGAGGTACAGACAGATGAAATAACTTGCCTAAGGTCCCACAGCAGGCCAGTGGCAGAGCTGGGAAGAGATTCCAGGTCTCCTGAGCCCCAGTCCAGTGCTTGACTCACAGGGGTCGGCAACCTTTCAGAAGTGGTATGCCAAGTCTTCATTTGTTCACTCTAATTTAAGGTTTCGCGTGCCAGTGATACATGTTAACGTTTTTAGAAGGTCTCTTTCTATAAGTCTATAATGTATAACTAAACTATTGTTGTATGTAAAGTAAATACGGTTTTTAAAATGTTTAAGAAGCTTCTTTTAAAATTAAATTAAAATGCAGAGCCCCCCGGACTGGTGGCCAGGACCCAGGCAGTGTGAGTGCCACTGAAAATCAGCGTGCCATAGGTTGCCTACCCCTGCACTAGGCAATAACTGGTGAGTCTATTGTTGTGGATATTTATAGACTGTAACAAGGCATAGGTGCCTGATATCAATAACATATAAAACTCATGCTTGTAACATGTTTATCATACCTGTTAATCATAAATAAAAAAAGGCATTTATTAACCCTTTATAAACGTACTCTTAATACATCGTGAATTCCAGCTCTGGGCATGTTTAGGTTCAACTCTCGCTAATGCTATGTTACTTCTAATACGTATTAACTGTGACAATACTGCAGTCATATTTATTAACACCATCAGTGTGCTCAGTGCTTTGCAAGTACCTAGTATAATACAAATATTCCTAAATTTAAACACAGACCAAACCCTTTTGACACCTACTGCCCTGCTCAGGGGGTTAAGTGAAGGTTGATGCAGGCATCTTGCAGAGGTGGGTTTTTAAAGCCCACTTGGAAGAAGTATGTTGTGAGGAAGGGTTTGAAGGGGCAGGTGGGATGTTGTCTGATGCATGAGAGGAGGCAGTGGTAGAGAAGGTGGGTGGCACAAAGGATGGCATGGAAGAAAGACAAGAGCAGGGGAAAGAGGAGAAGAGACGTGGGAGCCGAGACATAAGCAAGAACTGATTTGCACAGGGTTCTCTTATCTGTGTTTCCATTGCAGCCCTAGAGTCTGTATTTTCCAAGGTTTCTATGCCCACATGATCCCATTTCACAGACGGGCTGCCCAGCACCGACAGTGCTGCAGATGGGCTCCCATTTCCCAATGATAAAGCACAGTCCCCTCTGCTCAGGGTCCTAGGTAAGCTGCATTTTATCCTCTGAGTAACTGGGGCAAGACAGTGATTAGCTGTCTCAGTAGCCCTTAAGGGAAGCCGTGGCTGGCAGGGGCAACTGAATGTTATCCCAGTAAAACAAGGGGAACAAGATGTGATAGTCATATCATCTCCAAATAGGCTACATGCAAGCTATTCATCCTCCCCTCTGGGGGTCTGGCTTTGTTTGAGCAAGATTATGAACTCCCTTTCGGAAGAGCTTCATCATTTCCACATATTTCCCATTGGTCATGGGCAGGCAGGATCAATAGAGATATAATCCGAGAGACAGCTGCAAACACAAAAGTTCCTAATGAATTTCAGGCCAGACAGTCAGCCCCAACACACAGCCCATCAGCTGGGGATTCATGCAAAGCCATCACTCCAACATACCTAAAATTTCCCCACGGAGGGGAGTGCTAGATGAGAGAAAGCATCAGATGGCTCTTGTTCCATCAGCATTATCCCCAGCGCAATTATTCCACCAGACAGTGCCGCCTTTGATCGAGGGAAAGAAAGGGAAAGGGGGAAAAAGGAAGCATGGAGACTGAACAAAGGGACAGGGGTAAGAGGGTTTTTAAAAAGGACTATGGGAACGCCCTTGGACTTGTGACTCGGGTGCCTGTCCGGCGTTTACGTAGGAAGCAAGCAGTCACTAGTGTTAGGTTGCTTTCTCCGGTAAAGCTAATTCACAAAGGTAACTGCTGTTGCCATCTTGCTTTTTCAATTCCTATGCCTGACTCCGCCTATCTCTCCTTGAGCGTACTTGAGCATCTGTTGTGTCAACGTGCTCCTCTTTGTTGAGTCTTAGGCACAACACAGCCCGACAGGACGGGGTTTTCAAAGCCACGTAGGGAATCTGGGCACCCAATTCCCATTAAAATTAAAAGTGCATCCAAATCTCCCAGGCAGCTTTGAAAAAATCCAGCTAGGTGCTGTATTGTACTGACTTTGTATGAATGTTGCCCTCTACTCCATGGCCCATAGACAGGAGACATATATATTTATATACGCTTCATCCCCACTAGAGCACTTTGTTGGTACAGTAACTCAACCAGCAAAGCACTCCTATTGTAGATATAGACCTTAGCAATAAGGATATTTTTAATGCCCTAGTAGATCAGATTGTATAGCTAGGTTTGCTACCATTTCTGCCCTCGTAAAAGTTTACAAACGATGTTACTTATGGGAATGGATCAATGGGATCAATAAATACACTGCTGCGGTTTGTATTGAGCTAATGAAAGCATGCAGAACCGTGAGGCATGAGCTCTGCTTCTGAACACTTTTAGCTGATTGACTTCCGTGGATGGTGCCAGGACTGTTTGGAATGGGCAATAACTGCAGGATGTGACACTACAGTCTCCGTCCTTATTGCTATCGCAACTGGCTCACTGGGTGTTAATGTCAGGTTCAATCCAAAGGGCCCAGGGAAGATGAATTATAAAATAATATTAATTCTTTGGCTTCTATACCACTGTTCGGCCAAGCCTCTCAAAGATCTTCATTAACATTCATAACAGACACCCCAGGAGGCAGGATAACTATTTCATGGAACTGTCTAGTATGCACCACTGCCCTCTTCTGAATGGAATGAGAACTGCTGACATATGTGTCAAAGGCCCTATACAGCTACTGGGTAAAAATGATTCCCTTTCGCTCAGGTGGCAGGAAGCTGTACTTCTGGAGGAAATGCATCTGAATTCTATCCTTCTTGTTGCTGTGAAGTTCTGAATGGCCAAAGAGCACGACAGAGTGACAGCATGATCACAGGTCTGTTCAAGGGTTAACCTTATGAATAAAATTAAGCACCAAACAAGTGAATCAGTGGCAGAGCCAGGAGTAGAACCCCAGGTGTCCTGACTCCCAGGGCTTTGCACTGAGAGCACACAGCCTCTCTCCTCTCTGTGTGATATTTATCCACTTTATTGCATACGTCTACTGGCCTCTCACTGTCCTTGACTGAAAGATTCATCCAGCCTCAGTGGCTCTTGGAGGGTGGGGAAAGGGTTAAAAACAGGTAATTCAATCTGTACCCAAGCCACGTCTGTGTTTGGATCCTCATCCTTGCTGATAAGATTGCCCGTTTTGCTTCCCACAGTCCCATGGCTTCAGAGCGAGGTTAACTGTGAGGAGCATCTGGGAATTTGGCAGGATCCCTTCCTGACATACGAGGGTCATGTTGAACATGTGCTGTCTGCAGTTGGTACAAGACTTGATGCTCTTTGTCATTCTGAGGGCTAAGTGCCCGTAATAAGAAACAGGTTGCCCAACAATTCCTCCTTCCTGTTATTGATTATCGGGAAGTAACACACTGTACAGCAGCAGCTGCCTTTCACTGGCTGGATATCATATATAACCAAGATTTGCAGGTTCCTTCTCTCATGCGGTTATTATGCTACACACCACGAGGACGTCTGCAAACAAACTCAGTTGGCCAAGACCTTCCACATGCAGGGATTTCCATTCCTATTTCAAATGGACATGCACAAGGGAATAGGAGAATACTCTAGGAACTTCTCAAACCACTGGTCCATCTAACCCAGTACCCTGTCTCTGACCGTGGCTGGCACCTGATACTCCAGAGGAAGGTTCAAGAGAGTCCGTATTAGAACATTTCTTAATAATATACCCATGTGGTAAGCTTATGCATCTTTATGTTAGCTAGTGTAAACATAGCTGATATCCACAGTATTCTCAACAAGCCCCATACAGGAGTAACTGGGTGCAATTCTATGGTCTGTGTTGTACTGGGGATAACAGAGTAAATGAACTAATAGTTTCTTCTTGCCTCAGAACCTATTAATTTAGATATACACAGACCTAATGTTTTATTTGAACCCCATTAAAACTTGTTGCTTCAGTAATATCTAGTGGAATCATAGAATCATAGAATATCAGGGTTGGAAGGGACCTCAGGAGGTCATTTAGTCCAACCCCCTGCTCAAAGCAGGACCGATCCCCAATTAAATCATTCCAGCCAGGGCTTTGTCAAGCCTGACCTTAAAAACTTCTAAGGAAGGAGATTCCACCACCTCCCTATGTAACGCATTCCAGTGTTTCACCACCCTCCTAGTGAAAAAGTTTTTCCTAATATCCAACCTAAATCTCCCCCACTGCAACTTCAGACCATTACTCCTTGTCCTGTCATCCGCTACCACTGAGAATAGTCTAGATCCATCCTCTTTGGAACCGCCTTTCAGGTAGTTGAAAGCAGCTATCAAATCTCCCCTCATTCTTCTCTTCTGTAGACTAAACAATCCCAGTTCCCTCAGCTTCTCCTCATAACTCATGTGTTCCAGTCCCCTAATCATTTTTGTTGCCCTCCGCTGGACTCTTTCCAATTTTTCCACATCCTTCTTGTAGTGTGGGGCCCAAAACTGGACACAGTACTCCAGATGAGGCCTCACTAATGTCGAATAGAGGGGAACGATCACGTCCCTCGATCTGCTGGCAATGCCCCTGCTTATACATCCCAAAATGCCATTGGCCTTCTTGGCTACAAGGGCACACTGTTGACTCATATCCAGCTTCTCGTCCACTGTAACCCCTAGGTCCTTTTCTGCAGAACTGCTGCCTAGCCATTCGGTCCCTAGTCTGTAGCGGCGCATGGGATTCTTCTGTCCTAAGTGCAGGACTCTGCACTTGTCCTTGTTGAACCTCATCAGATTTCTGTTGGCCCAATCCTCCAATTTGCCTAGGTCCCTCTGTATCCTATTCCTACCCTTCAGCGTATCTACCACTCCTCCCAGATTAGTGTCGTCTGCAAACTTGCTGAGGGAAATGAGTTCCAAGGGGTAATTATGGGGGGGGAGGGACCAGGGGAGAATAACCTTGAATTAGTTTGGAATGCAATAAGAAAAGGAGGACTTGTGGCACCATAGAAACTAACAAATTTATTTGAGCATAAGCTTTCGTGAGCTACAGCCCGCTTCATCGGATGCATGCCGTTTGAAATGCAATGGCTCTTTTAGTACCATCGGGTTCTCCACTTGTATCATGACAGAGGGTGAACTTTCCTCCCCTATGCTTATTAGCATTCATTATATGACACGAGCACCTGAAATCAGGGCCCCACTGCGTGAGGTCCCGTGCACGCACAGAGTAACAGATAGTCCCTGCCCCAAACTGGGTACAAAGAATAGGAGAAATTAACTATTATCCACTTTTACCGATGGGGAACAGAATGGGAATGAAATTTGCCCATCCTCACACAAAGAGCCCAGGACAGGAGCAAGGATTGAACCTAGATCTCCTGAATTCCAAGCTCTTAAGCACCAGATTTTCTCCAGCCACTCAGTCTTTTACATTCCTTTTCCTGTCTCCCTTTAGTCATTCTTGTGGGGCCCGCAAACCCCCCAGGTTCAACCATTTTTGCTCAACATTTTCCAAAATCCTACACCCAGATCACGCCTGGAAAACTGACCCTGGAATTGCTCTGAGCAAATGAAACCAGGGGAGTTTCTTGGGCAACTTTATGCTCTGTGATTGTTGCCACGTTTAAATGAGCTGCTGCTCCAATTTTTAGTAACAAATGGCTTTCATAATAAACATGATTTCTCTCAGGGACCTTACCAGGGCTTAGCATGTGCCAAGATGAATTGGAAAAAGTGTGGCTCTCCCAAGGGAAAGCTTCTATATATACACACATGCCTACATACATACATATCTATTCATAAATACTACCAGTTCCTGTGTTTGTCTGGTAGATGAAGCTGGTGCCGAGACACGGCTCATTTTGCCAAGCTGTCACTCACTGTTTTGTTCATTATCAGGAAATGAACTCCATTCCCAAGCATCCAGGGGACAGAGAGTAATTGGGTTCTCTGAAGCCTTTTCACTTAATTTACTCAAGTTCTATTTATTTCTTACAGAATTAGGTTTTAGCGGCTGATGGACAGGACATCAGGAAAAAAATGAAGGCAAATGGATAGGCTAATAAACTCGGATGGAGAAAAATGCTCTCTCTCACTCTCTCTATATATCCATCCTCTTTTCTTTCCTTCTCTCTCTCTCTCTCATTTCCTTCTTCCTCCCTCTCCCCTCTTTCATTGCAGAGTCAACCAGATCTTTGATATGAAGAGGGATCCCTGTGTACAAGTACCTGGTTTATAACATGACTTGGTGAGTTTCATGAGAAGTAACATTGCTATCCAGGTTGCATCCCAATATGAAAAGAGTCAAAATTCAGCACTTAGATAGGACGGTAATAGGCACTGGAAAAAAGCCTAAGACATCAGACAGGTTGTATCAATGAACAGAGACAAGTTAGATCAATAGAGACAAAGATAAAGAAAGAGAATACTTCAAGAGGAAGAGAGGGTGGATGGGTAGATAGACAGAGAGAGAGAGAGATAGGAGACTGAACAAAAGAGAAAGCTCTGGACTTTCTGGGTACTGGATTTGGTCTTTATGTGATTATTGCTGGTTAAACCCTCCCTCTAGATCCCCTTCCAATGAATGCCCTATGCCATGCATGCTACATGATGCCTGGTGGTGAAGCATGACCCCAGAGCAGCAGGGAAAAGACAGAGAAACAGAGTATGTACTTGTGACCCTCCGGTCCTACTTTTTGCATGATATTAAATACTAAAAGGACGGGGTCATGGTTCTAATAATACTTTGCACTGCTCAAGCGCCTTCCAGTGGTTAAATGTTGAGACATATCCAGGGGCTGCTGGTTGTCACTGTGCTAAGCACGACAGCTGCTCGGAAATTCATGGCAACAGCCAGGATAGATGTCAGAGCCTCCTAGTCCAAAAAAATGCAGGCACCTACCAGATGTGCTAAGGTAGAATCACCAGCCGCCTGGATCACTGTGTTCTTGTTAAGGAAAAGTTAGCATATGTGCATATGTGACTTCATTTTGGTTTGGGGCCCACCATTGTCTAAAAGCAAACACATCATGCACCAGGAGGAGCGTTCCTTAGATACTGCATTCCTGTGAAAACCCCCTCCCCCTTGTTTCCAGCCTGTCTCGACTCCCGGTTTCTGTTCTTTGTCTGTTCCTAACTCCCTGCCTCCTGGCCTTGATGCGAGCCTCCCATCCTGATAAGAAAGGCTACTGGTGCACTGCTTTAGGACCATGTTGTGTAGTTGAAGTAATGGTTTAGCACGGGGGATGCACTTAGCAGGGATAGGTGGTAGATAAAGGAAGGGTTTGTCTATTGGCTAAGGTTTCCGATGCACGAGGGCAACATGCTTTGCTAAAAGGTATATAATCTCTGTATAACCTGCATTCGGGGTCCCCTCCTGATTAGCAGGGGGGCACCACGCTCGAGCGTAATAAACTTAGTATCTTTGGGAACTCTGCAATTGCGGACTTTGTTCGTGTGCCTCAGCCTAGACTCGAACTGTGCGTGACCTATCGGGTATAATTCGTAGCAGTTCCTGTGTGTGACCTATCAGGTATAATTCGCAGCAGTTCTTGTGTGTGACCTAGCAGGTATAATTCGCAGCAGTTTGTGTGCGTGACCTGTGAGGTATAATTCGCAGCAGTTTGTGTGTGTAACCAATTAGGTATAATTCGTAACATTCTCCTTACAGGACTCTGCAAAGCCAGCCAATGAAGCTGGGCTCCCTGACTGATTCCAGTTTCAGCACCATCTCAGCAGAGTCTCTTCCCAGACCTAATTGGATCCCACTAGGGCCTTGTGCTGGGCATGCAGAGCAAGTGTGAACACAGCGTGCGCTCTATTTTCAAAAGCCACATCTGAACCTAGCCTTGCTGTTAATAATTATTTGTACTGTGGTAGTGCGAAGATGGTCTGGTCATAGAGCAGGACTCCACTGTGCTAGAAGGGGGGAGGTGTGTCTGCTTATATATAAACAATACACGGGGAGCGGGGTGGGGAGCTACAGAGGACGTCACCCTAGACACCTCTGTAAACCAATGGCTGGGGTTGGTGTGGTGGTGCTTCAGACAGGGAATGGGTGACGGAAAATAGAGAGGCCCCTATTTTATCAGGGAAAGGGAGAAGGGGGAGCTGTAGCTGAGAGGAGGAGAAAGAGCTGAAGGTGAATTCAGTGGTTAGAAAAGGAACTGAAGTCAGGACTACGGGTTCTGGTCCCATTTCTGGGAGAAAGTGTGTTCTAATGATGCTCCAGAACTCCAACAGATTATTATTAGAGGACGAAAAGACTCAATCCCCCACCAAACCGTCCACCCGCCTCCAGCAGAGAGAGGCGAATGTCACAGGTTGGCCAATTAAACCTCATTATCTCTGACCTGGCAGGCCGGGACCGGCTTTTCTGAGTTGAGCACAAGCCACTTGCCTCTTCGGTTGTACGTCAGTCAGGACTTACCAGACGGCAGTTCGTGCTCTTGAATTGTCTCCCTGCAGCGATGTTCCCCAGCTGGGCAGGAAACACACCAGCACGAACGGGTGTCTCCGGGCAGAGACTGAAGAAGCCGACGTGCTTCTTAAAGGATCTTAGGGAGGGTTTTACATATTAAATGAGGAAGGGAGGGTGAGTCGGTAGGGCCAGAGAGCACGAGCTGAAACAGGGCGTTCAATAAAACACAATCAGAATGAGATGGTGAGAAACAGTGAATGTGTTCATCATCAGTGAAGAAAGTAGGGACACAGGCCTATCCCCCCGCCACCTACAGGCCCAAGCTATGGAGGTCCTACACGTAGCAGCAGCAGGAACAGGCCATTCCCATCTAGACCTAGAAAAAGGAATCGTAGATTCTATGTTTGGTGCTGGGAGGTGAGTTACATGGCAGCTAGCACAACGCTTGGAGAAACAGGACCCCTGGGCTCCCAGGAAGGAGTGTAGGGCCTGGTGGTTAAGTGCAAGGACCTAGAATATCCAAAATACCCTACATAAAATCATAGAAGATTAGGATTGGAAGAGACCTCAGGAGGTCATCTAGTCCAACCCCCTGCTCAAAGCAGGACCAACACCAACTAAATCATCCTAGCCAGGGCTTTGTCAAGCCGGGCCTTAAAACCCTCTAAGGATGGAGATTCCACCACCTCCCTAGGTAACCCATTCCAGTGCTTCACCACCCTCCTAGTGAAATATGTACAACTTGGTAACATTAAGCAGCTGCTTTCAGTCTCTGCGAGATTCAAATGGTATCAGGGAACTGAGCAACCCTCCTTCCTGAAAGTCAAGGTCCATGAAACCTGCATGGTACCAATGCCGTGGCTCTGTCTGAAGAAAGGCCATGTCACGGCAAGGGGGCAGGGTCAAGGCTGGAGGAAGTGCACACATGGCTTTGACTCGGCCTGTGGCATCATAAATTATGCAGCTGTCTTCATCCATTATTCAACATAATTTATTTTTGAACATTTAGATCAGCAATTTGTGGGTGTAAATTTTTTTTTTTAAATCTGAAAACCTACAAGCAAGCAAGGAAGGCAGAAGAGAGGGGGAATGGACAGTCAGTCATTAATCAAATATGGGCTGTGAGATGACAGGAAGAAAAGGAGCAGCTGGGAAGCCACTTCAAAGAATAATAAGAGCTCCAATTTCCCTGCATTCCTTATGGAGGGGAGTTTGGGGGGGGGGATCAGATAAAGGAATCTACGTCCACACAGAGTGTCTCAGCACTTAGATATGGATTTAGTTCCTCTCACCCACAGATCCTAAAGCACTTCAGATGCTTGAGATGAGCCAACAGCCTCTCGGGTTGAGATTTTAAATGAATTTGCTACCCTCCCATTCACGCTCCCTTCTGGGCTAAGAGTCTACAATGGTAGGAACAATCCCTGCTTGTGCTCGGGAAGCCCATTTCAGAGTCATGGGTGGGAGTGCTTGGGAATACCACATTTTACACTGGCAGTGTAGCATTTTGCACTGGGAAAGCTTGCACACTTGTCCAGTCAGGGGAACAGAAATAATGCCATGTGACTTGTACTGCCAATCCAAATTAGCCAACACAGCTTGCAAAGTGAATTAAGAATGGTTTGCACTTAACCCTGATAGTTAAAAAGTTTGCAATATGCATATATCTTCCTCGAGTCATTTCCAATAAGGAATACTTCTAAGGAAACAGCAACCCTGGCTATGGATTTTCCCCAACCTGAAACATGATGAATTCAATGAATAAATTGCTCAGCATGAATTATTTGCTCAATTCTAATACATACAGAGTCATGGAGAATCAGCCACGGTGTTAGAGGCAACCCACCAGCCCACAGAGAGCCGCATGAGAGTGAAAGGATGAAGGGGAGAAAATGTTGTCCAAGAAGAACAGGGCAAATCTACCATTATGAAAAATGTCACAGAGTCTGTCTAATGCAGGGTAGACATGCCCTTGCTTTGCAAGGTCTCGTCTGAAAGACTCACCCCACAGCACTCAATTATCCACCTCGGAAAGGGTAAAGGAGTAAGCCAGCTCTGATAGGATTTCAGTCTGTAACTACTAAGCCCCCAACTCAGCGTGTGGGAGATGTACTGAGAGCAGCTTTGAAATGAGACAAGCTCCGCGGGGCTCCTACCAGTTTGGCCTGGAGAAGCTTGCTTCCCTCCTTGCCTAGAGACCTGGACAGAGGCACAGGTTTGGTTCCCAGTTGCATGCAGCACTGTGCACTGGGACACTCAACAAAACCATGCTAAGGAGGAGGAAGCTGCCGATGCAGATCCCAAAGGCCGGAGGAGGAGGTGGCGGGCGGGGGACAGAGGCTCTCAGAGGAGGAGGGAGTTGCTGGAAGGTCATGGGCCTACAATACACACGCACATAATGATAAGCACCCTGACCTTATGCCCAGCTTCCCGAACCATCCAGCATGCCCGACACTGCGATACATTCCCAATGTAGAGTCCTAGCTAGCAAATCCCCCTAGAACAAAGCCCCCTTTTTGCTTGGGTTTTGGCCTCCCTGACATTAGTGCAAGCCAGACGTTTGTCCCCTGCACTGATTGACATTGGTCATCCCCACGCTCATAGGACCCATGCTAGCGCCTGCCCATCAGGCAGCAGATGCGACGGTCTGTCGCTGCGGGAAGAGGCAATGGAGCCAGGGGGCAGGCTGAGGGGTGGAATGACCGGAAATGGGACCTGCGTTCTAAACCCAGGAGGGCTCCCCCTCTTCGCACAGACACTACCCAGTGCAGCGTCTCGTGAGCAGTACAAACAGGCCTCCATTCCCCATGGGTATCTACCCAGGGTACAATGCCATCCCCCGCACCCAGAAGCGACAATGGCGCAAACAAGGCGATGGCATTACTGCCCAGCTCGAAGAGGTGGCACAACGTCCCTTGCGTGCCCGAATCTCCTTGCACGCAGCCGTCAGGTCTGTGACACGTGAGCGTTTGCTCACCCTCCTTCCCACTCTGTGGCAAAGTGACATCCTCCAAGGAAGACCGTCTCTGTGCTCCTGGATTCCAAACCTCCGCCCTTAAATAACTAGGGTAACACTTGGCAGCTCTGCAGCAGCTTCCCTCTTTGCTTCACAAAGTGCTGGGCAGGCTTTAATTCCTCCTCACAGTCCTGCTGCATGGAAGGGGCATTGTCTTAATAGCGCGGGGCGGGGGGGAGTGAGAGGAGTATGGGAATCGCAGGTGTATGTGGTGCTGCGGGAACGTTTACAGAGGAAACATAACTGCAATTCTCTGGCAGAATCAATATAAGTTTTGTTTTGTGTCTTTCAAACCCGCAGGGGACCATTGGATCCAGTTATGAAGAGCAAGTTTTGTTTGCTGAAGAAAAAATGATGTTTCTATTGTCAGCTTATTAAGGCACCTGAGGCTCTCACTAAAAAAACAACGCCCCTCACTCTTGCTCTCATCCCCACAGCACCAAGGAACTCACATAAAAGCAGAATAGTAGCACGGTAACCTTTGACATGCCTGGTCATTCAGATTGATGGGGCTGTCATCTAGCCAAACAGCACTGAGACGGCTATTAAAGTCTGAGTGGAAAGCCAGGCCAGCTTCGTCCGGGAAAGCCACCAACATTATCAAGCTGGAGACAATTTAGTCAATCTACAGTACCCAGCTCTAGTTTTCCAGGCCAGTAGCTTTGGAACGGGAGCAAGTGGGAAGGAGACGGGGGCAATCAGTTTGTGAGATCCCTGCCCAAACAAAAGAACATTGAAATGGGGCATGTAAGGTTCAATTTTTGATAACTTTGCAGCTGCTGCCTGATCTGGGCTGGAGCCAGCAACTTCGATGAGTGAGAGGTATCATGGGGACATCAGTCCAAGCGACAAGGTCGCCCAGTTCCCGGGTCTTGACTCCCTCGGCTCTGTCTGTCATGGAGGCAATTTAGTTGGGCTCCACAGAAGCTGAATAGCAGCAGGAGCAGGGGGGAAACATTAGGTAGTTTGCAGGCACCATGCAATGTGTGCACCCCGCTGAGAGGTCACCGTGGACAGGATTGGCTGGAGACAATGATGTCCTGGAGTGACTCATTACACCAGCTGCCCGGGAAGGGCTTCTTTGCTCTTGGTTATCCATTTTTCAAGCTGTCACCACTGATTCCATAACAAATTAGCCAAGTCCCTTTTTCTCTGGATAATCCCAGAGGTGAAGGTGATTCGCTGGACATGAGCATTACAGATACAAATGGTCCATCTCCAGGGGACACAACATGCTGAGCCCAGTTACCACTAGTCCGCAAGATGAAAAGAGGTTTGCTCAATTTTTCCATTATTAGTTTGCGTATCCATGTCAGAGACCTGCCGAAGTTCTGTTTCCAACCAAACATGCTTTTCTCCCCTAGCTCGCATCACCTCCCTTGCAATGAAGCCCTCTTCCTTCCCAGGTTCTGGGAACCTCTACATAAACTAAGCTGACTTTCAAAACTTTAATGGGCCCAAATGGTTCCATAAAATGTAAATACAGTAATAAAAATACAAGTAAAACCCTCCCAGTAATTAACTTTTGATTTGCACTGTCCAGGGAGGATTCAACTGAATTACACTTAACCCAGCGAATTTACCATCCTGACTCTGCAGATATGCCTGTAAACCTTCCTTGTTTCATTCATCTACCTCAAGAGATCTCTTTGGGGGTCTCTCCTGATCCATCATCCCTGTGATCCTCCAGCCCATATTAAAGGGTAGAGTTGCACTGAAGGTGCTGATGACAAAGTGAAGTTAATTAACTTGATGTCTGGTTCCTCCTCAAAAAAGGTGAAGGGGCAGTGGAAGAGCTGTAATTCCGTTTCTGTAAATGTCAATTTAGCAAATGATTTTCCTCTCCAGGGTAAACGGTTTTGGCCAACCACAAAAAGAAAAGAAAAAAAGATGGGTTCACCACATTTGCAGAGCAGCTTGAAACTTGAAAATATTTAAAGCTAGAAGGGAGCTCCATTGTCACGTACTCTGACCTTCTGCATAACCCAGGCCATAGAATTTCACCTGGTAATTCTTGCAGTGGAAAGAATTATCCTTCTCTGCTGTCCGTGTAAACATTATTGAGCCAATAACTTGGTGCTTTTTCTTTTGGATTCAGACAGACATTTCCATTGGCTTTGGTCCATAGCACTGCACACTCTCACTTGCTCTGAGTTGACGGAATTACTCCTGTGGGAATTCTGCATCACTGCACATGCACCGAATTTATGTCCTCCGCAGATTTCTTTGTTTCCCCACAGAAAAATGACTTTCTGATGGGGAAGCAAAGGGAAGGCACAAGAGCGGTCATATGACCCTCCCCAGCAGTATGGTTTGGGTGCCCAGGGCAGCCTGCAGGGAGGTAAATCGCTGTGGGCCAGGGGTGGGACTTGAGAAGACCTGGCTGGTGGCTCCCATGCTGCGCCAGGCTCAGCTGCTTGTCCTGGCTGGGTTGGAGAGGACAGGATTTCCTCTTCCCCTGCAAGGCATCCGGGGCTGTGTCAAACCTACCCCCAGATTTCTCCCCCAGCTGTAGGAAGTTCTGCAAACTCTCCCCATCCCCCATGCTTCCTGCACCCATCACTCCTCAGCTGCAGGGGGAGGGATCACTGTATAGGGAGCGCCTCCTCCATCCAACCAACCCCCTTGCATCCAGACCTTCTCATGCCCAGACCCTTCTGCTGAGCTTCATGCCCCCTTCACCCAGAACCCCCTGATAAGCTCCACTCCCCCTGCACCTGGACCACCCCAACAAGCCACCCACACCCCGATCCCCACCCCAGACCCCCCTGCTGAGCCCCAACCACCTTCACCGGGACCCCCCCCCGCAGAGTCCCATTGCACCCAGAACCTCCCAACAAGTCCCATTTGCATCCAGATCTCCCTGCACCCAGATCCCCCAGTGAGCTGCCCACATCCAGATTGCCCCACCCAGAGCCCTCTCAACCCACACCTGGATCCCCCCACACTAAGCCCCTTCACACTTGGATCCTGCATTGATGAGCCTGCCTGCCCATACCTGGTGCACCTGGTATGGAGAGGCAGGGCCCTGGGGTGTTTCTGAGCACCCTTGCGCTGTGTCAGGGTTGGGTACAGCCTCACCGCTAAGTCCATGTCCCGGGAGTGGCGGGTGGGGGGAAGCTGCACAGTGATCTCCCACCTCTGTGCAGCCAGTGGCCTGTGCTCCCCAATGCCATGCTGGAGTCTCCACATTTATTTCACAAATAAAATTTGCAGTATTTTTAATTTTGGGGCGCAGAATGCCCTCGGGAGTAACGGAATACAAAAAATGAAGGCAACATTCAGTCAAAACAACAAAAACTTCACCTAGACTTACATATAAACCTTGAGGAAACCCACTCACATTGCACGATTTTGACACTAAACCACAAATCCCCCCCCATTTTATTCTACACTGGGCTCAAGTTTGCTTGAAACTGGAGCTAGTTTCTGGAGGTATGCCCTCCCCAACATCCCTTGAACTTGGGGAGAATCTGGATCCCAACCCTGCGGGCTGCATTTCCATCTCTCCCATGCTCATTAAATAGGGTTTATGGAACCTTTGGTTCAAAGCAAACCCGAAGCCAAATGAACCTGATCATCAGGTTTTGATGTGACCATTGCACATACCGCTAACAAACGCCTCTAAACCAGTGGTTGTTTGATCGTGCCCCCCTTCTTTGTGTCTGTAGTAGTTTACGAGCCCCCTCCCGCCACCCAAGTACCTATACCGATAAAAACACACGCACACAAACTTTCAGTAAATATTAAATCAGCAAGGCATTGATTCAAACAGACCAACAATCCATTGTAATAAGCGCAAACGCAAAGCTACAATTGTGGTCGATGCTTACAATTAAACGTGCACGCTGCATCGTAGCAAATGGATTTGTATAATGCTTTGCGAGCTTAACAGAAATCCATCAAAATGCACAGCTCCATCTAGAGTCAAACACACAGCGCCATCTGAGGACCTGATATGTCTGGAGGAATCAGCTTTGCTAAGAAGATAAGAACATAAGAACAGCCAGACTGGGTCAGACCACAGGTCCATCTATCCCAGAATCCTGTCTTCTGACAGTGGCCAATGCCAGGTGCCCCAGAGGGGATGAACAGGTCATCATCAACTGATCCATTCCCTGTCACTCATTCCCAGCTTCTGGCAAACAGAGGCTAGGGACACCAACCCTGCCCATCCTGGCTAATAGCCATTGATGGACCTATCCTCCGTGAACTTATCTAGTTCTTTTTTTAATCCTGTTATAGTCTTGACCTTCACAACATCCTCTGGCAAGGAGTTCCACAGATTGACTGTGCATTGTGTGAAGTTATTCATTGCTAGTTATTCATTGCTGTAGGTAATATGTGTGCAGTAAGCTATTTCCCCCATAAAACGTCTCTCACGCATCCAGAATACATTCTGTGGCCCCCCACAGAGGGACGCCCTCCAGTTTGAGAACCTCTGCTGCAAAACAATGATTATTCACATATTCTCCAAATGACACAATGGCCAGTTTGTAAAGTTGCCAAAAGTTGTGTGACATTTCCTGCTGCAAAAGATTGTGATAAGATTTCCAATGTCAACACACGGGCTTTTGTTCCTTCTTTGTTTTAGCTGGAGAACCCTATTCAGCTATTATGACAAAGCAGAGCCCTCTGTAGGTCTGTGGCCTAAGATGGATGCTGACAAAGAGCTTTCAGGGAGTGACACCCATCAACTCTATCCCTTTTGAGCTTTTTAATGCTGCCATGTTGTTGACACTGTTGCTTCTGGGTTCTTGAGTCTGATAGAAATGGCTTTGAACTAATATGCCCTTGTGTGGTAAACAAATGACCCAAACAAGAGAAGCAGTGGTACTGAGCCGAAAGCTAAGGTGTGAAAGGTGGCAAAGACAACCCCATAGGCTTGGTGGAAGATAATCAGGGCTTGATCCAAAATCTATTGAAGTCAGTGGGAGTCATTGCAATATGCAGTACCTATTAGGCTCACTGCATGCTGCTGATGTGCCTTGACTAGAACTGGTTGGGAATTTTACAACACAAAGTTTTTTCCACGAAAAAATGCCGATTTGTCAAAATTGCTCATGGGAATGGGTCGATTTTGACAAATTTCCAGATTAAAAAAAACCCCAAAGACTGAAATAAGTTTCAAAACTGCTGACATTTTCAAAATGAAAAGTTTGGGTTTCTCGTCTCAAAACAGCTTTGAGTTTTGAAATTTAGCTTAATTTACACTGGAAAAAAAAGTTTAAAAATAGAGAAGGAAGAGCAAATCATTTTTTTTTTTCAGTTTACGAAAAAAAAAATAAAAAAAAAAAATCTGAGATTTGAAATGTTCGTCCTGATTCAGGACAAGAAATTTTTTCAAAATCTCAAAATTTCTCACCTGATGGGAAAACTGTTTCCTGCCCAGCCCTAGTCATGACCAGGAGTTCTTAGGATGGGTCCTGCTTCCCCCTCTTGGGGAGACTGAGGAGGGTTCATGTCAGGAAGCTGGGTCCTGCAGAGCGCCCCAGAATGAGACCAAGTCTGCAGGATAAATAATGATGTCACTAAGGATACTGAGCCGATTTAAATCCATTGCTTTAAAATATGCCATTTCCTGCCTCAGCACCGCGCTGGAGCATGCAGCACCCAGGCAGCCAGAGGGGAATCATATTAAAGTGAAAGCTCTGGTTTCTGAACCAGCCTGGGCACTCCAAATGAAGTCACATTTCCAGGGTTGAAGTTAGAGACCGATATTTCTTAACAACCACCCCCCTCAGCCTCCTCTCTGAGGAAAAATGCCAGGCCTCTCCAGGTCGGCACTACAGCTTGTCTACATGGGGACACTCAAGAAGGTTAATCCAAATTAATTATTAAAATGGATCTATTAGGATGTATTAAGCCCCTGGGTGGACACTCTTCTTCAGAATTGAAATGGCCTTCATTTGGTTTACTTAGTTCATGTGAATTAAGACCAACTGAAGTAAGGTTCCTCTATATTCTGAACGAGAGCTTTAATGTGGTTTAACTAATCTCCTCTACATTCACGCCTTTCATTAATTCACATTCATTTCCCCTCAAGCTCCTACAAACTTTGATGTCCACAGGAGTCCCTCACTTCATAGCAGAAATGGGCCCAAACTCTGGGGGCGTTCAGTTCCTGATTCAAAGTGTGCAGCTGGCTCCTAGCCCTATTCCTTAGGGGGGAAATTCAGATCCAGACTCCAGGGTTTGGACATCTCTGCGTCTTAGGAGACTTCTCAGTGGAAGCAGCTGGCACAGTCACAATCTTAGGAAAGGGAGTGACAGTCTATCTTATAGTGCTGCCCAGTACTGTAATATAAGTCCCCATTTTGGATATTTGCAGGGTGCCCCGCAAAACCGTACGCCAATCATGAACGGCACTGAAGCAATATCATGGCCATTAAAATTGGCTTGGACGAGTCAGATCACATTCTCCACTTGGGGTAACAACACAGTTAGAAACTTGCACCTGTTTCAACTGTGAAAAAGTCCCCATTGGGGGTTAGCCAACATGTGATTTGTAACCCCATAAGCCAGCAGTGAGACCCTTTTTTTCATCCAGTTATCGCCCAGAGAAATATCCAGTTCAAATACATTGCTTGAGTCCCGAGTTGCTACCAAAAACATTTAATCTGTCACTAAAATCAGCTACTAACATAGGGTACAAACGTAGGGGTGAGCCTCAGTAGCTTTACTTCATTATCCAGTAAACTGGGTAAAAGCCCAAGATGAACATGATATGGACACCAGCATGGCTTTTTTAAAAATAAACCATGCCTCTCTAATCTATCAGAATTCTTTGAGGAAATCAACAAAATAGTGACGAAAGGCAAATCGGCGGCATTTGGACTTTCTGCGTGTCTTTGATCAAGTTCCTCAGTTTAATAATAATTATTAATATCACAGTAGCACAAAGAGGCTGCCAGTTGAGATCAGAGCTCCATTATTCTAGACAGGGTACAAACACAGCGAGGCACCATCTTGCACCTGGAGACAAAACAGGCAAAGGTTGAGAGAGGAGAAGTGACTTGCCCAGGGCTTCAAAGCCAGTAACAGAACTCAGCTCTCCTGAGTGCCAGGTCTACGGCCTAATCTACTAGACCAACTGCCTCTAAGGTAACCAGGTAGTCATGGGGTAACAATCGTAGATTAGTAATGGGCTGAGAGACAAAGAGCAGACAACAATGGCCTTTAAAACAAAAAGAACGTAAACTGATGGCTGGGTGACCCAAAGGTCTGTGCTAGGGTTGGTGTTATTAATGATGTGGAAACAATGGCGTCAATATTGAAGCATTAATATTTGTGGCTGATCCAATGCTACTTATATTAGTCAAGACGTAAAAAGAGGATGAGGAAGTCAGAATAATCTCAAGCAGGTGGCAGGCTGGGCACCACGAAGGCAGATGAAATTCAGCGCTGATAGGTACAGGTAATGCACATTGAAAGAAACAATTTCAACTAGTCACACACGTTGATGAGTTCAAACTTAATTGCAACCACTCAAGAAAAAACAGCTTGGCGTCATTGTGGAGAGCTCAGTGAAAACATCTACTGAGTGCATAATGGTGAGCAAGATGCATTAAGAGAGGGACCGAGAACAATAAACTGAAAATATTATGATGCCATTATATAAATCAATGGTACGCCCTCGCATTGAATCCCATGTTCTGCAGTGGTCAGAAATGGGCTAGGTACAGAGGAGGGCAAAAAATAATAATTAGAGACATGAAAAGACTTTTATAGTGAGATTAAAAAGATTAAGACTGAATAAGTAAGAGAAGAAACAAATAAGAGATGAAATGATAGAAGTATAAAAAATAAAAACTGGACACCAGAGGTTAGCTCTTTCCTTTTATGCATCCTTCCCATAGTACAAGGACAAATGACTATTCAATGGCATTGAAAGGCCACCAATTAAAAAATAAAAGCTCACCCCCTCATAATTCATAAACCACTTGTGGAATTCTTTGCCACGAGCTATTAGTGTGTCAGAGCTTAGAAGGTTTCAAGAAAGGATTAGACGTGCATGTGAATAACATGAACATCTGCAGTTAAACTACCTGCTGTAGGATAAAAATCTAGCAGCCACAAAGAGCCTGATCCAATGTCTACTAGAAGTAATGGGAGTCTTTCCACTGACTTGAATGGGCTTTGGATCAGCCTCTAAGCCCTCATGATCCAACCAGTTTCTTGGGGATGGGAACACATTTCTCTTCGGTTGTTCTCTTCGGAGGCTTTGCACATTCCAGGCTCTGAATCATCAGGCATTAGCCATGGCCAAAGAGTGAACTAGAAGGACCAGGGGTCTGATCTGGGATGGCAGTCCCTACCTTCTTAGTAACAGGGTGATTATGATAATGATTTGGCATTTCTCTAGCACCTTCCATCCAAACGTATCCCAAAGTGTTTTGTACATTTAATATCTGATTGTAAAGTGGGATTTCCAACAGTTCTCAGTGTTGGCCTGACTCTGCTCCCAATTAAGCTGATTGTAAAACTCCCAGCTGGCTCCAGTGGGAGCAGAGTAAAATCAGTGTTGAGTAATTTGGAAAATCCCATCCTATATATACACAGCACAGGCACCTTGCCCATCACTCTGGTGCAGCCACCTCTGAGTGAAATGCAGCAGCTAGTTAATGGTTCACAAAAACACTATATAACCATTTAATACAGGAAATGATGAACATATCCCAGGTCCAATTGAAGTTACAAGGATGAAACTATGGAGACAGAACACAAATTGGACAATGGGGTTCACACCCCGCACCTGCACAAAGAATCATGAGATCTTTAGTGTAAGTAGGCAAGACTTTGCTTTTATGTGTCATCTGAAAGGCAACACAGCAACCCCTTAGCACCATATGGCATCTGTGATTCAGTACTGACTCAGAGCAAGGAATCACTACCACCACTTCCTTCCAGCATCTGTGGTTTCATAGGAGGTTTCCCATCCAAGAAATTGACCGGGTCTAACTCTGCTTAGCTCTTGTGAGAGCTTATGATTTCATACCTTAATGGGTACATGGTTGCATAATATCGTCAGTTGCAGAATCAGATTAGTAGGCTCAGTTTCCTTGCTCGTGCTGAATTACAGAGGGCACGGCCTGAAAGATTAATGCAATTCCACAGAAGGAGACAACCCATGCTTCCCAATTTGAGCGCATGGGATGGGGATAAGGCAGCAACCCTCACTTTATTGATTCCTAAACTGATGACAATCTTCGTTAAGAGGCAGGAGGGAGGAAGGGGACTACAGTGTGTGTTTAGATGGGCCTGTGATTCATAGCCACAATCCGCCACCACTCATAACCAGGGGCGGATGTGAAGGGCAATCTGAATGCATTTGGAAACAGATTTAATAATAAGGGGCTGTCTGCCTCAATGTGTCAAGCTATCTGCAAGTAGCGCAAAAGAATATCATAGAGCATGACATAATGCAAAGCAATATAAGGTCATTTGCTTGGCTTTCCTCTGTTTTAAGGCATCACAACAGTGCTTTTCAAACACAGCTTTTACAGAAACATGATCAGCTGCCTAAGAAAAGGCTTGAGATCAAGCGTCTGATATTCAAAATTAATCCCACGAGGATTAGGCACAATACATTCCCTTCTCTTTCCTCGGTTGACAGTCTGGATATATCTCTGTTCCATTAACTCCACTTCAAACCCTCCTCCCCGGTCTCCCACCAGCAGGCTTTCTTCACTGGCTCAGTGAGTTCAGCTCTCCCTTTTAGGATCCAGTGATGGACATTTAGTTCCCCCATTACTTACTTAGGCAAAGTTCCCGGAGAGGTTTCTGTAGGCAAAGTTCCTGCAGGATCTCAGACTGCTCCAATTTCTGACTTCTAAGAAAAGCCAAGAGCCACAAAGTTTGGATGAGAGATACAGACTGCTCAGAATACTCTCTGAGAAATTCAGACCACTCAGAAATTCATAAAGTTTTCACATTTGGGGATGAATCTACAAATATGCAGGAGAGATGGCTGAAAAGTGGGTTTTTTAAATAAAATTTCAATACAATTTCAAAAATATGACGTCAACCAGATCTATTTATCAGGGTTCCTTTAGTAAAAATTTGCTGGCGGGGGGAAAGGGCCAGTTCTTGCGTGATCTTGTTTTTACTCAGAAAGCTGGTGTTTTGGATCAAAAGCCTGCAAATGTTTCCAAATGTTGTGTTTTGCTCTTTCATTCCCACTCTGATCAATTTTCAGTGCCAAACTGGGAACTCCATTTCCTGGTTAGTGCTATTTCCTTTACCCATCACCACTCAGCCTCTGCAGCCTCCTCGCATAGGAGTTGCTCTCTGTGGTTCATGGGAACGAGAACAGTTCTAAAGCAGGGTGCACATTACGGGGAAGATTTTCAATCCTGCTCCCGCTGAAGTCATCAGAAGTTTTACCTCTGACTTCAGGGGCAACAGAATTAGGCCTCTACTGAGTGCTTTTGAAAACTTCGCCCTAAAATGCAGCTTGGGGAGAGTGAGCTGAATTCTACATACAGGTTCATGTCGGGCCAACAAAAATTGTCAGCCATGTTCCAACTGCAGAATCTCTCTGGCTGGAAAGGACATAGAAAGATCTTGTAGATTTAGCAGTTAGGTAAATCATCCTCTGAGCAAATCTGATCTGGAAGTCATTGAGGGGAATGGAGCACCACCATGTTGATTTCTACTGCCACTTTTCTTTCAACAGCTGCACTTCATGGTGCTGAACAACTGTACAGGTGCCCCAAATGCAGTCACTAGGTAGGTCTGGATGTACTTGGCAAATCTTGATGTCCCATCATAGAAAACTGCTGCTAGAATGCACGCAAGTAGAGTCAGACCCCAGGGAAGACGTTAACTTATGGAGGGAAGTTACCGTTACAAAATAAAAATGTTACTTTTGAAATGATAACCCCCAAAAGGATGAAATGATTTGGAGAACTGGATTTAACATTTCAAAACATGTAAACGTCTGGTAACAGCTATCACTGGGATCAGAGAATAACCCCTCCAGTGCTGACTGCTGCAGCTCTGTATGGCGAGGAGCTAAGGGAAATGTTTATATCAACTCACGTGATGCTGAGAGGCAAAGCTGTCTCGAAATTGCAGAAGAGGGGACTGGAAATCAGGACTCAAATCCGATTCCAGGATTTGACACTAACTAGGTGTGAGCTTGTGTGAGCCCTGCTCTGACCATGTCCCAATCTTTCTGAGCTTCGTTTTCCCCATCTGTAAAATGGAGGGGAAAACACTCCCACCAACTTTGGAAAGCTTGAAATTAAAGCCATACTGTACAAGTGCACATTATAACACAACTGTAATCTAGGAAGTTAACTAAGTAGAGAAAAAACAACTTTTACTTGTAACAAGGATTTGCTACATCTCTTAACAGCAAGGAATAGAGGACTTAAGAGACCAGATCTGAGTGCAGGACCATCAAGTCCAATATTTGTCTGCAAGACTGGCGAAACCCTGATACTTCAGAGGAAAACAGTGCCCTTCCTCGCCACTTCATAATGCAACCATACAACACAGTATACAAGGAAAAAGCTTCTTCCTGACCCAGCAACTACCCAGCTTATGCCCTGAAGCATGGCATTTGATGACCCTAACCAGTATGCAAAGTGTTGGCTAGCTCCGGATGTTAACAGCAAGCATAAAATGTAAAGTTGGTTGAAAAAAACACTTTTTCCCTGTGAAAAATTTCAAACGAAAAGTTTTCATTTCCATTTTTTGGTTTTAAGTTTCCATTTTTGCATAGGACATTTTTGAAAGTAAATGAAAGAAAATCTCCATTTCTAATCCAATAGACAGGTTTGGTATCGTTTAGATTTGAATCATAATTCTCATTAAAGGAGTACTTGTGGCACCTTAGAGACTAACCAATTTATTTGAGCACAAGCTTTCGTGAGCTACAGCTCACTTCATCGGATGCATACTGTGGAAAGTGTAGAAGATGTTTGTTTTTATACACACAGAACATGAAAAAATGGGTGATTATCACTACAAAAGGTTTTCACCTTGATTATCATACACATTGTAAGGCGAGTGATCACTTTACATAAGCTATTACCAGCAGGAGAGTGGGGTGGGGGGAGAGAAAACCTTCTGTAGTGATAAACACCCATTTTTTCATGATTTGTGTGTATAAAAACAAACATCTTCTGTATTTTCCACAGTATGCATCCGATGAAGTGAGCTGTAGCTCACGAAAGCTTATGCTCAAATAAATTGGTTAGTCTCTAAGGTGCCACAAGTCCTCCTTTTCTTTTTGCGAATACAGACTAACACGGCTGTTACTCTGAAACGTATAATTCTCATTGTCTTTCAGTTTTTGAAACGTGGAACATTTTTGAAAATTGAAGCAAACCAAAACTTTCCATTCAAAGCTCAACAAAATATTTATTTTGTTTCATTTTGAAATTTCCCGTGGGGGAAAAAATCAAAAACATTTTCCCATGAAAATGTTTCCTGTCAATGAAACCCTCCCTTCCCCCCCACACCGTTTTTCAGCGAAGAAACGTTTTTGCTCATATAAAATTATTGAGCACTTGTTTATGAAGCCAGCTGTGGTGCCTCTCTATAACATCCAGTGGGAGTGAACTGCCCTGGTCACAACACGTTACATAAACCACCATCCTTTACGCCTTCTCATTCAAGCTATGAAATGGCAACAAAATGGAGCCACTTGCTTACATTCAGCCCGCCCTGTGCAGGAAGTTCAGGAGAAAGACAGACCACGCTGCCTTGTGGGATTAGATCGGTAAGTACAACAGCAACAAAAATCAGCGAAAGGGTGGAAAAAATACACAACCTAAACCTCTGCCTTCTCCAAATAGGCCCTGCTGTGTCAAGTGAATAAAATTACCTTCTAATCAAATGCATCATTAAAAGTACAGACATTAGAACCTGGCACTGACAGCTTTATGAGTGAGGCATTTAAAGTTAATTAGGATATAGTGCCTCTGTAGCTGGTACAGCATCCAGGGTGCACTTTGACTAAAGCTAAACATAGCAATGTTCCAATTCTCCATTGCCAGCACTACCGTCCTGGGCCAGTTTGCGGGCTCTGTGTGGTCCCTCAGTACTGCATCAGCACGTAGGGCTCATACTGCCAAATCCAGCCTGGCTCCTCTGCTGTAGTCCCTCTAAGGTAACCAGCTGGCAACTTCGGGGCTAGTGCATCTGCTGGGATTGTATCATGCAGGAGATGTTCATGACACAGCTAAGAGAGAGCGTTTGGAAAGAACATGGATATGTCAGCTGTCCTAGCTCTCGTTTTTGAAGGAGCTGAGTGAATCAGAGGGAACAAAGAAGTATTAACAAGCAAGCACCAGTAGTTCGGCCCCCCCCTCGACTATCCTTATAGCAACCCGTGGATTCATATCACCCATTGCTTCCACACACAGCAGGCATTTAAGACCATTTATACTGTCACAGAACTGAAAGGCTAAATCCATTAGCATTCAAGCAACTCTAAACCACACAGCCTGGCTACAGGACAATTCAAACCAGTTAATTAGACGGGAAGCCTTGCTGTGGCATGCAAAGCTCTGCGCATGTCTCATTGGCTCCAGGTAACCCAAGCCTCAGGTTTCCACTAAAAAAAAAACATAATGAGAGTCAGGTTCTCCAACTCCTCTAGCCAAGCACAAATCCCATGAACAACCATGAAGATGAGTCATGCTCTGAAGGCCACCAATTTCTCCATGTGCAGTAATCATGGGATGTCCTCAGGCACATCGGAGTGCTCTGCACAGATATGTTCTCTCCATACCCATCTAAGCTCACCTCTCTACCCATACTCTGTACACCCCAGATTCAGGGACATTAGATATCTTGATGTAATCTGAACCCTCCCCATACTGTAGTCTCAGACACCTGATCTGGACAAGTCCCTGGGTCTATCCACACAGACCTGATCTCAACATCCATACACACCTGATCTCAACACGTACACACCGAAAGCTCTAAAACATCACAGCTGTCCCACTACAGTGCAGACAACCTAGTCAACTTCAGAGAGGAGCCCTTTCCCACCACACCCTCAAAGAAGCAGGTTAACATAAAATACAACCCCCCTCATGTTCCCAGCTTACTCAGGAGCCCCAGAGGGATTCAGAAAATCCTACTAAATTACAATATGTAAGTGAAATAAGGACATTAGAAAGCAAGATTTTAAAATACCAAAGAAAAAAAATGTTTCAGAATGATTATTTCTGCTCTTACGAATAAGCGGGTGTGTGATCTCAAGAGGCTAGAATAAGGACAACATTATAATGACTCCAACTACAAACACACCCTGGTGTCTTGAAACAACACAGGAAGGTCATGGTGGTAGCCAGAGACACAAGATGCTGCAGCCAGTCATACCGGGATCAGCCCTTTGGAGATAAGTTTGGTAGGCCTGATTTTCAGAGGTGCGAAGCGCTGGTTGCTCCCAGTGATTTTAGCTGAGGTTTTGGGTGCCCACAACTCCTAGACTCAGACCCTATGCCTTGCTTTAAGGCCGGGCAAGAAGGTTTCACATGGATTTCCACAATATACCATCTCCCAGCTAGAGCTGTGTGAATAATGGATTTTCCAGGTCACTGGTGATTCCAAAAAACACAAACAACAAAAACTGTTTTGGGTCAAACCAACATTTTATTTTTCAAATTTTTCAGAAAATCAAATCATGATAATAAATAATAATTTGGGGATATGTGAAATATTTTGGGTCAGTTTTGAGCATTTTCAAATGCTTGATTTAAAAAATAAAATAAAATTCAAGGCAATTTTGAAACAAAGCTATTTTGAACCAAAAAAATTTTGAAATGTTGCATCTGAAAAATGTTGCATCAAAATGAAACGGTTTGGATTTTGAGATTTGTTTTTTCATTTTTATTCCAAAGAATTTGGCTAAACTGACAAATTCACAAAACATTTCACACACACAAACACACACACACGTTTTGTATGAAAAATTTTGCCTACCTCTATGATCAGCTCCCCCAAATCAGTAACTTTCCTAGAAAGAGCAGTGGAAATCAGCTGCTATTCCCCTTCACATTCTGTGACTGTGGCTTTGACATTCCCCTCTTGAAACATGCCGGCAAGCTGACAATGGATCTATTTCCTGCTTCATTATTTTGTATTTTTACATTATATTATATATACTATATATATAGGGCACATTTTGAAGAAATAATTGCGAGTGATTCAGCTGTATTGTGCACCGGATTGAGTGACTGGAAAACTAGTTCATATTCCACCACAATTTTCTCTTAACTTGGCATGTAGTGACTAATCACACATTGCCACAGAAGACTGACCTGATGTCATGGAAGATGTCATTGGTTCCTTCTACTAGACTATCAATAGTACTGTATTGAATCATAGAATCATAGAGTATCAGGGTTGGAAGGGACCTCAGGAGGTCATCTAGTCCAACCCCCTGCTCACAGCAGGACCGATTCCCAATTAAATCATTCCAGCCAGGGCTTTGTCAAGCCTGACCTTAAAAACTTCTAAGGAAGGAGATTCCACCACCTCCCTACGTAATGCATTCCAGTGTTTCACCACCCTCCTAGTGAAAAAGTTTTTCCTAATATCCAACCTAAATCTCCCCCACTGCAACTTGAGACCATTACTCCTTGTTCTGTCATCTGCTACCACTGAGAACAGTCTAGAGCCATCCTCTTTGGAACCCCCTTTCAGGTAGTTGAAAGCAGCTATCAAATCCCCCCTCATTCTTCTCTTCCGTAGACTAAACATCCCCAGTTCCCTCAGCCTCTCCTCATAACTCATGTGCTCAGGTCCCCTAATCATTTTTGTTGCCCTCCGCTGGACTCTTTCCAATTTTTCCACATCCTTCTTGTAGTGTGGGGCCCAAAACTAGACACAGTACTCCAGATGAGGCCTCACCAGTGTCGAATAGAGGGGAACGATCATGTCCCTCAATCTGCTGGCAATGCCCCTACTTATACATCCCAAAATGCCATTGGCCTTCTTGGCAACAAGGGCACACTGTTGACTCATATCCAGCTTCTCGTCCACTGTAACCCCTAGGTTCTTTTCTGCAGAACTGCTGCCTAGCCATTTGGTCCCTAGCCTGTAGCGGTGCATTGGATTCTTCCGTCCTAAGTGCAGGACTCTGCACTTGTCCTTGTTGAACACACTCATCAGATTTCTTTTGGCCCAATCCTCCAATTTGTCTAGGTCCCTCTGTATCCTATCCCTACCCTCCAGCGTATCTACCACTCCTCCCAGTTTAGGGTCATCTGCAAACTTGCTGAGGGTGCAATCCACACCATCCTCCAGATCATTTATGAAGATATTGAACAAAACCGGCCCCAGGACCGACCCTTGGGGCACTCCACTTGATACCAGCTGCCAACTAGACATGCAGCCATTGATCACTACCCATTGAGCCCGACAATCTAGCCAGCTTTCTATCCATCTTATATATTATACTATATTATATATAGTAAGAGAGTTACTGAGCTGGCTGGGTAAGTGGATGTGTGTCTGGGCATTCCCACACACAGACCCATAGGGTATGGCTCCTCCCAGTGGGGATGGACCCATGCCTCAGCAAATTCAGGTGTGTGAGAGTGTTATCTGGGCTGCATGCCATGCAGTAACTGTCCATGTGGACCCTCCTCCTGTCACGAGAAGTTCTCTAGTGCACTTCTGAGCTACTCTGCTTTGAAATGGCAGTATGTCAACACACACCAGGGAACTTTCAGTGAGCAGTAGCAGAGTCCACAAGGATAAGTGGTGCGCCGCACACTAGTGTGCTCTACATTTACACCCCAGCTTGCCACACACTAACTCTCCATGTAGAAAACCCCACGTACGCTTTGGGCAGAAAGCGACACTGGTTTTGGTCAGCTGCTGCAGGAGGGGAGGTGCCTTCTTCTAAACAGATGATGTGCTGCTGTTTAACTGAGCTTGTGCCAGTATTCAAGGGAAAGCAGGGCTGCGCGGAGCAACCATGTCATCACACCACAAAATAATTTGGCCCCTCTAAAAACAGAAAAGGCCAGATGTGAACTCGTGGTGGCCTTCTTCCTCTTTAGCTCTGCAAGGCCCTCATACCATGCACAAAAATACAAACCATTAGCCCCAGCATAATCTGCCATCTTGGGCCCACCTGACTTTGACACACCACATGGACCGTGGCAGAGGTGGAATTTCCTAACTATCCTCCCTCTTCTTGGAAAGATGAGCTCTGGCCTTACTCTCCTGGCTGTGGTCAAGGCAGACAAACAGTAATGGGGGTCTGGGTGTATGATCCAGATGAATGAGCACTTGTGTCACCCCTTCAAGCTTCGGTGCCCTACAGTAGCTCCTATGAGGACCGCTCACAAACAGCCTTCCAGCATGCAAGCCATTCCCTGAGTGTGTGTGTGTGTGCGAGCGTGCAATTGCAGCCTGCCAGCCACACTTGGGTTATACTTTGGCTCTCACCAGTCTGGGTTATATTGCAGAGTAACCCCAACATACTTCCAGTCTGAGATTTTCCCCCCAGAAATTCATGTCCTGTATTGCCTGGCTCTCTTTTGGACAATCCAAGTTATATGATGTCCATTATTTCTTTAAAAGAATAATATGCACACAACTTGCCACTCCAGATGGAGTTTCCCAGACACTTCAGTTTAAACACACTAGATTAGATAAAACAATAAAACAAGCTGATTCACTACAAAGAGGTAGATTTTAAGTGAGAACAAGTAATGAGGCTTAAGGGTAAGAAATGGTTACAAGCAAAGGAGAGCTAAAATGGTTACTGGTGCCTAACTCAACAAACTATGCTAAATTCAAAGTAAAGTTTTCTCACCGCATGCTTTCAGCAGTCTTACTGACCAAACTTCTTAGGTCAGGACCCCTCCACGAGTCCAGTGGCTGCTTCTTTTGTTGCTTCAGGTGCAGTAAACCGATGGGCCAAGAGAGAGGGAGTGAGGGGTGCTTTAGGGTGTCTGTCCCTTCTTTTTATACTCCCATCCTCCCTCTGAGAGGGAGCTGGGAGCATGGCAACAAGCTGTCTGTGTGGACGGGAACTCCATGCTGTTTCTTTGCTAAGATGTTGATTTTGGCCCCGCCCCCTTTCCTGCCACAAAATGGCCACTTAGAGGTAATGGCCCATCAGCCTGCCCTTTGTCTGAGGAACTGACCACTCCCCAGATTTCTCTGGAAAAAATTTAAGTCATGATCTCAGTTTACGTTTATAACATCACATGTAATGCTGCTCCGTGCATTTTGACATGATATTATTGATCACCAAGTGATGAGTTTTTAAATGATACCTCACATACAGCGATACATTCTGTCACCACCCCCCTGCCATCCCAGTCAAGGCAGAAGAGAAACTGTGGAGAAGAGATGCCTCCCTAAGCCAGGGACCAAAGAACTCTCCCTTTTCTTTTAGCAAACGAAAGACAGCATCCCCTGCTGTGTTTAACCCCTGCCTTCTCGCTTCTCGATCCACGGACAACACAAGGCCAAAATGGGATCTGATCTAGCCTAATGAGGATAAGGCATTCACAGGGATGGAGCAGCTAGAAGGGTACGTGATATGAATAGCTGCCCACGACAGGTCCGTGAAGTGAGTGGGGAGGGAACTGATTGGGTCACATTTGTGTCACTTTGCAGAGTGCTGGCCCATGTCGCTGCACCGGTTCCTGCGTCGGCCAGGCCAGCTCTTGCCAGGCGGTTTGATGCAGTGTGGTATGCTGCGCTGGTGAAAGTGTTTCAATTGCTGATCAAATTTTGAATTTTTGCAAAACAAATGAGAAGAACTGAAAAGCAAAGTGAATTCCTGCCCTGTTGCCCACATTTTTAAAAATCAGTTCTACCACTGTCTGACAGTGAATTTACCTAGATTTTCTCTAAAATCTCAGATTGTTACTTATGTGTTGTGACTAGAGCTGGTAGATGCAAAAACATCAGACTTCATCATTGGCATGTTGTCAGTGCATTCCCTTTGACCCCATTAACTTCGCTTTTGTGTATGCCCTCTGCAAATATTCCAGTGAATGAGTTGGCCATTTGAAATTTTATTGAAATTGTGGAGAATATGCCAAGAAAGCAAATTGCAGTCAGGAGTGTTCATGCCAGAAACATGGTTTCTAAAAGTGACATCCACCCCATCAGGGAACAGAACAATACCATGTGACCTAGCTGTCCAGTCAGAACAAGACAGTGATGTGACCTATGCTTCCTATCCAAATGGTTTGAATTTTGAATATCGAATACTCACAGCCAACTGCTCACAAACAAGTTACAGACCAAGAATAAATTGCAGAAATTACCTGGTGAATATATGCAACAAGATACAACTTTCATGAGACTGATCTGTTCATATCAGATGATATGTAGCAGATTATTTATTAGTCCATTCACCCATTCCTCGTCATGACGACACTACTGATCTCCATGGAGAGCTAACATAAAGGCAAACAAAGGTAATTCGAACATACACTGGGTTGACGCTAAACCAGAGATGAAAGGAAACCGGTCCAGTCCGGTACAGCATACCGGCAAGAGCCAGTACGCCGTGCCGGACTGGCTTCCCCAGGCGGAGCCCCGGGCCCTTTAAAGCGCCCCTGGAGCCCCTGGGGTAGCGGCAGCAGGGCTCCAACGGTGATTTAAAGGGCCCGGAGCTCCTTTGCGGTAGCAGCGGCTGGAGTCCGGGGTCCTTTAAATCGCCCCTGAGCCTCGGGGCTCCCAGCCGCCTCTGCAGCTGGTAGCTCTGGGGGTGATTTAAAGGCCCCGGGGCTCCCAGCCGCAGTCGGAGCTGTGGGGCCTTTAAATCTTGATTTAAATGCCCCGCCTCTTCCAGTTGAGGCCACACCTCTTCCAGTCGAGGGCCACGCCCCCTGCCCAGGGCCAGTAAGTCCTTTAAGTTACTTTCACCCCTGCGCTAAACATGCCTGTTCCTTAGACAATTCTGTTCATCGTCAGTGTGTCAGAATATCTGACAAGGTGAATCTCAAATTTTAGCTTTTTTTAGATCTCTTAGCAGTAGAGAAAGTTCCACAAGAGAGATTACCTCCTGGGATCCCTTAATAAAGAATATTCTACAGTAACAGAAAATCTGAATTTACCACAAATGTGTCTTCTCAGAACAGGAGGGTCCTGTGGCTGTTAGGTTTCCATGCCTAGTGATTCACCCTCCGGCACCCCCCCGTATAAGTCTGAGAAATGTGACACTTTGCTCGTCTGCTGCATTTGTAGCCAGAGCGAACAGCTCTTTCGGCAGCTCTGTTTTGACCATGGGAATTTGGATCATGAATGATGCAACAATCAGATCTCCAGACCAGAGGACGCCTTCTCTGCATGAGCAAAGCCCACACACTGTCATTTTTCACCATGGCTGCAGGATGGGAGTAACGGTGACAAAGGCAGATGAAAGAGCTTGGGAACGGGGTCTCCCACTATGTGCCAACACACAAGGAGACACTGCCTCCAAAGTGAACCCCTGCCCTTTAATGCTAATAAAAGCTTCAGGAAAAGCAAGGGGTGACACGTCACAGCTGGTTTCCCTGCCACTTCAGTGGATCACTGGAGTTCCTCGTACTCTGAGCAAGAAAGACAAATGTCCTTGCTTAATGTGAATAAAATGTGTCACTCCTCATCTTGTAGGTATTAAATCATTGGCTACACACCTGCTGAATTATGCAGCAGTTGGGAAAGGGGTAGGTAGGTATTTCCCCCCTCAATACTTCAATTTGCTACATCAAGAAAATAATTACTTGATTCAAACATTAAATAAGTGCGACGTTCATTAGTAGATCTGTTGCATGATTAGCACATGGAAGCACTGTTTAAATGCTGAGAAACTGATGCACTGGGAAAGAGAAACTCGGCCTAATCAAAGAAATGAATGTCCATGTTAGAGGGCTGGCCAGCTCACAGGAACACAGTTCAGGTTCTTGCCACCATGTTTGGCCAGCTGTAAGTTGTAATGCCATGCCCTTGTGCCTGCTCGGGGGTGGGGGATTGTCCCAGAATACAGGATAGCTCTTGGCCAAACAATGTTAACTTAATACATTATTCTAGAACATCTGAAACAAATGGGTTTGCAGGTGCTAGATTAATGGGAGATAGATCTTTAACTCAGGCAGATGACCTCCTTAGCCTGTATGTTGCTTCACCAGTCAAGCAGCCTGTGACAGGAGACAGCTGGACAATAGGAGTTCTTTCTTATCACTTGCTTTTCCTCATTAGTGCCAAGAAGCTTTTAGTTCAAAGATCAAACAATGCCTACTTCATGGAACTACAAGCTTTGGCTTTGAGCCTGGAGCTGTCAACATACCTGGTGCAGGATGCAGAGAGAACTCAGGTAACCAAGTTAGGAATTTAGTGTACACATGTAAGTAATAAAATACATTTGGTGCTTTAAAAGGGCCAGTTTCCCAAAGCGGAAAACAATTGTGAGCAAAACTGATTGGGAGGAAAAAAGTTAAAACTGTGTGAATAACTAGAAATTTGTCTAAGAAAACTTTACTAGATGCCCCAAAACACCATGATGATTAAAACACCATATATATATTCAAAATCATGCAGTGCATATTAAATGGATTAAAAACTGGTTAACTGAAATATCTCAGAATAAATGTAAATGAGGAAATGTCACCTAAAAGAAGTGTTTCTGTGTGCGTGTGTGTGTGTGTGTGTGTGTGTGTTCAAAATACAACCAAATGCAAGGTCATACTTCTAGGAACCAGGAATGTAGGTCCCACTTATAGGATCATTAATGTTGATTTTCAGTAAGTCTTGGAACACTGGGGAAATTCCAGAAGACTAGAAGAAAGCTAATCTTGTGCCCATATTTGAAAAGAGTAAAAGGATAACCCGGGTAATTATAAGGCCTGTCAGTCTGACATTGATCCTGGGCAAGCTAATGGAGTGGCTGATATGGGTCTCGATTAATAAAGAATTAAAGGAGGGTAATGTAATTAATGTCAATCAACATGGGTCTATGGAAAATATATTCTGTGATTTTTTAAAGGATTATAAATTTTGTTCATGGTGTTGATGTAATATGTTGGTGTAATGTACTTGTACTTCTGTAAAGTGTTTGACTTCATGTCACATGACATTTTGATTCAAAACCTAGAAAGCTGTAAAATTAACATGGCACACGTTCAATGGATTAAAAGCTGGCTAACTGATAGGACCCAACATGTAACTGTCAACAGGGAATCATCATCAAGCATGGCCCTGCAGGGATCAGTTCATAGCCCAACACTATTTAACATTTTTATTAATGGCCTGGAAAAAAATATAAAATCATCACTGATAAACTTCACAGATGACACAGAAACTGGGGAGTGGTAAATAATTAAGAGGACAGATAATTGGCCATTATCTGGTAAACTGGGTGCAAGTAAACAACGTGTGTTTTAATATGGCCAAATGTAAATATACATCTAGGAACAAAAAATGTAGGTCATACTTACACAACGGGGGATTCTATCCCAGGAAACTGTGACTCTGAAAATGACTTGGGGTCTTGGTGGATAATCAGCTGAACATGGGCTCCCAGTGCAATGCTCTGGCCAAAAGGACTAGTGCGATCCTGGGATGCATAAAACAGGGGAATCTCGAGTAGCAATAGAGAGGTTATTTTACCTCTCTATTTGGCACTGGTGTGACTGCTGCTGGAATCCTGTGTCTAGCCCTGGTGCACACAGATCAAGAAGGATGCTGATAAATTAAAGAGGGTTCAGAGAAGAGCCAAGAGACTGATTAAGGGATTAGAAAACATGCCTGACAGTGATAGATTTAGGAGCACAATCTATTTAGCTCAACAAAGAGAAGATGAAGGGGTGACTTGATCACAGTCTGTAAGTACTTACATGGGGTACAAATATTCAATAATGGGTTCTTCAGTCTAGCAGAGACAGGTGTAACATGATCCAATGACTGGAAGCTGGAGCTAGACAAATTCAGACTGGAAATAAGGTGTACATTTTTAACAGTGAGAATAATTAACCAATGGTGAGTCACCAATGGTTATGGTGGATTCTCCACCATTGACAATTTTAAAATCAAAATTGGATGTTTTTTCTAAAGGATCTGCTCTAGGGGTTATTTCAGGAAGTTCTCTGGCCTGTGTTATACAGGTGGTCAGATTAGATGATCACACTGGTCCCTTCTGGCCTTGGAGTCTATGAATCTATGAACACCCTTTCTTCTTGGGTATCTGTGACAGGGTGTGACATCACAAACTGCCCTGGACCGCGTTGCTGTGAGCCTATGCCTGTCAAGCTTAATTTGTAACACTAAGGACTAATGCAGATAGTTCGGGCTGGCTCTGGATTCAATCCAAACTGCCTAATTCCAGGTCAGTGCCCGGAACTGAATTTTCCAAAGGTCGTGCAAGGGGTTAACAGGCGTTTGAGCACCAACAAAACCCAGCCTCTGCCACATGCGGGGTAACTGTAGGTCAGACATGCCTCATTGTAGGCACACACTGACCCTTCATTTGTGTATGCATATGCAAATTTGCCTGGCCAAACACAGCGTTTTGTGCATGCATGTACATTTTGGAAGGTGCACTTATAGTAAACTCATGTGAAAACCTGCCCTCAATGCAAGCATATCTCTGAACCTCCCCCAACACATACCACCCTCTGTGCATGACTCTTAAGTCTACCACATGCACGGCCCATTCCACCAAGCCCTCCACAGATCTCCCCTCAAGCCCTCCAATGGAGGGCATTAATTCACCTCCTGGGGAAAAGGAACATGATCTTAGCTTGGCAAGCTGGAGGCTCCAGCCGCTCAGGGCTGGGCAGCACCTTGACTTTAACCTTGTGTGAATTTATTTTTGCAGCAATAACCGGCTGCCAAATAATTTGATCCAAGAGACAAGGGGCGAGAACCCTTTATCCCTCCAGATGCAATTGAGTGATTTACAGTGTCTGCAAGAAACCTTATTGCAAACATGCTCTTGCTCAGCGTGAAGCAGGGAGAAAGCCAAGCTGAGTGGGCAGAGGACATCTCTGCAGTTCTTCTGAGACAGAGGGGGCAGATGAAGCAATGATGGGAAAGCAATTACAAGCAATTATTGGCAGAGGCTGTCATGTGGAAACAGTCTCTTTGTTTAAAATCTGACCCAGCGTGACTACTTCTCTTTAAAATGGTTATTGCCTTATACTTTAAATTTAAACAGCATTATTTACAATCTACAACTCCAAGGGAGACTGGATGACTTTGAGGATTGATAGCAGGATGCAGATCTTTTCACTCGGTCACTAGACTGAGTCCCACCGAGTTTTGTAGCAAGCTAAAGGATTGTTCTCATTATATCATTCTCCTGTAGGCTAGGTGCAAGGATTTTGGTTGGTCTTCGCCCATTGCTTCGTAGAGTCTTGTTACAAAATGCACAATGATTACAGGTGGCAGTTTCAGAGAAAGACTAAGAAATGAATGCATCATGGCTACGTTCACCTCCATAGGTAATTCCAAGGGATAAGGCATCTGGGCAGGCAATAGCATGGAGGAAGCTTGCATTTCTGTTGTTCATGCTGTACCTCCAGGCTGCAATGTTTTCAGCTGGAACAGTGCACCTCCCATGAACCTAGGAGATGCTATTTGGATCTGATTTAAGTCTTGGATCACAGCTGAATAGGGGTAGGAGTTAAGGTCTGAGGCCCTCAAATCTTCCAATTTGTTCTCATGAGATTTCAGCCCTTGTGAGCTGAAGTATCATAACAACAGGTATTCTTGTGACATTTCATTGTCACCTACACCCAAAGTGGATAATAGGCCCTTTCTGGGTTTGGATCTGACTTGGAACAAAACCATAGGCTGTTTTCATATTGAGGAATTCAAATCAGAACCGTCTGCAAAATTCTGAAAGGGAGGTTCAGACTTCCATTTTGCCCCAGCTGTACCAAAAGGCCAGCAAAACCATGATGCAGAGAGTTCCCACAGCAGCCATCACAACACCCTTCCTAAAGTCCCATCAATGTCACTCACAAGTGATGCCGCTGGAATGAAAAAAAGAAAGAATTTGGTGCAATAAGAGGCTGTATTGAACTGAAATGGTCGTTGAACAAAAGCAGCCATGTTAATTTCAGCTCCATTAAAAATAATAATGGATCAAAGTTTGCCAAATAGAAAAGGCCAAAATCAGCAGAGAATTACTTTAATTATTACCTTCAAGCTTGCAAAAAAAGATATTACAACTGAGCGCGTACACGACCGAGAAACTATAAAGGAAGTACTTGACAGTGGCCCTTTAATTAAACAGCACTGAATATCATTAGCAATGGACCTTTGGAATTTAAAGCCAATTACATTCTAAATACAAGTTACTTTCTTGCTGAGCAGCTTATGCATCATCTATCAGCCCTGTGTAAAGGAATGAAAAACCTACCCTTTGTCAGGCAAGCATTTGTCTATCTTTGGATTTTATGGAGCTCTTATGATCAGGCCCCTAAGCAGACAGACCTCTGGGGAAGAGAGAAAAGATGATTTCCCATTGGGATGGAGCCAGAAGCCACGACTGACATATCTGGTGCTTTTTGGTCTCACCAGCGAATAATGGTAAGTCCTCTGTGTCAGTTCTGCCTCAGTACGACAGGAGTGTAAAATACTAAAATAGGGGGAATGGCTAAACCTTGCGAAGTACTTGCAGATCCACGCAAAGCTCACCTGGGTTAGGGGGTTTGTTACACATCTAGACCTGATTCATTGAACGGTTTGTGAAGCGTGAGAGTCCGACTTAGGTCAGTTTCTGGCTTTCCGTGGAAATGATGTAAAGTCTGTGATTCTGGGCTTGTAAAAACAACTAATTGGTGACTGTCAAACTCCAGCGGTTTGGTACTGTATTCCTACAGGATCCTGGAGCACCTTTTTTGTTTTTAAAGAGATCCTGGTTTCAACACAAAGGCCCGTAAAACTCAGGCCTCTAGACTGAGTCTTACTGTATGGTTTGGGGGACTTTCAAATCAGAATTCCCAAGCTGCACTTGGAGGAGAGATGAATCTACATACAAAGAAAAAGACAAACGTACACAGAACCCCTTGCTAAGCTATCATAGGGCTGAGGTTATATACACAGTAGGAAATATGATAGCCCAAATGGTGGAAGCAAGGTGTAAGTGGGACCAGTGTGCTTGTCCTAGCCTCGCTGAATGGGATGGAGAGATTAAACCAAATTCTAGTACTTGGGAAGTGAAGAAGAGAGAAATCCCATGCTTCATATCTTTTGAAAGAGAGGGCAAAGGGGGAGGAGAGAGTGAGTGCTATCATCTACTGTCAAGGATGGTGATAAAAAGAGGAACCTCAGGTTGGGGTAGCCAAGCCCAAACCTTGATGCTACAGTTGACTTGCCAGCTCTCTCAAGAATTCCAGGACAGTCCATGAGTGCCAATGAGAAGCCAACGGAAGGAGCCCCATTGACTTCTGCGGCGTTTGGATCAGACCCTTATCACAGTGCAGCATAAAGAACTCCCTGCAATTTATATTCTAGACAGGGGAATGACTGCAGAACACGCAGTAATATGATACAGAGCCTATTTATTTTGTAACAGCTCATGTTGTACTTACGGGGCCAAATTCTGCTCACTTAGACTAGAGCAAGTCAGGAGACGCCCTGTTGTTTTTAACATCTGCCCTGCATGCTAGCTGTCCCTGGTGCGGCCTGCGGAACGGTTCAAGCAGTTACAGGGCATCAGTGAATACAAAGCGAGAACGGCTCCTATTCATGTCCCAGGTTGCAGGCTGTTGGCAGGCGTGCGGGAACTTGTGATAAATATACTGAAAGGTTTTTGAAGGTTGGGGTGGGAGGGGAGGGGATTCTGCACAATGGAGGCAGTGCTGAATGGTTTACCAGAATAGTCAAAGATCAAAGGATTGCCAGAAATTGTACCTCAGATCATCTATGACATGGGAGCATGTTGGGGTCATGGCAACCTTGGAGATGGATAAAGAAGAACCCAAACTCTTATGTTGAGAGGTGAGAAGAGAAGTGGGGTGAAGACTTCATCCTCTGATGCCCAAGGCTTCTTTGCCATTAAAGGTAAAAAATAATTATGGGTGGAAAGTATTTGTCACTTCTCCTGAGCCTCCATCTCTTAGTGGAAGTCCTACAGAATTTTTATATATAATCGTGGAGAATTATATCCCTGCCATACAATTATATAGGATGGTCCAAAATAAACCCCTCTAGATATATTAAACCCTATGTGTATTTCAGAATAATTTCTATAGAAGGAGACAGCATGGTCAAGATGTTTGAGCGCTGGGCTAGAAAGAGTTCGCCTCAATTTCAATCTTGGCTCTGATCTTGGATGAGTCACTTTATCTGCCTGCCTCAGTCTTTCCAGCTGTAAAGAAGGGATAATAATACTTGCAGTTGCCTACCTCCCCAGATTATCGAATATCAAGAAGCACTTTCTGACCTTGAGGTGCTGTAGCATGGGTAGGTATTATAGAAGCATGTTGGTGTCTCCCCCACTAAATTTGATGGGCCTTTCCCAGAAGGAATGGGAGGGTCTCAAAGCACATGCCAAATGCTAATTAAGGCCCAAACAAAGTCCTGTGTGAGGTAGGTCAGAACCATTATCCCCATTTTTGAAGATGGGGAAACTGAGGCACACGGCAAGGTGCTGGGATTTGCACAGTGAGTCAGTTGCAGAAGTGGTAATGGAACCCAGTTCCCCTGACTCCTTGTCCTTTCCTCGGGCACACGAGCAGCCCCTTTACAACCTCTGCAGGACTGTGGCACATTCCACAAGTGCCAGCTGTTTACATTCCCGTGACAGGGGAAGCCATGCGTTCTTTCGCGCAACTTAGCTCACGCTCTTAACTCAAATGAAAAACTATAATTAAAATAAAAATTCCCAAGGGCTTTAGGAGCAGAGGCTGGTATTTTCCTCACGATATTTAATATTAACCTTTTTCATTTGATTTGGGTATTACCTAATAACTGGCCTGCCAAACGCCTTGGGGGGGAGGGTGGGGACTGCATGTAACGGAGCTCAGATTGCTATTCATTTCCTTCACATGGTACATTTTGACTCTGCTCCATGCTCTAGTCGCCGAAGCTATCACCACCAGACTCCGCTGGGAGCTGTGACTTCCTATTCCTGCTCGGCATGTCACCCCTGCTTAGCAGAGGACAATCTATTGATGGATAATGCAATGGCTCAGGCTGCTGTTCCACGAGGCTGAGATCCACGTAACCTGGATGTGCAGTGCTGCTTCCATTTCTTCACTACAGCATCCAAGCAAGCCCTCCAGCTCTGCTCCATCTTAAAAGGCTGCCTGGAACATTTGCTAAACATGCATCATTCCTTTAAGAAATTAGCTTCAGTGGAACAGAAGGCTCTGGCAGGCATCTGAAGGCTTTGGACTTTGCAATCTGGATAATCCATCTGAAACTCGGAAGACAACTCAGAGAAAGGGGAAAGAAAAGTCATGAATAAAATAACAGGAGTACAAATCTGTCTGCAGCCCTTCCAAGGAACCATTTTATCGCTGGTGTTCAGAGCAGACCCGGGAGTTCCTGTGGTAGCCGCTAATGTGTTATCGGGGGGCAGGGGATAGTTAGACTATTTGGGTAATTGTATCCACATATATATGCTGCTTACGGGCTGGGAGGAGATAGGCCAGAGCAAACCTGCCCAGGGTTTTAATCCTGGCTCTTCTATTTTTTTCAGAGCAGAAAGATACACAGCCACGTAACACCTGATTGATCAAACCTGCTAGTCCTTGTTTTCCTCACTAGCCTGCACACTCTCTGATATTGCAGCTGTTCCCCTGTCATGTTGCTGGGCTCAGCCATTTTATACACAGGATAAACAGAGCAGCGGTTGTGTCACCCACTGCATGAGTCCTAACCCGAGGAAAGGGATATGAGCTTGTCTAGTGTAAGAGGGCTTTGGCATGCAGGCACAGCTGATGGGATATGGGTACACATATCTCAGAGCAGAGCCGGGCTCTTCATTTGGGGATCTCAAAGGGCTTTACGAATCCGAGTTGCTGTGAAGGTTTGCAACCCCCAGGAGGTAACTTCTAGATAATGCAATAATTAGCTAACAAATTGCCCTAGCTCACACAGTAAGTCTGTGGCAGAGCTGGGCTCAGAATCCAGCAGACCTAGTTCCCTTCTGTCCTGCATTTTACCACTCCTGTAGCTCAGCCAGGAATGGAATCTGGGAATCCTGCCTCCCAGCGCTCCCCTCTGACTTCTAGACCACAATGCGTCCCACAGGACGGGAAAGAGAATACTCAGCCACCTCCTGACGGGGCGTCAGCCTCCTTTCTGGCCCCTGCTCTCTCCCCTTCTCCATTGTTCCTTCTCTGTTCCGGGAGTGCTCAGCTGCACCACTTGGGGTTCAGAGGGAACAGCTTATCTGGCCTCCTTATAACGCTGGCATTTGGAAAGGAAATCTGCAGTTTATCCAGGATTCCTTCTGCAGTACCACAAACAGGAGGATGGGTGGTTACAGCTGTTGAATTCCCTTCACGACCCTAAGCTTGCTGCTTCCCATAACATTTTCAGCACATGCCCTTTAATGTACTCCCAAGCCCCCTATTGGGCCGTCCCTCGCAAAGGCTAACAGTGCTGCTAAGCACTCCTAAAGTGCCTTTTCTCCAAGGATCTCCCAGGGTTTCTACAAAACGCCCCCACCCCTCCCACCGAGGGCAGCTCAGGCTGTTGATCCCCATTTTACAGATGTACAGACTGAGGTACGGCGAGATGGCGAGATTTACTCGAGGTCACAAGGCAACCGCTAGCTGGGATTAGGGTGTCAGTCTACATTGCATTTGTAGATGTGACTGCAGCAAGTGTAGACATTTCTGAGCTAGATTTAATCTCGCCAGCTCTGGTATTGTAGTAGTGAAACCGTGGGTTTCAGTGCAGGCTAGTACAGCCTGGGCCTATTGCCATTGGTACCTAAGTTAGCTAGACTAAAGCTAGCTCAGTTATGTCTACACAAACTGCAAGGACACCCTGTGATTGCACAGATGTACCCTAAGACTCACAACTGCTGACTAACAGCTGGGCTGGAGATGCCCTTTATAAACTGGTGCCCTTGGTGGGTTGCCTCTATGGCCAATGCCTAGACTGGGAAAGCATAGGAGACTGGAGTGAGTTAAGGAACTGAGCAGGGGCACTGAGACAGCATCGCTGTCAGCGCGGAAGAATTGCGAGGGGATGTGGTAGCAGACACGGCGACAGACACATCTATTCCATTTTAAAAAAAGATGAACCTGCCAGTGCAACAATGGCAAGAGAAAGGAGAAAATGCGTGTCAGGCTGAGAAATATACAGCAGACGGGACTGCGAATCTAGCAGCAGAGGCATGGATAGGAGCTGTTAAATGGACATACAGCAAACCTGGGCTTTTGCTCTGCTCCCTGATACAAGGGAATCCAACAAATTTTAGATGCAGTGCTTTTCGAACCACCGCTTGTAGAAGTTAAGCACATTTCAGGCTGGGAGGGGTTCGGAGCAATTCCCATCGCATACGCTGCTGTCAAGACTCCAAATAGCAGGCTTAAAATGGACACCCTGGATGCAGAGGCACCAGAGTAATCTTTCTTCTTCTTCTTCTACTGCAGCAAGGAGGAGAAAAGGGAAAGCAAAATGCAGAGCTAATGGGAAAGAAGCAGAATTGCTGAAATGCCAGAAAGCGGGACCTCACTAAGGGGAGGAGAATTGGGGCAAAAGGAGAAACTTAAGAGTGGCTACCACTTGGCTTCAAACTGTCACTGCATTGTCTGGCGAGCCTCCTGGAGTTGGAAACTTTTGCGATGCCAGGACGCTATTTGGGGAAAGAGGGGTGGGGGGATAGTGGGTTTTCTGAACTTCCCCCTCTGATTTCTTTCAGTGGGGAGCAGGATAAAAACAATATGATTTTTTGCAGCTCAAGAGAAGGCTGAGCTGTGTGTTAGAGACACAGGACTAGAGCTTGACAGGAAATGTTTCTCCCATCCCGTGAAAATGTTCAAGACTTCAAAACTTTCCCCCCTTCTCATGGGGATGAGACCGAGACCCTTCAAAATATGATGACAAACGAGAGACAGAACCCCCACCCCAGAATAGCTAACAGCCAGGTGCTTTGGGCAATCCCTTGCAATGTGAGACACTCCGGTTCAAATCCCTCTTCTGCCTGGATTTGCAGCAGAGCTCTGAACCTGGGTCTTCCACACCCCAGCTCACGGCCCCAGCCACCAGACAGCTGGCTATTTTGGGCCGGGACTCTCACAATCTCTCTTGCTGGAGATGTTCCACTTGCATAAATAATTAAATGTTCATTGGGCCAGAGCAAGACCGACTCTAGCACCCAGTGGTTCGGACACTCACTTGAGATAGGGGAGATCTGCTCTGTTTGATTTGGAACAGGACCCGGAACCCAAATGTTGCATTCACCGGGGATATGTGGCTTACCAAACTTAGCTTTTTACGCTCTCTCATGGTGTTTTTGACTAGAAATTCTATTCTGGCCCTGAGAAACCTTCTAATGAAAGTTTTGCTGCAAGCAACCCTTTCCCGCAAAAAGTTTCGGTTTCAACAAACGTGTTTTCCAATGAAAAAATATGGTTTGTCAAAAAATTCCCAAATGGTTCTACAGAGGACTCCGAGAATTAAGTTTACATCACAATTTGAGTTGGGATGTGCTGAAGTGTGGTTAAAAAAAAATGACTCACAAAGCTGTAGTTAACCAAGACGTAGCACTTCTATGCTAAGTTAACACTGGCGTAGCACAGCGAACACCGGCCCCGTCCAATGGAATTACACCAGTGTAAAACGGATGGAGTGGAGGAACAGACTCATTAAGTCCCAGAACCCCACACTAACAGGGAGGGAAGTATTACAAAAAAGAAGGATGCACTGAACCAGAAATCGGTTAATCATTTGTCCAAGGTCACTGACAGAACTGGCAATAGAAACCAAGAGTCCTGTCTTCCAGTCCGCTGCAGCTAACAAGCCATAGTACACCCTCTCCAGAATTTTAATACAGAGAGGTAACAGAGACTTGAGAGCTGAAAGCCCTACAGTGTAATACCATGGTTTTAAGTTCCCTAGTTAATCGAGCATCTGTAATGGGTGATCCCAACACACCAAGGTTATACATCTATTAGAAGTGGTTTTGTTTTTAACGCAAAATGGGTCTGTTAAGCTGTTAGTGTCTCTTCTCCAGTAAAGATAACTGAGCTCTTCAGTATATTAAAGTTCACAATTAATTTAGATAACAACCAGATGAACTTTTTTTAAAAAGAAAAATCTAGAGATTAATGCTTAGAAATCCACGGGCATTCGGGAGAGTTGTATTCTCTCTTACATGATGGAAAATCAAGTCTTCTTTTTTATATGATTCAATTACAGATTGATGGGAAGGCTCAGAAACATGGATTAATGATCTTTTCTTAAAAGAAAGCTACACAGAATAAAAGAGAGAGATACAACAGGAAGAATTACTGCTCCCTGAATCCTGATTAAGGTTTAGTATGTTACATTCAAAACAGTGGAATAGGGAATTTGTGGATTACCAGCTACACTAAGTGAGAATAAAGGAAACAGCATGATATAGTAAATTATTCTCCTGGAAATACTGCAAGGGTGGGGGGGCGGGGAAGGAAATCTCCAGGTGAACACGTCAGATAAGATAATGATCTTGAGTTCTGTGTGTGGAAAAGGCCCTGGAGCATTTGGAACAGTCTGAGTGAGTTTTACAAACCCAGGGAAGATCTTCAGTGGGTGTGGGTGTCATTACATCGGCATCAATATAAATATGCTGATTCACACCACCTGAGCCTCTTGGCTCCTCCCCAGCTCTTTTGCTAGGTGGAGATAGTGGGTTGGCTCAGAAAGGGTTCCAGCTGGATTCTCAGAGCCTATTTGTTCTTGAAAAAAGAAAAGGAGTACTTGTGGCACCTTAGAGATTCCTTTTCTTTTTGCGGATACAGACTATCATGGCTGCTACTCTGAAACCTATTGGTTCTGAGTGCAACTTAAGCCAGTGATTTCTAACAGCTCCATCGAGCAGAACAGGCATGGAGAAGAGAAGACACAGCTTCAGAGTGCCAGTCACAGTCCCCACGTTCTGACAGCAATGGGATTGTTCCGAAGAACTGGTGACTTTTCATAAGCCGTCAAAAGGCTGAAAATCAGTCACCTAAGCTTTAGGGCAAATATTTACATATAATGGAGACAATCAGAGACGTTAGGGCCATTTCGCAAAGGATCACACAAGCGGTCACATTTGTAGGGCTTGATTTTGAATTTCGGCTCAGGTGGGGGCACAGGCCATTGGGTAGAACACACTACTCCTCAAACAGCCTTGGCAGGCATTGTGATTCAGACACACCCCTCTGCTTCACAATGCCTCCCCTGCTTCCTCTTCCTCCAGAGGGACCCTAATTATTGGCCTATACCACCCCCCTGCCACCTAGCCCGTGTAAGCGCACACAGGCGCAGATCATTGGAGCTCCAATGAACAAGGGAGCTGAAACAAGGGTCCCCCCCATTTCTCGGCGCACCTGCCCTGGAGGTCCGAGTACCCCTGTAGGAAGTGAAGTGGGGGGAGGGCGAGTGTTTAAAAATATAGCAGAGGTTTTTTTTCAAAACAGAAAACAGAGTTTTTGACTGAACAAACATTTCCGGGGAAGGTGCTCGCAAACTGTCACGTTTAGATGGGAAAACCAAGAACTCAACACCCGAACTTTTTGCCCAGAAAAGGAAAACGCCAGATTTGTTCTTCTGCGTTTTTGTTAAAAACAAAGTCAACATTTCCCACAAAACAAAAACAACTTCCAGCCAGCTCTAGTCCCAAGGATGGCCCTGTGGCAGGGCACTATACTGGCATGCGGGAGACTTGCTCCGACACAGAATTCCTCTGTGAGCTTGGGCAAGTCACTTAGGGCTTGTCTACGCCCCAAAGTTGTACTACTGTCATTCTGCTGGTATAAAGCTCACAGCCCCCTTATTGTACACACTGCTACACTGCTGTAAGTGTGCTTATGCCAGGGCAGCCTCATCTGGGAATAGGAATAAGCTATGGTGATGAATCACTGATTAGGAAGCTACTATAGCCCTCAATCGCCTCCTCACAGATCTGTGATCATCCAAGGGTGGCCATGAAAGCACATTCCCTTCTCCTGGCTAGTTAGCGGGAGCGGGCAGAAACCTTAGGGAATTCCCTGACACTGGAAGTATCTACGCTCTAGGGGGCCAGCAGCGGCATGGCAAACTGGGAGCAGCAGGGACGCTGAATGCAGGAGAAACGGAAAGAGAACCATGCACAGAGCTCAGACCGCACGCAACCAGGCCATCACTGGTGGACATGGCAGCTGGATTCAGGGCTGTGCAGAACCAGCAGAGAGCCAGTGCAGAGGGGCCCCAATGAGCCAGGCCACTTGCTGAGGCTGGAAACATGCAAGCTCCTACTTGCCTCTTGCAAAGACCGGACTGGAGAAGGTGCCCCAAACATTAAGCCTGAAGCGGTCTGATGCCTCGGGGGCCCAAACAGGAACTGCTATTAAATGAAATCGTAAGTCACAGGACCCAAGCTATTTGCAGCCTTCCTCTTTGCCTGCCTTAGTAAAATTTCCCTTCCCTTCGCCAAGCGTCTGCGTCGTTATTGGGACCCACCAGGGCTAGAGTCTGCGGGGCCTAGCAACTGACGAGCCTTCAGCACTTGCCTCCGAGATGTGGTATACCTGGCACTCTACTAATACCAGAGGGATTTGGTGTTACCAAATACCACATGCTGAGCAGCTGGAACAATGACACTAAATCAGTACAAGGTGTCTTGATACCGGCATAACTGCATCCACCCTCTGGGTTGAGCTGATATCACTTTCTCGGTAAAATAGTCACACCCCTAACTGAGATAGTTACAGCGGTGCAGGAGCTATATATAGACCAGGCACAGGTCTCTCTGTGCTTCAGTTCCCCCCCGGGAGGATACCGGCACGGCCATACTTCACAGGAGTGCTGTGAGAATTAATACAATCAAGATTATGAGGCACTCCTATATTACAGCAATGAGGGCCACGTTAATACCATAAATAAATAATCTCCCCCTACGATGAATATTATTTTGTAACGCACGGTCCAACCAGTGCTACTCAATATGCCTTAACAGCAGCCAAGCACATTGTTTGAGAGGGAATTGTTTACTTCTTTGTTCAGGAAGCAAGAACTATCTAGGTCATTTATTACAGGGGAGAGGAGTATATGAGAATGCAGACACACAGAGCTCAGGTGCCTCACAGGGAAGCTTGCTATGAAAATGAAGGGAATAAATAAGAGAAGAATAGCTTCCAAGGAGGTGAGATTTTTATGCCGTGCACCTCTTGGAGGATTGCAGTGAGGGGAGGATACGGGGAGGGGGAATTGGAATAAAAGCCAATGTTCTAGGCACTCCAGTATGTAGACACCGGAATCTAATTCACACATCTTAGTTGACTGTCCTTTCAGTTCAGAAGTGTGGAAAATGACACCCAGAGCAGAGAGAACTTGGGGGTTTATTTTTAAAACCTGCCTCAGAGGATACATGGACTCTGTCCTCAACTTGGAAATGGGAACTAGCAAAGAAAATAAGGAGCATATGGCAGATTTTCACACTCAGCATTTCATGTCTGGCCTGCTGTACTTAGTAATTAAAGCGAAAGTGGATTCCACTGCGGGAAAAAGAACTTGATCCTATTTCCTTTCTTAAAAAAAAATAATGTTTCTGATAAGTCTTTACTACATGCTGTACAGAACAGATAAAGAGAAAGTAAAGAAGGAAGTGTTATTTACGCCTCATAACATAAGAACTAGGGGTCACCCAATGAAATGAATAGGCAGCAGGTTTTAAAACAAACACAAGGAAGTGTTTCTTCACACAACTCACAGTCAACCTGTGGAAATCCTTGCCAGAGGATGTTGTGAAGGCCAGGACCATAACAGGGTTTAAAAAAGTTCATGGAGGATGGGTCCATCAATGGCTATTTGCCAGGATGGGCAGGGATGCCTCTGTTTGCCAGAAGCTGGGAATGGGTGACAGGGGATGGATCAGTTGATGATTACCTGTTCTCTTCATTCCCTCTGAAACACCTGGCAATGGCCACTGTCGGAAGACAGGATACTGGGTTAGATGGACTTTTGATCTGACTCAGTATGGCCATTCTTATGTTCTTATGAGATAAAAGGCAATGAGGTATTTAAGCTTGTAATTAAGTTAAAATAGACAGGGAAGGATTGGTTCAGTTAGCATTTTGAATGGGTGTGGTGTTCCTTAACTATGTAATACAACACAGAATTCACAGGGATGGAGAGACTGGGTCAGGGGCATGACTTGGTGCTGGTGAACATGGGGTTTATTCTAGTGCCTTTCAAAAGTTCTCAGGGAAAGAGCTGTGCAGCCAATGTCGGGGTTTGACTTCCTTTTCTGCCTGGATTTATTATTATTTTCCTTTCTTGTTACACCCTTTGTCCCTTGAAGAAAACACCTTGCTGACTGCCGCTAGGTTTTTTACTTCTGGGTCACTCTTACACAGACACCAAAATACCGTGACTTTGGTTCCAATCAGCATCCAGCTGCTGAGCTATTGGGGATGACCGGGCTGTAAATCTCACAGGAACAGTTTGTCCAGCAGGAGTGGCCTGACTGGAAATACCCTGGGGACAGACTTTCTCAGTTCCATTCCTCGTTCTGGAGCATGACATCAGAATGAGGAGCCCAGAAGAATGGTCCAGGCTTGGTTCTAGAAATCAGTAACTGTGTTTTGAGGAGCTCTGCATGCAGAGGGAGGGGTGGGAGATGAGGGGGAGCAAGGTATATCTGTTTTCCAACCCATCCCTAATCATTTTAATGCAGCGGGTTCATTGGGGTAATTTAAAGATAAATATTACTTCACTCTTCCGCCATGTATGGCACCTGTGCGTCTCAAAGTGATTTATGTGGGGGCAGGGAAGGGCCCTGATTTTACAGCTGCGGGGGGGAGAAACTGAAGCACTGAGAAGCAGCTGCAATTTTGCCGTGGTAGTTGCAGCAAATCCAAGAACAGAAACCCAGGTCTCCAGACGCTCAGTCCAATGACCTGCCCACTAGTCCGCTCCACCCCCCTTCTAGCAGAGTAGTTTATTTTTGTGCAGTAGCATATTTTATGAAATGTTATCTAGCACTGAAAGCGGATGGATGGGGCGGGGGGGGTGGCGGCTTATTTCACGCCAGGCAAAGGCAACTTGTCTTGGGTGACCCCACAACTGAACCAACATGAAGACCACATGATGCACTCATCCCAGGAAAGGGTGGCCCCCTCCAAGTCAGGGCTCGGGTCCATTGCCCCCAGGAATGTCAAGATAGAAGAAATATAGGGGAATCTGCTATCGAACTTAACCCTTTCGCCCTCCAGGGCCTAAATATGCGTATTTGTTCCCTACCCCTGATTCCATTCCTTGGTTTGTGTGGATCTTCCCAGCAGAGGAAGTTACTAGAAAAGTCCATACACAGAAGGGCCAGAGAGAATTTTAGAAGCCAAAGTTTCTGTGAAGTGCTAACAGCCAGTGGGAAACAGGAAACATTATTGATTTGCCTCCCTGTTTGAAAATTAAGGGTCTTTGGTTAAATCAAAGTTTCTCTCTCCCTCTAATAAGATGACAGCCTAGACCACTCGACTGACTGCTGCGATACTGACTCCTCACTATCTTTAGATTACTCAAGTGCTCAGAATTTAATCTCAAAGGGCTGTTATTGGATTCTGCTAGAACTGGCTATCTGATGGGCACAAGTAATAGAAACCAGCCCCAGTGGGCAAGTGCAGTCTCCCAGCTCCTGGAGTTTCAAAAGCAGCCATCATGCGCGGTGATGCTGGATCTTTTACTCTAGCAGGATAATAAATAAATAAAATCACAGCGTCTACCTGCTTCTCTGCATGAACAAGGGCAGTTCAGCGAAAGCTGGATGGTGAAGAGCAGAGAGGGCAGCATGTGTGTATGTGATGGAACATGATCATGCATGGACAGGAAGGGGCTCCCACATGTCTGACTGTGACTGTACAGGAATAGAGAGCAGCCAGTTTTGAGCCTGCGGTACGCAGGGGGAAGCCATGAGTGACTGAACGCATGTATGTATATACTAGGGATGTTTACAGTCCAAATCAACTATCCCCAATGCCCATACACCACACACGCACGCACAATTCCAGTGCGCACTCCCATCCCCAGGTATCCCTTTCCCCGTGCCTGGACATCCTACACATGTGGACTGAATGATGCTCACGTTTCCCAGAAGTTATCTGGACACAGATTTCCTGTCAACTAGAAAGAAGGAGGCACCAGTCAGTTTGTTCTTAACATTTCAAATGCAGTGCAAAACCCAGCTTGCAACAGCACAGATGGTAGTCGTTCCTCTTAATTTAGGGAAGCATGTGGGGGCGTGGAGAATTTGGATGTTGTTTATTCCCTCCAACTTTGGAAAGCATCTGTTTTAATGGTATTACTATGTTTAGATTGCCCTCTTACCTCTCCACACAACCCCTTTTACACACACAGGTACTGACTGCAAGCACCAGGAAGCAACTGCATGAAAAATGATCCCTCAGGATGTGTATAAACTCACGGCAACACGGTGCAATTTTCGAAAGTACACACGCAGCTCGGATGGGTAAATGTTTTCCAGCCTCTATTGGAGGGTGCATGTCATTTGCACAACACTGTCAATCATAGTTCTCTCGGCTGGGGCAGCAGTGTAAACGCATGCTTAATGTCAGATTAACACACATTTCTATTTGTCAGTAAATGGGTACATTACATACGTCATGTCAATTGATTTTTACTGTTTGGGTTTGCACACATTTGCACAGGGCCTGTGCTACCAAGTGGAGGAGATATGTATTGATGCAGATCACTAGTTTACCCCCACATCCTGCAGTCAGGGGCAAAATCTGTCCACTTTTGCTGGCACTAAGGATCTCCTGGTCACCCACCTTCTCAGTGCTGCCCTCTGATCCCTGTGCATGGGTCAGCGGTTCAGACGTTTCTACCTTCCCCACCAGCATGGAGGGGGCATATTAGCATGGACAGGGCTCCAGCTAAAGCTGTGGGGAAATTTTCAGTTGAAATTCCCTCTCCCCACCCCTCAAAAAATGTAGATTTGGTAACACCAAAATCTTGCACGTGGGTTTTGCCAAATTGTCAGAACTGGGGGAAAAATCCTCTAAAGTCTATAGTTTTGTTTTGAAATTTATGAAACCGAACACTTCAAAAATGTTTGGGTCAAAACGACTTTTTGTTTCAAAATTTCCCTTGATTGAATTTTTAAAATGCAAACACATTTAAAAATCCAAAACCCAAATCTAAAAACCAAATGTTTCCTTTTGGGGCCAAACTAAACATATCATTCGACCTGAAACTTTTGTTGTTGTTGACTTTTCAAGTTGCTGAAAATTCAGAAAAACGAATCCATTTCCCCCCCCCTCCCTTATTTTTCAGAACGGAATGATGAATGAAAAATCCATTATTCGCACAGCCCTAGCAACAGTGGCAGCTTCCAAGTAATTCCACAGCCGGTGAGGGGAGTAAAGGAGGAAGATTCTCTTCCCACAAGCTGTCTTCCCAGCACCCTGCCCTGCTGCTCAGTGTGGGTCCTGGCAAATGGGTTTGCTCCAAATTTCACATTTTCTTTATGGAGAAACTGAGTAAAGAAGGTTGGACAAGTTGAGATGTTTGGTCCAAGGGCCTTTGAAGCCATTCGATTGTCATCCCTACACACAAAACCATAGATTTACGGACAAACTGCCTCCCCATCCCAACTCATTTGCCTCAAATGCCCCTGCCAGGTCAATTTTTTCGGAGCAGGGTGGCACTACAGACATATCTGTGTGCTGTGGCGTCAACATCTACTGCCTCTGCAACTGGCCTGCTGGGTGAACTTGGACAAGTCACTTCAGCTCCCTGGGCCTCACTTTCCCTGTCTGTAAGACGAGGATAATGATACCGACTCCCCTTGTACAGTGTTTTGAAAGCTACTGATGGCAGCTACTATGTAAGCGCTAGAAGTTATTATTCCCCCGGGAGAGGATAAAGAACCTACTGCTGCTGCCAGCTAAGGGAGATTTCCTTTAGCTGAAGTAGCAGAGGCCTGTGCAGTAAAAGAGGTTGGCCTAGGGGAGGGGGAAATAAGTACTGTGTCTAGAATTGGTGTGTGAATGCGTTTGTGGAGGGAGTGAGGGCAGAGAGCTTGCCAGTTAAACGGCAGAGCGGTATCCAGTGGTGTCTTGCCAGGACAGCAACAGGTAACAATTTCCTGACTCCCAGGGTATTCAGGTTGTTAGAGAGGAAGCTCATGTCCCCACGGTACGTGGCAATGGAACATGATCACCATTTCAGCCTGCTGCAGGTCAGGCAACATTGCCTGAATTCGCACTGACTTCTTTGCTAACCACAATGCTCAGCAACCCTCCCCTGTAAACATTTGTGATTTGTATTCTGATAGCACCCAGGAGCCCCAGTTGTGGACTAAGACCCCATTGTGCTAGGCGCTGTGCAAACACAGAACAAAAAGGTGGTCCCTGCCTTCAAGAGCTTACAATCCAAGTAAGCACCTGCAGGCTGTCCGTGCTAACGTTGCTTCTGATCTAGAGGAAGTTTTGTCTACATGAAGGAACCTGTTTCACCCCAAGGGAAAAACCAGGGGTCTGTTGGACTCTGGTTGGTTGGGCTTTTCACGTCCCAGCTCTGGCCACTGAATATTTTAAAGCCACAGAAGCAGCTGCCCTCCAGGAAACAATTACAAGATGCTCTGTCACGTTTTGCAACTGTTACTTCTAATGCTTCTTATTGGTTTGGCTGCTGCCTTCCCTTCATTAACATGCATAACACCATCTCCAGCGGCTGGAGTTAAGGGAGATGATCCTTTCAGCAGCGCCTTTTCACTTCCTAGATGAGCAGAGACTTCTCCATGTAATTAACTTCTTCATCTCATGTATTTGCCATGCTCCGCGAGGGATGAGTCAGCTGCTGTGACCTCTCTGAGCAGAGCCCTGGATTTCACAGGAGCCAATGTTCCATAATACCAAGGCCAGTCCGTAAAAGCCAAATGCAGATGAGGAAGGATGCAGAGCCACTCCAAACAGACATGGACAGTTTGTCATAAATGGGTGTCCAATCCAATGTTAATCTGCCACATCCCAGGCTGAATACTTCCAACAAACAGCAGCGTAGCCAAGGAGCATTGGGGGAACGCTACAGTACATGTCTTTTTGTGTGTTGCATACAGAGTCTCTCTCTCGCTCTCTGTTGGTGTTCTGCTACCTAGCTCTGACTTCCCTTTATAAAAGCATCTTCAGGCAGATGCACTTGACCAGACCCCCAGCTGAATTTCCCTCCCTACTACGTTTTACAATGTCTTTCTTTCTCCTCCCACTGGTCATTTTAAAATACGGACTGAACTTCTTGCCATAAATTACACATCTATTGGAGATAAATATCCTCTCTGCTCACCAGCAAAGGAGCTACTCCTTGACAGAACACTTGAGACTGGAAATGTAAAATGAATAAAATCTTTCAATGAACAAAGTTCTGATAGAAAAGTCCTACAGATTTTAATAGAAAATTATCAACTTCCTATATGTCTTTTGAACCATTTTACTGAATTTAGTAGAGATTTGTATTTTGCTATAGAATACCTCGAGAAATTGAGGACGTTCTTTCTTAAATTCTATTGGATTTTTGAATAATTTCCATAGACCCCTAAAATACTGCTTCAGAGCCCTAATAAAATTAGTCCCTGTTGAGGTTCTCAAGGACTTTTCCGTAAGGGACAAATGAGTGCTGACATCTGTTAACAGCAAAATGTGCAATACTCAGAAAAGAAAGATCTTACATATCACTAATGTACTCAGAATGCTTGACAGATGTCTTGAACATGTAGCTTAATGAGAAAAATACATTAAAATTGGTGTCATATGGCTGCATTAGTGCAGTTGAGCTGCAACACGTCTTTCAAACACAATGTCGTTAATACAGCCAAGGTTTTATAGACAGCATTTGTAACCCTCATAATCCTGTGGTATCAGAAAGGAAAAACTAAGGGGGATCTAAATGGGAAAGAAAAGAAAGAAAGAAAGAAAGATCAAAGCATAGATCTAGAGATGTGTCTGTTTGCATTCCTTTGTCCGGATGCTGGCAGTGACGACTGTTGTATTAATTTTAAGTGTCTTGCTTGTTGCACTGTAATTTGGGGAATGGAGCAGGGGCCGCAGTTTTCCTTGAAACACGCTGCTGGAGAAAAAGCACCAGACCAATTGCCCTGGAGACCTCACTGCTCCTCCAGAGAATAGCTACAGGACAGGCAGGGACAGTGTAAGATTTCCCATCTCATGCTGACCCACCAATGTGCTTTAAGCTGATCTGGAGAGACCACAGGAGAGGCATTCAGTCTCTGTGGTCCATTTGGTACTTGGCTCCAGTGCCAAGAAGGTACCCAAATAGTGTCAAATGTTGACAGTATTTTGTTGCAACATGGACATCTGTGCTTTAGGAAGTGGCACTTCCACAACCCAACTCAGAAAGGCAACCAGCTGCCTTAGGCAATGGCTTTTTTTCTATTGTATTATAGCAACGGAAGGAACAAGAAATCCCTTCCATTCCCCTCCATGCATTTTCCTTCCAAAAAGAACACTTTGGAGCTGAGCATCATGTGGCATTAACATTTTATCACCTGCCAAATGTGTGCATCTCTCTCTCTCTCTATATATATAGAGGTAAATATATAAAGGACAAATCTTTTTCCAGTTAATGCACTGAGGACACCTGAAGTGAGCACACAACATGCAGAGGGAAGCTGGAAATTGCTATAGTGATGCATTGCAGAGTTCTACATAAACAGAGGTCCATAACAGACAGATGCAAAAGGTAGGATGGAGGAAGGGGTCAGACAGGCCAGCTGCACAAGGTGGAATGAAAAAATCAACCTAGAGAAATTTCCTTACATGTCAAGTCCTCTGCAGCATCCCTGGGCGACGGCATCACTCGAGTATTAATTTTGATTGTCTTGTGGTCTCAGTAACTCAAAATTAGCATCACTAAAGCCACTAGATAATTAAAGACACATTCAAAATACAAGATACAGTTTGGGGCCTAATAAAGATGCACCATGTTCCTTTTAAGGCAGATTACAGCATATGCTACTGTACATGAGGAGAAAGCCTCATTGACTCCTCAGTCCTAAGTATCATATAGTTAAAAAGTGAGAGAAATGAGGCTGGTTTGTAGTTCTAATACCTGAAAGGAAGCAACATGGGTCAGTCTTCGATCCAAGCAGACGGCTGTGGGTTTACACACACACACAGCTCACAGGGAGAAGCAGAAAGGTGTTTAGGGAGCATGAGGAGGGACAATCCACCCACACACAAGGCCTGGGTTCTTAAAACTGATTTAAATAGACTCTCTGAATGAACATTTCAATGTGTGTGTGTGTGTGTGTGCGCGTGCACGCGTGTGTGTGTATATATATATAGGATGGAGTAAAAGACGTGGCAGTTGCCTGTAATATTTCCATGACTATTGTGTGACCCTCTGTGACAAACCAGGTCCAAATACCCTGAGGGGAGTAAAGGGGGTCTGAACCCCAAAGAATAAGCAATCAAATCAACTGGTTGTGTATTTATTGTGTCTAAACATCGGTCAAGCAAAGTCTTTTATGAAAGCGTGTAATGTTCTGAACGTGAGGGTCATTAGGAGGTATGTGTACAATTTAGGGTTACAAATGTACGCACGTGTACATGTGTGGAAAATTGTAGTAGTAACTGTGGTACACCTACAGCACCATCTCACAACAGTGTGGTGAGTAACAACCAGGCCGTGAGGGGCATTTCCCAGGGTGGTTGCTTGCACAAAACCAGCTTCAGGTACCCAATGATTATCCAGCCAGGAAGGGACTATGACAGACCATTAAAGTTAATGGAAAAAGGCTGAAACAACTTGAAACTGAAAAAACAAACAAACCCTAGTCTTGGAAAACTGAAAAAGGAGGGGATTCTCCCCACCGGGAATAACAAAGAGTCACCATGAGAATTTAAAAAAAAACAGGCTTGAATCTGGGGGTGGTTTTATCCAGAAACCGAGGGCTGGCATTTAAGCGGGTGCTGTCCACGAAACACTGGATCTCCTCTGGGACAGAGGACACACTGGGGAACTGTTCAGAGGCCACAGGTAACTTGTGTCAGAAAATGGAATGTCGTTAATACAGAAATGTAAAAACCGAGGTAGCATCTTTGTGTTTATTTTCTGGGTAAGTTGCCTGTGTTTGCTTTCCCTCCTCATTCCGTCTTTGAATCCATGAGGCTTCTATTAAATAAATTGTGTGTTTAGTTTTACCCCAAGGAGGTCTCTGTTGTGCAAACGGTTTGGAGCGTGTGCGCCAAAGTGCACTGATAACTTGGGAGCGGGTTTCACTCCTTCAGGGACGACAGACCAGAGGGGAAGAGTCTGAGTGTCTGGCAGTTAAGAACTCCAGGTAGACGGACTTGGGGAGACTAGGGGCTTTTGGTGTCACTCGGCAAGGCTGGTGAGACCTTGTGCTTGTAGGCGGGCTACTGGTGTCAGGGCTCTGAGCCACAGCAGCACAGCGTTAAGACCTCCCAAGTTAAAGGGCAGGTGATGACAGAACCTCCTTGTTAGTCTGGGTGATCTCCAAGATGCCACGCCCTCTGATGGTTAGTGTGTTGCGTGCTAAAGGATAATCAGTCTTAGGAGGTTTATTTTACCTCCACCATGCTCCTCTGATAAACAGGCTGGCTGGTAACTAGGGGGGAGGTGTGGGGGACAGGGATTCAAGTGGGAGAAATGAAACAAAGACCTTGGGAGGGGGCTACAAACCTCAGCCCCGAAGCTGAGAGAGACACAGAAAAAGGTCGTGAGTGCTGGGGAGCAGAATGGCCCACTATTCACAGGGTCTGGGATAAGTTAGGCCCTACCAAAACTTCAGGTAAGACAAGTGCCTGAAGGTGGTGTTTTGTTTTAGCCCTTTCCCCTCCTGGCTCCGTCCTTATGGATGTAAATACATAACATGTAGTTATGAAGAAGCTGTTCTGAGTCGCTGGACCACCTGCTGGCCACTGCGCCTGCAGGAAATCTGGGCAGGCGGCTGAACAGAGCCAGGTTTGCTGAGTGATCGTGGCTGGCCCACAAGGGTGTTGTTGCCTGCAGAGCCAGGCAGAGAGCAGGATTCCAGAGAAATGAGGGCCGAGGGACGGTCACTTGAAAGGGCGCCCACGGAGAGGGAGAGGTCCAAGGTGCAGCTCGTCCTGAACTGTAACAGGTGGGATCTTTAAAAGTGCTCAGCCTGGGCCTAACTCTGCCCAGACTGAAACCACTGGTAAACGTCCCACTGACTTCAACAGGTCAGAGACAGGACAACACAAAGCACTTATCCAAATCCCACCCCACGTGGTGGCAATTCAAACAATGGATCGCAAAATCTGCACAGAAAGAGGCCTGCAGCTGTGCCCAAACAGCGGGGCAATTGTACAAGCTAGACAGCAAGGGATGCAGATAGGCCAGACAAAGAGTTTGCGTGGGGTTGCGTTGCAGTGATCGATGGACCACTCACAGGAACCTACTGCCTGGCTGGATCAGAGCCACGGTCCATCCACTCTGGTCGCCAACAGTGCCCACTGCCAGATGCTTCAAAGGAAGGTGTAAGAACCGTCTGCAGGCAGACCTGGGGCAATTCATCCCCTGAATGCTTTCTACTTAGCAAAGGAAAGAAATGCTCGACCCTGAAAGGAGGAGAAAATCTAAGTGGACGTAAACACTGATGGTTAATACAAATGCATGTGGTTTTTTTTTTTTAAAGACATACTTTTTCCCTCCCCCAGCAGAAAGCCAGGCTTAGCCTACTAACCTCCTTCTGGCTGGCTGTGGAGCTGCACTGAGTGTCTCTACGAAGAGCGGCGTGCCAGGTGGACAGTAGCTAACACTGAATTTTGCTCGCCCTATATGGTTGACATCCTCCCTTGCTACCTAGCCCACCTGCTGTGTACAACTAATCCCCTGAAGTGGATGCACCATTACACATAACAGAATTGCTACCACAGCAGGGTGCAGGTGGATGGAGAGATCTAGCGGTATATTAATAACAGGCCTGAGGAAAGAACAACAAAAAAACCCATAACTGAGGATTGTTGGAAGAAAAATTGCCTTCAGAAACGCAAACATTTTATACTCTTGCACACCATGGTGCAGCCATCCAGTTACCACAATGACAGATGTGAGCAAAATCGTATAGAGATATGCACAGGCAGGCAGATAGAAGCATAGCTAACAGATAGATGGACTGGGGCAGTGTGGCCTAATGGATGAAGTACAGGACTGGGACTCAGGACACCTGCGTTCAATTCCCAGTTCTGCCCCTGGTTTGGTGGGTGGCCTTGGGCAGTCACATCCCCTCCCTGTGTCTCAGTTTACTCATCCGCCAAATGGGGATAATGATGCTTCCCTCGGAAAGCACTTTGAGATCGATGGATGAAGAGTGGTATCTAAGAACGGGGAATTATATTATAGATGTACAGCTGATTGCTAAATACATGGCGACATATTGGATGCGTACCTAAATAGATGGATAGGTGTAGATGTGATGGCTACTTATAGGTTCAGTTCTGGGTGCAGCTGGCATTGAGAAGCCCACAGTACATAAGGTCAAGAACAATTTTAAGGGAGGTGCTTTCTCTCTCCCGCCCCCTCTGACTGTTGCAATGGCAGTTCCCTTATGTAAACAGGCATATCTGCCAGGTCAGCTGAACTCGTCTGTCCTCATGTTCTCACATTGCACAAAACCTGGTCAACACCAATCACACATCAGAGAGAGCCGAGGGGAGGGGTGGGGGAAACAAACCAAATGCTCTTGGCCTTTCAAATGGCAAACTCATTATGACCCCAAGTCCTGACAGCTTTCGTGATGGCATGTCAAGTCAGTTGCTGGTATTAATGTTTCAGTATCACCTCACACAAGCTGACACATCAGCAGCAAAGAAACAGGGCGGCACAGGAAAATAGGAACAGAAAGGGCTCTCAGACATACAGCTCAGGTGTGCTGCTGGCATTTTAACAGAGGATGCCCACAAAAACATCTCCCTTCCACCTTTTCCCTCTGAGAAACCCCAGGTGTCAGGGGTGGGTGGGAAGCAGAGGGGATGGGGAAGAGGTAGGGTGACCATATTTCCCAAAGCCCCCCTCTCCGCACCTGGCTGGTGTTGCTGCTCACCTGAGCCCTGCCTGCCCCTGCGTGAGGCTGGAGATGGCATCGCTGCTCACCAGAGCCTGGCCTCCTACCCTGCATAGGGCTGGCATCACCGCTCATCCCCTGCATGTTCCTCAACACCCCACAGTTTTTTGACAAGTCGGCATTTTCCCCCATTTGCCCATGTCCCAACTTATCAAGTTGGTAAGAGCAAATGGGACAAATGCCCATTTTTGCCAAAAAAAGGTCAGGACAGCTGGGACAGGGCTTTAAAAAGGGACTGTCCCAGTCAAAATGGGACGTATGGTCACCCTAGGAAGAGGCAAAGGGAAATGTAGCCATTTCTCTCACCCAGTTAGGCAAAAAGTACTGCACTTTTGAACAGGGCAGGAACTGACAGCACTGGGCAAGCAAACTCCAACTGAGCCGTACTTTGCTGCCAAGATCCCTGAAGAGTATGTGGAATATGGCCCTGATCCTGCAATTGGCTCTGCACAGACAGACGCAGGGACCCATGGGGTCATTACAGGGTCAGGGCCTACATCCATGACTAGCACACTCTAAGTTGTGTAACTTGATTCAGTTAGGGATGAAGACCTCGTAGGAAGGAGCTGTGGAGGTCCTAACCCATGCGATTTATTTTTAAACTCAGTGACAGGCCCTGCTGTTGTATGGGACTGATTCGTAATATGTAAAAAAACAACAAAAATAGCTGAATTTCATAAGCAGGCGGCAACAGACTGCAAATCCCAGCGATGATTGAGCCTGGGGATACTTTGAACTAAAAGAGCTCTCAGCCATGCTTGTAGCTGTTTCCATTGCTTCACACCAGGGATAGTCAATTATTTTTTGGCAAGGTCCAAATTTCTTGAGCAAGGTCTAGTCAAGGTCCAGATTCCAGAGAAAATAATAATAAAAAAAAGAACAATAATGATAATAAGAAGTAAATAAAAAGATTTCAGGGTCCGTTCAAAAGCATATGGCAGTCTGGACTTGGCCCCCGGTCCATCGGCTTCACAGTGACTCACCAGATGTCCCAGGCTTCCAAGCAGTCCACAGTCTACCTGCCATTTTCTCCAATCTTGTCCATTACAAAGGCAGAACTTTGGAATGGATAAAACCAAGCCTGGGCAAGGACGGTTTAGCTGCAGCATGCCGTGCAGGAGGAACAGGGAAATCATCCCAAACCTCCCTGCAATTTACTGGGAAAAGTTTACCATGGGGCTCTCAGGGAGCGCCCCTCAGCGGCTCACTGAGATAGCGGTGAGGGCAGTTTCGGCGCACTTTGAAATGCAAGCTCAGTTGTCTCATTAGCAAAGTGCATGAGCGTTCAAATTGGGAAGGCGTGCCAGGGATACAGCCTAGATCAAAGGTGAATTTAAAAAAAAAAAAGCACGAGGATGTGAAACAGTTCTTGGAAGTCAGGCTTTCTATTAACGCAGGGCAGGTGAAGAGAGCGCGGTCCCATTTCCATTTCAATCAGAGCCACACACTGCCCCCTCGTCCTTAGGCACGTTCCTCCTTGACATCCGTGCAATTCCTGCACAGAGATCAAGGGCCATTTAACAGCAGAACCTGCTCCTAAGGAACTCGGAGCAACACTCTGTTGGCAGTGAAGTCATTCTATGAGAAGAAGAATTAGTTTCATTACAAGTGGATTCCACAGTGCAGAACCCCCTACCTGTGCCCATTTGAATAAGAAGGGGGCTCTGAAACAGGCCTCTCCTTCATGTTACAGCTCAGGGACCTGAGAATGTGACTCAACACAGGTTTGAGAAGTTTTTCTCTTTTTCTCAGTCACTCAATACAGCTTTTAACCAATGCTACACTTTCGGCGGCTCTCAACCCAGCAACCACTTACGGTCCATTATGCTCTCCTTGGCTCTCCAGAGAATGAAGCACTCTGTGAACCAAGTGTGATGGCCACCATCTTAGCCAACACATCAGGGACGAAAGCAGGGACCTCCGGCGATATGTGAGAGTTTCTACAACTTGAACTAAAGATCCAGGCTCTGAAACTGAGAACTTTAAACAGACAGATCAGGCACCGAAGGATATTCACTGACCTGCAGGTCATACAAGTCCTGGGTCATGGATGGTGGGACTGCGAGGAAGGTCTGTGGGAGGATGCAGATGAAAAAGTCAAATGACCAAATTCTCTCCATGTAGATCTGATTGTGGGATCAGTGCCTTGAGCCCTGTCTGGACAAGGACACTAGAGGTGTTTTAAAAATCTGTTAATTACCATATTTCAACATATTATAAAACCCTTCTGAGAACCTAGTGTAGACAGGGCATAACCCCTTTAAAAGTATATGAGCCGGCTGGGATCAATCCTAGAGCAGTTGAGGGTTCACTGCAGCCAGCTAAGATGCCTTTCTCAACACTGCATGCTTAGCGCTGTTTGCATTAAATTACCATGTGATTGCTAATATGTTACATAACCCACTCATTTGCACATTCTGGACAAGCTCCTTAGTATAGTCCAAGTGCTCGCAGCAAGGCCATAGCTGCAGCATCTAATACCATTTATAACCAGAGACAATCACTGGTGTCCATAGCCCCAGCTAGGACTGAGCCATTATTTGTTTATTTGTTTGTTTATGCGTACGTGTGTGTGTGTTAATGAATTCTGTTGGAAAATCTTAAGTGCTACAAAGGCCAAACTGCCTCGGGCAGGTTTTAAAAGCAACCACCGTTAAGCTCCAGCAATTCAGGCAGCGTTAACGGCTGGGTGTAAGGTGAGGCTGCATTAATGAAGCACTAAGCTCCATCATTTCATTCTCTGCTGCTCTTCTAAAATGATAGTTTAACGGGAAAGTTCAGCTCAAGCTCAGGAAAGAGAGGCCTTTCTATTGGTTTGGGGTTGTTTTTTTATTAACTCCCCACCCCCTCCATGTTTGTACAAAGAAACAGAGTCGCTGAATCTGTGATTTGCAGTCTATCCAAGCACAGCTGTAGATCACTTGGGAGAATGAACCTACAGGTTTATAAACTATTTATTAGCCCTGTCCTGTACAGCTACATCAATATGGCCATCGGTGGAGCAAGGCAGGAGCTATAAAAATACCATCTATCCAAAACAAGCTTCATAAAATCAAACAGAGGCTGGTACTGCCAGGGATGGGATTGTGGCTTGACACATAAAGGGCCTCTCAATCTTTAAGATAGACCATTACAATCCTCAGCCCTTTTGGTTCACGGAGGTCTAAAACAACAGGGAAGAAACAATGACACCTTTTCTTCTGAAGTAACAGCAGCTGGGGGGAGTTCGCCACAGTATTATGTGTTTCCACTGGGGTTAGATAACTCCCACACAAGCAGTATGACTCCCACTGCCAAGTTTCCTTCCCTGCAACGCCTCCAATACATAATCCCTTTGCAAAGAAACCATTTCCCCTTTCTAACACGCCAACTATACATTTAGGGAGGGAGCCAGGAGGGGGAAAAAAAATCTCAGAATCAGAGTGATATCCTGTCCTATATTCCTCTCCAATTCCCCAAGGCAGTGAGGTAAAACAGGAGGCAGGTCAATGCATTGTCGGTTATGATGATTAACATTTCCAGCCAGTGCCTCCTCAAACTGGCTCTAAAACATGTCTTAATAAACTGCATCACAAATAGCCTTGTATTTCTACCTCACTGCATCTGCGAGCTTGAGATAATGTGCAGACTTGAGAAAAAGTGACATCCTGTGAATGAGCTGAAGAGAGTTATATAACAAAGCTAAATCTTGCTCAGCAGCCACCTGGCAAACTGTTCCTTCTCATTCCCATCCCGGTAACTGACATCCAACTGAAAATAACCCATCAGAAATATTCCAGCCACGGGAGGGTCACATCTTGAGCAGCCAAATTACACCATCCAAAAGCAGGGCTTCTGTTAATACTTATTTATGAAGCAATCTAAGGGCCACTAATACATAGTTCTCTCCACCACCCTGCAGAGCATGGGTAGTTCTGGGGAATGGAAGCCAAGGGACCGGGTAGCATTCTCACCAGGTCACTGTGCTGAGAGTCCTTGATACAATGTGCTGCCAGGAATTATCTTCTTACAGAGAAGATCATCCCTGCATCCAGGATGGCTGCATAGACCACCAAGAGCCACAAGGGCAGAACTTAACGTTCTTCACCATTCCCAATGGCCGTAGTCATGGAGACACTGATGGCAGTCAAGGCCACCACTGATCCCAGTGACTTGGACTGCAGCCCTTCCTGAATGCTGACACTGGGACCTCTTCTTAGCAAAGATTCTCTATCCCCCCTTTGTCCAGGAGGAATCTGTTACCCATCCTAAAACACACAATAGTCAGACCAGTACTAAAACCATCACTCAGTGCAAGGGGCCTTGCAAACTACCCCGTTCCCCACACACACACCAACCCCCAGATAGCATCTCCCATTATTAAGCAAGCTGATCAAAAAGTAGCACACATCAGTTGCGGGGATCCCAGGTTCCCATTCGTCAGGCTTCAGACCAGGGCATAGTACAGGGACAGTCCTTTTACTCTGGTGGATGAGCTCCTGTTGATAGGCAAAGGAAGTGCATTCATACTCATCCCCCTGGTCTCTCTGCAGCATGATCACCAAATACACCCGCCTTTCCTCTGTGGGCGTGAATGGAAACGCTTTCAATATGGAGTAGAGGAGCAGGCCAAGGTCATACCAATGTAAAGACACTCTTATCTATCTATAGTATGTATAGAGCTTCTTTTATCATAGTATCGGATTCCTTCACAATCTTTTAACGTCTTTATCCTCACTCTTACAGGGTAGGGACATACCATCTGCCAAAGGCACATAGAGACTACGGGACTTGCCCAGAGTCACACAGGAAGTCTGTGGCTGAGCAGGAAATTGAACCTGGCTCCGCCAAGCTGCAGACTTGTGACCTAAGTACTGGGCCATCCTTCCTGTCAGAATGAGGACCTCAGGGGCATTAAGGGCAACTTTTTCGTCAACATCTAGGTGAGTCCACTGGGTGAGACGACACGCGGTGAAGGGTCGGCAGGAAATGCTGGTCAAAATGCATTTTTAAAAAAATCTTCATGTTTTCTAACCCAATTTTAAGGGGTGTGGGAGTGAAAAAAGTATTTATTTAACGGAAATTTTTAGGGGAATTTTCCACTTACTGAAAACCAGATTTTATGACTTTGAAAAAATGACTAAAAATAACATGGTGAAACAAAAGCAAAGTTTTCCACAAGTTTTCATTTAAAAAAAAAAGTCAGGGGTTTTTGGGTTTATTTTTTGTGGTTTGAAAGATTTCAAGTTGCTCTTCAGCAGCACCTTCACAATATCTAGCTGTGCATCTCCTCTGAGAGCACCATTTCCTGACGCCAGGGTGACAGCCAAATCCAGATGAAAAGCAGCTCGGTAAAGCTGAACCCAGGCAGGACTGAAGTAATGCCAGTTGAAGAGTTTCAAAACATGACTCCTCTGTAAGATCCCCCATGGTCAAGGTTACCTGCCCTCAGGTTGCTGAGTGGCTCCCCTGGCTTGAGTTTATTTTTTTAACTCCTCCATTCTAGGGCTGCCCATATGACAATGGGACCAAAATGTCCAAAATCCATCTGCAAATGACCGTAAGGTGGTAAGCCATCCTAACAGACATAGAGCTAGCTGTGGGGATTCACACACTCACTGCAACTCATTTTTATACCTAGGATTGAAATTTTGCATGCTGAGTGTCTGCCTTAGACTGAATGGTTTTTTTTCCAGAAAATTACAGTGAAAATGATCCAGCCATTTCCAAGAATAAGGCTAGCAGAAATATATTGTTCCTCCAGTGTTAAAAAACTGAAAATCTCTAGCTCCCCCATGCTTTGGAGCAGTGACATGAAATCCCTGGCCTTTGGGTCAGGGATGTGCTATTTGCTGTCCCTGTGAAAATCCATTCAAATATGGCCAAGTTATAAACTTTTGAAAATTTGCAATTTGCATTGTAATAGACCCAGGCCAGTTGGGTACAGCAGAGTAGCCTGCCCACTGCTAAAGGACCTCCCCCCAGCCTAAGGGGATGATCCACAGGTCCTGGATACCAAATAATTGAGGGGCACAACTAAGGAGATAACAGGAACGGGAGTGAGGTCACAGGGCTAAATGAAGGGAACCGGGCGGGGACACCGAGCAGAGAACCTCGGTCAGCGCCCACTGCTCCTCGAAGGCATCAAGGGAGCCGGCGGACGCCGCCCAGAGGAACTCTGCCCGGATGCATGAACAGACTGAGGAACGGAAATAGGCCCCACAGTCGCAGGAAACTCCGTCGGCCAACCTCTTCCCCCTGGTTTTGTAGATGGCCATTTTAGCCAGGGCTAGGAGGAGGTTGACGAGGAGGTCCCGCAACTTTCTGGGGCCATGGATAGGGGGTGCATAGACGAGAAGGTGAGTGGAAAAGTGCAACCAAAACCTCAATAATATATCTAGAAGGAGCTGGAATAGGGGCTGCAACCTGGCGCACTCCAGATATACGTGCGCCAGGGCCAGGCAAGCCAAAAAAAGTACAGAACGCAGCAGCCCTTCTGCTTACCAACAAAGGCGACTGCGAAAACACCCCCTTGCCACTGAGCCCTCCGCCCTGCCACACCCCGCCCGCAGAGTCCAGCTCGTATTTCCATCCTGATGCTCAAAGCCCTGCACGGCCTTGCCCCGAGCTCCCTGAGACATTGCCTCTCCTTCCACTGCCACAGCAGCTGTTTTGCACTGAGACAATGACACTGCTAACCAATCAGGGGAGGCTCATGGGTGCTGGAGACAGAACTTTCCTGGGAGCTAGACCGAGACTGCAGGAGTTAAGAATGAGCACAGGGCTTGTCATGTTCAGAATTCTCTGCTTTAGTTGTCTGTCAGTAAGTCCTTTGCACACCCCACACTCACCCACAGAAACATAAATTAAAAATAATCAGAATTAAGCTCCTTCTCTCCTGTAGGCTAGCAAGGAAGGAAACAGGCAGAAATTGCTATTGTAACTTCCATTTTTACACACTATCCTTGGGAGATGCTTAAATGCCATAGTGGTGGGAGCCATATAACTACAGAGAGACAATAGTTAAAATGCAAGTAAATACGTCCAAGAACAGTTTCAGTAAAGCAAACAATTGCAGGACAGATTCTGATCTGAGTGGTGATGAAGTCACTGGAGTTACCCTGGATTTATGCTGCTTTAGCTGAGAGCAGATCTAGCCTTACATGTTTACTGAAAAACAAAGTAGATAATGACAGGGATCTATCTGTAAAGAGAGCGAGACTGGAAAGCTCCAACTCATATCAATGTCTTTTGTCCCCTAGAAGTTTGCATTATTGATTGGCGTTGGTCATTTGCTTCTGAATTCCCATTTGGAGTTCAGTCTGAGCGCTGATAGGAGGTGAGCTGGGACTATCTCCACTTGAGCAGTTTGCAAAAACATTGTGCAGTGGAAGTGGTGAATCTGGTCTTTTGGCCAGCTTTGTCGGCCACTTGTTTAGTGTGTGTCATGGAGGTAAGCTATAGATCCAAACGAAGAGCGATAAAAATAGAAACCTGTCTGCAGTGAAAGTGACTGTGAAAACCGCTGTACAGTGAGAATACTTGGGGGGTGGCAAACGGCTGAAAAACGTGTGAAAGCCACTTCTATTGATGCAAACACTGTGCTTTGGAAATCCCAAGAGGTGTTAATATAAGTGAAATCTAGCATCATTTTGGAAGCAGCACAAGTGAGAAGCTTTTCAAAATTCTACTCTTGACTCCTGTCTCTTGAGAATCTGCATGACCATCTGTAGAATCAGAAGAACTCCTGGTCAGATTTATCATCTTCAATGACTCAAAAAAACCCTGTTATGTCTGTGTGAAAGCAAAGGGCTTTGAGAAAGAGCACCATGTACCTAAGCAGCTGTGTAAGCTGCATCCAGATGCCACGCTTCCAAGGTTCACATTTCCAGGGGGCCTGAACCCTTCACTTTCCCAAAGTGCAATGTTCAACCCAAACCACAAAGACAGACAGCACTGCCAATCTATCGGGCAACTCAACTCCTCAAAGAAGTGAACTGTAAATGAAGCCCACACACCTCCATACTTGCTCCTCTGCAATATCAGCCAACTTCAGCAACATCAAGAAGAAAAGAAAACACCTTGAACCACTGGACAGAAAAAAAAAAAAGGGTTTACCTGCCAAGGAATCTCCAACCAGGAGAGGATGTTTCAAATCCCTAACTCGGCACCTTCATGGAGTTCAACAATAAGCAAATGCCACTTACCTGTTAAAAGAAAAATACGGACAGTGAGATGAAAATGAAAGTTAAAGTTCACCAAATTTTATTACACCAGGATGGAGCATGTTTTAAAGCAATGGGATCTTTAGACCACTTATAGATTGGAGGAAGCACAAAGAAAAACCCGAATTTTAAATATGCCTCAGTAAAGGTCATCATGAATGGCACATTGTCGCAAAGGCCATCCCGCATGCTGTTTGTTTTCTTATTTATTCTTCACTGGCTCATTTAGATGGCTTTTTTCTGCCACCACCATCACAGCTTGGAGTCACGGTCTTTCCTTTCAGAGGCAGCTCTGGCTACAGTTACATGTGCCTCTGTCACCCTGAGATTAGAAAACTGTAATATGGCTATACCTGCAGACCATCCTGGTGCAGAAGGTGATGGTGCTTAATAATAAGCAGGAAATTTCAGATGGAAACTTTCACATGGTAATTGTTCCATATTCTGTATGGCTCCCAGGGGGAATTTAAGGTGTTGGTCTTGATCTGTGAAGCCCTAATTTGGATTATCAACTGTTTGAGAGACCATCTCTTGTCATGTCCCACTATAACCTGCTCGTCAGTGTGTGTTCCTGGTCCCCCTCTGAGCCCGGGTCACAGAGTGGTGAGTCGGTTACAACCCCAGCTAGACAATCTTTGTTCATCTCAAGCTGCAGCAGCTCATAGTTTTAACTCTGGAGCTCCCAGTTAAATCCCCCATGTGCCTGACCATGTTGGTGACTTTTAGATTACCATGACAGTTGTGATGATTGGAGACATTTAAGCTACGGGCCCTTTCATCCGAGACGGATGGGAGCTAGTAGCCGAGCATTCTCCAGAAGAGAGAGAAAGTACCACCCACAACAGGGGCCATACTCTGTGGCCTTCTGGGCAAGCTGAAAGCCAATCAGTTTTGGCAGGCAATTGGGAACAGGGTTCAGGTCATGGCTGGATTGATCTGGTTGTTGCTTTGTAGGATGTTACAGCAATACAGCGATGGCATGATGGGGCGTGTTGTCTAATGCATGCCTGTGTATAGTCTAAATTACATGGAAGGGTGCCTTGAGTGATAGACAGGTGCTGTTAAAATATACAATGGAATAAATAAATGAAAGATAGCAAGGAGGGAATGGGGAGGCTGCCATGGGAGAACGGATAGTGCAATTCTATGCCAAGGTGTTTAAAAATAACCCCCCTAGAGCTTCCTAAATCTCCTCTGAGACTCACAGCTACGTGGTTCAGATGCTGAAAAGATAGAACTAATAAAAAAGAAATGAGAGAACTGTCATTGCAGATTACATGGTATTTATTGAAAAATCTGCTCATTATCGAAATTTGCAAGACAAATGGGTTTTTAGCAGGGAATGGCAGCTTTTCCTTATGTGAATACGAAGGAGCAAAAACTTGAGGGAAGCCCAACCTCTCCCTCCCTCTTCAGAAACTGTGGGCTCCAAGTCTGATCAAACACCCTGGAAATACTTGGTAAGCTAAAATAAACAAACAAACAAACAAACAAATAGATAAATTCCCTGCCATCTTCTTCACAATCCTATGAGAAACCATGATTAAGAAATACTTGAAGCAAGAAAAGCTCATTTGGCCTAAAGAGTTTCTAGACGGTGAGAGCATCTCTTGTCCCTCAATGGCATGCAACCATTACTGGTTGAAACTGCTGCTAACTCTCTGGATTCTTCCTTCCTTCCAGGGAAAACTCTTCAAGAAGAAGAGTATTTGCTGGTCAGGTTTTAATCCCCCTGCCTTGATAAATGATTAATTCCTGGCCCTGCCTCAGTCTCTGCACAGAGACTAAGGTGCTTCGCGTTCCGTCGTATGCAAGTGGTTCTAATGACATTTTGGCTTTTTTCCCAGTTAAATCCAAGAGCCTGAAACCTAACCCCCTCCATCATCCCCTCCCTTTCCCTAATGTCTTGTGTTCACATTCAGATAGTTGACTGATAATATACAAAGCCATAATATGCGGGTTTAAAACGAGTCTCTCTTCAGTGGAGTCTCAAGGAGGAAGAAGAAAGCGGGTCGTGGGGGGGGGGGATACGCCTTGAAATATTACAGAGTAGGAGCTGTCAAGCTGAAAAAAGCTTCTACAAGGTTTTCAGTGCCATAAATGTATTATTTAGCTGGGAATGAGGATTTGCAGACACACATCAACAGGGGAAAAAAGGGGTTTCTGGAGAAAAAAATGGAGACACCTGTCTTATTTGCAGTTCTCTTTTGTAGGAAAGCAATTACAGCCTTACCCAGTTTATGACCCAGAATGCACCCTAATCTACTTGTAAATGCTTCTGATTCACAAGGCCGCACTTTCAGATACAGCTGGGGTAAATAAATGGGAGATTGGTCCTACCCTGGTTGTGGCACAACTGTTAATTGTGATGCCCCATGAAACTTAATTATGCAAAACAGAGCAGTGACACTGAAGCCACTAATGAGATGTTTGATTCAGGAATAATTTGTTGTTTGGAGCCGCGGAGTTGTTTTGCCTGTCCCTTCCACGGTGCTTCGCTAATTCTTAATCCCATCTTTTCAATGGGGTGCCAGAAGAGCTCAAGACCTTGCAGCGACAATGGTAACAGGAGAACTGTAACGTCATTTAATGGGCGCATACCTAACTTTTGCTGTTTGAGGGTCTCGCACTGCAACAGTCAAAAGTTAGAAGCACTCTCCCAAGAGAAGTGGTGGAAGATCCAATGCTTGGGAGAGGTACACCTAGGCTGGGTGAAACACAAAGCATTGTGCTGGGCCGTTAGTAGGCCCAGCCATGATGGCAGAGATGTGGATGAGGATGTCACTTCTTCCGCTCCCCAGAGACGCTTGCTCTTCTTATAGGGCTCACGGTGGGGAATACTTCCTGGGATGCTGGTGGGATCATAAGTAGAGATGGTTCTTGCACTTTTTCTGAGGATTCCTTCATGCTGGCCACAACCTCTCTGATGGTGTATGAGGTTGAAGGTACGTGTCCCTCCTTTCTGGGGAGCCGAGCTGTGCTGACATTGCTAACAGACCTCCACTCCAATGCTCAAATAGCACGAGGGCTAGGGTTCTGGATACCTCTGGCAAAAGCGCACAAAGCATGGCAGAAAGGGCCCTTTCCAAGTTCTCCATCCATTGCACACGGGAGAAGGCCAGCCATGATCCACGTACAAAAGGGAATAACCCTGCATGGACGTGGAGAGACACTAAAAAGAGCTATTTTCCATCTCTGACTTGTCTGATTCCATGAACGCATGCCCCATCCCAGCTTGCAAATGGCCAATATGTGTGGAATTCTGATTAGTAGGTCTTGATGATGGTGGGTTGCTCAAGTAATATGTATTCTCCAGTTAATGAGGACTCAAAAGTTAAATAATGCAAAGCAGGTTCAAGTTTGCAGGGTGGTCTGGTGGACTGGCTGGCCCACAGAGTTGGTAATGAGCTCTGGAGTCTTTTCCCTAGAAGTTGTGGGTTTAGAAAAGAGTTACAAGAAGTCTGGAAAACTTTCCTCACAATGGGAGACTTAAGCAGCTCCATCATTTAGTTAATCCAAGAGAAAATTGAGACGAGACTTGGCATAGGTACCTCAGGAGAGGTTTTGGACAGCAGAGGTCTCTAAGGTGGAATGAGATCTAATGGCTGGAAGCTGAAGCTAGACAAATTCCAGTTAGAGGGTGAGGGTAACTCGTCACTGGAACATCTTACCCAGGGACATGGTGGATTCTCCATCACTTGAAAGGCTCTAAATCAAGACCAGATAACTCTAAAGAAGTAGAGTCTAGCTCAGTCACAAGATATACGCCTGATGCAGGAATCCCTGGGGGAGGTTCTCTGGCCTATGTTACTCAGGACATCAGATTAGAAGATCATAATTTCCCCTCCTGGCCTTAAAATCAATGAATCTATGGTTCAAACCCAACCCAAGTCAGTTGCAGGAGTAAGTTTATGCCAGGTTTCTTGGTGGCCATTGTGCAATGACCTGTGTTGCTGGTCCACTTTGTATTTGGACAGGTATCTACATCACAAAAAAACATCCTCATAACTGGCCTCCAGGATGCCAATCTCAGCCTGTGTCTACACTTAAAACTCGACAGTGGCACAGTTGCAGCGCTACAGATGCGCTGCTGTAACACTTCAGTGTAGACACTTACTACAGGTCCAGGAAGGGTTTTCCACCAGTGCACCTCCCTGAGAGGTGGTAGCTACAGCAACGGAAGAAACCTCCCATTGACCTAGCGCTGTCTACGCCAGGGGTTAGGTCGTCTTATGTCTCTCGGGGGTGGATTTTTCACATCCCAGAGAGACGTAGCTATGCTGGCATATCTTTTCAGTGTAGATCAGCCCTCAGTGAAGGGTCTAAGGCTATGTCTACACTATAGCTTATGTCAGCAAAATGTATGTCGCTCAGGGGTGTGAATATCCCTCCCCCCTCCAAGCGGCATAAGTTACACTGGCATAAGCATTCGTGTGCACCAGAGCTATGTCAGTGGGACAGCTTCTCCCACCGACATAGTTTATGCTGCCCGCGGAGGTGGGGTTTTTATGCCAATGGGAGAGCTCTCTCCGGTCGGCATAGAGCGTCTTCACTACACACGCTGCAGCTGTACCAGTGTACGTATAGACACGGCTTAAGGGGACATCTGCATTGCAGTTAGACACCGGCGGCTGGCCTATTCCAGCGGACTTGGGCTCTTGGGGCTTGGGCTAAGGGGCTGTTTATTTGCGGTGTAGATGTTCGGGCTCGGGCTGTAGCCTGAGCTTTGAGACCCGATCACCTGCAGGGTCCTAAAGCCCAGGCTGCCGCCAGAACCCAAATGTTTACACCACAAGTAAACAGCCCCTTAGCCCCAGTCAGCTGCATAGGCCAGCTGTGGGTATTTAACTGCAGTGCAGACGTACCCAAAGGAACAGAATGGAGGCACAGGGTCCGAATTGCCTTCTTGTTTGCTGTAAAAGTGACCCCGCCCTCCCCCTGGGAAACAATTAAAGAGCAAGTCTGGAGAGGACTGCTTTGCTACTGCCTGGGCCAGATCATTGTTTTGTTGCTAAAAAGAGGTGGGATATTAATTACTATTAATTAATTAATTAATGGCCCACTCCCTTTTTTCTTGCTTCTGAATTTATTTCTTCCTACCCTACACATTTCCCATCCCTAGAGGAAAAAGTAAGAATCAGAAATAAAAAAAAGTCTCATTCAAATGAAGGGAAAAATATTAAATTAGAAATCAGGGATCAGAGTTCGGATCTGAACTTCTCAAAGTTCTGATGTATTCACAACAGAGGCATCCACTGCAAAGTTTGGAATTAGATCCAGACTTCACTTCAGGGATAGTTGAGATGTGAGGCTTTTGCTTCAAATCCATCTTCAATATTAACACTTTTCAGTCGATTTCAAAATCCCTGTTGCACTAGTAAAAGCCGGAGCTTTGTAGCAAGAGTCAGGCCAGTAAAGCTAGAAGCATCTGTGCCCTACCTTTAGAATTCACTAGCAGAAACAATATTCGTTTGTTAGCTCACTGGCAGTTCCCTTAAAACCCAAGTGAACTTCTGGGGCATGCTTGTAAAAAAGTGCTATATATTCACTCCCAAGAGAAGCTGAGGGAAAAAAATCAATGTATATTTTGTTTCATTTATTGTGGGGGTTATTTTGGTTTGGATGCTAGGTTATAGATTTGGGTTTTGGTAAATAACTTTTAAAAGTTTCCTCAACAGCTAAATTTATGTTTAATAATATTTTGCACATTACTCTGTCACCTCCCATCTGAAGATCTGAAAGCACATTGCATGCACTAATTCATTAAACCCCATCACTTCTGTGTGTGCTATGTAACACAGCCGTTTTTCAGATTCACTTAGTGTCCCAGCTGGAGAGCTTACCCAGAGAACCAGTAACATAAAAACATAACGTAAGACCGGCCATACTGGGTCAGACCAAAGGTCCATCTAGCCAGCATCCTGTCTTCCGACAGTGGTCAATACCAGGTGCCCCAGAGGGAATGAACAGAACAGGTCATCATCAAGTGATCCATTCCCTGTCACCCATTCTCATCTTCTGGCAAACAGAGGCTAGGGACACCATCCCTACCCATTCTGGCTAATAGCCATTGATGAACCTATCCTCAATGAATTTATCTCGTTCTTTTTTGAACCCTGCTATAGTTTTGGCCTTCACAACAACCTCTGGCAAGGAGTTCCATAGGTTGACTGTGCTTTGTGTGAAAAATACTTCCTTTTGTTTGTTTTTAAACCTGCTGCCTATTCATTTCATTTTGTGGCCCCTAGTTCTTGTGTTATGAGAACACACAGATTCAGAAAATACCAAGAGACTATAGCTTCTGATTTCATATGGAGACCAGAAAAGCCACAGAATTCACATCCAGATTTCAGCATGACACAGTTTGGGTGCGTTCAGATACAGCAGCTGAATCCACTATGAAGGTATATGCTGTCTGCCTAATTCTGACCCATCATTACCTATTGTTTGTACTGCAGTAGTGCATAAGATCCAAAGTCATGGACAAGAGCTCTGTCACACCAGCTGCTGTACAAGCACCAGAAAAAAGATATCCCCTGCATCAATGAGCTGACCATTTAAGTAAGAGACAAACCACTTTCAGATTTTTAACCCCCATCCCCTTTCCGGCTATTTCCTCGGCAGTCTTTGGATTTGGGCTTTGTCTGGGGTTAAACTGGGGGGAAAATCATCTGCCTACAAGTGGCATTAAAAAACCAAGAACTATAGTGTATAAGAGACTAAAGATGTAGGAAGAAAGAAACTGACTTCGTGTAGAAACCTGCGGGATACTCTCTAATAAGTCGCATGATAGATTAGAGCTACAAGCTACCCAAACCCATCAGAAAGATATAACGGGAACCAGGAGCGTACACTGCCCTCGACATTGATGGCAGCCAAGATAAAGAGCAACGTATAGTCTAATATGTTGAATTCCGCCGACAGGTCTAATAAGATCAGGACAGATGACAAGCCACTCAGTTGTGCCCCAGCAAGGTCATTACACAGCATTAATAAAGGAGTCTTATTATGAACATATCACTCAGAGAAATTGCATTTCCCACCTTCACAGTTAAGCAACAGTGGAAGAGACTCTCTCATGCCACAGAAAGGCTGGTTCATTTTGCTCCTCACTGCAGCTGTTCAGAAGCAGATAAGAGCGTGGCTACACGGCTCAGCAAAGCGCATTAGAGCAGTGTCGCCTGTTGAATGCTCTAACTGCCCCGGGTAGATCCTGCTGGCGCAAACCCAAAGATACCCAGTTCGCATCAATGTCAGGACTACATTGCCATGAACTAGCTACCTTTTAGTTCATGCCAGCAGGGTCAATATGGGGCAGTGAGAGTGCATAATTTTAGAGTGCTCTACAAACTCATCCCTCCGCTGCGCTTTGCTGCACCATGTAGACAAGCTCTAAAGAAAGCTCAGCAGGGAATGAGACTGATCCAAAAGAAAGACTCAGACCTAAACCTCCCTGAACTTTAGGGGGATCCTTAATCTCAATCAGAACATTGTGGCCCTCTTTATGCGAAACCCATCTAGAGCTCTCTGAGTATGGGAACCTTACATATGTCTTTATTATCTCCCTTTCAACCCATAAATATTTAACCTTGCAGTCCCTATGGAGAAGGTGTTTCTACACTTGTGCCGGCTGAATCAGGCTCATGGTGCTTGGGCTAAGGGGCTGTTTAGCTGCTGTGTAGACGTGCAGGATCCAGCTGCAGCCCAGGCACTAGGACCCTGCATGGGGGGGATGGTCCCAGAGCTCGGGCTGCAGTCCCTGCCCAGAACAACCCCTTCGCCTGAGCACCACAAGCCCAAGTCAGCTGGCACGGGCCAGCCGCGGGTGTCTAACTGCAGTGTAGGCAAACCCTGTGTGTGGTTCCACTGAAAGGACAGAACAGGAGGTGAGAACTCAGGGACCAGGAGCAATGGTGCAGGAAGCATCTGCAGAGCTCCAGGCCTGCTCCTGCAGGGTGTGGCAGCCACGGTGCTCCCATTGAAGCTTTGGGAGATGGAGACAATTGGTATCTTGCAGGAGGCCTTTAGCTCGCGCTCTTCAGGAAAGAGAAATGAAACAGGGACTCCACTGACCTCAAAACATTTTCTGCAGGAATAAAGGGAGACAAGTTGTGACAGGGTGCAGGTCCTCTGGTCAACAAAGGGCTTAAAGCCTCTCCTCGCACAGGTGCTCAGAGAAAGGTCACAAGCATTTGGTTAGAAGATAAAAGCCCGGGAAGGCTGGCTCTGCACCCAGGAATGGGCTGGACTCCTTCAGTGACGGCTAGTTTTTCTCTTCTCCTTTATGTTAATAGCTCTTCCTACTTTCTTGTTATACATGCTCTCCGATGAGATCAAGACCTTGCTGACTGTGACCAACCAGCCGCTGTTGTCTTAACTGCAGTGTAGACACACCCTGCACTAGAGCTGGAATAGTATGGTCGATTTATATGGGATGCCTCTGCTTACAGGTAGTGATCTGATTTTGCTTGTTTTCACAGGCTGCTATTGGCTGGGGTTGCCGATAGTACCCTCATCTCTGCACTCTGTGAGCGCCCGATGCGGAGCATCATGTCAAAGATTGTCAAGGCGTTTCCCTGCCCTCTAGTACCTTTTATTTTTTTTCTTTTCGGAGAGGTTATTATTATGTATTTGGCCCACAGGAGCGCCTCCTGGTCCCATTCAGGTATCTGGGCTCCATTGTATTAGGTGCCGTATGGAGAGAACGAGATGATCCTTGGCCCCAAAAGTGAACCTCTCTGAAATTTGGGGAAATTCAAATCTGGACCTCAAATTTACAATCCGTTTATCTCCATCATGGGCCAAATCAGACCCCCGCCCCAAACAAAACTCCAGCTCTGCTCATTCCCTGCCCCTTACTGGTCCCCAGATGAAATAAATAAATAAACAGATGCCCAGTGCCCCTTTGCTCTATGCACCCATCTCCAAGGTCCACGTGGTTCATGCAGGGCTCGAAGAGGATTCTCCTGAGCAAGTGCGTAAGTCCTCGGAATAATGAAGCCCACAGCAAGCAATCTTCAAAGCTAGTGTATCCAAAACTTTCCTAAAGTCCAGCTACGCATCCATGCCAAAGTGAAACATGCTGCTCCCGAGTTCTTTTTTTCCAAGGATGACTTGCTTTGAAAACTGTCTGGGCAGAATGGTCCCTGGGGGGGTGGGGATATACAATATGATACTGAAGAACTTGGCCATAAATATAAACAACATGAAGGAACTCTTTACTGTTTTGCCTTAAGGTTTGTTTTTTAATGTAACAATAAACATTTTAATACAGTGAGTTTTGAACAAGGTTCTTTGCCCGCTATTTTGTAAGTGAAGGTATTTCTGTGAAATTCCCACATCACCATTTCTTGTTACACTCTAAAAACGTTGTTCTTTGGCAAGAGAAGGCATTTTCTACTCACTCGAGAGGGACTGAGTCAGGACACTAAAGTTTTATACACAGCTCTGCCACTATCAATCTGTCTGGACACTTACATGCGGCACCTTACTCCACTATCTGGGCACTTACTTAGCACCTCAGTGACTCTCAAACAACAATAGTAATAATATCTAACTCTTGCTGCTTTCCATCGGTAGATCTCAAAGAAAAGAGGGATTTTACAGCTGGGCACACTGAGGCACAGAGCAGGGAAGTGACTTGCCCAAGGTCACCCAATAGGCCAGTTGGGAATAAGACTTTGGTCTCGAGTCCCAGTCCTGTGCTCTATCCACTAGTCCACACTGCCTCTCCCAATTCAGCACCTTAACCACAAGGCCATCTTTTTGCTTTGTCACCGAGTCATCTCACTTCACCTCTCTGCCTTTGTTCCCCCAGCTGTAAAATACACAGAATGCTTGGTACCTATCAGAGCTCCAGAGAAGCTTAACAATTGCGAGATCCTTTAAAAGTCTTGGATGAAAGGTGTTGTGTACCCACAAGGCATTATTGTTAGGTACGAACTGTCCTCACTTACAGCGCTGGAATCGAAGGCAACTATCCTCACCACAACTATCAGTTATGCTCTGATTGCTAAATCTTTATGATTAGTGATGAGCGAAGAAGCAGGGTGAATATGGCTTGATTTTACAGCTCTAGCAGTTAGGGAAAATAGTCTTTTAAACCTGTAATTGGAGCAAATTTGCTGTCAAAATCATTGAGTAAGAATAAATATGGAATTCCACAATGTCATTTTTCAGGATAAAACCTCGATTTAAAGTCTCTATTTTCTTTTTACTTCCCAGTTCTCTTCTAAAAAGCCCCCGCAAAGAACACAGGTTTTACATTAACTTATCTTCTGTCCATTGGCCCGTCCCCCTCTGCTCTACTGTTGGATAGTTCATACCCATTTGCGATTTCCTATGTACTTTGTAAACTCGAATGTGCTCTTAAGCAGTCTGACAGCTGTTCCTCTCTGATTATCATTAGTACAGCATCTTTGAGTTACAACAGCAAGCACCAAGATCAAATGAACAGGCTGATTTAGTGTAGCTCTTACCAACAGCTTGGGGAAATTAGAAGTAAATATGGGGTCAAACAGCTCGTCAGTAATTTGACATTAGCAAATTTGGCTTATTTAGAGGTCTTCCGTAGTAAGAACAATCAAATCTTCAGCTCACCTGGAAAAGCCATTTCCACCTGAAGACATGCTAAAAGAATAGCGCTCTAAACCCCAATCATTTTGAACAAGACTTTGTCTGTTTGCATAAATATTGCCAATGAAACAGCATTGGAAATGGCCTAAGGTGAGCGAATATGGCCTGGAATAACTTAGTCCTAACAAATGGAGGTGGCTGTCTTCACAACGGTATAGCTGTCCATGGTCCTGAATATAATGCCACTGATTGGAACTAGAGGTATCCATCTGCTGCTATTTCATATGAAATTCAATTAAAAAAAATGTCCTTGATTCCAAATACCAGTCGGAGAGACATACAGAGGAAATTGATGAAATCATAAGGTTAAAGAAAACGCAAGGAGATAGAGAAAGACAAAGAAAAACACAAGGAAACAAGGAGATAAAAAGTTTTACTTTTGCATTACGATATTGTTAGAAACAACTTTCTTCCTACAAATGCCTCACTGCTGATTTAATTTGGATGTTGATTATTTCTTCAGTTCCTCAGATCAAAAATCCAAACCATGGTGGAGTGAGTTTATTCCTTTAAATGTCAGTCCTTAAGATATAGGAACATTGGGACGAAGCAGAGGAATATTAACATAAAACATTAATTACTGCCTACAAACTGCACGAGATGACAGCAATGTTTGCTCATAAGCATCCTAAATGTAATCTAACCAGATCTCTTTTGTGTGACGGTTTGAGATATCCCCAAGGCACTGGGCTAATACCATTGTGGAAGGTCCATCGTATGGTTAGGGATTATCAATAGATGTTATCCTGGTTACTCTTCATACCAATTCATAGTTCTCCTTACAAGAGCTGGTCACTGAAAGTCTGTTTTTTGTTCCTTTTGTTGTCATCCCAGAAGAGCAAGGGACATATGTGCATAACAGAAGGACCACGCTGGACATCTGAAGAGAGGAAGGATGCTCCAGTGATTCGGGCACTAGCTTGGGACTTGGGAGACCTTGGTTCAAATCCCTGCTATGCTACAGATTACCTGCAGAACCTTAGACAAGTCATTCAGCCTCTCTTTGTGCCTCAATTCCTCCTCCGTAAAATGGGGACAACAGCACTGACCCATCTTGCAGGGGTGGAATGAAGATAAATACCTTCAAGACTGTGAGATGCTCAGATACTATGGTAATGGGAGGTGTATAGACACAAGCCTAGCCTAGTCTACTAAAATGATGGGATTGCTCAGCAGCAACGAAAACACGGCAGCAGTCAGGTGGGAGGAAATCTTTGTCATCTTCATCAGGCTGGGACTCATCTCTGCCACTAACCTGCTGTCTGAGCATGGGCAAGTTGCAGCCCCTCTCTGTGCCTCTGTTTTCCCTCCTACTCATCATCTGTCTTGTTTATTGAAGCTTTAAGCTGCACAGGGCAGGGACTGTCCCTGACTATGTGTATGTACAGCACCCAGCACAATGAGGCCCAGGGTTAACTGGCAACTCTAGGCTTCAAGTAATTAATAAATAACAAAGCAAGCTAACACACCACTGCACACAAAGAAAAAGTTCCCAGCCCACAAACTGAACCTGTGCTCAGCCCTGCCCGCCTGCATCTTCTCCCTTGCTAATCCCTACCAGCCCGCCTTCAGCTCTGCAAGGGCAGGAGGAAAGGAAGCTGGAGTTAGCCCCTGGTATACCAGTAGGTAAGGATCCAATGCACTTTGTCTCGCTTATTTGCAATAAGCCATGATCCCTGTATCATCCTATCAGTTGTGCCCCTCACCCCGATGGCTCAGTTAAGAGCTATTTTTCCTTAGGTAATAGCAACTACGATAAAGTAAAAATACTGCCATTCACAGAGTGAGACGGAAATGGAATGAGAGGATCAACAACACTCTCCATTCACTTACTACCATCTACAATTCCTACTATGTACCCTGGTGCTTGGGCAAGTCGCATTTTAAATTAGCATACTGCTCTCCCAGTAAGGAGCTCAGATGACCTGTTGGGTCATGCCAGCTGCTCCGCAGCTGAATGACGGCATCAGTCAAAGGCACATTTGAGCACAGACCAACAGCTTTCAGCAGCGCCAGGTAGATATGGACTGGCTCAATAGGGGGAAAATGCAGTGAAGGTACATGGCAATGTTTAACAGTGCGGGTAATTAACCACAGGCACAACTGGGGGAGTTGCAGTCTTTATGTCAAGGACGTAGGCAAGTCTGGGTGTCTTTCTAGAAGATATGCTGGTAGGTCAACCAAAATTCCTGGGCTAGATTCTCAGGCCTTTGCTATGCAGGTGGTCAGACTAGATGATCATAACAGGTCCCTTCTGGCTTTAAAATCTAGGCACGTCTGTGAACCATCCAGATAAGGATATTTACTCTCAGAACTTGAGGAGAGAGTTCACGCTGGTCTACAATCAAGATTCCCCCATGTTAGGCATCCTCCCAGATTAAGACCCCAGCCCAAAGTACCTCCAGTCATATATGCCTAGGTGTTTCATTGATGAAAAGGGGTGCGGCTTGGCCACTGGAGTAAAGTAAAAAGGCAGTGGAGGAACTAGCCCCGTGCAAAAGCAGCCAAGACTGAGGGAGCTCAAAGCTGGCTCAAAGCCCCATTTGTGGGTCCCCCACCTCTTTCTGAGTTGTCTTGTGAGTTTTTGGGCCACAGCTAAAAAATATCAGGGCCATGGAGAGAAATTCTGATCTGTCTTTATTAGACGGCCATCTCAGTTAAGCAACTGATATTTGTCGGTCCCTTGAGGGTCTGCCCGAGACAGGATTTGCTGTATTTCAGACCTGACATTACTCGGCAGGCAGTGCAGACTGGATACTCATTAACTTTGCTGAAATGGGAACAGCCACTATAAAAAACACTGAAACAAATCTAACATTCGGTGTGTGTCATTTAGTGAACTGCAGGGCTCTGATGTGTCCCTCTCACTGTTTGGCTGCCCCCTCCCCCTTCAACTTTACTTTTCCATCCTGACACTCGGAAGAGAAAGTCCGAGAAAGCCCTATTTTGGGGCACTCAATTCATAATCCTCATTCTTCCTTGCTTTCTTGCTGTCACTTAATAGAAAGCATTCAGAAGTCTAATATTTGATCTCAATCCATCCTCTCTTTTCCCTTTGATCACCCTCTTCTCAGCCTCTCTGCTGTTGTTGCAGTGAAGACACTTAATAGAGATGGGTTGAGGAGAGAGAGAGAGTTCAGATCTGGAGCAGGCTTATGGGGCTGGGATTCAGGTCCCAGGCAGGTGGGGTTTGCAAATCACCAGCTGTTCTGGAAAGATTTTTTGCCCCAGTTGGCAGTGAGACTGAGAGACTGCATGCAATTTTTGGTCATATTTTATAGTAAGGGAACATTTATAAATAGCTTACACCGGGTTCATACATTATTAGTAAGGATACGATTTAGTCACAGGGGTCACAGCAATCACAGATTCCACGACTTTACAGGACCCCCATGACTTTACTGGACCCCCGTGCGTCCCCTCCCGCTGCAGCTGCTGCCAGGGCTGTGTGCCCCTGCCCACGGCCTGGGCTGGAGCTGGGACTGTGAACCCCCGTCCTGTGGCTTCCACTGGGGCTGGATCCAGGACTGTTTGCCCCCGCTGCACCCCATCCCCATGGCTGCGATGGGGCTGCAACCAAGTCTGCTCATCGCTGCCCCAGTGCGGGGGCTGGAGCCAGGAATGTGCAGCTTCGGCTGGGGCTGGGGCTGTGTGGCCCCCGGCCCCGCCACTCCCCCATGGCTGCAGCAGGGGCTGTGCCCTCCCCCATGGCGGTGGGGCTCAGGCTGTCAGTCCCCCTAATAGGGCTCCAGCTGTCATTCCTTTTCCCCCCACCCCACAGCTCTGCCCCCGGGTTATTTTTAGTACAAATCACGGACGGGTCACAAACTACTGTGAATTTATGGTTATTGCCCATGACCTGTCCGTGATTTGTCCTAAAAATAACCGTGACCAAAATCTTAACCTTAATTATTGGTAGATGTAAATGACTAATTGCCTGTTATGGAGTCCAGAGACGCAGCAGTTTGATTGTAACCATGGCTTAGAACCATCTGTAACACCTGAGGCGCTAATTACAAGTTTTACACATCTGTAATATGCTTATAACCTCTGTTAACCCTTTATAACTCTCTCCGCTCTATTTATAAAGGTTACGTTACTATCACGTGTGAGCAGATCACTAGCATCTTTAATGGCAAAAATCTCATTGACTCAACTTTTCTTGCACAAGCTGTTTTGGGCTGAAATCTCCTAAGAACATCTGGCGAGATTGCAGTGGTGTCTGGAAGGCGCGGCCCTTCCCGCTTCAGGTTCCAAGGGGAACCCAATCAGTAGAGGCGAGTGGAGTCTGAGCTCACACAGCGCCTGAAATTCAAAGAGAGTTCAGGGCTGACATCCTGGTTTTGAGGCATCTCTATTTAGTACTAATTGGCCCTCATCCAAGGATCTCAAACCAATTTACAAAGATGGGTAAGTATTACTGTGTTAATGGTCCAGATAGGGAAACTGAGGCAAAGATAGGTGAAGTGACTTTCTCAAGGTTACAGAGGGAGTCAGTGGCAGAGCAAAAAAAAAATCTTCTGATTCCCAGGCCCTTCCTCTATCTGTTAGACAACACTGATGAGAGGGGGAGACTGGTGGGTTTAACCTTCTCTGCTCAGTGGCCTCTCTACTCCAGTATTAAGCTTCCATCCATTAACAAAAACCATTCATAATAACCTTAAATGCAGTGACCTTATTCTGCATGTGGCAGCACATGTGTTCTAACAGCTCTTCCCCTCTTGACTTTAAGGCTTTTAGAGGTGAAAAGTGTAGTGGGAGTGACTGTATTGCTGATGAGCAGTGTTGGAGGGACAGCCCCGGAGTCTGAATTCCTCTCGACCGGTTCAGCATGGGAGAGCTGCAAACTAACTTTTCCCTGCACCACTGTCCCCAGCCAACGTGCCTCCTCCTTGTCCTAGAGATCCTGGTAGGAGGAGATGGTAGTTTACTCCCGTTCTGGTCTCAGCCTCTCTTCTGAGGACGCCTAGCTGGGCTCTCAGCTGGCGTAAAGTGGTGTAGCACCATTAACACCACTGTGTAATAATCGTAACACTATACACAAACACACACCCCCCACCTGTATAGCTCTATTTGTGTGCAGATCTTCAAGTGCTTTAAAAAGGTGAAATACATAACATTATCCCCATTTTATAGATATGGTAAACTGAGGCCAAGGGCAGTCAAGCCAGTGGTTCTTAATATTTCCAACACTGGGATCCTCCTCGGGTTCCCCTCCCATCAACCCATGATCCAGCTGAGACCCTCCTCACACCTTGCAACAAGAGAAGCGAGTGCAGGCTAGTCACAACCCTCTGACAGCTGGGGTTTGAAAACCCTTGCGTTGCATGATTTGCCCCTGAACAGCAACTGAGTGACAAAGCTGGGAACACAACCTGAATCCCAGTCCAGTGCCCTGTCCCCTGGACCACAGCCATGGCAGAAAAGTCTTACAGAAGGGCTAAGGACTATTATTATACAAAAAATATTGCCCTTTTATAATGGCCATCATCAGTGTCCTGCATTCGATAGATGAATTGTAGGACTCATGCTGCTCTTAAAGCCATGGGCATTCCCACTGGACAACAGGCAGATGGACCCTTATGTTGCTCCAACTTCACTTTTTTGTTTTAAAGCCGCTTGAGCTGTACTACCATATTCTACAGCCGTTCCTAGTGAAAGTGTCCTGATGCTACACGGTTCTGTCCAGCAAGCAATGGGGTTTATTACCTCCTCCGCAGAACCATGAGGCCCGGCTGGCTGCAACATTAATGCGCTGCAATTCCACAGCTTGGCATAATGGACATTGCAGCTTGAAATTAATGTTGCATCTGCTCCTCACTGCAGAGAGAGTGGGTTGTAATTTCGTCTCCAATCCCCCGAATAATGTTTGTTGTCGTGCTGTAATCTTGGCAATCAGCGTCGCAGCTGAACAGATCGTTTTGTCTGAAATATTTGCTAAACATGCTCAGACCTTGAAACCACACCTCAGCATGTGTGTATTGTGTACGGAATTACACATGAACTAAACAAGGATGAGATGGGGAAAGAAATGGAGAGAGTTGCCAGCCAATTAAAGCAACCACAACAAAAAACCCACGGTGCTCATCTCTTGCACCTTTTACCAGGAACGTCTCACGGTTTCCAAAACCAGGAAAATGGCAAAGGCTGCGGATGCTGATTGCTGCAAAGACAGCAGCAGCCCAGACAGAAGCTCCTTTTTCTGGAAACTAAAAAAAAAAAAAAAACCAAACAAAGCCCTGCACATGCATTTTAATTAAAGTGTAATTTAATGGCCACAGAAAATCAATTGGCCAAATCAGCGCTAGACTTGTTAATCTCCAAATATCCCACTAACTGGAGTGCTGCTTTCACATGTCTAGATATAAATAGTCTGAACTACACATTTTTTTTTTAAATTGGGTTTGTTTGTTTCTTAAACCTGGTGCTTGAACAAAAAGAAGCTGGGCTCTGGAAGTGGAGACAGCATTGTCAAGAGGGTCGGGCATTCAACAGCAAATCAAGAGACCTGGGTTCTATTCCCACCTCTAGCACGGATTTTCTTTGTGACTTTGTTTAAGTCACTCTCTCTCTCTCTCTCTCTGTGCCTCTGTCTCCCCTCCTACTCTTTACTGGTCTTGTCTATTGAGATGCTAAACCTTTCAGGGCAGGGGCTGTCTCTTACTATTTGTATATACAGCACCGAGCACAACTGGGCCCTGATCTCAACTGGGGCCTCCAGGCAATATTGTATTATATAGCTCAAAACCACGATGCACCCCAATACAAACCATTGGGAATGTCACCACAGTGAAGACATGAGCATCAGTGAAACAACACAGACACTTTGGGGCCAGAAGTGGGGTGAATAGCCAGACTTCTCCTTTACCTCTTACCAGAACTGCCATGATACAAGCACCGATACTGCTCAAGCCATATGGCTTACGAAGGGGACATGATGTGTCCAAGTTGAAACCAGACTCCTGCCCCAACTTTTAGCCTTGTGCCAGGCTATTTAGTAGCAGAGCTGGTCAAAAAAAGGGACAGCTTTTTCCCAAACAACTGTATCCCAAACAACTGTATTCCCCTCCTATTCCCAAAACATTTTGTTGAAATATCAGATTCTGAATTTTGTCAGCCAACAGTATGCGTTAGTTGAGATGACACCATAGAGACTTGCAGTTGGGCAGGCCCAGAGTGCCAGCCATTCCCAAAGCATGCTGGGAAATGAATCAAGCTTTGGGCCTGTTAGACTCTACAGTGCTCTCCAATAAACCGACACGCCCTTCTGAAAACAGGAAGAAATACAGGGAGAGAGGCAGAGTGGTCTGTTTTCAGAATTAGGGGAGGAGTCAAACTCATTAGTTCTGACCATGGCCTTGATGCTCAACATGTTATTCAAATTCTCTGCCTCATTTTCCCATACGAAACTGAGGACACAGCTATGAACCAACCAGACTGTGTGTATGTGAATGTCCATGCAGCCTCACTTCTGCCCTCTACTGGATAGAATCAGAACTGCTACGTCATCAATGCCCCCAGACTTCCAACGGCTAGTGGAGATTCTCCTTTAGCTTACGTGGCAGGCATGCATTCTTCTGGAGGAAGGGGATGTGAATTCTATCCCTGTCGTTGCCGTGAAGTTGAGAGTGGTCATGCTGGGGAGAACAGTGGCCGGTGTGAATTGCCTAAGTGGTTCTGGACATGTTGCCCGACTTATCCGTCTTACACAGGTATGGTGGGGAGCAGTTGACATTTGTCAAGCATTTTGAAGCACTAAGAATTATTTTTTCAGGAATTTTTTCCCATTCCTGACACTCCAGGGAAAGAGTGGGAATTTTCTCCCTGATGGAATATGGAAAACCTGCCTGCAATCTAGTCTAGTAACAGTACCTGGCTCTGTTTCTCTGCCACTACAGGCCACCTGCACTTTCAGATCAGCCTTGGAAGGGGCTTCTCCTCACTTTTCTGATCCACCCAAGTAGTAGCCCCATAGGCCATGCAAACGTGATCTGAAATGAACAAACAGGGCCACCCAATCCTGTCTTAGGCTTCTATGCAGTCATTGCTTTGAAGATCTGGGTAGAACAGCAACTATGCTAACCACCCCTCCTGCTGTGATGGACTCCATAATGAAGGATGACTTAGGAGTTAAGACATCTTCATAAAACTGAAGGAGTCACTGATTCCCTGGCTACACTAGATTCCTTTGCAAAGGGTCCCCCACCCCTCTGCTTCTTTCCCTCTCTCTTTCATTACTTATTCTCTCTCGTTTTCAATATCATTTTGCCCAAGGTCTGGAACACATCGAGAGTGTTTCTCTTTTATTATTGTTCTGTTAGTCTGTAATAAAGAATGCATGCACGACAGGAGGCCAGAGCAAAGCGGCTAGGAAAAGTCAGCCTTGCGGCAGAGCTCCAGCAAGAAGGATCTCAGATTCTCACACTGATCAAAGCTGCTCTATATGACGAAAACAGCCTGCGTGGAGTGAACGCACCATGACCACGGTGCTGCTCGTTCATTGGGGTGGGGCTTGCACACTGAATTCACAATGGACTTTGGCCAACTCCTTTGGCTTAGATTGTGGGCTCCTGTTGTGCACAAAATCCTCCCCCTACCAGGGCATCTCCTCCTTACCATGAGAAACCTTGCAAGTAGCAGCCAGGAATAATGCTCAGCACTTACATGTTTTACCTCTTCAACATATACTAACAAATGTTAATTCTCCTGGCACAACTGAGAGACCATACTCCATAGTCAAGGTAAGAGAGGTTACATAGACTGTGAGCTCTCTGGGGCAGGGACTGCTGCCTCGTTCTGTGTTTGTACAGCACCTAGCAAAATGGGACCTGGCTTCACAACCAGGACTCCTAGGCACTGTGTGGTAACACAAATAATAATAATAACGATAGTTAATTAACTTGCCCAAAGCCAAACAATGAGTCAGAGGTCTTGTCTCCTAAGCTCCATCTACTAGAGACCTTCACCCTCTTATCCGATAACTCAAAGCACGTGGTCACCACCATTGGCATAACAGCACTATAGTGATGAGAGTGGTATACGTGCGTGGGCCGATAAAATACACCAATTAGAGAGGTTCTCTGAGAAGAGGGATGGTTCACACATTGGCCTGAGACTGGTCCACTGCAGCCATCCTGCCAGATATTGGGCAAGTCACTCATCACTCTGTGCCTCAGTTCCCTCATCTATAAACTGGGGTTAGTAGCAGTTCCTGACCTCAGAGGGGTGCTGTGAGGACAGATCTATCGAAGGACATGAGGCACTCAGTAATGGGGCCATAAAAGTGATGAAGGGAGACAGTGATCCCAGCCACCTTCTATTTCCCACCGATACCCCAAGTTAATGCAGGGACTCAGAGTTCTAAATCTGACACTACAGAAACTAGATCTGGCGAAAAAAAGATCTCCGGAGTCATTTAGTGCCTGCCCTGGGTCTCTAGCAGGCTGGGTCCTTATGCTCTATCGTTTGGTCTCCTTTTAAACATCCCCTGCAATAGGGCTTCAACCATCTGCACTGTTGCACCACTTCTTGGGATCCCACGGAGACCAAGACCTTGTCTGCACTGGGGACTTACTCCAGTTACAGCCAGCAAAGCCAGGTATTGAAGCAAAGCCCTATTGCAGACAAGGGAAACCCTGCTTGAAACAAGCATAAGCTGCACCACGGCAAATCACATCTTTCCTGGTCTGCATTAGGGGCTTGCATTTGTGCATCCCTGGCCAAAATCCTAGCATCCACAAGACTTGAGCATCACTCCCTAAGGAGCATGAGGGGAATCACTTTGCACATCTCTATCATGCAGCAGACTCCAGTCCCCCAGCAAAAGCCAACCTGGCCTGCTAGCAACCACCCAGGCTGGTTCAAACATGAAGATGCAGCCTGCCAACCTGCCGAGGAGTGAGCAGCTGCCAGCTTTCCCATCTTTGGCAGCGCTCCCAAGGTGGAGGAACAGCAGGATTTCCCTAAAGGAACGAGCCAGACAAAGGAAGCACCATGCATCTTGTTAGACATGCATTGCTCTTGCCAACAGACACACGTCTCTTCAGCAGTCACCGCACTTGGTACACAAGTCCCAGGGAACCTCTCAGATGTGAGTCCCCTGGGGAAGGTGAGAGAGGGAGAGAAAAACCTCTCACTGATGGACATTAAAAGGAAACTTAAAAAAAAAAACCCAGCCCAAACTTAATTTAGTCATTTCCTCCACATTTGCTAATTACTCATCAATTTCTCTAATGAAAATGCTAAGCCGGGCATCAGGAGACCGAGTGGCCTTCTGCTAAAAATCAAACGTTCAGTAGAGTGCTGCATTGACCAAAGGAGAGCAGCTTCAAAGCCTTCCTTTCCACTTAGATTTTAAGCAGCTCTACAAAAGAGCATTGATTTTGGGTTAAATCGGCTGATTTTATTCATAGCTGGTTCATACGGTGTATTCAAAAGACAAATTGTATGTGATTGTAAGCTATAGATCGGCTCGAATAATTCAGAGTCCTCCTCTTTCCCCTTTTTTTTTTTTTTTTGGTTCTAAATATTTTCTGTGCTCATAATTTGCTATCACTTAGCCCCCGCCTGGACGGAAAAGGCACATTCACAGTATGGGAGCTTCTCTTTGAAGGGAGGGTGTATTTTAATGCCAACTACATCAGAAGTAAGCATCAGACATCCCTGTAACTCTTCTGAGCTCCTGCTTAGTAAATAGTTCATTCGGGGGGGAGGGGTTGCTTTTTGTTCACAGATATTATATTTATGCAGCTTGTCTATTGGCTCCGATTTAATTGAAATGTATAATAATCAACGTACATATCAAGTGCTAAGCACTTGTGATAAAGATCAACTTTAATAATCCCTCGGGCGCACTGCAATGCCTGTTAGGAAAAGTGCTGTATGAATGTTCTTTACATATATAACATAATATGAATAAGGCTTTTGACCCCAATGCAAGCAGGAAAGCACTCGGAAGCTGGCTATGATACAAGGTGGGGAAAGAGGGTGTTTCCGCCTCTGTTCAATTTCTCTGCCTCACCAGTGTCAAGGGGATCGAGGTTCCAGTCTCAGCTCTGATGCTGACTCGCTGGGACTTTGGGCAGGTCTCGCTGCCTCTTTCTTCCTCAGTTTCCCCATGTGTAAAAGGGGGATAATAATACACACCACAGGAGGGGTATTGAGGGATATTTTTGTTTGCAGAGTGCTTTGAAGTCATTGGAGGAAAGTGCTGAATTATTATCTCCATCTGACTGATGGTATTAATTTGTATTAAGAAGAGTGGGATATAGTGTTGTGGTAACACGAATGTACTCAGTAAAAGACAGGCTACACCCCAGCTTATGATCTAAACATACGATGAGAGAGGAGAGGAACAAAAGTTGGACAAAATAACACTGGTATACTGATATTTGGGGCAATAAGCAGCCATGACAGCTTGCCCACTGCCTGACTAGCCTCATGGAAATAATAACAGCTCACGAAGCATCAGGTGACCATTAGCCTCCTGTCGGGACCTCTTAGTATCATTTCCCCAAACATCTTCGCCCTTGCTGGTATTTACCTTCTTTGGGTTTGACATTTAAAAAATAAATAAATAAAAGAAGGCTGGTGCAAAAGGTCCACGTGCCCCAAGAATAATTAAATCGACAGTAAGCTCTCAGCAGCGGTATGACTGTCAAGCCCACAAATCAACTCCACCAGCCAGCAGCCTTCAATAATCAAACCTAGATGACAACTCACCTCAGCCAGCCACACAACAGAAGTGAAAAAAACAACGAGCCCCACCAACATACCCTCATTCTCTCCCCAGACTCTAGCCAACCAGACAATGGCTTTGAGATATACACTTGCCAGCTTGAAAACTTCCTCTCCATGGGACTCTTTGGAGGAAGTGCATTCTCAGTTCTCCTTAGGAGAAGAAAGAGTGGGCAGAAGTGATGCAGGGTCAAGCTTCAGGCCCCTGTTGGTACTGACTGTGCATACATTGCAGTGACTACACACAGAGGACCAGGTCCATCTCCTATGAAAATCAAAGGAAAGACTCCCTTGATTTAAATGGGATTTGTATCGGACCCACAGAGCTGTCAGTGAGGATGGTCACGTCTTTGTTTTCTTTTACAAGTGAATTGAGGCCTCTTATCCCAACACCTTCTCTCATATTTCCAGTGCAGGGACACTTAAAGTGGACAATGCCAGAAAAGTATTTTCTTGATCTTAGACCTGGTTTTCAATGGGATTCAGCACCCCCGGCTCCAGGCGTCTGCTCTAGGAGTTGAGCACATCTGAAAGACAGGCCCTTCCATAATCATTTCAGGGGAGCCGAAGCTACAAATAGATACCCAGTAATAATCTCATGTACTCAGTGGCAGGCGAAAGCGTTGATAATTAATGAACTGGGTAGAATGCTGCATTTGATGATTTACAAATTAAGGCCCTAATTCTGCAAGAAACCAAGTGTCCTCATAACGTGCTGGGAGCTCTCAAGTCACACCGCAATCAGGGGAAAGCACTCAGCACCACAAAGGGTTGGGCCATAATTTGACAGCCCCCGTGACTGTGTATATCTGTTTGTATTAATGTGGATTTAATTGCATTTTTGCATTTCATTTGGGAATAATAAAATATAATTACAACCAAAAAAAAAAAACACTTTCTCTCCAGGAGGCTTCCCCGATTCCATCCAGCTCCACAGGAGTTTTGCCTTTTGGTTACAAAAGACTGGAGAACAAAGAGTATTATTTTTATATATATATATATATATATATATATATATATATATATATATAAAATGCTCTCTCTCATCTCTGATGAAAAGATTCAAGGTACTGATGCAAAGCACCACAAAGTCGATGGGCATCTAAGCCATGCCATATTGCACAAACCTTCTCTTGTAACTCCCACATCCATCATGCCAGGAGCCCTTAATTCCACTCATGGTTCTTGGAGACAGATTTGAGGAATATGAAGTGAGATGCAAACTTAAAACATCTTCAATCGCCCAGTCCTGGATTGTACGCTCACAGCTGGCCAAATGATGAGTTACAAAGACAGGGGACCACTGCTGGCAGAACTCCCACTGAAGACAAGGGGGCCAGGATTCCACTCAACATTTGTTACAAATTTAGGTCCTGATTCTGTAAACACATATCCGCACGAGGAGTTGATTAGGTTCATGAGCATGCTGTTGAGATGTGTTTGAAGGATCAGGGGTTTATTTTGTCTCATCTTTGGTTTTCAAATTGTTGGTAAACCAAGCCAAATGTATCCGCTGTTCTTAAGTACTTGCACGTGGTTTAAACTGACAATTTTTGGCCTATGGCCTGCTTGAGAAATTGTCCATTTGTTTGCAGGGTGCCTAAGTCTTGCCTGAGCCGGCAACAGAAACAGGAGAATAGTGATGAGCAAACATCCCACTCTTCCAGTATCACTCATTTGTGCTGACGTTCATGACACTTTGGGGGATGCAGTAACATTTTCACTAAGGCCCAGCCTGGTCCAGATACTTGTGAATAACTCATTTCATAGTGAACCAAAAGGAGCACCAAAAAAGGATGTTAGAAAAGAAATGGCCAAATTATTTCTATATAGGTTTTTATATTAGCATCAGTTATAGTAATCTGAGCCTCTTGTATTCTGTGCATGGTGAGCAGCGATGCCCAGTCCCAGCGCCTGCCAGGAATGATGCCATGTGCACCCTTGTGAGTATCACTTAATTATCTCTTTCCTTTCTAATGGGGAAAGTTCTGAGTTCAGGTGAGGGCCCCTTGCTCACTTTTATTTGATTCAATTCTGCAGCTCATGAAATACACTTTGGCTTCATCCAAAAGATGAATGAAATGAAATAGCCTCTTGGAAGGAGACAAGAAGGGATGTAGATGAAAACGTAATTTGATAAACTTTGGAAAGTCAGACATTGACTATGAAAGGTGCCCAAAGAAGTAAAAATTAACATGCAGGAACGAACGCGATAGGAGAACACTAAGAGAATTAACTTACTGCAGTGGGAGAAGAAACGCTGCGTGGGCTTTCTATAGGCGTTCAGAGAGATACTTCTTTCAGGATGAAATTCGCCTTGTGCCACTGGACTTAAGTGATCCCACCTATTGATCCCTCTGTACAAGGGGGAGCTTCACCATTGGTGGGTTCTAGTCCAAATGTGGGTTTCCTATGAACTGTTACTAGACCAGGAGCAACTTTAGGGATGGACTCTGAAGGAAGGGTCCATATCTAAGGCTGTGTCCATGATACATGTTTATTCTCAGAACCAATGGCAACAACAGTGGACCACTAGTGTGGAGTAGCTGCCATAGTGTTACCTAACCCCGCTCAGGAGAGGTCACGAGGACAGAATGGTTAAAATGATGGTGGATAGCAGCAGTCTCTCTATGCTAGCACTTTCATGGCTATTGGGGGGATCTTTAACTGTGGCTGCAATGGTGGGAAGTTTAAAGGAAACAGGACAGTGTAGACAAATAACTGGAACTGGCCTGTGATCATTATGGTCAGTGGAGAGCAATCCAATCCTCATCTGCTCTCCGCTGTCTGCTGAGTCTTTGCCTGTGCCCATGTCTGAAGCAGATTCCTTTGGGCCTCTAGGATCAGGCATGTCGGCTGTAGAAACACCTCCTTTGATGCAGTGTCGAAATGGCTTCAAAGGACTCTGAGAGGTGTTTGGAAACTAAAGGCACCTGCTGCACAAGACTGAAGAAAGAGGGGGATCCTGCTGGAGAAGGAAAGGACAGATGCTGAGCTGGATGGGTTGCTGGGTTGAAGGGAGCAGTTAGTGAGAACGATTGTTCTCATGGGAGAAGAGGACGGAGCGCAACCTATCCTTGCCTGGCGCACCCAAGGCCACCTATATGAACCACTGACCTTTTGACAGCATCAGGTCACTCACTGTCCACCTGAGACTGTTCTAAGGACACCAGGCCAAGACCTTGATTCAAGATACTCTAGAACAGTGCTGGGCAACCTGTGGCCCGCGGGCTTCATGCAGCCCATCAGGGTAATCTGATTGCAGGCTGCGAGACATTTTGCTGATGTTGACCGTCCGCAGGCACGGCCCCCCACAGCTCCCAGTGGCTGTGGTTCACTGTTCCTGCCCAACAGGAGGTGCGGGAAGCGGTGGGCCACAAGGCCATGCTGCGGCCCATCAGGGTAATCTGATTGCAGGCCGCGGGTTGCCCACCACTGCTCTAGACGAATCACCACTAAAACGTCAACATTTACCAAACAGGTATCACTCAGTAGTATCCGAGATGCTGCATTCCCTCCCGGGGCCTGCAATAGGAAATAACCACAGCTTCCCAGCTACCAGTGGGGCAGTCACTCTTGGCAAGCATTACTGTTTCAGTGGTGACCGCTTTAACAGTTTCCTGATTGTTATTTCAGGTTCTCTGCCACCCCAGCAGGAGCCAAAGAGAGAGATTTTTCAAAAGTGCAGAATAAAGCTGCAGGTAATTAAATACAAGGGGCCTCCTGTTGTCATCTTTGCAACTCTGTTTTGGAAGCTGGCTCCAGCAGAGCAGAAGAGAGAAGATTTGATTTTAATCACAGAGATTTTGTGTTTTATTTTGCTCATTAAAATTTCTGATAAGGATTTAGTTTGATGTTATGCAGTTCCCTCTGTATTTGGGAGGGGCGGTCTGCCACTCTCTAGAGTGAGAAGATCTCTCTTCCTTCCCACAGTATGCACAGGGATACAGACAGCTGTCAATTCAAAATGAAGAGGTTTTGGATGGGGCTGTCATGGGGGTGGGAACATAGTCATGAAAATCAATGGCCAAAGAGCTAATGGTTGGAGTGAAATAAGGAAAGACACTAAGTCCCCAAACTACTCCTCATTTGTATTATTATGATGGACAAGGGGTGTTATATCCAAATCCTCAGCTCCATTCTGACCCTACGGGGGGCACAGCTCAACACACCGGAGGACAAAGATAGTGTAATGCCACTCTTGCATCTCTGGGATTCTGCAAATGCCATAACTCTTACGCCTGGACTGATATAGCCCCTAAGATTCTGCCCAGCAGCAAAGAAAAGTCAAGAGTTCTCAGTGTGCTGGCCATGCATCCCACCTCCAATTCGCCCACTCTTGCCCCATGCTAGGTGCAGTTACGAAGTGGGGGAGTGGGGTCGGTCAGTGCAAGAAGTCTCCTGCTCAAGGGTGTTCCCCAGCAGTGAGATCTGGCTGCTTTGAAGCCCCTCTGTGCCACACGAGCAACATAACAGGCCCAGAATTTTACCCATGATGTTTTAAGAAACAGGATTTTTCCACAATTATTTCCATAGGCAATGACAAGAGCTGGCTGGAAAAACATCAGTGGAATCATTTTCTACTGGAATAAGCAGTTCCACTGAAACATTTCGTGAAACTGTCAATTTCACTGAAATTTCCTTTCCTGGAGAATAGGGGAATTTTTTTTTTTTTTTTGGGACAAGGTTGAAATTGACAATGTTGAGCTTTTCAGAAGGAAACATTTTGATTTTTCTTCTTCAAGTGACTTTTCATTTCAATTTTTTTTAAAAAATGTACAGTATTATATCATCAAATGTTAAAAAGTCAAATGTGAAATGTTTCAATTGACCTAAAACAATTCCATCCCCAATTTTCTTTCAAAGATAATTTAGCATTTTTCAAAGCAGAATACAAATGCTGCAATCTCAAAAGCCACCACAACATGGAATTTTTCTTCTCTGCACAGCTCTCGAAATTACACATTCACCCTTTGTTTCTTGCCAATGATCTCCCCCAGGAGGTCCCACTCCCTGGTCACCCCTCACCCTGCATCCTCCTTCCCTCAAGGTGTCACTTTCTCTCTCCTTTCAGGGCTCCTATCATTCACACTCATCTATCCCTCATTCTGGCACCAGCTTCCCCCCTCCTTCCCACCCACTCCCATCTGGCATACTTAGCATTTCCTGGGATGGAGTCACCCACCAAAGAGCAGCTGCCTGGTGCGTGAGGTTTCAGAGACCTGTATAAACACAGTGATACACCTCAGACCACCCTGCTCTTCATGGATTGAGGGTTTTTGGCTGCATTTATTAGTTTGAGTCTGTCTCGCACATTTGGGGGTCTGAAGGATTCAAGGTTAGAGTCCTGGAGCCTTCCAATCCCACCTGTCCTTCAGGAAAGGAGTACAGAATCTACGGGAACTCAATGTTACTCCATGGAATTCTCCCTACAGAACAGGAAATCCTCAGGACTGTTATATCTCCAGGTTTTCACAGGCCTCTATTCCACCTGTCTCTTCCTCTAAGCCCTTCATTTCTCTGCACCCCAGACAGATACATTCCTTCCCCACTGTACCCAAGCCCTCAGTTCTCTACTCTTGCACTGGCTCCTTTCTTCCTCTGCTAGTCCATCACTTCTTACAGACATCCGCACTGCTTCCCTCTAACCTGAATGCTCACCCACTTCACGCCCCAAGAAGGAAACATCCATATGAGGCAAAAGGGGGCCTTCTCTGGGCTCTGCCTCCTGTTTTCACCCTGCTCTCATCCGGTGTGCTGTTCTCAGCTCATCCTCTCCATCTCTGGCAATTTTTAAATCAAAATTGAATTTTTTTTTCTAAAAGAGATGCTCTGGGAATTAGTTTCGGGAAGTTCTCTGGCCTACGTGACACAGGACTTAGTGATCACAATACTAGCAATCTGTGCTCGGAAATCCTGGGTTCTACATGTAAATGCAGGGATTGGAGACAGCGAAAGGGGCTGTCCACAGCCCGTCAGGCGCACACTCATGCCAGCCCCCCAAGATAAGGTGGGATTTATTCTTACCCCATACATCACTGCTCGTGAAGCATGCCAGGGGGAAAGCTTGGAGAGGAAATCTCATCCACAGCACAGGCAGCAAGCTCCCCAACCCCTCACTTCACGTCAGCCCTGATCATCCTCAGCTGGGCTGAAACTGGAGACGAGTGTGCCCTGCAGGATCTGAGACCCACCGCAGACCTCGCGCCAACCTCCATTCCAAGCACACGGTGTGCTTGTTCAACCCGTCTTTGCCAGTACAAATACAGAGCTCAGCGCACAAATCATCTACCAGATTTCTTTAAGATCCCCATACAGTCCCGGAGAGGGAAAGGGAGAAAGACCCACACGTGACAAATGCAAGCCAGGTCCTTCATGGGGCTCAGGGCGGTATAATGATTCACTCGCTATGACCAATATATCTTATCTGCTGAGACTGAACAAGGGGGCCAAGTTGTCCCAAACAGAATGGTGGCTTTTTGTGATGAGAATACGACCACAAGGAACTGGGCAGAGACCCATTAACTCATCTCATGAGAGCTAGTCCTTCCACGACAAGATTTTCCATTTGTTACCAATGCAGGCTGTAGATGAGCCAATAGCCTAGAGGGAAAAGACTTCATATGCTGTTATCAATCCCCTGAGACAGTCAATCTCCTAGAAATGAGAGAACTAAGCAGGTCTGGGGACATGGAGTTTGGCTGCTTTCCAAAGATGTATTCCCCTTGATTACATTTCAAACCCACCCAGGGTCAAAATTTAGTTCAACATGGTCTTCCACCCAGAAAAGCAGCACATGCTGGTAGCAGAATCCATCCTAGCATTACTTGCTTTGCGTCACCACCCACTTCTCTGTTGCTCCCACAGTCTCTGCTTCATACCACCTGCTCATACATTGCTCAAGACTCTGTTGTTTGCTTGTTGATTATGAACCAGCAAATGCAGGCCATTTGCCTCTTATTTCTCCAGCTTCAGCTAGCTTTGCATAAATACTATTTTAACACCTACTTAATGGTATTTATGAAGAACAAGAAGTCTGCAGCTTTGAAAACAACCACAACATAGTGGTAATTTAGCACCTGGTGAACCTCACGTGGATTAGAAGTTTGGTCTGGAGAGGCGTCCAAAAAATTAGAAACTCTATCTGAAGTTTGAGCCACTTTTGACATTTTAAAGTCAAGATGGGATGTCTTTCTAAAATATATGCTCAAACGGGAATTAATTCAGGGAAGTCCAGTGGCCTGGATAATGCAGGAGGTAGGACTAGACATAGGAGTCAACTCCGTGGGTGCTCCGTGGGTTTGCCAGCAACCCTGCCAATCAACTCCTCCCCCTCCTTCCCAGCGCCTCCCACCCGCTGCAGATCAGCTGTTCCATGGTATGCAGGAGGCAGTGGGAGGGAAGGGGAGGAGCAGGGACAGGGTGTGCTCAGGGGAAGGGTCTGAAAGAGGTGGGGAAGAAGTGGGTGAGGGTGGGGGGGTTGGGGGAAGGGTTGGAATGGGGGCAGGGCCAGGAGTGGAGTGGGGGAGGGAAGAGGCGTGCAGGGCTGAGGGCTTGGGGGAAGGGGTGGAGTCGGGGCAGGGCCTGGAGCTGAGCACCCCTGGGGGAAATTAGAAGCCAGTGCCTGTGAGACTAGACGAGCACAATGGCCCATTCTAGATTTATAATCTATCAATCTATTATCTAGATGCTGGAGAGAAACCCTGTGAAAACAAGATGTTTGTGTGAGATATCTAGCACTTCCTTCTGAAATCCAAAGTGTATAGAACAAAGCCAAAAAAAGCAAAGCAAAGTGAAATTAACCAAATGCTTCCTAGCGTCTGTAAGGGTTTAATGTGGACAAAGGTTCCCACTGATCCCTAATACATTTACACTCGTGTGTAGAACAGTATAATGCCACCACGAAGGGGTTTCCAAACTGTTCATAGTGTGGACCAAATCAACAATTCTTGTGGACAGGTCCCCGCCCGTCGGCGATTGCATCACCGATCTGAAGCAGCCACCACCAACAATTATTGCTCACATAAGAAAGTAACAGTCGGGAATTAATTAATCTATTTTCCAGCTTTGAATTTAGAAGCTGAGGTGGGGAGGAGTCAGCAACATGCGACCAGTTTTTCAGGGGCCATCAGAAAATGCACCATGGACCACGCTTTAGGGCCCTTTGCTCTGATCATGGAACCGTAGGGCTGCAAGAGACACCAAGAGATCACCCAGTTCATCCCTCTGTGCTGAGGCAGGATTAAGCATGCCTGTACCAGCCCTGACAGATGTTTGTCTAACCTGTTCTTAAACGCCTCCAATCATGGCAATTCCATGGCCTTTCTGGGTAGTCTGTTCCAGTGCTTAACTATCCCGAAAGATTTTTTTTCTAATATCTAGTCTATATTTCCCTCACTGCCAGCTAAGACAATTCCGTCTTTTCCTACCCTTGGTGGACAGGGAGAGAAATTACTCACCATCCTCGTTATAACAGCAAGCTAGCGTACTATGTACTAACAGAGAATGTACTAGCTAGTATGTGTGTGCACCGCTGCCCGCTAGTGAATGGAATCAGAATGCTCAACTGTGGGTCACAGGCCCTACAGGGATAACCGCTAGTACAATTTTCCTGTCGTGCAAGTGTAAGAGCCTGGGTTTTAAATGAGAGTTCTACCCCTTCTGTCACCATGAAGTTCTGATTTCCTGCAGCAAACAGCGGCGAAATCCTAGATCATGGTATCATAGAAGATTAGGGTTGGAAGAGACCTCAGGAGGTCATCTAGTCCAACCCCCTGCTCAAAGCAGGACCAACACCAACTAAATCATCCCAGCCAGGGCTTCGTCAAGCCGGGCCTTAAAAACCTCTAAAGATGGAGATTCCACCACCTCCGTAGGTAAAGCATTCCAGTGCTTCACCACCCTCCGAGTGAAATAGTGTTTCCTAATATCCAACCTAGACCTCCCCCACCGCAACTTGAGACCATTGCTCCTTGTTCTGTCATCTGCCACCACTGAGAACAGCTGAGCTCCATCCTCTTTGGAACCCCACTTCAGTTAGTTGAAGGCTGCTATCAAATCCCCCCTCACTCTTCTCTTCTGCAGACTAAATAAGCCCAGTTCCCTCAGCCTCTCCTCATAAATCATGTGCCCCAGCCCCCTAATCATTTTTGTTGCCCTCCGCTGGACTCTTTCCAATTTGTCCACATCCCTTCTGTAGTGGGGGGGGGAGACAACCAAAACCGGACACAATACTCCAGGTGTGGCCTCACCAGTGCCGAACAGAGGGGAATAATCACTTCCCTCAATCTGCTGGTAATGCTCCTACTAATAGAGTCCGATATGCCGTTGGCCTTCCTGGCAACAAGGGCACCCTGATGACTCATATCCAGCTTCTCATCCACTGTAATCCCCAGGTCCTTTTCTGCAGAACTGCCGCTTAGCCAGTCGGTCCCCAGCCTGTAGCGGTGCATGGGATTCTTCCATCCTAAGTGCAGGACTCTGCACTTGTCCTTGTTGAACCTCATCAGATTTCTTTTGGCCCAATCCTCCAGTTTGTCTAGGTCACTCTGGACCCTATCCCTATCCTCCAGTGTATCTACGTCTCCCCCCAGCTTAGTGTCATCTGCGAACTTCTTGAGAGGGCAACTCATCCCATCATCCAGATTATTAATAAAGATGTTGAAAAAAACCGGCCTCAGGACCGACCCCTGGGGCACTCCACTTGATAATGGCTGCCAACTAGACATCAAGCCATTGATCACTACCCGTTGAGCCCGACGATCTAGCCAACTTTCTATCCAATTTATAGTCCATTCATCCAATCCATACTACTTTAACTTGCTGGCAAGAATACTGTGGGAGACCGTACCAAAAGCTTTGCTAAAGTCAAGATATATCACATCCACCACTTTCCCCATATCCACAGAGCCAGTTATCTCATCATAGAAGGCAATCAGATTGGTCAGGCATGATTTACCCTTGGTGAATCCATGCTGACTGTTCCTGATCACCTTCCTCTCCTCCAAGTGCTTCAAAATAGATTCCTTGAGGACCTGCTTCAAGATTTTGCCAGGGACTGAAGTGAGGCTGACCAGCCTGTAGTTCCCCGGGTTCTCTTTCTTCCCTTTTTTAAATATGGGCACTATGTTTGCCTTTTTCCAATCCTCCAGGACCTCCCCTGATCGCCAAGGATTTTCAAAGATAATGGCCAATGGCTCTGCAATCACATCAGCCAACTCCCTCAGCACCCTTGGATGCATTAGATCTGGACCCATGGACTTGTGCATGTCCAGCTTTTCTAAATAGTCCTTAACCTGTTCTTTCACCACTGAGGGCTGCTCACCTCCTCCCCCTACTGTGTTGCCCAGTGCAGCAGTCTGAGAGCTGACCTTGTTGTGAAGACCGAGGCAAAAAAAGCATGGAGTACTTCAGCTTTTTCCACATCATCTATCACTGTGTTGCCTCCCCCATTCCGTAAGGATTCCACACTTTCATAGATGACCTCAGATTTGTTACAATTCATTGCACGTGCATTCCACCTTCCACTGGACAACCTCAGAGTGCTTTAAAAATCTGCCAGTTCTCATCAAGGACATAATCCAGCTCCAACTTAAATCCATGGGAAGTCTTCAGGGGTGTCTGCCTGGGCCTTAACTCTCCCAATACCCAAATGAGGTAGATGGTATCTATTTGATGGTGAAAGTGTGACGCACAGAACGGAAAGGTATCTGGTAGAAGGGTCATTTAAGAAAGTCTGTGTCTGGAGTCAAGGATACAAAGTAAGTTTCCTGACTCTTAGCCCTGGTCTTCTAACCATTAGGTCCCCCTCCCTCTAGAAAATTCTATTCTTCACACACTTTAAAAAAAAGTTATTTATCAGATCTTTTTTTTCTTTCCTCCTTCATCTTCCACGCTCTTTATTATCTGTCTTTCAACCCGAACAAAAAAAGGAAAAAAAAAATCTGCCCAACACAATAGCATGCGGGGCTCCTGTCATTTTCAAAACCTTCTTCCCCCCTCCCTTTCAACTCTCCTTGCTTAGCTGAGAATTTTCCTTCATTAAAATTAAGCCTCATTTCAGGCTCATCTTCTTTTCTCTCTCTCCTTTTCTCAGAATTGAATGGAATGTGATCTCCAACATCCCAGCCTTCACGTCCCCACCCCCATCGCCTCCTTCTCTCGTCGCTTTCATAACTAAATCTTCATTGCAGGGAAAAAGTATGCAACCAGCTGCCTCCTGTCCCCCTTCCTTTCTCTCACTACTTTGCTGCTGTCAATTCAGCCCCACCTAGGCTGACTCCCCCTCCTTCCAACAACCCGTTCCCCCCATTCCGCCACATTCACATCCCTTTAATTGGAATATATTTCCTTCTGCATAATGGAATGAGACCTTTGTCCCCCTTATTTCTGTCCACCATTTCTACCCAGCGTAATACACCTTCTTTCGCTCTTGGAAACCAGTAGGAGTGAACATGGGGGGAACAAGTCCATTAACCCGGACCCTGTGTGAGTTGCTAAGATACTCAGAGCCGCCTGCCAGACTTCACGTCCCATAGTAAGAAAGGCAAGCAGAGATTATTAGCAGGGATCTTTCCAGATAATACGTGGCGGCGCCGGCTGTTTAACAGCTCCTCCAAACTCTCTTTAAAGAGAACTCTCTCCAGTCCTTCTTGGTAGCTGGAGGAAGTGTGATGCAGTGGCTACTGCACGGGACTGGGAACAAGGATTCCTGGGTTCTATTTCCAGAGAGGGCGGTCTAGTGGTTAGAGCACAGGCTCCCAAGCCAGGAGTCCTGGGCTCTGTTTCCAGCTATGTTATTGCCTGGCTGTGTAAATCTAGTCAGCTTTCTGTATGTGACCTCCCGCCACCCCACGTGCGAAACAATACTCAACCTGCTGTAGCTCTCCAGGATGCTCTGAGGGTTAAGTAAGGCTGGTAACATGCTGAGAACTCCTCAGAGGAGAGGAACAAAGGATTATAGTGGAAGTTTTCTCCATTTCCCCTAAGCATTTTCTCTAAGCCGGGTCCACCCAGTGTAACCTAGTTGATTGCTCTTTGCAGTGTTGTTGTAACCACGTTGGTCCCAAGATATGAGAGAGACAAGGTGGGTGAGGTCATATCTTTTATTGGACTGGCTTTTATTGGATAAGCTTATACAGAGCTCTTCTTCAATTCTGTGTAAGCTTGTCTCTCTCACCAGCAGAAGTTGGTCCAATAAAAGATCTGACCTCACCCACCTTTCCGTTTTGATTTCTCTTGGCTTTTCTATCCCCTTTCCTCCCCTTCTTTCACTCCCCTGAGTTATTCAAGGCCTCTTTCCACCAAAGCTGTATTTAACATTCTCTGATGCTCAAGGCCAGTCGGCTCGTTAACTCAGCTACACCTGGATCAAGATTTGGAGACGAATTACTGCTTCATTAAGGGAGCTAAGGCTCTAATCCATTTTTTTTCAGGCTGTTTAACTTGCAAGGACAACAGATGGATACAGGGCTGCATAATGCGGGGCACTCCTTAAGATCCATCACAGCCTGGGAACACAGAAAACACGAGGCTGAAGAATATTTAACTAGGAAGTGCCTTACAGCAATCAACTTAAATTAGGGATGTGGGGGGGAGGGGGGGGAAGGAGAGAGGGGAAGATGTTCCTAGACTAGAACTGAGAAAAAAATGCCAATTAGTTTTACAGAACCCCCCCTCCCCCAAGTTTCTCCATGAAAATGTTTTGGTTTCAAAAAACATTTTTACTTGGGTTTTTTTAAATAAAAGTTTTCCAAAAACTGAAAGAAGTTTTGTGGCTTCCGGCTTTGCATTGAGAAAACAGAAAACAAAAACTCTGGGAAAATGTTCATTTTAGATGAAAAGCCATTTTCTGGTGGCAAAACTGTTTGGAGGGAAACATTTCAATCAGCTCTAGTTCAGAAACAGTAAAATCCAGCCTCTCTTTCAAGATAAGGCTCAGAATAGATCTGAACTTGCTATCATTGTAGGTTCCAGGAAGTTATGGGTAAGTCTCTCCCCAATTCTCATCTGTTACCTTCAGCCAACCCCCTCATTCAACTTGCTAAAATCCATCTCTGATTACCAGGGAAAAGTGCACTGCACATCTGCTAACCTTACAGAGCCGGCTGGTTCTCTTCAATTTTTATGAGCTCTCAGGCTGTTTCTCAACAATCAAAATGGCAAATACATTCCTAGTGACATTTGGGGCATGCTTGAGCTTTGCTTTATCCTGTGGGCATATGAATACTACTCTGAAAATTGGGCATTGTAGTCTAGAGCTGTCCCTCTATCAGACAGTCATTTGCAGGGGTCATATGAGGAGTTACTATCTGGGTCCATACACAGATTATGGATTCATAGACTAAAAAGCCAGAAGAGACAACTGTGATCAACTAGCCTGACCTCCTGTATACGGGGCGTGTTACTGCGGTATCTGAGCACCTGCCGTGAAGCACTTAGCACTCTACTCTGTAGCAGTGGCGCGTGGTAAAACTGGAGCTTGTGTCAGTGTAAGTGCATCGACTAGTGCAAATTCCCCTTGTCTAGACAAGCCCTTAGCAACCACACTGGATCTTGCGCCCCGCCAGCAGACACTGTGAACACCGGGTGCTTGCTATATTAGAAAAGGTGCCGTGTGGGTGATTAAATTTCTGAATCATCAGCTGTTGGGAGGTGTTTTTGCTCCTCCGTCAATATAACTGCTACCTACCAGCATCAAAAGCCGATTGCAGGTGACCTGAGAGAGTTTGTTTTCTCCCATCGAATGCTATTGTTTAGATGACAGCCTGCAATTTCTCAGGGCTTCAGAGATGAACACTTAATTCATCGCAGAGCCGATACTGAAACAGCGAGGCTGGCGTTTGCACAGCAACAACCATCTCCATCTGGAAAAGCCTTGGTACCTGCCTCCCGGGCACCAGGGGTATGGCTGCCCTGACAGAGGGGTATGAACAAGAAAGCTGAAGAGGAAATCGTGCCATGCAAGAAGAACCCCCCCATTTCCCCAGGCTAAAGCTTGTGTGGGTGGAGTCTACACCCTCAGATGAACTGTTTGACCTACTCTTCCCACTCCCCATGATTAGTAGCCTTAAAGGTACCTTAGGAAGGGGAAATGGGGAACCAAACCGGGCTTTGTGCCTGTGGCAAGGAGTACAAGCCTGAGAGAGGGGGCCCTCACGGCCTTTGGGTCCCCGCTGCCACAGTTTCTGTAACAAAGTGAGGCGACACCCATGTGGGCCGGCAGCTTGGCTTCAAGGAATCCCCTTCCGGAGCTGAAGGGAAGAGGCCAGGGCAGCTGCAGCTATTGCTGTGTTACCAGCTCCTGTGATTTTTGTCACAATATTCAGGATTTCTCTTAAAGCTCCAACCCCTGGCATCATGTGTAGTCCATAGAGCTGGCTTTAATTTTTATTTTATGTAGCAGTAATGCAAGGAACCTAAAGGCCTATCCCCTGTAAGACATTGGCTTCAGTAGTTAGCATAAGGCTTGAGGCCTATGAACTTCGGCACAGATAAATAGCCTAACAGTCATCTCTAAGTTTTGGGGAACTGGGAATAGAGTGTTTAAGGGGGAGGTTTCTCCCTAATGACACCAGCCAACCACAAGAACATGAGCTAACACCGGCTTTCGGATATTTTAGGACAGGAACATCTGCAGATGCCATGGCAACAAATTGACATATGTGCTAAGTTGACATCATTAATATACTAACCTACTGGAGAAGGGCACCCCAACATTAGTAGGGTGAAGAAATACAAATAAGGAAGAGGTGGGAAACTCCTATTGAATAAAAAGAAAAGGAGGACTTGTGGCACCTTAGAGACTAACCAATTTATTTGAGCATAAGCTTCCGTGAGCTACAGCTCACTTCATCGGATGCATCTGATGAAGTGAGCTGTAGCTCACGAAAGCTTATGCTCAAATAAATTGGTTAGTCTCTAAGGTGCCACAAGTCCTCCTTTGCTTTTTGCGAATACAGACTAACACGGCTGCTACTCTGAATCCTATTGAATATGCATTTGGCATAGTGGCATCAGCGTAACATATTAGAAAAATTGTATCCCAGCCTGGGTGCAGGAGGAGAGAGAGACGTAGCCCTTGGGAGCAGCCAGGATGATGGCCACTGGTGATGGAGATGAGGAAGACAGTGGCTAACATTTCAGGTTGTTCCACAAAGGATGGTCAGAGTATATGGATCTGCTGTATTCTGTATTCATTCTGTATTATCTCTATCTACCTTGCTGGTACATTGGAGTTCCCAGCTAAGCAGTAATTTTAATACTACTGGGCCTAATCTGGGGAGAAGAACCTGCCAAACCTCCAAGTGATAACTGGGAATTCTTAAGTATCAATATAAATTAATGCAAAATCTATAGATTGGGCTGCACATGATATTAGGTGAGTGTGCAGCGTTCATTTAAAAAAAGTTTCTAGTCCTCTTGGTTGCAGAGAAAAGCTTGAAGTGTGAGCTAAAGGCTCAAAACCCTGAAGACAAAGAAAAAAATGCAAACAATTTATTATTTTAAAAAACCCATAATTTTTAAGCCAAACTCCTGATTTTAGAGGGTCTGATTCATGGTTTTAGAACACTTAACGTGGGTAATATATGTTAAAAGGCCTGTCTGCTTGAAATTTGGTGGTGGAAAAAATTCATTGCTTCTCGCAGGGGAAACTTTTGAAACCTGTATGTACCTATTATATTTTTGGTTATTGTCAGTTTATTTTATATTGGAAAGTTAGTTGCTTATGAGAGCTTTGGGGAAGGGGCTTTATACCTCTAATGACTCTTAAAATAGCCAGTCTCTGACTAAGAGAGATCCTCCCACAACCTTTTGTACCAAGTAACAACCCTTCTGTAGTTTTAGGACTGAGAGCCCCTAATTTGACATGGTGCCTTGCCGTGTTTCCTTCTGATTGATCAAAAAGGGATGAAATAAATAAATTGGTTAGTCTCTAAGGTGCCACAAGTACTCCTTTTCTTTTTGCGAATACAGACTAACACGGCTGTTACTCTGAAACCTGTTATTAAAACACAGACACACACATGCAAACAGTTCTCACAGTCTGCCTGGTACTGGTGTTTGGTTTTTTTTTGTGTCTGTTTGTTTGTTTTTTGCATTAGAAATTCACATCTGTCCCGTGTTTCCTGGAGGATTCTATAGCCAACTGGAGAACTAGCAAGATTATGGCAGCATAAAAAAAAGTGAAATCTGAGCAACCCGGAGCAGAAGGGATTTGGAATTGAACTGTTTAAAATACTTGGGCTTTTGTTTACATTGCCCACCACCTGAAAGATTCTGCACCCTCTTGGGCTCTTAGATCCCAGGAGAATGTCCTAATCATTAGGCTACAGAGCGAGTCAGTGTCACTCTGGCTCATTGAATCTTCAATTTTTTATACACAGTGGAACAGCTCCAACAGGAGAGATTGAGTGGGCAGCTCCACAGAATAGCCCTGATCAGTAGGGCAGTCCCCTGGGACCCAAATTCATGTCCCTAGTCTCAATCAGGAAGAGCAACGACTTGAACCTGGGCAGGCCCACAGGTTCACATCAGGTTGAATGCCCCAACAATGGGGTTATTTTGGGGTGGAAACTTGCTGGCTTACTGGTTTCTCTGATTCTGTTTTTATCTCCCTCTTCTCCCCCCCCCCCCCCCCCCGCAAAAAAAAAACAAAAAAAAACCAACCCTTTGAAAGCTCTCAATTTCATCCCAATGCGGAATTTTTTTGAAATCTTGAAAAGTTGCCTGGCGTGGGAAAATCCTTTTCTAGCTGCGAATGGGAGGAAGATAAACCCTACTGAGCAAGGTGGGATGTCCAGAATGGTTTAGGTCTCAGAGTGAGCAAAGGCTCAAGGATGCATTTTAGTTCTTTCCACTCTTTCAAACTTTCCACCCCAACCCCTTCACATGGCTTAGTGGTGTTCTGTCAACACTGGTTTGAAACAGCTTGGCCCTTCTGGGCAGGGCAGTGAAAACAAATACAGCAAAAGAAAATGATAGACAACACCCGTCAGGGATGGGCGAGATTTACGTGGCCCTGTCTTGGTGCAGGCGGATGCACTAGGTGACCTCTTGAGGACCCTTCCAGCCTGATATTTCTGAGACTCTATGAAAGGCCTGTATTTTTAGGACTAAAACTCAGATGCTGCATTCCTAATGCCACCTGGTGTGCCATCAGCGGGTGGCCATATGGTCACTGTGCACGTGGCTGTGGAGGAAGGGGAAGACAGTGGAGCAACCGGAAAGGAGAATCAGCCCAGTGGACAAATCAATCAAAGACGGCAGGGTGTCTTCGGAACTGCCTTGTTCCATCACTCCAGAGTCAGTGGGGGTATGTTTCCCCAGCTCGGGTTCGTGGATTTGCATGTTGCTGGGATCCATTCTTTGCTCACCCCAGGTGAATGGGCATCTGATCTTCAGAGCGAGGCATAAAGTGGCCTATGGTGGAGCTACTAGGCAGGAGTAGGAGGAGCCATGGCCCCCCTACCCCCAGTAGCCTTTAGGAGTATGTGTAGCATTGTTTCAAGCCCATAGATATAACTGAAGGTGGCACCAACAATGACCCATCACCCTCTGGCTCTGCCACTGCTCAAAACCTGGTTCCAATCCTGGCCGGCATCTATGTTCACTCAGCACTGGTTCACATTCCCGCTTCTTGGACTCTCTCCTGGTCCCTTTCGCAGCTTGCAGGCAATAACTTGCCTTCTTATCTGACCCAGAGGGACAGCCAGCTGTCAGCACACAAACGTGGCCTTTGTTTATCCTTAAATGAAAGCTCAGTTAATTAAAACCAGAAATCGCTTTCTCTTATCTGCAGCCTCTGGCCGATATGCAGCAAGCACTGGGCTCCTCAGTATGGCGCTGAACTCCAAGGGCCCAGAGACAATAGGCCCCTTACAGAGGCTGCCCTGGTAGCCCCACGTGCACGTTGCATTTTTCTCTTTGGGCACGTCATGCGTGGGGAGATGGGAATTGATGGGCGTGCCAAAAGCGCCTCCGGATTGCTGGGCTGGCTAATGCTGCTCTTCTCAGCACATTGCCATTTCCTGAGCAGAGGTCTACTGAGCAGAGTCTCACATGTCTCTTTTCTGTATTTTACATGTCACAAGTTTGATGTCCTCAGCCCAGATCCAGATTGCAGGTCTCTATTACGCTGCACACACCAAGACCACAGAGTGTCCCCCTGCTGGTAGGCTCGGCAAAGGCTAAAGAACGAATGGACCGGTAAGAACTAATGACCCCCTCACTCCTAAATGCAGTGCTCCTCTGCCAAGTCAGGGATGAGGATGCTCTAGCTGGGGACACTATGGAGGAGGCTTGGGGAAACAGGCACAGAAAGAATAAGCAATTTCCCAAGCATCATATAAGAAGTCTGTGACAAAGCTGGGAATAGATCTCAAATCCCAGTTCAGCGCCGTAATCACAAGGCCAGCATTCTTCTCAGGAAGTATGCTCGATCCCCCTGTTCCAAAAGGAAAAGCCCCTGCCTCTTAAGCTAAAGGAGAAGCACCTCTGTCCGTAACCCACATATCACTGATGAGTGAGCTAAGCACTTCTGATTCCATCCAGTGGAGGGCAGTGGTGTACATGTACCCCAGTTAGACGCTGTATTTTTCTTCAAATACTCTGTACAATGATCTGAGGACAAATATACTTTGCGTTTGAAGAGAGTGAACCGTCTCCTTCAGAAAGACTGCCTCTTCCAGATCTCAAACACTGCTGCAGCCCCAGGATGAGAGCTACCAGAGATGATGCTGGGCGGCCAGGTTAACTGACCGCTGCCTGATGCGAAAAAGTATTGCAAAAAACCCCCCTGCCTTGGTGCCACCACTCTGTGCGTGCAGGGCAGCAGTCATTGTTATGCAACACAACAACTTGCTAGAGAGCCTGCTCTGCACTCTGAACGTTGAAAGAGATTGACTTCCACCCTGTGCAGGTGGCAGAGACAATCACATTCAGCTCACTTGAGAGGCTTCAACCGCAGCAAGATTGATCAACTTGATGAGAAGTGACTGTCACTCTCTTCTCCCAGCCTCCCCTGCCCCTCTCCCTGTTGATTTCAGACTCCACGCAAACAAGGCAGCCAAGGGGTGGGGAGGGAACCTCACCTCTCGCTAGCTGAGCATTTCCTGTGTTTGGAAAGCAACTGCTGCCCCCTCAGCGTTGGGGACCGCAAACATGCCAAAGCAGGGCAGTGAGCCAGGACTTAGCTGCTCGCCAAAGGAAGGGAACGGTTGCTTCTACATTGGTCTGATCAGCAATTGGCAGCATCCTGGTATCACCGCTGTCAGACTCTGCTAGAAGATGGACCATCACAGGCATGTGTAGTCCAGTGCTTGGGGCTCAAGACGGGGAGCCAGCAATTCCCAGGTTCTAATTCCAACTCCCAGTCTGGGGCTTTAGGCAAATCACTTGAACTGCCTCCCTCAGATTTCTGGTGTGTGGACAGTCTTAGTCAGATACATCAGGAGGAGCCATCAGTGGCTGCACAGCACTTGGAAGCAGTCAGGGGCTAGGTCTAGAGTCCAGTACTGAGCTCAGATCACATGTAGATGCCTCCATGACGCGAGGGGACACTGGCCAGGGTCTATGAACAATTTTTGTAGTAATAGAAATGTCAGTTAGGGGGTGTGATTCTTTACCAAAACAGTGATCTCCACTGCATCTCCTAGTGAGGATGCAGTTACACTGGTATACAGGTGCCTTATTTTGGTATAGCTTATTCTCCTTCCCATACAGAATAGCTGTACTGGTATAAGGCATCTTTACACCAACATAACCGTGTCCAAACTAGGGGGGTTGTAACTAAGGGCTTGTCTTCAGGTACAGCGGCAGCGCTGTTGAGCTTTAGTGAAGACGCTACTATCTTGATGGGAGAGCTTCTCACATCAGCGTAGTTAATCCACCTCCCCGAGAGGCAGTAGCTACGCGGCAGGAGAAGCTGTCTGGTCGACATAGTGCTGTCTACACCTTGCAGTTAGGTTGGTATAACTACGCTCAGGGAGTGTGGATTTTTCACACCCCCAAGTGACGTAGTTCTACTGATATAGGTCTTGTGACAAAGCTCTGTCCTTGTCTCAGTGGGTCCCCGTGCTTCCTGGAAGATTTCGCTAGCCTCAGAGGCTCACTGTGACCCTCCACGTAGCCCTTCTTTCTCTAAAGGCAAGGGTCACAGACTACTGAGCCATTTTCATCATAAGCCAGCAAGGGAGGTGAGGAGAAGCAACCCTCCTTTGCACAGTCTCTGTTGCCTCCCAGTCTCAGTGAATATCCAACCCTGATATTCTATGATTCTATGATTAATCGGGGAGGGGAGGAGGGAGCCCAGGCCCCCCCTCTACTCTGGGCTCCAGCCCAGGGACCCTAATAGTAGCAGCTATGGTAGCTGACTTTTTGGAAATAGGAGGTGTACAATTCTCTGGACGACTTCCCCACAGCAGCCCCCACTCAATATCTCCTTCACCGTTACCTCAGGACCTCCTTCCTTACACCCGATATGGTTGGTACTGCTTAGTTCCTCCAACAGCGCGGCTTCCTTCTACAGCTCCTGACACATGCAGCCAAATGACTAACTGGGAGGCTTTTAACTAGTTTCAGCCAACCCCTAACTGGCTTCAGTTGTCCCAATCAACCTAGTTATCTTCCCTGTCTTCTGGAAAGATCTTAATTGGCCCCAGGTGTCTTAACTGACCTGGAGCAGGTGCCATTTACTTATCCTGGTAACAGGAATTTGTTTAGCCTGGGGCTAATGTATTTGTCTCCCACTACTTTTCTATAGCCATCTGGCCTTGCCCCGTCACAGTCTGTAATGGAGACCTGGCTTCATTCTACCAGCAGAGTTGAAGTGCACAACCTGCGTGTGTAGACAAGCACGGTAGCAGTACCCTAGGGGTAACTCTGATCCTGGGCTGCCTTGAAAGGGATGAATTAGGTCGCTCAGCATTGCAGAGACATGTAAGGAATGGTGTCCCTAGCCTCTGTTTGTCAGAGGGTGGAGATGGATGGCAGGAGAGACACCACTAGATCATTACCTGTTAAGTTCACTCCCTCTGGGACACCTGGCATTGGCCACTGTCAGTAGACAGGATACTGGGCTGGATGGACCTTTGGTCTGACCCAGTGTGGCTATTCTTATGTTCGGATTCAAAGAACACTAGGGACATGAATTTTGACATGGTTCCAGGCGGTTCCATGTTAGAACAGTGACTCTGTGCTACAAAAACATTGGGTGACAGCAGGAGCAGGTAGCGCCATCCCTGTAGAGTCGGGACATTCTCTGGGTGTTCGTCCCCAAGGGGTTGATGGGACTGACTTCCCCCCAGCCCCCGATCCATAGTCTCCTGTTTGCTCTCTGCATGTCGCTAGCTGCTGCCTCCTTTCCCTTTCATCACAGATGGCGCTCGTCATTTTGCCATTTACATGTGTCACACTGAAATCTCTCTCGTTAGGTGGAAATTGAATTTCGTTAATTAAAACAACGGAAATCAATTAACCTTATCAGCGCACAGGACCCATCTGAAACAGAATCTGGCACAAGGACCCATCCCTCCATGATCAGAGGCATGCAGGGGCAATATTCTGGTCTGCACAGTGGACAGAAAATAACTTACTAAGTGGCGGGGGGAGGGTGTTGGGGGGTGGGAGGGTGTGACTAGAGCGAATTCAAAGCAATTAAGAGACCTGAGATTTACCCTCAAATGACAAGCTCCAGAGTAACCATCACCCTCCCTGTAGCTTTGCGCCAGGCATTAGATTAGAATGTTTCTAGCAAAAGGAGAAGGGGAAGATTTAAAAGTCAAGCTAAACAGGGCTGTTGTAAACAGTTACCGTGTGGTTTCTGCTCCCCTAGCCACTTCCCCCCTTGGCTTATGCTTCATCAGAACAGCTTGGGAACTCATCTGCTTTTATAAATAGCTCTGCACATTTTAAATTCACTCCTTCTCTTCTTTTAAAACATGAAATACCTGCAAAGCCTAACGCCGGGGCTTGAATTTCCTCGGCAAAGCCCTGGCACTTTTACTCCCAGGGCTCTCACAAGACAAAAAGGAGCGCCGCAAGGGAGGCACGAAAAGGCTGCCCAGTTCAGCAGCATGTGCGGGTGCTGCCATGTAAATGCCGCACATTGCTGAGACTCTTCCCCTCACAGCTCTTAAGGAATGATTTTTCCTGCTCTGGGTTCTAATACTTACAACAACCCCCAGCACACGGTCTATACCTGGGACTTCATACACTACAATGTAGATCTCTAGACACCTGAGCTAAAGGTGTTTCCTAATATCTAGGTATCTATATTTAATAACAACACCTAGCTCTCACAGATCACTTATCTGTAGGGCACCAGGTGTTTTACCAAAGAGCATCATTGTCCTTCTGGAGACAAGGCACAAGAAGGTGAGGTAACTTCCCCAACGTCTCCCAGCAGCCCAGAAGCCAGATCACAGCCCCAGTCCAGTGCTGTGCCACGCTGGGACACACAGTTGCCAGGCTAACAGGGTGGCATCTCAGCACACAGTCGCTGTAACATGGCCAGGCTGGGATGTGCTGGGCACTGGTTCAGGGCCAATGCTGGTAGTTTGAGTGAGGCCAGAGGCTGAGGGATGGGAAAGGGAAAGAGGAGGGGGTGTCAAGTAACTATGGTACATTAAATCCTCCCCTTCACCCTGTCTCGCAGCCCTGTCAGGATTTTGTTGGCAGTTCACCTTTAAGAAGAAGGCTCCCTTGTGTCAGGAGAAAACAAAATGAGGCTGACACCAAAACACCAGTTTCAGGGCCGGGAGGGGAGCACAGCATGGCCCTCTCCACCGCCTCTCAGGAGCTTTGATCCAGACTCCAGCCTGACTCCCTCCCAGCACAATCTCAGGGCAGGTATCGAGCGGATGCCTCGGTGTCGCAGAGAGGCATCAATAGCAGGAGAGGGGAGGTCTCTGGAGGATGCCTAGCTCAAAGGTGGTAGCTGAAACCTCTCAATTATTTACAGTTTGCCGTGCCCTTCCGTCACTCAGCTCCCCGCTGCAGCGAATCCGCCTGACTGGGACTCGTGTGCTCCAAATGAAACAAATGGATCACTCGAGGCTTTTCCAGCAGATATCACGCTGAGGGCTTGTCTTCGCTACCACACTAGGAGAGGCAGGAGCTACATTGTAGACACCGCTTTAAGTTGATGTAACTTACATTGCTCAGGGGGGTGGTTTTTTCACACCCCGGAGTGACATAAGTTACACTGACTTAAGCGGTAGTGTAGACAAGCCCTGAGGCAACTAACACAGAAATAAGAAAAGGAGTACTTGTGGCACCTTAGAGACTAACCAGTTTATTTGAGCATGAGCTTTCGTGAGCTACAGCTCACTTCATCGGATGCATAGCATATCGTGGAAACTGCAGAAGACATTATATACACACAGAGACCATGAAACAAAACTTCCTCCCACCCCACTGTCCTGCTGCTAACAGCTTATCTAAAGTGATCGTGGGTGGGAGGAAGTTTTGTTTCATGGTCTCTGTGTGTATATAATGTCTTCTGCAGTTTCCACGATATGCTATGCATCCGATGAAGTGAGCTGTAGCTCACGAAAGCTCATGCTCAAATAAACTGGTTAGTCTCTAAGGTGCCACAAGTACTCCTTTTCTTTTTTCTTTTTACGAATACAGACTAACACGGCTGTTACTCTGAAACCTAACACAGAAATGACTCTCGCCTGCTGGAGTTCGCGGCTGAGAGTAGGGATGGGAGAACTGCAAAAGATTTGGGAATCAGATTAGAAATTGACCTCCAACCACAACCCTGGAGCCAGATACCCCCCAACTGACGCTCACCTCCTGCTTCATCACACAGGGTTCAGAGAAGCATCCAGAATGTTAGATGCTTCTCCGAACCTTCTCCGTCAGCAGAACTGGACTGGACACCTCACAGCAGGCTCTTAGGAGAACTCTGTCCAGAGCTTCTACTCCTGGCTATAGCCACTGAAATAATAGTCATGAATTACATCTTCAGCAATTTTCCCAGTCAACTGATGAAGGTTTGGGGTCAGCTGCTCAGCCGGCATCAATCAGCACAGCTTCACTGATATCCACAGAGCGGCATGGTTTTATCAGCGCCGGATCCGGCCCATCATTCATAAAGAACACCTTTTTTTTCATTATTTGCCACCTCTGCAGCTGGTCAGGTAATACCAGTCAAATAAAGCAATCATGATCTTTGTCAATCACCGGATAAAATCTTCACAAATAAACCCATGTTCCCCACTCCTCCTCCTGTCCATTGTTCAGCCAGTTCTCTTCCTGACCGTAAATGTCTCAAAGAGCAGCCTCTGGCATGGTGTTCTTGGCATTTGTGACCCCAGTCCCAAGGTGGAAGTGAAGAAACATTAGTCAGAACATTTCGAGACCTCACAGAAGACAACTAGATTTGGGTCTATAAATAAATATGGGTGAAGATTTATCGAAGTGGGGGCTTAGAATAAGAATGAGGATTACCATTTTCCCCGTTGTCTCTGGTGTTGTACTTCGATTGTCTTTTGGGGGAGGGACCATTTCTTTTTTGTGTGTTCCTCTAGCACCTACCATCATTTGCCGTAGCACCTCGGAGCCTTAGTCATGGACCAGGACCTCATGGTGCAAGGCAATCACAACAAAAACACTGTCACTGCTCCAGAAAGCTTACAGTCGAAGTATAAGACAACCACTGGCTACAGACAGACAAACACAAGGAAACCATGAGACAAAATATCTGTCACTATGATCGGCTGTGGTCTCGGTACAATGGAGCCACTGTCCACAATTGGTCCACCTCGGCACGACCACAACGCATCATAATGTACTTCCAGCGTAGAACCGTGCCACATGTACTCATTGAAACCCAAAGCCACAAGACAGTAACCTTATGCAGAGAGAGAATTTTTGAGAATTTCTCAGGCTGCCACCAGGGCCCGTTTTTCAGAGAGCCGAGCACCCGGCAGGTCCCATCCTGCTGAATGGTGGGTTGGGATCTCCACTGGGCTCAATGCGAGTTGCTGGGGGCTGGGTTGAGGTGTCTGGAAGATGGCAATTCTATTTCAAAGCCGGTTTCGAAATCAGTTTTCATTCCACACTGGGAGAGAGCCGGGTGGGTGGGGCCTGACTCTCACATTCTATAGCCTGATGGTTAGGACGCTGACCTGGGATGGGGTACCCCCCCCCAAGTGCAAGTCCGTGGTCTGCCTGATTCAGAGTGATCCAAAATGGGGGAAGAGAAAAAAAAAGCCTCTGGATCACCCAGAGCAGGGATTTGGCTTCAACCAATATTTCTCACCAAAAACGTTCTGACCATCTTGGGAGCTTCTACTACCAGCCTCAACCTCAGCCCACAGATTTGATGTCGCTCTTTGAGATTTGTGACGTTCAGGTTGGACAGTGGCTGCTTGGAGGAGGGAAGAGGGGGAAAGAGTCCAGCCCGAAAGCGAAAGCCAGTAACCAAAGCCACCTGGAACTGGCTGAAGCTGGGAGAGCAATTTACTGCAGAGAACTCAGCAGTGTGACGTAGACAGCTTCAGATGCAGGCCCAAAATAACGTGTGTTTTGAGCAGCACGGAAAGAATGAGGGAAGAGGAGATGCAAATATCTTAGGAATGGGCCCGGCATTCGTTTTCGTGAGTGCACTAAAATACAGTACAAATGTGACTTAACAAAACCACAAACCCACCCACCCACCACCCAACAGAATAAATACTGTACTCATTATAAGCCACACACACAGCGCGACTTAATGGCAACATGTTAAAGGTAAATCTAACACAAAGGTAGCCAGGAAGGGTAGAGATATATCACCTGAGGGATTATAGTACAAAGATGTAATATTTACTCATGGGATTAAGGCATTTATGGGAAATGAAATATTGTCCTTTGGTCATAATTCAGTCCCTTGCTTTTTTTCCAGGCAGATTAGATGTACGAAGGGTTTTCAAAGATACAGACGTATATACACATTCCTATTATTAGACAGTCAGGTACAGACTTCGAATCCTGCCTGTTCTGCAAAGAGATTCAGTTTGGTTATTGTTCTACAGGAACTCAGTGTTCAACAATGGAATTCACCCAGCAGGGTAGAAAATCCCGTGTTGAGCTGGAATTTAAAATCCCAGGACTGTATGTAGGCACAGTCTAAAAGTATGTATCATGGTGCCATGTGACACCACCGTAGTTATGATCAGGTGCTTGAGCTAGCGCTCCCCTGGTTCCAATGGAAAAGAGCTGGTGGCAAAGTTTTCCATCAGGGGTCCCTTGACTCTAGAACTTGCTCCCATTCTCAGTTCCATATAGTCTTGCTGGGACATGGCAAAGCCCATCTCTTCTCCGAAGCAATGGGGCAGGGACTGTTTGAGGTGTAGGGAGAAGAATGTGGGGTTGTTCTGGAGGAGGGTTTACTGGTATAGCTAGACTGGCAAAACACATCAAGTATCCTGAGTCTCTCTTCTTAGTTTCTGGGCGGGTTTGCTTTCACACCCCTGACCTACACAGCTATGCCCACAAACCTTTGTCGTGTAGACCTGACCTAACTCATTGTCAGCATCCCCCTGGAGAGTGGACCAAGACTGGGGTACGGGTTTCACTGCAAAGCGCAGCTAACCTAGTACATTAGGCAGCACTGACGTGGTTAACAGAATTTCAAGTGCACAGAGAGGCTAACAGATACAGTCCCACTAGCTTATTTATTTAATAATAATTATTTGGATAGTGAACCCAATCCTGCTGTTTTGCTCACGTAGTTTTTTTGTTTCCCCAGCCATGGCAGTGTCACTTCTCCAGAGGCAGCCTCCCCTTCTTTGCAGAGTTAAATTGCATTCCAATTCCATTAAATGGGACTAAATGTCTTCAAAATCAAAGAGCAAATATAATTTAAGTGCCATTTGGGTCTTCCCACAGGTTCTCAGCTGTTCACTCAGTAACCACTCTGCAGAAAGCTGCCTGGTGACAGGGCTATAGTTTAAAGGGAAGCACGCAGTCGCTAGGCACAATACAATTCCATTCTGCTACATGTCCTTTATGCAACTCACAATGCACAGCGGTTACAGCTTAAAACAATGGGAATGCTATAACAAGAATACAGGAGGAGGGGACAGCTACACAAGTGAACACAGCTAGGGCATGAAGGGTTAGTTGGTAATGGTACTAAGTGAGTGTGAGAGAGAAATAAAGAGAGAGAGGGTGGTAGAAGCTGAGAAAAAAAAATCAAATAGAAGGAGGAACCATATGAGCACTTACCTGGTTTCGGATTCCTGTACAAACCCCAAAGTCAGCTCAGATTTTTCAAAAGAACCTTCTGATCAAACCTGGGCCCAACTTATATAAAACGGGTCAGAATCGTGCACAGGTTTCAGAACAAACCAGATGAGACTGATCACTTGATGATTCCCTGCTCTGTTCATTCCCTCTGGGGCCCCTGGCACTGGCCACTGTCAGAAGGCAGGATACTGGGCTAGATGGACCTTTGGTCTGCCCCAATCACTAGCCACTTTGGGAAATCTTGGCCAATGAGCTTATCTCTGGTTTCACTCCTGTTATGCACATGTCGTTCCACTCGACTCAGAGCTACTCCTGATTTACATCACTATAAGCGAGACTGTAACTAACTTTCTTGTACAGGGCATGTTGCACCCCCCCCACACACACCTCTTGCAGCTTGTCCACATATTGTATCACAATCTACTACTGCTGCCAGCTAATGGAGTTGCCCCATCACTCAAGCGGTGAAGGTCTGTGCTTCAGTGCTTAAGGATATGGGCTCAAACCTCAGCGATGGCCCGGGGGAGCGGTTGTACCAAGATTCTAGAATTAGATCTAGATGGAGGAAGGGGGGAGCGTGATTGTGTTTCAACAGAAACCAATTTGGCCTTTCTCCAGGCTCATGACAGGCAAAGAAAATCATCCCATGCCGGAATTCTAACCAGTCCCCTCCCTTCAGTGTGGATATCACATCAAGAGCCATTGCCAAAGTGGAGGGATGAATCACTGCCAACACATGGTTCACCCCAGCAACGCATGACTATTGCTTCCACCAACATACATCCTGGGCCTTCCATGCAGAAGGATCACGGATGTAACATACAGGCAGGAAAGGATTCAGCCACTTGAGAAATGCAGCCACGTCTAGCCTGGGAAAAGGCAGCTGTTTAACAACAGTGAGTCCATGCTCACTCCATGCTGTGGCGTTGCTTCAGAACTACTGGAGAAAGAAGAATGTTGTTTACTGAAACATCAGTACCACTTCCAGTAACAATGGGGCTTCCCATGGCCATCTCCCATTCAAGCACTGACCAGGCCTGACTCTGCATAGGCACGGGAGCTCTGGGAAGGTCAGAGTCCAACGTGGTGCGTCAACATGCCACAAGCATCTCCCCATGCTCCTGAAACATAAGCATCCTCCTAAAAATCACTCCGGGCTGCAAATGCCTGTACATGTGTTTGCAGAAAGGAAAGTGCTTACAGCAAGAGAGACAGTATACAAACACTTTAGCAACCCGGTGGCATTCTGTTCACACAGAAGAAGAAAGATAACAGCTCTCCAAAACTCACTGTTATTGAAGAGGCAGAGCGTACCATGACCTTGCATGCAGCTTTTTAGGATAGAAATGAAGCTTGGTGTTCCCAGTCATCTCTAATGAAACACCACCACTAGGTAAACTCTTCACTCACCTCTCCAAGAGCCTTTTTTCCTGGTGCCTTGGGAAACACCTTCAGAAACTGAATTCCTTTACATAAAGCCAAAGGACCCTTCTACTGCCTTTCCATGGAATCTCAGCAATATATCCAGAGCCTAGGCAGTAAAGTATGCCTCTAGGCTGAAACATTACTGTAAGGGACGGCGGAAGACTTTGTTACGGCCTAGCTAGGGAATTTCCGCTTTCTCGGAGCTGACGGGTCACTGTAGGACATGGATAACCAGCTATAACCGGCTTTAGGCCGTTCTGCCTGCCGTGTATGGCCCTTTGCCAGTTCGTGGAAAGCCCCTGTAGGAAGGTACCTAATTCAATATTCATGAGCTGTTTGAGTGTCCTGCTTATTATGGCTCGCTGGTCACTCCCTCGTCGGACTCCGTCCCAGGCAGAGCTCCGGTGCGCTGGGTTCCCCGCCTCCGTGACAGCAACGCTTGGAGTCCCCGTTGCGGGTGTGTCACTTACCTTCAATAAAGCCAATAACTCGCTGCTTTGCTGCGTGTAGGCCTCGTTCTTTCGGAGCACTCCTGATAGGCCTGCGGCCTAGCATAGAACAATTACTATAACGACTAGCTACATGTGTAATAATAAATAATCATGCCAGCACCTGAGGAATTTCCTTCAGAGCCTGATTTCACCCCCTTCCCCCATTACAAGTGAAAGCTTCGTCCCCTGTTACAAATGGAAACTTCACAATGAAACAAGTACAAACGTCCAGCGTTTCATACCCTGCAACATTCCCCCACGTACAGGCATGGATTTTAAAAGACTCAGTGGCTAGATTCGGCTGCATTGCAGAGCTACCAAGATCAAAAAGATCTTCAGCTCACAGAATTCAAAGGCTCAAATATGACACGGAGTTTTTCACCTCTAGGTCAGGAGCGCTCAAAACCCATTTTCTGCCATAGTGAAATGAGTAGCTGGCCTCGGTTCAGTTCCCAACCATCAGGTGTCCTCATCTTGAAAAATGTTGTCCAAGTCCCCCTTAGTCTAAGGCTTAAATATGCCAGGGAGACCAAAGATCGATAAAACGATGACACATCCAGATGCAGGACTGGGGTTGGATCTTGAACATCCTCCAAAGTTCTAGGTTTGGGTAATTGTTCTGCTGTACGCGGCACTGGTGAGGCCTCAGCTGGAGTACTGTGTCTAGTTCTGAAAGCCACACTTTACAAAAGACGTGGCCAAATTGGAGAGAGTCCAGAGGAGAGCAACAAAAATGATCAAAGGTTTAGAAAACGTGACCTATGAAGAAAGGTTAAAAGAACTGGGCATGTTTAATTGTGAGAAAAGACAACTGTGGGTGGGTGGGGAGGGCTGATAACAGTCTTCAAATATGTTAAGAAGACTGTGATCGATAATTCTCCATGTCCACTGAAGTAATGGACTTTATCTATAGCAAGGGAGATTTTGGTTAGACATTGGGAAAAACTTTCTAACTATCATGTTAGGTTATGGAATCCCCATCACTGGAGTTTTTTAAGAACAGGTTGAACAAACCTCTGTCAAGGATAGACTAGGTCCTGCCTCAGTACAGGCGCTGGAGTTGATGACCTTTTGAGGTCCCTTCCCGTCTGACATTACTATGAGTCTCTCAGTGGTGAAGACTGAACTCCTCTCTCAGGCCCTGTCTTTACTAAAAAGTCATCCTCGCTACCTCATCCCAGCTACCTCATCAATGGTGTGAAAAATCCACACCTGAGAGATGCAGTTAAGCAACCTAACCCCTGATGTAGACAGTGCTAGGTCGAAGGAACAATTCTTTTGTCAACCTACCTACCACCTTTTGGGGAGGTGGATTAATTACAGCAATGGGAGAGTACCACTCGTCACTGCAGTAAGTGTCTACACTGAAGCATTACTGCACCATTTCTAGGGGGACACAGCCTTACCTGTGGAGTCAATCAGGGAAGAGGCACATTGGATGGGCAATGTGCAGGAAGCTTTCTCTGCAGTTGATTGCACTACACTGATTGTAGGGATAACTAGAGATCTTCCGTTACCAAGTTCCTGGCTGGGTCGTCAATCCAGCACCTTCCACAAATGCTAAATCAACATTTTAAAATAGGCATTTTTCCTCAATTTCCTCCATCCTCACAGTCAAGATTCCCACATGCACAGTTTGAGATGTGCCCCTGTTGCTCCCTCTCTACTGCTGAGCCAGTGGGGTTGCAATGCAGTTAATTGCTATGTCACATCACATCGCTATTTGCAGAGGGGGACCGGCTGACAGAAAGATCTCTCCGGTTCTGTCTCCACATTTAACCCCATAGCAAATTAGCTCGATGCTGTCATTAAGAGAGAAGCCAGAGCTCTCAAGATACACACTTCCAAATGATCTTTAATTAGCTGCACAGCCGGGGAGGGTGGGGGGGATCAGCCAGATTTTGTTTGTGGCCAGAATTTGTCTGTGTCACAAGTGGAGTTGGGCCAAATTTTTCATACAAGTAGTTTAATTGCCAAAAAATGTGATTTCAGGTCAACCAATATTATCCATGAATTTGTGCTGAATTCAGCGAATAGTTACAGCTGACAGAAAAATGAAACTAGATGTATTAGAAAAATGTAACAAAAAGCATTAAAACACCCAAAAACAAAATTAAAAAAAAATTGTTTCAAGTTTTTCATTTTCCCCACCAAACCAAAAAGTCAATGATTTGCTTGGCTCTAGTCACAAGTTGATGGACTACGGCCGGAGACCATTTTGGAGTCCACAAATTTGGAGGAATTTCTGGCCATGAGATTTTTGGTTCACCCCACTAAAAAGACAGGGATCATTTGCAGAATATGAGAACAGATCTCAAACACCCTCCCACCCCAAAATCTTGGAGATATTTGGATCAGATCTATCTGTAATCAGGAGAAGTGTATGAACGAGATTCATTAGGTTCTGTAACATGGCTACAGCACAGTCCTAGCTAGGTATGTTCACCACTCCCATACAGTAGTATCTCCCAAAGCATGGATCAAGTTCCAGGAAGGCTCAAAGGACCAACTTGGGATGGGGAGAGACCAGACAGACCTCACAATTGTTTTCCAGATCTAGCTTTCATTTCAGCAGGAAAACAAAACAAAACAAAACTCAGTCTCTAGCTGTTAGAAGAAAAGGAGTACTTGTGGCGCCTTAGAGACTAACCAATTTATTTGAACATAAGCTTTCGTGAGCTACAGCTCACTTCATCGGATGCATACTGTGGAAAATACAGAAGATGTTTTTATACACACAAACCATGAAAAAATGGGTGTTTATCACTACAAAAGGTTTTCTCTTCCCCCCCCCCCCCACCCTACTCTCCTGCTGGTAATAGCTTATCTAAAGTGATCACTCTCCTTACAATGTGTATGATAATCAAGGTAGGCCATTTCCAGCACAAATCCAGGTTTTCTCCCCACCCTCATTTGTGCTGGAAATGGCCCACCTTGATTATCATACACATTGTAAGGAGAGTGATCACTTTAGATAAGCTATTACCAGCAGGAGGGGGGGGGAGAGAAAACCTTTTGTAGTGATAAACACCCATTTTTTCATGGTTTGTGTGTATAAAAACATCTTATGTATCTTCCACAGTATGCATCCGACGAAGTGAGCTGTAGCTCACGAAAGCTTATGCTTAAATAAATTGGTTAGTCTCTAAGGTGCCACAAGTCCTCCTTTTCTTTTTGTGAATACAGACTAACACGTCTTTACTCTGAAACATCTCTAGCTGTTGTGGTTGCAAAGAAAACCTCCCTAATGAAAAGTGAGTGTAATGGATGCAGAGATGTTTGCCTGAGTGTGCAGAAAGCCTGAAACAACAGCTCTCAGATGTGAACTGCCCCATTCATATCAGTGGGTGTCCACTCGGATGCCTGTGATGGTACATTGTCATTTCACTGCTCATCTATGCATGCAAGACAGCAGAGGACGATTTGATTATAAACGTCTATGACAATGGTTCTGGAAAAGTGTCCGTGCACGGGCATGTGTAAGTGGAGTGCAGGGGGCAGACACCAGGGAAAGGTGGGGAAGATGTGTATTATTTATCACTATTATTATTTGTATTATCACACTGCGTAGGAGCCCCAGTATGGACCACGACTCCCCTCTGCTAGGGTCTGTACCAACACGGAACAAAGAGATAATCCCTCCCCCTGAGAAGTGACAATCTAAGTATAAGACAAGAGGCAGCAGACAGTGGCGCTGGAACTGCTTTTGGAGTGGGGGTGCTGAGCTGCACCCCTCTTACCTCTGTCTGTGCCCCTCACCACCCCCTAGAGCTGGGGCTGGGAGCAGGGCCATGGCTCTGGGAGGGGGGAACATGGCCAGGGATAAGGCGGCAAGGATCCCGCATGTGGGGCCAGTAACGGAGCCTCCAGGCGCGTGGCCGGTAGCCGGGCGGGTCCCTGGGGCTGGCAGTGGAGCTCCCAGGGCCGGCATCTGAGTGGGACTCCAGGCCGGCTGCAGAGCTCTAAGGCCCAGGGCTGGTGGCGAGTGGGACTCAGGGCTGGCAGCAGAGCCCCGGGCAGCAGCAGAGCCAGCAGCTGGGACCCTGGGTGGCAGGGGCATTGGGCCGGCGGCCTGGACACCAGGTGCAAAACCTGGGGGTGCTGGAGCACCTCCCACACCCCTACTTCCTGTGCCTATGGCAGCAGGTGGATACAGATAGACCAATGGGGGAGCCCAAAGAAACAATGAGACAATATTGGTCAGTATGACCACCAGTGGTCTCTGCTCACCAGGAGCTTAACTATTGTCAAGGTTTTTTTAAAGGCATCACAGCAAAGAGGAAATCTTGCATGGTTTTGATGCAAACCCATAGATTCACTTAGCTTTGTTCTAAATGGGCCCAAGGTTTGCTTGAAAAGTTTGGACAAAATTGGCATGGAGTTTTGAGCATTTAACAAAAACCAGGCAAGTCGCATGTAGCTTTGGATTTCACTGGGCATGTTTCCCACAGCTCTAGTTGTAGAAGTGTGACAGAAGGGAAGGGTTGGAGCAGACTAGGAGGAGGCGATAACCTTTCATAACTGCATAGAAATTGAAGTCTCCTCCCTATCCACCCCTGCAAGGAGCCATCTGCCGCAGGGAGCTGTTTAATTGAGTCTATTACATTTCCTAGCTCCTCCTTCAGCAAAATGAAACCAACTGAACCTCTCTACCCCATAGAATCATAGAACTGGAAGGGACCTCGAAAGGCCATCTAGTCCAGTCCCCTGCACTCATGGTGGGACTAATTATCTAGACCATCCTGACAGGTGTTTGTCCAACCTGCTAGGTGATTCCACCACCTCCCTAGACAATTTATTCCAGTGTGTAACCACCTGGACAGTTAGGAAGTTTTTTCTAATGTCCAACCTAAACCTCCTCATCCACACACCACTACAGCCCTGCCAAGTGCAATTTTGCCATTGAGACTGCTTCTGCAAAGATCATTTCCCTAGCCTGTCGCTCTGACCATGTCACTCGTCTCTTTGCATCCCTTCCCTGGCTCTCCCTTTTCTATCGAACCAAAGATCTCTCTTCACTTTCAAAGACTTTCGGGACCTATCCCGAATGCTGCATATTTCATTCCGTATCAAAAGGTCGACTCCCGCCTCTGATCAGCCCATAGCGTCAGCTTCCATCGCTCAATTGTTCTATTTTCAGACACGAACTTTTGAACTGCCCCCCATGCTGCTGCTCCTCATCCTCCTCCTTCAAATTTTCCTTTGCTATGATGCCTACAAAGATCCTTGACAATGCCAGTCTGTTAGGGTGTAAAGATCAGGTATGTCTACACTGCAATTAAAAACCCACAGCAGGCCCATGCCAGCTGATTCAGGTTTGTAAGCCTTGGGCTAAGGGGTTGCTTAATTGTGGTGTAGAGGTTTGGGCTCAGGAAGCAACCCAGGCTCTGCGAGCCTGCAAGGTGGGATGGTCCTGGGGCGGCACTATGGTACTACAAATGGAAGTAACAATAAATACATTTGCACAGTTGCAATATAAAACCATGTGTAGCTCACAGGTTCCCACTGAGTTCTGCTTGGAGATTTTGCACGTGTTGGAAATTCAGAGCCGGGAAAGCGGCATGGATCAAAACCAATGGAAATATTTACACAAAGCTCCGTGAAGTGAAACCGCGAAGGTTTTCACAGCTTTAATTATGACTGGCATACTTCCAAGACATTAGTAATACTCATGTGTGTATGGCACCTTTCATCCCAGAAGTTCCAAAAGCCCTTCACAGACTTGACAGGAATACACACACAGCATCACCACTGAAATGTAACCACCGCTGGAGTGGAACGCACAAGAATTCAGACAGGAATTGAAGAATGTTAGTCCCGATTCTCTTATGGTATGTCTACAATGAAGCTGGGAGGTATGCTCCCAGCTCACACAGACATACCCGCACTAGCTCTGCTTGACCTAGCACCTAAAAATAGACCTGTGCCCGCAGTGACATGGGCAACTGTGCAGGATAGCTGCCCCAAGTACAGTCCCACCAAGCCCCCTGGGCATGAACTCAGGCAGCTAGTCCAATGTGCCACCTTGGACACAGCGCTAGTCTTAGGCACTAGCTCAAGCACAGCTAGCTGGGTACGTCTGCGTGAGCTGGGAATCACAGCTCCCAGCTCAAACGAAGACGTATGCTGAATTACAGGAGCGTACAAAGGGAATCACTTCACTGAAGTCAACAATTAACAGTCAGAAGAGTACTGTAAATAAGTGATGAGTCAGGCCTATTTCGCCCAGCCGAAACAGTGGGCCGAATGCAGTTGCTCAAATTAGAAATCCGACAGGACACTGGGATTCACATGCCAAAAATATCTCCTGTTGTGCGTGGAACTAACCAACCCTGGTTTCTCATCCAAGTCCTTTCCCCCATTTTCTGCCTAGTTCTTCCATTCCTTCCCCTGCTCCCCCTTCACTGCTTCATGTTCGGCTGCCAACTGGTCTAAACACAAGGAGAATCATATAGGACTCCACATAGCTCAAATATTCAGAGCCCGCCGGTCCTTAGCAGCTTTGGGGTGAATCCACACAATTACAAAGGTTCTAAAATTGCACTGGGGCCTAACTTATTCCAAATAACTCCGAGATCTCTACACTTGATCGCCCGACTGATGTTCTGGACACAGGCATGCCTTGCAGTGTTGGAAATGCCCTGTCTGCCAAGGGATCAAAGGAGATGGTGGCCTTGTGTTTATCCTATTTACAGGACCAGATTGTAGGTGTTTCAGTCCTTAGAAGAGCCAAGCATTCCCATCTACTACACTCAACTCCATTTCCTTGAAATCTCTTCTGTCCCTCTTAGAGAGGAACCTTCATAGAATCATAGAATATCAGGGTTGGAAGAGACCTCAGGAGGTCATCTAGTCCAACCCCCTGCTCAAAGCAGGACCGATCCCCAATATTTGCCCCAGATCCCAAACGTCCCCCTCAAGGATTGAACTCACAACCTGGGGAAGGAGGGAAGATTAGCAAAGATCTGAAGCAGCTTCAGACATCAGTGCCAGTAAATACCATTATAAAATCACAGCGGCACTACCAGGAAATCCAGCTACACTCTCCCTACCTCCCTTCCTCCTCAGCAACGGTCTGAGGCACACCCCAAATCATCAGTCTGACACATCCAGAAACCAAGATTCTGATGACCACCCCACTGAGGGACTGAGGAGATGGAGTCCGAATGAGCTGAGACCATCCCACTTGTGACATGAGTGAGAGAAGACACCGAGGCTTGTTACGGCGAGAGGGGGAGCAAAGCAAATTTGGTTAAAGCCAGAGTTGTGTAAAACAGTCACAACAGGATCGGAACCCATGCAGCTCTCACCTAAGTTCTGTGCTTTGCTACAGACAGTCTCAGGCCCTGGGTTGAATACGCTAGAAGGGCGAACATATGGGTCTGCAATGGAGTCACTGGATCTGATAGGCAACCAGGTGGAACTCCATAGAGTTTTTCTCTGAGAATGAGCGTTCCTGTGAATCTGAAATGCAAAGGAAAGCTCGGTGGACGAGGGAATGCTGGAAAGGGGGTTGCAATCTGATATGAACCAAAACCAAACACAACCCCCTGCAAAGTGAAACTACAAAGCCCTAGCAAAATCCTCTTGTTTACACCAGCACTTAACCCCCGCACCCCCCCCACCGCATGGTCTTCTATACCATTGCACCCTAGCTGCTGTTATTTGTGGGTCTGAGCACACTAACCTGTTCAGGAAGCCTGCTTCTCGAGGGAGATTGGATCCTGCCTGTCTGGGAGAAATGGCCACTTTTCCAGAAGCTTAGTTTAAAGAGCCAGCTGGTGTCTGATTAGGGGGAGGCTCAGCCACTCGGGGTGTTGAGGGCCTAAACTGAAAGAACAATCATGAGACACTAGAACTCTGAAAGCATCTGACACAAAGCCCTTCGGAGGCAAGGAGAACGCAGCCACTGACTTCAGATCAAGTCCTAAAGGAGGGATCTGGCTTTCTGTTTGTCAGGCAGGTGAGATGAGAATTTGCGCTTTAGCTAACTGGACACGGGAGCAATTGTCATTTTAGCCAAGAGCGGAGCTGCAATGTGTTTCATGTTGTCGTCTTATTTCTAGGGCTGGGCCACAACTGGAGTCATTTATCTGCATCCTCCAAGCTTATCTGTGGTTTAAGAGAGGGGGTCAGTAAAGGACAGTTGACGTAGGTTCTAAGTTCTTTGGGGTAGGAACGGTCTTTTTGCTGTGTTCATACAGTGCCTAATGCAGGTTTTCCCTGAAACCAGTTTTCCCTGAAACCAGTTTTCAGTTGAAGACTTTTTGTTTTCTTGATGGAAAAATCACAGTTTCCTGCCCAAATCAGGCACTTGCCATGAAAATTTTACTTTTGTCAAGCATCCAGTTTCCTTCTAAAAACCACTTGCCACAGAAAATTTCCAACCCGCCCTTTAAGTAACTATTAAAGACACCTCGATCTGAACCATCTTGGCTTAGCTTTGTTATTTGCAAACCTTGCTGGACGTTTTGCCCACATGTAGTTATGTCATTCTTTTGTTCTTAGCTGTCGAGCATTGGCTCTTTATTTTTGTTTTAATCTGAGCACTGTATGTTTACTAATGAAAAATGTCTCCTTATTCACACGTGACATGAGGGGCTTGTGCAATTTCTCTTTCATAAATCCCTGAAGGAATTTCACTCAAAGACTCAAGGAAAATTAAAAGGAGAGACCGGCAAGGTCCTATTCTTCTTCTTTGTCGAAGGGTGCTGAGTAGAATGTCCCATCCTCCTGCCTCTTTTATTAGCATTCTGGAGCAAACGCTATGTAAAATTAAAGAGAGAGAGTGAGGAGAGAGAGAGAGAGAGAGAGAAGACAAGGCTTTAAACAGCACAAACTGCAATCTTCTCTTTGGGGTGGGGTAACTTTCTGAGATAAGTGAGCTATACGGACATCCAGCAGCCTAAGAACATAAGAATGGCCATATTGGGTCAGACCAAAGGTCCACCTAGCTCAGTATCCTGTCTTCCAGTCAATGCCAGGTGCCCCAGAGGGAATGAACAGAACAGGTTATAATCAAGTGATCCATCCCCTGTTGCCCATTCCCAGCTTCTGGCAAACAGAGGCTAGGGACACCATTCCTGCCCATCCTGGCTAATAGCCATTGATGGATCTATCCTCCATGAACTTTGAACCCTATTATAGTCCTGGCCTTCACAACCTCCTCCGGCAAGGAGTTCCACAGGTTGACTGTGTGTTGTGTGAAAAAATACTTCCTTTTATTTGTTTTAAATCTGCTGCCTATTAATTTCATTTGGTCTGACCTATCTCAGGAGGAGACCTCCTTGTCTGAACAGATGCACCCCTAGCACATGATTTGCTGACTCCCCTCTGGTCCTTTCAAATTGCTTGAAGGCAGCTCTTTTAATGTAACCTTAACAGTGTCCCTCAGTAGAGCTCCTTACCTTGGCAAATGGGCTTATTGTGATGGGCAGATGCAGGCGCACAGCTATTCCTCTCAAAAGGGACTCCAACTTGCCTTGAGTGTGAGGAGGAGGATGGGGTATGAGGAATACTGAGCTGCCTTTTATAATAATACTGCACTTCACCTGTATTTACTAAACCTCACAACATTCATGGCAGAATCATCCTTCTTCTCTGTTGAGCTCTTTGGAAAATGTCCCCCCTCCCCACCCAGAGGAAAATTTCAGCAACACAAAATGGTGACTTTTCACTGAAGGAACCAAAAAACAAAAAACAAACTGAAAAGCAGAGTTGGCTGGAAGCAGCCAAATCAGAAAAACATAGGGGTTTCCTGACAATTTTTCTTTTTTTTTTTAAGGAAATCAGAATTTTCAACCATAGGGAGTACAGGATCAGGACTAATGGAGGAGTAAAAAGCAGGCTGCACCCCTCCGTGAGAGCTGTCTCACTCCATCTCTCCTCTGTGTGTGTTGACATGAGCTGAGAAGAAGGAGCTTGTAAGTGACTTCTAAAACAAAGTTGTCAGTCATTACAAAGGAGGAGCGTGCTGTGCTATGAGTCATCTGAATGGCCTCTGCTCTTGCCAGAGAGGCTTCAGAGGCAAGGCTGATGGAATTGTCAGCAGTGTTTTCCCTTTACTCAGAGCAGCCTTTTAATGAGCAAATGTATCATGTGTTTAATTAAACCATGCTTTTCATATTCATCGCCCCTAATTTTGGGTAAATTTAGTGCTGGTGAAAAGCGGCAGACTGACAGCCCGGGAGACTGGAGTCCTCCACTTACATCCTGACGATGGCTCCTGTATGAGACAAGCATCCCCTACATGCTGCTCGCTCACAAATGTGCCTCAATCCTCACATGCTCCTTGAAAACAACAAGAATTTGGCCTCAAATGGCTGCAAACAGGACAACTGAAGGTAAGAGGGAGGGTTGGTTGAAATTTTCTTTTTTTCAAGTTTTTTGATGACAAATTTAAAAACAAAGGAAAGCAGAGTCATTCTGCCAACATTTCTGTTTCGCTGAAAACCCAGTTTTCTGTTGAAAAGATGAGTTGAATCGAAAATCTCAACCAGCCCCAGTTACGGAGCACCACGAGGCCCAAACCTCACTCCTTGGCAGGGCTCTTTGCTACCTCCACAGCTCACAGAGGGGCTGTGGTTTGAGTTTGGGTGTTTCGTGTAATCAGATATGGGAGAGCGATAAGGATCTGCCCAGGCTGCAGCCATAATTTATGTTGCAAGAGCCCAAACTGCTGTTCAGTCACTTTGAAAGAAGTCACAGAGGAAGGGGAAAAAAGGGAATGAAAATTGGATCCATTTATTTTCCCTCAACCTTCACCAGTAGCTGCTGGTTATTTACCATTATCTCTCCTCGCACGTTGGTGTTAGGCTGAGTCCCTGCTGCAGGCTGCTAACAGCCTATGATTACCAAGTAGTGGAACACTAGTCGTAAAACCAGCCAGTGCGGCTGCAAACAGTGGACAGCCCAATAAAGATCCTTCATGCCAGAGATAAAACAAACAGCCTCCAGGAAGGGGAGGCTGCAGCAGGAGAGGAGGGAACGAGAGATCCATGCAACATGCAGAACAGGGAGCTCACGCTAAAGGTATAGAGGGCTGAGTTCTGCTATCAGTGACTCCATTCCCTTTAGTAGAATCGCACCAGTTTAACTGAGTGCAGAATTTTGGTCTCCGCACTGTATATTGCATTACGGGCCTGTCCTCCCCCTATGTAAATCAGTGGCATACTGGCCCTAGGCACATGCTTAACTTTCAGCCCACAAGTAGTGCAACTCAAGTCAATGCTTCTATTCACATGCTTAAAGTTATGCATGTGCCTTAGTGCTTTGCTGGATCAGGACCAGAATGCTCAGTACCCTTGCAGGATTGAGCCCTAATGGCATTGCCTCCAGGATGCACACATTCACGGGGGTGAGGAGGTGGGCAGGATTGACTTCTGCCTGCTCTGTGACATTGCTGAGGTGAGAGAGGCAGTCTCACCACATCTTGCAAGAACCCGGCAGAGCTAGGCCTTTGGTTGGCCGGCTTTCCGCCCTGCTCCTGAACCCAAAGCTACCTCTTGCCCAGCTGCATTCTCAAAGGGTAACGCTGGGATCTGCACATGAAGTCCATTTTGTTCAAGTATCTTAACAGCTAGTTGGGAAGGTCCCTAACAGAAAAAAAAGGCCAATAACGCCTGGTCTCTATGAGAAAGGGCATGCGAGAAAGAATCTGAAATCGTACCACAGAAGCATGGCCACCGACATCTTCACAGCAACCGTGCTGCCCAGCAACTTCCTGCAACACTGGGGGGGGGGGGGGGCGGGGGGGGGTGAAACGGAGATTCTCCTCCTCCTAAAGGACAGGCCAGTGGAGCCAAAGTAGCGTCTGCCTCACCCAGCCGCAGAGTTGTGGTAGCTCAGAAAACGGGAGTGTAGGCATGGGAATAGCAACACACCTGAAACGGGTGGGTCTGTATTCAGCACAGCTCAGCTACGCCTCGGCGGCTGCTACTTGTGCGGCTATTTATTTCAGTGCTAGCTCGGCGAGAGCTAGCGCCGCATGGGAACACAAGCAGGGAATCACAGCCTTAGGATAGCGTAGGCATAGCCTACCGTCCCTTGGGACAAAGGTGCGGAAGGCACGGTTGGCATCTAACAATGAAATAATCACGTAGCATCAAATTGGGTGAGCTCTGACTTTTCAAACACTGGTCCGGAGCTTAAAGCATGGCAGAAACAGCATGGAAAAGCAACCAGCTTTGCTGCCTTTCAAAACGATTCGAGGATTTCAAGTTCTATTTTCAACAGCTGGGCTGTATACTTTGAAATAATCAATATATTTATGAGAGGTGGTTGGAGAAAAAAGGCAAGTAGGTTTCAAAAACAATGTGAAAGGAAGAAACATTTTTTTCCTCTTTTGTCTGAAAATTTACCATTATTTTAACTGCTTGGGAAAAAAACCCTAAATTAAATTTTGGACATTTTTAAAAAATGCTATATCATTTCACTGGGGAAAACACTGTCGCTTTGCATTGATTTTATTCCGTTAAAAAGGGAGGGTGGGGGTAGAACTTAAAAAAACCCCAAACATTCCCCACCCTTTTCCAGTGGAGAAAAGTAAAAACCTGAGGGAAAAATGTCCCTCCTCCTCCCGATGTCCAAGATTGTGAGCTCTTTGGGGCACAGACAGTCTGATTGTTGAGTTTGTACAGCGCCTCTGAGGCTCCTAAGTGCTACCACACTACAAAATAATTAATCCTAATTCCAGCCAAAAGAGCGTAGTTTGACAAAATGATGGGGAAATGTCGGTCGGTTCTAAGAGGTATCAACACAAGGCCTGAGTCCCAGACATGCTGAACTCTCACCATTCTAGGATGAGTCAAACTGGAGCTGTCAGCTCTGAATCAACATTGAAAACTCAGGTTTGGACACAAAACTGAGAACTAAAGAGTCATGAAAGCAAACAAAGCCAAGAAGGGCTAATGGGGGGAGGACAGAGATGCGAGGAGAGAGGTGTTATTGAGTTCTGTCTTGGCTTGGTCTTTTGTTTCTTTATTTTTTTTTTTAAAAAAAACACCCCACACTGTGGCCCCTGGGCCAGAATTAGCATAATGCTCATTAATCATGTCGTCTTCTGCTCCTAGCCAGCTGTGGAAGCACTGTACCTTTAACAGATTTGGAATCAAATACGTGAATGGCTTCCACTGGGAGAGGGAAACACCGCCTTGCAATTTCGATCAGACCCATATTATCATCAGGATTTAGGTGGGAGAAGGCAGAGAATCCATCTCTCCCCTGCCAGTTCTCTAACCCCACCTATGATGGGGTTATACCAGAGCAGCACTGACAGCCTCTGGTAACCCAGATCACAATCCCTGCCAAGAGAGTAAGCCAGGAAGAAAGCATTTCTTTATCACTTTTGGCAGCGCCAAGGTTGGGCACGTCCACAAACCCAGCCTCACACCTGGGTAATGAGAAATACACTTGGACCCCCTCTTGCCCCCATCGCCCACTCTCCCCCAACCCCAATAAATGCCTTTCAACCTTTAGTCCTGTTTGTTGCAGTCTTTAAGGGATGCATTCATTCTCCTTGCATCTCCCATCTCTCTCGGACAACTCCATGATCTGTCACCCTTTTCCATCCAGCTCCACCAAAAAGAGGGCTCTGGAGGGAGCCGCAGGGATCCCTCCAGATGTATTGCACTTTTATGTAGTAATCCAGATAGCTGCAGCTCCAGCTTTTTCCATCCGTCACAACTGGAATGACAGTAGAAGTCACTTTATCTTAGTGTTACCCTAGGGAGTATACCAGGGAGGAGGGAGGTGGTAATAATAAATAAGTACATCATGCAGAGCCCCTGGGGTTGATTAGGGACGGGGGGGGGGTCTCTGGAGGGGGCGGTCAGGGGACAAGGAGCAGGGGTGTTTAGATATGGGGTGGAGTCTTGGGAGGGGTGGTTAGGGGCAGGAAGTGACTATTAATCATGGAAATGCTTGAGGCCAAAGCAAGTTTGATATACCGTGGTTTCACCTACAATGTGGTAAGATTTTTTTGGCTCCCAAGGACAGTGTTATATCGGGGTAGGTGTGTACTATACAGATTTCATGGGGATGACCAGTGTTTCACAAACTGGGGGCCCTGACCCAAAAAGGGGCTGTGGGGGGAGTCACAAAGTTATCGTGGGGGGGGTCGGGTCCCAGTATTCCCATCCTTAAATTTGTGCTACCTTCAGAACTGGGTGGCTGGAGAATGGCGGCTGCTGGGTGAGGAACTAGCTCTGAAGGAGGCAGAGCAGAAGTAAAGGGTGGCAATACTGTGACCCCTTACAATAACCTTGAAACGCCCCTCCACCCCGTGCCCCCCCCAGCCTCTTTTGGGTCAGGACCCTTACAGTTACAACACCCTGACATTTCAGATTTAAAGAGCTGAAATCATGAAATTTACAATTTTTAAAATTCCATGACCATGAAATTGACCAAAATGGACGGTGAATTTAGTAGGACCGTACCAATGAAGTTCTGAAAGTCATTCGTCCGCACCCCCACTTGCATCTGGCTCCTCCCCAGAACCTCCAGTGCCAAAGGTTGACAGAGCTACCTGACAGCCAATGGAAATGCCATGCTTCTCCAGCTGTGTGATTGAATTCACAATAATGTATTCAATTTCCAGAAAGGCGTTTGACAGAATTTTCCCGACAGCCACAGAGATTAATGCATGTGCCAAAAGCAATTTCGTTAGCAGAGCCAACTACCAAGGGCCAATGTAGTTCTCTCCCCCACTCCCAATTATTCCACAATATCCACTTCATTTTTCTGAGTAACAGATCAGGTAGTTAAGGGTTTAGTCAGAGATCAAGAAAAGTGGCAGGCTTGAGTTTTGCATTCTAGATTGCTGTTGACTGGCAAGCTGGTATAGGAGATCCAGTTAGTAAATGGTTAAAAAGGAAATGGATGACCAAAGTAGATAAGAAATGCAAAGTAGATAAGAAATGCAAGTTCATTAACTTAGGGGTTTTTTTGAGGAATCTGTTTGTTTTTTGCTCGCACCAAATATCAAATCGAGATGCAGGTAAATTCATTTTCATAAACATTGATTTTCATTCCCATCAAATCTATCTAATCCAGCTCTCTCTATGAAATCCCTTAAGTAGAGGCTTGCTCTCTCACACAGTGTATTCCACAGCTGTGTAAGTCTCACAGAGCTGGTAGAAAATACCAAGCGTGGGTGGCACTGCAAGTTCCCAGCAAGCTCCGGTCGTGAATATTGCTGCACTTAAGACTTTCTCGCCGTGCAATCTCAAAACATATGGCTTTAATGTATTGCAAGTCACCTCTGATCAAGATCAAGGTTCAGATCTATCTTGGGCCCAAGATAAGACCAGCAGGTGCTACTTGCAGGTCAGAACTGAAGGGCGTATGCGGAGTGATGTGTGTGTGGAGGGGCTTAGCCAGAGCAGGAGAGGAACAACAGGGGGGCTCTGCCCTTCAGGACTGAGGTGTATTGGCAGAGACCAGGAGAGGAATGACAGATCAAAATCAGGGTAGATTAGGAGAAATGTCTGTATTTGCAGAGCCATGGTGGGCAGAGGCCTGAGAACCAGTGCAGTGCATTGGCACAGCTCTGCATGTGTATTTAGGGGGAGAAGCCTGGTTTGGCAAAGGCGTGGATATTATAACAGAGAGATTGTGTTGGTTGCCAAGGTCTGGCTCCGCCGAGGTTGCTGCCAGCCAGGATTGAGGCACATTGACAGAGCTGGGGTGATCGAGGTGAGGAATGAGGTGCTGTGGGCAGAGCTCAAGAGGAGCTGGTCTAACCTACCGGCATAGATGCTGCCGGCTTGCGTTCTGCCTGGCTCTCAACCCCATCATTTCCTTGGACTCTCCCGAGCAGAGTCACCAAAATATAAATAAATAAAACCCTCCGAGTCTCATCAAGGGGAAATGATGCTACACTGTTGGCAGATGCGTCACGTCAGAAAGGGAAAGGTTATTCGGCACAGACATCACAGCCACGCTTTCAGGGGCCACTTAAAAAATCTGACTTGCTTATGACTTGGTCGATCAATACAATGGACTCAATGGTCACTGCCAAATTGTTTTCTCGATCCCTCTCTCTCTTTGTAGAAGTTCACAAATCACTCAATGTCCGGCTCAGAATTACAGGCTGAGAAGGCAGAGATGGGAAACAAGAAAGTGCCATAATTCATTTACTGGCCTTTCTACCGTGTTCCTCTGAGTTCCCCACAGTCACTAAGGAATGTATCCCCAGCACACCTCTCTGAGGTTAGGTAGTGCTATTGTCACCCTCATTTGTAAAATGGGGAAACTGAGGCACGGGCAGGGGGAAGCAACTTGCCCAAGTCTACACAGCGAGTTAGTGGCAGAGACCAGAATAGAATCCAGGTGTCCTGATTTGGAGGCCAGTGTCTTCAAACTAACTACCCCCTCTTACATTACTAAGATTGTGAGCTCTTTGGGGAAGGGACTGACTTTTTGATCTGTGTTTGTACAGCGCCTAGCACAAAGGGTCCTGGTCCATGACTAGAGCTCCTAGGTACTATGGCGATACAAATGATAAACAGAAATAATAACGTGGAGGAAGCTTAAGGTGAGGGTGCTGTCGACTCTTACAATATTTGGTGTTTCTCTTAAAGCCCCAGAACCTGGAGTCATGTGATTATATGAGAATCTCAACTTTCGTAATATGAAAAACAAGTTTATAGCCCTCATGGTTGTGTAAGAAAGCTTGAAAGTGTGACCCACAGGACGTCTAACACAACATACAGCAGTGAGCCTCTGCGCCTGGGTTGACAGGCTCGGGCTTACAGGGCTTGTGCTACAGCACTAAAAATAGCTGTGTAGACGGTGCGGCTCAGGCACTGAAGTCTAGCAAGGAGGGGTGGACCTCAGAACTGAGCCGGAGTGTCTACACAGCTATTTTGAGCCTGAGTCTGTCAAGCCAGGTTTGGAGGCTCACTGCCGCTGGCTGTGTAGATCTCCACTGGGAGGCTCTGAAAAACCAGAGGGCGAAGGAAAGGAACTCAACGTTTATTTTATTCTATTTCATTATTTTTAAGTCAATCTCTGGATTTTTTGCCCCGACTCATGCTTTGTTGATCAATTGCGGTCGGCGACCCTGGTGCTACTCCCCCCTCAACGCTGTTGTGAAACAGAGCCTTTTCCAGGGTTGCTGAGCCAGCTCCTTTCAGCCAGCTAAATTCACAATCCCAGTCGCGGGACTCGAACTCTCAGCCTCCAGAAAGCTAAAGCACGTGCATTTCCACGCGGTAGCTCCGCAACAAATTTCACGCTCACCTAACAAACCTAAACTGAACAACACTTCAGTCAGTGCAGACTAGACCACAGCAAATTACTCTCGCTGCCTGCAGCAGTGCTTAAAGCATTTTAAACAACCTTACTCAGAAAGCAACAAGGGAGATGGAGGTAGGAGACAACAACCGCCCCTTTCTCTATTTCACACCAGCGCTGTGCGTCTCCTAACATGGGCCTTTCTCTGCACATCGGGTGCTGCATTGAAATACTTACAGTCTGGGAACTGGAAGAAGGGATACACGGGGGACTTGTAGTAGCTCAGTTCCTGCCCAGTACTCTTAGCACTTCCCAGGATTGAGCCAGGGTGAAGAGGGGAAGGAGGCATTTCAATTCTTAAAGTGTCACATGGAATTTATCTTCCCCGACCACAAAAAAAAATTAAGAAATGCACTGCCTTGCAGATTTAATATGGTCCTGGTGACAGGGCTGCCGGGAGCTCAGGAATTCGGAGCTGAGGAACCGGGAGACCGCGTAACAGAATCTTAATGGGTTTCCTTTCTAAATATAAATAAATAAATAAATAAATAAATAATAAATTAAAATATAAGCATAAACCTCTGATGGAGCCCTTGCAGTGAAATATCATTTGCAAAGGAACCAGCTACAGACAGGTCTTTTGCTCCCGGGCCAAAGATCAGATGCTTATCATGGCAATCCCAGCCAGCAAAACGAACTTCTCCTGTGGGGGTGAGATGCAGGCCCCTGCGCAGACGGTAAGAGAAGAGTGGGAGGTCGTGCACAGTTGATTGCTGCCCTCTGAGGTGTGGGGAGCTGTCTCGCTAAGGAGGAAGATGAAGCACTTAGGAGACAAGAATCTAGGGGAATGGGAGCAGGCGGAAGGACTGGGTGCGAGAGTCCAAGCTCCAGCTCTGAGGAAGGAAGGATCTCTCCACGGGGGTGTATAATTTGGGTTGATCTAAGGCCCATTTAGCCTCAGTCCACTGGTGTGTTCTTGGCATGGCCATGCTTCCTCAGGCTATTCCTTCCCCTGTCACCTTTTACTACCTCCCCTCCCACCACCACCACCTTGTTTTTCTTTTTTGCTGATTTCCGTTTGCAGCCTAATGCTGCTGTCCCCGCCTTGGGGGAAACGTATGAACATCAGCCTCTTGCCATACTCTGCCTCAAAGAGCTACCACAGGCACTCCCTCACCTCCAAGAGCATTCCCACTCTGAACATCTCATGGACAAAGCAGCATGGTAATTAGCAATGGACCAAGGAGACGCTGTGTGGCTACAGATTACGGTTAGGGTTTGAGCCAGATTTAGAGCTCGGGTTCGGATTTCATGGCACGGAATTGTCACAGGCTGTTCTGAGGATATTTCAGCCCCAAATGAGGGAAGGTCTCAGAACAAAGCGGATTCAATATGGCAGACATCTTGCAAGTAACTGACAGTCAGGGATTACTGCCAGGTGGAATGGGGGATAACTCCTAAATTCAGCTCTTCCAACAAGGCTCCTGCCACACCCAAAACAAACCCAGAAGACCAGCCCTTTCCAAAATTTGGATCCAACCTGGAGTCAAAAACCGTAGAAGCAAAGGAACTTTTATCTACTTCCAGAAGCCCCAAGGTATTCAGATCCATGTGGGTGGTATCAGCCTGTCTCTGACAATACCCATCTGAATAGCGTGCCCTTCTATAGCTCTTCTCAACCAAAGCCAAAGAATTTTATCAACATGCATTCACTGATCATCACACAGCAAATATATTGCTCCTCATCTGGGAGGCAATGAATTGGGTAGTTGAGTGAGACTAAGGAGACCTCGACTCTTCCATTGGCCTACTAGCTACTTCATCTCCTTATCCCTCAGGTTCCCCATATGTTAAATGGAGATGATATTTTTCTTCTTTGTAAAGTCCTTGGAAATCTATGACTTAAACGTGCTACGACTAGTAAATAAAATGATAAGAGAAGTATTATGTTAGAGGTGGGGAAATTGAGATAAGGAGGTGAAGAGAGATGCCCAAGGTCATACAGCGAGTCAGCAGCTGAGTTGAGAACAGGATCCAGGCGTGCTAACTCGCAGCCTCCTCACAGAACTCTAGAACTTTTGCCATCTTGTTTAAAAAAGCAAACCAAAAAATAAGTTCTGATTTTTTTAAGTCAAAATAATTATACTTTAATTAAACTGAGCAAAAATGTACCTCTCGGAATTGGTTTGGTCGCAAAACTTGCTTGTGAAGCGAACACTCAGAAGGGTTGCCTCAGCTGGGAGAGGGGGGAGATAAAACAAACTTAAAAACTCTGTGTGGCCCTTCTGAGAGAAACGGAAGGAGCACTTCAAGACTCACACTCACAATTCATTTTAAACCATCACAAAACGATGCCATTAGAAGAGAGAGAGCGCATGTTAATGAGCTGAAGTGTGAGAACGGGGGAAATTAATAAAAGCAACAGCATGAATACGGCATGCGAGGCAAATGAAATAATTACTCTGCCCACCATTGTTATAACAACGCAATAAATTTAATGTAATTCCAAAAGGCCAAACAGTTCTTTCTTGCTTGCTTGCTACTTCTGTCTCTTTTTATTTAAAAAAAAATTCCTTTTTACAGTCTCAGAATTATGCTTTAATTAGCATAACATTTAAATTAGTGAATGGAATCTTAATTAGCTGAGGAAATAGACTTTTGTTGGAGTGGTTGCTAAAACAAATAAATCCTCTTCCCCTTTCAAGAGCCATTTGCTTATGGCACATTTAATAGTCTAGTGTACCATAAACCATTTGAGACAAGGATAAGTAATTAAATTAGAAAACATGCCGACAGAAGTACCCTGGCCTGGCCATCTCGGAGCTATAAGGAGATAATGCAAGCGGTCTCCTTCCTCAAGGGAAACTGTCCACTCTCGTCTCTTCAGCTATCATTATGTGCATTACTGTAATATGCAGAGGCGTCACTTTAGGGATTAGAGCCCCATTGTGTTAGGTACTGTACAGATATATAACACAGAGACAGTCTCTGACCCAGAGAGATGACAGTTTCACACAACGGGAAGAAGAAATAGGGTAGAAGACCCAATAAACGGAAAAACGTATCAAAAAGAAGATCAAGAGGTAACTTGATTATGGCGTGTAAGTACCTTCCCGGTGAGAAAATACCAAGAAATAAAGGGCTCTTTAAATCTAGTGGAGTATGGCATATCAAGAACAAGTGGTTGGAATTTAAAGACAGACATTAAAATTAGAAACAAGGCACCAAATGTTAATAGCGAGAGTGATTAACGATTGGAACAAACTACCAAAGGAAGTGGTGGATTCTCCATCTCAAATCAGGACTGGATGCCTTTCTTGGAGATAGGCGTCAGTCAAACACAAGGTTACTGAGCTCAATAGAGGAGTAACTGGCTGACACTGAATGCCCCATGATATAGAGGAGGTCAGACGAGATGATCTAAATGGCCTTAAAATCTATTAAATTATGGGAAAATGTTATTTGTTTCTCCACTCATTTTCTAGCTTTTCCAGTCAATTATTTCAGCTCTCTGTGTTTCAAGGAAGCATTGCCTAGTGGTAAGAAGTAAGGCCCAGAAGTCCATCCTATGGTGAACTCTTTGCTTCTTTCAGTGCTTATGGAGCTTGCAAGACATTGGCACTATTCTGTGTCCAGTTTCAACTGTCTATATGTCACAAGAGCTTCTCAGCACTCCATCCAGAAGCTTAGCTCTCAAAGGCAAAGTCCCCAATACCACTTCTTTCCTTCCAAGCACAGCCGCTTTGCTCCAGGCTGGTTCTGCCACTAACTTGGCAAGTGACCTTGGGCAACTCACTTTACTTCCCTGTATGTTGGTGTGCCCAGCACTAAAATGGGATAACAATTTCTACCCAAAAGGAATGATAAGGGGCTTTAGTGGTTAGTGTTTGGAAAGTGCCTAGAGATGTATTGATCGAGCATGCTATAGAGAGGCAAGGCATTGTATTGTTAATTCAGGGTTGTTTGTGAAGTATTCTGAGAACCTCAAAAGGAGTTATGAAATATTTATACTCCAGTATTGCTTGAAGGCCCCAACCAAGATCAAGGCCCCATTGTGCTATACACTTTATAGACAGGTGAGTCGGTCCCTGTCACAAAGAATTTACAATCTACATGGGGGAAGTGGGGAGGGGAAACAGAGGCATAGAGAAGTTATTTATGCCAGGTGACACAGCAGGTCAGCAACAGAGCCAGGAAGAGAACCCAGGTCTCTTGGTTCCCCATCCAGAGACTTATCTAGGAGCCAAAGTTACCATCCACGGCCAACTCCCATAGTCCTTGCTTAGGCAACATTCTCACTGATTTCAACGAGAGTTTAGCAAAGATCTTGTAAATTAGCCATTGGTAACTCCTTTGGTTAGTGCCCACAGTATGTTTGTTTGCCCATTGGCAAGGCCTCCCTTTCTTTGTTATATTCATTGGAAAGCTTTTTTCTCTTTCTTTTTTAACATGGGACATATTCTCATACGTGCTAGGACCCCTTTCCCAGCAATTAAAGACTAACAAGGGATATTCTTGAGGAAACCCCTTTGTTACAACATTGACATCATGTTACCAACTCCTAGATCTCACAGCACTTCACTAAAGAAGATTATCTCCATTTTAGAGACAGAGAAACCAAAGCACAGAGATGGTAAGTGATTTGGGCGCAAAGTCACACAGTCAATCAGCAGCAGCTCCTCCCTTCTCCCAATCCACTGGGACATTATCCACTGGGACACCCGATCTCGAGGGAAGTGATGAGGACTAGTGGGAAGTTTTTCTTGGATCTTTCCTTACTCGCCCCCCACCAGCACAGCAAGACATGGAGACACACAGCACGTTATGGAAGATGAACAAAAAACGAGGCAGATCTGGAGTTGAAAACCTGAGTCTCTTTTGATCCCCCTATTGCACCCAGCCGCATACAACCATAAACCCTCCAAAGAGAAGACAAAGTATTTCCAGTTGCAGGCCTCTGTATTCCGCTCCAGCCAGGGAGCTGTAGAGAGCAATAAAACTTTAATGGCTCCCAGTGGGTCGATTCAGAAAGAATGAAAACGCTATCAATCCAGCATAGTGCTTATGTGGAGCTTAAAAACAAACTGCTCCAATCACACTTAGCGAAGCCATCCAGTTCTCACTCAAGATGGGAGTGAAAAGGGAACATTTAACCTTAGCCTGGACTGTGGCTACACTAAGATCTTGGGGAAGGCAGGAATATAAAGGCAGAGACTGAACTGGTTGGAATGATTTTTACCTAGGTGCTTTTATACACAAACACATGCTAATATGCATCATCATGGCTCACCATGCAGATCACTTGTGTGAAACTAAGGGTATGTCTACCCTGGTGTAGGAGGTGTCATTTCCAGGCTGGGGTAGACGTATACACAGCAGCTTTGATCAAGCTATCATGCTTTGATCGAGCAGTGGTGTGGGGGGCGAAATAGGACTGCTGCCCTGTGTACGAACCTAGCTCTTTTTTGAACCCAGTTATACTTTTGCCTTTCACAATATCCCATGGCAATGAGTTCCACAAGTCAGGCAGCTAACCCATCCCACTGCCTGCACCACCACAGCTACACTTCTATTTCTAGTGCGCTAGCTCAACTCAACCAAAGCTAGTGCGGGGACGTCTACCCGAGCTGGACGTTCCCCTGCCAGCTGCAGTTTAGAGACAACCATAGACTACAACCAGAAACCATGCAAAGACACTTCATTGCAATTCTCAAGCTTGGGCCCAGTTTCACCCCAATCTGAAGCCAGTTTCACTCGTAGGTGGCCCAACATTCAAGCGAGCCAGGCCCCAGACTGATGCAACCTAGACAAGTATTTTCATAAAACAATTCCATGAACAATTTCCAAAGGGCTTGGGTTTCTTTCCGCATCAGAACGGAAACAAACATCGAAACCTCAATTTTTTTCATTAAATGAAAATCTTGTTTTCCGGCCAGCCCTACACTTAGGAGTTTTAACTGCAGGCACCCCCGACTTTTGCAAATCTTGGCCTGGGGCCCAGTTTTGAGTAGACCTGGACTGAGTTTCCTGTGGAGTTACGCGGAGTTATGGTTTGGGGTGAAAAATGATGAAAAACTTGGTGCTTTGACATGATCTTGACCTGAAACCAGGCAAAATTTTGCTATTTAGGCTACATTTTGCTTTATTAGCATCCAGAGACTCTGGTCATGTTTACATTCCAGGGGATGCTGCAGATGCTAAATTAGAAGTGATACAGAAGCTGGTACGGCATAAATCTCAGTAGTTTCACCTCAGCCTTCACAATGGCATCTATCTACAGCACTTTTAAGGCCCTTCTGACCATAGTATATGAGCCATGTAGTAGGTATTTATCCTCAAAACACCCCTGTAGAGAAAGTTACATAGTAGTATTATGCTTAATTTACAGCTGAGGAACTGAGGCACAAAGAGAGGTCTTCTTGGTCACACAGGAAATCTGTAGCAAAGCAGGGAATTGAAAAAGGATCTTCCAAATATCCAGGCCAATGCCTAACCACTGCTCCCTTCTTTCTTTTGATGCAGTCACCAACATGAGGGATTTTTAGCAGGACTCCTCCTCTCCGAGGCATGACGCTCTACTATGCTTTCCGGTCATTTCTATGCCCCAGCCTCTCATTTCATGGCTCTCTCTCCTCCGTTTCCCCATGCAGCTGCAGATAGCGCACTGCTAGTCAGCCAAGGAGCAAGGAAACCCTGCAGACAATAACCAGCCCTCATTGCAGAAACTCCTGCAGAGCTGTGTCTGACCCTGCAGGGTGAAGGTGCAATGCAAACCCATCAATGGTGTGTCTACTTGCTTGTCCATGTTAATAAAGCAGAGGAGGGAGAAGGTTACAGCTGACAATTAGCCTCTGCTCTTTTGTAAAAAAAAGTTAATCAGCAGAGGGAATAGTGGATGCAAGAAAAAAGCCTCTCTTATCCATTCTGGGTCCCAATCCTGCTCCACTCCAATGCCTTTTGTGCACTGTAAGATCAGGTCTAGCCTTCCGGGGCTCTGTTCTCTCTTAGCTTTGATGGAGTTACTCATTTCCTGTAGGGTGAAGAAAGGACCCCTGGAACTCAGACTACCCTCTCGACTCCTTTCAGTCAAACAGGTTCTGAGTGTGTTTGAACTCTTAGCAGATGCACAAATCCACATCTGTCTCGCCACCGCACTTTGAGAGCCAAGAAAATGCTTTGTAGGCTGCAGGATGGGACAAAACCAGCTTGCACAAAAACAAAGGCTGAGATTTTCAAAGCATTCTAAGGGTATTTAGATGCATCTTCCACTGATTTCAATGGAAGGTATGCGTCTAAATCCTCTAGACTGTTTGAAAATCTCATCCCTAGGCTCCATGACCTGTTTACAATCCCCAGGGTACAGAGGACACAATTACCCACTGAGAATAAGTTACCCTATGAATTTTGCCCCTTTTCATGTTTGCAAATTGGTCAGGACCCCAATTCCATTTCTACCAGCACAGGCTTCATTCATAAGTACCCACAAAATACTGGTTTTCTGCAAGGGGGATCTTCATAAATGTGTCTGCTATTTACAGAGTGTGATTGGGCACCTAAGCCATATGGCATTTGCTTCTGCTCCTTGATTGGACGACCATTAGCAGTAATACACAGAGGATGCTCTTATTGTTGTGTTCAAACATCCTCCCTCCTATCGGAATTATGGGTATTCATGTGAAGGGCAGCCATTCCTCAAACATCCCTGTAAACTCCAGCTCATCCATGTTCATGTCGGAAAATACAAAGGGGCGAAAATGTTCTAAAACTGAGCATCAATTGGGAGTCCCAACCGCCATTCACAATTCCTCACTGTGAAGACACATTCAAGCCAACCAGCACCCCAATAAAATCATAGAAGCATAGAACTGGAAAGGAACTCAATAGGTCATCTAGTCCAGTGCCCTGCACTCAAGGCAGGGCTAAGTAATAACTAGACAATTCTTGACACCTCATTTTATAATGTAAAGCTAAAGATTCATACTTGGCCCAAGTCATTTAAGGGGCCAAATTCATTCCTGGTTCAGTAGTCACACTAAGTTCACAAGACATTAAACTATCATGACATGTGATCCCACATAGTTCCGAAATGTCATGATGCGCCAGGGAGTGATAAATTTGCCCTGGAAGGTGATTTCCCCCCCAAGCTTGTGGCAGCTATCTGTACCCAGAAGAGTTTTTAACTGGCCACCATAGGCCTTGGAATCTATTGAGACATTTGCCATCTGTACAGTGGGTCTTCTCCTGGACAGAGCAACACATTTCCAGCAAATCTCTGGAACCAGGGCGGGTTGGGAAGTGGGTTTTGTGCTTCCAAAAGCTTCAAGTAAAGCAAAAGAGGTTTTGTCAACATTTGTCTTGAAACGTTTTGGGGTTTACAAAGCAAAAGCAAAAACAAAAAAAAATACCCTAACCCCCCCCAAATCTTTCGCTTTTTGGTAACCCGGAATGGAAAAACTTCAGACAAAAACTTTAGTTTTTTTTGGTTTCTGAAAACCAAAACATTTTCAGATTTTAGACAACATTGGTTAGGTTTCAATGATCAAAAACTGGGAGGGGGAGGGGAATTGCAGTTTTTTCAACAAAACCAAGAAAAAATCCATTTCAAAAGGACATTTCCCATGATATTTTATTTTATTTTATTTTTGGTGGTCAAATACAATGTTTGGACCACAAAGGTTGAGCAGATCTAACTGGACCACCCCCAACTTCGCTGGGTTTGACTGGGAGCTGAGCGCACTGCAGTAGGTGCTCAGAACTTGACAGGATTAGGCCCCGTATAAGGTTGTAGCACTGCCAATGGGGCAGGGAAGCTGGGGATTGAAAGAGAGTTGGTTGGGGCAGCTCTCCATAGCGCAACATTCACAGGGTGATAACCAGCACTGATAACAGACACCCCACAAAAGTCAGCTGTCAAATTCTTCATGTGACACTGGGCATAGCAGCAACGGGGGGAGAAAACATCAACCTCATCACGCCCCTCTCAGCGAGCGATGGATGAAGCTATAGAAGAAGGGGAAATAGGAGTTGGAGTAGTAACCACGGCCATTAACTTTCCTATTGCGCAGTTTCCATTACGTCTGAGTCTCAGCTGACTTTTGTTCCGGACTAATAGCCTTGCGCAAGAGGGCTGGAGAGATGAGACTTTGCCAAGATACAAGACACGCAGAAAAAGGAAGGTGAAAATTTACAGGGGGAGAGGTGGTGTTGGCAGCTCATTGAAATCCCAGCTCACAAAGTGCCCGCGAAAAGCAGAAAGAAACGCTTATTTCATGCACCTGTCTGATTCTTAGATTAGAAGGATGAGGTACAAGCACCCCCAAATTTTTCGTCCGACTCCAAGCAGCGAGAGATGTTTCCTTCTTTATACACAGCTTGAATCTTCACCAAACCCACCCACAAGCAATCCTCCGAGGTCTAATAAGACTGCTTAATTTTTTATTAAGACTGAGCCTCCGGGTATCTAGACACAAACGTGTCCTGGCCGTATCCTTTAGGCCATCATTTATGAAATATTTACGGCGTTGACACAGCTTTCCAAGAAAAAACTGAACCCCGTCATGTTGAATTCTTTCTGTTAGTGGCACTGCAGCGTCTGGATAGCTGACTTTGGGGAAATCACCTCGGTGAGAGGCAAGTGAGGATGGATGGATGAGAAAGGGGGGAAAAAACCACTCTGCAGAGAGAGAGAGAGAGAGAGAGAGAGAAATTTGCCAAGTTCAGTAAAGTCATACCTGCTTAGCTCGGTGACAAATTTGCTCCGCTGGGACAATAAACCGCGCTGCACTGTTGCAGCTCTGAAGCACAATACAGACTCACCTGCAGTATCGGGCCCGGCAAGGCAAACGCATGCAGACAAGCTCACCCGATGCTGAGTCTTTCCAAAATGAACCTTTCCCCCCCCAAAAGGATTTAAAACCCCACCCTTCTTCCCCTTCCATCAGTCAACCACGCATTGACGGTCAGAGCCTGCACTCAGACCCTTCCCTTCCTGACACTGCAAGGCTCCCTCACTGCAAACCCCCCTCTGAAATGCTGTAAAGACCAGTGCAACTATTCACCAATATTCTCTGAAAAGAAGGAGGGTTTAGAGGGCAGGAAACTAGACCAGGACTCAGGAGATCTGAGTTCAAGTCTCAATTCTTCCCCAGATTCCCAGTGTGATCATGGGCAGTGATGCCCCCTCTCTCAAATGCGGACAATAATATTCTCTTTCTCGGTCTTGTGTATTCAGAATGTAAGCTTGTCTGGGCAGGGGCTACATTACTGTGTCTATGAACTGCACCGAGCGCAGGGGGAGGACCAGGTGCTAATGTAATACAGTACTTGATTCCACAGAGTAGCCCAAAGCACTGATATACCACTGGCCCAAGCTGTATTGTTTCATACATTTCCCTTAACACGTTATATTTATGTAAAAAAAAAAGTGGCGGGAGAGAGGGGGGGACCGGGGGGGTGTCATAGGGCTGGAAATCAGGACTCCCGAGTTCTATTCCTAGCTCTGATATTGACTAGCTGTGTGTGTTTTCAGGCAAGTGATTTCACTTATGTGTGCCTCAGTTTCTCCAGCTGTAGAACGAGGATATTACTACTTCCTTCCTTCACAGGCGACTTGTGAGGTTTACTGTGCTGTGAGATCAGATGATGAAAGATCCTACAAGGACGGGAAACTATTTGGGGACAAATTCTGAAGTCCCATCTTAATCCTCGGCTGCAATAGGAGGGCTGCCTCAGGATCCAGCCCTGTGTTATTACAGCACTTCTGATGGGTTTTGGGGAGGAAGGAACATTCATTCCAATACTCCAGACACATAGCTGCCATCTCAGTGACTCCTGGAACATCAGAGGGGAAATCAGTTCCCCACCAGAGTGTTTGTGCAGCCGGGGGAACTCATGACTGAAGCAAACCCCCCCGCCCCATGACTGCTCCAGACTCACTGTGCAACATTTGTTGGTGGCTGAAGAGCAATGCCTGAATTTCAAAAATACCTGCTCTGATCCACTGACTTCCCATGCTTCCTGTCTCCCCAGTGAGGAGAAATAACCAGAAAACTCTGCACCTGATGTGGCCCGCTTCTCTCTGTTTCATTCACAGCCTGTGTCCCTGGAACAAATTGAATGACAAAACTGTCTGGCTCTGTCCGACTGTCCCACAGGCAAGCGAGATGAGCTCGTTCTGTCTTTCTTGATCATGCCTCCCCCCACCCTCTTGTTTCCTTTTCTCTCAGTCTCCTGCTCCTGTCCATATTCTCTTTCTGATCACCTCCCACGGGCTCTCAATTCCTGCCTCCACACCCTATCTGCCTTCTTTCCTTCTCCCTCATTCCCCACTTCCATATTATCTCTCACTTCTGTTTCTCTCTCCTCCTTTTCTCATTCTCCTACATCTTCCCTCTCCTGTCATAGAATCATAGAAGATTAGGGTTAGAAGAGACCTCAGGAGGTCATCTAGTCCAACCGCCTGCTCAAAGCAGGACCAACCCCAATTAAATCATCCCAGCCAGGGCTTTGTCAAGCCAGGCCTTAAAACCCTCTAAGGATGGAGATTCCACCACCTCCCTAGGTAACCCATTCCAGTGCTTCACCACCCTCCTAGTGAAATAGTGTTTCCTAATATCCAACCTGTCCTCCTCCTCTGAATGTCCCTATCTTCAGGCCTTTCGAATCTCTCCCTCCTCCTCTTTATTCACAACTACTACCCCATCCCACTCCCTGCGGAAAATGCCCTTTGACTCACGGATGTTCCAAAGCTTGGTTATATACAGGTCTTGCTTGCTCTGCAGTTTGCTGTTAGATGAGCTGATGTGCTGGAGAGAGATGACAGCTAAAATCCAATTGCTTTGGCCTAGCAAACTAAGCTGGATGTTTATGACAACAGGCCTGTGTATTGGGCTCAGGGTGCTGGGGAAAGGAGAGGGTATGCTGTGTGCTGGTAAAAGTGAAATCATAGTAATCTATGACATGATGGGGATATTCAGTCCCCTGGAGGGTGGAGAGCTTCAGGGCATGGGATGAACAAGGGGATTGGTAATATGTCAGGGAGCCTTGCCTGGATCAACTCTAGCCCAAGTGCCCAATAACCAGAAGTAACCATCTGCAAGCTTCTCAGTGGCCTAGGCGAAATGAGCCACTAGGTCTGTGCCCTTGAGACGCAGGTCTGTGCCCTTGAGTGCAGTCTAGTGAAGGAGTTGTAGGCCACAAAGAGTGAGTTGGACACTCAGCCTCACGGCCATGCTCTCATGGTCATTATTTGCATGACGGGGGCATCTAGAGGCTCCAGCCAAGAGCAGAGTGCCATTGTGCTAGGCGCTGTACATACACATAGTAAGAGTCCCTGCCCCCAAAAGCATACAGTCTCAAGATATGAAGGGAGCATCATCATCCTCATTGTGCAGATGGGGAACTAAGGCAAAGAGAGACTAAGTGACTTGCCCAAGGTGCCCTGTGGCTGAGTTAGGAACCAAACGTGGCTCTGGTGAGGTCCAGATTGGTGCCTTCACCACCAGGCCAAAGGAGCAGAAACAGGCCCTTTCGCAAGCAGGGACGGGCCTCGTGCAAAGATGCGGCCGGCGTCGTTCCGCAGAGCTTTATCATCGACTCCAGCGAGAGCTGGAGCAGGCCCCAGAGAGGAGAGCAGGGAGTGGGAGGGATGAAGTGCCCCAGCAAAGAGAGGAACCTGCTGCCACAGCAGCATAACCCTCAATCCCTGCACCAAGACGGCGGTTGGCTATGAGCAAAGTAAAAGGAATCACCATGGCCTTTCAAAGAGCAACATCAGCTCATGTTATTACCCTACAGAGCTGCGTGAGGAGCAGCTCCGCACTGCGGGGGGCTGATTAAGGCTTCGGCTCCTTCAGAAAGCACCAGCCTGTGCTTTTAGAGCCATGCTGGAGAAGCCTCCCCCAGAATCACTGGCGCATGTTATTGGAGCTTAGCACGCCCTCTGCCATCCCCTCCCGGAGGGCCAGAGCAGCCAGATACTCAGACGGCTGGGCAATATTTTTCCAAAGGTAACTTTAAAGGGACAGCTCATCAGCTGGTGTAAATTGATGTAACGCTGTTGGTTTCAGTGGGGCTAGGCTGATTTACGCCGGCTGAGGATCTGGCCCTGAATCTATATATTGTCATCATTCCCATGGGTGCAAGGGGGCTTGGTTTGGTTTCTCCAGTGGGAATCTCAGGATGGATTCCCTGTTTGAATCAACAGGCCTGGAATTACACTAGCCTACCAGCACAGGGGCAGAAAAGAGCTCCAGGGGCAGGATGAGTTGGCAGCCACAACCTTCCTTCCATTGGGAAGCTGCAGGGGGTGCTATGGAGCCTAAAAAAAATATGACCGGCATTGGCGGCTCCAGTGCGTCCGATAAGAGGTGAGTGCGCACAAAATGGAGCACACCTGCAGAATACAAGAGCGAGCACGGGGAGCCCTGGTGCCTATGCGAAGAGCACACAGGGGAGCGAAGGGAGACGCAGGAAGGGGCCGAAGCACATGAGTAAGGGTGCATGAGAGCAGACGTTGAGCTGTTGAAACTCTGCAGGCTCAAGGGTCTAAGTGCATGTGAGCCTCGTAGTAATACTTGGGCCATTTGGAAGAGAGAGACCTCAGGGGAGCTTCAAAGGCAGCATTTCAGCACCAATGGCTGCAGCGAGGCTGCTCGGGGGAAAGAAAGAGGCAAATCTCACCAGAAAAGGCAGGCAGGGGTTGGGATGGGGCGGGGGGGGTGGGGTGGGGAATCCAGCCTGGATTAAATAAGGACCTTCTCAAATCAGGGCACAAAAAACTTTTATGAGGTATTTAAAGGTTCCAATAACTTCTCACCCGCACGTGATTTTGCATTTCTGGTGCTGAAGGGAGCAGCAGTGGAAGAGCTAACCACTGAAGTTATCCTCTTTGAGAAAGACTTTCCACCCCAAAAATGACGCTCACAACATTGAATTCCCCAAACCCCAGTACTAACATCCTCTTCTGTCTCCAACCTTATTAAGCCTCCTTCCCAAGACAAGGAAATCAGCAGCATTTTAAACAAAAGCCCTTTCCCAAGCAGAGTGGTGACCCCAAAAAGGGAGATGTATGAGATACTCCATGAAATCCGCTAAGGACTCCAGCAGTGCTATTGATTTTACATGGAAGATGATCAGACACTAGGATTACAGATGGTACAACAACCCCCCATAATAGACATAGAAAGTAGACAGGAGTGCTGTCCATGGGGTAATACCGGCATGACCAGAAACAGAGAGCACCAGGGAGGCCACAAGAAATCCAGACCAAGATTTCAAAAAGTGGCTAGTGATTTTTGGGCCCCCCACTGGAGGAACCTTCAAGGGGCCTGATTTTCAGAAAATGCTGAGCACCTGTCATCAGACAATCAGGCTCCATTAAGGTGCCACACTGGGCACCCGGAATCACGGGGTACTTTTGCAGATCTGGGCCTTTTGTCCTCAAGAGACTCCCAGCCCCGTTTTGAAAACCCAGGTGGCTCAGGGGGTTCACATGAGATTCTGAAACGGCAGCAGAGTTTTGTGATTTCTTTGGGGCAGAGACCACCTCCTTTGTTGGGTGTGAGTGCAGTGCCTAGCGCCATGGGGCCACGATCCCTGGTAGGACCCTGTAGGTGCAACTGCAGTACAAATAAGTAACAACAGCAACGCTGAGGGTCACCCACCACTTCATTACGTGAGAGGCTGGGCATGAAATACAAGCACAAGAAAATTCATTCCCTGGGTGGGGTTGACAGCAGGAAGACACAGACAAATCACAGCTTGCTCTGGAACAGTAAAGTCCACACCAGGACTGACTCAGTGGCATAGAACTGCTCAAGTGGAGATAAGGAAAGTGCTAGGAAAATATAGTTCTGTTGGATTGTGGGAGACCAGCCCGCCCTGGGCTCTCCACTGAAGAAACACAGTCAGCAATGTGCTGAGAGCTGTTCCAATGAGAGGGAATAATTGAATTTGTTTTCATTTAATTTGGAAGGCCTTTAATTAAAAGCCAGGCCTGTGTGTGTGGAGAGATAAAGCCAAGCACATGGAGACCAGGGGTAATTTGGGTGCAGAATGCAATAATTAATTGTAAACGCAGAGGTCAGGAGACTGGCTCTATCTCCCAGCAATCAGCACACCACACTGGCCATCTGAACGGAATGGGCTCCTGAACACCGGAAACGCTTAAGTGATTTTTGAAGCCTTAATGGCAATTAGAAAGCAGCGTGGAGGTTAATTTGCAGAGTTCATTAATCAGGGAAATAACCATGTCAGCGATCGCCAAGGAAAAGGGAACCTGAAACAGGGAGGGCAGGCTCGGGAGCTGGACGCGAAACGCAGACGATGCGAAGCAATCCTCTGCCCCAGAGGTGACCCTGCATCGCTTCTACTGAATTCCTAGCCACCTATCGTGTGGCTGCTAACCCTGTGCTGCTATTAGCCATCAATCCCAGGGCTAAATATATCCCAAATCTAGATGATGCTAACTGGATAGCCCTGACCTTCCATTTCATAATCCTGATCCCACTACTAATTTGACAGTCCTGCTCATAAGCACAATACATTTTAACCTAACTCCTACTAACCCCAAAATCCTGGCCCCATTGTTGGGAGTCTGTTAATCCTGACCCTATACTGCTGCTAACCCAATAATTATCACCCTCATCCCACTGCTGATAAACCAATAATTTTAATCCTAATCCTATAGTAAGGGATTTACCCCAAATATTCGTCTTGCAATGGAAAGCTAAAGAAGAAGCTTTAAGATGTGATACACCAGGGTATAGGACTATTGTTAGCGAGCAAGACTACAGCATTTAGAAAAATTGAAAGCAAATGGCTTGAATTTAGTATTAATCCCTCGAGTTAACATGAAAGGGTTAACCATGGCCATGCCTCTGTGGAGGGGTCCTGCTTCACAACCATGAAATGGAGCGAAGGCGTGAACCTGTTGCAGACCGAAATGACATTCCATGAGGTCATTTTAGCAGTCAGATTGATCCCAGCAGGCAGCAGGGTGGACAGGGATGCAGGGGATGGGACAAAGGAAGTGCTCTTATCCTCGCCAGCTCCTAAAAGACTGCTGGCTGTGGGGGACAACGTTCCAGTGGTTACTCTCGTCTGAAGCGGGGTGAGTTATTTGCAGCGAACTCCAAACCCAGTATGACTGTCCAACGACTTGGTGGTTTCCTTACTGATGCAAAGCGGAGAGCGGCTACCCTGTGAGAACGCTTGCCCTGGTGTGTTGCGACTAGAGCTGGTCACAAGCTGGACATCACAACACTGTTCTGACAAAAACTGGTTTTTGGACAAAATGGAAATTTGGGGCGGGGGAAGTTCTGGTTTGGTCAAAACCGGAACAATATTTGCTTTTCAACAGCTAGAAATGGGAAGTTTTCACTTTTCAGCTTTTTTGACGAAAACCCCAAAATTTTAAAGAAAAATCATTGCCAGCTCTAGTTGCCACCGCTGCTTCTCATGCTGATCACAATGTCTTGTGGTTCCCTGGTGCTTCCCCTTCTGTCTTAGCCTGTGTGTGTAAGACAGGTGGGTACGTCTACACTTCAATCCGGGGTGTGATTGCAGCTAGAGTAGACATGCCTGAGCTACCTTTAATCTAGATAGCTTGGGTATCAGACCAGTAAACCCACGGCAACATGGGCTCGCTACACAAATAATTAGCCAGGAGTTGTACAGCCCTCACTGAAACACATGTTGCTGTGACTTCATTGGTCTAGTCAGATTAAAGCTAGCTCTGGCATGTCTACACAAGCTGCTATCACACGCGTGACTGCAGTATAGATATAACTGCAAATTCTTTGGGACAAGGACTTCTTGTTTTATTATTATTATTTATTGTTTGTTGTACAACACCTAACACAAGAGTCCCAATGCCTGACTCAGACCTCTACGTGCTACAGGAATAATAATGGTAACCAAAATATCGGCCAACCTCCTTTACAAATCATGGCCCAGGTTCTAGTTGAGTTGGACTGGCTGATGGCTTGTGTGTCAGACCTACCTACCCGAGCATTTGAACAGCACTCACCACTTTGATAGCTAAGAAAATAAGACACTCCGTGTACAACTAAGTGGTTCAAAGACACGTTGAGATTTATTCTAACTAGTAATAGGGCCAAACTTGGGCCCACTCCTAAATCAGCGGGACGGGTGGTTCTCCGTGGCAATGACATAGGTGGAAAGCACTGTAAGCAATCCCTTGAGCTGGAATCAGACCCTTCTGTATGGAGGGGGAGAATGGGACGTAGCGGAGCATTTACAGGAGAGGGGCCTGAATTGAACAAGCAGTCCAGATCCACATCCACATTTCATGCACCCCCAAAATTCATGAGGGGCTGTCGTAATAACTGGGCCTACGAATTGACCCTTATTGTGAGCTCAGCATTGAGAGAAAATTCCACAGAATGTCAAAATAACCTAAAACAATAAATGAGGATGGGAAAAGGCGCAAGAGGGAAACAGACAGAGAGAATTAGCACAAACACAAAGGCTTACTGATGTAATACAAGGACTGTTCTGATCATGCCGGTAAAGGAGAATAGCGTGGGACTGGAAACCAAGGAGCCAATATTGATACCACTCCCACTGTCTTCTGGTACCCGCTGTAATACTGGTGGGCTTTCCTCTTCCCATTCCCAAGAGATGTCCAGAGCTGGCCAAAGAGAGACTAAGGTGATACTACCATCTCCACTGGCTCTGGCTAACTCCCAGCCCTGACCTGGGATATGTGAGATTCTGTTGTCTCCCCACCCCTCCCGCAGTGTGTCCTTTTCCTTCTCCACCTTTTGCCTTCCCTTTCCTCCCACCTCTCTCTCTCCTTTCTGTTTAATAAGTGTCTGGCTTAGCCAGCCAAGACTATATATTTCTCAACACTGCTGTAAGCTTGTGACCAGGAAGAGGCAGTTAAAAGCAATGCACCAAACAGCCCGATGCTGAGACAAGTTTGCCATGTTTCAAAGCGGCTAATAAGACTGTTTGCTGGGCTTGTGAGTGAGAGTCAACATCAGAGACAGAAGCTGCATTTTCTCTCTTTGCTGTTCTTCTCTTTTCTCCTTCGTGTGGTTGTCCTCTTTCGTCTGCTAGGAAACATCAGGCTTCAGCATTAACAACTCCAGCCCATTTCAAGTAACCTCTTCCCTGCCCCCCGAAAGGACAGTTACCATCTAAGACTGTCAGACAAGGGGTGGAGGGTTTCCTTCTCAAAACTGTCTCCAGCTATAAGCAAAGGGAACAAGGGGATGACATTAAAATGAAAGCCTTAAATAATACTTTACCTGTTTTCCCTTCTCGGTATCTTTTATAAAAGGTTTAAAGGATTGTTAATGGTGTATTTGCCATGGGACTAAACAGGCTGAGGTCTTTGCAAACACCGCACCTTGTTTTAAAGTGTCTTATTCTGCACACTCACTAGGTCATGTTAGCACATTGATTCTAGCCCTTAGGCCCTCACAATTAATACAACAGGGATTAGGGACTAAGATTTGCCTTCAGCTCGTTATGAAGCGAGACCATTTGCAAGATTCTGGTGTGGATTTTGCTCACCTCCAAAATTCACTGGGGTTTGGATCAGGTCCATCTCTAGATTTTACCCCTCACTCCCCTGCATACACACTTCAAACACAGGTGCCATAATAGAGGGAGGAATTAGGGGGGGAGCTACACCCCTCCTTAAAATGGTTTGAGATGGGAGTTACCCCTCTCTGATGAAGTGCTTACTTTGGGGATGCTTCCCCTTTAGAAGCAGAGCAGCTCCTCTTGTGGCATGCACGCCGAGAGTCCATGGAGCAGGTGTGGGGGGGCTGGAACGGCAGAGGATCCATTTACACGGAAACGCATTAGAAGAGCAGAGTGCTAACAGCTTTTTTCTGGCTGATAATTGCTCCCTGGAGAAGGGCTGCATTGCACGAAGCACTGATTTTTCCTCTTTCCTCATAGTCTATTTCGGGAATCAGTTTAAGATTCTTTTTTTAAAGCCACGGAACGTACTCGCACGGAAGAACCGAGATTCCACAGCTCTCTGACGTGCTGGGAGACAAAGTGAGGAACACACGCATGGTCCCAAGCTAGGGAAATCAGGTGGTTAAAAAAATTAATGAAATAAAATCAAATAAACAGCCACCACCAAAATGCAGTTAGCCAGGTAACACTTTGGCTAGTCCACCACGGCCTGCCAACATTTCTCTTGGGCTTACACACATGAAATGAGTTTAGCAGATCTTAGCCCCACTCAGATCCCTACATCGAGTAGCCATGTTCCTCAGCAAAGTGCATCTCAGCTTACTGGGAAATTGCCACCTCTCACATGGGCTCAATCTGTCTCACAGCATCTGCAGTGCTTTTAGCAAATCAACCCACGGCGCTTCTGATAGGAACCTCAGCCCAATTCTGCACCTAGCTGCTTGACCTTCCTGCTACATCTGATAAACGTCTTTGGCTGACATCTGCCAGTCTGAGACTTTCCTGCCAATGCTCCCAGCAGTCTAGCCCGTTGCTAACCCAGACTGACCCCTCTGCTCCCGCAGAAGCATCAAGCCAGTCTCCTTGGTCCCTCAATCACCCACACCATTACTTGGCCTCCTTCCACCTCTTACCACCCCCATTCCTTCCACCTTGGAACCGTACTAGCAAGCCCAGCATCCTAATGGGTATGTCTGCACTGCTGTCGGGCAGTGAGATTGCAGCATGCTCACCCAGAGTCCCGGCCCAGGCTGCCACCCAGGCTTCCTTGGCTTCGCTGCTATTTTTAGCGAGCCAGCTCGAGCAACACATTCACAGGGAACCCAGGAGGGAAAGAGAAGAGACAAGGAAGCAGCCAGATTCCACGAGAAGCTGGCCACAAAGTCCAACCATGGATTTACCTGTGACTGTCCCAGGTGAAAAGCCTTAGCTGAGGCAGTTTGTGCTATTAGCGTCAGAGAGCTCCCTCAGCCTCCGAACCCAGAAGATGGACTGAAGCTGAGCTGGATTTCTGCATCCATATTGCCAATTCAGAGGATCTCGCCCCTGCAGGTCTACAGCACACTCGGAGGTTCTCGAAGGGCTTTGCAAATAATTATAAGTTGCCTGGGTGTTGGTAGCGGAGTATGAGCACTGTGCAAAATATCTGCAATGGAATGGGAAGGAACTGGAAACGGGACGTTTCCACACTTCAGTTTCCCAAAACTGGTCCCATTTCGGACCGGCCTAGAAGGAAACTGCAAGTCTTTTTTTCAAGTTGTACTCTTGGCTGGTTCTGCACAGCCCTGGTCAGTACCTTTATCTGGATGGAGAATCCAATACAGAGAGAGAGGTTCCTGGCCTCTGTGCTTCTGGAAATCAGCTTTTGGGTGACTTGGCCAATGCCACTCCAGGATTATGTGCCAAAGACTGGATTAGAATTCAGATCTCCTGATTCCTCTGCATCGGCCACTCAAGTGTCTTAGAGCAAGTTTGGGGGTATCGAGCCAAAGCGGCTTCTTACCCAGTCTCAGAGCAGCGGGCACACCTCTTCTCCTGACATGTACTGACACCAGAGACGGGAAGCCAGTGGCTCCTTCCTTTCACAGTGTCTTACCATGCTGATTACACTTGGAAGAGTTGGTCACGTCCCCCAGCACGTAGTTAAGAGAGGGCATGTAGTGTCATTGGTGCCTAGCCTAAAGCATCACCTCCAGCCCGGCTGAGAGGTTGGCTCTCTGCCCCCAAGCGCCTTCCACGGGCATCCGTCAAGGAAGAAAAAATCCCTCCTCTTTCCCCCCACCTGCACTGACTTGGCCAAGAGCAGTGTTAACTTTTCTGCCATCTAGAACTGTGCTTAATTAAACATTTAAATTAAAACCTACAAGAGTGATTACTCCTGTTAGCCTGTGAAAGGAAGGCTAATAAAGGACCTTTCATCCAGTCCAACGAGCGACCCAAGGACATGCTGCTGGGAGGAGGCAAAGCACCTCCCACGGTGGAGACAGGGAGCTCGTAAGGAAACTAGCCTGCTACCTGCCACTGCAGCTGCTTCCCGTTCTCCCCACGTCCCGGGGGGAGGTGCCAGGTCTGAGCGAACCAGCCCCATGGCGAATGCAGAGCTCATTGCAAGAGTTAGGCCATGCACACTGGTCGATGTGCGAGTATGCACGGATGCAAGCATCTACTAATGGGCATGCAGGAAGCACGCACAAAAGTCACAGTGGAATGGGCATGCACAGGTGTTCGGGCACATGCATGTGCCTGCACCAGCGTATGGCCACAGAGAAGGGCACACACAGATAGAAGGGCAGGGCACTCATACAAACAGGCATGGGCATACATGGGCTTACATACAACATGTCATATCTGAATGCACCACCGCCCTGCAGTCATGTGCCTCTCTCCTCGCTGCTGGGAGGGAGAGACTGGGACTTTGCACTGTCTCTCTCCCCAGGCTTCCCACCTCTGGCTGCTTACAGGTGCAGGAGACCCTCTTTGCTCTGCACATCCTTCTGGATGCTCTAAGGAAGAAGAGCATTCTGGCCTCTCTGCCACAGTATCCAGTGGATGGTATTTGACTCAGGCCCTGTGTGCTTCACACATGACCTCTCACCTCAGCTTCTGTCATGGCAGCTGGGCGCACAAGCCCCGATATTAGTATGTGGAGTGGCTGAGGCCAGGGATCTCTCAGTAGAGGGACCAAGACTTTGGACATCGTCTTCCCTTAGGGGGTTGAGTGGGGGCAGTTTTGAGTTTTTGCAGGTTGGGAGAATGCTTTGCCAATGTGGTGTCAGTAGGTGGGTGTGTATCATGGGCACTATTAATTGTGGATCACTCATGCACTGAAGAGTGATGCATGGGCACATGATAGTGAGAAAGAGTGAGCAATGCCTTGACCGAATTATAACTCAGCTTTGACTTGCCTGTGCAGGACGGCTCAGCCAAGGTTTTTTCATGTTATTATAGTGGGTGTCCAGGACAGGCTTTGTTTCCACCTGCCCTGGCAAAGCCAAAGAGTTTGGAGGGCTAGCCAGTTATCACGTGAAAACCTCTACTTAGCAAAACTTCCAGTGTAGATGAGCCGGGCTGGCCACAGAAACTAGGCGCTGCAACTTCACTGGTACATTTATTTATCTGTGTTGTGATAGCACTTAGTGGTGCCATTGTGCGAGGCACTGTACTGATCAATTGTCTCCGAGTGCTCCTCCATCGGTCTGCTTGAATCCATCTGTTGTCCCTTGTCTTGTACTTTGATTGTAAGCTCTTAGAGGCAGGGACTAGGGCTTGGGGGGGTTTTGTTCCATGATTCTACAGCACCTGGCACAATGGAGTTCTGGTCCAGGACTGGGGCTAGTAGGTGTTAGGCAATACCAATAATAATACATGTAGAGTGTGAGAAAGGAAATATTATGACCCCTATTTTGCAAATAGGGAACTAAGCAATGAAGTGATTTTCCCAAGATCACAGAGCAAGTCTGTTACAGAGATAGATACTCCTGACTCCCTGTCCAGTGCTTTAACCACAAGGCTAACCCCACCTCTCTTTCACTGTATCCCCCTCCCCCAGTCCCTTAGAGTGCTGTATCGCTGGCAAGACTGCAGCTAGACGGTGAAACCTTTTAACATCGACACTGATTGCCCGCGAAGCGTATGAGCACGTAATCAGAAGTTTTCTCCCTTGGCACCAATCAAGAACAAAGTATTCGTTGGTGGTGGAGTAAAAAATTCATCAAAACCAACACTTAAAACACCCAGACGCACACAGCTGCATTTGAGTAAGCCGAGACACGACATTTAAAATCTTTGTGATCAGAGCACGGAGTCTCAAATCCTGACAGAGGAGATGTATTTATAATTTATTCAAAAATATTTTATAATTTATTTTAAAATTCACAAGATTTTTTTCCCCTTCTGACAAACAAGCTTTTCTGAAGTGCTCGTGAACATGAGAAACCCAGATTGATGCCAGTAGCCAAAGAAAGTGTGGGCAAGCTCCCCTGCCCCAATCCCTGACGCACAAGCTCCATCTCCGCTCCCACATCTGTGAACGCATCTCAATCCTGAAGATACCTACCTATTCCACACACAACTCTACCAATGCACCTCACTCATGAGCAGCACCATCACCAGATATTCCAGCCCAGGGCCTCCACACAACATCCCATCTGTAACATGTGTATCAAGTCCCTGGACACGCCCATGTCTTTAGCCAGACCGTGGAACAGAGATTCATCGTTTTCAAGGCAACAAGGGACCACTGTGATCATCTAGTCTGAAATCCCATGGAACAAGCCAGAAAACTCCCCAGAGTAATACCTTTTGAATCAAAGCAAAACTTAAACAAAACAAACCATCCAATCTTGATATAAAAATTGCCAGTGATGGAGAATCAACCACAATCCTTAGTAAATTGTTGCAATGGTCCATTACTCTCACTGTTTAAAATGCATGCTTTATTTCCAGGCTGAGTTTGCCTAGCTTCAACTTCCAGCATGCTAGAACATGAATTGCAATCATAGTGGAGCTGGATTTTTGAATTCGGTCATATGTTTAATGTCCATAGGTCCACTGCTCTGCTCAACACGCCTGGTTCCTGACCTACAGCACCCCCCATCATTCCAGTCCTGGGCTCCTGCTTGTCTTTGCCAACGCACTTCGAACTTGGCCTGCATTGCACCCTGCTGTTCCTCTACTGGGCTCTTCCAACACAAAGACTTAATTTTGGCTGAATCCTGTGTGTTGAGGCGCTGCTCTTAATAGAACTAGATGCCCACAAAGCAGAGAACTGCAAACCACTTTTCCTACTGCTCTAATCCAAATTTGAACCTGTGTCCTTTACAGTTAAAAAGCCAGGGCAGAAAGATGCATCTCTGAGCCCTTCTACTGTACGTTTTACCAACAAGATTATGAGGTTTACTGCTGCTTCACCATTATCCTAAATAAAGCAGCCTTTCAAAATTGCTCCAGACATATTAGATCGTGTACTTTTTACACTTCCAGGGACAGTGGTTATAATATCTTTTCAACAACACTGGGAAGAATCTATTTTCTTCTTCCACTGAGCTGAAAAATACTGTTTTCTGAAAGGAGGAGGAAAAAAATAAGCTATTGATTTTGTTTAGGGTCAGAATAAAATATCATTGGAGTGGGTGTTGAAATCTCCAGCCACAAATTATTTCCCACATGACAGCCTTGGGTAGTGAAGATTTTTTTTTTTGTGAAATAAAACAAAACAAATTTAGTGTTCTTGCTTTTATGTGTGTGGGGGTGGGGGTGCCACTGGATCTTCTAGCCAGATTTTGGTAGATGCTTTCGTCTCATCAGTTCTATCCATTCTTCCCTTTCCCACGCTCCCTTTGCCAATATGGCAAAGTCATTAGCCAGGGCCAGATTCTACTGTCATTTACACCAACGTTCATCTGGAGTAATTCCGGGGACGTCAAAGGAGTTACTCCATTGTGTAGATGTACAAAAACTCAGGGCTCCATTCTGCAAGGTGAGATGCTGAGCACCGTCAATAGCTGCAGAGAGACCCAAAGGGAACCCTACCCACTCCTAACACTTGTATGGACCCCCCCACCCCCAGCATGTTGGGGAAGGGAGAAGCAAAGGAGAGAAGTCACCAGCATACCTGGTCTGGCCAGAGAGTCCCAGGTTTTGAATATCTATCCAGAACGTGTGCCAGGCCACTGCCTGGCAACCACCTTCCCAGCTTGCTGCTGGCTGCTTCTCTCCGAGGCGTGAAGCTGTGTCTAGGATTGTGCTCAGCTCAGGGATTGAAGAGAACCAGGTGCATGCAGTGGAGAGAGGCAGCCAGCAGGGAGTGGGGAGGGGAGGGGAGCACTGAGCAATTTGGAGATGAACCAGCAACTTCTATGTTAACAAAAAAGAGGTGAGTAACCAGGAAGAAATAGGGCAAACCTTGTGGGGAAGCCATGTGACAAGAAGAGGGAAGCTGAGAGGACAGGGAAGTAGACTGGGAACTACAATAATTTTCATGGAACAATATTTCAAATCAGCCAATGGCTCCACTCATCACCTTAAATTAGTAAGACCTACATTTCAAAACATAGTCACTCTGCCCACGACATTTGTAATGTAAATAGCACTCTGGAAGCTACTTCTCGAAGCTCCTAACCCTACACTGTTCAGCCAGTCATTACATCTCCAAAGAGTTAGCAAATTAACTCCCATTTATATGCAAAATCAGTTTTCCTCCAATCTAGCCATCTCTCTCTACTCTTATGCTGGTGTACAAGAATAATATTTGCTTAAAATACAATCATTTCTTTATAAATAAGGAACAGGCAAGGGTCTTGAAAGGGAAAAACAGATGTCTCCCTTCCTCCTGAAGGCTTTTACTCCACCGCATTGTGTGAGTGTGATAGAAATATGCCACGAGAGTAAGAGCCATTGTAGGTACCTTCCTTTTGCTTCCATTTTTATTTTACTTATATTTAGATTTAGGCAAATGCTAAAAACGGTCACCTCTCCATATACTCTGGGTGCCCTTGATGTAACTTCACAATGTATCATAAAATTCCCTGTGTGATTTAATACAACCCACTACCAGTCAGACAGGTAACAAACCCTTCAATCCTCTTGCCCTGCTCACTATTACCCATCGTTTCCAAATACCTGGGCTTCCGCACACATACATGCATTTGAACTCCCCTTAAGTTTTGCCCAGCACTATCTCACCATTCCCCATCCCCTTCTGTTCAAAGAAGCTGCATTTCCCCCCATCTGTTATTCTGCTGAACATCTGTACATGATCAATCACTCTGTCTCTTGCCCTTCTGGAGCTCAGAGTTGTGCAGAATTCTAGGGTTTGATGCTGGAGCCCGTACTCCTGTGAGTCCATCACACACTGAAGCCAGTGGGATAGCTTGCATGAGGAAGGGCTGCACAGCTGAGCACCTAAGGAATTAATCAAAAATAGAGCAGGCCAGTTCCTTAAGTCCTTACTCAGGCAAAACTCTCATTTTCTCAAAAAGCGCTATGCCTGAGAGAAGACCTCAGTATGAAGCATGAGGAGGCTAGGAATGGACTAACTAGCTTGAGTACGACCATCACTCACCATCAGTGACCGTCATTCATCACCAATACCAGCCATTGCACAACACTGGCCTCCTGAATCAAAGTTTGATGATGTTCAGACAACGTCCCCTTCCCCCAACTCCTTCCATTGCAGAGAATTTTCACAGCAGTAGATTCTTAGCTTCTGGGCCAGGTAGAAGAAGTGGCAAAATACCATGAAAAGGCAGTTCTTATATTTCCTACCCAACTGGAAGAGGGAGGAGCTAGAAATGCCAGACGCCCTGTTCTTGTCAGATGGCCAAATCAATTCTGCAGTCCCAAGAGAGCTAGTTCACTTCGGTGCTTATCTGCAACAACCCTCAGAACCTTCTGAGATACCCCAAAGTTTGGGGAGCAGCAGGTCAGATCCAAGATGTTAGTTTGAACTATAATAGAGATCCTGGTCTGGGTTTTGGATGCCTCCGCAAGTTCAGGAGTATTTGGATCAGGCCAATATCAATGCTGTGATCTCTCTCTCCTGTAGGTTTGGACTAGGAGGTGACAAGAACCCCAGTGGCAGATGATGGGGACACACAGACACAACCAGCATGGCATACAGTACAAGTGGCATAGAAGTCCAGAGGCCCATCTTCATAACCAGATGGGTCAGTTCAACACCTCACATAGGAGAAAGCTGCCCATTGACAAGGGGACTTTCCAGCGGCAAAGCAATGAGCTGGTGCTCTCACCTCTAAACCAAAGCCACAGTGGGAGACTTTAGCTGCAGATTTATGAAACCCCTGGAGTGGAGGATCCACCATCACCCAGAAGCAAAGTTCCCATTGCCTGACTTTCAGAATCTACAGGATTTCTTTGCAGCAATTCTTCATTATTATTGGCCACCACTCCCTTGGGACCAAGCACGAAGACTGAACTAACCAGTCTATTAAGACTTCATTATACAAATGTGAAACGATTTACTTAATCTAGGGAAGTCTCATGATGGCTAGAATCCCAATAGAAAAGCATACAGCTGCCTTGCAAAGTCACACAGGTAATCAGGGTTAAAATACACAACCGCAAGGCAACAAGGACTAACTGAACAGGAAAGTAGCATAGCCGAGTAGTTAGAGAAAGGATTGGGCATCAGGGGTGGCAACCAAGGTGTCGGGGGTTCTATTCCCATCGCTTCTTCAGACTCATGCTTTGTCCAGCTTGCCAGCTGGCAAACAACAAAAATATTTAGGCCAAAGTTTCCAAACCTAGGTGCCTAAAGCTAGCTTTTAAATCCAACGTTTGGCATCTAAGTATACATGATCTTCAGAAATGTTGAGTACCTACAGATCCAACTGAAGGGGAGTTTTACACACCTCCTGGGAGCAGAGCAGGGCCGTTCCTGGTCATTGCTGGAGGTTCATTTGCTTTCTGTCCTTGGTGAGGCATTGGCCACACTTGTCATATAGTGGCAGAGGGAGGCAGAAATCTCTGGGGGGAAAAAATTGAGGGGAGGAAAAACCTGCCTATTGGAGCAGAGTCGAAGTTATAGGGACAAACCCACAGCTGCTGTCAATGGGCTGAGTTCCATTGAGGATCTTGCTTGTAGGGTCACATTCTGATCCATCACATAAGAGTAACTCAGCAAATCAGCAACAATTCCACTGGCGTGAACTGCGCCTAAGAGCCAGTTTAAGAGAGAGCAGAATCAGGCACACAGGATCTACACTAAAGCAGCCAGGGCTGTTTCTGAAGTCGCTCACATACCTTTTTCTCTGTCCCCAATACTCACTGAAAGAGGAGAACTCATTGGGACTCTTGAAACAGAAGTCTAAGGGACACGCACGGAGCAGGGATTTCAGAGAGGAGAGGAGGCAATTTTATCCTTTGGTCCCCAGTCAATTTACATGACTTTCTTTCTTTCTTTCTTTTTAAAAGTAAAAAAGCGCAGTGTCTGTTTTGAATTCTTAATGCGACCGAGTTCTTTCTGCCACTTATTTTGTTTTGTCATGCACTACGTACAATTACACAGCCCTAATCCCCAAATCCTCCCACAACACCAGAACACGTGCCAAGCCTTTCCTTTCTGCTGCTGCTTTAGAGTTCTTTGGGGGACGGCTCACATCCTATTACAAACAGCCATGCTTCTACAGACTCAGAACAACTCGCCAGCTCTTGAACCTCTGAGCTGTCACAGTTCACCTTGGGCAAGGGTTCCACTACTTCTCCCATGCACAGACAGACCCTAGGGAACTGTGTCATTGGCTTTGGAGAAACACCCCATGGGAGAACAAGAGGCCTGGAGGAGGAGGTTTACATTCGATCCACAAGTGGCGGATGATGGTAAGGCAACAGTGGCAATAATATCCTGATGGATCCAACTTTGCACTAAATTGTACTCACAAATCTCAGAGCCGCACATGCCAATCGGGACACCGCGCACACGCTGTTGTGCAATTAGGTTGGCTCACCAGGATTTTTCATAGGCAGATATGAGACGACACTCCAGTTTTGCAGCCTCAACGAAGGCATCAGAAATGAAAACGTGGCCCCCAAGAATGGGTCAACAGCAGCAGCACTGTTCTGAACACTGTACTGGGTCTAGGGTGACCAGACAGCAAGTGTGAAAAATCGGGACGGGGGTGGGGGGGTAACTGACACCTATATAAGAAAAAGCCCCAAATATCGGGATTGTCCCTATAAAATCAGGACATCTGGTCACCCTACCTGGGTCCACCAGCTGTTGTGGGGTGGGGTGGGGACTTGTCCAATCGACGGAATCCTGCATCTGCTGGCAGGACTCAGGTACAAGAGCAGGGCAGATTTACAGAAGGGCTGAGTACCTGCAGCTCTCATTGGCTTCATCTGGAGCCATGGGCACTCAGCCACTCAGAAACTCACAACTGGGAGCCTAGTGGTTACAAGGTCCTCCCAGCTGAGCAGAAGGCGAGGTGAGGTTTCCTCTATCAAAGTCGACAAGAGCTAAGATCAGCCTCTCTCAGACAGAAATCACATTTGGCAAATCCACCAGACTGAATAAACTTACCAGTTAGCTATTCGCTCAGCAAAACCCACCAGGCAAAAGATCTAATTAATAGTCAGCAGCATCAGGAGTTTCCACGTTTGTCAAGAAGCTGAAGACTTGCAAAGCTTTGATAGCACTGTGTTCATTGGAAGTGTCCCCTGTACACTTGCTACCTGAAACATGGTATAATTATTGCCAGAAGGTCGGATGCCACATGCTGTATATCAGAGACCCTGGGGGTAGGACAACGGACAATTAATGCCTGACTCACTGAGTCATCTTCTTAGTCATTCAGCAATTGGGGGCTGAGTGAACTTTTAGTGACCCTTCTGGAGCCCTGGAAGGCAACGACTCATGAGGTCAGGTCAGAGATGGCAAAGGAGTCACATGCAGGCCAATTTTCCTTTTCAGAACCATTTGCTTCTTCAGCAGGTCACCTGGCCATCCAACAGTGAAACCTGGGTAAAAGCCCATCTTTGTTAAGCAGTCACCTGCCCTAAGCCACCACTTCAAGGTATCCCTCAAGCACTTTACAACATTACTTTCTCTGCATTAAACAACTACCTCCTCACCATGGCCATGGATCTCCCAGACACAGGAGAGCCCCTCCTGGGAGACCAGCTGGCCTGCTTTGCAGGGGGAAAGGAGGTGGCTGTGTCCGTGGTCAGGACACGTTAACCTTAGCTGCCATTACTTGCACAGTGCACGAGACAGTGCCGTCCTGCCACGTCAATCCACACACAATACTGCAACTGTTGCTCACTCCCCCCCCCCGCGCGCACACACACACACGCACACACACACACACTTCATGCTCTAGTGTCATTGCTTGCTGCTTTCAGCCTGACTGGCTGATCTTTCCAGTCTGGATTAGCTGCTTGCACCCATGCTGAGTTGAACACAATGGAGTCTGTTGCTGCTACTGCCTATTCTTTAGGGCACCAGGCCACTCCTTAGTTCACTTCCTGAACCCTGAGCTCTTCCTAGCTCCTGCCTTCCCTGCCATCCCATAGTGCCCCATAATCCTGTGTGACTGCTCTGGATTTCCCCTTGGCCCACCATCATTACAGATGGGCACGAGCAGGCAGCAACCATCAGATACCATCCGTCCTTCCAGGTGGTCTTCCCCTGGAGCCCGCCTGCAGTGGAGGAAGGTTTGACACCATGTTGGCCAACAAACACCAAGTGTTGTCTGATAGTGATTTGAACACTTCAACTCCCCGGGGTGACATGGGGGTCAGTGCACGAGAAGTAGCCATTTCTCATAGCACAGGCCAGGCATGAAGACGCAAAGATGGGCATGTTTGAAATATTGTGCCCATCTTTTAAAAAGGGAAGAAGGATCTGGGGAACTTCACACCGGTCAGCCTCACCTCAGTCCCTGGAAAAATCATGGAGCAGGTCCTCAAGGAATCCATTTTGAAGCACTTGGAGGAGAGGAAGGTGATCAGGAACAGTCAACATGGATTCATCAAGGACAAGTCATGCCTGACCAACCTGATTGCCTTCTATGATGAGATAACTGGCTCTGTGGATATGGGGAAAGTGGTGGACGTGATATACCTTGACTTTAGCAAAGCTTTTGACACAGTCTCCCACAGTATTCTTGCCAGCAAGTTAAAGAAGTATGGATTGGCTGAATGGACTATAAGGTGGATAGAAAGGTGACTAGATCATTAGGCACAATGGGTAGTGATCAACAGCTTGATGTCTAGTTGGCAGCCGGTATCAAGAGGAGTGCCCCAGGGGTCGGTCCTGGGGCCGGTTTTGTTTCACATCTTCATTAATGATCTGGATGATGGGATGGATTGCACCCTCAGCAAGTTCACGGATGACACTAAGTTGGGGGGAGAGGTAGAGACACTGGAGGATAGGGATAGGGTCCAGAGTGACCTAGACAAATTGGAGGATTGGGCTAAAAGAAATCTGATGAGGTTCAACAAGGACAAGTGCAGAGTCCTGCACTTAGGAGGGAAGAATCCCATGCACCGCTACAGGCTGGGGACCGACTGACTAAGCGGCAGTTCTGCAGAAAAGGACCTGGGGATTATAGTGGATGAGAAGCTGGATATGAGTTAACAGTGTGCCCTTGTTGCCAAGAAGGCCAATGGCATTTTGGGATGTATAAGTAGGGGCATTGCCAGCAGATCAAGGGAAGTGATTATTCTCCTCTATTAGGCACCGGTGATGCCACATCTGGAGTATTGCGTCCAGTTTTGGGCCCCCCACTACAGTAAGGATGTGGACAAATTGGAGAGAGTCGAGCGGAGGGCAACAAAAATTATTAGGGGGCTGGGGCACATGACTTATGCGAAGATGCTGAGGGAACTGGGCTTATTTAGTCTGCAGAAGAAAAGAGCAAAGGGGGATTTGATAGCAGCCTTCAACTACCTGAAGGGAGGTGCCAAAGAGGATGGAGCGAGGCTGTTCTCAGTAGTGGCAGATGACAGAACAAGGAACAATGGTCTCAAGTTGCAGTGGGGGAGGTCTAGGTTGGATACTAGGAAAAACAATTTCACTAGAAGGGTGGTGAAGCACTGGAATGCGTTACCTAGGGAGGTGGTGGAATCTCCATCTTTAGAGGTTTTTAAGGCCTGGCTTGACAAAGCCCTGGCTGGGACGATTTAGCTGGTGTTGGTCCTGCTTTGAGCAGGGGGTTGGACTACATGGCCTCCTGAGGGCTCGTCCAACCCTAATCTTCTATGATTCTGTGTTATGGCCAGCCAGGGGCACGGGACGAAGGAGGACCTTTGGTGAAAGAAAGAGGGAGAGATCCTTTAGAGAAAGCTGTGTTCGCTAAATTTGTCATGGACTAGAGACAGCAGCAAAAATATATAGAATCTCAGCTTGTGCAAGTCAGGATAACTTCACTGACTGCACTGGATGCACATGCCACTTTACACCCGCTGAGGATCTGATCTTAATGAATTCCCATATGTCTATACTGCAGGAATAGTGAAAGGGAGAGACACGCTGACAGAGAGGGAAAGGGAAGAGGCGAAGAGGAAGAATGGAGGTGCCCCCAAAGACTGATCGAGTTTGCCAGCAAAACCATTCGGCATCTTTTGTTTTGGATGTTGTGACTGTAGGGGAAACAGTATTTTCTCTCTCTCTTATCTGCCTCTCTCCCTCCTTCTCTACGCATCTCTCTCCTCTTCCTCCTATATAAAATGATGCACACCTCCACATCTGCAGCAGCTTGAACTGTCAGGAGGCCGCTAATGTCACTAATCACCGGTTGGAGACAGTGCTATCTCGACTCCGCAGCAGGGAAGGGGAAGAGATATGAACTGGGGCTTTTCACAGAGGCTGGAGCCCTCCTCTGGGAGCGGGGAGTGCTAGTTAGGCAAGCGGTAATGCTGATAGCACAGCAGACCTCTCCGTCGCTGTTTGGTTAAGGAAATAAGAGAGACATCAATTTCCAGAGCTCAGCACCAAAAATCCAGCCCTCGCCTTTGAAAACATAATTTATTCAAGCCACTCTATTATTGCTAAGCCTGGTGTAGATGGGGGATTATGTAGAGGTCACCGCTGGAGCGACGGCAATAATAAAAACTAGTCAGATCAGAACAGGATCTTGCACGAGTTCGTCCCTCATGAAGAAGCTTCTTTTCTAGCGAGGGGGAATTAAAGAGGCAGAGAGAATGTGTGCACTATGGAAAGGGGGTAGACGATGCTTCCTGGGGCCCCAGTTCAGCAAAGCATTTAAGCATATGCCATAATCAATCCCCCACTTCTCCATTCAGTAAAGCACTTTAAGCACATGCTTAAATCCCTCGGAAGACAAGGGGCATAAGTGCTCTTCTGAATGGGGAAGGCCTGCAGTATCAGGGGCCCTACCAAACTTGGGTTAGGACTGGAGATGTCTGCAGTGGAAACCAGGAGTCACACAGACTTGCCCCTCCTGGGTCTAGGGTTTTGTTGAGCCCTTATTATTCAGGTCACGCTGGTGCAAAAGTTCTGAGGTTTCTGAGCCTTTCAAGCGAACCTGAGCTGAGTCTTTAGCAAATCTGGGGCCTGTTTCACAGTTCTGTGGCAAACCTGCATTAAATGTATGGTCTCAGAGTGCAGCCAATGGAAATTCATCAGAGGTGACGGCACGTTGCTTGGCTGGTTCCAACCTGAACCTCTGAAAGAAACCATCGCGAGCTCAAAGGTGAAGGAGCAGCTTGCCCAAAGCCCAAGTTATGTTGTACAGCCGGATCTTAATTCCCACTGCAGGAGATGAAAGTATCAAGGATCAAAATCGTCCAGCAACACCCTTCAAAGAGACTCTAGCTCCCACTCGAGTCCTGGGGCAGAGGGAGCCTAGCTTGGGTGTGTGGGGGGAGGATGAAGAGGCTGGAGCAATGAGGAAGGAGGGAGCCGCCAGTGGGGAGCAGGGCCTCGAGGGAAGAGGCAGAGCAGGGGGTGGGGCCTCAAGGCATGAGGCGGAGCGGGGGAAGATTCCAGGGCTCCTGCTGTCGCGCTCCGTTTTCAGACATTAGAAAGTTGGCAACCCTATCGTAGCACAAGTCTGAAAAGCAGAGAGGACAGAAAACCTGCTCCCAGCCATGCTTCCCCAGTGGTACCACCGCACCTCACAAGGCACCATCTGCAGTTCTCTTCGCTACATGGGGTGGACCTCAACTTCAAAGCCACACACATGAAGCCAGAGATAGGCCCTCACAAAACCCTGACAACAAACGCCCTCAGGTCCTGGCCTGATTCTTGCCTCTTCGTCCCAATTAAAATATTTTAGCTTTCCATGTTCTGTAGGTGGTGCAGAGTGGGGGAACGAAATGAAACTATGGTGTTGCCACTCCTTCCCCCGTACAGATGCACATGAGAGTGATTTGTAGCCTGTAGATTAGCAGTTTAGCCAGATGCCAATGTGTGATCCCTTCACTTATCACAGCAACACACAAATAAAAAGGGAAACTTCAAGAACTTTGCAGAAGGTGACAGGAAAAGGGGGCTTTAGACTGCCTCTCTTGTGAACCCAATTAGGCATATTTTGAGGAAAGGGTGTATGTATATTAGATTTTAATTAAGTAGTGTTAATTATAATCTATGAGATGTGCTTACTGCTTATCTGATGATTATGAGAAAGCCAATTTGGCTGCTGGCTTGTGACTAATTAAGTGGAATTAGTAATGATAATTATAGATCTAATTTTTGTTTGCCTTTATTGGTGGTGGTGGTGGTAAATCTACTTAAGGGATTGGGGCGGGAGGAAACGAGATAGGATGTGTAATGGGGGAACATTTTTTAGAGCATTGAGGTTCTAGTCCAATCAACTAGAGATAATAGAAGGAGGAGATAATAGGAGAGACATGTATCTTATAGAGTTAGAGCTTCCCCTTCATCCCCACTTCTCCTGTTTGCTACCCATTGGGATGCAGAATAGAGTTTTCATATATTTCTTATATTTCACAGTTTAACAGAGTACACAAATGCCAAATATTGCAGCAGTGCCTGGTCCCCCATTACATTTCCTGTGAAGAAGACCCCCAAATCTTTCAAAATGCATTGAAATAAAAGTAAGATTGTGCCACAGGCCATACTGACTTTAAATAAGAAAACGGCCCCGCTGTCTACTAGCAGAGATGTATTAAATCAACATCATCAGCTTTGTTTCAGCAAAGGCAGAGTGGGGCAGGAAATATGAAAGGGAACAGGAAGCCAGAGTTCTATTTCCAACTCCACCGTAGGCACACTGTGTGGTCTGGGACAAGTCCCCTAGCTGCTCTGTGCCTCAGTTTCCCCATCTGTAAAATGGTAGGAATCACAATTATTCTCAATAAACATGTATATGATGGCGACGTAATGATACTGACCTACCTTTCTAACGTGCTTGAAGACGTATGGATGAAAAAGCACCAGTGAACATTATTATTCTTATGCATTTGTACCAAAACACAGAACAAAGCTGCAGGGAGAAAAGCATAGCAACTGGATTTTAAAAAGAAGTGGCTAATTTTACAGCTTCTGCTCCCATCTGTGGTTATACAGGGTAAGTTAATGATCAGATTACTTAAAAGGTTGAAGAGGAACTCCCCACTGGTCCCCATGCTCAGTGTCTTCAGTGCTAGAGACCGGACAGGGGACTAGATGGAATGCTTGTCTGATCTGATCTGTTCCATTTGTTGTTACTATTGGCATAAACCCAGTGAACACTACAGACATGGACACCACTCCACCTGCCTATCATCTTAAACATAACTGTATTTCTAATCCCTTACTGAATTAAATAATACATGGCAATATATGGTATAAACTACAGATAATGACAGACTGAAGGCGTCACGTGGTGAATGTATTGAAGCACCTGGCTACAACTTCTCTATTACAGCGTAACTCATTCGCCGGATCTTACTGTAAAAGGCTTAGTTTCCTGTTGATGTACCCATGGGTAGCTTCTATTAGTGGTAGTGACAGTTGTACAGGGATGGGTCTGTACAGTGCCTAGCACAATGGGGGCCCAGTCTGATTGAGGCCGCCAGCTGCTACCGCAATATAAATGTTAAATAATCATCATCAGCATAATGTGTATGTGCTTATGGAGGAACAGGCTAACCTCTTACCGAGGACAGGCAAGGTGAATGTGGGGGCCAATTTCTGCTCTCAGATCCAGGCAGCTATTGTGACGCAGGGCAACCTTTGACCCACCAAGTCTCTCTCTGTCTCCCCAAGCTGGGCAAGTCCCCGCTGCTCAGCAGCAGCTCCTGAGCTGAGCAGAGTGAGAGGCACAGAGCCAAATTCATCCCCTTGGATTGTGGTGGCCCAACTCTGCCACTTACCCATTAGCCATATTTAGTCTCTAGTGCACCAGGAGAATCAAGGAGGCACATGGCCTATGGCCACACTATTGTCTCAGGTCACAGAAGCTAAACAGGGACAGGCTTAGCCAAAAACTTGGCTGGGAGACCACACAAGTGCCTCAGGCGTGCTGCTCATGGCTCAGTGCCTCAACATGGGGCTAGGCAGGAAGTCTCATCCTTCACTTGAGAGACGAAACTAACATCTTGGTCATGAAGGATTATTTGCAGAAGCAGGAGTGTTTGCCGTGATACCATGGCCAAGTTCCAGGCTGGCTCGTTATCAGAAGCTGACCGAGGTAGAATGCAGAATGGTTTTTTGCATTTTGACACAAGCTTGAAAATGGGCCCATCTACAGAGGAAAATTGTTACTAAGGGTTGCACATTTTTCCAAGCAAAAGATGGCCAATTTCCAAGCCAAAATGGCTGGAAAATTTCACAGGGTTTATGTAAAAATGGCTTTCCCCTGACAATTCACATTTTGCATATAAAGCAAAATCCAACAGGGTGCAAAGTCGGGCAAACCCCCCCCCCAAGGTTTTCACTGGAAATTCCAGGTAGCTAAAATTGTGAATTTCGCACAGCCCCAACAGCTCTATCTGTTCCCCTACAAATTCCCCCTACACTTTCCATTTTAAATGGCATTCTAAGAGCACATTATAATCCATTATTTAAGAGTTCAGACCATCAGAATTAAGAGCATTTGCTGAATTGTATATTCAGGATCCTGTACTTAATATCATCATAATACATTTACTCCATTCACTTCCTGTCCTAAAGAGCCCTGGGACCCTTTGGGATGAAAGCACAAATGGGCATGACTGACATCATACTCAGTTTTACACTGCTCTAACTCAGTTGGGCTTGTTTCTGTGCAAGGGAGATCTGTGGATAAGGGAGATCACCAGCTGGTCTGGGAATATAAATACAAGCTTGGAGATGGGTCACAGCTGCAATGTGACAGGCCAGATTTTTTCAGAGTTCAGAGAAGTTTGGATCTTGAGGCCAGTGTGTGATCATCTCTATGTACGGCTATCCAGGGACGGATGACTAGGAACAGAGGAGACTCGCAGTGCATCTGGAGTGAGGGAAAATGGGGTTTTAAGAGAGTATCGTCTTGGAATGTTAGGCTGTTGGATGAGAGGAAAGGAAAGCCAGAAGCCAGGGACTGATAAAAGCTACAGCCTGTAATTTCATTGCACCTCCTCTACTCAATAAAAGGCTTTCAAGTCAGAACGTCTCTCCCGTCCAACCCAAAAAGGACCTGAAGGGTAAGCTGATTGCATCGATCGCACGCATGTTCTTCTGGCAAGGAAAGTGGCAGGATCCCGCAGAGCTCCTGCACAAAGTACTCCACTTACTTATGGGAATCTCACCAGAGACCGCAGGGCCAGGAGCTGGGATAGCACAGGGAATTCACAGCTCACTGAGTGATAGGGACATTAAGAGACAACAAGCAGAGGCGGTGGGAGAACAGCAGCAGCAGCTCTGACTTTTCCCCTTCAGAGTCACTGATGGGTTATCACGTAGGTTACGAGTTTTGACAGCCCTTTGGGACCATTCTCACACGGCTGTAATTAACCCTTAGAAACTGATGAGTTAGAACATGCCCTTGGGTAAACTGTGCTGATCTGCAGAGATACTCGTTCCAGACACAGACACCCCATCTGCCCTCCTCGCAGCTGTTAACCCTGCCATGCTCTCAAGCACCCCAAAACCCCTTCCAGTTCATGCTCTCCCATTAATCCCTCCCTTGCCCCAAGAAAATTCCAAATCCCTCCCTCGCTGCCCGTTCCAACACACCCACAATAAGCACCTCCTCAAGCTGCAAACCCCCCTTCATTTGCCACCCCCTCCCACACACATGGCCCTCCCTCTAAAGAATCCACCTGGTACTCCCTACCAATCATCCCACTTGCTGGAATACTGCCCCTTCTCTTCGGGGAATTTATTCTTGTCCGTTTCGTGGGAGTGTCTAGAGACCTTCACTAAGTTGCGGCCTGGTGGTGCTTAGGTGCTGTACAGGTATAGGTGTAGAAATCTATGCAGAGAGCTTTGAAGGCTTTCTGGATGTTATCATTTTGCATGGAAGTCGGTGATTGGGGGCAGAGTTCTTCATTTGAAAATAAAGACAATACACCATGTATAGGTGGGTGGTTTAGAAAGGAGAATATGATCGAGGAAGGGCCTGGGAGATAGGACTTGAGTTCCATTTCCAGCACTGCAAATGACTTGTATTATTGCCTTAAGTCACTAAGCGGCTCTGTGCCTCAGTTTCCCCGCTTGTAAACTGAGGGTAAGTCCTGCCTACAGCTACAGGCATATAAACTGATATTTATCTTGTTGCAAGAGATGTATCTCACCACAATCTTACATTGGAAAGCGTGGGAATGTGGTGCAGTTTGTCACAGTAAAATCAATATTGCAGTAAGACGAGAGGCGTCACAGAGCTCGGCAACATCACTGTATTTATTCTATCTAAAGATACAGCATTGGGCGTTATGAAGGGTTGTAAAGAAGGGTCTAAACCAAAACTTCAGAGCAAAAGAAAAACACCCCACAATGCATGTGAAGGAAAGAATAGGTTCAGAATCCGAACCCAGATTTGGATCCTAATTTGATGTCCGACTCCTCTTGCTATGCACCAGATTCTGTGCCCATTGCAGTCAGTCGCAAAGCTCCTGATTTCACTGGGTAAGATCAGTGAGCCAAAGTACAATCCCAATCCTATATGGCCCTGACCTTCGTGGAGTTGGGTAGGGATTCAAACCCACAGGTGAATTTCACAGTTGCTCTATTCTTGTCCTGGAGGCAACCAAAGCCCCAGTTCAAACACCGCTAAGGTTTTTAGCATATGAAATCTAGATCAGGTTTTAATTATGATGTTTTGGGCCCAACTAGGATTCAGTATTTACCGTTAGTACTGGTAGCTGTATGCATGTTCATGGGGCTGAGGGTGTGGGCATGTGCGTGTATGTGCAGCTGAGGAGCACTCCCATGTACACAGGAGTGTATATGTGCACACTTGTTTGTGGAGTATGGGCGTGTACACGAGTGTGCATGTGTAACCCACTCATGTGTTACGGGTCCCCTTCTGTGCAGGAATCTGCGACAATCCCAGCGAGAAAACTTTAGCAAAAGCTGTAGCAGCTCATGTATTTAGCTCTGGAGGTCCCTGGTTCAGTCCCCAGTCTGTTAGCCAAGATGGGAGCTGTCACATATGGATGGATGAACACACGGATGTGAGTACTATGCATACATGTATGGAGCATGTGTACACACATGCTGGGGGAGCAGGGTGTGTGCGTGGAGCATGTCCGTGTCCCGCTTAGCCAACTAACCAGCAAGAAGTTTTTCCTTTAAAAAGAAGCATGCCCTATTAAGCGAGCTGCCAGAGCCATTCCCTTGAAGAGGCTGAGCTGGTGTCTGCTGTACTGTCTTGGAAGAAGAAGGCTATCAGCTTGAAACAGCCGAGACCTTTAGCTCAAATCCATTAATCCTCTTTATTAAACCCAGGTCACCTCTGAGTCCTAGCAAATTAACCAGCATCCCCCCACTGCAAGTACATCAAGAGGAAACGCACTATACAGCGCCTGTAATTTTCATGGACCAGGGCTCCGGGGTCAGAGGTCTTCCCAGACTCCATTCTCTGCCTGTGTCAATTTAAAAGGGAACATCAGCTTGTACTTGTATAAATTACGAGAGGCTGTGCGGGGAACCGGGGCGGCTGCAGCGTTTCCGAACCACATGGGAGGGCAGAGCGCTCTGCAGACTGCAGCCGCGTTCATGAATGCTGAACTCTGCTGAGCAGATGCTGCTTTGTGGAGGAGGAGGAAGGGGGCTGGACAGTGCCAGGTGGAGGTTCAGCATGGAGAGAACTCATGGGGGATAGAGCAAGTCCAGGCCACCCCGTTGAGCCTGGCTGCGACACAAATTCACCACTGGTGACCTGCACCCAACCAGCATGGAGGATGAATTCCCCTCTGCCTCCTCCCATGAGACTGCTGCTGCTCAGAACTATATAGTGAGGGGGTCCAAACCTGGTGCCCTCAAAGGCTGCTTGCCTTGTAGATTCAGCACTACTAATAAGTTGCAAATACATTGTAGCAGTCCTGGTGGGGGAAGAAGAACTGTTTGTTGCTAGAGCTCAGCAGGTACCAGCCTCTGCATTTAATAGCCCAGGTCCTCACCCTGCAGTTACACAAAGGATGTATTTTAAAGACAACCTTCATGTCAAAGTTCTGCCCTGTGCCAGGACAGATGACAGGGATTTGGGGGGCCACAAACCCAGGACTTTTAAAACCACACAATGACTAGGAGAAAATGTTCAAACCCATACAGTAAATTGGGCCAAACTCTGCTCTTATTTTCCCCAGTGGAAACAAACAACAGGCCGGATTCTGATCTCTTTTAAACCACTGTAAACCAGATGTCATTCTACTGAAGTCAGTGGAGTTATCCCAGTGTAAAACAAGTGGAAGATCAGCAACTGCAGATCCAATGGTTTTGCTGAAGTTATTCCAGATTTACGCCATCTTAACTCAGCAGGATCAGAACCAAGGAATTTAAATCCATAGACTGACATGCTCGTCCTCAATTTAGTCCAACAGGGTTTGGATTTTCCCCCCACACTGGCATGAGTTACGGGTGGGATTATCATCCATCACTTTAAACCTCCAGCTCCCCATCAGCTTGTATCATTGCTTCAGTTTTTATTAAAAGCATCGTTTCCTTCTGTATTTAATCACTGCAAGGTCATTTCAGTGACAGTCACAGGCATCCCAGCCAAGGGACCGGAGGGGCTGAGTTCCACCCTGCTGACCAGATAAAAGGACCAGGTACTGGGCTTCATTTCTTCATTTCCAATTGAAAGGTGCCCCACCTCAGTGTGAAGATTAAGGCGTGGGTGAACTGATGTCAGACCCCTGCAGGCTGCGCTGGGAAGCCACTCTCGTCTCTGCTCATCAGGAGCCTGGAGGAGAGAAACTGCATAGCTCTCTCAGCAGCCCTCTGTCTACCTCAAACCAATTTCTAGTCCTTTTAATTCAATTCTGCTCCCCCTGACCCCGGCAGGCTGGAGTTACAGAGTTTCTCTCAACAGATAGCACCAATTACAGAGGTGTGAAAATGGAAGGTTTCCAATTCGGAGAACAAACCAAGTAACTGGAACTTCATTGAACTGAGAAACAGCAGGTGGGAAGGGAGACAGGAGGGAGGCTTAGAAGAAACTTGCACTGGTCACCAGTGTATTGCTCAGATTCACTCTATAACCAAAGGTGAAGGCTGCACATCTGGAAGTCAGCAGAAGGGGGCCAATGTTTGTCCCTACTGCACCTGGAGACTGGGAGAGCAACTCCTGGCACCACTGACCTAATGCATGGATCCCGGTGCACTCGGAGAATGGGAGAGCGAATGCGAATTATAGAAAGAGTTTCAGAGTAGCAGCCGTGTTAGTCTATATTCGCAAAAAGAAAAGGAGTACTTGTGGCACCTTAGAGACTAAGCAATTTATTTGAGCACAAGCTTTCGTGAGCTACAGCATCCAATGAAGTGAGCTGTAGCTCACGAAAGCTTATGCTCAAATAAATTGGTTGACTCTAAGGTACCACAAGTCCTCCTTTTCTTTTTATAGAAACAGTGGAACTGTATGGATCTGACTGTGCTTGGAGGCTGGGAATATGAAACCTTTCGCTAGTGCACTGGGGTACGTCCATGTTTTTTAAGAGGCCACAAACTTGAACCTCTACACTCATTCCCCAAGTGACCAAATCGACTTGGCATTTCAAAATGTGATTAGGAGAAGGGCTTGGCCAATGAATCTGAACCGAGACTGCAGAAAGGGAATTCATTTCTAACTGGAGAATTCAACTCCTCACACTGGATCGGACTCAGATTGGAGTTAGCTCACACCATTCCTACAATGCTCGCTGAAAATAGCCCAGGACCATTGTCACATGCAGAAACTTTTCTGTTATCTGAGCAAACTACAAGAAGAAGGTCCATAAAGAAATCTTCTCCCAGCCCTGCAATAGCTTTGTCCCTCAATCATAAGTGACTCTGTTTTCTGTATACTTACATATTAACAACAGACCAAACACTATAGGGCCAAGGCCATGTATACGGTAGTCCTTAAAGCTTCAGTGTGGTCTGGGTTAATTTCCTCTGAGGTTGCCAGTTTAGAAGGTTCCTTGCTTGGCTGTTTTGTTGTGGTATGAAAGACCACCTGTGCTGAAAGAAGTTTAGCACAAACAGATGAGTTTTTCATTGCAAAGAGGCAGGACATTAGTTCATCCTAATTTCCTGTGGCAGAGTGTTCCACAGATGGACAGCCTTCGTCACAAGCTCATCCCTGCTAGAGAGCATGAAGCTGTGATGGCAGAAGAGACCCAAGGGAAAATCCATCCTTCTGGCTTTTCAGTTAACTGGAAGCACTCAGGCAAAAGACCTGCATGTCACCCGGGGACAGCTTGATGCAGTCCTCTGCTCAATGTGAGACAATGAAAACACAATGTTCAGCTGCATAGGGAATGAGATAGATGATACTACCCAGGTTATGATCTAAATCAATGGGATGCTCTCACCTTAATGACTATGTTTAGCACTGGACACATTATCTGGTGTGTGTGCGGGGGGTGGGGGGGGAAAGAAATATCAGAAACAGATGGGGTCCAGAGATAAACAATTAACATGACTGAAGGCATGGAAAGCACAAGAAGATGCTGGAAAGATTAGGGCTGCTTACCCGAGAAAGGGGACATGAGAGAGATATTCAAGACAATGGATGGTACAGAGGAGATGAATCAGGCACTCATATACGTCCTCTCACAATACAAGAACAAAGGGATGTCCAATGAGAAGGAAAGGCGACAAACTGAAAACTGACAAAAGGAAATACTGTTTTTAAGGCATGCGTAATTTTATCCTGTGGAACCCCCTGCCACAAGATAGAGCCCAAGAGCTTAGCAGGATCAAAAAAAAATTAGCATTGAGATGGCTAATGAAAACACCCACAGCTATATTAGAAGGTGTCATAAATAGAAAGGGAAGGGTAAACCCCTTTAAAATCCCTCCTGGCCAGAGGAAATCTCCTCTCACCTGTAAAGGGTTAAGAAGCTAAAGGTAACCTCGCTGGCACCTGACCAAAATGACCAATGAGGAGACAAGATACTTTCAAAAGCTGGTAGGAGGGAGAGAAACAAAGGGTTTGTGTGTCTGTCTACATTTTGTCTTTGCCGGAGATAGACCAGGAATGAAGCCTTAGAACTTTTAGTAAGTAATCTAGCTAGGTATGTGTTAGATTATGATTTCTTTAAATGGCTGAGAAAAGAATTGTGCTGAATAGAATAACTATTTCTGTCTGTGTATCTTTTTTGTAACTTAAGGTTTTTGCCTAGAGGGGTTCTCTATGTTTTGAATCTAATTACCCTGTAAGGTATTTACCATCCTGATTTTACAGGGGGGATTTCTTATTTCTAATTACTTCTATTTTTATTAAAAGTCTTCTTGTAAGAAAACTGAATGCTTTTTCATTGTTCTCAGATCCAGGGGTTTGGGTCTGTAGTCACCTAGGCAAATTGGTGAGGCTTTTTACCAAACCTTGTCCAGGAAGTAGGGTGCAAGGTTTTTGGGAAGTATTTTGGGGGGAAAGACGTGTCCAAACAGCTCTTCCCCAGTAACCAGTATTTGTTTGGTGGTGGTAGCGGCCAATCCAAGGACAAAAGGGTGGAATATTTTGTACCTTGGGGAAGTTTTGACCTAAGCTGGTAAAGATAAGCTTAGGAGGTTTTTCATGCAGGTCCCCACATCTGTACCCTAGAGTTCAGAGTGGGGGAGGAACCTTGACAGAAGGGTTAAAAAAAGATAAGGGCTATAACACCCCCTGCTTCAGTAGTCTGGGGCTAGGAATGATCCCCTTTAAGGACCACTTTACCCACAATTCTCCTTTCTCTGAAGCAGCTGGTACGGCGCATGGTCAGAGACAGAATGCTGGCCTACGTGGTGCCCTGGTCTGATCAGCTGGGCAGTTCCTCTATTTCTGTCATTCACATCATCACTTGTAGAAAGGGGATGCAGATCCTCAAAAGATTTGACAGACCAGATGAGTTCACAGAAGTCTGATCTGGACTATCTGCCTGCAACTCTCCAGAGTACAAGTTCTCCCATGCCATGTCTATCCAGGTTTGCGCGCGCGCACACACACACACACACACACACACACCCCCCTCTCAGTTCAGTACCTAAGCAGCACCAAAGCCCAGTGTCTCGCGTCTACTCCTGCTGGAGACCGCACCAGAACAGCCTCAAGGCATATCCTGCCTCCCACCTTTTGCAAACCTCAGTACGAAAATGGCATGGATGTGGTTTGAATTCTAGACAAGGGTTCAGGCTGCCGGACGTTCTATCTGAGCAGGCTCATCTGTCCCTATTGATTCCATATTCTGAGGCTTCTCCCCCGTAACCTGCCCCACCTGAGACAGAGGAACGGCAAAAGGAACCAGCTGGCTGTCCCTCCCTTCTGCTGAAGAGCTACTGTGTGTCCTCCAGAGCTCTGTGGCTTTGAAGCCAGTAGACAGCATCTCCTCTAACTCCAGCCAATCGGCCGCCGCAGCTCCCTCCACCGACTGCCCATAAATCCTCTAACTTGGTAAACAGTCGAATTACAGCTCCCCTCCATTGCTTAGCTGCTTTTGACACTAATTGCTCTGTGGAGTGTGTGCGACTGGCAACACCTTATTAAAAGTGAAATATATTATACTGTCCACTTATTGCTACTTTATAAAGATAAAGTATCCCCACTACATAGAAAGGCTGGCAAAGGAATTGACTAGCAGCCTCTAAGCAGCCAGTGGATAGTACAGCTGACAAAGAGGAAGCACAGCTGGCATTACCATGACAAATGCTTCCTCTTAGTTTAATTGGAAAGAGCATTTCCATTTCGAGCTGAAGGGTTGAGCTGAAGAGCACATTTACGAATTTCTACTCCATCCGCCCCCCAGGGTTTGACTCAAGGAGATCAGACCTGAATCTTCCAGGAATCTGGTGCAAGTCCCAGCCAGAGAGAGTCACTAAGGGGCTGACTTTGAGAGGTGCAGAGCACACAGGTCCACAGAGCCAAGCCCAAATGACTCTCCAGGCTCCAGCGAAGACTTGGCCATGCTGCGGACATGGCAGCAGTTAGCAGCAGGCGTCCAACCTGGTGGAATTCTCTCCCTCCAGTGGCGTCTGCCCCAGCAGGACTCGGAAGGCGAGAGCGTTGTCTTTTAGCCTTGAACCAGGGCAGGATGGGGTGGCGAGGCCACAGCAGAGACACTGTTGAGCCCAGAGCAGGAAGCGTTACATTTTTTTGATGTGCAGTGTCAGGCCCTTCCAACCACAATGAGAATAGCATTGGTGCCTGTGGGTTAACACAGAAACCGTGGGCCCAATTGCCCATGGAGGCTCCAGTTTCATTCCAGGCAAACTCAGGACTTGGGGCAAAACTTGAATAATTCTTCAGCCTTTCACGAGGCCTTTCCTCTGAGCATCTCTCTAGACAATGAACTAACTCCCAGTTAACCAAATAAACCTTAATTCATCCATGTTGCTACTGTGCTTTAGAAGAGGCAATGTTAATCAGTAAGTAATCAGGCTAACAACTTATTGTCTGTTTATAGAGGGCTGGAGGTACCAGATACTTCCTCTCCTCATTTACAATGCAGTAAAATCCCAGACTGTGCTGTGCTCATATCGAAAAGGGAACAGAATGCTCTGAACAACAGGTTTGAAATACCCAGATTCCTTGGTTCAATGGGTTCAGATCCAAACAAGGTCAATCCAGCCCTTCTTGTCTCTCAGGCATGAATCGATCACCTAGGTACCACCCAGTGACATGCAAGCTATTTTGCTCAGACTCTTGAAAACCTGAACCATCACATTAATCCCCAGAGGTACAGATCAAATCAACATGACTGGCTAACGGGGTTCAGAAGATGAATCGAGTCCTCGCTCATATAAAGAAGGTTTCATCCTTTTCAGTGAGACCTTAAATAAAACGGCCCGATCTTCTAAGGCTCAGAGTCATTGGCAGCTGCAGGTGTTCTGCATCTCTCAATATCAGGCTGAAACTTACTTTCTGCTCTGCACAGCCCATCGCAGTTTGGGTTGGCCCGGATGCCTTGTCTCCCCTTCCTGTATCATCTTACAAGGTGCTGGCTCTATGGCTGGCTGTCACCTTCCCTTGCTGGAAATGACTGTGCAACCCCCTGGCACCGTGTGCGCCACCTCCACGTAAGCCTACTACTGCTGCCAGATAATGGAGTTAGTTGTTCCTTCAACTCAAATGGGAGAGCCCCGTGTTTTTTTAGTGCTAAAGGTTCCCCAGTTCAGACTCTAACAATGACCATACCGGAGGTTGTTCCAACTGCATTTCAGTGCCTAAGCAATTCTTGTGTCGCCATCAAGGGTGACATCCTGTTCCCTTTTCCCTTATGTGATTTGCCCAGGTGCCATCCTCGAGTTAGGGTAAGCAGAATCTGGTCTGTGCTTCATGCAGGGCTTGGGGGATGAAAGGTGCTATATCAAATGTAAATGATTGCCATTATGCTGATAGAAAGGAGAGGGTCTAGGTGGATGGATGGGCAAAGACAGATATAAAATGCCACGAGGAGAAGAATGACCTACTTGACAGATTTCCCTGCCTATCAAAGCCTAACTCTGCTTAGAGGTTCTGACATCTGATGAATTGTGTCATGCTCATGCGTTCAAAAGGTTCCATTTCTGACTGCCCTCGCCTTTTATCCTTGCAATGTTTTACTGCCGAACCGGGTCCCCGCTCGCCTGGAGGGGGGACGCCACATGGCACAGCCCGGCCCTGCGAGCTGGGAGATAACAACAGAGATGGAATGGCGGGGAGAGAAGCCTATTGTCTGGCATGCCTTTTGTGGTAGGCAGATACTAAATTGCTGGCTCACGTTGACATTTCAATGACCAAATTAAAATATGCCGCCATGGAGACTAAATGTCATTACCCTCATTAGAAGCGATCACATTCAAATAAATATAAAAATAAAGTGGAAATTAGCCAAAGCCATTAAAATAAAATAAATAAATGGGAATAGCCAGCAGGGACCGGGTGCGTCCAAGACAGGGATAAGAGCTACAGTCTGAGTCTAAAGAGGTGGACAAGAGGAGAGAGTAATAGCAGGGGTGGTTTAGAAACGTTATGTGGCTTGGTTTTAGAGTGTGGGGCTGGGAGTCCTAGGTTCTAGCCTTGGATTTGAGACCTCAGGCCGGTCACTGGACCCCACATTTTCAGAAATAGCCACTGACCTGGGGTTCCTGACTTGAGACATCTAGGGGATCAGTCTGAGGTGCTGGGGACCCAGCGCTCCCATTGACATCAGCTAGAGTCGGGAGTGCACAGAGCCCCTAAAAGTCGGGATGAAGTGATCTCAAAGGGCTCCATGAAGTCTCATGACATTTCAGGCAATTTACCAAAAATGATCACTTCACGAGCCACAGCAAAGCAGCTGCCTCTGGAGTGCAACACGGTGGTAGGCCACAGCAACATGGCCCGACAGGATAGCACAGAGAGTGAAGAATTTTGTACCCAACAGAAACGAAAGGGAGAAAGCAAGGAGACTGGGGCACCTATGTAAACCGGGATTTCCCCAGGGCACTGGGATTAATGTTCCTAGACGTGACAAAATTACCACAGGGTCTTTAATGGCCACGGGTGGATTAGGACTTTAATTTTATAACCCAGCAGCAAAATCTTCAGCAGCACAACATGCCCTAAAATCATGCTGAGAGACTGCAGATAGGCCCCACCCAAAAGGTCAGATCCATACTCCCCTCCCCGCTACTTTGGAAAGTGTGCCTGCTTGAAACGATGCAGCTCGGTCCCATCTTAAAGTTCAGAGAAAAGCACGGCCTGCTGATGCACCAACACCACCTCCTGATTCCCTGTACGCCGGTTCTATTCCATTCAGTCCCTGAGCAACAGTAGAGAATCAGCACTTGCCAACAGGTGCCGCAGGGTTAGCAGAGGAAATAACCGTGTGTGCAGTTTTCTGGCAAGCAGGGACTTTAACGGCAACCACTCTAGGGGTCCCTGTGAGGTCTCCCATCCAATTACTGACCCAGCCAGGCACTGCTTAGCTTATGTGACGTGACAAGGATCGCAGAGCAACATGGAAGAAAGCGCTATCTTTGTTCTCAGAAGAGAAGACTTTTTTTTTCTTCTTTTAACCCATTCTTGCTCTGCAACCCTGCAAACACTACTTCCTTCAGGGAGGGAGAAATCCACAGAAGGCCCTTGCAAGACTCTGTTTCTGACAAAGCAGATCTGAAAGCACAGAGATTTCCCCTCGCCCCGTGCACACTTCCCGTCTGTCAAATATTATAATCATCATTTTCCAGCTTGCTGAACAATCAAAGTGTGGCCTATATTCGCTGGAGCTCCTTCCACACGCTGCATGCATAGCAACAAGTATGGGAAACAAAAGCCAGAAGTAAACAGTCAGGAGAGAAGAGGGAATAGGCTGGCAGGCCGACAACAGAGGAATGTTTTTCTCAAGGATTGTATATGTTTTGGGAAAGGGGAGGGACAAAATACCCCATCATCCCTCCCAACCCCCACTTCTACTCAAGTCTCCGACTCAGAAGCCCAAACCTCCCCTTGTATACTTTGCAAGGAACATACACACACACACACACACACACACACACACAGAGGAGAAACGTGCTTGGGCAATATTCCCATTGGAAATGTCAGTGGCTTTTCTCTTTGCTTGAGCTCTGCAGCGAGCGAGGCTGGAAGCTGAGCCAGCTCCTGCTTTCTCACTGGGCTGAGTGGGGTTTTGCTGCTACGGCTGATTTGTTTCCAAAGAAACATCCAGGCTGCCTTCGATTGCTGGCCTGGTTTAACTCGGGTGGGGACAGGGGTGAGCAGGGGGAGGCAGAAGGGGGGTAAAGAAAAAATGCACTGTAGTTACAGGTCATTGCAGGTCAACGATCAGGAGTTTCGGAGAGAGGGGTGGACACTCCTATGGCAGGCATCCTAAAATGTGGAGTAGGATCAGAGTACAAGGCCTTCCACTGCATGAAAGCCTTCACCATGCCTTGACTTTGCAGCAATGAATGGCAGCCAAGCAAGTGAGACCGCCACTCACTGCAGAAGCACAATGTCAATTTGGTGCTCGTGAGAGTGAGGAATTTGTAGCCATGGAGTGACCCAGGCAGAGCACCAGGCTTCGTCCAAGTTTTCCCCATGTGCAATTAACCTAAACCAAGACCTGTAGCAATGCCCCCCTCTCCCACACTCTCAAATCCTGCCCTTCGATAGGTTTCCCACTTTGCTCTGCCAACGCACTTCCACTCGGATCCAGAGCAATCTGTTATCTGGTCCTAGGATCCCATGGTAGCTCATCAACACACCAGACACCTATCCCTCCACCCTGCTATGGCAGGCCTAGACTCCCTATAAAGCTTTGCCAATGCTCCGGTATTCTAACCTGCAGCACCTTCTGCGATCCCAGTCCCACGCCTCTCTTGAGCAGAGACAGGCATCAAACCGTGGGGTGCTCTTGTGATGTGGACCAGCAGGGTATAGGCAGAGAACCTACAAACTCACTCTCATTTGTGACCTAAGCCAAGAACTGAAACTATGCGTCACCAATCCATCACCCCCATCAATTCTGAGCCACTCAAGCAGAATTGCCTTCCACAGCGAGCACCAAGATCTAGTTCTTGTTTCCAATATGCTTTGTGAGCGACCAGTTCTCCAAAGGCGGCCTTGGCTTCCCATCACTCCCAGGGAGACAAAATATCTTTTATTGGGCCACTCCTCTTGGGGAGAGACACGAGCTTCCAAGCCACAGAGAGCTCTTCTTCAGGCAAGGTATTACCTCACCCACCTGGTCTCTCTAATATCCTGGGACCAACACGGCTACATCTACACTGCATACATCACTTCTAGGCTCAGATCAAAAAGACTGACACTAATCCATAAAGCCCTAAATGTGGTTTGGGTGCTGGCTAAGAGACTCACCTTCTCCCTTCCAACCTGCTGCCACAGTTGAGTTGACCTGAGAAGTTATTTTGAACAATCCCTAGATATGGAGAGTGCAGGGACACATGGTGGGGTGTTCTCTGTGTTTGTGTGTCTCAGAGCCAGCCTATTAACCGGCAGGGGCAGGAGTGAAACTCATCTTTTTTCTCCAGCTTATGTCCACAGAGGATCACTGGGGGAGGGAGAAGTATGACAATTAGCTGATTTTAAGACATGAGGTTTCCTAATGTTGACGCTGGTCAACATGATGCATGTATTGTTTTAGGTACTAACAGACTCTGATGGGTACATTTTTACTGGAGTTGGGTGGGAAACGGTTTTCCTGTACTGCAAAATGTTCTGAGATGTTGAAAAATGTTCCCATCCTGAACTGGAGCAAAAAAGCTGAAATTTCAACAATTTTCACAAATTGAAAAAAAAAAATTGGTTTGTGTCAGTCAAAACATTTCTTTTTGATTTTGACCTTGGATTTTTCTCTTTTTTAAACATCTTAAATTTACTAAAAAATTCAAAATAAAAAATGGCTTCAACTCAAAAAACCTTCCAGTTTGAAAATATCAAATTGGGATATTTTGACCATTTCCAAACCTTTTTCTCCCACACATTTTTCAAGTGGGAAGATATGTCAAAACCGATCCTGTTTCCTGAACAGTTTTGGTTTTGATGAATCATCAGCATTTGTCAGCTAAAAACAGTCCATCAAAAAGTTCCCAGTAGCTCCATATTTTCTGAACAGAGTGTGAGTTCACTTTTACTCCTTTATGAGATTTTTTCTTATCTGGGCCCACAAGCCCTTCAAACCTGGGTCCACCCTCGCCATGAATTTCTTCTAAAATAATCTGAGCACTTTACGAACATCATTTAATTAAGCTTCATTAAATGAGGCTTCGCAAAACTTCTCCAAGGTAGGTAACTTTGTCCCCATTTTGCAGATGGGTAACCTGAGGTGCTTAACATGCTTAAAATCACACAGATGAGTGGCAGAGTCTGGACTAGAACCTATGGCTACAGTGGTACGTTTTGTGTTACAGTGTGTGCAATGCATACAAACATCCCCTTCCATTTCAGTTTGCTGGATCCACAGCCCCCTGAATCCTGCCTTGCACCTTGCAGTCATGATGCACTTAAAACTTCACAGCAAAACTCAGCCGTTTTCACATCAACATTTGGCAAAACTGGATTTCACATGGTTTTGATCCAGATTCAAAAGTGGCCCCAGGTTCACTCGAAAGTCTTGCAGAGCTCAGTAAACCTTAAACAAACCTTTCAAGCAACTGGACCTGAATTTCGAGTCTGGGACAAGGAAAGTAGATACCAGACAAATTTCAGGAGGCTTTAGGCTTCATTGCTAACATTTCACACAGCTTGCCCCAGAAGTCCTAACTCCCAAATCCTTTTTGTAATCTAAACTACCAGCCCTGCTTTAACTATACAACCTGTAATGGCAATTTTTGAGAAACAGCACAGCTTAGAGAAGAACCCAGAGGTTTCATGGAACAGTCCCCCGGGAGGGAATGAATCAACCACTCTTATAAAGACCACCTAACCCCCCTCTCCTCTGCCTGCAAGCTGTTTCAGAGCTGCAGAGTGAAACAGGCTCTGCCCATGAACTAAGGAAAGTCACTCAAGAGGGTTCTCCTGCCGCAGTGGGTTAACTTCCAATGCAGGGGAAGTGCTAATCAAACCCCATTAGCTACAGTCCCTCGTCCGAGGCATTAGGCTAAGAGGAACAGAGCGTGATACTGGTGCCAAATGGACTGCCTTGTGCTCGGAGGAATCACTTCACACCCCTCTTGTGACAGGGATAGCAGGTGACATGCTCCGAGTGCCTGGCTGCGAGCACTACACGAGGAGTAAGCAGAAACTGAAGGGCTGGACTAGATGTGCCAGGGAAGTCAAACTCCCTCCGTCTCGCTTTTGGAGAGTGCCCCTCTGTTTCAGGACAGAGTGTGGGTGGGGTGTTTGCACTGTGTCTGATGGACCTAGAGCTGCTCTGTGGACACACAGATGGCTTCAGTCTCCCGGTCGGTCAGTCCAGCACTTTCCATGAGTACAGAATTCACAGGAAAGCAAAGCAAACGGTAACGCCTTTGATTTTATTCCCCCCCCCAGTTTGCGTCACACATGCGCCAGATGAGTGGAATCAAGCAGGTTTCACAGAGAATGAGCCCAGCTTTCAAAGAAGGGCTGCTCCTTGCCACTCATGTTGGCCCTCAGGGGCCTGCTTAGCCAGCCAAACATTGGACATTGGTGCCCTCCTGAGGTGCTTGGCTTGAAACATTGGCCCACATGGGTCACTTATTCCCCAGAGACACATCACACATTGGACCAGATCTATGAGATGGGTACAGTCAAGGCCTGCCAACAGACGACTTTGGGCCGCCCAGCTATCAGCAAGCCTTGCAAGGGAGCACCTATGAGCTCCCTCATCTGCTCTCACCATGCTGCCACCCGGCCCTTCAGAGGATGAACTTGAGGACCCAACCGCCCTCTGAACACATCCTGATTCAGCCTTCCCAGTTGCTACAACTTCCCAGCCCATAGGAGTGAAAACCTTCCACCATGAACCTGAAACACGCACCACCAAGCCACCCAGCTGCCAGCCCTGCCCTACAACAGATGCTGTTATAAGGCCCCATGTGGCCAGTTAGAATCCTGCACATCTTATTTTAAACTGCGCCTCACAAAACGCAGGTAGTGGCATCCATAGCATAACTCCTATCTGCTCAGTGGACATCACCAAGCCGTGGCAGAGCACACCTCCCGTGCCACATCAAGCTCTCTCTCTTACCTAGTTGCTTGGGGCACCTTGCTTGGTAGCACTCCCTCACGGGGTGATACGCCAGCCCGGGCTCTTTTAAGAAACAGGCAAGAAAAAACTTTTCTTCCCTGAGTCTGAAACAAAGAGGAGTTCCCTGAAAAACCCGCCCACTGAGCTGTAAGTGTCAAAGACCCTTTTGTATGTGCTGTTGCTACACTGGTAATTATCGCTATCATGCCTTCATTAGAGAGTGAGAGAGAGAGAGATGACTAGGAGGAGGGAGGTTGCAGAAGAGCTGTTGTTATTTTTCAGTTTGGATGAAAAGGAAAAGCGTGAGGGCTGAGTTCTTTCCCCCTCTGCACTTGCTGATGGTAAAGAACGGCTAACAGGAGAGCTCAGCCTGATGGGGTGAAAGATAGGTGGCAGGAACGGGGTGCAGAGAATTACCAGGCTGCTCAGAAGGGCTGACAAAGCAACAGGCTGCTCCATTATAGCTGGAGGAAGAAAGCCACTGCACCTGCAAGATGATCTCAAAGGGAGTTGCATGCCCACAGGAAACCTCCTTGATTTGTCTTCAGTCCCTAAGGGATTTCGTTAGAGGAACTGTGGCTGCAGGCGCAGCTCTGGCTGAGCAGAGATGGACTAAATACTGAGTAAAGGCCTCAAGATCGAGTCAAAAGAAAGGAGGATGAATGCTCCATCGCTGCCGAACCGACTCGGCACAGAGCAATTTGCATGCGCATGTGCTCAGTGCGAAACTTACGCGAAACTCAGCACTTCCTGTGTTTTGGGGTTCACACCGCGCACACTCATCCCACCCACCTACTCTGAACCAAATTTTCTACTCAGTAAGTTTGTTTAGCCTCCACTGACTTTAGCAAAGCTAGGCCTATTTTACATCAGCAGACAAGATGACTCTTTCATCTTAGGGATTAACTAGCTCTGGGCAATCCATTCAGAAGGTATCATTTTACTCAGCAAATCTTACCCCTCTCAATTTTACATGAACTCCCACTGGCGCCAATGGGGACTGTGCCATGGGTGCGTGCATGTGTGTCTGGCCCTTCAGAGCTGTGTGTTTAAAATTATTCACAATTCTCAATCTGCAGGCCATTGCAAATGCACACTGGGTGAGTCACAGCAGTCCCGTAGCACCACTCCCGTGTCCTGATTGGAGGACTTGCGTATTAAACCAAGCACGGCACAGATTTCAAATTGCATATCAGAGGATAAAATATGTCCAGCTTGAAATCTGCTGGAAGCAAGTAGGCAAACCCAGAGAAGTTAAGGTGCTCAGTCCCCAGGGAAGCTGCCCTTCATGCCACTGAAAAATCTCCCCTTCTGAGTTGGTGAAGGATTCACAACAGCAAAATTTATCCACAGAGGCATTTGCACCTAGTGACCACACCAGGGGCATGGAGTCTGCGAGAATCTGTTTAAAAATGCAAAGGAGTTGTAACTTTTTTCTCCCAACTTTTGCCCAACTCTGATTCAAACTACCCCGAAAGCTTAAAGTGACGCTCAGATGGAGAATTTTGCCTGGGGTGAGTTTGAGATCACACAAAGAACACTGGCTGACTTTTTTTCCCCAAAATAACTAGTGACTGTGGGTACGTGGCTTACCACACCTTAAAGCGGCCTAATTTCCAGAAAGAGGAAGCCAGGGCCTTTGAAAGGTATCTCAGGTTGGGGTCCCCAAAAATGAAGGCACTGAAAATTATTTGTCACTTCTGAAAATTTAGGCCACTGTGTTTCACATGATGCTGGCTCAGAACCTTAGCTTCCCCAAGCTCAACAGAAATGCAGCACAGGGCTGGCTCCAAAGATTTGAGATTGGCTTTTCAAAGGCAAACTCAAACTTCCCCTATACTGGAGATCGATCACATATCCAGCAGGGAGAAATCACCCAGTGTTGGAATTACAGCCTCCATCTATGCTTGGCCCCATGCCTCAGCCAAAGAGCGTCAGTTACTTTATGCTGGTCCAAGCACTAGGTCCCCGGCTGGGACCAGCTAAAACTTCTTCCCTACAGCTCCTGAGCGATGAAGGATTGGTGTCTGCAGTGCCTTATCCACTACTAGCCCCAGCCTTTAAGACAGCATAGAAAATCCCTTTAAGTCCCTCTCACTCATATTGAAATGACACTAAAGCGGAACGAATGCACTCCAGGTATTTATTCCCAGGCTCAGGGATCAGCAGCTCCCCATCAGTCTGGTGCGCCCCCACCCCCTCCGGAGATGAGTGACAGGCCAAGTAACAGGCAGCAAAACCATTCTCCAGAGGCAGAGCTTGAACTCCTGTCTCTGACACTGCTGGCTTAAAGCATCCCAGGGCCAGATCCTCAGCTGGGGTAGACGGGGCCCAGCTGCAGCAGTAAGGGACTGATAGAGTGAGGGGGGCCCATTTCAGGGACCTGACATCACTCCATTCCCTAGGCGACTCCACGCTCCATAGCACCATCCTGAGAAAGATTTTGCAGCTCGGTTCTCTGCAGTGGGGAGTGTTTGTATGTGGGGGAGTAAAGGGGGCATCCCTGGGAAGGAGAGAGGCATTGTTCACCCAGTCAATGCCAGCTTCCTATTTCTATGCCACATTTCAAAGGCAGGCACCCCGAGTAAGGATGGACTCTCACTGGTTTGTGTCCCAGCTGTACACAGGGCCAGTGTTTCTCTGAGAGCATAGGGCAAGGGCTGGCAGTGGCCACACACCACCCTCGTTCCAAAACACATGATCTCCAACACCCGGTGGGTTTGGTAATAATGATAAATAACCCTGAAGGATAAAAGCCCAGTTGAGTCCTGTCCAGTGACCCCAGGCAAAGCAGAGGTGCAACGAAGGGGGTTATTTCTCAGAGAAAACCCCATCTACCTACCTCTCTCCTTCCACAGCCCCCATCGCCATCACATCGGAGTGCCTGACACGTACTGATGAATGCATCGTCCCAGCACCCCCGCAGTAGAGAAGTGTGGTTATCCCAGCTGTGCGACTGAGGCACTGACAGATTAAATGACGTGCCCAAGATCATACAGGGCACCTGTGGCAGAGCTGGTAAAAGAACCTGGCTCTCCTTAGAACTGATCCACTGCCACAAGCACGTCCTTCCTAAGCACCTTCTCTGCTGGGTATAATCTGAAAGGCCTCTTTATTGTCTAGGATATTTGGCAGCGCTGGGTCTGGGATAGGAGAGTGTGGGGAGCTGAAGGGTTAAAACTGTTCTTCTCTAACAAGAGTCACTAAAAACACTTCCAGCTTAAAATTTCAGTGTCACAGGGGTAACTCAAGCAGAAGAATTCTCAGTACGCAAGACAAAGACACCAAAGCAAACCATTCTAGACCACAACCTATCATACTGACCATTATGGTCTCATTGTTTCCTCCTTGGTCTGGCTGTATCCCTCTGTTGTCTTGTCTTATGTTTCAACTGTAAGCTCTTCGGGGCAGGGTCTGTCTTTTCGTTCTGTGTTCATACAGTGCCTAGAACAATGGGGTCTGGGTCCACGGCTGCGGCTTCTAAGCACTATGATAATACAAATAAGAATACAGTGCACCCAAGTAGGAAATGCTTGCAGTCAGCTGCCCCTATTGAGCCGTGATGGATCAGCAGTATTGGAAAAGAGCATGCAGAGCATGCAGGTGAGTCTGTAAAAGGTGTGTGGTGTCCATCAAGTTGTAGAAACAGAAGAGACAGGCCTTCAAAGATAGCAGCTAGCATTGAAGAAGGGATTCCTGGCTGCTGGACATGGACCCCATTCCCCTTGGCCCGCTAGCTAGCAGTCTGAGGAACAGACCCTGTGCTACACATTGCACACCCAACTACGACCTGGGATTACACAAACACCCTAATAGAGGGGCAGGGGATGACTGCCACTACCTTCCTCACCCCAGCGGCCTTTAGCCATATGTGTGGCGCATTTCAAATGGGGCCGGAGAGCAAGCCTGCCACACATTCACCTAGCAGCAGCAGCTCCTGTCCCATGGTGCTGGGCCCAGCTCCCCGCTGTGGGCTTAGCAACAGTGCACTGTGACCCCATGCACCACGCTGCAATGCCACTCACTCTAGTCTGGCCTGGCTGTCCCTCCATCACGACATAGGGGCAACCTCACGGTGTTGCAACCTCAGGTGTCAGGTCAAAGATCCAGAGTGAGGAACCAAGCCCAGTCCCGCAGTCATGGAATGGGAGCCACCGCTGCCGGGGGAGTGTAGGGCGGGCTCGGACCCATCCTTTAAGGTATTCCTGTGTGTCTGTGACTCTTTTCCCTTTCCTGGGCACTTTCCCACAGTTTTGTGCATCAGAATCAAATCCAAAATCCTCTCTGCAGAGACTGAAATTGCAGAATGCACTGGGCCTGCACAAAGGACCCGCCCTCCCTGGAGGGAAACAATTGACTCCAGGACACACCAGGCTCCGAGCTAAATCTGGCTGACCTCCCTGATCCCTGTGAAAGGCAGATGGGAAGGACAGCCTCTCTGGGCGGAGGCCTCTTGCTTTCAGATCCCTGGGCTCTGCTTACCTGCCCACAAGTGCAAATCTAAGAGGTCTTCAGTGGGTCAGGCCAAGGAGCTCCAGCTGGTGCTGTGCTGTGTTATCTGATCAGGCATTCTCAGCCAGGCTGTGAATGCAACACAGACCTGCACAATTCTTGTGTGTCAACTGTGGCATTCCCTGCCGCCCAGAGGATGCTGACTGGCATTGGGAGATGCTGACGTCTATGTCTCATGATAGGCAGCCAGGAAGGCGGGCGTCCGTGTCCGTTCTTCAGTCCCATGCTCAAGCCCGTTTGTATGACTTGCTAACTCTTGTCAAGCGTCCTCAGCTCTGGGGCGGCTGGGTTGAGCTGGCAGGAGCTCGGCCACAAGAAGGGCCTGTGGGCTGGCATGCTGGCACTGCGTGGAGGGGGACTGTAGCACGCAGGCTGCCACTGCAGACTCAATCACATCCAGGACGGCGCCTCGGGCACAGAAAACAGCTCCTGGGCGGCGGAAGTGAAATGGGCCACCCAGGGGAATGCCCCACTCAGAAAAATGAGGAGACAAATTCAAAGCAAAATAATTGTCCTTAGCACTTTGCAGCTTCAAAGCATCGCACCAACAACTAATTAATCCCTGAGAGGAAGGGAAGTATTGTAACAAATCCATGGCCATGGCTGTCAGTGCGCCTCACATCCCCACGGTGACAGCAGGACGAGAACTCTGATCCTGCCGCCCTCCCAGTGCCTGCCCCAGCCACTTGAGCTAAAGCAAAACCTCCCTTTGCAGTCAAGTGGTACTCAGCCCGTGACACACAGGAAAGCAGCTCTGATTCTACCCAGTAGGCAGAAGTGGGTGGAATAGAAGGATCTCTGTGGCCCTGTAGCACAAACTAACCAGGACACTAGAGAGCGGGAGGCGGATAGCGAGACAGAAAAAGGGGATTGGCGTCAGGGATACAAAGGTTATTGGTGAATGTGGGCCCCATTTAAGAGGGGCATGAGCTGTTTTACAGGGACAGCATTAGGGACAGGAGAAGCAAGATAGGGCTGTCTGAATAATTCAATATTCTGTTCAAGGGCAGGTTAAAAACAATGTTTCAGGCCAACATAAAAGGAAAATGTTTTCAAATTTGCTGCAAACCGAAAAGTCAAAAAATGTTTGGATTCATGTCAATTGTGAAGATTTCAAAAAGCTGTTTTGTGGGTTTTTTTTTTTTTAAATTCGAGGGATATTCCAAAATGAAACATTTTTCCGTAATGAAAAGCCAAAATATTTTGTTCAGGAAATACTAAAATGAACCCATTTGATATTCCATTCTTTTTCTGACCGATACAATTCACTGAAGTTCCCATATCCTTTTGTTCAACCTGAACCTGCATTTTTCAGGGGGGAAAAAAAAAGGTTTCCCATGAAAAATTTCACCCAGCTCTGAAGCAGGGGTCACCTCCCGGGGCGTTGGAACACGACGGTTGCTACAGTCCCTCATCAACAAGCCAGTCTCAAAGCCATTTACTGGGGCTCTGGCCACCAGGTACAATGAACAGTGCTATACAATGGGAGCTTTGGGGTTAGACGCACCCTGAGATTCTCCTCATGGTGGCTACAGCGCCTCCTTTGAAGCACGGCCATAGCCACTCTAAACGATTCTGGGTAGCACTTGGGAACTAAAGGGTTCCAACTGCAGATAACAGAGCAGAAACAGCGGAGGGACCAGGTGGGTCGCCGACCTAGTTCAACTGGTGGCAGGAAGCAAATGGGAAGCAGGAGCCAATCCCCGGAGCAAAAGGTGGAGCTTCCTGGGGGGCTAAGCCATTGCAGTGGTAGCAGGCTTCTACATGGATTCCTTGGGGTCTGCTGGGATGGATTTATGGGCAGTGGCAGCAGCAGATAGGAATTCCCTGAGAGGACCCTCGCAGAGATTTCTTTGCCCAGAGATCATGCTAATGGATGTCACCAGGGGAGGGGATGAGCTGCACCTTGTGGACCTCACTCACCTGCAAAATGGAGACGACGCTTTCCTACCTCAGAGGTGGGAGAGGGAAGAGCCGTGAGGCAGAATGAATCGCCCAAGGAAGACTCTGGAGATTAAAAGCATTCCAGTACCGAGTATTTGCGAGGGAATTATGGGGCAGAGATGAGGAGCTGGCGGGCAAAACAGGGACACAAGCAGGAAAGGAAAATTTATAGCCAGCCATGAGAGCTAAGTAATAGCTGCTCAGTTCCAAGGCACCATGTTTTGGCAGCAGGAAATACAGGACCACAGAGGCCCTTCTATTCCACTGCCTGCCATTCATTAACCAAGGGAGCCAGTGCTCAGCTGACAGGCTTTCCTACAAGGATCAGACATTAGGGTTTCAGGGGGGATTTTGCAGGGAAGCTTGGGGGCCAGCAGTCCAGTGACTCCCCTGGCAAAGTATCATCGCTCCACAGATGGAAGTACTGAGGTTGGAGATGGAAGATAAGGAACCTAGTTTGAATAGGGCTGTTGTGTTGGGCTCCCTTGTTGGGCTGGGCCTTTGGGCTGTGGGAGCCCAGGCAAAGACGAGATTTGCAGCATTCCCCCCCACCCCCTGGTCATTGCTCTGTTCACCCCACCCAGCTCAGCAGCCCTCCTGGACACAGAACTGCCTCCTCCTCTCAAAAAGCCCTGCTGTTTCCCCACTTGGTCTAGCCCAGCGGGCTCATTTCATTCCCAAACTACCCCCAGCCCCAGAGCCAAAGCAGAGTAACTCAGGGTGGCCTAGTGGGGAGAGACCACAGAATTCTCATGCTATTTCAGCAACAACTCCTTGTGCACAGCACTCCAGCTGGTGGTCGACTCAGCCTGTTCCTACGGAGCCCCTGCTGGATTCTGGATCTTCTGTCTGGATTCTGTGTCAGGAAGGAGGAGGCTCGACATGTCTCAGCTTGTCTCCTCATTCCCAGGACAGACCCCGGCTCCGCTGGTCCATCCCACACTCTAACACGCCTAATGGAGGGGAGTCTCCCAGGTGTCTCGGCGGCAGAGCAGCATCTCACCGTGATAATGTGGGATGGCATCGCCTTGCTATGCAATGACATTACAGGCTAACCACGCCAAGGCATGAAACTGTCATGTGGCCCGATTTTATCGGCAGTGGGTAACCATTGCCTCAGCCACCTCTAAGATCTCCTGTCCCAGATTGGCTATTGGGATTGCATGCAGTGGAGCTATACAGATTTACGCCAGATGAGGATCTGTCCCTGAGTGTAGTCTTTACAAAAGACTGACAATGAATGGCCTAACTCTGGTCTCACTCCAGTTTTACACCAGCGTAGTGCCATTGCTTTTAGTGGCGTCGCTCCTGATTTACACCAGCGTACATGAAACACCACTCACAGTTACACTAGTGGGTAAGTTCAGAGTAATTCTACTGACTTCAGGAGAGATACACTCCTCTCCATCGGGACACAGCTTGGCCCTGAACCTCTAACAAGACCTCTGACCCTGAGGGTCAATAGGTGACCATAGGAGGGACTCCTCTTCAAACCCCAGCCTGGAAAGAAGTGACTAACCCAGCTTCCATGAGAACAACTCAAACTGCAAGGGCAGTGAACACGTGTCCCTATGAATAAAGCAAATATCAATGCCAATGGAAACTGCAACACATGCATAGAGCGTCTTGGTCACCGATGGGCCATGCAGAGTAACTCAGGATACCTCGCCCCTCCTCCCCCAATCCACCCCCAATTTCTTTATCTGACCCACAACATCCCCCACCAGTCCAAATCATAACTCAGTGCCCAGAGATGCCCCTGCAGTTTGAAGCACTTGCTGTTGGCTTCACAATTAAGTTTCCCACCCACCACCTCCCTGTCTTGCGGCTCCAGGCTCGTTAAAAATCTTCATTGTCCTTCCCATCAGAGAGATTCTGCCTCAGAAAGCAATTTATGGCCACCGACCCCCTTCCCTAAAGGCACCAGGAGACAACAGCATTAGCCTTAGACATTATTCCGAGATGGAAACGTGTCTTACCAAGAAATGAAAAGCTGCAGAGTAAGGCGCTATTTGTGACCGGAGGGGTCAAGGTTTCATTATTGCATTAACCTTTCGTGTCTTTAGACTCCACAAGAGTAAATTGGTAACGAGATGACATGAGCCCCTCTGGGAGAAACACATCTTTCCAAACAGAAGATACAGAAAAGAACAGAGGGGAGAGAATGAGTGAGTGAGAGAGAAAACCTGCAAATAAGCCATTATGGCTAATAATAACTTTGCAATGCTATTTTCTGCAGGAGCCTTCAAGTTGTGATGTTTCCCTTCACTCTAATTATACCTTCTGAGCAAGTTCTCTTCTCACACCTCACACGAGGCACCCTGCAGGATTAGCATAAAGTTCGAGGGGAAGCAGTTTTAAGCTCGAGACCTGCTTCTGAATATCCCGTGGGAGTTTCACATGCATAAAGCATGAGGGATCAGGCTCCCCAAATAATTGACACTCCTAAACAACACTGTGGAACAGGTGCCTCGGGTCGGCAGGCTGGATTCTAATCTCAGCTATGCTGGGCTCCAGCTGGCGGGACTCAACGGAAGGTAACTGAGTTATTCCAGCGTCGCTGAAATCAGAATGTGACCCAAATACTGTTGCTGGGTTTACAAAAGCTGGATAGTATTGATATCAGTTGTAATTATGTAAATAAAGATCTTCAAATGTCATGCTTCAGGCCATTAACTGATCACTGCAGGGGTCAGGAAGGAAACTCTTCGTCTGTGCACAGCATTACATGGCTAGCCAGGTGTATTAAAGGGAGGGTATTTGACTTCTTCTGAAGTATCAGGCATTGTTGATTAATGTCGAAGGCAGGTTTCTGGATATGATGGAGCAATGATTGGTTCAGTATGGCAAATTCCTATAGTCTGGTTCAGACCACAGGAAAGTCAGAGTTAGAGCAGACTGGCGTCTCATCAGAATGCAAACGAAAGGCTAGAGCTTCAAAGTTCCGCTCCAGAACCAGAACCAAGTTTGGAGTACTGGACCCCAGGCTTTCGGCTCTCCTCATTACAGATAGCGATGCCACAGCCTGAAAGTTGGATCAGTCCCATCCATCATTAGGATAGCAGGGGACCAGGACCCTCAGAGCACTGCACAGCATCAGAGCTGCAATTCCCAAGTACAGCAGGGCACAGCTCTGCCTGGCTTTGGTGGGCACCTTTACTAGACCCCTGCAACTCACCACTGAGAATTCCCAGAACCTCCCACCAACATTTCACCCGCAGCAATTCCACACCTGTCAAATTCAATTCATTTGCAATTAAATGGGGCACTTTCACATCTCTGCCTGTGGCACATAACAGTCTCGTCTCCTGTGGGTCTCATTACCGTCGGGTTTAGCATACAGGTGCTGGATGGTGCTGGTGGCCTGCGATACACGTCAGACTAGATGAGGGGTTCCCAAACTGGGGGTCGTGACCCCTCAGGGGTTTGCAGGGTTATTAGGTGGGGGGGTTGCAAGCGGTCAGCCTCCACCCCCAAACCCTACTTCGCCTCCAGCATTTATAATAGTGTTAAATATTTTAAAATGTGTTTTAATTTATGGGGGGGGGGTCGCACTGATAGGCTTGTAGTGTGAGAGAGGTCACCAGTATGAAAGTTTGAGAACCACTGAACTATATGATCTGATGGCCCCTTATGGCCTTCAACTCTGGGACTCTAAAAGTGGCCAACTCTTCAGTAGAGCTTTTTCGATGCAAGCCACCCTCACTCCTAAAAAGCGGCCCTGTCTTTCCCTCGAAAAACTCGAAAAGCGTGAGTTCAAGAAGTTTTCCAGGAAAAAAACCCCTTGAATGAAGAGGAGCTTTGAAGTTCACATGCCCCGAGCGCTGCCCCACCCAGTCTCCTAAGCGCCTCTCTTTGCAAAGTTACAGTTGCACCTCTTTTTCTCAAACTGGGGGTCGGGACCCCTCAGGGGGTCACAAGGTTATTACACGGGGGGTCGCGAGCAGTCAGCCGTCACCCCAAACCCCGCTTTGCCACCAGCCTTTACAATGGTGTTAAATATATAAAAAGGTGTTTTTCAATTTATCAGTGGGGGGCGGGGGGGTCACACGCCAAGGCTTGCTATCTGAAAGGGGTCACCAGAACAAACGTTTGAGAACCACTGGTCTAGGACATTGGCACAGGCTTGGGCAAAGATTTTTAAAACATCGTGGCAACTAATCCTGCATAACAGCTCTGAACTGGCCAAGCTAGGAACAGTGTGTGACTCATCTTTGAGCAGAACGCCTCCCCGACGGCAGTACCCACTAAGAAGTGACCAACATGTCCTCTGCTCAGGAGCAAATTTCACAGAGGTTTCTGTCAATAGGTATCAGATGTTGGGCTCTCTCTCGAAGTTGGGGCTGCTATTCTGATTGACCTTTGGCCGGTCCAGCAGTATGTGGCTTTAGCCTCATAGCTCATGCCTCACTGATTCTGTCCCAAGAGGTATTTTTTTGGTGTAGGAGATCTAACACTTCCCCAGCCTGCCTCCCTGCCCACCCACCCACACAACCCCTGTGAAAAAAATAAAATGGCACACTGACAAGCTATTTAAACACAGAGATCTACCCTGTCCCCCCGCCTTCCCCATGCCAGTGTAAATCACAGCCATGACCAAGGAGAGGCATTTGGATTACAGACCCAGGATGGGATTAGGACATCCAATTCCCATTCATTTTAACAGGAATTGGGTGTCCAAATCTCTTAGGCAGCTGGGCAGATCTCAGCCTAAAAACACAAACCATCATCAACTTCTGTCGCTTGTACCATTCCCCTGCCCTTTTTTGTCAGTGTTATCCCTCCCATATGGCCAGTGGGGTGGCATATGCTGGATTGTGTCTCGGTGCCCACGCTGAGACCTCGTCTGTCAAGTTTCAGCCCAGAGTGGCTCTCCAGAGGCAAATTACCATAAACCCTATTACAACTGGCGTATCCAACACCCTGAGCCCTGATGCTAAGCTCCCGGCGAGTGTCGCAAGGAGGACAGTCCATCATTCTCAGTGTTGCATTAAGGCTTTAGGGAAGTCCACACCTGCTCAGCTTGCTACGGTTGCAGCATCCGTGCCTCTTGCCGCAGACTGATTGCCCAAACCGGGGAACAGTGGCAATGGGTGTCAGTGTGGGGAAGCGAGCCCCAGGGAGGGAAGGAGAAAACAAGACGATGCAGGATTGGGGGCTGAGCCTCCCAAAATATGAGAGGGGAAGCAGGTGCTTTGGGAATGAAATGGAGATGGAGGGCACTGAACTTTGAAGGAAAAGGCTCCCCCATTCACTGAGCATGTAATAAGGAGGGAGAGAGAGAGAAAGTGTGTGTGTGTTACCGACAGACTTCTCCGGAGCATCACTGTGCCTGGAAATACCATTCAGCTAATTCCTGCGCATGCAAGAGCCTCTTCTCCCCACGCTGTTCGGACAGCAGCCGGTCTCTGTGCCAGCTCAGCGCTCATTTGGGAGGCAGCAGCCTGGGCATAGATCTTTGAACCCAGCTCACAGTGGCTGCTAAAAGCACTCTGCTGCAGAGCAACTCCTGTGTGTGTGTGTGCGCGCGTGTGATGCACATACCATTTCGTTCTCCCTCCCTCTGGTCTAAGATCCATGCATCCCCTAGACGGACAGAGAGAGAGAAAAAAAAAAACAATTGCCGGCTGTACCTGGGATGAAGAGCAGGGCGGTTGTGGCTGTGAAGACGATCCAGCAGGCAGGATGGTACATCTTGGAGCTGCAGGAGTCTGGAGGCTGCTTGGCTTGCTGCTTCCGCTGTTTCCTCTGTGCTGAATTCTGAGCAGGTTTAAATCCAGTGTTTGCAGAGGGAGGGAGAGTGAGTTAGTGAGCTGGAGAGAGAGAGAGAAAGAGAGAGAGAGATGGGAACAGGCAGGCAGTGTCTCTGATTTTTCCCTGCACATACACACAACTAGCAGAAGAAACACCAGCACTAGTCTGTGCAGTGGGGAGAGCAGACCTCCTACCAGGCACTCATTGGTTCGAGCCTCCTGAGTGACACACAATCACCCGCTTCTTCTGGAGGTTCCACTCTGTGGAGCTCACTGCTGCCAGCTGCCCCCTGGGTGCACCTCCCACTTGCGCCCCTGGGTCCTGGAGCGGGCTCTGTGGGACTGGCACAATGGCAGGGCAGGGGAGACTGATCTGATGCCAGCAGCACCGCACTAGGGGAAAGGAGTGCGCACAGTGCCACCGACGCTCCCTGGGCTAGTTCTCGGTTAAGGCTCTGAGCTGTCCTTCATGCAAAAGGGCTGGGGAATGCTTCATCAAATTAGATTGCTTGGGGATTATAACTTGTTGCAGCCATTCCAAAGCTGCTGAATGAGTTAGAATCTAGAGCATGCCTGTTGCCTCCCATCTGTCCGCCTCGCTCCCCTTCACCCTCCGTTTTAGCCACGAGCGTTACAATCGCGGTAGGGTTTCCACTACAAGGTACACACACCTGGGGGCTTCTCAGGGTCAGGCACGGATGCTGAGAGCCCCCAGAGCTAGAGCTTTATAAGCCAGCAGCTCTGCCAGCTGCCAAGGGAAGCGGATTGAGCAGCCCCGCATTTTAGCACCTGGGCATCTTTTAAAAGAATCATAGGACTGGAAGGGACCTTGAAAGGTCATCTAGTCCAGTCTCCTGCACTCAGTATTATCTAGACCATCCCTGACAGGTGTTTGTCTAACCTGCTCTTAAAAACCTCCAATGATGGAAATTCCACAACCTCCCTGGGCAATTTATTCCAGTGCGTAACCACCCTGACAGTTAGGAAGTTTTTCCTAATGTCCAACCTAAACCACCCTTGCTGCAATTTAAGCCCATTGTTTCTTGTCCTATCCATTCTCCTAGTAACAACCTTTTATATACTTGAAACCTGTTATCATTCCCCTCTCAGTCTTCTCTTCTCCAGACTGAACAAACCAAATTTTTTCAATCTTTCCTCATAGGTCATGTTTCCTAGACCTTTAATAATTTTTTGTTGCTTTTCTCTGGACTTTCTCCAATTTGCCCACCTCTTTCCCCAAATGTGGCACCAAGAACTGGACACAATACTCCAGCTGAGGCTTTATCAGTGCAGAGTGGAGCGGAAGAATTACTTCTCGTGTCTCGCTTACAATACTCCTGCGAATACATCCCAGAATGATGTTTGCTATTGTAATACAAACAATTAATAATGCACAGAGAGTATCTTGCATTACTGTTTCCATGGGCAAACAGAAGACTTCAGTCTCCAGGGCTGTCGATACCTCACCTTTCACCAGACTAAACTCACTTTGAAAAAAGGCAACAACCCCTTCCCCCACATATGACAGCTGAGATTCTTGCCCTGCTGCCTGCTTCCTGCAGATAGGCAAGGTTCAAACTCACGTATGCAAGTGCTTTATCAACATAGAGAAGACACAAGATGGATGGATAAGTTGCTCAACTCTCACATGGCAGAATATTGTTCTGTCCTGGATGGATCCAGGTTAGGCACCATGCTGGCAAGGCTGGGATTGCAGCAGATAGAGCTAAGGAAGGAGGTCAGGCTGCCAGTGGAGAAGAGGAATATCTGTCTCCTCTCCATGCACCCCCTCTGGCTGTTTGAGGAATCGGGCAAGGAGGACCCAAATGGAGCCCATAACACCACCACTATAACACTTCACCATAGCAAAGCACCGTACTAACATGAGAACGAACCCTTACAATACTCGCTGTGAGGTGGATAAGCATTAGGATTCCCATTGTACAGATGGAGAAGTGAACTAAAGGGTTAAGGGAACTGCCCCAAGTCAGAGAATGAGTTGATGGCAGAGCTGGGAATAGACCCCAGGAGACCTCACTCCCAGTCCACTGCTTTATAAAGCCCTGTGCAGGACTATTGAATCCTCCTCCTGCTATTACAGAAGCGGGTCCTGCAGGATGCAGGGGATCTCAGTCGCACTGCAGGGCTCTGCTGTTCTAGACGCTTGACAATATTCTCCCTCGGAACTAGACATAAGACTCTGCCACCCTGGGTTCTAAGTCCCTGCCCTGCTCTAATGGCTGGAGACCACCACAAAATGAACATGATTCAGATTGCAAGGCCAAGCACTCCAATGTTAGGAAGTGCCAGAGGTAAGGTTGTTTGTGCAACAACATTCAACAAGTGGGTGTAAAACAAGTGGGAGGAAAAAAAAGATAGGAAAGATGAGGGGAAACGATTTGGCCACCCCGTGCATATGCATTACAATACAGCTTTGAATTACGTGATCACGTGCTGTTTGTTGTGGTCCTGTCTCTTCCCTGCCCCTGGCTCCTTGTGCCAGTCCCGTTCTCAGACCCAGTCTCCACTCCCCAGGTTTCTCATTCCAGTCCCAGTCTCCTTGCCCAGCCAGGCCTACTCTCCCGCTCTGGGCTCACTGTCTGAATCCCAGTCTCTCCCAACTCTCAGGATGTCTACATTGCCCCACAGTTTGGATAGGGGTGTGTGTGGGGGGTGAATAGCAGATGCATCAAAGTATTGTGCTGTCATGTCACACGTGGATGCTCCCAGGCACAAACTAAAAGGTCCCTACTTCATGTTACTGACATCCCATTTGAAGAGGACTATGGAAATGCAAATTAGGAACCTTTTAGTTCGAGCCACACCATCCACACAGGGGAGTCACAGCACAGCACTTTGGTGTGCGCTGCTATTCACGCCCCTGGAGTCCTGCTAGTTTTCCACCTCCCCACACCCAGTCCCAGTCTCCTTGCCCAGCCTGCCCCAGTTCCCACCCTTCCACCGCAACTCCTTCTCCAAAGTCTGCTTGCCCAGCTAGTCCTGGTTCCTCATCTGATTTGTCTCTCCCCCATAACCCAGCTCCTTGTCCACTCAGTCCAAGTCTCCCCTCCCCAGCTTCTCATCTGATCTCAGTGCCTCCCCCATTTCCCTCACTGGCTTCCAGTCTCAGCCTCCCTGCCGAATCAGTACCAACCTGCCCTTCCTACTGGTTCACAGTCTTCTTGCCCAACCAGTCTCCCTGCGTCCAACTGCCAGCCAGTCTTGGTCTCAGCAGGCTTTCTCTTCCCCTGCATCCAGCTGCTGCCCCCTCTGCATTCGAATCACATGGCGTCTTCTTCCACACTGCCTGGGTGCCAGCTGCAGGAGGTGGTGGATGTCACTGATAGCATATCAGAGACAGGATCCCGGCTCTCCATTCTAGTGCCCTGCCCCTACCTGGAGCAGCTGTTCCAGGGAAAGTCCTGCTGGGCCCTGGGCTGGAGCGTGTTTAGTCGCTCAGTGAATAGTGCGAACATGCTCTGGTCACCACAAGAAGCTATGAGAGACTCGAGCATGCTCAGTGAAGGTGGAATCTTCAGTGGTTTTATCTGCTAAACACTAGCATGTGCAAACTGCAATTTTGCAAATTCAAAGTCTTATAATTTGGGCAGATATGGGCAGATTTTCAAGGGAATGGCAAAGGCACATCCCTGATGCAAAGGCCACCCTCCACCCCCTCCAACCAAATTTCAAGCTCCTGTTTTGAAGCATGGGGACACTAGAGCATTTCAAAGAGAAAGGTCTCAAGATGTTTTTTTAAACATGGGCAAAACAACAGTTTTCCATAGCCTCAGAAACAGTTGAACCATCTCACCTGAAAATTTCCCAAAAAATTCAGCCTGACACAAACACCCACCACAGAAAACTTCAGGCCAAGCAGTTAAAGTATGGCAAAATTATAAGCAATTGAAAACAGGGTCTTGTAATGGGAAATGTCAGGCAACCTTAATCATAAACAGTGCTTCCAGCCCTTCTTTGTTGATGTCTTTCAGAAGGAAGTAAAGGACAAAATTATATGATGGATTCCAAAAGACCCTACGCCCTCCAAAAAATCCTGGAGGTATTAATCATCTAATAAAAATAGTTTTCTTTTTTCTCAGTTAACTACTTTTTAAAGGATTTTTAATACATTTCTAATGCACACAGCCATACACACCTCTGCACACTGCCTTAATCCACATGCAGAGGACAGAACTAGAATGTGCTTCAAAACGGTTACGGCCCTAAACTAGAAATCTATTCCCGACTCTGCAAAAGACTTCCTGTGTGGCCTCAGGCAAGTCCCTTAAATCTCCCTGTGCTTCAGTTTCTGAATCGGTAAAATGGGAACAACAACTGTGATCTAGCTCTTGAGAAATTAAGAAGCTAAATCCATTACAGTATGCAAGGCGCTCCAATTGTTGTTTTCAAAAAAGGGGGGGAAAAGAAAAGACATAAATATGTATTTCACCAGAAGAGCTTTTCTTGGAGATGTGGGGAAGGGGTTGTTTGGGTTTTTTGACATTAAATAAAGAGACTCCAGACTGCATACTTAAATTTGACAGGCAGCACCAGCTCCGAAAGAAAACATTATGGTATGCTGGGTGCATTTAAACATGATTTTTAGAAGTGCGTTTTAGGGTGTTCTTTTCAAGCTGCCTCAATGCAAATTTATTAGTGGGACCAGTCTAGTCACTTGGGTAAATAATACACTATCTTAAGCCTTCGGAGAAAAAAGAAATTCCACCTCCCCATCCCTCTTTCAGAGCAAAAAATTACAGGAAAAAAAAGACATCCAAAAAGCATTAACATCGGTACAAGACTACAGAAAACAGACACTTTAGAGAGATAAGAGACTTGGTGTTCTGGGCGTGGATTGTATGCAAAGCAATAGGACTTTGCCTTGATCCTTTTGCTAGTTTGTGTCACTCCCCTAGCATCATAGAATGGTTCTGTGTTTGTATAGTACCTAGCACAATAGGGTCCTGGTCTATGACTGCGGCTTATAGCATGTGCATTGTGGTAGCGCCTAAGAAGTAATAATAATGGTGTGAAATCAGATGGTTAAGGAGGAACTAGGGATCTAAATAGGGAACATGTAACATGCTGGCTAAGTATGCTTTCCCCCTGTAATGGACGCTCCACATGGAGGACAACAGCCTACAACTGCTACCAGGTAATAAGTTTAGGTTAAGTGGAAGAGGCCCATGCTTTCAGGCTGAAGGTCTGGTCCAACTGATGCCCTGTGCTGGGAGGTTGTTTCATGAGCATATCTAAGCAGGACCCTATCACAACACTAGCATAGTGTGAGTAGGTCCAGCAGGAAGACACTACCCCACCAGCCGCTTTGCCCAGGGCTGGATTAATGCAGGGGCTTTAGGGGCTGCAGCCCAGGGCCTCGGAGTAAGGGGGGCCCTGCAGGCCAAATGAGGCCCACTGATTTTTTTCATCAGTTCCTGAGCCTCGGCGCCCTCCCCCCACCCAGGGCCTGGAGTTGCGGCCCCTAGGAGAGGGGCATTCAGGGAATCTCTGCACGCTGCCCCAGCCCCCAGCGCCAGCTCCGCAGCTCCCATTGGCCAGGTGCCGCGGCCAGTGGGAGCTGCGGGGGTGGCGCCTGGGGCACCTGCAGCCACAGGCCGCCTGCACCACACAGCGCAGCCTGACCCTTCTGCCTAGGGGACGGACATGCCGGCCACCGCGGGGAGCAGAGCAGCACAGAGCCAGAGCAGGCAGGGATCCCGCCTTAGCCCTGCTGTGCCGCTGACCAGGAGCTGCCCAAGGTAAGTGTGTCCCGGCCGGAGCCTGCACCCCACTCTCCCGCCTGCACCCCAACCCCATGCCTCAGCCCTAAGCCCACTCCCCCACTCCAAACCCAAGGGGCCCCACAAAATCTAATAGCCCCGGGCCCACAGGGGAGTTAATCCGGCCCTGGCTTTGCCCTGTGGTGCTCCTCCTCACCCACATTTGTTATGCTGTGGATTGTTAATGTTGATTTCTCAGTGCCCGTCTGTCAAGGTTCCTTCCCCACTCTGAACTCTAGGGTACAGATGTGGGGACCTGCATGAGAAACCCCCTAAGCTTATTCATACCAGCTTAGGTTCAAAACTGCCACCACCAAAGTGTTACACAAAGAACAGGGAAAGAGCCCACTTGTAAACGTCTTTCCCCCCAAAATCCCCCCAAGCCCTACACCCCCTTTCCTGGGGAAGGCTTGATAAAAATCCTCACCAATTTGCATCGGTGAACACAGACCCAAACCCTTGGATCTTAAGAACAATGAAAAAGCAATCAGGTTCTTAAAAGAAGAATTTTAATAGAAGAAAAAGTAAAAGGATCACCTTTGTAAAATCAGGATGGTAAATATCTTACAGGGTAATCAGATTCAAAACATAGAGAATCCCTCCAGGCAAAAACTTAAGTTTCAAAAAGACCCAAAAACAGGAATATACATTCCATTCAGCACAACTTATTTTATCAGCCATTTAAACAAAACAGAATCTAACACATATCTAACTAGATTGCTTACTAACTCTTTACAGGAGTTCTGACCTGCATTCCTGCTCTGATCCCAGCAAAAGCATCACACAGACAGACCCAGACCCTTTGTTTCCCCCCCTCCAGCTTTTGAAAGTATCTTGTCTCCTCATTGGTCATTTTGGTCAGGTGCCAGTGAGGTTATCTTAGCTTCGTAATCCTTTACAGGTGAAAGGGGTTTTCCTCTGGCCAGGAGGGATTTAAAGGTGTTTACCCTTCCCTTTATATTTATGACACCGTCCATGGCTCTAACATAGGTATTCTCCAGTTTCCCATCATGCGGGCCACCCCCACAACCCCATGTGCTTCAAGCTAGGGAGAACTTAAGGACATATTGTTTTCCTGAATTCCCAGATTGTCAGTGATATTCAGTCTCTCCTGTGTCCTGCAAAGCCTATGAGTCAAGTCATGAAATAACTATTATGGGTCCCCTTCATTCATCTAGGGAGTACATGGCTCTGTAATTGGGGAACGGAGTTGCACGGCTGCCAAGGACTGCAATGTGGGAAGACATAGGAGCTGAATGGTGGAGGGGGGTCACAGGGAAGGGGAATTTGGCACACTGACCTTCTACCTAATGCATCGCAAGTAAACCCTGTGTGCCTATTGCCCCACCCCTGGTAGCTCAGCTTCTCCATCCCCTCCTGACCAACCCTACACCTGGGCTTTGGCTTTTGAGGCTCCTCTGGGTAAAAGCCATGTGTCTGTCTCTGCATTTGGGCAGCACCTTGCACGTCTTAAGTCATAACAGCTTGCATGGTCCAGCAGACCTGTGATGAGCCGCTCTGCAGCCTGGAGACACACTGCATATCTTACACTCCCTCCCCGCACTTCCTGTGCTCCTCTCCATCTCTCTTCCCCCCTCCCTTTTTTCTGTCCCCTCTTCCCTGTCTCTCTCTTCTCCCTGTGTGTGTTTGTGTCTCTGTCTCTCTCTGAATGAAAGGCTACCCTTTTCTCCTTGACATCTTGTTAGAATGTGAATACAACATCTATTGATTTGCATTTCATGCAAGCACACACACACAAAAATCTCACTCTCTGAACTCACGTTTACCAAAGGGATAAGCACAATGCACAGGCAAAGGCAGCTGTAACTCGCTAGCTGTCTGCTATCAGAACCCTCCAGAGACCCGTTGCCTCAGATCCTGCAGCCAGGGCACAAGGACCATTTGTGAGAGGCACTGAGGCTTGCCCTGAGAGGTGTTTCTTGCTCATGGACCTTGCTGCAGGAAATGAAAAGTCCAGGTGCAGTAACTGCCACCTCCATCTAACTATCATGTTCCCTCTTGAAGTATCAGAAAAATAAACAATATCATGCACATGAAAATAAAACTGAAATTAATGCAAAGAGAAGAAAATATCACTGTAGTGACCATTTTTATCCAGTTTTCTCAAGGCTTCAACTAGGTCTTTGATTTTATGCCTGCATGTAACTGCAGGTATGATTTTTATAGTGAAAATAATCGTGAGGGCAGTTTTTAGTCCACAGCTCTCTACCTGGTTTGCAGGCCTCATCAAGTGGCTGTATAAGTGATGTTTGGGGCTGTATAAGTAGGAGCATTGCCAGCAGATTGAGGGAAGTGATCATTCCCTTCTATTCGTAATTGGTGAGGCCTCATCTGGAGTACTGTGTTCAGTTTGGGGACCCACACTACAAGAAGGATGTGTGCCCTTGTTGCCAAGAAGGCTAAATTCGTTCGGATTGAAGAGAGCAGAAATTAATAATCAAGTGAAATCCCCAAACAAAAGGTCTTTATGAAATGAAAAGCCAAAACGTTTAGTTTTGGAAGTACCAAAATGAACCAATTTTGACATTTCCACATTTTTATTTGACTGAAACAATTTGTCAAAGCTACTCAAATTCTAACATTTTTTCAGTCAACCCAAACCTGCATTTTTTGGTGAAAAAACGGTTTGTACAATAAAATGTTGCCCAGCTCTCTTCCCAAGCTCTTTGAGGACAGGTGAGAGGCCGGGAGGTTGAGCTTTTAGCATTCCACTCTTCCTTCTGACTCCAGTAACTGAGTAAGGCGGGGATTCTGCCTCTCTGCTCTAGGGATGCTGAGAAAGGCATCGAAAAAGCCTATTCCAACCGGATTTAGATGCTCATCTTACCTAGAGTGGGCTCCTGTCCATGCGTGCATGGAAATAGAATCCCATTTCTTCTCTTCCACCCAGGGGCTGCAGTCTGTCCCTGATGTGTGTCCATATAAATGCAGACTTCAGGATCTTCTACCCCAGTATGATCCCTAGTGCCCATTCCAACTGAGTACAGATACTTAGCTCAGATTCTTCTGCCCAAGGACCATATCCCTCAGCTACCCATTCTAGTAAGGCAGAGATATCTGGTTTAGATTCTTCCTAAGATAGTTCAGCAAGACCTGGTGTTGGCCTGAACTTGAGCTCTGGATCTCCTGAGGTTACCCCTGGCCACACGTGCTGCCCACACAGACTGCACACAGCATCATGTCCACTGGACGTCACCACGGCTCCTGGGAAGGAGCAGCTAAAGGAGCACTTACTAGGCAGTAAGATAATAACTGAACTGTGAAAGGCTGGGACAGTGAAACATCTCAGGGCTCCATACTGGAGGCAAACTCAGTACAATCAGACCGAGCAGTATGAATGGCTGAAGAGGATAAGGACGAAGTGGGATGGAGTGAGGGAGGAAATACACCAAGGTGCATTGTTCATCCCTTGAAGTGGCAGCTATTGAAAGCCTTTAAGAGCATTAGAGTCCTGGTTTTGTTCTTTATTTTTTTCCCCTTCTTTTCATGTTAATCTGCATACAGTCCACGTGGGACTCTGAAATCATGCAGCTGAGGTAGGAACAATCCAGCTGACCGAGCATTGAAAATAAAGCAACCCCTACCCTTCCAGAACAGAAAACAGCACCGCATGGCTAGCAATTGGGGAGACCACCTTTGTCCCTGAGGTCACAAAACAGGCACAAACCTTGGCAGGTGTGTAAAATGGGGATAGCTGTCCTTGCTCACCTACCACCGCAGGGCTTGGGGAGGATTAACGAATATTCGTACGGCACTTTGAAGATAAAGAAGGCTGCGTAAGTGCTAATAACTAGGGGACAGGCAGGGAGATTGGGCTGAGGAACCCAGCTAGGCAAAGATTTCTTATCATCTCCTACTCGAGCTGCAGTCTTGGCAGAGGGGATGCTGCCCAGGTCCAGTTGGAAGGTAGAGTGGGAAAGTTTCCTAGGAGAAAAAAAAAATAAAGTGTGTGCTGATAGCAGAAAAGGAGAGAGATGAAAAGAAAGGATCTAAGTCTCTAAAAGCCAGACACACCTATTATTGATTTAGGGTTGGCAGGAGCTGGTGTCCTGCTAAGTGCACTTAGTTCCTCTTGTTCGATGTCAGAATGGGGTCAGATGGACAAGACACTAATTCCACTCTTTACTAGCTTGGTGTTAAAACCAGCGGCCTCTGAAGTTGTCCTGTGCACACCCAGAACCCATGGATTCAACAGCTGCCAGAAGAGGCTGGGACTGCAGAAAGGAAAGCGCATTCCAGACTAGGGTGACTAGACAGCAAGTGTGAAAAATTGGGACAGAGGGTGTGTGTGTGGGGGGTAATAGGCACCTATAGAAGAAAAAGCCGCAAATATCGGGACTGTCCCTATAAAATAGGGACATCTGGTCACCCTATTCCAGACCCACATGCTCACTTCTCCCAGCGCCTCATCTAAAATGCTGGGGATAGGAAATCCCTGAACGTATGTTAAACAACTAACTTACAAGATACAAGGCACGTGGAGATGTTGGATGTTGAACAACTGGAAGCTCCGCGAGGCCATTCCTTCCCCAGGGCCCACACAATAACATTCTGTACTGCCAGCACTGCACGGTAACTGGTCGGCACTCCGCAATATCACTCCAAAGCCGTGGCCTTGGCAAAACGCATTGGTTCTAGTCAAGGAGAATAATGGAGACAGCGTCCAGAAGGAAAGGCCAAAGGTAATGCAGGTATGACAAAAAGGATGTTACTTTTTGCTACACAGTGGGGCCCAGATGTATGTGTGGTGTGTTTGCGACTATGCATCCATATTTTCTTTCATATTATATATATATATATAGAGAGAGAGTGTGTGAATGTACATGTAAATACACACACGATTGGTGTGTGCATATGCATGCTTTTGTGTAGGTGTTTACAAACACACAATACACTAATTCCTATTCACTAACATTTGCACTTACATTCATATGAACTCAGGTTTGTAATCAGACATGCGTGCGTGGGTACACCCCTGCCCTAGCTGCCCCTGATATTCCCCAGGTCGCACACCTACACATGCCCTTGTGGGGAGGGGCTCATTCCTTTCCCACTTGTTACTCCTGCATGTCCATGTGTTCCTTCTGCTGTTATGGCAGACTCTTTCCATGGCTAATGAGCATATCCCTTCCCACTCCGGTGTGTCTCGGTCAGCGGGGCCCTGCCACTAAAGTCAGACTCCTACCTTTGGGGCCCATGGAATGAATGGGATACTCCACACTCGGCAGCTTACGTTGAGATGCTCTAAGGGCGCATCCTCATCACTAGGGTGTCCACTCATGTCTGGACCCAGAGTTGCAGGGGACTTCACCGCTCTCACTCCCCCCGTTCCTGGCTACTTTCTTTACCTTGCACTGGCCAGTTCCAGTTGATGTCTCCACCCAACTCTCTGACTCTTGTGGCTCAGCCCCCCGCACAATTCATTTCCCTTCCAGGGTACTCAAAGTCCCAGTTAATGCACCCAAAAGATCCTTTGCCCTTCTTGGGCTTCTCAGTTTTCCTCCCTCTGGTCGGAGCACTGGCTCCTCGGGCTTTTCACTGCTGGGAATCCGAATACCACAGACTGGTCTTCTGTCCCCTTATCCTTGCCAGCCCTAGCTCAGGGCTCCCTCACAGGAGCCTGTTCTGCTCCCTGTGGATGCCCCAACCTGACTTCCTGAGGTTCTTCCCAGTGGGGAACTCCCCTGGTTCCTCCTTCCAGAATCTTCCCTCCTCTCCTGAACAGCCAGCTCTATTGAAGTAGTGCTCTCTCTGCTTCACAACCACAGGGTCAGCTTCTCGTCACACCCCATTCCGCCCAGTGTGGGTCACTCATTAGCCCTTATGTCGCCAGCTCACCAGTGAGGCTGAGGGATAGCTGCTAAGTCATAGGCCAGGCTGAGCCCCACTTGCCTCAGAGGTCCAGCCAGCCCATGACAGGCACACAAAGGAGTCCAGACGGATCAACCTCTCTGCTCCAGGGAAGGGAAGGTTTGTCTCCTGCTCATGCTCAGATGGCATGTAATGTCCATGCAGGCACAGACATTGACAGTCTGGCTCAGATGTATATTCTCTTTCACACACACACACACATATATAAGAACATAAGAATGGCCCTACTGGGTCAGACCAAAGGTCCATCTAGCCCAGTATCCTGTCTTCTGACAGTGGCCAGTGCCAGGTGCCCCAGAGGGAATGAACAGAACAGGTAATCATCAAGTGATTCATCCCCATCGCCCATTCCCAGCTTCAGGCAAACAGAGGCTAGGGACACCATTCCTACCCATCCTGGCTACTAGCCATTGATGGACCTGTCCTCCATGAATTTATCTAGTTCTTTTTTTAACCCTGTTATGGTCTTGGCCTTCATAACATCCTCTGGCAAGGAGTTCCACAGGTTGACTGTGCATTGTGTGACCTCATATGCACTATAATAATGAAGTTGGGTGACGTCATATGCACTACACGTGCCTGGCAGAGAGAGGCCTCCAGACTCCTGTATGTATGTACACACACACACACACACACATATATGCTCCTTCCCATGTGCTATCTAAGGTAGTGTTTCCTAAATGTCTGAAAGCTACTAGCAGCCCCCATGTGCGGCTGAAGCCACAGCCATCTCAATTTATGCATCTAGTGCTGCTTCACACACCTGGCTGGGGGAGAGGCGCTCTCACACCCCATACTTCAGCAAACCCAAGCTCTCTATCTTAGGTACTTACATGGCCTCCATGACCACAGTAGCTGAGCCCCTCACAACCCCTAGGGACAGGCAGTGCTATTGTCCCCTTTTACTGATGGGCAATTGATGCACAGAGAGGCTAAGTGACTTGCCCTAAGGCCACAAAAGAAGTCAGTGGCAGAGCAGGGCCTGGAACCCAGGTCTGGGGACCGTCCACCTGCTAATCACCCCAGCACTCAGAGAACTTACTGGTTCAACTGTGCCTAAACCGCACAGGGACACTCAGATCCGCACTGGGAAGGGGTAGACCAAAGTCATTCACTGAAAGGAGCAGCCAGGGGAGAAAAAAAGAGAAGGAGGTTGGGGGGAAAGCTGACAGCAGTTTTGTCCCCCAACCCCATCAGCCGACAGTAAGATCCTCCCACTCCAGCAGATGATGAAATATTGGATACCCTCATGCAAATCTTTGATCACAGTGATTATCCCTCACTGTTGTATACAAAACACTTTATCTCTGAGCAGAAATCAACCTCCCTCAGCATACTCTTCCCCCCACTTCCCCATTCTCCCCCTATCTGAGCTGATGGACATATTATCACTGTCGCTGATGGCAGAATTTCCATTTTGCATCAACACAGTGATGGGGTGAGAGAGGAGACTCTTGTTCCTTTAGCTTTGATCAAAATGTCTGAGTGTCAGAGAGAAGGGAAAAAAAGAAGCAGGGCAGAAATGATGAGTCCCGATCCTTACGTTGGAGACAGTTCAAGGATAATTCAGGCATCATTTACTGGCTGCATATTTCTTTGAGGGAGAAAGAAAACATTTTTCTAGCTTTCCTCGTTTATTTTCCTCCCAGTCTGGAGGCTTTGCTCATCAGTTCTCTGTCGCTCAGGAAGAACAGAGGGCTCTAGATTAAAGGGAAACACAGAAGTAGAGAGAACATTGTACAGACAGCAAAGGGGACAGAGTCAGGGAAGAGAAAGGAAGTTTGCCATGCTAAGATTTACACTTCAGCTCCAGCAGAGGTTGAGTTTAGACATGGACACCGAGCTGCAAAACTCAGACCCAGATCTAAACTTTCCCCCAGTTCAGGGTCCTTTTGGGTGCAAGTATTCTTGCACTGCCTCTAGGGATGTTAAAATAAAATGGGTAGCACCGACCCAGCCAGCAAGGTATGATTTGTCAGGGGGGGTCTCTCAAAGATATTTCAAATACACACCTGGGTAGACAGACAGCATGTTAGGCTGATAGCACAAAGCACATGCATCAGCAAGACACACTGTCTCCTGCCAATATTGATCATCGTAACCTGTGGGAGGGACCACTTCCATGAGTGAGAGACAAATTCAGTCTCTCTGGTCCGTTCAAGCCCTGGCTTCTCTGCTAGGAGGGCCAATAAGGTGCCAGGTTTTGAGGAGAGTTTTGTGCCAACGTTTTCTTCATGGGGATCTGAACTGAGACCCACCAAGTCATTTCACACGGAACCACAACATGGTAACTATTTCCCCTCACTGCTGACACAGGCTGGAGTAGAACCAGCAACTTGGAGGCAGAAAGCACTGTCCCTTTACCAACCTCTTGAGCCCCTGACTCTGCCAGTTAGAAGCAAGCAACCTTTAAAGCAACTGAGGGGCCCATTACCTCTTCAGGAAACCAAACCTTGAGATCCTTAGTTATTTCTTTGCTGTAGCAGAACATCATTGAAAGGTATGGGTGTTTGTCTAAGTTAAGAAGCTCACGTTTTGTCCCTTTAAATGTATATTTCCTGTGATGTATCTACAAAGATGGAAATACAGAACGAAGCTGGAACCTGTGGAGATTGAGTTTTGACTTCATGGAGTATAAAGACCTCGCTCTGAAGCAGTTGCTCATAATAGATCATATACCCCTTTAATCAAGTTTTTCTCCCAAAGCACAAAATGTTCCAGGGAAAAAGTCTTTGGGATAACTACTGGCAACCAGAGTGATGGAGATTAGTTTGTCCTGAGTTTTCTTCTAATCCAGAGACCTGTTGATTAGCACTATAGCGACATTTTTTGACCAACAATTTTTCAGCCACACCAAAACATTTTGCAAATTCGTGACAATTTCATCAAATTGTTTCAGTCCAAAAAAAAAAAAGCCCTTTAAAAGATTCTGAAAATATGGAGAGGTTTTGTTTTGACCGTTGTCAAAGGGAAACATTTCGATTTTTCAGTTCAAAAGGAGTTTGCAGTTCTGAACTTCCTTTAATTTTATTAAAAACAATCCCCAGTTGACCTACAAGGGTGTGAAGAAAGGGCTTGCCCAAACTCATGGTCCAAGTCGGGGCAGAGCGGAGAAGCCTAGATTAGAGTAGATGGTGGGTGACAAGGAGGAGGAAAGAAGTGGTTTCTCTCACTAGATTGTTGGGGAACAGGGAGCAGCCCTTACAACCAAGAGACCCTGCAAGGGAACAATGCAAAACAGGAAGGTTAGCTCTGTGGTTAGGGTGCTAGGACTCTGGAGTTCAATTCCCTGCTCAGTCACTGACTTCTTGTGTGACCTTGAACAAGTCACCAAGCCTCTCTGTGCCTCTGTAAAATGAGGATAATAGCACTGCCAACCTCACAGGGATGTTGTGAGGACAAATACATTAGAGATTATGAGGGGCACAGCTGCTGTGGTGATGGAGATCATCTCTACATACCTGAGAGACACAAACAGGTGTCTAAAGAGAAAATTCCCCATCCCGCCTCGCAAAGAATGTATTTTCCATATGCTGCCTGCTCGGTTATACGCTTTTTAAAATGCGATTGCACAGATATTTCAGACGCATCGTGTCGTACCATCTGTTCTGTTCTATACTGCAACCAAGCCTGGCCAATTTCAGAGGCTGCTTTTTCAACTCCTCCATTTCGTACAGAGAGCAGGCATTTTGTGAGGCAAGTTGATGGCGAGGGGGAATTTGAAAGGGGATGGGCTGCTGGTAAGAAAGAAAGAACAAAAGATCTGGGAAACAGATGAGTGCCCTGAAATGAGACCCTTTCTGAAGAAGGGAAGCCGTTGCAGTCATCAGCGCCTTGTCTTTCTGAAGAAAAAGAGAAGCCTCTGATCTGTACACAGAAGTTAGCTGAATGGTTGCCTCCCTCATGATGCTCACATGGTACTCAGGTGCCTCTTTTCTTAATTCTGCCTCCATACCCCTGGGTTTGATTGCTATCACGCAGGGAACAGAAAAAACTCCAGCCTCATCTGGATGCGTCTCTAGCCACTAGTCTTCTCCCTGCTCTCTTTGCCACTTCCACAGCAGTCGTGGTTCATGTTAGCTCCCTCCTACCCCTAGTCCTGAAAACATGACACAAGCCTCACCTGCTACCACACTGCTTCAGAGGCACCCAGATCAGACACTGGCTCCCTTGCGTGAAGCTGTCAGATCTAGGCATGTCTCTTAATGCACACAGCAAAGAAAGCCACTCAGCAACGGCGTCCGTCCATCAGAAGAGCAGTTCCAAGCTGAGGCTGTCCTTTTCATTAGCAGCCCTACTGAGAGCACAGAGGTGGGGAGAAAGATGCCAGAGGAGCTCATTATTCGAGCCAGGCCTCTGTCCTGTTTGAGGGGCCCAGCTGTGAAACTGCCCTGATGGAACAAAAGATTAATCAGAAATTGGCCATGGCAAGTGGCATCAGGGTGAAACACCCAGCTCATGTCTCTGCCTGAATGTACTGGTGTCTGGAGTAATATGGTTTGAATGGCCAGGGCAAATTAGTGTGGGGAGGGGGACAACTGAGTTTATTTTGAGAGATTAATTTGTGAGGAACGCAATTGAAACTCCCTAAGCAGATGGGAGAGGGGGAAACTCCGCCCACCACTATATCACTAAAACAAAAACTCTCCTATTGGCTGTTTGTAGGTTTATGCAAATTAACTATTTCATGGGTGAAACATACATCTGTAACGGCAATCTTCATTTCATGCAACTTTTTATTCTGATTTGATTCTAAACGTGTTAAAAAAATGAATCCCTAAAATTTACCATGATTTGTTGGCTCCCTCCTCTGGCACTTGGAAATATTTTTACAATGCAATAGTTTGAACCATTAAGTAATTTAAACACTTTGGGGATTTTCCTTTCTATCATTCACGAAGTCCTGCTTCCATTCAGCATGTGCAACTGGGGAGCCTGATTTTAAAAATTAAATGTTCTATATGTGTTAGAGCAATTAAAATTGCATCAATATTACACCCTTTTCCTCCATTGCCTAATGCATAAAGAACAAATCTGTGTTTTTTTTTTTTTAAAAAGTCCCTCCCATACACTATAGGAACTATCAACAGGAATGGAGGAATAGCTATACCTGATCAGTGGTCCACCTACAACAGTGATGAGCTTTAGATACTTCAGAAGAAGATGCAAGAATCCTAAAGTGAGGAATTATGAAATAACCTGCCCCTGGAGAAAGTTCCTTCCTGACCTCCCCATTAGCTAGATGTTAGCTTATGCCTTGAAGCATGAGGTTTTATATCCCTTTCCATTTTTCTTATTTTATATATATAATCACAGCATACAATGTAACTGTGGAAGTTCTCATTATTAAGGCTACGATTTAGTTATGGATGTTTTTAATAAAAGTCACGGACAGGTCACGAGCAATAACAAAAATTCACGGCCCTGGGACCTGTCCATGCTTTTATTAAAAATACCCATGACTAAATCTTAGCTGTGGCCCCGGCGGTGGGGGGGGGGGGGGTGCTGCTGCTGCTCTGGGAGTGGGGGCATTGCTGGGGGGTGCCCTGGAGGGCCACTGCTCTCGGCCTGCTGGGGGCTGCTGAGCAGCGGCTGCTCCAGCTGCCCCCAGGACTGCTGCTCAGGCAGTCTCTGGGGCCAGCTGCACCTGCCACTGCTCAGATGGTCCCCAGGACCGCTGCCGGGGGCCACCGAGCTGTGGCTGTTCCCACCATCCCTGGGAGCACTGCTCAAGAGGTCTCCGGAGCCAGCCACACCAGCCGCTGCTCAAGCAGTCCCCAGGGCCAGCTGCCTGGGGCCGCCCAAAAAAGCAGCCGGTGCGGCTAGCCCCGGGGCAGCTCCAGCAGCGGCCAGTGTGACTGTCCCTGGGGCCACCTGAGCTGCTGACCCTGGAGCCTCCTGCTTGCGCGGCCCTGGGGTCAGCCACACTCGTGGCTGCAGAAGTCACAGCGCTCGTGGAAAGTCATGGAATCCGTGACTTCCACGACCGACACAGAGCCCTGCAGAGTTGTTTTTTTTTCATCTTGCTGAGCCCTTTGAAGTCAAGTGGAGTCTTTACGTCGACTTTAATGGATTTGGAATCAGCCCTCTTCCCCCTCTTGGTCTCTGTGGCAGATTTCCATGGGTTACTGATGTACACGGTAAAAAAAAAAAAGTATCTGCTTTTATCACCCTTAAATCTGAAAAAAAGGAAAAAACCCTAATTCCTCGGGAGCCCAGGTGAGTTTTATGTCGTTTTCTCTTTCATATTATATCATTTTATATTGCACAGCTCCTGTCTATATCTTTGTGGGTAAGAGTCTGGATGCAGGCATCATTATTTTTGTAGACACTACGGTGTGAGTTAAGCACAAGGCAAACATTTATCTCAATCTCATCAGGTCATTAACACAAGTTAATATCTCTTTTTTGGTGTGTGTTTAATATTCTCCCTGGCTCTTTGATTTTCCATTTAGAAAGGGAAGTTTCAAGGTCTTTCTAAACATTTATTTATTCTTCACAGGACACAATGGATAGGAAGCAGTTTTTCCATTCTATTGCAAAACTTGGAAACAACTTTCTCCCTGTAGGAGAAAGGAAGTCACTGAACTCAATTATTGGGATTATTCAGGATCCGGCCCTATATAAGTAACAAAGAGTAATGACATTCTCAAACTTCCCTCCCAAGTTTCAATGATTTAAAAAGATTAACTCGTTAACAGCATTGCCAAACGAAAGCATTCCAAAAATCATCAGCCAGGCTCCAAAACAGCCTAATTTAAAAAAAAAAAAAAAATTGTTTTTTGGCTCTGTGGGGTCTGAGCCCATGGGGCTCATGTTTTCCAGCTTTTCTCTCAGCTGACTGGTTTAAGAAAAATGAGCTGAGATTGTCAGATAATCACCTGACTTCAAAAGGAGCTAGAGCATTAAGAAAAGCACCAAATATTGCATCCAATGAAGTGAGCTGTAGCTCACAAAAGCTTATGCTCAAATAAATTTGTTAGTCTGTAAGGTGCCACAAGTCCTCCTTTTCTTTTTACCAAATATTGGGTGACCCTGTTTTATCTGAGGCTGAGGGCATTGCCGTTGTTAGTAGTACCTTACAAGGAAGCCTGAAGATCGTCTCTTTTTCCCTGTTGATCCAAGTGTATAGAAGTTTGACCTCATGGAAGCCCTTGCCGGCCTTTTAACACTCTTGGAGCCAGGACCTCAACTGTGGCTGTGGGTGCAGCTGAGAGAGAAATGGAACTAAATATGTCCTTTGCCCTCATGCCATGTTGGGGCCACTCTGCAGTGTAGAAGACCCCTGAGAAGCTGTTCTACCTTGTGCCAGCAGCTCCAAAGGGTCATTACAGTGGCTGGGGACATCCAGGGCACATGGGAGACCCTACCACGTTACAGTAACCTGCAACGAACCAGGCGGGAAGAGCATGGCTTCCAGAAGGGAAGAGTTTGGAGGAGGCTATGAACAGTAAGCTGCAGTGGGAGCAGCTTTGTAATGAGTTGCTTTAACACAGAGCCAGATCAATTTAATAAGGATGAAACCCGCTTGTGTTACTACCCAGCATGTGGTCGACAAAACACATGCCCCCTTCCTGCTGGCCATGCCCTCTAAGTTTGCTCTAGCATCTAGCTCGTGTCTAATCAGAGCTGCATGCAAAGAACTGCACAGAGGAAGCCATTTGCAGTGCCCAGGTCCCATTGGTCCTACAGAAATACCACCACCACTTAGCAAAGATATAGCACTTTTCATCCATAGATCACAAAACCCAGGAGCCACGCTCCACACAACTGCATACCATTGACTGGCACCCTATCTATATATAATACAGACACACACACAGCCATCTGACGTACAGAGCACTCCTGGAACAAGGCCAAGGAACTGCCACTGCACAGTGACAGCACCAAGGGTCAGGGGAGCTCAGGGTGGGCTTTACCCTACCTCTGCTCCTTCCCTCTTAACTGAAGATCCAGCCCAAGGCTGCTGACAAGCATGGCAGGTGCTTGGAACGGTGACTACCATTGTAGAGTAGACCTGAGCCATCGGGTGCAAACGCTCACTGCCTCTGGGATTCAGGCAGCTGAGAACAGTCTCCTGATGGTGACACACTGAAGTGAAATGGCCATCCCTATCCAAGATTCTTTAACTGGTTTCCCAGATGTCCCAACTAAGTGCAATGGCTGGGAGCTGGGTGTTTGGAAGAGATCCCAGACAGGGAGCACACCGAGCTGCCCCTGGTCAGAGCTGAGCAGCCTACTGCCCCTAACAGCACAGAGCCTCGGCCCCAGGGTGGACGATGGGAGTAAAGACCAACCATACCGCAGAGGCTGTGAACTCCATCTCTTGGGGAGTCAGAGGTAACTGTCATACACTCCTACTGGAAGGAGCATAGCTACCAGCTTCCTGAAGCAGTGGTACAGGGAATTACCGAACCAGCAGACAGACAGACACACACACACACACACTGCTGGTAAACTGGATATGGCAGCAAAATGCCACCTACCAACAGCCACGTGCACGTATAGCCCTCCCCAGGAGCAGGGACCTCTGAAAACTCTGCATTGCCATAGCAACAGGGCTCCCATAGTCCATATGTTCCCCTTTGTTTCTAGTTCAGGGTTTGTTTAGGTTTATTTTATTCCAAAAGGTGAAAGGAAACTTGCGTCACCAAGGGTAACATCTGGCCAGCTCTGCTGAGTGTGGGAAGCTAGGGAAGAGGGGAGTTCAAGCTGTCCAGCTGGAACAGTGCAGAGCTGCTCAAATGCACCCCCATTCTGAGAGTCTAACTGGGGGCGGGGGGGGGGTCAACTGTCTCGGCCAGGTCTTGTAGCCGCCAGGTTATTTACTGAGTAACTTGCCTTCCAATCACAATTTTTCATCGTCTCCAGATATCAATGGGCCTCACTGGTGTGGCTGCAGAGCCAAGGGGTGAAGATGGTAGGTGGAGCTGAATATGAACTATGAGCAATGATCAGCTGGTGGAAATCAAATCTCATCCTTCAGGGTGTAGGTGAATCACTGCAGGGAGCAGGAAGGAACCTCCCGCAGCTGCTCACTCCCCAAGCACACAGCACTTTACAACTGGCTAGGTATTTCTGACATGGGTAGTCATTATCTGATACGCCGATCAGGGATACTGAGCTTGTTAGGCACTATATAAATGTCAATAGAGTAAGATTATTAAACAGATATATCTGCTACAGCATCGAGTATTGACCCCTGGAAGGAAGCAAAATAAACTGCGTGCATATGTGGTCTGATCCAAGAGCAAACTGTACATTCCCCATATACAGTCTAGAATTCAAATACTAATTATGCACCTAGTAACTGATTTTTGCACAGCCCAGCACACTTTCAAGGTGACAGGGAAGAAAGTAGCAGATTCCTCACTTATTTCAGCATCATATGAAAAAGGAGGGAGCTGCAAACTTGACCCATGCAAATGAAACCTTTACAAAATATTTGCTTTTCTGACACAGTTTCCATGCTGGTCAAGCAATTGGAAACCCACAAGCAAGGGGGGGAAAATCTGTTTCTTTCTGACATTGCCACTTGCAGAGGGAGTGCTGCTGATTACCTCTCTGGCTGCTACAACTCCTTAATGGGATGGATTGAAAAGATCCTGACAAAGATATGGACATATTCACTACAATTGGCATGAGTCTCAGAGGATCTCTCTTTGCAGGTGTTCTTGCAAACTTTTTCTTTGAGCTCCCGACCATCTGGAGTCTCGCTATGGAGTTCAATGGGAAACAAACTCTCAGAGCAAAACTTCATTTAAGATCAGTGGGGTGTGCTTGATTCTGCGTCAAAACTGAGCAACATTGCAGAAGTTGCATCAAAATGATGCAATGTCCCTAAGCCAGCAGCCCAGGCTCTGTAGAAAAGGTCCCTGTCGGTGAGTCTTGAGACTAAGCTGGTCTGAATTTAGAGTTTGTAATGAAATTGAAAATCAGGTGAATTCTGTGTGGTTTGGGGTATCATGAGACCAGTATTTTCCATAGCTCTATTATTGATCCATAGAGAAACGGTAACTTTACATTTCGAACCTCCTAGAATAAACTAGTTTTACAAATCAACCAGTTTGGATTTCTATAGAACCATAATACTTTAAATGACCTCCAGTGGCAGAAATTTCTTGGATCATAGTCTTAAGTAAGAGGCTATCACGCATCAATTGAGATAACAATCCAAAGACAATCACGCTTTCTAATTGTTTTTCAACTTCACATTCAGCTGGAGGAATAATGCCTGCACAACTCTCATAAAAATATGATCATAATCTATCAGTTCTATGAGCTATAGAACAAAACCTAAGAGATAATTGGTGTAGGCACTGAAGAATAAACATGTCAAGATTATGATTTCTTTGCTTAAAAATGAAACAAAGATATGACTGGAAAGGCAGTGTTTTGGGATACTGAGCAATATCCCTATACTCCATCATCTAAATTGGTTTATGATTTGCATGCATTTATATTTTTAGGAGCAGTTTAAAGACAGGTGAGCTGAAAAACATGAGGTGCCAAATATCCTAACATTTGGCCGTTCTGGAGCATCTTTCATCCAAAGACCTCAGCATGCTTCACAAACGCTTTGTCGGCCCCGCAAACGGAGCCATGTGAAAATACTGAGGTGTTGGTCAGCAGGGGTTCCAGTGAGACTTTCCTATGCTTCCATTCCCCGGGGCTCACGACCCAGGAGGTTCACTTTGAGTTTGTGAGGTTTACACAAACTCCAACCGCAAAGTCAAACTCAAAGGGCAACCAGTTGTGATCTGAAACCACAGCTGCTCCCAGTTCCCTCAACCTGTGCTAAGTTCAGCGTTCGCAATAAAACCCAGGCAGGCTTCACCTTCTGTCAGATTTTGCAACAAAGCTTTTGGGGGAGTGGAGAAATAAATGGAAGTTATCCCCTTTCAGAGACAAGGAATTTAAGAGGGAGCAATTTTAAGTGGTTTGCCCACTTGGTCACACAGTGAATCAGTTAAGAATAGAGTCCAGTGCTCCTGACACTTCCTAGATGACCTCCTGAGGTCCCTTCCAACCCTGATATTCTATGATTCTATGATATGGTAATTACAAGCCCCATAGAAGCAAGATGAGGCTAATGGCTGGGAGGCTGTATTATTCAAACTGCCTGCTACAGATCTCTGGTGATTCCAGGAGAGACTCAGTTGGCAGAGAATGTTAGGTTGCTAGTACAGTAGTGGCATGAATTTGCTCGAGAAGATACGCCAGTCTCCAAAACATCCTTCCATAGTGGTTAGATCTTGCAGTTTTCACAAATCCCACAGAAGTTGGCTATTTTGATGACAGAGACTAAGGACTGATGGGGCCCTGGAGACTGATGTGACCCTCTGGTCCCTGGAGCAGGAAGCACCAGGCCAGAAGGGACCATTAGACCATCTGGTCTGACCTTTCGTATAACACATGCCAGAGAATGTCGCCCAACAACTTGTGTTTGAGAACTGGAGAGTCAAAGGTGATGGGAAGAGCTGGGCTCAGTGACTGTAAAGACACAGGGCCAGGAGGAGCTTTAAGTGCCTTTTCACAGCAGAGACACTTCCTGATCCTGTATCTTTTGGGGACAAAGACACCGATCCTCTCTGCCTGTCCCTTTCTCCTTTTGTCATCCTCTCCCCTGGCTACACCCTTGTTTCTCATTTTCTTTAACCACACTGCTCCCCACGGTAAGATGGCCCTCATTACTCCTCCCCCATTCTATCACAGCAGGAGAGAAACATGTCCACAGCGCTCTGGGTTTCCCAGAACAGCAGATCTCTTTTCCCAGGTTCCTTAAGGGACTCCAGGCTCCAAGAGACTGAGTCAGTCCTCTGACAAGGCATGAAAGAAACACCTGGACTCTATTAGCAACCTGGTGAGCTGACACTACCCATAATCTACCCAGACGACCCTGTCCTACAGATCCTGTGACTGAATGGGAGCTTGGGGACAGGGGTCTGCTTATGGTGCCAGCAGAAGGAGCTCCTCTTGGGACAGTTATTCAATGACCATTCCTCTTATCCTGCACACAACCTTCACTCACTGCATCACTAGCCACAACACCGCAGCCACAGCTCCAGTATGATAGTGAACATTTACCCTGGAGCTGACCTGGTGGAGAATCTCTTTTCCCCTCACATTAATGCAATTCAACCTCGACATAACTATTTCTTCTAGGCTCTGGTAGCTCCCAGATTGATTCCAGAGAGAAAGGAGCCCGAGGGCAGTACACTGTCTGAGGTTTGTTCGTTCCTTGACCTCTCACTTAAGCCAAATCAACCAAAGGGCTGAATTACTACCAAATGCATAGGTGGCTTTTCAAGTGCAGACACCTGACACACCCAACCCATTTCACACAAACCCCTGGACAGGCAGCAGATGGTAATGACTGTGTTAATACTGTTACGGGATGGATTCAAACTACTGCTCTAGAATTGATAGGTTTCACAGACATTTACCAGTCGCTCTGGGCTGTCCGATCCCTCTTAATGGTTTCAGAGCAAAAATCATTGGGGGGGAAAAATTCAAAGTCAGATGCCTGCAACTAGGTTACAGCAGGTTAAAAACAGCAACTACTTCACAAGAAAACAAATCTAATCCTTCAAAAAAACGACGAAAAAATTATTACATTCCCCAATTTTGATTAAAAACCCAAATCTTTTTTTATTTTCATTTTTGGATTTATTAACCTCACCTATTCAGCAACAAAATAGAAAAAGGGGGGGAGGGAAGAGACAAAGGAAGGGGATACAAAAAAGGGGGTACAAAATAACCCTCCCAAAAACAGACAGACATTCAGTGGTTTGGTTTTCACCAGCGTGTTGTGTTTCTGATTTTTCAGTGGGGGGAAAACATCCACTTTTTTTTTTTAAAGGACATTTTTGGTTAAAAAAGTAAAATGCGTTGACCAGCTCCAAGCTAGACACCCTATTGTTAATTATCATGGGTATTGCGATAGTGCCTAGGAGCCTCAGCCACAGACCAGGAGCCTTGCCCTAGGTGCTGCACAGAACAAAAAGATGACTTCTCTCCCCAAAGAGCCGTGTGGTCTGATTTTCAGAGGGCTGAACAGCCACAGCGCTCCCAGGGGAGCAGGGAGCACCAGTGGGTTTGGTTAGGTGCCTGGAGATTTAGGGGCCTAGCTGGAGATCCCCAAGTTTGCAAATGGTGGCTGTCATAAATATAAAGGGAAGGGTAACCACCTTTCTGTATACAGTGCTAGAACATCCTTCCTGGCCAGAGGCAAAACCCTTTCACCTGTAAAGGGTTAAGAAGCTAAGGTAACCCTGCTGGCACCTGACCCAAAATGGCCAATGAGGGGACAAGATACTTTCAAATCTGGAGGGGGGGGACAAAGGGTTTGCTCTGTCTGTGTGATGCTTTTGCCGGGAACAGATCAGGAATGCAGCCTTACAGCTCCTGTAAAGTTAGTAAGTAATCTAGTTAGAAAATGCGTTAGATTTTCTTTTGTTTAATGGCTTGTAAAATAAGCTGTGCTGGAGGGAATGTATATTCCTGTTTTTGTGTCTTTTTGTAACTTAAGGTTTTGCCTAGAGGGATTCTCTATGTTTCGAATCTGATTACCCTGTAAGGTATTTACCATCCTGATTTTACAGAGGTGATTCTTTTACCTTTTCTTTAATTAAAATTCTTCTTTTAAGAACCTGATTGCTTTTCATTGTTCTTAAGATCCAAGGGTTTGGGTCTGTGTTCACCTTTACCAATTGGTGAGGATTATTATCAAGCCTTCCCCAGGAAAGGGGATGTAGGGCTTGGGGGGATATTTTGGGGGAAGACATCTCCAGGTGGTCTCTTTCCCTGTTCTTTGTTTAAAACGCTTGGTGGTGGCAGCATACTGTTCAAGGACAAGGGGAAGTTTTTAACCTAAGCTGGTAAGAATAAGCTTAGGGCGTCTTTCATGTGGGTCCCCACATCCTGTACCCTAGAGTTCAGAGTGGGGAAGGAACCTTGACAGTGGCCTTATTTTACAGCCTTTGGGGAGCAAGACACCCTGAGAGTCCAACGTTTCCCTTGCAGCCACTGTCCCCCTGGGTTGTAGCTGTAGAGAGGAGTTTGGCCAGAGGGGAAATTACAGTCCCAGTTTTGACCGCCCTCCCTGCAGAGCTAGAAAGAGCCAGGCTGCAGTGCAGGATCTAGCTGCCGCTGTCACCTGAAGCCATATGCACAGGATGTTCCCAGCACTGCTCCACACCTCGCACCGCTTCCCCCGTCCCCTGGCCTGCAGCCTGGAGGAATTCCCTCAGAGAGCTCCAGGTAGTAAGAGAGATGGATGAACCATGAAAGAGAAAATAACGAGGTCCTTTGTCCGTGACTGTTCCTGTCACATCCCAGCGAAATCCCATGGGGTTCCCCTGGGGAGGGTGGGGAGAGAGAAACAGCCAGCTGCGCTACTTGCGCCGTATGGCATCCATTAGCCCATCGTCAGGCCTTGCTGAGACAGCATCCAGCAGCACGTGCGGGAAGTCTGCAGCCAGCGAACATTCAGAGGAGTCTGGTGAAGAGCGGATGCTCCTCTTCACTCCAGAGTAGCATTCTCCCTATGGAAACCCAACTGTTCTTTTTGGGGGACAGAGTCCTTGCAGCAATTTCTGCTTTGAAAAATCCATACATTCCTCATGCTAACCACTTTGCCCAAAAGATCTCAAAGCCCTCTGCCAACAGTAATCAAGGGGCAAACCCCCAGCCTAGACTGCAGGCTTGGGAGAGACACGGGGCCCTAAGTCCCATTAGTACCTGTCTTCCTCAAAGCTGTGCTCCACCCCACCCATGGTCCTAATGCCTTGGGGGTGGGAGGCTAGATCTTGGGAGCAGCAGGTCATCCTGGCCTCCACAAGCAGAGCTCTGTGCTGCACTGGTCAGGGTATGGGCACCCCCTTGTGTGGCTCCCACTTTTGCATGGTGAATCAAACAGATCATTGCCAGGGAAGCTTCCGAGGCCTGGAATGCAGAATGTGCCCCTGGGCCCCCACCTATACCGGGATTTCAGACAGAGGGAAAGTGGCACCAGTACAGATCTCCGGCACAGACATGGTGCACATTAGAATGCAGCTCTTCAACCCAGTCACTGTGAAACAAGGGATTAGCCTTGGGGCAGCTAACACCCTCATGGCCTCAGAGACAGGCTCAAGCTGCGATATTCTAGCATTCAAAGACCCTGAAGCTCAGTAGCGTTGAGATCCAGGGTTTTGCCGCCAGCCCCACCTGTGATCTCATGCATCCTGGTGAGGCGGGTGCATGTGATGCCAATGGACAAGGTGGGGAAAAGGTGAAACTAAGGCTCAGAATTGAAGTGACCTGCTCAGAAGAGCTAACGCATGCGCTTTGGTGAAGCCTCAGGGCAGCAGTGAGACCAGCCCGGGCCTTCCTATGCTGTCATCAGAAGAGACGCCACCACTCAGCCCATGTGTGACTCAGAGCATTGCAGACAATCCCTGCTTATGCATTCATATACATGCCTTTCAGCTTCTCTTTCAGTTGAGCTCCTGTAATATTCACCTTGATGCACGTGCCCTTTCCAGCCAGGCATATCTGCTTCCCACCCCCGACCATCCACAACTCCCACAGTCCTGCTATTGCTGGAGAGAGCCTCTCCCCTGTGGGCTTTGCCTATTCAGGAGAGCAAAGAGAAGGGAGTGAGCGTGCGAGAGCAGGCACATGGGTGTTGCACACAGAGGAGATAGAGAGGGCTGAGAGATCTCATTCTGTCTGGGATTCCATGTCTCAGTCACTTCAGTTCCGCTCACAGGCTTTCCTTTGTGCCGGAGCATCACAGCAGGGCATTATGCCGGCTGAAGCCAATGTATGGAAACAAAATCGACCGCCTGCTCAGGGCACATGAAAGGAAAGATTCCCCTAGGTCAGGGGGAGATGGAGAGAGGAAGAGACAGGCAGAGGGTTGTGAGATCAGCATATACCCTTAAACAACCCAGCTGACCCCCTGTTCTGCACCTCTACCATCACTCCCTGCTCCTCCTCGCTAGCTTGTTGCTCTGCAGCTCGAAACAGCAGAGAGGTTTTCTGCAGCAAGAGCCTCCTGCTTACAGAGCTGCCGTTGTGCCACTGCAGGGCAGCCATCTCATCAGCGTAAGCAAACTTGACCCCTTCCCCTTCTCTGTCTGATGGCCTGTCCCGGCTCCCCCTGTCTAGCAGGCACATCAGAGCATGCTTCTCAGAACAGCAGGGGCACAGATGTTAGCCCCGGTGTCCTGTCCGGATTCCAACTCCAAAAACTACATCCCATCTTCCCTAAATTCCCCCTAAAGCTTCAGGTGTATCAGCAACCTCTCCTCCCCAGAACACCATGCAATACTGCTGACACGCTGCCTGCTGCATTTCCACCCCAGAGGCAACTGCAGCTTCAGCAACAGGTCAGGTGTTCCCCAGACACATGCCCACCGCATCCCGCACCATGCAAGGTGCAAAGGATTCACGTGCTCCTGCATTGGGGCTACTGGTGTTCACAAGTCTTGCTGTGCCCCTGCAGACCCAGGTACAAATGGATCCCTGGTGCTCAGCATTGCCTGAGAGGGACGGAATAACAGCCTTGATAATGCCGCTCTCTCCAGTCTCCAGGGGGTTGTGCTGTTTTGCTCAAAACATCCTAGAGCTCGAGTTGAGCTTGCTGCAAGCATTAAAGGAGCAAAATGTGTACAGAAGATGAAACAGATGTCAGGTGTTCGGCTCCAGAGTCCTGCTTTGGGGGCTGAAGCAATAACAGGTGAGCTGGCAAAGGCTCAAAAAAAAGCATTATAAAAGGGGCAGGTGCTGCTGGAGTGTTTCCAAACTTCCCTTCGGATCACGGAGACCTTGCACGTCTCATGCCGACAGATGAAAGCAGAGAAGAGCAGATGGGGAAGGGAAAGGGCCCTGGATGGATCTGGTCATCTCATTGCAGCCCACCCTTAGAGCAAGAGCAGAGACGCAGAAGTTGACTTTCAGTGGGTTCCTGTTTTCTCTGTGCCTCTTGCTGCACCATTAGTTTTGTTAATTGGAAGTGGCTCCAGCTCTGTGAGAAGCACAAAGGTGCCTTGGCCTGAATCGAACCCTGGAGTCCAAGTATCCCCCAAAGTGCTTGGGGAGTTCGGTTCTGGAGCTGAGCCCCCGCCCGGCCAGCCGGTGGAATGACAGTGCAGAAACAAACCCAGGCGCAGTCAGTGCGGTCTTTCCCGTCAGAAACCACAGGGCCCATGTCACAGGCAAAGGGGCTGGCGGTTGGCTTTGCCAAGGGCATTCTGCAAAAGCGAAAGGGAGGCTGAGCCGGAGTCAACCCCTTGTTCGCCACAGGCCCCATGTCGGGGATGAAGGACGCAAGGCAGCTGCTCCTCTTAGCTTTTCTCTGCACTTCTTGTTTCCCTCCCTTCCAGCTCCTGGAGTTATCAAGTGGGACGGTGGCTAATGGATACTCTCCAGCATCCCCAACCTGACAGCCAGCATCCTTCCCAATGCATTCCCAAGGGCTTGGGTCGCTAACGCAGCACGAGCATGAACACAAGAGCTTTGGATGAGGGCAGAACCCCCATGAGAGAATTCCCGCCGCCCCCCCCCCACCCCCGCCCTGCCACAGCATCGCCTTCTCCTCAGGCGTGGAAGCGGCAGCACTGGTTAAAAACCTTTGCAGACAGAGGCTGACAGGCTATCTGCAGAGGGGCGCAATTGCTCCTGACAGGTTTATCAGCAGCCGGGTTTGCCTGCAATGAGATGTAAAACATGGGTTTCATTTCCAGAGCAGACGCTGCTGCTAAGAAGCCGTTAGACACTTCATCAGACAGGCTCAGAGCTGGGCCCTCTGTTAGGAAGTGACAGCACCTCACATGCTACAACCGTGCTCCAGGTATTCCTCCCCCTCTCCCAACTTTGGCTTCACAGTCTTCAAATTCTACCTGTCCTACAGGAAAAGGGACTGTTATTTTTAAGCAGGAGCTCAGTGTTGCTCAAAGGAATCCAGCTTGCCGAGAAAGGAAGCCCCTTCAGAACAGAGGGGACGGCTCTGAAAAGCCCGGAAGAGAAGTGGTCACTCTCCACAGGGTTTACACTCCGGGCAAGAGTGGACACGAAAAGGGAAGAGTAAAGGGGATGTGCTTAAAGTGGCAGACTCAGCACAGGGCTTGTGTGCCTGTCGGGGCAGCGGGGAGATAACTGTGTTCTTTCAATGGCTCAGCAAGGAATGGCAAGGAGGGGCTGAGATTTGTAAAGGGAGAAAAGGGAAAGGGAGGAAGATAGGAAGGGGAACGGAGGAGGGGAATAAAGAGGATGGGGAACAGAGGAGGGAAAGACGGATGGAGAGGAGTTTGGAGCTCAGTGATGTCCAGAAACAGATGGAGACTGGCAGACTGGTGTTAAACGTGAAGGGGAAGCAGGAGGCAGAAATGCCATGAAAGAAATGACACTCCTGGTCCTCTAAATAAAAACATCAAAGTCCTATAAGGAAGTCTCCCAAATGACACCCAGTTTCACGAGATTCCTAGCCCCGCAACACACACACACACACACACACACACGACAAAGACTTCGAGACCCTGTTCAGAGTTAGAATCAAAGCTTCTGGACACTGATCTGAACAAGAGATGAAGCTTTGGAGGTTTGCTTTGCACATTTTAAGAGAAACTCCTACACAAAGAATCTCATTGGTTTCGCTGGTCCAAATTCCTGCATCCCAAAGTCCATTGAACCAAACCCATCTCAGTAGCTGTTATTCACATCTGCGGTTGGTGTGAGGGCAATTGGATTGCTGGTTGCTTCTTATTTTATTCTTCCCTTGATATGCTTATTTTTTTAGCCCATTATGCTTTGCATTGCCTATCCTGACTTCCAGCCGAGGTGTTTTCCTGCTGCAACACAGCCATGCGGCTGGTAGCCTGACAACCCTGCAGGACATCTCTCCCCCAGCTGAATAGTCCAGGGCCCTCTGCATTAGCCATCGACAGCTGTATCCTAATGAAGCAATCTAAAGCAAGGTGGCTCCGGAAGATTTAGCGGCATGTGCCTACACACCCACACTTAGTATGCCAATAAATCCACCTTTTAAATAAAAGTTAATTAAAATGTGATTAGAACGGGGACTATAAACAGATGCCCCTCGGCTTAACTCGCCTGCTCCTTTTTTCCCCCCCTTCTCCCTTTATGAGATTCAAACAGCCACTGGTGTCATTTTTATGGGAACCAGAAGACATGGGCAATTTGGTCAGCCTCCCGCATGCACACGGCAGAGATTTGCACACAGTAGCGGCAGAAGGCTCGGAGGGAGCTGAGCAGATTAGTAATGCTCTAAGCTGTGGCTGCAGAGGAGCTGAGTGTCTTCGGTATTGAAACAGCGAGGTGAGGGAGGAAGCAGGAAGATTGTCAGATTCGGTGACCAGTACCTGGACAGAGTGGGCCTGGTTGAGAGCTCACTCAGGTGCTATGAGGTGCGAGTCTGTTGGTTTCAATACAGTTACTCCTGAGTCACACTGGGGTAAAATGAAAGGACAAGCAGACCCAGTGTGCATTCTGCATGGGGGAATGCCTCAGCTAAGCCTTCCTCCAGTAAAAACCCAAAGGGCCACTCGCTCATATCTGGGATGCTGAATTAAAGGGACAACGTCAGGGCAATTTAGGCCAAGCACCAATTTTTTTTTAAAGCCTCCCAACCCCTGAGATCAACAGTAAAGGTGCCACGATTTTTACTGCATTCCAGTGAAGACTGTTCCCTGCAGTGTTTGCAACCCAGACATCACACAGTTTTGTGCAACTGCACTTGAATCGGGAAGTGAAGCTGACTAGTAACCAAAGCCAATTGCTTTACTTGATGTAAATAATTTATTCGAGGAGCGTTGGCATTTTTTGTCAAATTATTCATGAATCTTTATTTTTCTGGGGTTTTTCCCCCTAGCACCATAGATCATCAGGTAATGTTCAATGAATGATTTGATGATTTTTTTTCCCCCCACCATCAAATAAAATTATTTGCGAATGTGTCTGCCGGAAACCAGAATGAAAAAGACAAGTCTATTTTCATTGCCTGAAATGAGCAAAATGCACAGCTGCCAAATTTGGGGCAGCTCCATGTGTGACATTTTATGCTAATTATTTAATGAGCGTATTTGTGTATTTACAAACAAATTACATATACCATAAACTTCATCTTCGGGGGGAAAACCCTTGTGGATCTAGTTCTGGTTAAAGGCCTCGGCATGACTTTAACACTCATTATTATTATAGGACCAAGACGCCACAACTAGATTGGGGTCCGATGGAAACACGTTGAGACCCTGTGCATTATGGCAATAACTTTCTCCACTCTGCCCCACCTTGCTTAAACTAGACAGCACCAGCTAGCCATAGTGGAGGGTTACAAAATCCTCTGAAACCATTTGGTGGGCCTTTTTTTTTTCTTTCTTTTTTTTTTTTTTTTTTTTTTTTTAAGAGGCTCCATACCCTTCCATGGGGCAACAACAAGCAGCACCAGATCTCAGGGCATTTCGGCAGCACGCCACCAAAAGCACAAGCATGCTTTGCTTCCAAACATACAGCTCCCTGGGCAACTAGGCAGTGCCGCCCACTAACGGAGCAATAGAGTACACTCGCTCTCTCTCGCGCTCTTGCAGCAGCATGCCTTGTGTGGGCAGGCCCAGCATTAGGTCACAGCAACGTGGTGAGGTTAGGATGCGGGGAGAATTCCCCCTTCTAGCAGGTGGGGTAATGGGGTGCTTGGTCAAACAAAATGATCCGATGTGGTCCCCAAGCCATTAGGTGTCCAACATATTTTTTCCACCTCCTGGGGTGGTGGTTCCCCCTGAGATGGGGGCCTTATGCAAGTGCACATAGTTGAATCCAGGCCTAGTAAACAATTCCTGCCATCCTCATTTTACAGATGGATAATTGAGAGACTAAGTTACCCACGATTACAGAGGGAGTATCCGAGCCAGGAGCTGAACTCACATCTCCCGAAGTCCGAGGCTTGCTATCATATAAACTACTAGAAACCTCACAAATGGTTCACTGGGGTCAGTTCTAGTTTTGCCTAAAGGCTCATGCAAGGCAGGGGTGATCCCCCCCCCAAAATCTGCAATCTCTATTTTGTGAGATTTCCAGACCCCAAAGGTTCAGATAAGAACATTTTTCGCCTTCCTCTTCAGCATGGGGCACGGGTCACTTGCTGGAGGATTCTCTGCTCCTTGAAGTCTTTAAACCATGATTTGAGGACTTCAATAGCTCAGACATAGGTGAGAGGTTTTTCGCAGGAGTGGGTGGGTGAGATTCTGTGGCCTGCATTGTGCAGGAGGTTGGACTAGATGATCATAATGGTCCCTTCTGACCTTAGTATCTATGAATCTATGTTGGCTGCTCAGCCACACCAAAACCAGACACTCTGAAGCTGCCAGTTCTTCATTAAACCCAATATCTGGGGTAGCATCTCTGAAACCTGACGTAGCAGTCTCTAGCTATTGCAAAGCAGAGGTGCTACGGGAAGGATAACACATCATTTCCCACTAATGAGGGGAAAAACCCATCACTCATGGGGAAGAGGAGATGTTTTTGTAAGATACGGACTTTTCAGTAGTTATGTTATCCCAGTGCAACCTATTACAGAGTCATTAGCAAAGAAGTAATATTCTTGCTGTTAATAATTTGACTAATAAGCCTGTTTGGCAAAATGAAAAATCTCTCCTTGGATCAGATTAAAGGCATTGCACGAACTGGCAGTTTGTTTGGATAACAAGCACCTGAATAGGAGGCAAACCCGAAGTATTTTTCTATGTGGAACATCACTCCTCTCAGATGGGAATTTACCTCTGCCCCTAATGGAGCTGGAGCTGTCGTGCACATTATTGATGTTGATTATTTACATCGATTATTTACATCAGTTTCATAATCCATTGTTCCTGTAATCATAATAGAAAGAACTCCTAGTTATTCAGTGGGTAGAGGAGTTATCATGCGTTGTTCCCTGTTATTTTTCATTTGCATGGTATGCTTTATGCCTGGAATGGTTGCTCCAAATCACGCTGTGATCCCCTGCTTCTTCTTGAAAGAGGTAAAGTAAGTAACCATTGGCACAGCTTACCGAGGGAAACAATGGATAACGAGCAGTGTCAATTCCAGATTTTTTGGTTTGCTGGCAATTAAAAAAAAAAAAAAAAAATCAGAAAAACCCCGCTGTCAAACCAAAGGTGAAATTTTTGACAAACTGAAAAGTCAAAAAAAAAAAAAGATATGGGGCCAAATGAAATATTTTATTCACTGTTGAGCACTTTTGAATGTTTTTATTGTTCATATAAAGTTAAGGGAAATTTTTTTAAAAAATAATTAAATTTCAAACCACAACATTGAAAGCTTTCATTTTGAAAATCTCAAAATGAAACACTACTTCTACTGAAATTTTTAAAGAGCTTTTTTCCCCGCCTACTAAAATAATTTGGCAAAACTGATTCAAATTCGTGAAATGTTCCGGTACCACCGAAACTTCGTTTTTCCACCGAAAATGGTTTTGTATGAAAAATTTCGCCCCATTCTCCACGTCTCGGAGTCTTTAAATCAAAGCTAGATATCTTTCTAAAAGATTCGCTCTAACTCAGCCACAAGTTATCGTCCTCGATGCAGAAGTCACAGGATGATGTTCTTTGCCCTGTGTTGTCCGGGAAATCACATGACCGGTAGTTTGTAAGACCATAAGGGACCATTAGGATCAATTTATGTGTCTGAAATATCTCCTCAGGATGACACTTACAATATAGTGCCATCTGATAACAGCTACCAGGTGGTGTTTTAAAAAACAACAGCGTTTTGACTTGAAACCCACACGAATTGTCATACAGCTAGTGTATTATATTTAGCCCCATGTTCCTATCACTGTCACCTCCTCCTCCCCATAGTCTCCAACTCTCTGTTTCACCTACTTCTTGAGTCTTGTCTTAATTTAGATAAAGACCGAGGGCCAGACCCGTCACGGGTGCAAATCAAAGCTACGCTGGTTTACATGAGCAGAGGATCTGATTCTGAATGTGTTTGTGAAGTGTCCGGTTCTAGGGGCCCTTGATTTTGCCTGGGGCCCTATAGGTGCTACTGTGATATAAATGATCACAGTAATAGCAGCCTCTGTGCTTCTGCTTTCTAACTAGGGCCTGAAGCATAAGAACCAAAACACCTCCAAGAAAAGCTGTTAAGGAACCACCAGCCTTGCCAAAACCAGGACACATTCCTTCTAAGAAAGCCTGTCCCACCCTAAAGGTCTGTCCATATGGGAAATGACCAGCCAGGGTGGTGATTCTTTGCACTCCTCTGGCCTCTTTCATTTGAGCTGCTCACCACAGCAAGCAGAAGGACTTAATAAACCATATAATACTGTGAGACAAGTCAGGGGTGTGCATTCATAATCATTTCAACCATTGCGGCCACAACAGGAATGTGCCTGGCTGTTCAATGCCCACTCAAATGGGGTGGGGGCTTCTGATGACCCTGCTCTTGCCTGAATTGGATTCTTCATCCACCTGCCTTTTAGCCTCCTGATTGAGAAACTCAGCAAATAGCAGACCGGTTGTTGGGAGGAGAGGAAGGGGAAAGGGTTAAGTCTAAGTGCCCGTACTCTGAAGGCGTACCCCTCTTTCCCCCAAATCCAAGCTCATACTGTCGTCCCCCGCAACATGGCTCTGTCGTGCTTCCCCACTCTTCGTCGTCCCGCCCTCTCGTTCTCCACCTTCACTGCTCTTATCCTTTCTGTGCCTTTCCCTATGAGCTGCCTGCTGGAGGACTGCCTTTGAAGCGCAAGAGAAAAAGACGCATCAGCCCAAGTGTATTTGGTTTTTAATCAGCTTATCACAGATTCTCTTTTGGCCGCCTACAAGAAGGTGACAGGATCTCCCCAGCCGTTCGGAGGCACCATCGGCCAGGCTCACAGTCCCAGAGCAGCGGAGCAGTTGTTCGCGCGAGTTCCAGGGAATTATGAGGGGCTTGTACAGTAACTCCCCTGGCTCAGGACCAGAAATGCTAATTCCTTCAAGTAAATTTATGACTTCTCTGCATACATGGGCACCACACGCACGCACACAGAGATTCGATCTAGCTGTTCCCAGTAAGGGACAAAACCACAACTAAGCCCGCAGTACTACTTCTTGCTAACCCACAAGGACAATGCAATTGAGTTAAATACTACACACACACACACCCCCACAAAAGGCAGAGGATGGAGATATTTTACTCAGCAAAGAAAGACAGGGGAATCAGCATCCTTAGTGAGCATGCTGGTCAAGCAGAGTAGGAAATGCAGTGTCTTAGAAGAAGTGGGGAGCTCCCAGAGGACCAAACCATGCAATTGACTGTTCATCCAGGAGAGGATATAGAGGCTGTAGTCTGCATTCCCCTCCCGCCCCTCTGCCAAAGCAGAGTGGGGACATAAAGCTGACGTAGGAAGTATGGTCTAGCAGGGAGGGCATTAGTCTGGGATTCAGGAGACCTGGGTTCCGTGCCTGACCCTGACTGCTTGTGAAAGGATCTTCCCCTGTCTGCATCTCCATTTTTTCTTCCACCATTGATCAGTCATTTCTGGGCAGGGCCTGGCTCTCACCATGTGGATGTACAGCTCCTGGCACAAGGGAGCTCTGATTTCAGGTGGGGCCTCTAGGTGCTGCAGTAATACAAATAGTGTAAGGCAGTTCTCCGTGTGGCCAAGAGCTGCTAGTATGGCTTTATACTGCCATCCCGTCACCCCACACAGAGCACCAAAGTGTAAGGGCTTGGACGCCACAACGGTCCCTGAGGGCTGTTGCAGTTGAGCATGGGCTCGTGTAGCTCTGAGGCCAGAGAAAGACTAGGTGGCCCCCAAACAGAGAGAGGCTTAAAACCAACTTTGCTCCTGCTGCCTCCTGCCTCCCCCTTTCCATGCCTGTGCCATGCATCGCTTGAGAACAACGGAATCTGGCTTCAGGTCTGTTGGCCCAGACCAGCACTGCTGGCGTAAATCACACATATAATACAATCAGTTTCCGAGCAAATATAATTCCAATCATAATGTAATCAATATGGATGCAAATACCGTATTTGTACGGGGCCTTTCATCACTCACACGGAATATTCAGTGCCAGCGCAAATACTCCCAGTATCTGAAACCAAGTATTTGAAACATTACAGCTGCATGCCTGCAAGGCAGCCCTGCAATTTGGGGTTTTTAATAGACATATATACTAGGAGCGGGAAGGCTGAGCTGTCACATGGGTATAATACAGAAAGTCATATGTGAAAATATAGCAAAAAATGGCTGAGAACTTTCCAGTTGGACAGTAACAGATCGTGAATCCCAATGATGATTGAACCTGGCGATATTCTAGCGAAAAAGAGCTCTCATCCATTTGTATGGCTGTTGCCACTGTTTCACATTGACTCAGGCATTCTAGTCTCCAGAGTGATGTTTGGGGTTGTTGTGTGTGCTGGTTGTGTTGTGTGACAGCGGTGTTGGGAAAGTTGTGGGGATAGCAACAGGGTGTATGCTGTAATGAAGAGCTGTGTGTGTTTGGAGTTGCTTGTTGTGTTGGGTGGATGGCGGTGTTCATTTGTGGGGGCGGTTGTGCGGAGAGATTTATGTGGATTTGTGCAGCTGGTGAATGAGAGGGTGCTAACGGGGCTGTGCACATTTGGAGTTACTGCATATGCTGATTGTGTTGTTGTGTGGGTAGTTGTGTTGATTAGTTTGCAGGCTGTGTTGGTATGGGAGAGCTGCATGGATTTATGCAGGTGGCAAATGAGGGGGTATGTTGCAGTGAGGGACCTGTGTTTGGAATTCTTGTGCATGCTGGTTATGTTGCAGGGGTGGTTGTACTGGTTTGTGCGTGAAGGAGCTAGCTATGCAAGAAGATGTGTGTTGATTTGTGCAGGTGGCAGTTGGGCCAAATAATCCACCATCTCTGAAGTCCCCCTCCTACAACCAATGACATTGTTGCATGCAAGTTAGCTGTAGCATAAGGGTTATGATTGGCTGAGTTACCTCTGATCTCACAATGGTCTAGGACTCTTGGCATGGCATAGAGACATGCCTGACTGCAGCTGTAACCTGCGCGGGTGTAATTCATAAAGTCAAAATAGCGGTGAACTCAACAATTGGACCATAACAGACCACAAAACCCAGGGATGACTGAACCTGGGGATAGTCTGAACAAAGAGCTCTCAGCCATGCTTGTAGCTGCTTCTGTTGCTTCACACTGACTCACCAGGCGCCCCCTACCCATACTTCCACTAAAAACCCCTACCACATCCCCATTACACTTTGGAAAATGCTAAAACCGACATTCACCCCAATGAAAAGCAGGACCTCACTGTACTGGATGTCAAAGGGAAGCAGCCCCTCCACAGAACCCAAAAAGACTGGACAAGGCAGCCTTTCCCTCTCTAAGTACAATGAGCCAAATCCATCCCTAGTGGATCTACTGAAGTCAATGGTGTTACAGCCTGGGGACCACAAACATGACACTAAGAAGGTGGGGGTCTAATTAACCCTTCCAATGCCCAGCCCCCAGAAGTACTCATAGAAATTATATACATGACAATATCCTAATCCTTCTCTTGCCCTTTTCCCACCTGTTATCTCAAAGTGCTGTACAAACCAAGGGCCAGTATTATTTATCCCCATTATACAGAGGGGGGGCAATGAGGCACAGGGGGCAGTCATCAGCTCAAGAATCCACCAGGTCTCAAACACACCCACATGCACAGCTTCTCGTGAACACATGGGTCATGACTAGAGCTGAGTGAATAATTGATTTTTCACTTTGGAAGCCAATCGACAAATCTGAGGGGAAAAAAATCCACCTCGGTTCCAACTGAAAAACAGGTTTTTTCCCCAAAAAAATATTAACTGAAATAAAAAAAACTTAATTTGTTTTGAAATTAACCAAACCATTTTCGCTGGACACAAAATGATTTTTTTAATTTAGTTTTTCATTTTGATTCAGATGTTTTCAGGGTGTGTGTGGTTTCTTCCTTCCCCCTTTTTGTACTTTTTTTTTCAGTTTAATTATTTAAGCTGGCCCAATTTGAAAATGAAGTGCCGTTTCAAAACGAAAAGTGGAAATGAAACATTTTTTCCCACAAATTTTTTCCATTATTTTTAGCTAAATTTATCCATCAAATTTGATCCACATTCACAAATACTTTTGAAGGCCCCCCAAAATGCCCCCTTTTGGGGGGGGGGATAATAGAAATTTTGCCCTTCCTCCAGCCCTTAACCCTGGGACCCCATGTACTGGGTACCCACAGAGCCATGTACTATGGTGAAGCCATTTGATTTATTTATTACCTCAAGGGAGGCATATTTTAGCCTCCTTTACCCAGGGCTGTCTGCCAAACCTAGCCTTCAGTTACAACTCCTACAGAAGGCAACAATAGGTGAGCCATGGTGAGTCTGAGCAACACATCGCTCGTCTATTGCAGGCCTCGCTGTGGCTGCCACTAACACGCCACAATTGTGCTTGTGACATTTACAGTCTGGCCCTGCCTCCATTTTGGATTCCTCCACTCTTCTCTCTCCACCATCGTTGTGTAAGGGCATCGGCCTGGTTTGTACCACTCTTGTGGGCAGCCATTAAAACTGGAGTTCTCTGTCTAATCTCAGGACAGCTTCAGCATGGATAGCAGACACTGCAAGCTTCCCCACATTTCCTTGGCCAGGTGTCTCATCCATGCACCTGGACAGCCAACATTCAGGAATGAGAATGGGCTTTATTTTCACGGCCTCTCGGCTTAAGATGGTCAAAGAGACGCTCTTTGGTGCTGAGGACACTTGGTCAGTAGGCAGCAGACAGATCCAAAAATCATTTTGTACAAGCCACCAAGCAATAAAAACCCTCAGTCACCACTGACCAAGGCTGGGTTTGACCTGGTGACCCACAGGCAAAAGACTTTAATGCTCAAATTGCCATAGACCCTTGCAATCCATTGAGTAGAACACAAAGAGAAGGGAGAGGAGACCCTAAAATATAGCATCCCCCAAGCTGTCAGAAATGCTTTGGGGGATGTGCTAGAGGCTAGAGAGGGTCCAACCATCCCTAAGATGCAGTGATCAGAATCACAGACAGTAACACTCTACATTGCATGTCTCTCCTGATTTGGGGGGGAAAGACATTGGTCAGAACCAGCACAACACAGATGCATTTGATGGCTTAACAGGAGGAAGGGACAGCTCTGCTTCTTGGTGAGACATCTTCAGTGTTATCTTCATCCCATCCCTATTCTGTCCTCATCACCATTATCCCTTCCTGTCCTTGTCAGTCAGCCTGATGGTAGAGTTCCCCCCCTCTTGTTTTTGTTTTTTTCCCCTGCACCTTTCGACAGTCACCAAAGGGTTCAGGTCTACATTCCATTCCATTTGTTGCAGGCTTCTGAGCAGTTGGCAAGAAAGGTCCCAGGCTCCCAGTTTGGAAAGAGCCTGGTTTGTATGCATGCATAGCCCAGCCAGCTAAGGCTCAGAACTGTTATTTAGCATTATAGGGAGAGTGATCGTGAGTTCACAGTGGGCGGCAAACAAAGGAGCCCTTAGGATTCCTGACAAATACCAGGGGCTGGGCCAGCAATGGGAGTAGCTTCTAAATTGAAGTCAGTCAAATAATTGATGGCACAGGGCAAGGAGGGGGGAATCCATCTCACAGCCTAGGGTACTGAGTCCAGGTTCCCCCCGGTACAAGGGTAGTGTGTGTTCTGATTCTGGCTTCCCCCGTATAAATTCCATCTGTATGGCAACCAGTACCAACCACTCGGCGTCAAGGAGTGAGGAGCAGAGACAGGACAAGGGTGCCCAGCCATGCATTAAGTTTAGGAACTCTAACACCACTCAGGCTTGCATGAAAATGAGCTGTGAAGAATCAAATGCCCCCCACTCCCACCCCCCCCACCACAAAATGGGGGGGCATTTGGATTGGTGAATTTTACCTGCTTTGGTTTGCCCTCCCATACCTCTTGCCCCTTGAATCCAATCCAGACATTTCATCGCAGGTGTCGACACATTTAATGTCTCAGTAAAGGCAAACACAAAGCACTGATGCCCCTCTAAAGCTCCTTGATAACAAGCAGCCTAATGGCCCCTTATTTTTTCCCAGCTGCAGTCTGGAAAATGAAATAAATTTAGCTTCTTAAGCATCCTGCCAGCTCTATCAGCAACATGTTTGCTGCTCTCCGAGGCTGCACGGTTAGCAGACAAGGCAGCGCAGAACTGTGGGGCTACAGAGCACCTGCGCCGAGGGGACGGCACAGTTCAAGGAACTGGAATGGACCATTCTACTAGTCACATCTATTTTACTGGCTCAAATCCCACCCATCTTGGTGGTGGAGGACAAGATACCTTCCATTGCTTGTGTCAAGTGAGACTCTAGGGTTCAGTCTGTTCCCCCAGTGTCCACAGCACAACATTCACCGCTATAACTGGCAGCGAATCTCCCACTTTGTTGGCAGGGCCAGCAAAGAGGCCGGGAATTGAATGGTGCCAGGGAGAGGGAATTAGGCTTATAGCAAGAGATGTTCAACTCGGATCCAGGGATGAGGCACATTAGCAAAGGGCCATGAGGGAACTGACATTGCTATTGCCCTAGAGATAACGAAGGACGTGCGTGTCAGCCCGGTACCTTTCAGCTTTGTGCCTTGCAACCAACACCCCCAGCTTATTTATTGCAGGTCAGATCTGAGCATCCTTACTGAGTTTGTGATCTCCTGCTTTCCTGTATGCACCAGCAGTATTAGCAGAGGCATTGCTATGGCATTGCACTTTTCCTAGGGGAAGGAAGTGCCTGCAAATCAGTTCTGGGATTCACTGGGCAATGTCCCAGCAGCTACACGGGAAGTAACAGGCTCTAGGAGAATGCCAATGAATGCAGAGGAAAGCAAGATGCTTGAGTTCAGGACCTGCAATGCAAGGAGGCCCGACAAGTTAGTGAGGAACCAAGGGCAAAGTGCTGTGCTTACTTACACCACATGCAAAAGCACTGACTTCGGAGCCGGTCCACAGGACATGTGTCCATGGAGAATTCCATGCCCCGAGTCTATTCACAGACCATGGGAGGGCACGATCGAGGAGTCTAGAGGATGGGAAGGGCAAGGCAGAGTGTGAGGGACAGGGTCTGTGAAGGAAGATCAAAGATTGACAATATCTGGGATGGAGAAAACATTTTGTGCCACCCAAAGTTTTGGTGTGTCCTGGCCCTAGTCACTTTTAATCTCGTCATCCTTGAGCAAGAGACAGGGAGCAGGGTCTCTCCTTGGGCCTGGCTTTCTCTGTGCCAAGGGGAAATTAGCTTGTCTGGCAGTGTGAGGGCTCCCTCCAGCCTCTGTGACTGTCCCTGAGGGAAAAGCACTCAGTATCAAAGCCTATGTGAAGTTGAGAAAGGGGTACCTGGTTGCCAGCAACAGGCCCTAGGGCAGCGGTTCTCAAATAGGGTTGTCAGGTGTCCAGTTTTCGACCGGAACACCTGGTCAAAAAGGGACTGTCCGACCGGGCTGTTAAAACTCTGGTCGGCAGCACAGCGGGGGCCTGGGGCTGAGGCAGGCTCCCTGCCTGCCCTGGTTCTGTGCGTCTCCCAGAAGCGGCCGCCAGGTCCCTGTGGCCCCTAGGCAGCCAGGGAGGCTCCGTGCGCTGCTCCCTCTCCGAGTGCTGGCTCCACAGCTCCCATTGGCTGGGAACCGTGACCAATGGGAGCTGCGGGAGCAGCGCCTGCAGGCATGAGGGCATGCACAGAGACTCCCTGGCTGCCCATGCACCTAGGGGCTGCAGGGACCTGGCAGCTGCTTCCTGGGAGCCGCAGAAAGCACCGCTGGGACCCCACATCCCAAACGCCCTCCCGCACCCCAACCCCCTGCCCAGCCTGATGAAAGTGAATGAGGGTGGGGGAGAGCAAGCGATGGAGGGAAGGGAGATGGAATGAGCAGGGCGGGGCCTTGGGGAAGGAGCAGGGAAGGGGTGTTTGGTTTTGTGCGATTAGAAAGTTGGCAACCCTATTCTCAAACCGCGGGTTGTGACCCCAATTTAATGGGGTTGCCAGGGCTGGCTTAGACTTGCTGGGGCCCAGGGCTGAAGCCCTTGGGCTCAGGCTTCAGTCCACGCTCCTGGTGCAGTCATTTGTGTTGTTAGAAGGGGGTGGCGGTGCAAGGACGTTTGAGAACCCCTGCCTTAGGGGGAATCACTAGTGCCAGACAGGCGGAGGGCTTCCTTAACCAACAGCTGCCAGGCCGTAACCAGAGATGAAAGCAAGCCGGTACGCCCCGGTACGGCATACCGGCAAGAGCCGGTGCACCATACTGGGGCAGCCCGGCTTCCCCAGGGGGCAATTTAAAGTGCCTGGGGCTCTAGGAGCCTAAGGCCCTTTAAATAGCCCCCGGAGCCCTGGGCTGCTGCTGCTACCCCGGGGGGAGCACTTACCTTACAGGCTGGGCTGGGGCTGGCTCTGACCCCCTCAACCCCGCCCCTTCCGCCCTAGGCCCCGCCCCTTCCAGGGGCCAGAGCTGGCCCCAGAGTACCGTTAAGTCACTCGACTTAGTTTCACCCCTGTCCAAAACAGACACGAATCCACGGCAAATGCTTTTCCCCATGGCCAAGCCCAGGACGGAGGGTCGCACTCCCTCGGCCAGAGGCCCCCGCAGTGCTGCTGAGCGATGGATATGAATAGCCAGCCCCGGTGCAGAGGACGCAGCAGATGCTCTGGCTCATTAGATACACAATGGCTCCACACCACAGTGGAGGCTCATAAGCCAAACCCTTTATTTTAAAAGTTCATGCACAGGTTACAGCGGGGGGGGGGTGGGTTGGGGGGGAAGCCACGAAGCAATAACACACTGGAGGCACTGCCTGCTCCCAAGGCCTCGGGAAGCATGTCCCTCATCCAGTAACAGGGAGGAGGTCCCGCTGCATAATGTACCCTCCCCACTGGTGTCTGTCACTATTTCCTGGGGGTGGAGGATCAGAGAGGGGCAAACCAAGGGATGCCGATTGGGCTTGCTGGACTTTGGGTCTTTTTTTCTGATTTGCAACCCCCAAATCAGGGGTGGAGAGGGATCCAGGTCCCACCGGATCTGAACCCCCGCAGGAGGGAGGGGGTCAGATAACCACTTCCAAGCTTTGACCCCTTCCCTCCCCACCTGACCTAGGTGCGTGCGAAACAGGGCTGCTCGCCGCTTCCTCTCCCAGCACAAGGCCGAGCGCTCTGCCAACTGCTGGGCCAATGAACATGGAGATGTAACACTCCCCCCTTGTCCTGGATCCAATCTCTCCATCAGCTGCCTAAACCGTCTCACAGCTGCCTCCAAGTCACCTAGGCAGTGACTCCTCCGCCCCTGCACATATGCAGACCTGCTAGGAGTTGCCGAGGATTGCCTGGGGGAGGGTCGTCCTTACATAGTGCCCCTCCAAACCCTAGGCCTATCCCTGTCCTCCCCGTCTCCAGGGGTTTGTCAGAAGTGAGGCTTTGGGGTCACTTGCATCCTGGAAAGAGGAAGGATTTTGCTACCAGGAAGCCAGGACAGGGAGCTCTGGAGACAGATGAGGCGGCCCTGTTAACACTGCTGGAGGTTTACACATAGAAGAGAAGAGTTTTAAGGATGCGAAGGGACATGATCAAAGACTGGGATTATGTTGTGTTTGATTCACCTTGGATCTGTAACACACTGGTCAGGGTGCACTATACCCAATCCACAGAGCACGTGGATCTGCTCCAGGTCTCTGCTGGAAAGCCTAGCTCAAAACAGTAGAGAGTCATGCTTCTGCTGCTGGAGATTCGGGTGTCTAGCAGGATGGCAGACGCACAGCTCTCCTGCTAGTAAAATAAACTGTAAGGGGCAGGAGGAGTGACAGAAGCCCACTGGTGGTTCCCTGTTCTGTGTCAGCAACTCTTGTCAGGCCTGACACACTCACTACATCTAACACACTGTTGTCATAATCTGTATTTAAGAGGTCTCATGTAAGGTGCCATATACAAACTGGTAACACACTAGTCCCGAAAATCGCCACATGGTGTATTTATGAGGTTTACACAGAAGAAACCTCACCCCAGCCCTGCCCATCGGACATTACACACATGGCAAAAGGGGCCATTCCATAAGTATGTTTTCCTTGGTGCAGGCGGTACATTAGGCCGTGTGGCTGCAGCTGGGCGGGGGACACTGTGATGGGGCCCCTTTCATCTGTAGAGCGCTAGTTCAAATCCAGCACACACCAGTAGTGATCAAAAGCTGTTACCCCTCCAGTAGCCTGTCAAAATGGGTTGTCGAGTGTCCATCCAGCTTCCAGGGGAAAGGCATCCATGTCACGGAAATAACCCAACCCCCGCCCCAGCTGACAACTTCAGCAGAGAAGCCTCAACCACCCATGGAGCCTGAACTGGTGATTCCTCTGGGTTAGGGCACAATGGCAGGAGAAGCCACTGAGGATGAATAGAGGACTCCAGCCGCCAAGGCTGTTTACCCAACTTTGTCGGATTCATGAGCTGCCAGCCCTATCCAGCAGAGCAAGTAAGCATATGCTTAACTTCAAGCATGTTCTTAAGTCCCATTAAAGTCAGCAGAGCAACACCCATTTGCACCAGCTGAGGACTGGGCCCAGCCAGTCTACTAAACACAGACAGAGCCAGAGCATCAACCCCTACATTGCCTGAGGCCAATACCTCACCCCCTTCAGCAGAGGCAGAAAGACAGGGTTAGGCATCTTCCTCCAATTACACAGGCCCTCGGTGTGGAGCAGGGATGGCCAGGGCATGCTCTGGCCAATGGAGCTTCTCAGGCTGCCTACGGTGATCGAGGAACCCATCCATTTCTAGGCCTAACCAGCCGGTGTGACTCCGTCTCCCTAATTCCGATAAGTAGGGGACACCAGGCTCTGGAAACCTGATTTCCCCTTCCGCCACGGTTCACCCAGTGCTGCTCATTATATCATTTCCAAAGCCTGGAAACAGCCAGCAAACCTGAGCGAGAAGCTGGATCCCGGCCACTCGGCCTCTTAGTGACATCAGCAACATCTGACATCGTTTAGAAGATGCTGCAAAGGTAAGAGCCTCTCTGAGCAGCGACATAAACCGTTTGGAGGTTTCAGATTCAGATTTTAAAAGTCTAGACTTTTATGAATTCCTCTTAAGAGACTTCTTTTCTAGTTTGCTGGAGGGGATGGCTCGGGAGCAGTTCACAGCCATGCACCTCTCTGTAGGCACCGAATGGAAAGAGAAGCAGGCACTGACTGCAGAAGGATTCTCTGCTCACCTCGGTTCTACCATCTGCCATAAAGAGTTGCTGCAGGGCCCTGCAAGAAACTATTCACAGCTAATATCAACCCACCAGGAGGGGAATCTCGCTCAAGATTTTTCTGCCACAGAACGTATCCGGGTTTGATAATTACACACACACACACACACACACACACACACACCCCCAGCCACTTGAGCAGGTTTCATTGGCCCAGGATGATGTTTCTAGCAAAGGCGGCTCTCCACCGCCTGTTGTCTAAAGGAAAAGCAAAGAGGAAGGAGCACCTGGCAAAGCCGATAAAGATGGATGGGAGGGCGCGGTGACAAAGGTACTCGCCGGCACTCTGTCAGCTTCCAGCTACTCGGCTCATAAACAAGCTTATCCATTATCCAGCCAGCCTGGGCACAAACAGCTCCCCAGATAGATATACATGAGCCGATTCGCCCCAGTGAAAATAACCCCTCGATACACACACACACACACACACACACACACCTCCCACTGAGGAACTAAGCCTCAGAATCATGCACACAGGCACGTGTGCACACATGCTGAAAACACAGCTCTAAGGTGTGCACACAACCAACCATTGCAAAAACAAGTCACACAAACACACCCCACTATCACGGAGAACCCATCACCAGAAACATGCACCACACACATGTCCCTCTGCCACTTAAGAAACAGCTTCCACAGACAACTGGCTCTCCCGGTGCCACAGCAGCACCCACGTACACCCCCCAACAGCCAGCTGTAGCCCTGATAAATCAGTCTCCCAAAAACACATGTACACACCAAGCTCTGCCCTTGTACAAAGAGCCCCAGATACACACAGAGCTGCTAGCATGGAGCCACCACTCCCCAGAAACACACACCGCTCAGTCCCCGAGAAGAGCAGCCTGCAGAGAGAGACTCCTGAGCAATGTTGCTGCATAGCCAGCCCCAAGACACAGCTTGGGGCAGGGAACATCCCTTCCTCTGTGTTTGCAAAGTACCATGGACAGTCACGGTGTTACCTGCAGTAAGTACTTTAATCTCTCTCTCTCTCACACACACTCACACACACACCCCCAGCTCTACTGCTGAGATTGGCACCTGGATACTCGCCCACACTCAAGCAGCTGGGTGAGAACATCCCTGAGAGAGAGAGAGACACACACACACTCCACTCTTGGGCACCCGCCAGGAAACACATCTGCAGGGGCTTTCCAGGTAACAGACGGGCCCCACTCAATGCTGCCTGCCAAGTTATTCCATTCAATTGCAGGGATCTCGTAGTGGCACAACACTCCCCTCGGCCCCCCACGCTGTCTAGGAAAGGGCTCCTGATGCAGCGCAAACAAAGCAGCTGCTACGTGGTGCAGCTGGGGTGCTCCTAACTGGTTCCCTCTCCTGCGTGCATAGGTGTGTCTCAGATCCTGTCAGGCTCTCCTTGCCTGCTGCCCAGCAGACTGCTCTGAGGAGAATCCAAGCCTGGGGATCCTCCCCCCCCCCCCACAATTTTTTTCCTGCATGCCTTGGGTGTCAGGTCAAACTTTGCTGCAGAGACGTAGCCCAGACCCTGTGAGGTGGAGCTCTGGGAGAGGGTATGCTTCAGTGACAGGGGAGCCTGAAGGGTTGGTTCTTAGCCCAGGAACCAGGTAATTGGGCAATGGATTCCAGCTTTCCAGATGGGTGCTAGGCAGAGGGTCTGCACCCACAGGGATCCCCAAAACCGGGACAGCGGCTGGACTTCATTCGGGCCCCAGAGGTTTAAAATACCCAGCAATCCAGAGACTTGGGCTCCCCTCACAGTAGTCTGGTGGGCAGCTGGCTCGGGGAGCCAGACCAGATTTGTGACAAGGGACTTCTCTGTGCTCTCCGCAGAGCACCTCCTTGCAGCCCGGCCTTTGGGGTGCAGTGGGGATTACTGCAGAGGGATAAAGCTGGGTCACAGTAAAAGGGGTGTGATGATGCACAGCCATGGGTGTGTGGTGGTGAGGAACATTCAGAGTAGCATCTGAATTGTGCAACCTTTGACTCCCAAAAAGATTAACAGGATCCATAACTCCAGAAATATCCTTTGAACATGAGAAAAGATGAAAACTAAACAGGGCCTGTATGTATCACAGATTCTTTATCTCGGCTTCCCTCCCACCTCAGCCTGCTTGGGCTTCCCTCTCGCTCCCGCTCCCCACCTGAGACAAGCTCTTAGCTTCTCATTGGTGCCTCCTTGGACCCATAGACTTGGTTTCCAGGAATCCTGCCTTAATCCATCCATGTTTAAGTGCCCCACGGACAGACAGCCCAGCGGACAGTATCCTTTACCGGGCTCCAGAACCTCTGGCCCCTGCAGCTTCTTCTCAGCAGGGACCACACGCTCCCCAGAGGAGTTAAATGCATTCACACTCTCAAAAAGTCAGCCAATATCTGGGGTGACCTAACTTTTATTGGGAGGCAGAGAGTGATGAGCAAAAAGGAGAAAGTTGTCAATTGTGTTAAACTGGCGTGGACAGCACCGTGGTTAAGAAACAGACTGAAGGAGGGAAAGGAGATGGGCCAGGGATAACAATGATAGGACTGGAAATGAGCGGGAGAGGGGACAAAGGACAGAGAAGGGAGTTAGGATGGCAAAGGCACAAGACTGGGATTCAAATCCCTGCTCTGCCATAGACTCTCTGTGTCCCTGGGCAAGTCCTTTAAGGTGCTCAGTCACTATGATGAGCACAGTAGGAGAACCTACAGAGAACCTTCTCTGTGCCTCTGTTCTCCGTCCATGCAATGGCAGGCGGTTCAGACACTAGTGATAAGAGCTGCGTAGGGGCCTAGATTGAAGAAGGGAGAGAGAGCAGAGGCAGATTGGACCATCAAGCTACTATTTAACCATGGCTGCTGGAGCCCCCCGGAGCTAGTCCCAAGCCAGTTTGAAAAAGGAGGAGGATTGGCATCGGCTGGCAACTGGCCGTAAAAATTTCCCAAAGAAATCCAGGAAATCCTTGGAGGTCAAGTGCAGCCCCCTCATTTGAGTGTCACTGCATTATTCTGCACGGTTGCAGTCAAAGAAGTGAGTCCAGGAACTAAGACCGGTACCCTGGAATATATGGACATTATCTGGAAAAAGCGTAGTGCTGGCCCAGGCACTGATGAAGAGGAAAGAGCAGATTACCTACATTCGAGAGACCAAATGGAAGGAAGCAAAGGTAAGATATATTTGGGAAGGTTACAAGCAACTACACAATGGCACATGAAATAAGAGAAATGGAGTCAGACTACATCATGACTTGGCTCCAAGCCCCCTTCTCGTCTATGTTGGTGCTCGGTGCACATACAGGCAACATCCGGAGTGTCGCACCCTGGTGAGTGCGTTTTGCTGATGATGTAGTGCTCCTGGGGGACAGCAAAGCAGCATACACATTGTAAGGAGAGTGGTCACTTTAGATAAGCTATTACCAGCAGGAGAGTGAGTTTGTGTGTGGGGGGGGGGGGTGAGAAAACCTGGATTTGTGCTGGAAATGGCCCAACTTGATTATCATACACATTGTAAGGAGAGTGATCACTTTAGAAAAGCTATTACCAGCAGGAGAGTGGGGTGGGAGGAGGTATTTTTTCATGCTTTGTGTGTATATAATAAGATCTTCTACACTTTCCACAGTATGCATCCGATGAAGTGAGCTGTAGCTCACGAAAGCTTATGCTCAAATAAATTGGTTAGTCTCTAAGGTGCCACAAGTACTCCTTTTCTTTTTGCAAAGCAGCAGTGGAAAGATTTAGAGAGCTGGAAGTACATACTTGAAAGAAATGGCATGCAAATCAGAAAAAATAAACCACAATACGTAGATTTGTTGATAACTTGCAGGAAGACAGCAAGACTAAGTCGGGGGAGAGGGGGCAGCCACTACCAAAGGGACAGAAGTTCAAGTAATGTGGTTCAATAGTACAGGATAACGGTGAACTCAATGACAAACTTATAAGCAGAACAAGAAAGACAGACTCAATGGAAAGCAGTGAGCAGAATGACCTGCAATACGAAAATGCCTAACAAATGGAAAAGTGAGATCAACAAGACGGCAATTAGACCTGCACGTTTGTACGGTTTGAATGCTGAGCACCGAGGAAGAGACAGGAGCAGACCTTGAATACAGTGGAAATGAAAATGTTGAGATGGATGCTTAGAGTTACAAAGATGGACCATGTTTGGGACAAGCGAATTGGGGAAAGTGTAAAGATGGTAGCAATTATAGAAAAGGTGAGGGAATCCTAGGCGGAGTGGTTTGGGCATGTGAAAAGATTGGAAAAATATATAGAAAATGAGGTGTTCAACTTAGAAGTGAAGGGTAAGAGAAGGGCAGGAAGACCCCGAACTAGATGGATGGATGTGATAGAAACGGATTTGATTAGCTGTGGTGTTTGAGAAACGGCTTCAAGGCAGACCGGAATGGAGAAGAAGGACACGAAGAGCCAACTCCAGCATAGATGGGAGGAAGCCTAGGAGAAGACCTGAAGCCCAGCGAAGGGACGAGATGCATGGACTGATGAAGCTGCTGAGAAGTTGCAATCAGGAATAATAATGTGAGTTTCTTAATAGCCCTGCAATGCAATAAATCAACAGCATTAAATATGAGCGAGGTAGGCGAGCGCCAGATTGACAGGACACATTAAGTTCAACTGCGCAGAGTGATTTCTCAAACTGTTTGTTCCATCTGAACGAACAGAGAACTCAAACAAACCAGCAATGGGAGCGGCTGTGGGGCACTTCCAGACGGCACCCCATTGATCCTCCGGCCCCAACTCTGCCTTAGAGAGCTTCCTTCCCAATGCAACTTACTTCCCCACTTCCTCTCAGAATGTTCCTTCCCCTTACAGGGGATGCTAGTGGCACCCACCCGCCCTTGACGTTTGCAAAGCACTGTGCAAACATTAACTAATTGCTCTCTGTGCCCTGCCATGGGTATTGGAAGGATTAGCTCAGTGTTTGCGTACTGCTTTGAGGATGCACGTAAATTGCCATATAAGTGCTAAGAATTATTATCAGTGATCCCAAACTCTGCAGTTTACAATAGGATTACCACCCCAAAGCAAGGCTTCTTATAACCAGAGATGATACAAAGATGCTGTTCACGACCTTGCTATGCCAGGCTGATTAACCTGGGATGGACTCAGCTACTCAGGGCATGAGTGCTAATGCATTGAAAATACATACAATAATGTCACTGACCTCTTAAATAGCTCTTGACTCCAGTCAGTCTCAAAAGGGCCTTACAAAGGAGATAACTAACTACCATTATCCCCATTTTACAAGCACCTGGAATGCTAGGCTCCAAAACAGAAAAGGGAGGTACAGAACACCAAGTAAAGGAACTGGTACAAAAAAAGGAATTGGATTTTAGGGTCGTGCAAGACTTTGTTTCGTAACAAGCCAAAGTGTGATCAAGCAATTGACTGTACAATTTATCAACATTTCGTAAAGAAACATATATTCAATCTATTAACTTTCCATAGGCTTTCAAGTTCTAGATTATCCCTTATTATTATTTGTACTGCAGTCGCGCCCAGGGGCCCCAGCCCTCGACCAGGACCCCATTGTGCTAATGTGCTGTACAAACAGCAAAGACAAGCGCTACGCACAATCTGTGAACTCAGGGACCTAGTGTTGTGCATAGCTCCATAAGACCTCAGCTCAGTGCACAGTTGGGATCAACTGAGCAGGCAGAATGTTAGGGAGCAATAAGGAGCAAGATGAACAAGAGGGAGAAGTTCTACGGTTGTTAAATTAATCAATGGGACATCCTCACATGGACACCATACTCAGTTCTGGTCACCCCACCTCAAGGAGGAGATAACAGAAATAAAAGGGGCTCAGAGACAGGCAACAAGAACGATGAGGAGTCTGGAAAAATTCCATTTGAAGAGAGATTGGAAGGATTGAGATTGTTTCTTACAGAGAAGATGAATAAGGCAGCACACTATAAAAGGATATGAAATGATGGATGGGAGAGATGGCACATCAGAAACGTCTGTTCTCCCTGCCTCAGTGAAATCCCAGAGCCACTTTTAAAGGACGCTGGCCGTCAGCCATTTCAAAGCCCTGAGCAGTGCAGGGGTCAGCCATGCCCTTTGCTGCAATCTCTGGACTATTGTTGCCTCTCAGCTCTTTTTAGAATTACATCTCCCCCTCCGTCTTTCTTCCCAGCCCTTCTGCTACACCTGGCAGGGTGATTTGGTCTGATAGTCACCTGTGCTTGAACCCGCGATACTCAGTGCCAGAGTATTCTGGGTGGAATAGTCACAACTAGGGTACTTATGTTCCTGGAGATTAGTTCTGAGCTTTGTCTCTGGGTTTTATAGCATGTGGTGCGAGGTACCTTTATAAACTGGCATTTTCCCCCAACAGCCATGTTGTAAGACACACTATGCATCTACCCTGGCCATCTACCATTATACGAAATTGGCTTTCAAACAGGGAAAGAATACTTTACTTTTCAGGATAAGCTGGGAGAATGAAATGCTAAAAATGCCCAGTTTCCACTGTGATGGGCTCTTTAGAAATGCCTGTAACAACATGAAAAATCACCACCTCAAAGCAGACCTCAGTTGAAACTTGGCAGTTAAAACCAGGAGAATTTCACATTGAAACCACGACTTTCAGAGGATTGTAAACTAAAGCCATAAATCAGTTTGGCTTTGCTTAAAGGTTCATGAACCTCAGCAAAAGTAAAATCCCCAAAACTTTGGATGAACACTGACTCCTGAGCTTGTGATGAAATCTGGCAAGAGTTGCATGATGCCATATCATTGCAAATATTTCTCAGACCCCAGTCTTCAGGCTGTCCTTACGATGATACACTTCTTGCTATTGAGCATCTAAACCTGTGCTAAGCGCTGCATAAAAACAAGCAATGATGCAATCCTGGCTTGGAAGAGCTTGCATAGGGGGAGAATTTCAAAGGCTTGGTCCCTGACTTTCCATGGGAGTGTTACACTGCCCTTTTTTTGTCTTTGAAAGCCTCCACCATAATCTCCACTAACCCTAAACAGTTTTGCCCCACTGGACATTGCCAGGTTCAGATTAGCTATGTGAAGAGCACTCAGGCATCAGAATGTAACTGAAAGAGGCAGTATGGTACAATGGTTAGAGTGCTATTTGGGGATTCAGGAACTTGGCCACAGACTTCCTGTGCAACCTCAGGCAAATCCCTAAGTCTCTCTCTGCCTCGGTTCTTCATCTAAGATGGGAAGAACAGCACTGCCTTACATTACAGGTGTGGTGTGAGGATGAGTACACTGACGATTGTGAGGTGCTCAGATACTATGGTGTTGGGGCCAAATAAGTACTCTAGATAGATAGAACTGGATCCCCTGTGGGTGCTCAGCAAGGAAGATTCTACACACTCAATTCAACAATTGGTCATGATGTTGGTTTTCCACCATCCCCTTAGATTATTGTCTCTTGGCCAACTCTGGAGGACACAAGCACTTGGTGAACCAACGGCACGATCCCATAATTACATTTTGTTTTATGTGGACACACATACATTAACACACACAGTTTAGCCCAGTTTAGTAAAGTTGGAGAGGAATTTCATTTAAGCCGCGTTGTTTCCATTCAGCGTGGGCTATCCATCTCTCTGAAGAAGAGTCAGCAGCCACGGCTGACACACCGTCCCTCAGCCAGGGGTAATTTATAAGCCTATTGGGAACAGCAGCTAAACTGATGAACCCATCTGGCGCAGGAATGTGATGGATTCACTCTCCATTCTGGTACTTAGACTTTTCACCCTCAACAGGCCACAAAGCCTCGTTCATCACCTTCTATCAACCCAAAGGGTAAATATCATTAAATCCGCTGGCCTCTGGCAGCAGCATTGATATTTTTCCTCTTTATTTTATGTTTTAAAAGCTCACTGTCCACACCTGCCCCCCTCTCTCCCGCTGAAAAATGACCCTTGCGCCTGTTGAGGGGACACGCGTGCTTGGAACCAGAGAGGTGAGATGCGGAAAGACTGCACATTTCTGATCACTTCCAGCCCACTGAGGGAGCCCGTAAGAATCCATCTTCCAAATACACGGCACAGATAGCCATCTCCCTTCAGCGGTGGGTTGCTTATTATTTACCGACTACTCGCAAAACCCAAGAAACTGGCGATGGCGCCACGTTACCCAGTGGAATGACGTGGTATTGCTGGGATACTGACAACTGCCATGGAAGGCAGCGCTTAGAAACGGCCTAAGAAATGCAGCAGATACAAGAACGGGTGCAGAGGTGGTGTAAATCAGCGGAGCCACATTGAAGTCAATGGAGTTGTGCCCATTTACACCTGCTGTGGCTCTGGCCCTGTGATTCCCAAAGGACAATTTTCCACCATAGGTTACGGGAGAATGTAAGCTGATCATTAGTCTTTGCTACGCTGATGTAACAAGGTGCATTGTCTTATGCTCAGATCAATTACGCAAAGAGCTCAGAGTTGGAATATGAGGGTCTAGGGTAAGGTGTATTGGTAGAGTGAAACATAAGCGGTTATGTTAGCTGGTTTTATGGCTCCCTTCATTTTATAAGGAATAAGATCCTCCATTTAAATAGTTCCTTGAATACCAAAAGTGCATTACAAATGACCCCACCACAGAACCTCTGCTACAGAACATGGGGGCTGTTTAGCAGTGCAAAGCAACACTGTAAATGTGGTTCAGTGTGCGAAGAAGACACCATACCGATTCAAAAAAAGGAAATGTAGGATGTCAGGATGTAATTATCCAGGAGACCAGGGCAAACTTTCCCAGTCTAGCACAAGAACGGCTGAGGGATCTTTGACAGGCCTAAGGTTTATATCCCCTCCAGACAAAGACATCAGAAGCAACAGGACAGCCGCTGGTACCATGCATCCACTTAGCTTCAGTAGCAACTCAGCGGGGTAAGTGCCCCGTGCTGAACCACGAACGTTGCTTCTGCCCACGGACTGACATTTTAATCTTGCCAGTCTCCCATCCAAGCCTTGCCCCGCTCCCACCCGGCGTAGTTTGCCCATCCAACAAGACCACGGCCCAACGACAGATTGGCAATGCAACAAATTCACTGCCTTCTCGCCACAAAAACCCACGGCGAGGCAATTACTTTTCAAAAGGTATTTCCGCTGAGAAAACACCCGACAAAAACAACCTGACTCAGGCAAATCTTGGGTGAACCAGGAGAAACCTTGAGTGAAAGTCCTCGTCTGCCACTATTGTGTGAGCAGCATAAAGGAACAGACGCGTCATCCAGGCCATAAATTCAACCTGGCAGCGCATTTAGAGGAGCCAAGCAAAATCTCTGCTGGCCACTTCTTTGGAGAAAGTAATGAAGGGGAAAGGAATGAGAGAGCCATTGGCTGGCCAGCATTTCAGCGATGGATGGGATGGGTGAATCACTTTATTAGCCCTAATTGCGGCTTGAATGCCTTTCCATGTCTGCACATAAGCCTTCATTCTGAGGGACGTTGTCAGTTCAAGTCCTGAATGAGCAAGGTTGGTTATCAGCAGGCAGTTAACAGCCCCTGTGCTGTGCATTAATTAAAACGGCTTTGTGCCGCGGCTCATTCGTTAGCACCGCCACTCCTTTAATCACTGTCTCTTCAGCCAGCAGGACAATCTATAAATCTCCTCAAATATGAAATAATGAAGTGGAATGGTTCAATGTATTACAATGTAATAAGTTAGGGTAGTGTGGGGGTGGACAGGGCAGTGCTGGCGCTGTCTCCTTGCCCAGAGCCTTCCCATCTCATTACCAATGGCAAACATGAATGAGAACAGCAGAAAGAATCTAGACAAGATATATCTATCCACGCAATACAGCGCTGCACACAACACGCTGTACCCCTCTGATGCTGAACACAAACTTGCTGCGGGTGATTTATAAGGATCCTGGGGACCAGATATAATCTGTTTTACTGCTGTGGCTGCGAGGAGCTTGGCTTCCTAGAAGACACCCCAAAGTGCCCCCTGAAGACATGTATATCAGTTAAAGGGGACACCACATATGGGTCAGTCTTGCAATAGAAGGGCTGTATCGAGGGAAACGCGACGCGCTGCTCACAGGTATTAACCCCAACACTGCTGTCCAATCCACTTCCAATTGCTTCTTTTGATATTGTTTCAGTGTGACGTAGGCCTGCCTGGTGTGGCGCTCTGTCCCCCTCTAGTGACCCGAGCCCAGAGAGAGATTGAGGAGTCTGCTACAGCCGTGGCTAAGAAACATGGGGCTTTTCGCTCATGCAGTAGCAGCTCATACACTAAGCTTCCGAGGTCCCAAGTTCGATCCCACCCACTGACGACGGGGTCTGTTGGGGTTACATTAGCACTGCCGTAAGGTGCCAATCAATTGGATGATTGAGATTGGTAGGCGGAGCCCAACAAACCAAAGGAAGAACTGTCACAGAACCTAGACCTGAGGTGAATATGGTTATGTTCACAGCAAACACACAGAGAAGTTAGTTAAAACCTGAAATACTGTAGCTGGAAGGTTGCAACATAGCGTGACTTTCTTTCTTAAACTCCAGAATCTTAACACACAGGAACCAGAAACAGAGAAAGGCATGGAGGCCCAACTTTACTCTAGGCAGGCTCTGCAGGCAGCCTGCAAAGATGACAAAGATTGGCTCAGTAGGGATGCAGGCACCTAGCCTGCAAGCAGGACGAATAAACTAAAAGTGATGGCTTGTAATTAAAACTATTTTCAATACACCGCAGACATGGGAGGCAAAGGATGAACAAACAGGGGCTGACAGCCCGGGTGAATACCATTCTCTGTTTATCCCACATGGACTGCCTCACTAGCATGGTTCAAGCCTGACCCAGAGGGATGCTGTTTCTAAGGACTGGGAGAGAAATCCAGTCTCTTCTCACTGGATAACACTAAAAGCTAAGCCTCCTTGCTAAGGTTGCTGAAGAAGGTGTGAAAGGGTTTGTGATATGGACACCAGGGACCTGGACTGAGACCAGCACCTTATTTCTCACCTGCCAGGGAGGAACCACTTTCCCAGGATCACAGAGAAGGGCTTCAGAGTGGAAGGCCTCCCCCCACCCACCACAGACACATCAGCCTTAACTTCTGAGCTGTCTGGTGCCCTTTGCCTGCCTTTCTGGCAAAGTACTCAAAGCGATGGGTCAGAGAGAAGTCCAGTTCAAAGTTTACAACTCAGCTCAGAGCTCCAGCCTCCCTCTCGAACCCAGGAAAGCTCAGGCTCAGACCCGTATTCTGACTCTCCATTTTGGGAGCATCTCTGGAGAGGTGGGTTAAATTCAGCTCCAAAGTTTGACTGGGGTGGGTTGGAGCACTGCGCCAGATCCCAATGCCCAACACTCAGGTGAGCGTCGTTCTTTCTGTTCACCTGCAGATCCACACCAGAGGATGAATGGGGAAAGACAGTCCTCATCCACAGTTGAGACTCACTTTGCCATTCCCACCAGGGCCCAGGAGAAAAGATGGGCACTGCAGAAGAGTTGGTTTTGGTGAATTTCCAGTTTTGAAAACATTTGGGAACAAAACATTTCAAAATCACCAAAAACCCTTTTCAAAACAATCAGTTCCATTATCACTTTGACTGGTTATGTTAGTGCGCTTTAGAAATCAACACCCCCATAGTGTGCATTACCCCTTTGTGCCAACAAGCCCTTAATATGTCTTCCAGTTAAATGACAAAAGATGCACTAGGTTATCTCCCTCCTCCCTCCCTAAAGGTCCCGCCCATGTGTCTTTTCATTGATCTCTTTCTGAAAGTCATTTGGTTTCTCCTTTGGGGGATTTTGTCCTTTATGATCAACTAACATTAGGCCATACTTGGCCCAAGTCCCCTTCCAACACACACGTACCACTCCTATTGATTAGGCTGGGAAATGAGATCTGTGGCTCCAGGGTTAGATTTTGGTCTACTCTAGAGCAAATAAGCCACCAGCAGACGCTACAGCTGAGTAGATGAGAAATGACAATGAAAATACCCGGGAAATCCTCTATCCGGGAGATGGAGAATGTACTGCGCAAAAGCTTCAACTTTAATTTGTTATAAGCCCTGGGAGCTCAAGAGGTTACCGCATGAATACCAGTGGAAAGGATATCACCATACAAGCGCCAGCAAGCAGCATGCTCACAAACCTATTAACTGGTAAACACCAATCTTCATAATTCCAGCTATTAAAAACAGATTAAAGAGAAATCAGACCTCATTTCACAGGGAGCGCAGGGGTCTGGATGACTATTTTAAAACTTTTCCTTATTCATCTGAGTTAATGATCTCTGACTCTCAAATGCTCAGCTCCCGTGCCATTTCCAGGTTTATTAAACTCGGAACCAGGGAGACAAGACAGCTTTTCTTTTCTTTTGCAGATGATGACTCCCCACTCAGAGGAAAGGAACATCACAGATCTCGCGGAGTCACAAACTGGGAAAGCATATACCTTGGAACAGCACGAGAAATCAGTATGACATTTCCTTGCCGGCTGAAATCAATATAGTTATGTATTCCAATTTAAAGAAAATATGTTTAAAAAGACTCTAGGTGCCCTCACAACAGTTACATTTACAGATTACAAAATTATACATAGCAGCACACTACAGTAGAAACACCATTACCCTACCAGCCAGTAGATGATGAATATCACAGTAGTATATGCTCCACCTAGAAGCGCAAATCCTCAGCATCCCGATCAGCTATTTGTCTTATGCAAGCCCCCCATCTGAGCACCTCATGATCTTCATTGTATTTAGCCTCACAAAGTCCCTGTGAGGTAAGGAAATGCTATTCTCCCCATCCTACAGATGAGGAGCAGAGGCCCAAAGATGCTTAGGGAATATGATGAGCAGATGTCCCGCTTTTATAGGGCCAGTCCCGATATTTGAAGCTTTGTCTTTATAGGCACCTATCGCCCCCCACCCCTTCCCAATTTTTCACACTTGCTATCTGGTTACCCTATTAGGGAACATCTACGCAAGAGATGAAGGTGTGATTGATCAAGTCACCCTGAGTGCGTACCTAGGGTTTCAGATGGGATTTTCAGAGCAAGGGGTTCACGTTGAATCACTGTTTTCAATGACTGGCTCCTTCCTCTGGGGGCACTGCAGAAGAAGTGATTTTTAGGAAAGATCCATTGGTGGGCTGAGATTGAGCACAAAGCATGCATATAAGGCGAGTCGGGGAAAAAGGCACAGAGTTGGGACGTACAAGGAGACGAAGGCGTCACTGATGGCGAGGAGAGGCACATGGAACCTGTTAAGAGGCCAGAGCTGAGGTGCAAGCTGGGGATTGCATTGCGCAGGTGATGTGTAATTTAAACCTGACGAAGGGGAAGCCAGTGGAGGGAGTCAGGGACGGGCAGTGATGTGGTCCTGTTTTAGACAGACTGTTTGGAAGGTGATAAGGAGATCAGAGAGGCCAGAGGAGAGTGCAGTAGTCAAAGCTAGACAGGTTTAGAATGTGGACGCGTATCTCAGCCATTGGAGAAGGCAGGGGGTGCTGGGTTTCCAATGTGTCATATGGAAAGAAATGGCAAGATCCGGTCACAGCTTGGATGAGTAGGCAAAGGAGAGGGAAGTAGCCCCAAGACTGTGAGCCTGCATGATAGGGAAGTTGTTGTGGTCAGCAGCAACGGAGGAAGGGAGAAGGAGAAAGGTTTTGGAGAGGAAAGACAAGGAGCGTATCGCACTGCATACCACACAGACCAACACAACCAGGAGGAGCGGGATGGAATGCATAAATCGGAAGCGCAGGCTTGATATCAGGACAGAGGCACTAATAGGGAAATCTATTCTGTTGAGGAATCGTCTTCCCATGGGAGTCACGGAAGCACCGAAGCTCAGGCAATTTACAATTAGGCTGAATAATATATGCACTCCTGGCATGGCCAGAGGGAGGATATACATGGCCTATGGCTCTTCCCCCAGGGCGTGTTTCTAGGATTCTAAGCATCTCTCATCTGAATACAGGGGAAGGGTTAAGCCAAAGGCACACCATTAGTGACGAGAATGATTGATGAGGAATGCTTTGTTGACTGCAATTGCACTGAAAATGAAATTGGATTTCTTAGACTTGGGGAGGTTTCCATGCTGCCTTACAAGACCTCTCTAAAGCTAAATTCCACGCAGGTTCCCCTGTCACCAGCTGGACCCTTACAGAGCTAAATGATGCTGTAGTGAGAAGGCAAGCAACTAAATACTGACAAAATGTACAAGTGCGTACATGCAAATATACACAAATGCTGTAAGTCTAAACACTAAGATGGGAGAACTAGAGTGCCTGGTATTAAATGAGGATATTGATACAATAGGCATGATGGAAACTTGGTGAAATGAAGATAAATCAATGGAACATGGTAACACCAGGGTCAAAAATATATAGGAATGACAGAGTAGGATGCACTGGTGGGCGAGCGGCATTATATGTAAGAGAAAGCAGAGTCAGATAAGGTAAACATCTTAAATGAAATAAACGGTACTGTAGCAGCTCTATGGATAGACATTCCATGCTGGAATAGAGTATAGCAGTAGAAATATACTACCACGCACCTGACCAGGCGGTGACAGTGTTTCTGAAATGTTAAGGGAGGTTAGAGAAGCTACAAAAGCAGAGACTGTAACAACAATGAGTAATTTCAACTAGCCCTACAGTGGCTGCATAAAAGTCACCGCTGGGCGGGAGGCAGAGATAAAATTCCTAGACACCATAAATGACGGCTTCTTGGAGAAGCTAGTCCTGGAAGCCACAAGAGGAGAGGTAATTCTTGATTTAGTTGTAAGGAGAGCACAGGTTCTGGTCCAGCAGGTAATGATAGCAGAGCTGTTCAGTAATAACTATAATTAAATTTAACATTGGGGTGTGTGTGTGTGTGTGAGGGGGGTTAATACTGAAAAATCTCAACACTGTAACATTTAACTTTAAAAAGGGGATCTAGACAAGAATGTGGATGCTCGGGAGGTGGAAAGCAAAAGGAACTGTCACCAGGGTTAACTGTTCAAGAGGACTATTTAAAAACACTACAATAGAGTTGCATACTAAATGCATACCCTATATTAGAAGAGACAATAAGAGGACCAAAAGTATGTCACCATGGCTAAGCAGCAGAGTAAAAGAGGCAAAAATGCATCCTTTAAAATGTGGAAGGCAAACCCTAGTGAGGATAATAGGAAGAAGCACAAACTCTGGCACGGTAAGTCTAAAAGCACAATAAGTAGACCTCTACAAACTCACCGCCATGAAAAACGTGTCACAGACCATGAAATCAGACCTCCCCATGCAATCTAGCTAATGGAGGAATGGGAAAGGAGCAGGGCTGGGGGCACCCCAGTCGGGGGCTCCTACAGTTCCCGAGGCTCCAACTGCTAGTCCCAGTGGGGCTGGGGCAGGACAGGACTTCCTCTTCCCCTGCACAGCCGCTTTTGGGGGGCGGGCGGGGGGAGATCAGACCTAACTCCAGGTACCTTCCCCAGTTGCAGGAAGCTCTGTGGCTGTGCTCCCTTCAGAGCTGGCCTGTCCTTCCCCAGACTGGCCATGACCAGCAGCTAGGAGCCCCCAGTTAGGGCACTCCCAATAGCACGGAGAGATCAGACCCACCTCTGCGAACCTCCTCTGGCTGCAGGAAACTGGTTGAAACTATAGTAAAGACTTGTTGAAACTATAATAAAGAGAGGTTTCAGAGTAGCAGCATGTTAGTCTGTATCCGCAAAAAGAACAGGAGGACTTGTGGCACCTCAGAGACTAACAAATTTATTTGAGCATAAGCTTTCGTGAGCTACAGCTACAGTTCACGAAAGCGTATGCTCAAACAAATTTGTTAGTCTCGAAGGTGCCACAAGTCCTCCTGTTCTTTTTATAATAAAGAGCAGCATTACCAGGCACAAAGATGAAACCGATCTGTTGGGGGAGGAGTCAACATGGCTTTTGTAAAGGGAAGTCATGCCTCACCAATCTATTCGAATTCTTTGAGGAGTTCAAGAGGTAAGGGTGATCCAGTCAATATAGCGTACTTGGATTTTCAGAAAGCCTTTGACAAGGCCCCTCAAAGGCTCTTATGGAAACGAAGCAGTCATGGGATAATAGGTAAGATGCTGTAGGATCTTCTCATGAATCAGAAACTGGTTAAAAGATAGGAAACAAATGGTAGGAATAAACAGTCAGTTTTCACAAGAGATAAAACAGCAGGGTGCCCCAAGGATCTGTATTGGGGCTCGTGCTATTCCACATATTCATTATTGATCTGGAAAAGGGAGCAAGCAGTGATGTGGCAAAGCTTGTCGATGATACAAAATTATTCAAGATAGCTAAATCCAAAGCTGACCATGGAGGGCTACGGGGGGATCTCACAAAAGTGGGTGACTGGGCAACAAAACGGTAGATGAAATTCAACACTGATTAGTACAAAGGAATGCACCTTGGAAAAAATAATCCCAACTACTACACATATATAATGATGGGTTCTACATTAGCTGTTACCACTCAGGATAGGTCCTGGAGTCATCCTGGATAGTTTTCTGAAAACTTCAGCTCAATGCAACTGTCAAAAAAGCTAACACAATGTTAGCAACTATTAGGAATGGGATAGAAAATGAGAGCATATCATACTGCCCCTATATAAGTGCAAGGTGGGCCCACACCATGAATACTGTGTCCAGTGCTGGGCTCCCCATCTCAATAAGGATAGAGTGGAACTGGAAAAGGTTCACAGAAGAGCAATAAAGATGACCAAGGGTTTAGAATGGCTTCCTTATGAGGAGAGACTAAAAATATTAGGGCTGTTGATCTTAGAAAAGAGACAATTAAGGCAGGATATGATGGCCGCGGGTTCAAAAAAGAGCTAGATAAATTCATGGAGAATAGGTCCATTATGCTTGGGGCAACCTGATGCCTCTGACTGCCAGAAGCCAGGAGGGGAAGACAGGTACACCTCTCCAATATTGCCCTGAAGTTCTGGCCCGGGCCACAGTCAGAGACAGGATACTGAGCTAGATGGACCCTTGGTCTGATCCAATATGGACATTCTTATATTCTTAATCTTGCATTCATCGGAACCAAGATCACCACAAACCGCCAAGCATGTCAAAAGTATGAAGAATTTTTTAAAAATCTGCCATTTAACCATCAGATAGTTTTCCTGCATCTTCCTTCTCTTCACATCTGAAAAAACAAGGAGTTATGTCTACGTATTGGCCTTTCCCTTCATGACCATCCACCATCTACATCAATAACTTGATGTTATGAGAATAATTAAATAATGCCCATACTACTTGCATCCATAGCCCTTCAAGTGTTTTACAAAAGAGAATTATTATTCATATTTAACAAATGGGGGAACTGAGGCACAGAGGCAAAGTGACTTGTCCAAGGTCAAAGTGTGTCAGTGGCAAAGATGGCAACAGAACCCAGGAGTTCTGCCTTCCAGCCGCTGTCTATGCCTTCAAAACCCTTGGGTTGAGTTTGCTTATTTTCAGTTCCTGGGGAGAACATCTGAAAGAATCTCTCATTGCCACTGCATATCGCTAGCAGGCTCAAGTTGAGAACAGAAGAGTAGACAATTAGAGGTGGGTGAAAAATATCAATGTTTAATATAAAACTTTCACGGTTTATTTTATGTTTGTTGACATTTCTTGCGAAAATATTTCATTATTTTTCCAATGAAGAACTGAAATCAAAAACAGAAAGGAAAAAAAAACGGGTTTTGAGGACCATTTGCAGCTTAAATAAAGGATGGTCACCCCAAACTCTGAAAAATGTTGTTGAAAATAATTTTTCCCCCCATGACCATTTTCAACAACGTCGTTTTTCATCAAAGTTGCCTTTCAACCATCTGTGGGGAAAATGAAAGCCTTCGATTTGACCTAGTACATTTCTGCAGTGAGTTCTCTAACACGTGACGAAAAGGAATTTATGATCATAAGGTTATATGACACTAGCATTTCCTGGTTTCACTCAGTGTTCAGTGCCAAACTGATGGAGAGATATGTGGGAATGGGATAGTCTCTGTTGTCACCAGTAATAGGAATAAAACGGTGTTAATTACAGACCAGTGTGTATATTCTCTTTCTGATGTCCACACACAACTTTAATTAATTCCAATGAGGGTTATTACAAGCAAAGTAAGAGGAGGAGATTCATTACATTACATAGCTGTGCACTATTGATTTTCTACTGTGTGTGTTTATGGGTTTTTTGTTTGGGTTTATGTTACTGGGGTTTTTGGCTCTAGCCTTTATTGTTTTCTAAATTCTTCAATCTATACAATATTTATGTCAGTAATCATTCGAAAATTTTCAATTAAATGTAAAAAAAAAAACAAGTAAATCTATTCTCTCTTTTGACTGTTTTATTGATTAAAATGAATGTCTGAGCTGCGGCTGCTGAACTGTGAAAAGCAATCTGTCTTAGATGGGTAACAGATCGTTAGGAAATCATTGTGCTGAGGCAAGAATAACTGTATTTATACACACACACGCACCATAAATACATATGCTATGCAGAACAAGACATGTCCACGCAAAGTTCCAGTATTAACAGGACACCAGGAACTTAAAATTTAAACCACTTTTTCAACTTGAGTTTAAGGTAATTTGATGAACAGTCCCGAAGCTGTTGATTTAGTTGGGGATTGATCCTGCTTTGAGCAGGGGGTTGGACTAGATGACCTCCTGAGACCCCTTCCAATCCTGATATTCTATGATTCTATAAGTCTCCTTCTATTTGTTTTCAGTTTTACAATCACATTTTACTATTTAAAATGCTCTCCCTCTTGCTACCTGAAGGACCCACTCAAACAGGTGAAACTGACTATGCGGGGAAAGAGTGATACTGATTATACACAGAGCGACATCAGTTGCACCTTTGCTATTTGTAACAATAGTAGGTAACGTTTTTCAGACTGAACTGTGATTTGCATTGATGCTGTCCTTTTAAAGGTGGCTGAGAGGTAAGCACACAAGGGTCAGGAAACAGAATTAAGGTTGAATGTTCCACCTTCGATCTGCTGCTTTGAATTAAGACAAAAGCAGGGATGTTTATGTTTTGGGGGAGGATGGGGGGTGTTGCACAAAACCTTGCTGGTCACAATCAACCTTTGTGATTCAGGGCATAAGCCAACCTCTAAATAACTGGGTCTAGGAAGAAACTTCTCCCATGTGCAGTTTATATCATTCCACTCTGAGGATTCCTGAACGTCTTTCTGAAGCATCTGGCACTGGCTGCTGTCAGATTCTGGATTTAATGGGCCTTTATCTGATAGGGCAACTCCCATGTTCATAATCATGGCTACTCTGAATCCAGGTTCCACGTTATCTGAGCTCACAGAAGGGAAGTTGACTGTATGGTTCTAGTTATAACACATCTCCATTCCAAATACAGAGGACAGCTGCAATTTTGGCTTGGCAAAGCCTCAGAGGCTGTGGTTTTGGTTTAAGAAGAGCCAGTTCACACTTCATACAAATGCCACCTTTGGTAAAAGGTTCCAGTCCCTGCTCATCTCTAATTACCCTGGATTGACCAATCACTCTCTCTAAGTTTGGATTTGAATCCATATCCAGATTCAAATCTCAGGAGGTCAGGATGGTGTCTGGTCAAATTTTCAAAGCGACATAGGAGCCTAAGACCCTAAGACTTAGGCTCCTAATTGCTGTAAGTCAATTATGAAACGTTTTGCCTTTGACATTTTTACCCAACTTCAGTTGTGGGATCATGCCCTCTTCCCTCCACGTAAGCCATTTAGCACACTGTAATATTTTGTCCTGCAAGGTGGCGGTAGCTGGGGGGGGACAACATCCATGCAGACTGCCCGTCTCTGAAGTGGGTTAATATCCAGCAGGGAGGCATTTGCCTCACCAGTGCTGGAACTGGAGAGCCTGAGAACAGAAGAGCAGGATGACAAACAAGAAGAAGAACCGCGCTGGCTGCTTTTGCCACTGGAAGGAGGGGCCCTCCTAGGGAGCTGGAGATGCTGTGAAGAAACACTAATAATTTAATGAGCAAGAACAAGAGGATGGGCGCATTCGTTTACGGGAATGTCGCTAATGAACATGCAACAGATACAAGCTGTCACTTGAGATGGGGAAATATTTCCCCTCTTTGCTCTCTACTTGCCTGAGGTGTTTGTTAATTGAGAGGAGCGAGGCACAACAGCAGACTCCACCTGACTCGTGCTGTCTGCGTTTTTATCAGGCCCCCCTTTTCTTTTCTTTTTTTTTTAAGGTGAGTTTGCAGCAAGGCACATGTGGGCAGCCACCCAGGTTGATGGCCCGCTGCAAACAAGGCAGAGTGTAATAAAACCTGCATCTCCACCGCATCCTTCTGCAGAGGAGCTTATAGCACTTTACAACAACAGTTAATCCTCACAATGCCTTTATGAGTGATCATTGGAAAAGGCAGCGGAGCAGATGTTGGGCATGGGCTGATAAATGTCCAGAGTAGTTTTGCCAGGTTGTATTTTCTCCATTTTACTGATGAGGAAACTGAAGCATAGAGATGGTAAATTGCATGCCCAAGGTCACATCAAATGAATACCTAAGCTCAAGGAAAAGAACCTAGATTTATCCTCCCAGCCAATGCTCCAACCACTAAGACTATGCTTCCCTGCAGTACTGCAACTTGCAAATGTTCAGGCCTAGAGCAAATGGGGCGCGGGGGGGAGAGAGACAGAGATATCTTCACTAAACAGGCCAAAGGAAGAAACTAATCAACAGCTCTAACATTCCAGCCAATAGAAAAACAATGACCAGAATAGGCCCAAACCAGGACTATCATAAGGAGAACCCTACGGTTAGCCACAAGCAACTTATCTGCCCTAAGGCCAAAATCATATTTAAGATTGTGCTAGTTAAAATGCATTAATACTTTTCAAGTGCAATGTATTTTGTCTGTAGAGACAAGACCATACATTAAGGATGGGGCACTGCTGGTTTTATGGGCTGCTGGCTCTTGTGATGGTTTGCAACTTTGTCATCAATGCAGACAAAGAGTGAGATCAAATCTCATGCTTCGGGATGCAAACTAATCACCACAGGGGTCAGGAAGAAAATTTACACATACTCCCACACCACACAGAGCAGTGCACGGTCAGCTAAGTGCTTTATAGGGGACTTTTCACCTTCCTCTGTGCTATGAGGATGGGGCAGTGCTGGAATGAGGCTGCCAAAAATAAGATCAATGGCTGATCTGGGAAAGAAATTCTCATGTCACCTGCACCTTAAATAATGGAATGTATTATTTATATTATAGCTCCATTCACACTTTGCAATAATTTTGGAACATCTTCATTTAACATTAGAGACATAAGTCTGGTGTCTAAATGCATTTTGGAAGCAGGCAGAAAACTGCTTTGAGGGCGGGTGATTTATATCTAGCACTGAGTTAATAACCAGACCAGGAGAGGATTTCAGAAGCTGGAGGTGGCAAGCTTACCTTTAAAAATACAAAAAAGGGTCTCAGTTCGTAACGTCAGACCAGAAGCAAATTAAGAAACAAAGGCAGCTGTAGAGCTGTGTTTTTGGAGGGTTTCTCTCCTTATTGTTTTGATTTCCTTTGTTTCAGCTCAGTTTGTTTCCCAAGAGGCCCCGATATAGTTGTAAACGTAATCCAACAGTAAAGCTGGCAGGACAATTGGGTTTCCCCCTCCATCAAGGAACATTTGTTATTTTCACCCCTCTTTTCTGAAAGTCTCAAAACTCAAACATTTTGAGATTTCGGCTGAAAATTTTTGATTTTCAATTTTCCACCCAAAAATGGAAAGTTGGCAACAAAAAGGGAAATTCCTGGCTTCTCAAAAGAGGGAAAAATGTTCATTCGACCCAAACCCCAATTTTCCACCAGAAAAAAAGTTTTGTGATGGAAATTCTTTGACCAGCTCTAGCCAGTAGTTCAGAACCATTTCCCATCTCCCCTCCCTCAGTGTCTTTGCTTCAGCCTCACTCCAGCTGCCCAATGTGCTCCTCATATAGCGCCCCCCTCCCAGCAAAACCCCACCCAGCAATGTTTTTTAAAAATACAATAATCCTGGCACGAACATGATGGTTGCTGACCATCCCCCCAACCCTGTGTCAGCAGGGTCTATTTGGCTTCTAAGTTCTTCAGGGCAGGGACATTCATTTTGTACCGTACCTAGCATCATTATGGCCCCTAGGACTCTTGGACAAAATAGCTGGATGACTTGATTCCTTAAATCCCTTAAGCATGTGAAGTAAATGGTTAAGCACGTGTTGAAAGTTAAGCACATACTTAAATCCTTTGCTGAACTGGGGCCTGAATGAAGCCCTGATTCAGCCAAGTACTTAAAACCATCCCCATTCAGGGCAGTAGTTAAGCACATGCTTAAATGCTGTCCTAAATCGGGGCCAGCATTTGCTTTGCCAAGGTACCAACAGTGAAGCCAACGCTTTACAATGGAGCTCAGTCCCCCATGTTATGACTGCCCCAGCAAAAGCAACACTTACGCAGCTTCAGTTGGGACTGACATGGGTCTGAGCTGAAATGGTTGGACCTGGATTCTAACATTCCCAAAGCTCAGTAGGGTTTGGGCCTGCACTTAACAGGACCACCTGCTATGCAACAGTCCTCCGGCACACCAGGCAAGACACTTGCAGGACATGTGTGCGCACAAGCACGCCCATTCATGTATAGCAAGGAGGTGCTAAATGAGTCAGCACCTCTCCGATCCTTTAATATACTTTGCCTAATTAAGCTGTTTAATCCTCCAGTTTAAACAGCTGCCAAATAGCTACTACAAACTGATTTATCTTTTGATGAAGGTAAAGATTGTTGGAAAAACTGGAGACAAAACCTGTGAGTTTTCTGTGATGAAATTATCTTCTCTTGTGTTCTGATCTGAATAAATTGTGGAGACAGGCTGAAACTTTTAAATCTAAAGTTTTTCTACGATGTGGACATCTCTGTACAAGTTCAACTATTATTATTTAGACATACACAACATGGACTATATAGAAATGGGATATCCTTAGAACCAAGCAGTCTCATGAAATCCTCATGTGCATACACACACAAAACTAAACAACAAAGGACATTTGTCACACTAGTTCTGCCTGTCCTTAGGCAAGTCACTTCCCACACTGTGCATCCATTTCCCGACCTGTTAAATGAGGATAATAATACTGACCTCCTTTGTAAAGTGTGTTGAGATTTTCTGATGAAACGCACTATAGAAGAGCGAAGCATTATTAACAAAGAGAAACGTTTCTCTAGCAGGGAGGAGCACTGAAAACAAGCTAATGGGACAGATGAGTAAAGGGACTGACACATGCCCATAGCCCATCCTGCTTCAAGTGCTGTCAGCAGGCAAAGCACAATGCTGTCACCCATCCTCATGTTGGTAGGGGCCTACATGGCCCATGTGAATAAAGATGCCCCCATTCCTCAATAAAATCCATGCTAAACCCAACATAAAAGCAGAAAGGGAAGTCATTGACATGTCTAGTTGAAATCAGAGTTTGCAATCTCAGATAATCTCTTTCCCTGCTTCTGCAGAAGGCCAGGAGGTCTCCAAGCAGCCATTCACAGAAAGGGGATGTTTAGCCAAAGACATGTTGGAATATCGATGGGGATTTCTCCTTTCGTAACTTATTTTGTGCAGGCCTATTATTTTGGGCATGTGTTTTAGACACGAACACCCCATGTATGTGAAGGTGATATCCACACGATAATTTGCATAGACATGTGATAAATATTTTTAATCCGATGCCTTTCCTGTAATTTGCCTCTAACCATGTCACATACCCATGGAGTCCATCACCCTGGGACTTATTTTAAGGTACAATCCAAACCCTTCAGACAGCCACCACTTAAAAAGAAACCCAGAAATATTTCCTCCCCCTTCCCCACCAAAAAATGTAAATTTCTTTCTTTACCTAACATTTTGGGCCCGTGCATGGATAGAAACAGGAGCTGTCTATCTCTCAAAAGGGAAATTCCTGGCTTCCCAAAAGGACCCACAATACTTGATCCCACATCTGTAAGGGTCCTAGAAGCGCTGTTATTTCTAGGCACAGAAAAGCTGTTTTACATCTTCTGTATTTTTTCAAGTATTAGCTCTATTTCCCCCTTCTGGTCCCCTGATCCCTGTACAACTGGAATCATAGAACCTGATTTGCTCACTATGTAGTTGTACAGCACCTCGTACAGCGGGGCCCCTATCTCGGTGCTACTGTAATACAAATACTGCATATTGTAGTTATGAATAAAGAAAAGGAGGACTTGTGGCACCTTAGAGACTAACCAATTTATTTGAGCATAAGCTTTCGTGAGCTACAGCTCACTTCATCGGATGCATTCAGTGGAAACTGCAGAAGTCTTCTGCAGTTTCCACAGTATGCATCCGATGAAGTGAGCTGTAGCTCACGAAAGCTTATGCTCAGATAAATTGGTTAGTCTCTAAGGTGCCACAAGTACTCCTTTTCTTTTTGCGAATACAGACTAACACGGCTGTTACTCTGAAACCTGTAGTTATGAATGTTTGGCATCTGTTTTCTCTCCGTGGTGCTGAACCAATGACCCATGGGCCCTGTCCCAGGTGCTGAACGCACACCTTAGCAAACCCCTGGAATACTGCAGTTGGGTGGAATCCAGCTGTGAATTTAACTGTTGAACGGGAAATAGAATGAGGCATATTTATCTGTGTTCTTGTCATTCTGCACTGTTGCGAGAGCCTTTTCCTCTGCAGTTGGAACAGTGTACGCTTCCCTGTCTGTCTCTGCCTTCTCCATTCTGTGTGCAAACCTCATTTGAGAACCTCTCTTGACTCTGTCCTAATCCTTTCCTCAGCCATTATTCAATATTTAACTTTGAAACTGCATTATTTAACTCGGCAAAGTGTTTGGGGATATAATTTGCCTGAAAGATTCTATTTAAAAAGTTGGATGGTACCCTGTTTTGCAAGCATGTAGTAGGATGCATTCAGTGACGACCACAAAAAGGAAACCAAAGCCTCAGCCTTCAAAAGATTAACCATGGGCAAACTAGTCTGGTGCTCATGAAATCAGCCCTCATGGAAATAAATCAGCAAAGCAAACATTGATGTCGGTAATTTTGTGACGCAGAAAAGAGACTTGTATTTACAATCAACACATTTCTCCCTCGATAAAACATGCACTTGATTTTTTAGCATAATTATTTGTGCAACATTTTTAACATTTGCTGCCTTTCCTGGCTGTCGAACCTGGAAATAATAAATAAAATAAAAAATACTCTCCTTCAGAGACAGGATTTACAAAAAAATCAATCTCAGAGAAGCCTCCTTTGTATTTAGTTGTGACAAGACTGAATTTAAACAGCCTGTGAAGTCAAAACAACAGGAGAAATATCAATACACATTAATTTAATCAAGAAGCACTCCTCTGCCATTCCAGGCTAAACTCAGATTTATTCCCATAGTGGTTTCTGTGGAAGCTATATCGACATCTTGCTTGTTTGTCTTAAGCTATCTGTGGTGGCCAGTGGTCTTTTAAAACTGCTCAGAATGCTTCAGAGCCCTCTCAGTATTTGCATGAACTTTTTTCACGTTGTTTTAAACCACACGCGCACACGCACACACACACAAACCCCAAAGTGTTACCCTAAGGCACAGCCCTGATTTCTTACCTGCATCTTCCCATCTTAAAACCTGTTTTAGCTGGCGAATGAGCCACTCCCGGCCCTCCGGGGTGACCATCCTTTGGAAGTGGGTTTCCCTATCAAGTAATGGAAGAAGCTAAAGCCACTTCCAAAGGAGAGCCCAATAAAAGGATCGATACATTAATGAAAAAATAAATGCACTGCACTTGACTTTGTCAAATCCTGTGTGCGTGCAGGACCGCTTTGACACACGCATTGCATTAAGACCAGGAGAATTAACAAGATAAGCCCCTGCATACCAAATGCAGAAATCAGGTTTACTTAACCTTTGAAATGAATGTACATTTTCTGACTGACTGTTCATGCCAAAGTAATTCAAACAGACACCTGACAATCATCTTAACAGACAAGATTTTTGACGCTGTATCAAGTGCAATGCGTTGCCATCACAGCACGGTCTGGCCTCACGGCTTAGTTCGGTCTCTGCCACTGATTTCATGAGAGGCCCGAGGGAATTCACCTCATCTCTCTTGGGGGTCACTTTCCCTATAGATGAAATGTCGGGAGGTTCACTGTCATTCATAATGTTGTTCATTCTCCCTAGACCAGCGTCACCCCTCTGCTGAGCAATCACAGATGTGCAGGGCCTGGCAGGTCAGCTTCCCAGTGGAGGAAAAATCAGTGACAGATTTAAGCGTCACTTGCTTTATTTCCACCAGCCCTGGAATAGAGATGGCCAATGCAGCACACAGAGCCAGCCCATCTTCCAGCAACCTCAGCCCAACATCTACGTCTAATCCCCCACTCTGCCTCAAGAACTGAGACCCATGCAGAGAGCAGCTCTCCCTACCCTACCTACAACCAAAACCAAACACTGCCATCACCTGTCTTCCAAGGTTCAAATCTTCCCCTCGTACTAAGAAAACAACAACTGAGGAGATATATCATAGCGCCACCTGGTGATGCTGACCATAGCAACGTGTAGACATTAGATGGAAAGTGCTATGGGTGTGGAGTGTGTTGTTATACGACCATTTTGGAAGACTTTGCTAGGGTCTAACTGGGACACAAAATTCAGAGATTAGCATCTGAAATAGGGTACCCCGTTGTGCTAGGTGCTGTACAAATGCAGGGTTAGAGACAGCGCCTGTGTCTAAGTTCACCATCTAAAGAGACAAGACCGACAAAGGGCAGCAAAAAGGAAGTATTATCTCCGATTTACAGATGGGTAACTGAGGCACAGAGAAATAAAGCGATTTACCCATAGCCAGGAATTTAACCCGGATCTTTGGAATCCCAATCCAGTATCTTAACACCATAACCAATCCTCTTCCCTTGGGATGACTTCTGCTAGCTAGTAACACGAGTCATATAACATGAACTGTGGCAAGATTTGTAAAGCTGGATTTGTGCTTAGCACTTTTGAAAAATCCGACTCAGCTTCCTAAACATGGATTTAAGTGATTAATGTTGAGCACACTTTCTGGAAAATGCTGGCCCTGTCCACTAGGAACTAGGCTGAGATCCACCAGACTCATTTCAAACAGACCCGACTCCTCCCCCGCCTCCCTTCCAAATACTGACCACTGCATGGTTAAACTGGGGCAGATAAGTTACCCTTGTTTTGGTCAGGAGTCCTGTATATATTGAAGCCCATAAACACACACCGACAAGGAGAAAGGGAGAGATACCAGCTCCACTGTGGCTTTCCACTGGCCTCTTCCATTATGAATCTGTTGTTCCAGACTCTGAGGCAGCACCTCCTCCTACCAGCTGAGGGGCAGAACCACTGCATACGGAGGCAACCCCAAGCACTGAACAACTTGGCCAGAGGCAGCAGAAGGAGGATTGCAAATAACATTTTTTTCAGGATGTTAAGCTGAGCTTGCTCGGCAGATGGGGTGACCCCCTCCCCTTAACCATCTATTTCTTACTTGGCTTTGGGCCTCCGCTCTGAAACTCTGGCTTCTCTGCTCTGCTCTAAAAAAGGTCAGGAGAGAAAACCAATAAAGCCCTGCCCCAAGCAGGCCTTCCTGTACCGAAAGACGGGAGAAGCAAAGACTCCAGAAAGTCCACTGGGGACTTTGCTGTGTTAATCCAGTTAACCAGAGAAGTACTCAGACGCTAAGTGATGGGTGCTAATACAAAACCCAGAGAGAAAGCAGGAGGCACCCGGAAAAGCAGCCATGAGCGCAATTCTGTATCCATCCTTGCCAATACCTTGTCCTCTAGCTCTTTCAGCACCGCCACAATGGGATCTCCAAAGAGACAAGTGGAAAACTCCCCGTTCTGCTACGCACAGCAGAAGGAGAAGCATGCTGCTGGGTGAGTTGCATTGTTTATTACTTGATTGGCGCTAAAAATGTTCACACCTAATCAAGCTTGCTTTGTAATCACTTTTCTGCATGTGACATTGGTTTGGGGTTGTTGGGGTTTTTTTGTTGTTTTTTCTTTTTAAAAGAGCTACACTTTTAATGAGCCGCCATTTCCATTCTGACATTTGAAATTTAATCTGGAGCAGCAATTTGATGGCAGGTGAGCACCTTTCATTTTGCATGTTTATCCATGCAGCATTTGCAGGCCTCTGCTAACAAAGGAGGGTCAGTCCCTGCTTTCCAATCAGCGGATATTAATTACTCACCAATGACAATGCAAATCCTGTATAATGCTGCTATGCGGGTGCCACCCACGCCAAGGTCAGAATGAGCTAATGACGATTAATCTATGGCATTGAAGGGCCTACAGGATAAAAAAAAAAACAATCTGCCTCTTGTTTGTGATGGGTCACCCCTGGGTCTAATTGCACAAAGGAATGTGCCATGTCGTGGAGTCGTCCCAGGTGTCTGTAGCCCCCTCTGCTCTTGAGATAAGAGATGGAAAGGACAAAGGCTCAGGCACTGAGAAATTTTGTTTGCAGACTGGGAGAGATGGTGATCTCCCAGATAGTGAGGAAAGTTAATCCCAGCCTGCCTAAACGTTTGAGAGCTGATCTGCAAAGCTGGGCAAATGACTCAATGGATGCTCCTGTTGTGTGTGTGTGTGTGTGTGTGTGTGTGTGTGTGTGTGTGTGTGTGTGTGTGTGTGTGTGTGTGTGTGTGTGTGTGTGTGTGTGTGTGTGTGTAAAATCACCCAGAAGTGTGCTATGCATGTTGCAGCGCCCCAGAGACATCTACGAGAGGAAGGATGGGCCAGTGTTTGGGGGCTCAGGCTGGGACTCAGGACACCAGGTCTAATTCCCTGCTCTACAGAACTGTGGGTGACTCGGTCTCTGCGCCTCAGATTCCCATCTGTACAATGGGGATAATGGCCTAGCCCTGCCACCAGGGGTGCTGTGAGGATAGACACATTGAAGATTGTGAGGGGCTCAGATATTATGGTAACAGAAGCCCTATAAGCACCTGAGATAGAAGCTGGATCCCTGCCTTGGAGAAACAACAGACTATGTTGCAATGGATGGAGCATGGGGAACATCTGAACAAAGGGGTCAAGCATGGCTGCCCTTGTGCAGCTGCATGAAGAAGGAGCAGAACAGAAGGATGGTACAAGGACTCTTCCTCCACACTGTATGGCCTTTCTAGGAGCCAGCCACAATCACACAGTCCCTGCGCTCAGCACCTGCTCCTGTCATATGCCAAGAGAGCCCCGGCCCTGCCTTCCTTTTGCACAGGACTGCTGAATGGGTTGCCCACAGGGGAACAAGCTGCACCACCCAGGGGATGATGCAGCCTGTGCAACTATGAGAAACGTCCCATTACACACATCTGCTCGACAGCACCTAACAGCTGCAGAGTGTCATCCTGCAAACAATCCCCACAGACACAGAACTGTTGTTAGAGCAAGATTCCCCCTCCCCCAGCTTCCAGGTTTTGGGGATCCCGAGGCACTGGGAGAACATCTTAGCTCCCAATGCCCTTTGTGACCCAGGACAAGTCCCCCTCCCGTCCCACCTCATTTGCATTGTCTGCAAAGCAGAGATGATGATACTGACCTTTGCAAAGCCCTTTGGGGTCTCAGATGCAAAGCGCTACAGGAGAGCAAATCCACATAAAGGCGTGTACCCTTGGGAGGGGGTAATCAGTATTTGTTTATGGATTACACCTACACACCACTGGCTAGAGTGGCAGGCCACTCTGTGACTAATAATAGACTTAGCTTCGGGGAACATTGGCATCAGCAGCCTGGTATTTCTGGTGCGTTCTTGCACCAGTCAATGAGAAGTAACCTGGAAACGCAATAGGTTCTTACTGGTTTTGCAGTCAACTAAATCGAATTAATGCACTGCACAGCAACAGAGTTATATCTGATATACACACGCATATAAACGGTATGTTTCTTGTCCAAGAGTGCTGTTGATTATTGCTCCTGCCACACAGAGCTCAGCAATTGGAATGCAGACCAAATATCCACTGGCTTTATGTGCTCTGGCTAGACTTCCTTTCCTCTGAGCTCCCCTGCATGTAATATTAATTGGTTAATATTTGTTTAGATCATTCCTGCCACTTTGCCTTTCGATTCTGGCTGCAGTTCATCACCCGCTTTGAGACTCTCAGCCTAAGGAATGCAACAGAGAACTCCAGTTGTTAGGAGGGAGTGGGACGTAGGGCCGGCTCCTGACACAGCAAAGTCAAGGGTTGGGATTTGCAGGGTCTCTCTTCCAGCATGGCATTCAGAAACTGCCCTGGAGACCGGAGGAGTTTGAAAATAACTCATAGCAAACTCAGTCAAGAAAGGAGAAAAGAGCCCTCCAGGGTATTTCAAAATTACGCAATATGGTGGCATTCTTTACTTTACTACCCATGCTATGGTAACTCAGAGGACAAACAAACCAGCTCATGCAAGATCCTGTGAGCTGGACACTTGCAAACAACAGAGCTTGCTTTTTGGGTTTCCAGTCAAGTTTAAATCCTCCTCCTAACTGGCCTGTTGTTTCTCTCTCTCTCTCTCTCTCTCTCTTTGGGGTACACACACACACACTGCATGTGGTTTGCAACAATGGCTCTCTTTACTCACGCTGTTGGGTTCAATGGAACTTTTCCAAACCGATGCTGGCCCAAAGTCTTGAACTGCATCGGGACCCGTCTGTATCAAAGACGTGCCTCACGCCTGGCTTGCCTTGAGACCTCAGGGGAGGTGCGGTAGGATGGGCCCTTTAACGTGTTCATAAGGCCCAGTCTACTCTTAAAAGTTTTGCCCGTGTAGCCTTGCCAGTCTAGCTATATCAGCAAAACCCTCCTAGGAGGGACCCAGCCAAAGAGTGCCTTTGCTAGTGCAGCTTCTAGGGGGTCAGCAAGTGCAATGAACGATAGCAGTCAAGCCCCTTTTAAGCCTGTATTCTAGGGCACAGGTTTCTCAAGGCATGGATGTGTTGCTGCACTCAGAGTTGCAAGGCCTAACTGATTTAGGAGCCTAAATCTCATTTTCAAAGGGGATAAAGATAAAGGTAAAGGTGGAAGTCCTTTGTCTTTCAGGTCAACCAACCTGTTCTGTTCATTCCCTCTTGGGCTGGCCACTGTTGGAAGACAAGATACTAGGCGAGATGGACCATTGTTCTGACCCAGTATGACCATTCCTAGATTTTTCATCAGAGCCCTGAGCATTCTCTAATCCCCATTCATAACAGCCAGAGCTAAGGGCATTCAGCACCGCACAGAATCAGGTCCCATTATTTCTAAGGTGGCCATGGCTGTAGCCTCTAGGCCGCGCAGTGAAAGGAATCCCAGAAAATTAAGTCTGTGGAGCTTGGAATGCCAGCTGGAAAACCCCTCAGAGGAAAGTTAGTCATTGAGATCCCAGGGGATCAGTCTGCATAGCTCTGAGCACCAGCCTCCATTCCTTTGAGGCAGTTAAATAGTTAAATGTGTATTTGAGTACTAGCCCTAGATAAGGGGAAATACCACCATCACCTTCACACACACACACACACACACACACACACACACACACACCCCGTCTGCCTCTAGTCCTCCACCACCTAGTCACCCCCCAATTCTCTCTCCCCGGGCACAACTTGAAGCGTTTGCTTTGTCTCGAAGCCCTGCCCTGTCCCCACAGCAAGCAGCCCATAATCGGGGTGCAGAGATGCAGCAGAGAGTGTGCGGCTAGCAGATGCTGCTGCTCAGGAGATGGGCGGTCACATCCCTGCTGTTTGTTGATTCGTGAGGAGTATTTCCCTCCCCCCCCCCGCAACACATCATAACAGCTCATGAATTTTATAAACTAAACTCATTGTAACCAAACCATGAAATTGCAAATTTAACTGTCAACAAACAAAGACTTCGAGGAAGCTAATGCTGCCTGACTCACGTCCGCGGCGCTGCTTACATAACCATCTCAGACACAGAGGGAGCCAGCCGCATCCCCTGCCCAGCTCTCAGACAGGGCGCTGGGCAACCTCGGAGCCAGGACGTCCAGCGTGGGGCTGTGCCTGATCCCATCTCCATGGCCGCAGGGGGATTCATGAAATTCCACTGGATCCTCCTGGGCCGTTGCTCTCTGACCATGCAGACCCACTAGCCACTCCAGGCATACAGAAGGGTGCAGAGGCACGAGCCAGGGCAGGGGGAGGATTCCTTTCCTCCAGATGCCATAGGGGCTCAGCACTGGCCCTCCCTCGCAAAGGCATCTCAGATGCTCCGCCAGGGGAGGAACCCCACACAACAGGGCTGGTTGCGCCCACCTGCTGGCGCAGATCCAGGGCGTGGAGCAGGAGCGACGGGGCAAACAGCCCCAGCTCAGCACCAGCCACATAAAACCACCCGAGAAGGCTCCCAAGAGTCAACCCAAGGCATGTGCCGGCTTCCTGGGAAGAGCAGCACAGGGAGGGCGTTAAGAAGAGGGGCACATCCAATGCACAAGTGCCAGGCCAGTGGGACTGGCCAGCAGTCACCACTTCAGCAGGGGGAGTGTTTCCATCCAACAGCCCCTCCTGCTTGCATTCATAATCAGTGGAGAGCAGAGGGAAAGTTGGATGCCAGCCCCCTGACCTACCCCCGGCCCTACAGTGCATCAGGGATCTCAGGCAGAGCCAGCCCCAGGTCCCTGGCTACAAGCAGGCACTGCTCCCGTGCCCTTCGATTCAGGTCCAAGCTTAGATTTACGACGGCCTGACCTGCCCTGCCAACTGCTCGCGCGGTGTCAAACACTCTGTCAGGGGAGGCCGGGAGAGTCCTCATTAAGCTAATGGCGTGCTAATTCATTCGCAGGCGAGGGGGAGGGATCGGAGGCGCTGCCTCATTTGCTCTGTGGAAGTGGGTCATTAAAATGAAGGGTGGCAGGCTCGGAAGATGGAGTGGGCAGGCGAGGCTGCCAGCTGCTGGAGGAGGGGGGCTCCCCAGGGAGCGCTTGGGTGAGTCCCATCCTTTTAGCGGTGTGCAGTGCAGGCCTGTTAGGGTGAGAACAGACAGTCAATGGGAGCTACCCCACCAGCTGGCCAGACCTAAGACCCAGGCAGAGCCCTGCCGGCGATCACCTTCTCTGACACAAATGGATCGCAGCAGTGTCTAGTGCAGGATAAACCCACACAGCCATGAGAGACAGAACAGCCTCGCAGTGAAAGCGGCAACCTCCCTCCCGGCCTCCCGCAACGTCCTGAAATACAAAATATAGTGCACCATTGTCGTATGAAACTGGCCACCAAGGGCTTTTTTGGGGGGGGGGGGGGTGGAGTTAATGCATAACCCTCTTGGAGTTGCCAATTCCTGCAGCCTTTGCAGGGCCCTCCAACATGTTAATAAAGCTGAATCCACGCTTAAGTTTTATCGGTGCAGCCACAGCAGTCTGGCAATGCCAGCACAACCCTCTCAGCGTACATCCAGCTTATCCCGGCAAGAGAGTGCCTTTGCTGGGACACCTTCTAGTAGGCCAGCGAGTGAAAAGCTACAGAGGCCAAATCCCTTTCAGACCAATAACTTTTAACTGCCCGAGTTCTAGGGCCTGGATTTTTAAAGGAATTGAGGTGTTGCAGTGCCTAATCGATCCAGGAGCTTGAATCTCATTTTCAAAAGGGATTGAGGCACTTAGGACCCAGGGGGTGCTGGAACAATTTGTATAGTCAGGATGAGGAGGGCCACTGAACCAAAGGGTAAACCCTGTATATAATGGAAACCACTTCAAGCCAGGGGGTGGTGCAGTGACCCAGTTCCAGCACCTCCGTCGGGGCCTAAATCCTCTCGAAAAGGAAACTGAGGTCCTCGGTCAGTCAAGCATTGCGATGGTGAGTGCAGCAAAAGCACTGAAAATCTGAGTCTGGGGCTTTGGCCAGCAAAGAAGCATCTCACACACACACACACACACACACAGAGTCACACCCATCCCAACACTGCTATAGCCGCAAAAGTTTCCAGCATAAACCCGGCCTCAGACACTACAACCGAAGCCCCAGAGAGACAAACACGCCCCGACATAACATACTGTCAGTGCACGCCAGGCATCCCCTCCTGGGGCTGACCTGCTCCTGCTCCCCTCTAAGACTTGAGGCCAGATTGACGAAGGGGGTCAGGCACCTCATGGGACTTTTTAAAAAAGCGCCTAAGTGAGTTATGTGCCTAGCTCTCATTGGCTTCAAGCTCCTGCTGGAGACAGAACACTGGGGCCCAACACGCACGTCCAAAGTTCAGACACAGCTCGAGCTCCGTCTCCATGGCTGGTGTCTGCCCAAACCAGGCGGCATCGACAGCATTGGATTATGCGCCGCGCAAGGGGGCCTGCAAGAGGCTCAGCAGGCCCACTGCCCCAAGGCCCACTCCAAGACCAATGCCTCTCTGCAGGCCACTCTTCCCACTGTACCTGGAAAGCCCGCGGCTGCAAGCGCCTGGGAGGAGGGGTGGCTGACGGAGGAAGGGATGGAAAGCCATGTTATCCGCAACGTTGTCTGCGGGGGAACAAGACTCCTTTCTCCTGCCAAACATTTTCTCTTCCTGAGCCACAGCCTAGGAGGATCAGAGGAGAAACTGAGCCACCTTTGGTGAGGCTGGCAAAGAGGCCACCAAAGAGCTCCAGGTGGTTTGTGACTTTCCACTGCCTGAGTTTTGGACCTAACAGGAGCTCCTGCTCCCTGCTTTTGTTGCCCCCCAGCTGCTGAGGGGTGTCAGTACTGTCTTGTACAGTCCCCCACTGGGTCTAGCCCAAAGCACAAGCCACACAGATTTTCATTGTGGGGCTCCAGACATTCCTTAGCCGTGAGCAGAACCAGCACACAGGCCAGACTGATCTACACCTCCATTATCTAGGGCAGGAAGGGAAATGACTTCCCATCTGTTACCCTTCCCTGGGTTGGGACCTCCTCAGTTGCAGTGCATGCCCTCTACATCACAAACCCTCAGTCACCAGCTCTCCTGCTGGCCCAAGGAGCAGCCCCAGTTCTTTGAGCTGGGAGCAGAAGAGATGAAGTTGAGCTCATCATTTATGGAACGGTGCGATAGACAATCCAGTTCCTTACCCACACTCGCCGTGACTTCCTGGACTCAGCTGAACAAAGAAACTTTTTTTGGACGGGAAGTGTTTTTGTTGCCAAAAGGCCAAATACTTGAAACCAAAACTTTTCAGGGAAACATATTGGTGTCAATGAAAATTTCAGCTCCGGGATGGAACTGCCAGTGAAAGAGAGAGAGAGACAACCAGCAGGCTACAGAGTCAGCTCCTTTCTCTCAGCCCAATGAATATTTCATTTATGTAACATGGAGCAGCTCTAGCAGGAGAGGTTGAGAGAAAACACGACCCACCCTAGAGAAGCCTAGTGGTTAGGACATTCACCTGGGATGTGGCAGAATCAGGTTACAGTCCCTGCTCTTCCTGAGTCTCGTTAGCCCAATGGACGCTTCCTGACCTTGCCTGATTGAGAGCAAGACCTTGACGCTGGTTCTCCCACCTCCCAGGCGAGTGTACTAATCAATAGGCTGTTGCCTATTCTGGGGCGGGGGGTGGCACGTCTGTTTTTCCATGAACATTTTCAGAAAGTCTTGATTTAGTTCTGCTATGGACAGAAAACCAATGTCAAAACCAATGTTCCTCCCATGCACAAAGGGAAAGCGTGAAGATGCTCGTGGGAAAATTTGACTAATTGGCACCAAAAGGCTGGCATCCTTGGCAGAGCAGAGGCAGGAGGGGTCAACGGAGGATAAGCGCTAAGGGCACGGCTGAGGCGTAAGAAGCCCGAAAAGCAAAAAGTAACAAGTTGTGTCTGATGCTGCAGAATTATCTGTTGTCATTGGCTTCCAAGAAGCAGGCAGATTCTTGTGTTGTGTTTCTACTTTCACCCCTGTTGCACTGCAGAAGAACCGTAGCCATGGAACAGAGCTGGGCTCCCATCCAGTTCCCACATCATTGATACAATTATTCAGTTCTAATCCCAGGCCTAAATTCTGCCTTGGTTGTGCTTGTGCAAAGCCTTCACTGTGATTGCACAGGTGCAGGTGTGGGCAGACTGTGACCTGCAAAATCTTTATTCCAGCCCATGGTGTATGAACCAGACAAAACCCAGCTTGATTTTCAGATGCTAGGGGGAGTTTGCGGGAGGAGAAACATCTTTATCATCTGTAAACCTGTGATGCTGGATTTGTAAAATCACTTCCTAGAGTGGAACCAGGGATGACTTGGTGCAATGTTATTGTCTATTTTTTTACAAGTGCTTCCATTCCACCCTCTTCTTTCCCCCTCTAAATTGTCCCTTTGAAGTCTTTCCAGTCCAATTGTGCCTTGTGGAGGAATTTTTTTAAGGGAAAGTCTTTAAAAGCTTTAAATCTAGTTCTCTAGTCTCCGACCCCCTGAAGATTCCAGCACAGCAAATAAAGTGCTTAGCCACCCTCCTTAAAAAGATTTAATCTCCTATATTGCCAGAGCTCGTGTGATTAAAACCCACTTCAATTTCCATTCCCAGAGCTACAGCTGATTTGCTGCTTAAAGGGAAATGGCACGGACAAAGCTTTCTGCACCACATTCTCCACAGCACAGAAAAGGCAGCTTCAGGGATCTCTGATGCCCAAGTCTTTTATTATCAGGAAGGGAACGACCCCATTTCTCCAGGCATCTAGACACTACTCTAACCTTACCACTGGCAGTTCAAAAATAAAATGGGACCTGTTGTATTTTCTGGATTGACATTCAGACGACTTAGCTGATTAGAAGCCAAGCCCGCCAGCACAGAAGTTTTCACTCTCAAATATCATCAGCAGTAGAAAGAGAAACAGCCCAAAAGCAACAATAGGCAGGAAACAACGTGCAAATCCGTAGATGGGAGAGTGAGGGCACAAGTAAAAAGCATCAGACCTAAGGCCCTGGTGAAAACATTGCAGCGACTTGTAGACCGATTAAGATGGCTGGAAGCAGTGACACTCATCTGAGATGCAAGGGGACAGGAAAACCCTAACCAGAACAGAAGCTGCAGTGTAAATAAAAAGCATGTTAGAAATGAATGGGTTCTACTGGATCAACCAAATCCCATGGCCTTTTTCACTGGTGTCAACCTGGAGTCACTCCCGATTTACCAATATAAATCTCAGCCTGCTGAATGTACCTTTGTGCGTTCCTTAAATCCTAACCATTTTTCCTGAAATTTACATTATTAACCTTACATGTATAAATATACACAGCACTGTAGAGAAGAAATAGATAAATGGTCCCTGCCCCAAAGAGTTTATAATCCAAAAACAAGAGGGGTTGGAAATTAGCAATGAAACAGGTAAATAAAGAGGTTGGTCTAATAGAATTCTCTCCAAATAAATATTGTTAATATCGCTGTGTTTGGGTGTTGTATTATACGTATGCAGATTGTTAAAACAATGGGGCTACGGGTTTATGGAAAATCTAGAGGAAATAGACTTTCCAATGAGAGATGGCAGTATGACCTTCACCTGCCAATAGTTTGGCAGGAGTTCTAGGCCAGCCGTTCGATAAGTTCAGAATCTCGAGTAAGCAACCAAACGATCACAGGTCAAAATGCAGATAACCCTTGAAAGGACAATGCAGTAAAAGGAGCAACAACAAAAGAAAATTCGTGTTAATAAGAATGTTTAACACTTGCCAATATGGAGCAATAGAACTGACTGGAAAAATAAAATCAATATTTTCACACAAAATTTACAAAATAATTCTTATCACCATTTTTCATTGTTGCAAAAATTGGAAAGTTATTCTCTTTTTACCAGTTCAGCTGATGCTTTTGAGCTACCAAATACTAATTTCTCCTTTCAACACTTCGGTGAGGTATTATCCATCCATGGCAAGTACGATAGTTGTCTAAGAGCTGATCAGAAAATGGTTGGTATTTTCCACTGAAAATGTCAAAAGAAACAAAAAAGACATTCATTTTTTCCCCTACATTTTTTACCGTTTTAAAAAAATTTCATTTTTTTCCATGAAAATTTTTCTTTAGAAAGGGTGGTTTTTATTTTAAAAAATGCAGCCAAGAATTTTCAACCAGGTATATTATTATGCCCCAAGTGGAAACGCAGAACAAGATAAGACAGACTTTTCAAAATTTAATTGGCAAAACTTAGCCTCCCTGCTGAACATATTCCCGACAGAAAGTATAGACTCTTTTGACTTGAACCAAAGAAGAATCTGTTCACAGTATAAGGCCTATGACACACAGATGACCACCTTAATACAGTATTAGTTACACTAAGAAGAGATCACTAAGCACACAGCAGCCAAAGCTCCTCCCAGTAGGAGCTGACACCACAGTGCACAGTTGTATTTGCCTTGAGAAAGAAGAGTCCTTCAGTACCACGCAATATCCCACCCCTCGTACCAGATGGAATCTAGTTTAATTAGCAACAAGAGCCCTAGAAGAGAGCAGGTTAAAAGTTTGCAGGAGCTACCTGGAGCCAGCCTGCCACAGGTCTGCTGGACAGGAGAGCTGGCTTCTTATCTGGCAGCAAAAATCCAGCAATGCATCTGTGATCTGCACCCAGGTAGAACGGCTGCTCCAATGCTACTAAGCAAAAATAAAACCCGAAAGAGCGCGATTGAGAGGGAGAACATGTGCATCTTGGAAGCATGCAGAAAAAGCATCACTAGCCCTCAAAGTAGCACATGGTCGTTATATCACTCGATTTCATCAATAGAAAACAGCAGCTTGATTTCTTGGTTCTAAATTTAGCAAGAGACAAAATTAAAGAGCTCAGGCTGAAGCCCAAGGGGAAGATCAGGACTAGAGGAACTATGAGCTTCCCAACAGCTAATAATTCTATGCTATCTTCACAACTGGCTTCTGCTGGGAGACACTGGAAGAGAAATAAATAGATGGGGGATACGGGTATGTTCACGATGTATGAATGTAGAAATTAGATAAAATATACTCTTGCTGGAAGGTTGCAGCATAACACTACTTTACGTCTTAGAACTCAAAACAATTACACACAAGAACATAGTAACAGAGAGAGAGAAAACAGGCTGCTCCCTGTGGCAGCAAGGTACAACTCACCCCACCCTCCTTGCTTTAATCTGGCTCTTTGCACACTGACTCCCATTGCACACTTTGTTACAGAGCCCCCTAGCCTGCTAGCAGGTCCAAAAGAAAGACCCACTCTTAAAGTGATAGTTTGCAATCCCAGCACAATCCCCAATATATCACAGACCTCATAGCTAGCTCTTCTGCATCATTTCCTACAGTGATACCTGCTGGGAGATGCTACAACCACAATAGCTGAGAGTTCCTCTTGATCCAAACTTTTCACTTTAGAACTAACAAGAAAAGAAGATAAACATACATTTAGGGCCTGAATTTCAGAAACAGCCCTTGATTTTACAGGTGCCATTTTGCAGCTACCAATAACTGTCTATACATTTTGTACTTGCAATTAACTGTGGGTGCTAATGGCAGCATTTACCCAGCTGCCTGACTGCAGAATCACACACATCAGTGTTAGACGTTTAAACGCTATCATTTGTTCCCACTGCTAACTGCAGCCCAGAAATTAGAGGCGAGACTGCGGTCCTTTTAGAAACCCTTAATCTAAGTGATTTCGCTTTGAACATCACAGAATTTGCTATATTTGGATTACTCACAAACACCAGCTCCTTAATATCAAATCAATTTATTGTCTCACCACCGCTATTAAATATTTTCATGTCATTTTTTTTTAAAATCTAAATTCATATATATGAATGGTCCAAGGTTACTCAAATGCCTATTTAAATGAACAGGTAGGTACAGTTGCGTCAAAATCGCTGCATTTAAATTAGCCAGAGATGAGATTGAAGACATGAGGTTAAAAACTTAATTGACTAAATCAGCTGAGACACCAAGCACTGATTGTATCATTTAAAATAAATGTAATGTTGGCCATCAAAACATTCATAATATATTATTACACATCAAGAGCCATTATTCAAGGAGCACAAATATTCTCTCAATTCCCTAATGGATTTACGAAAGAAAATCTCTCACATCTTTTATTTGTTTGTTTTTCTTTCCCCCCTTCTCTCCGAACTGGCACCAACCACCTTACCACACTGGTTTTAAGACCCCAAAAAACTGAATTGTAGACGTTGTGATGGGAAGGTCTGGGGATGTTTCCTTGGATGTTGATTTGGCATGAGGACCAGGAGGGAAGGAGCTAAAATCACATCTGGAACCAAAACCTCCAGTAGTTCTGAGCTCCAGGAGTGCACACAAGTTTTTGGGGACCCAGGACTAAATCAAACTGAGGGCCCCCCTTCTAAAAAAGTTAGCACTGAAGGGAGGCCCAGGGAAGAGGGGTTGGAGAGCAAATCCACCCCATACTCTTGCCACAGTGGTGGCTCCTGTCCAGCGGGGCTTGGGCCCAGCTCTTCATTCCGGGTATGGTGAACTGGTCATGGGGTTGCAATGCCACTCATTCAAATTTGGTCCGGCTGCCCCTCCGACCAGGTCAAATCTGAGGGAATAGCATTGCAACCTGGCTCACAGGGTTACAGCAACCCTCAGGTTTGACCTGGCCACCCTTCTGTCATGACAAAGGCCAAACTGAGTGAGAGGAGTTGTGACCCCATGCACCAGGTCATGACGCCACTCAGTTTGGGGGTCCAAAGAGAAGGTCCAGAGCAAACTGCTCCTTTACCCCTCTTCCCCAAGCACACTTGCTGGGCTCTCAAACTAATATTGGGGTTTAAGAGGAAACTTCCCTTGTGGTCAGGTTGTTTCGTAATTGCCTATTGCAGGGTTACTTGCATTTGAAGCATCTGGCACTGGACGTTTAAGCCCAGAAAAAACTATTATGATCAGCTGGTCTGACCTCCTGCATAACCCAGGCCAGAGAACCTCACCCAATAATTTCTGAGTGAACGTCTGTTTGAGCTATAATGTCTCTTTTAGAATGACCTGCAGCCTTGATTTAAAGACAGGAAGCAATGGAGGATCCCCTGCATCCTTAATTCAGTTGTTCCAACCAAACACCTTTTCATAATTTAGCAGCTGTTTCAACTCCCAACTCACATCTGGGTCTGAACTTCACAGGTGGACCCATCTCAGAGCCCCGGATCCAAACACCCTATAGTGTCTTTAGGCAACGTTAAAAATATACAAATCAGCCCCAATGAAAGGCCCTGGGCTCTTAATTACATTCTAATCAAAGGCAGTGCTATCAAGGGCTTTTCAAACCCCACGTCTGTTCTTAAGGAACGTGTCAAGGAGAGGTTTCTTTGCAGCGAGAACACCACATTAGCATGCATGCTTGATGCAGATAAAGAAATGAGAGCAGCCTCCCCAGAGTGGAGAGACTAGATGGGAATTGGCCCCAGAAATGGTAAGGACCACTAGGGGACTATTTACCATGTGGGCCTAGAGGAAACCACAGCTGCCCCTTCATATCACTCAACTTTGCCAGGGCTGGCTGGGGGCCCATATGGACACTTCCCTAAGAGCACTGAATCAAGGAGCGAGCATGGAATCAGATTAATACTCTCTATGTCCTCTGCTGGGGGACTGCATCCTCCGTCTGCAGCAGGATGGGCTCCATGATCTAATGGGGCTTTTCAGGCTCTAAATATTCACACACACCCCCACACTCCCAATGAAGGGGAATTCCTCTCCACGGAGACCCCCTGGCCAGTAACTCAGTGGGGTCCCAGGAAACTCCACAGGCAGGGGAGGGAAAGGGGAGTGCCCTCATGGGAACATGAGAGCAGAGCCGTTCTGCTCAAGCTGCTGCGGTCTGATGGCCAAAGCGCCTTTGTCTCTGTAGCATCTCCTCCTCCACACAAGGAAAGGACTGCAGGGTCCAGCATAGTCGCCCGCCTCCTAGTTCTGTACCCCCACCACTGCAGGAGCCAGGCTCCGTGCTGCATGTTGGGTGGGCGCCCGCCTGAAACCCCGCTCCCCCAGCCCCCGACACACATTTCTACAGCAGAACTGCCAGGGTTCCTCAGCCAGAGGGGGACACTGCTCCGCAGGGGGCTCCCCCTACAGTCACGGGGCCCGAGGGTGGGAGGGCTAGGCCGGGTCCTGCTCACTCCTTCCCAGCAGCACGGTCACCCATCTCCATCTTCCCTTCTGAGAATTAATGGGGCGGAGCGAGTGCTGTAGAAGCATTTTGTGCCTGGTCCCTATGCTGGTGATGAACTGGAATGCAAAAGCCCTTGGTTTACTTCAGACAAGGAGAAAGCAGGTGGGCAGCTCCTGGCAGCGCTGGGGGTTTTGGGAGATGGCATCATGCAACCCAGAAAGCCCCTGAACCCGTCTGGCTCCTAGAGAAATGGTTCCCCAGAGTCCTGAGCTTTATTTAGAGCTCACATTTGAGCGGAGCCGACTGAGGGGATGTCTACATTGGAATTGTGGGTGTAACTGCCAGCCTGAGAAAACTTACCGGCGCTAGCTCTCACGGAGCGAGCATGCTGGAACTAGAAGGACAGCTGTGGCGGCATGAGCGGCGTGACGGGCTAGGCACCCCGAGTACAATTCCCTCTGAGACCCTCGGCACGTAGTTGGGACAGCCGGCCCCTCCCGCTGCAGCTAGACTTCTACTTGTGCTGCGGCTCAGAGCTGGGGCAGGTATCGCTCTCCGAGCTCGTACCGACACTTTCCAGCTCCAGGTTCCAGATGAAGCCTCAGAGGCCAACCCCGGGGGGCCCAGGGAGCTGTTGTGCAGACAGACTGACTCCCTGGGAAAGCTCTCCCCCCCACCACCACATGGATGACCACATGTGCCTTCTAAAGCACGACTCTGGAGTGGAGCAATCTTGTGTCTAACCCCTGCAACAAGTGACCCCTTAGACCGGACCCTGTCAAAGTGCAGGGCCATTGGCCGCCGGTTGGCATGATCATACTGCTGTTTCCTAGCCCCAGCCCAGACTCCTCACAGGTGCTAACACCCATGCAAAGTGGCTGTGGAAGAATTCAGCTCAGTCCCAGGGACGTTATGCAAACTAGACCCCTTCTCCCCGTGTGGGACTTGCTCCGTGTGTGTGTGGGGCGGGGAGGGACTGCATTACAAGGTTGTTTATTGAACAACAAAGCAACCAACAACCCAACAAAATGTACTGGTGACTGTGGGGTTTCACAGCCATCTGGCTTTCTGAATCTGGACTCAAATGCTTTTATAAACCAGGGCTTGGTGCAGGTCAGGGCTCTCACAGAAAGCAGCCCCACCCGTTTCCCTTCCCCTTCCCTTTAATTTCAACCACCTGGAGGATGTCATCCCTGTCACGCTGTCCTTCAAGTCCCCATCTCCCACCAGGTGTCTGAGATGCTCACAGTAAAAGCCAGAGTAAGGGGAAAGGAAGTCAGGCTTCTTCAGGGAGTGAATCCAGGAAAGACAGAGCACGTGTACTCTGTTCAGACCCACAGCCCTGCCCTCCATAACCAGCTCCCAGCAGCAGCGCTGAGTGCAAAGAAAAGGCATGGGGAACATCTGGCCTCTGGTGGGCTGTGCCTGCCTGGATTGCTCTTGGTTGACCTGCTTTTCTTTCCCTGCCTCCCCTCGCCTCTAATTAATTTAAGGGCATGTACAAGAGATCAAACTTAACATATCCCAGGCCAAGCAACTTGTTCTCTTTCAGCCTGGACACAGACAATGAATTGAGGCCAAGGCAGGACCCAAAACCCAGAGGGATCTTGAACTTCCCCATGGGTCTTCTTTGGCCCTGAGAGACGAGCTCAGTGGGCTCTCGAAGGTTCAGGCTTTTATGTTGTTTATGCTGGCCAGAGCAAAAGGGAATTCATGAGCTCCTGGCTCTGCCACTGATGTCTTGTGTCTCCCTGGACAAGTCACTGAATCTCTGTTCTTTCGTTCTCCCATCCATACAATGGGGTTCACAATACGCACCCCTCCATGTGAGGAAAATTCCATTACCTCCGTGAGGGACTTGACTGTCTTGGTGATGAGTGTCATAGCAAAGCTGACAAGCAAGGCCTCAGAGAGCCTAGAAATATATGCCAGGCAGCAAATATGTTTTAGAAAACTGAATACTTCGACCCTTCTATCCATCAGTCTCAAAGCACTTCATAAGCATTTGTTAACAGAGCCTCCCAGCACAGCAGGGAGCTAGTGTATGGTCACTGCACCCATTTTACAGATGAGGAAACTGAGCCATCAGGAGGCCAACCATCAACTTTTCAAAAATGGTCACTAGCTTTTGGGTACCTAGTTTGAGACAGCTTGGGCCAGCGGGTGCTCGGAACCTCTGAAAACCAGACCCAAGGAGCATGAAGTTTGGCACCCAGAACAACGAGGCACCCAAAGCTAGCAGCCCCATTTGAAGGTTTGGGCCTAAGCAACTTGGGTCAAGGTTGCACAGTGCATCAGTAGCAGAGCTGGGAACTCCAGCTCCCAGCCTTGTGCCCTAAACCCTAGGCCTGACTACCTTCCCAGCACTCCACATTTCAACTACACACAGATGAAAATTAAACTGGACCATTTTTCTATTATTTAAGACTTTGGCAATCCTACCCCCAGCTCTTTCTGAGTACACAATGCCACTCCTCTAAGGGTTAAATCATCCTCACTGGTGAAAGGCACTGGATTGCCAGCTAAGGAGACTGAAGTACTCTACTGATCCACGGAGCAGCAAGTCAAGCTTCCCCCTGCGTACTTCTCTGCCAGTGTGCTCCAGCCCTGAGTCAAGGTGGTAGGACAATCTCCACTGCCCAGTCCCAGGTGCCTCTCCAAACCAAGACATCATGGACGTTTGTAACTAGGCTGAGACCCGACGACTCCTTCCAGAGAGCCAACAAATGTCGCAACTTTTGGCCACAGCTGGGGCAAGCTCTACTCCAGACCACAATTAATGGCAGCTGCCACCGTTCCTGGGCACCATTCAGCTCCAAAGCCAGCACAGAGACAGAGATGAAAGGCTCCATGGCTCATTACCAGTCCCCTGGGGCCATCTAGTTCCCCAAGCTATTTGTCAAATGTGCCTATGTCCTCTATGCATCAGCCCCAGGTAGCTGCCTCCACCCCAGTTCCTTTTACTCATGTGTCCCCAGGAAGTTGTGTTGGTCTGAGAGCAGCAGGGCTGATTTATCGATGTCGTCCAGTAGCAGGCTCTGCCCTGAGCCTTCTGCGCCATGGCCCAGGGCAGGTGACAAAGGAGCGCCCCTTCTGCAGGGATTCAGGATAGAAGCTGCACAGGGCTGCACTCTAATTTCAGTTACCCCCCACTGTCTCCAGGACCGTCACTGGCTCTGATCAGATTCAGTGCTGTCCCGGTTTAATACCCTGCTCCCATTCACACACACCCTTTGTGCTGCCGGGCAGGGCACTGCCGAGGCAGGCTGAGCCCTTAAGATTCCTGGCACGGGCGGAGAGGCGCGATCCGCCGCATCCTGCTGCAGAGTAAACTAATCCTACCAGGTTAATTCTCTTCCGTGGCTCCTTCCGGCTTATTAAAGCGAGCAGGCACCCTGCGGAGGATTCATTACCTGTGCCACTTGAAGCCAAGGCTGCACTTTAATGAGCCGAGGAACGCAGGGGGCCTGTCTCTGCTGCAAGCCTTAGACTGCTACATTTGTCCTGGAGGCAAGGAAGCCCTCGGCCGCTGGGGTCCCATTCCCTCAAGCAGAGCTATTACAAACAAAAGGGGAGTGTGCGGGAGAGGCTTGCCAGCAATCGTTTGGCTTCTGAGCTGTTGTGCCAGAGATAGTCCGATATGCGTGTGCGTGCACACACACAACACACACACCCACCAACTTCCTCCTCGCCCTGCTCTACATCAGAGCAAGTAGCTCGTGGGAACTGCACTGCCGTGATTTAATGCCTGGTGGTGTCGGTGAACGGCCATCCCTTTGTCCTCCCACCTGACCCATTCCCTCCATCAGTAATCACAATCCCTATTGGGACTGTATGGTGCCTTCCTCATGTGGCTGGCCTTTATTTATTCGCTCTAGCGGTCCCCTATCAATTCCCCCTGGGGGAAAGCGCACAGGGAAGATGGATTTCCAAACCAGTAAGTGGAAAATGATATGAGAGAGAGAAAGAGAGAAGGCAGCAGCCGCTGCTGTACGTCTTCATCCCTTTAAATAGTTCCCAGCCGTCCCCCTATAGAGCAGGGGTGTCTGCCTAACAGAGCTCTCCTCTAATTAGTCAAGTCCTCTGCACCACCAGTGAAAAAGACCCAGAGCTGGTGGATAAGATATTGCAGGAGTTAACAGAGGATGGCATCCTTGGGTTAGCAAGGCAGAAAGGAGGTGGAGGACTTCATCTGGAGGGGCACAATTATTTTACCACCATACTATGCCTCTATACGCAGCACAGTCTGGCTAGCTTTGGCTATAGCTTGCCTTTTTGATCTGGGCTTTATTTTCCTTCCTTTTCTCTCCAGTTCCCTTCTTCTTGCCGGGTGGCTGTTTCATTTGTTTTATTCCAGGTCTTTCCTTTCAAGAGAAAACTTGCATGTGTGCTTTTCTGTCTGTAACTTCATTTCCAAAATTCCGATCATAAAAAGGAGGAAAGATTGCTAGTGGGACAGAAAAAAGGAGTGAAGAGATCAAAGGTACTTTTTATATCCATTGCAAGAGGCAGAAAGACAAAGGAAATAAGGGGGAAGAGAAAGACCCCCACACTGCTCACGCCATGGTTTCTGGCTTGAAAGGAGCGAGGGATGAGGGACCTTGGCCAGCCTCATCTCATAGGGCCATCGGCTTCCCAGAATCACAGCAAAGTGAAAACATTGCCGAGAACACAGAGCAAAAGGAAACAAACCCAGAAAAGACTGCAAACAGCTGGGAGCAAATCAAATCTGGAAACAAGGCTTCAAAATCGTTCGCCTCCTCTTCATGGCTGGAGCAAGCTCATCCTGCCTCTCCACTCTCCGCCCACTCGCTCCCTCTGCCCATCTACAGCAAGGCTCCCTGCAGCCCTTTTCCCCCCCGCCCCGGCTTGCTGGGTCCACTCAGCCAATTCTGCCCATGTAGGCTCTAGGCATTGCTCTCCCCCATGCCCTCCCCAGATTTGCTCCCTCTGCTCTGCTGGTTCTAGCATCCCATCGCATGCCCCAGCACCCCTCCTCCCATTCAGTCTTCCGAGGAACAGCTCACCCACCTCCATCCTCCTAAACTCATGGGACTCCATTTGGCAAAGAGGCTGGGCACTGCTACCTGCCTCTGTCCACACCTCCTCCCCCCACCCCACTGTGTCTGATAAAACTGAATTGTGCTGAACCAAGCAAAGGGAAATCCACCATCAGCATCAAGACCATAAACTCCACCCCAGTGCAGTGCCTTCTGGAGTTCTGCCTTTCCCATCGTGCCAACCCTCCAAGGCTCCTTGCACAAGAGATTGGCTTACACGACAAGCTCCGAAGGGCAGAGGATTACCATATTTTGCATTCTACACAGACCCAGGCACTGCAGTGGCTACGCCCACGGCCGAAAAGAAAGCGTTGTGATGTCCATTGACGTTCTTTTAAGGGTGCACTGATGATTTAGGAATATCCCGTATTCTATTCTACACTGGTTCTTTTACTCCGCTCATCTTCATAGTATCTGAGCATCATCTACTTGTGCATTAAGCAACACGACTAACATCTGCCACCAGGTCATCTCATCCTCGTCACAGGAGAAGCGTGTGCTGCTTTGGACTTATATACAAACATATTATATTCACACAGAGAGAGGGAACGGGGCCTTGCACTTGGAACAGAAGGCGGGGAGGTTTGTGATGGTCCTTCATTCCACCGTCTTGGGCCAGGCCCTGAGAAAGCTCTGTCTCCTGCACAGACGAGCTTTGCAAATACAAGGAACATGCAAACAAGAGAAAAATCCCTGCAGTCTTATAGAGGGACCACCCTCCAAACTGCTCCCCCCAAGTGCTTTACAGAATTCAATCAAACAGCACACGTCAAAGGAAAATTCTGCAGAAACGCAGATGTCTACGCAGGGGAGAAATGAGACAGATTTTGTGAAGGAAGAGAAAGGGGCTAGTGCCAGATGAGCAGTCAGATGAGCATAAGATGCTAAACAAAATAATGGCACAATCCTAAATGTAAATTAAGGCAGCATGGCCCAGTGGGTAGGCACTGGATTTGGATGCAAGAGACCTGGGTTCTATCTTAGCTCTGCCACTGACCTGCTGCGTGACTGTCAGCAAATCACGTCCCCTCCCTGTGCTTTTGTTCCCTTCCTACCCTTCGTCTTGTCTATTTAGAGTAACTCATTGAGGCAGGGGCTGGCTCACACTATGTTTCTGTACAGCACCTAGCATAACTGGGCCCTGATCTTGGCTGGGACCGCTAGAGGTATGTCTACACTGCAGCTAAGAAAGAGTCTCCCAGCCTGGCTAGACAGACTCACTAGTGGGCTCAAGCGCTAAGAACAGCGGAGTGGACATTCTGGGTCAGGGGGAAACTGGGCTCCCAAGCCCACTTGACCCCTGAGCTGGAATACCCACATTGCTATTTTTCTGCATGCTAGCTTGGGTCTGACTCCTCATTACAGGGTAGACATCCCCTCAGTGATACACTAATGCAGATGCACAAGACCACCGCCAGCTTCAAAGGGGGCTCATGGTCCAACCCACTTTTGAGGAAACTCCCAAGTGGGCAGCAGCCGAGGATGCAGAGAGGAGAGTTGGATCCAATGCCTGGGCTATTCCTAAGGAACCCCAATGGGGCTCAGATTTTCAAGAGAGCTCAACTTCCATTTAGGTTCCACGTGAAGGGGGCAGAATTTAAAAAATGATAAGCCCCCAGAACACAATGGGGAATCTTCAGAACATGGGGAGCTTCTAGGAACTGGGCACCTTGGAAATTCAGGCCTCACTACTGGGTGCTGGGATCTTTAGAAAGCCGGTCCCAGAGGGAAGGTGCCTTCCTGGGAGTCTATTATAAGCAGGTGCAACAGAGATCAAAGGGTCCTGACAGAGGGAAGTCTGATCTTTGGGGCTCAGAGCGAGAGACTGAGCTGGACCGACGAAGCTATAGGAATGGTACTTGGAGACGGATAGGATGGGGCTGCCTGGGGAGGGATATTATCTGCAAGGACCAGAATTTCTTAATACTCATCTTTGCTGGCGATCAGAGAAATGGAGACAGCAAACAGAGCACAGAAGGGAGGCAATCACTCATTTAAACTCGAGCAAGGAATCTGGCTACCACATCAGGGCTCTGCTGATGAGAGTATTTAACGATCAGTGGGAAGGTTTGCAATCCAAACAAAGCTCAGTTCACCCCCGGCGTAAGCAGGTTCCATTGGATTCAACAGGGGGTGGTAGCTGCTTTACAGCAGCTGTCTATTTGGCCCACGGAGCAGTACAGCTACCCACCTGGCTTTTTATTTCAATCTCAGAAACAAGTACGTGCATATCACCTCGTACACATACACCGCATACAGACACTCCTACTTTTGCCAGTAAGAGAGGGATCAAATTGAACATAGTCTCTGACGGGTTGAAGACGACATCATGAAGCTGAAGTACAGAAGACAGCCGAGGACTCCGAATCACCCCACTTGCAGTCCAAGGTCTGTCACGGAGCTAGCACATTAAAAGCCATTTTTAAGCCCCTCTTGGGTGAGACCTGCTACCTGTTAACAGCTCCTTCTGCACCCCTCCCGTACCCAGAACAATATTCGACAACCTTTTAAGAGCGTCCTCTAGCTCTCAGTTATCTCAGAGGCAGGAGATCATGTTTGCTTTTAATACTTATGTCTAAAGGTCTGAGCGTCAGCATTTGGAGACTGAACAAAGTCTGATCTCACCTACGCTGATGTAAATCTGACGTAACTCCACTTAGGTCAGCAGAGTTAACTCTAGATTAACACCAGTGCAATGAATGGAAAGGTGAATTCAGGACTAATTTTTAGCTATGCTTCCAGACAGAGCACTCTCCCCACCTCCGATATTCCCCTCGACGTATTGCACTGGCCCAACCCCATACCTCCCGCATAGAGATCTTGGGACTAGTTCTAGGGCTTCCTTTCTCTGTCACTGGTGCCCAGCATGCTGCCTCTGTTTGGGTTTGCTTGTTGTTTCTCTCTTCTCACCCTGTTCTCTCACGTAGCTCCCATCTTTGCCATTCTCCGGGGGGTAACAGGGTTCTCCTCTATTTACCTTGGGCTGTGTCTGGTATCGTGTGTCATCACAGAAGGATGACTCAGTCCGGTATTGTGTGTCATCACAGAAGGATGACCTTTCCCTGGGCAAAGCAGGAGACAATTCTTCATCTGACCAAATGCGCTTCAGCCCATTACTACTGATATTGCAGAAATGCCTACAGGCCCCAGCCAAGATTGGGGTGCCATTGCGCTAGGGGCTGTACCTTCTCACAGCAAGACCCAGCCCTTGCCTCAAAGAGCTTTCAAAAATAGAGAGAGAGAGAAAGGGTGGCTGGGGAAACAGGCACAGAAGTTAAGTGACTCACCCACGGTTGCACAAGAGGTCAGTGGCAGAACAAGGAATAGACTCCAGGTCTCCCAATCCCTGCTCACTAGACCACACTGCCTCTTGTGCCCTCTAACCTCGGTTCTTCCTCGTCTTTATCCTCCTGTGACCCCTCTCCCATCTAGCTAGCTCTTTACTCAATGCCAGGCTCGCAGTAGTAGAAACACAAACCCTGACTCATGAAGAGTTAACAGGGAACCTTTCCACACCCATGTGTTTGGTCACATCACTAGCTACCTCCTTTGGCTTTCCCGAGCGGTTCCTGCAGCAAAGGGAGATGATCCAATGCAGACAGACCCTGCATGGTCTCTTGGCCTGAGCCTGGTGAGAAATTCAGGGCTGTTTGTGATGATAAACGTGATCCGTTGACGCATGCATCAGAGGCATAACTCCTAAACATCTTTGTAGCTTTCGTTATTTAGAACACCAGCAACCTCTCACTGTGCCCTGTAAATGTCCAGGCTGTTCTCTGCGCTACAAGATCCCTTTCACTAGAGGTTGTGCTGGAAAGGTCCTGTCAGACCAAAGTCACATCCAAAGCAATATGCTCATCTGAGCATGTTTCTTCTTGTCCAAAGGTTGAGGCGAGTCTCATGGTGCTTTGCAGAGTGGCTGACAAAGCCCATCTGCTCTCAACAAGAGTTTGTCTGTGATTACTGCTCACTTACTGTCCTTGAGGGAAAACATCTGTTTTTGTCTCCTATTTGTGTAATCTTTATTTCCTCACCAGTATCCCAGTTCGCGTTAGCACGTGTATTACAAGCCCCTCTCGGTGGGGTGGGAGGGTTTCTTCAGCTCTCCATAGCTCATCTTCACCTGTCTCGCTTTCTATCCAACCTGACATCTGTGTCTCCCTTTCCCTCTCTTTGTCAGTGTGCGCCTCCAGCACTGGATGGGGGGGGGATCAGACAGTGTGGACGTGGTTTGACATGGAACCGGTGGTACTTAAGTGCATTCAGAATAGCTCAGATGGCAGTCAAGTGAGATCATGAGCGCGACACTCAGTTCAAGACCCACGATTGGCTGTTTAACGCAGACGGACCAATCAAACTGGTTTTGGCATGAGGGCCTCATTCTGGCTTTTGCTTGGGGATGCCATGAATGAAAAGCACACAGCATCAGGAAATTCTCACTCCATTTATGATTCCAAAGCAGCAAGAGCTGATTGCACAATGTGTAAACCCACTATCTCTTAGGGCAATGCACAGCCTTGCTGCTTCACATTAACAGTACACACAAAAGCAGGCCAAAGCAAGACAGCATGGCATGGTAGGCATGGTAACACAAAGGGCCAGGGAACCACATGTCCTTAAAGTAGCCATCCAACCCTGAGAGAATTATATATCAGAGAATGATGGAAAGACGTGCTGCCCAAGGAGACTTTGTGAATCGATTCCCCAGAGGAAGAGAGAATTCCCTCTGCCTCAGGTGGGTGACTGGCTGCTGCTAAGTCGTTACCTTTAAAAAAAACTTGCCAGTTTCACCTAAGATAAAATAGATACATTTATCTGCACATCTGCTCTATTCCCTTGTATTGACCTATAGGAAATGGCTCAAATGTTATGAACGCTGAGGTCATCTGACCACAAATATCAAAGGCAATTGTTAAGTGTTATCATTGCATTTCAGGGGAGGAGGATTTGTTATTTGGGAAGCTCATAAAATTATTAGAATTTTGTTAACAGCTAGCTCCCTCCCCTCCTTCGCTTTTCTGTTAAATCAGTTGTTATATGTCACAGCTTAAAAATGTTCAGCAACAAATGGTGATTCTCTGCCTTAATCATGAGATTACCCGACATCTCCCGACACAGATACCAAAACTACATTTGAAGAACATTAAGATTGCAAAGTCAAACCCTTCTAATTTAGGAACTGCCAGGACAAAGGTTCTCTAGTTCACAGTTGGAGCACAAGAGTGGTGTGGAATTAGAGCATGCTCAGTGCAGATGGAAAGTTCAAAGAGTTTAGCAGCAAGCCCCAATGAGCATGTGGATAATTTTAAGAAACGATAATTTTAAGAAAATTATAGCTCTGCCAAATGTGGATGGAGTTCCACAGGGACAGCAAAAGGCACCTCTCTGACCGCAGGACTATCCTCCTGCAGAATTTCAAGTTCCTCCTGCAAAGTGTGGAAACATTAGAGCTTTTCAAATAAAATGAACAGTTGGGGGAAAATTTTAACATCAGCAAAACCACCTATTTTCTCTGAACTTTTATCTCAGAAATGGCTGAATCATTTTGCTGACGCAGTCTACAAAAATTCAGCCTGAGGCAGGGAGCAAGCTTGGAAAATTTCAGCCTGAATGGTTAAAGTTCAGAAACAGGGACTTATAATGAAAAATGTTAAGCAACTTTAATTATAAGCATTACTGCCAGCTCCACCTGTAATTTTAGAGAACAATAGAAAAGCCCTTAATTCAGAGCAACTTCACAATGCTTGCTCTGCTCTCTGAAAATGCACAGCATGTCAATAGACACCCAGTCTCTGCAGCTGCACATGTGCGTGCGCACACACACACACACACACACCCCTCATCTCTGCCTGTCAGCTGTCACTCCAATAAAGTGAGACATCAAGCCATTCAGTCTCGTTCACTCTGCATCTTGTCCCAGCCCTGTGTATACTTGGCAGCTGGCTTGTTCAGGGGCAGGTTTGCACACCAGTGCAAACTCCCAGTGTAAATGCACTGCACTTGTGCAGTTACAAGATAGATACCCTATTTTCACACTAGTGCAACCCCATTTATGTGAGGCGTTTGCACAGGCCTAACATCAAGGTAGTTGAACCAGGGCAAATTTCCCTTGTCTAGACAAGCCCTTTCGCCTCCCATACCTTTTCCCTGTAGGAGATTAAAACATTTACTGTTCCCCTGAATTGCTTACAGCCTTTCAGCTCCAATGGTCTGAGACCATGTGCTCCAGCCAATGACCTAGAGCACAGGGGGTGGAGAAAGTCCACCAGCCAGCACAAGTTGCAACTGTTTGACTGTCAGACCAACACACAAAGGAGGGACCATCTGCTCCCTTTTTGGAGAAGAGAGCAGAATGGAAAAATCCAACCCTCCATCTGTAGCCCTCTTTAGCAAAAATCGCTCTGGATCAGCCATGCGCTGCTGTTGGCTTCCCAGCCTGAAAGGAGCCAAGGAAAAACAAATTAAACAACTTTCTGTACCACATCCAAAAGCTGCTGTTAATATCACCTGCCACCACATCCGCTGACCACTGTCCCATCTACTGGGATGTTCAGGCGGAAAGCTGGCGATACCCTGGATGGGAGAAGTCGCTTTAATTAGCGTGCAAATGCAGCTCCTCTAGTACCATTATTGTCGGTGCCTTGAAGGTCACGGTGCTCTCTGAACTGCAGCCGATCTATCTGTTCTTGCCTGCTCAGCTAACACTTCCCTTAGCAAGACAATCTGAGGATTTTTCCAAATTCAGATCTGTCCCTAAATGACCCTGTTCCCCCTGAAAACTTCCAGCTCTGAGACACAATTGTGTCTGCTCTGGTACAAAAGGCAGAACTTCCTGCTATGAGACACCACTGCATCCCTCGTTATACTCGGCAGCACAGCAGCTGGGGGGCTTACAGATGTGAAACCCAGCTGTCCAGCCTGTTCTTCTACCCAGCAACATCTGGGAGACACACCCCCATTGCCCTTCCACATGGGAGCAAGAGGCCATGCACAGCGGTGAGCCTGAACCCCGCTGCTTCTATTATTCTACACAGCAGCGTCAGGGAACTTCCAGGTGGGAAGACCCAGCTGCGTTGTTCATGTTAATCTATGCAGGGCAACGTCTGGGAAAGTTCCACCATCTAATAACTGTGCAGCAGACATGGGCCTGAACTACAAACCTAGTACCCAACACCGCTGAACTATGGAGAGACTGAGCTAGACCCACCTTTCTGCTTCACTTAACACTCCACGGAACTTCCTACAGCAAGAACCGCCCCTTGCTGTATTTTCTGCAGCACCACATCCCTGGGCATTCCTTGCTCTCACCATCATCCCGTGCTGTCACTGATGCCGGAGGTGAGTTCCAACTCTCCCCTTCCCCATCAGCCTTTTTAGAGTCAGAGCACCCCAAGCGAGGCTGATAAGCAGACCTGTTGCCTAGCGTGCCTCGGCAAGATAATGACGGGACAAGGATTTTAAATTCCATAGCCCATATCTATCCATTGGACCCGGAGTTCCCGAAAGGAGTATGTGATAAATTCAACCACAGAATCAGAGTCACGAGCGCCCGGTGAGGACTTATCCTTCACACAGATACAGATTAAATATTTAAAATTGCTACATAGCTCTAAAGAGCCGGGTTATTTCTTTTTGCAGGGGCTGATCAATCACAAGAGTCCCCAAAGAATGCCAGACCTTCAGCTACTCATCTGATTACTCCTGCTGTAACCGAGTCATTCCTGCCCTGATGTTTAATATTTCATCCGCGTGGCTCCTAGGCAAAGCAGGAACGAAGGCTGATTTCCTAATGGAACAGTTCTTTGACTTTTAGGGGGTTTTATCCAATTCTTTTCAAAGGAAAAGATGGGGAAGAGACAACGATTTCCCTCTTCACTCCAAAGCAGCCAGAGTTGCTTTAAAAAAAATAATTCTACAAATGAAGGATAGTTACGATTTGGCACGTGAACTGCAAACCTGCTGCTGAGTTTAAGTGCAAACAAGTGATACCAAGGCCTGTAGCATATAGCATCTGCATGGCTTCTAGCTAAGGCACTGTTCTTATTACAGTGCCGGGACTGGACTTTGACCCAGCAGCAAGCTGGGGTGCTATTACACAAACTGAGTTTACAGCCCTCAGCTCTGTCGTTAGGGCAGGCACATCGCTTGATATTTCTTGGTGGGAAATCTGTTGCAAAGCCAGGCGTTTTGGTATATCAAGCTGCTAAGAAAACCCTATGACGCCCAGGCCACTTTCGTTACATGGCAGCTAAGCTCACCCTCTCCTTACGGGTGCGCCTCAATTTCCCCTTTGAATACTGAGACACAGTATTTAATGCCAAGCATTTCTGAACGCACACACCCTCACACACACACACACACACACACACGACCCCTGCTGGGATCCAAGATGTAGACAAAGCTGGAACTATTTATCTAATCCCTTCAGGAGGTTAAGATCAATTGCTACCTGGGTCCAAACTATATCTGGCTTTAGGGTGACCAGATGTCCTGATTTTAAAGGGACAGTCCCGATATTTGGAGCTTTGTCTTATATAGGCGTCTATTACCCCCCACCCCCATCCTGATTTTTCACACTTGCTGTCTGGTCACCCTGTCTGGCTTAGATTTTGCAAAAACATATGACCCACTGTGTTTTGCCAATCAAAGCCACCCTCCAATTAGCCCCATCCCAGGGCCAAGCAGAGGCTTTACTGTGGGATGGGCACAACTATTTCTCAAAACAATCATGTCATTTTCTCCCCTGCACAGATGGGGAAACTGAGGCACAGAGAGGCAGAAGCGACATACCCCAAGTCTCACAGTCCATCAGTGGCAGAGCCAGGAACAGAATGCCTGGATCCCTGCTCTAGCCACTGGAAAAGCTCCATGAGAGCTAGGAATCAAGTGAGAGATTCTGGTGGCATTTTGCTTTTCCTCCACCTGTTGTCTCCTGTCACATGTTTGAATGGTGAATGGCCTGGAGCAGGGCCTGCCTTTCTATTTCATGTGTGCACAGAAGCAAGCCCAATGGGCCCTAGATCCCTAATGGGGGACCCGAAGCAGCCCAGCAATACAAATAAGTCATGAGGATGAGAAGAAGAGAGAGCAAGGCAAGTGTATGCATTCCCAGCCCTCATACAAGGGATGACACTGAGATGCTCCTCCATTATGTGACCCAGCACCAGCCCAGGGTCCCCCTCACCCCATCCCACCCCGTCTTGTGACTGCAGATTTGGAGAAGGGGCAGCATTGTCCCTACAGACGGTTAGCAGTGAACACTAGCTCCAGAGACGTGCAGCAGGGTTCAGAAAGGGGCATGTTCTCTCTGTGGAGTGCTCAGAACAGGACAGAATAGCTTTTAAGTCAAGGCCGTATGATTCCAGTACATCTCTTTTGTGTGCCTGGCCTAATTGGATGGTTATGGCGGTACTAAGCAGCCCTTGCATTTCAAGACCGGAGTCAGCTGAATCTCTGAAATCATGTAATTTTTTGCATGACCGAGCATGCAGATGTAATAAAAAAAAAAAAAAAAAAGAAAAAAGAAAGAAAAGAAAAAAACCTGGGCCTTAAATTAATCCCCAATTGACAAAGACGAATGGTTAGAGGGAGCTGAATTACAAACCTGCTGGCATGGAACTCAGCCCCTCTTTAACAGCTCGGAGGACTGAGAGTGGCTATTCAGAGACTTACCCCCAGAACAGAGGTTCCTGGCTTGGCATCAGTGGTGCCTGCTACGCAAAGCAGTGCTGGGCTCATTAGCAAACTAGGGCTCGTTAGCAAACTAAAGAGTTGTTAATTACCCTCTGGCCATGCTAAGCATTGTGTGGCACGCATCTAATCGTCCTGAGGGAGGAGGGAGAAAATGGAAAATGATGTCTGGATGAGAGGAACAGGGCCCCCATTTGGCCAAGGGCCAGTCCACATCTCCCCACGGCCACTACAAGTTAGAGATGCAGCATACACAGCTATGTAACTGAAAGGAGAGGCTGCAATTCTGACATCAGTGTTCAGTGCCTTTCAACATAAAGGAAACCCCTCTTCCTTGCTTCAGAGATGGGCAGCCATTTTGTGTTTAGTTCAGATACAGAGTGCTCTGGAGAAGTCACACACACTGTACTCCCTCATGGTCCCTCTGGGCTTCATAAGCTATTAATTGTACTTGTGGTCTTGATTGATTGGTTGGTTGGTTGTGTTCTCTTAATCTAAAATGAAAGGCATTGAAACCGAAAGCATTTCTTCATGCCTGGAGAGTATTCCATAGAGCTTACGTGACCGGAGACAGAGCCCTGGACTAAATGTCCTTCACAACACGCCAAAGATTTGCCTACTGCGCAAGACACCCATGAAAGGTTTAATCTGGAGCAGGCAGATTTCAGAAGATGCTCAGAACAGCACCAGCCAGAGTGGGAATGGATGATGCACTGCATCTAACTTGGCATTTGTTGATTGAACAGGTTGAGGCTTCAATTCCTTCTGGAGGGCTGTGGAGGACAAAGTTTGGCAGAAGTTCTGAGACCCGTCTCCCTCCATCACATAGTTTTAAATCCAATACTCATCCTTCTAACTCTCAATCACAGTGATATTGTCAGGAGGCATGGCCTTGTGATCTCAGCCCAGGGCTGGTGAACAGCAGACTCCCGAGTTATAATCCTGGAATGGATAGTGACTTGGGGCAAGTCACCTAATCTCCCTGTACATCTGTTTCTACATCCGTAAAATGGGAATGACAATGCTAATTATTCACCTTACCAGGAGAGGGCCTTGGAAACACTAAAGGACAGTTTCTCCATAGGAACCCTCCATTTTTGTGCTCACAACCCGTGGGTATTAATAATTGTTGACACAATGTAGGCCATTTGGATCTCTCAGCTCCTGCCCATACCTGTAAACTTGGCACTTACATGTCTCTAAATCACCTCCACTGAGCCTGTAAATAACTGTGCGTGCAACACTATGCCAGAGTGTCTGCAGGTGCCATAAGGGGAGACCCCAATAAGACCGGTCTGAAAAACTGCTCCTATGAAGAGTTAGAGCACTCTGACAATGAAACATGCTAAATGAAGTAGCCAAATTATTATTCCTCGAAACACGACAGGTTCCCCCATCATACGCATCAGGAGGTACAAAGAAGGTTTTCAAAAATCAATCAGTTGGATAAAGATTTATTAATGTTATTCTTAGCGCACTTTAATTGCATGTATAAATTAAAAATGAGCTAATTCTGTCCTGGGCAAAGCAACTGCACTCACCTAAAGAAATTGCACTTCAGCTTTTAATTCCATTTCAATTGCACAGATGCACAAAGTTAACACCACGCTGCATAGAAATCAGAGCCTTTGTCAGATCACGCACTTAAAAAAATTGCAGTCACAATTTGATTCCACTTCGACTGCACACAAACATTTTTCAAAGTTACTGCCATGCTGTACAGAGCAGCATTAATTGAGTGTTAACGAGCTGCCAGATCAGTTTCCCACTGTCCTTATTATCAGGTGTCAAGGTTTCAGGGATGTCCCAATTAAACATAATCAAAGGCTATTTAATATATGGCAAACTGATTCTCAGCCACTTGAGCTGATTAGCCAGATGTCCCTATTATCTGGGTCCCAGTTAGAGCTGGGCTTGGGGGGTTGTGGGAGAGAGTTTGGTGAAGAGTTTATTTGCCAAACAATGCATTGTTAGGTCAAAGAAAACTATTCACAAATTCAGGTCAAATTTGGCTCATAGTTTTGGCCAAATTAAAAAAAAAAAAAAGGAAATGCAACATTTCAACTTTTTGTTTCAAAACTATGTTTCATTTTGAAATTTAGCGAGACCTGTTAAAAATATTTTAAAAGATAAAAACACCCCAAAATGGAACAAAAAAATAATAATTTTGGATTGAATGAAACATTATAGTCAACCCAAAACAATGTTTTTTCTGGAAGTTTTGGTTTGGTCATGGAATTTGAAAAACCCCCAAACAATTATTTGCTCAGCTCTTGCCCTGATCAAATGGGATTGCTCAGTGCATACCACACAGATATGATGTCAGTGAGCGTGGTATAAAAGGAGATTATAGGATCCAATTCAGGAAAGCATCTCAATTCAGGACAGCACTTGAGCCCAGGTTTAAGAGCAGTTCTGAATCAAGGCAATAGAAAGACACAGATGATAGCACTGCCGATTTCCTGGGACCAAGACAACGCAAGGCAAACTAAGCACATGTGTAGGGCCCAAATATGGGGAAGGAGGGTCCAAAATATGTGTGTTAGTTTTTGGGGTTGTTTGTTTTTTAACAGACAATGCAAACTGAAAGAACTTCACACTCTTGAATGAGTGGTCATGACGGAGGAGTGCTTGGCAAAATCTCAGTGAATAGCATCATGATCCTCTGCACCAGGTCGCAACGCCACTCCCTCAAGTGAGTGAAGTTTTTTCAGTGTACACACAAATCCGCATCGGTGGACGAGTGGTCAGAGACAGTCCTCATACACATCCGAGGGTCACCTTGTGGTACCCACCAGAGCCATGGAGAGAGAAGAGCACTGGATAAAGAACCTGCTTCCTTCTCCAACAGCAGTAAGCCAACAGGCTGGGATGGGAATTTACAGCCATGGCAAATATGGGAGGGATCATCAACAAAGTGTATTTTATTCCCCTTCTTTCCATTTATTGCAGTTTGTTGTTATTCATGTTAGAAGACAGAAGCTCAGAAGTGTATGTTTGCCTAGAGTCCAGGGATGGGTTAAGATGGCTTTGCCTGGAACTAGTCACACAGGCCAAGATTTTTAAAGGGCAACAGTGATTTTGAGAGCCCGACACGTGATGCCATAAAGGGGACTGATTTTCAGGAAGTGCCGAGCATCCCCCTGCTGAAATTGAGGCTCCTTTATGATGCCTCAAATTGGGCCCCCAAAATCACTCATCACTTTCCAAGTCTTGGCGACAGCTTTATTTTTATTGGCCCGAATTACAACCAAGGAATGAGTTAAATAAAATAACTGCGATCGCCCCACCAAAGAGAAAACCCATCTTTGTCAACACTGGACTAGAATCCAGCCTTCGTTAGACCAAGTCTCTGAGATTCACCATGGGCTCAGTAAAGAACAAGGAAAACCTCTCTGCAGCTGGACAAAGCCTAGAGTGCTGGTAGATAGCTGGAAGAGATTTGCTTTCACTGTGGGTCATTCATACACAATCCTTCAGCCAGAAAAATCACAGCAGGCCCCATTCAGTCCCCCTCACTCCTATTCAACAGGAGGATCTTACTTCACAAGCAGCCATAGGGACTCCTCCGCAGGGTGAGGAAGTCAGAATCAGGTCCACAGGGAAGATTAAGTCAAATCCAGGAAGTAAAGAATCATCCCAAGTTTTCAGGAAAGTTTCCCTTCCTGGGAATTCCCTGCAGCCTGGCTGTGTTAAAAACAAAACCTTGACTTCCACAATGAAGGGAAAAGAGACAACTGGATTTCTGCTCTCTTGTTAACCACAATTTGGCTGGAACCACCACAAATGCCTGAAAAACCTAAAGAAAGTAGTAAAAACCCCACTTGGGACACAGTCAAAATTTCAGTGTCAGACCTGAGAAACAGCTCTGAAAATATGCATTCCCTTCTGGTCAGATGAAAAGCAAAGTGTAATGTTTAGATGCAAAGACAGTCATAATGAGTCAGATATGGGGGTTTAACTTACAGCAACCGTGTTGGGAAGGAAACTCTTGATTTGCAAGTTTAACATCTCCCAAAGCTGTGACTGCTAAATGGGGAGTGGGGAGGGGACCTCGAGGAAAGGAAATTGATGCATCTTCATGCTACTGACCTATCTATCAACACACAACGCTGATACCCCCCTAAGCTGTGTGCCATCTGTCTGATTTGAAAGTGACTCAGGTTCTGTCTATGGCTCATTTTGTCCTGAGCTTAGAAAGAGCAGGTCAAAAAGCAGTTTCAAGTTTAAAAAATGAGAAGAGAAAATTGCAACCCAAATGAGTGTTGGCTGGAAAGCCATTTCCTTTGCATTCAAAATAATGTTCAGATGAAAACAATTTGACTAGCACTGTTGGGAGGGAAGATTCAAAAGGCGCATTGTAGAATACTCAGCAGACACTCCAGGATGGCACAGGCCTGGAGCTGGGCTCTGTTAAATTTGCCTGGGAACTGCAAGGTCCATCTATGTCCAGCAGCCTCAGTTAAGAATCCTTTTTATATATATTGCACCCAAGTCCAGTCTCTCTCCTCTGAGACAGCATCAATTCTTGCCACAGATTCAAACCCCGCACAGAGAGGAGAAAAAACATAGTTCACGCAACACAGGGCTCTCTCTTTGCATGGTTCTCTTTGATAGAAGGCTCCCACCCTCTTGCTGCCAGCTCCATGAACATCTATGAGAGATCCCTCCTGAGCAGTGTAACGCTCAGTTTGACATGACACCACATCCCTGGAAAGGTAGCATTACCCAGCAGGCTGTGGATTCAGTTACCAAACTGGCAGTGCAATGGAAAGCTCTAATCATCTGAACCCTTTCCAACTGGACGGGGCAGCAGAAGGAGAACAATCCTGCGTTCGCAGGATGGGGGAGGAGGATTAAGTGATAAAATTGGTTTATAGCTCTAACATGGAAGGATAAGGAGCAGTGACCTCACCAGAGTAGGCACGACATGGCAAGGACCCCCACGTGCCACACAGCTTACAGGACAATTGGAGCATCTGTGGATGAAAGGAAACAGGCGGTGCCTCAAAGCCCCTTGATGACACTTGAGATAAATGAGAAAATTTAAGGTGCAGAGGAGAACTAAGCAGATTCTTGTAGACGGGAGCTGAACAAGATAAGAGCAGTGATGAATCTAGACACATTACGCTAGGACAAGTCAAAGCACTCGTGATTATGGTGCATGGAAAAGAGACAGTGTAATGTACTTACGGTCCCCAGATGCTGTCCAAGCGTTCCCTGCAACCTTGGTCCGTCACTTTCTAGGGGGAAAGGAAAACAGGCATTTAAAAACTGTCAGAACACAGCTGTTCTCAGCAGAAGAAGTGTTCTGTTTTTTTTAGCCACAAGGAAACCACTAAAGGTTTGGGGTTTGGAGAATAATCATCATATGCAGTACAGACAAAACAACACACATGTTCAAAGCTCTGTGCAACAGAGGCGACTCATGAGCGGGCACACAGGGTCATGTGTCCCCCCATATTTCTGCCAAGGTTTATATTTTTATTTCTTTTTTTGCAGGGAGTGGGCTCAACATTGTGTCATCCCCCCCCCATGTCGCCGATTCCTGGTCCTTAAATAAGGTAGTTAAGTAAAATATTCTAACCCAGACCTGATCAGAAAATTACCATCTAAATGAAATTATACATTTTCTTACCAGCTCTGACTACTATCCCCATTTTGCAGATGAGGAAACAGAGATGCAAGGAGACTTGCACAAGGCTAAACAGTGAGTCAGTTGCGGAGCCTGTAAGTTTGCTGGGAGTCACCAGATGATGCTATACAGTCTTATAAATTCTGTTGGACTGAATGTATGGGCAGTAAGTTCTCAGGGAAATGCTTGTTGTTTAGTTGTGGTGCAGTTCTTCTTCAAAGGTGAGCATATCACCAGTAAAAGTCTATTCTCTGGCTCTCTGTCCAGATCATTTCTTAGATGCAGAGCTTCTGCCTAAAGGATGTGTGGCCATACAGACAAAATGAATATGCAACATGGTGTCAAATCCTTTGCAGAATCAGAATGAAAATTCATTCCTGTAGACCACACTGCTACCTAAGGGTTCAGATGCTTGTCCTAACTCTAACTAAACTATTCAATACTCTTGAGCCTGGGAATCTCATGGGAACAGCCTCTCATGCTTTAACATGGCACCTCCAGTCCCCAGAAAAAAACAAAGTTTGGTAAAAAATAAAAAATAAAAAAATCACAGAGAGGACAAAGTTAGCCAAATGTCATCCAAACATCCAGATACCACCAGCTTCTGGGACATCAATGTGACGGTGATGGACACATCTGAAGTGTAATTTGATATACACACACTTTAAATCTCAAAAAAAGGATCTGTAGCTGGGAATAATGCTATGTCAAAAGCTCTTTCAGAACGCTGGAATCAGCTGTCTCCCCATCTCCCCAGTCTGTTGTTTCTCATTGCTGCTTTGTGCCGAGAGGACTCCACTCAGCAACTGAGGCGCCAAAGTGCTACGCACTTCACACACACAAAATGAAAAGTCGATCACTGATCCAAACAGCTCATCTGCCTACCCTGCACTGCAAGCTCCACAAAGTAGCAGATCTGTCTGCTTACTTGTTTGCAAAGTGCCACAGTCGCAGGGTGACATAAATAATAAGGACCAGTTCCTATTTGATTGAAACAACAATATTAACTGTACCGATCCCCTTGGCGTCACTATTCACTGTGGGCAAAGAATTCACTTTCTCCCGAGGACATGGGAGATCAGGAGACAGAGCTGCTAGGACTGTCTGGGCTAGATTCAACACGTTGGAATGGTAGACCCTGCATGGACAATGGAAACCGCAATGACCAAACGGCTCCAGGCCGCTGAACATGTGAACGCAGCATTGCTGTGTCCAGGAAACTGGGGACATCGAGCCATTCAAATGACCCCCATCTCATCCATCATCATCTCCACCTCGCTCAGGTAGGTCAATCTTCTTAGAGCCTTCTGTCCTCCTCCCTATGCCATGGAGGGTTGGCTTGTCAGACCTAGGTCCACACGCCCCGACCCCACCACAGCAGCATCTGTTGATCCAAACTCAGCGTTCACTCCGCCCAGGGAGGTTCATTCGCCTCGGCGGGGCAAGCTGAGGGAGAGGGAATTTGTGGCTCCTCATGGGTGGCAGCCTGACCCCTTTGCTCAGGTTGGGGGGTGGTTTGGTGGGGTGATGTTATTTGGTTTTCCTCTCTCTGCCCTCCCTGGAATGCTGGCTCCTCTGCCTTCTGATCTGCAGAAATGTATTCATGTATTCATTTAAAAGTTCTCTCTGTACTCAAGCGGGTGCTGCTTGTAATTGCTGGCGGCCAAAATCTGTTCTGTTTTTTTCTGGCTGAGGTACCAGGCAATCATCAGCTGTAATTATTTTGAGTCTTGTTACAGATGGAACTCCGAGCTTTTCTGTCTTAAACAGAATTCATTATCCAAATGCAGACTCCAGCCTTCTGGAGGGGCTTGAGAACGGACGGCTGCGGAGGAGCAGGCTGTGCAGAGTAACGGTGAGCGGCAAGGTGGCACGGAGGGACGGGGAAGGTAAGGAAGACAGTGGGGGTCCCCTGAGCGAATCGTCCCTCTTGATTTTTTTTTTCTTGGGTCATTCTTACATTCGGGCTGTTGAAAAGTTGCAGGGGGTTCGGCTTGGTTTTGGACAGAGGGAAAACGGGCGGGCTGCGGTTGGAACTGCCCCCACGCCATTTAAAGCGGGACCCTCGTTATTCAGTGGTTAGCGCAGTGGCAGTCAGCACTCCTGGGTTCTGCTCCTGGTTCCAGGAGGGACTTTACCCGAGTGATTTGAGCAGGGGGTTGGGAGACAGAACAGCTGGGTTCTATGGGCAGTTCTGCCCCTGACTTGCTGGTGAACTTGGGCAAGCCACGTCCCCCGCGCAGGTCTCAGGGCCCCTATCGACAACATGGGAAACTGCAATTTACCTGCCTTACAGGGATGCTGGGAGGGCAGGCGGGTTACTGTCTGTAAAGAACTTGGGGATCAGTGGATGCCCAATACCAGAGAAGTGGTAAGACAGACCCAAAGGGGAAAGCCACTGCCCACCCCCCACCCCCATTCAGTCTGCAGTAGGAGTCTTCAATCCCCCTCTGACCTTCTTTAATTAACCCCTTTTGTGTCAGGATGGAAAACCCGGGCTGCTGGAGTAATGTTTATAGTGGGGGTGCTGAGAGCCATTGAACCAAACTGTAAACCTTGTATATAATGGAAACCTCTTCAAGCCGGGGGTGCTGCAGCACCCCCAGTTCCAGCACCTATGTGGAAAACATACAGAATGCTCATGCTGGTTTCATGCAGCACAATAATTTCACAGGGCTAGACAGTGCCCATCTGCTCTGCACACACCATCCCTCCATAGGGCCTGGAAGGGCTAACATGTCCAGTCCAAGAAGATCCATTCCCTGACCATTTTCTGCCTTTTCCCCAGTCCTTTAGCTGTCGTCTTAGGGAGGATTATGGGGAAACCTCTCCCCCAGCAATATTTCTACATGAAGCCCCCACGTGAGGAGCCCCTAGAACTAGCAGCAAATCCAACCAAAGCCCAGTGGGACCCCACAAAACTTTGGACCCAAATTCTCCTCTCAGTTACATCAGTACAGCTCCTGTGTAACTGACACAACGACTGGACCCCAGAGGATTCAGGCATGGTCATATAGCAACTATCTGAGATACATCAAACTTAACACTGCAGCCAGAAGATCCCACATCCTGTACACCCCTTCCCTGGGTTTGCTAGGCTCTCTAGGGGTAGAGGCAGTAGATCCCAGGTGCTTTACAGAATCCAGTCTCCACCCCAAAGAGCTTAGTAGCTAATTTTTTAGACACGATGCAGCTTGAGCCAGTTGCACAGAACCGGTGGCCGCAGAAGCGAGGAAGGAGCTAAAGTAGCACCGTTACTCTGTGTGTGCGCACGAGAGCTGGTGGAGAATTTTTCAATGGTCTGTTTTTAACTCCGAAAATGCCGATGCATGGAAACCGAAACGGTTCCCTGGGAAGGATCTGTCTCAACAAACGTCTCGTTTTGAATAAACTTTGAAAACAAAATTTCACCGCTGTCAAAACATCCCCATTTTGACATTTCCTAAGTGAAAAATTCCAGGGTTTTACGTCCAAACAAGAATGTTTGATCAAAGAGAAGAAAAAAAAAAAAACAGATTGTCAATTTGTGAACACTGATATTTTGGCAGGAAAAATTTTCAAGGTAAACTCACAGTAATAATAATCCCTACGTAATTAATGTTCACAACAACAGTGATGCTCTTTATTTCCATTCTGCCAGATGCTCCCATCAACCCCCATTTCCCCCTCCCACCCAGGAAAGGCAATAAGCTGCAACTTACTAACTAACAGAATGACACCAGTAGAGGTCAAGGGAATCAGATGGAGCCAGTGCAGAGTACATGCAGGAGGCATATGGGTGGCTTCTTGGTGCAGCATGGTGTATGCTCAGTGAAAGAGCAATCGGCCTTTCTTTCCATGCAAAGGGGAGGAGGAGAGGCAGGGGGTTGACTGTGAAAAGCCCCCTCGATTACACTAGAGCAGCTGCATATTTATAGCCTGACTTGAAATGTATTTAGTGCTGAGAGAGAGGCTGCATATTGGCACAGTGGCTGGCAACACAGACCATCCAGCAGTACCTATTTAAAGGAACCCGGTGACAGCACAGGAAGGGTGGCACTTGGTGCCAGAACATGGCAGGCATGGTATCTGCACACTATTACGCACCAACTGCCTGCAACGAACCAAATCTCGATAGGGGCTGAGCACGGCAATACATGCTAATATCCCCTGATGGAGAGCACTGTATGAGAGCGAGGCATTCTGGTAAAAGTTAAAGGGAGCTGCAATACCTCGCAGAATCTGGCCTTAGTCGTAGCAGTAACCCTGACATTAGCACCCGCAATGCAGTAGCACAGAATGCTGTCATGGGGAGAGAGACAGGCCGTGAGAAGGCAGCTCCAGCTGGGGGAAGGGCTCGGGATCTGCCCAAAGGGGGCAATTGGGCAGGGGCGGGGGGGGGGACCATTAGAGAAGGAGAGGAATCTTGCAGATGAACCAGAACCAGGTAAGAGGTGAGGTGATATGAGAACAAGAGAATACAAGTAGGGCACTGGGAAATTAGAAGGAGGAAAGAAGGAAAACAGGAAAGGTTTCAGGTCAGGAGAAGCAGAAAACCAGAGCTGGGTATGTGAGGAGAGACTGCTAGAGAAGGGAAGTAGAGGGAGAAATAAAATCTACAGACGTAGCAGAGAGAGTATCAAGGGAAAAAACGGAAAGGAAATAGAATTGGTGAAAAAGGGAATTGGTCAAAAAGCTGGGTTAGATGAAAAAAGATCCTGAAAACCGCAAACGAGAAGCCCACCCATAAAGGACCTGAAGTGTATGAACAGAGAGAGTGACTGCTTGGACATCCATTAATGGAATACAGTTCAAAGGTGCCTAATGGACAAGTGAGGGCCCGGTTGGTGAAGAAACCCGGCTTGTGGAGAAACTCGGTGAAAAGAGGCACCACCACAGAAACATCCAATCCGAGGAGCACTTCGAGGCAAAGAACAGCTAGGAACAGTGGAGCTGGATTTACAGCCACAGTGAGGAAAAGTTGATTATTCTCTGATGTGACACAGTGTATTGTTGCGTAATCTCTTTTGTTCTTGCTAATAACAATGCACTCGGTACTAACGGCACGGAGTGTGGAGGAGTAGCGGGTAAAAGCTCACAAAGGTTGGTGTGTGGTAACCTATAGTTTATTATGATAAGTAGTAAGTACTTGGTAATGTTCCATATTATTTATGCTCCTAATACAATTCTTGGGTTTTCTACAAATTTACAATTATCTTTTTTGTCTTGGTTTGCCTCTGCCTCTCCTCACCCTTCGCCTAGCAAGGTCACTGCAGCCACAACACCTCTCAGGATTTGGCCTTAACGTTCCCTTTCTCTCGGGACTTACAGGCTATGTCTACACTGCACACTAAGCCTGGGCTCTGACTCGGGTCTGAGCCCAGCCCCACTTCTGTCGGCACTCAAATGTGTCTGACTCAGGTCAGCAAGCACTCAGGACCTGAGACCTAGGACCCTGCTGGGGGAATCACAGCCCAAGTCCTGCTGAGACTCAGGTCCAAGCCCTGTCCTTTTGCAGTGTGGAAACAGATCAAGCTCCAGACCTGGCCTGCGCAGTGCAATACGAACACGTTAGCATGGTTGCAAGACTGGGTCCAGCACTTGTGAAGCCAGGTTTACAGTGCAGTGTGGATGCTCAAACGTAAATTTGGTGTTTCCAGGTCTGCAAGCCCTGGTCCCGCAGACCTGGGTTTACAATGATTTGCAGACATACCCTTTGTCCATTAACTCTGCCCTTCCATAGGGTTTTATGTCCAAGGATCTCAAAGCACTTGTCCATGCCTCACACCCCCACGGGGAGGAAGTACTCTCTCCAAAACAGAGGGGAAGTGATGGTCACAAGGTCTCACAGGGAATTAGGCTCTGTCTAAACTGCCGTCACTGGACGGGACTGCAGCTGAAGTAGATATACCTGAGCTCGCTTTACTCTAGTCCGCTGAGGGACTGAAGCAGTGAAATCCTGGCCGCCTGGCTTCAGCAGGCCCATCAGCTGCGATCGCTACATCAACGTACCCTGAGCGACAGGGCTGGGAACGGAATCAGGTTTGCCACAAGCACCAGAAAGCATGCTCCCTTCTCCCTGCCAGTCACAGCTAACAACAGACGGCAGTCATGGCATGCCAGGGGAGCAATGGATGGATATAGGGCTGCTTACTAGGGGACCGCCCTTTGTTCTGTTTGTACAGCACCTAGCACAGTGGGGCCCTGCGCTATGACTGGGACTCCTAGGGGCTGCTGCGGTACAGCTATCTGGAGGAATCCTGGGGCTGTCTTCTGGTGTTTGGTATAACAAGGACGAGAGAGAGTCTGAGGGAGTGTTACTGGCAGCTTTAGCGCCTTCATCTCCCACCCCCCAGGTGATGCTGCTTCCCAGACCGGGCAGACAGACTCATTCTAGCAAGGCGTGAGCTGGCATGCTAAAAGGAGCTGTGTGGACATGGTAGCTCCAGGGCAGGCTTGGGCTAGCCGCTCGGGCTCAGCCCCAGGGCGTTGGGTGGCTTGCCTTTGCCTCTGTCGGTGCAGCAACATCCACTTTGCTATGTTGAGCGCACTAGCCTGAGCCCCATAGAGAGATTGTCTACCTGGCCGGGAAGCTCGGGCCCAGCTGCTGTGGAGACATGCTCTTTGTCTTCCCAAAATCCCCTGCCCCCTTTGCAAGCTGGCTGCCCAGCCCCATCCCACTAGAAGCCCCAGCTCAGGAAAGCACTTTGGGGCTACGTGGAACAAGGACGGACTGAAGCATGTGCTTTAAAGCTCTGCTGAGCTGAGGCCTTCCGCGCTCCGGCTGGCTGCCTAATGGCCGTGGAAACAGAACAAGGCACGGTCCGCTAAGGGTCTCCGCAGGATCAGGGCTCAGCGAGGAGAGCTGAAGCCAGCCCTCAGGCTGACAAATGCAGCTCTGCCAACGAACCTCTCCCTCCTCTCCACTGGGTCAGCTGGCCACAGGTGCCAGGTAGCAGGACTAACCCAAAGGGGTCCCAAAGAAGGGGAGAGAACTTCTCCCTCCCCAGCAGCTGGGAATGGGGAAGAGAATGGGGTGGGTGGTAGGAAGGTGGGGGTACGAGGATGAGACACTTCTCTCTCGCACACACACACCTCTCCCACTTTCTCCCCTTTTCCCTCCAAAGCTGGCATCTTTCTCCAGGTTCTGACCTGGGAAGCTCACTCTGGTCCTTGCACTGCTAGGTTCCTCTCCCGCCCCACCAGCCTGCATCCACAAGCACAAAAGCATCATGAGATGGGCTGCTCTAGCATGTCTGGCCCAAACCCAGAGCTTGAGGCACCAGAGAGCTCCTGTTGCTGTAGGATTTCTAGCCTCACCTTCCGGCTGAAGGAAGGATCGGAAGACACGAAGGAGAGAGATCGATCTAAACAGGCTCCAATGAAGGGTGCTCTGTCTATCTAGCTAGGATTCCCCCGTACAGCCCCCATCAGCATTGCAGCTGGGCGCCTCACAATCTTTAATGCGTTTATCCTTGCAGCACCCCCATGAGGTGGGACAGCGCCGTTATCCCCAGGATCAGAGGGGGAACTGAGGTACAAGGAAGCTAAGGCCACACAGAGTCTGTGGAAGACTTGGAGACAGAACCCAGATCTCCTGACTCTCAGCCCACTGCCGTCATCACAAGACCATCCTTCCTCTCATCCACCTTCCTGGAGTTGTTGTAGGAACGCCTGGTCCCCCCAAAATCCTAGTCTCCAGCAAAGATCACATTGGCCCAATGGCAAGGACAGGAGGGAGTTAAGCCATTCATTCAAGCCACTCCCAGCAGCTTCTGACAACTTCAGTCCCACTCGGAGCCTGTCTGCAAATGAAAGTTATTCTGGAATAAGACAGGGCGTGAATTTCAAGCACAATAGCTACCCCAGAATAACCCCAAACCCTATGACACAGCTCCAGCCACTCATCCTTTGGCCACGTCATTCCCGCCGATTAGTATGACATGGTAGCGAAATAGAAGCTTTCCCTGTCTCTCCCCTGATCCTATATAGGTTCTTATACCAGGCTCATCGCCGTCTGAGCACCCTAGCATCTGAGCGCCTTCCAGTCGCGCGCTAAGCAACGTGGCTGATGTAACATGATATTACAGAATGAGCTTCTTTATAGCATCTGCGATGTGTTGTTTCTGGTGATTTTATTAAATTGAGTCAGACTGCTGACTCTACGCCTATTTCTCAACCCAGACGTGTCTCTCAGACGTTAATATTCACAGATATTGGACAGGTGTTCTGGGGGGGGGTTCTCCCTGCTCCCGGCCCCCAGGCAAAGGTACTTTGAATACGGAATAAATGGTACTCAAATACCTATTTGTCCTCTGTCTATTTTGATGGATACACAAATGATGCTTTAATTTTTCCATAACTACCTCCCATGGTGTTGAACCATTCTTCTTATTTGGGGCTATTTTTCCTTCCCAAGGAGAGGCTGTCAGCTGCTAACAAATGAGAGATGAATTCTTCACTTCTCCGAGCATGACTGAATCTCCTCTTGCCCCCTGGCTCTCTGCGCTGCCGCAATCCGGGCAAGTTTCCATTCTGCTGAAATTACCCAGTGGATTTCTAGCTGGCTCTCACTGGAGGGGCATTTCAGACCCTCCTCCGGCATCAGGCCCAGGTACAGACAGGGCAGCGTTAGAGTCACAGCAGGGAGACTCTAAAACAGATGGCACGTCACTTCAGCTTCATGGAGCAGGAGACGACATCCTCGTGCAGCACGGGGCTGCCCTGTGGAGGATCTGGGGTTTTAAATGACTAACCAGCTGAGATATGTCAGACCACTTGGCATACAAGAAGTCTGTCCTCAGGCAGATCCGAGCAACCCACACCCCAGTCTTGGGCCGGGGGAGAATACGATCAACCTAGCACCTCAGGAAGAAGCAGCAATATGCATCAGGGAAGAGGGAGGATGAGAATTTGTGTTCATGGGTGTGCACCGACCTCTCCCTCTTCTACAACGAACTCCCTGCCCCAGGCTGAGGCTTGTATGTTTAGAATCACTCAGGACAGCCAGAAAGGCAATGGGAAAAGTCAGCTAGCCAGTAAAAGAACAAACAAGAACCATTTACCCATACACCACTTTCTATGTACATTACACACACAAAAACTATGTTAAAAGAACATTAAGGTCACCAAGTCAAGCATTTAACCTTAATTCACCCCCTTGCACGTATTATGATGATACAGTCTTCAATTACATGAGTGCAGACTAATTTTTCCAGACGACTTCAGGCTATCAGCTCTGCCTATAATTCACACACACACACAATGACCTGCATTTCCTCCTCCTGTGCCTCTATTCCGTTGCCCGATGGTTCTAGATACAATGGACCTGGCTCTCCCTTGCCCTGAATCTTGTACTGTTCTTCAAACCAGTGCAAAGTGAGTGTGAAACACTGCCATTCTGATCTGGGGGTGTTCCACACCCACTTTGCCAGCTGTAAGTGTCCACATGCAGTACAAGGCACTGGAGGATCTGGAGCCACAAGTCAGATTTTGCTCCCGCTGAAGTCCATGGGACCTTTACTGTTTAATTCAGTGGGATCAGGCCCAACAACCGTGCAGATTACAGTATAGACCAGCGGCTAGGGCATAGGACCAGAAGTGAGAAGATTTGGGTTTGATTCCTGGCTATTATTATTTACATCACCTAGGAGCCCCAGTCATACACCAAGACCGCACTGTGCCAGGTGCTGTACAAACACGTGTGAACAAAATGATGGCCCTTCCCACAGAAAGCTTACAATTTAGGTATAACACAAGAGATGGATACAGACAGACAAGGTAGTACAATGAGACCATATTGATCAGCATGATAGCCAGTGCTCTCTGCCAGTGACTTGCTTCACTGTCCTGGCACCTGTTTCCCTAGCTGAAAATCAGGATAGCTCCCTTTGGAAACTGTTCGCAGTTCTACGGCTGAAAAGCCCTCGATAATGGCTGTGTGATTATATTTCGCTAGAGGCTCCCATTCCTCTAAAAGGTGAGGCACAGGAACCCATAACTAGGTAGATGTTACATATTTGTGCTCTAGGCACCGAGCTATCACAGCACAGCTATAGCCTTGCTTCAGATATTGTGTCTGATAATTGGCTGCATAAGGGGCAAAAAAATATATGCAACAGCAAACACACATTGCTGCCCACGGACGTGGAGTCTGAAAACACTGCCTGACCCACTGGTGGCTTTTAAATTGTGTTTTAAACAGGAACTCAAAGTTAGTCAACAGAACGTACCTGGAAGACCACGGACGTGCTTGTCCTCTGGGGCAACACTAAGGATCCAGCACTGTATGTGCATGCTTGGGAGCATGGAACACGTTAATACATGAGTGTGAATGGGAAGAAGGGGGTTGCCTTGAGTCCTCAGTTCCTGTAAAACATGCATGTATTAGCCTTGCGCAGGAAGTAAAGAGGAATGATTCACTGTCCCTGTAATTTGTTTAGCCCCCAAACCAGCCATCAGAGCCACATGGGTTAAGGGTTGGCTGGTGCAGATCAGAAAGCAGGATCCAGGGGCAAATGAAGGAATAAGAAGCAGTTTATGTAAGTACTGTATACTGTTGAACCCAGAGCAGAACATGAGGATTTGTGCATAGTTAAAAGCACTTTACCTTACTGTTTGGGGATTTGATTATACAAGGCAAAAAGCTGTTACTACTACTCACCACCCACTCCCCTCCCTGCAGACCAGGTCTCTTTGCAACAAAGGCACAGCTAGCCCACAGCTGGGCCTTCTTATACCCAGAGAGTGAGGTGTGACCTCTGACCCTTAGGTCTGTGGACTTATGGGAAATGTAGTTTGGTAGTTAAGGGGCCATTTTGTTGTAACTGTTCCAGGTTTATCTAAAAGAATGTGGTTCTCCTGTGGGGATTTTTGTATTAAACAAGAGTGATGAGTTAATGGCTCTGCACAGGGATCAAATAAAGACAAATTAAAAAAACCCCAAATTATTACTATTATTTTAAATCTCATGATTTTTTAAATTCAGTCTGGTCATTTCTGGGGCCAGAGTTTTGAACGCTCGGGTTTGGCAATGCTGTGAATCTAGCAAAAGGCTTCTGGGCCAAGAGTATAAACAATTAGGAGATACTCAACCTTAGACTGGATGGTTTAAAAATATATCCGTCTGCCCTGAAAGATGGGAGTATTCCACCTCACCCCAAGAAACTTTCATCCAAATCTCCAAAGACATTTAGGGGCCTAACTCTCATTGATTTAGGGGGTGCTAGGTGCCTAGATACTTTTGCGGATCCGGTCCGGATTGCTAGTTGATCAAATTCACTCTGCAGGATGAGAGGAGGCGTGAAGGGCTGGATCTACACGTGTAGCGTGTTCATTGCCACCCACTTTTGCTGTTTAAAATGAAGAGAAGTTTGAATCAATTTATTTTCAGGTTCTTTGGTGAGTTGTCCTAGCATCTCACATGGGAAGAGAGAGGGGTGTGTGTGTGTGTGTGTGTGTGGTTGCTTGTGTGTGTGTGTGTGTGTGTGTGTGTGTGTGTGTGATACAAGCAACAGCATGGCTGGGAAGAGACAGTGTGAGCTTCGTGCACGCATCATTGCTGCAAACCACGTCTCTGCCCTGTTTTCCTCTCGCTCTCTGCAGACAAAGTTGCTACAGAACAACCCACTGTGTTGGCTGCTTGGCCTGAGCTTGCCATTGATGGGGTTCATTGCAGGGGATTTAGATGTGAGACTCCCAGGGCCAGGGGAAATCCCATAAATGTCTCACAGCTGCAGGCACAGCAACAATTAAATATCAAAGATCAGCGGGTGCTATAGGATGAGGTCTCCAGGCACAATGGATCTGACCACCACCCAGGTGAAGCATGTCGGTGGAGGAGACAGAGCTTTCTCTATAGCCTGTCCTAGGCTGTGGAATGGAGTCCCACAGGATCAAAGGACTGCCTCATATCTTCCGGCCAAATGCAAGGCACGCTTCTTTGGCGGTGCCTGCAAGAAACCACACACATAGGAGGGCAAAAATTAAATAAACAAACTCACATGAGTTTCCCCTTGGAGAAAAAGAGGGCGAAACAGGGCATGGCAGGGAACAGATGTTAGTCATGTGGCTTAATGAGCTTCTGGAAGAGGGCAGCATCAGGACCTGAATAGACTAGAATCATTTAGCCCAGCTGCAATGGGTCAGGTTTGCCTCTCGCCTTCATATCATCAGGTCACTGAGGGCAAGTCTACACTGCAAAATTAAGTTGGCCTAAGTTACGCTGAGCCTGGCTGTTTTGCTACTGAGAGCAGGAGCCAGGTTATGGGACCTAACTAGAGATTTCCGGAGAGGACAACATGGACAGCAGCTGGTAACTCTGTTGGACTAAGAGATTTATTGAAACACCACCAAAGGCAGCTGGTAAATAATATTTTGCATCTTTCATCCTAGGATCTCAAAGTACTTTATAAACATTAACAATTCCCCACAACTTGACTGCGTGGTAGGTACTGTCAATATCCCCATTTTACAGAGGAGGAAGTAGAGGCAGGACTAGAACCCAGGAGTCCCCATCCCCTAGCCCCTGCTCACCAGTGTTCCGATACTGATCCCTAAAGCAGGCACCATTGCTCAGAAAGGCACATAACCCCCAAGCCCCATGAGGGGAGTTGTGGGGCCAGGATAGAGATCAAAGGAGCCCAGCAGTTGCGCTACCAGCATGTTTGAAAGCTCCGCTGATAGGAGACGGGCAGGAATATTTGCCAGTTTGCAATGCTGTCTTTGTCTCCTGCAAAAACAAAAGCCCTGCAGAAACGCAATTAAAATATTATAATTATTTGTTGTAGCGTATTTGCTTTTATCGGCGCCTGTTTAAAAAGATGCAAATGGGGTGAAGTTAGCATTCCAGTCAGCCAGGCACCCTCCTACAAGGATGGAAATATTTGTTTTAGGCAACTTTGTTGTGTTGATTTTTTTTTAAGTTTTCTCAAGCACAGGCTCACTTGCTCTGTGACGGTCAAATAATTAATTAGTTGCAGTTCCTTCCCCTTCCCACCCCAAACTTAGCTCGGAGCAGAGTATGCGTACTAGAGAAGAGCAAAAATCTGATGCACAAAGCCAGAGGGGTCAACACAAAGAGCTCCCTGTATTCATTGCGTAGGGCCATACAGCCACCAGGAGACACATAGATGATGCAGAAGAACCACCTAGAGACATACTGAGAGGCCAGTGATGGAGAGGGAGCTAGAGCCGTTTGGAGGTACCACGCAAAGTCCCCCAGACATGGCGCAGAAGAGGCACCTGGAAGCTTATAGAAGGTGTGATACTGGCAGGCCAGGTGTCGTCTCATGCCAAAGTCCCCATGTCTCTTCTGGACACTGACAGATACTTCGTAGATGGCAGGGGAACCTGCCATTGTGGTTACTTTGTGCAGGGAAAGTAAAACCAGAGTGAGAACTACCCGGGGGCTGTTATGGGGCTCTGAGAACCATGGCGGGGCACAGAGCGGAGCAAGGTGAGGTTTCCAAGGTTTGGACGGGCATGGGTGGCGGCGCTTGCACCAAGTCAAGGTTGGGCTGTAAATGCTGCGGTGGGAGTGAGCCGTTCCAGGGTAACTGACCTTACAGCCCGGGAAGAAGAAATAAAATAGGAGCCACTGAGACTCTTGTGCGTGGAAAGCGACAGGCAGGAGCACCCACTGCCGAGTCGAGGCTGGCACCCAGGAACACAGCCAAGCCTTGACTGCCCTGCCCTGCCCAGCCCAGCCCTCTCTCTCTCTCTCTCTCACACACACACACACACACACACACACACACACGACCCCTTCAGCCCTGCTGAGCAGCCCAGCGTCAAAGGGGGTAGTTTGCTACCACGTCTTAGCTGGGCTCCCAGTCCGGATGCAACAGGCTGGCTCCTGCCTCCCGGCATTTAATTGGTATTAAAGATTAAAAGGCAAATTACCACAGCAATCACACCAAATCCACTTGTCTATATTTCACAACAGCTCCCGAGCAGTTTGATATTTACTGTCAGCTGGCATTTAATTACTGAGCCAGATTCAGAGACTATAATTGACGGCGGACTAATTCTTGAAAGGGACGCTCTTGCCACACTAGAACGTGCTGGCTAATGGAAGCAAATATCTTCCTTTCCCTAGAACAGGGAAGCTGATCGTTCCAGTTGGGTAAGCGCCCTTGCTTTCCATCCACACACATCCTCTTAAATACAGTGCAGTGAGGTTCAGTTGAACGGTAAGCCAGCTGGTTCAGGGGCTCTGCAAGGGGACACTAGCCCTACTCGGGTGGTTTAAAGTCTGGCCCCAGCCAATGTAGTTATTATTTACGGTACAGTGGAAACTGGAGGTCCCATCATGCTAGGCATTAAACATACACAATTAGAGACCGTCTGTGTCATGAGCAGTTTGCAATCAAACTAGGGAAGACAAGCATGGGAGAGAGGATGGATCATAATCCTCTTTTTACAGGCATCTGAGATTAAGCGACATGACCAGCTTGACATAGTAAGGTTTATGGCACAGCTAGGAATTGAACCCAGCTCTCCCCAGTGCCCACGCCACTGCTGTAACCCCCCACCACCAACCCCTTACCACTGCTTATGTGGAAGGAGCGGATGATCTCCTATGTTGCCAGATCTCCACTTGCAAACATCTGCTGTTCATCACATCCGCCCATTTTTATTTATTTTACTTAGTGCTAATCTTCCCCCAACAACAGAAGGAAAGGGGCCTGTTATTTGTTGTTGGTGCTGTAAACGTGAGGTGGCAAAGGAAGCAGAAAAAGGGGTGGAGGAGGAGTGGCCTGGTGATTAAGGAACTAGTATTCGGCTCGGAAGATCTGGGTTCTGCTCCTTGCTCTGCCACAGATTTCATGTAAGAAATAGAAAGAATTATCTCATCTCTCTGAGCTACAGTCCCCCCATCGAGAAAGCAGCTCTAATGCAACTTCCCTGCAGTATAGGACGGTTGGGAAGTTCAATATGAGGTGCTCATGTGCGGTGGTTTTCCCCCGTCGGTACCTGCATAAATAAAATTCTAGAGAGGCATTTAGACTACATTGGAGGGGAACTTTTCAAAAGTATTTAAGTGACATGGGAGTCTAATTCTCATTTTTTTTTAAAGGTAACTAAGGCCCTTTGGAGCCTAAATGTCAGTAAAATTCAATACCGCGTAAGCACCAAAGGCACCTGGGGCCCTTCTGAAAACTTTACCCATTACGTAATGGTGGAGATCTTTTCCAGCTGGGAGTCATAGGATGAAGGGAAAACATTCAAAATAAGGACAGTTGTGCACCATCTTTTGGTTTTTTTTTTTTTTTTTTTTTTGGGGGGGGGGCATAAAAGATTTTTTCTGAACACCTCTATCAGTGTTCAAATAAATCTACTTATTGAGCTGTAGCTCACGAAAGCTCATGCTCAAATAAATTGGTTAGTCTCTAAGGTGCCACAAGTCCTCCTTTTCTTATTTCCTCCTGTTCCCCATTATTTGACCATATCCAGTAGTAATATAGATACATTGTGTTTACAATGCCCCCTAGTGGCAACTCCAATTATAATATTACTTAGTACAGGAAATGCTCACGGACTATGGGAACTCATAATCCTTACCAGAACATTGGATGCATCAACAGCCCTGATCCTGCTTTCGCTCACACACATACTTACTTTAGAACATGAATATTTTCGCTGCAGTCCACTGCCTAAGCACAGTACTCACTGAAGTCAGTGTGACTATTTGTGTACATAGAATTAAGCACATAAGGAAAGGTTTGCAAAATCAGAGCCTGTGTTTGGGGGAAGAAAGAGAGAGAAGAAAGCATAGCATTATCAGAAACCATCCTGGTCTTCGGCTACACCTACAACGCACCCTTCACTATCTGTACAATACGCCATATAATACATGGTACTTAGCCAGCAAAGCTAAGTGCTTGTATAATTCAAGATTATAGGTATTTTTTTCCAAAGGAATAATGTTTAGTACTTAGCTATAACAGTGGGAAGTGCTACATAAATTCTCATCAGTGGATCAAGGCCCTACATTTAGATTTTGAATGGGTATTATAATGCCTAATACGAGTAGAAAGCATAGGGGGAATTTGCAGAGCCATTGACTATGCTGTACTTATTCTGATATTTATTGGGGGTGGGGATAAGTTTCAGCAAACAATTTTGGAGCTGGCAGAAGAGGATTTTCTGCTGCATTTGCAGCCTCGGAATTCCAGGCATTTGTGTGACTGAATATAAACCAGACAGCGCAACTGACTAGAAACACAATGTGAAATTAATGGATCTCTGTTTGGTTTTACTCTCCCAGCAAAAAGTAAACAAATGCATTTGTTATAGTGTTAGTAACAAGGCATAGGCCTTGGGTAGAGCACACTGTCTAAAGGAAATGCTGAAAAAGAAATAAGCTACCACTTTTAAACATGACTTGTGATTTTGGGGGCCCAACCTGAAATGACTTAAAGGGGTCTGATTTTCAGAACATCCACCCCTCTGAAAATCAGGTCCTTTTAAGAAGTCTCGAGATGGGCTCCCCAAATCACTCGTCACTGTTGAAAATCTGGCCCCCCAATCTTGTTTCCCATCCATGTATAATTGAATTTCATGTCAACACAGTTTCTGACCTTGGATGCCAAGGGCTACAAACACTTAAATTTTATCCTTCCTCTAAAATAGCATGTTCCCCCTCCTCCCGTTAATAAGGGGGACGATAAAAGCATGTAGGGGTACCTCAACATTTACTCAGTTTTAGGCTACGTCTACACTGTGCATCATGCTACTGCAAGGCATGACGTGTAGCCACTTTTTATTGGCAGGAAAGACCTCTTCTACCCCCAACGAGCGGCAGTAGCTTTGTTGGCAGGAGAGCTCTCCTGCCAACACAATACTGTTCACACCGGTGCTTTTAGTCGGCAAAACTTTTGTCATTCAGGTTCCAGTGTAGACAAAGCCTAAGAAGCCTGGGTTACTTTTCCTGGACGGGAAAGTTTTTCTGGGTCTGTGCAAAGGCAAACCAGCAGCCGCGAAATCTCATAAAAGGGTAAGAGCTGAGCAGATGGACTACGTGCAGAAGACGATTTGGCAGATTAAGTGCATGGATCATCTCCAGCTATCTTTCCGAGTGTCCATTCGCTATTTATGGTTCTTTGGCCGGCCGAGGCACCCATTCCCATTTTGCTGAGCAAGCAGCCTCCAAACCACCACTTGTAGCTTAGAACAAAACTTTTCTCGGTCTGCAGTGTCATTGTAGGCGTGGTGGTCCCAGGATATTAGAAAGACAAGGTGGGCGAGGTACCTTTTTTGGACCAATGTCTGTCCGTAAGAGAGAGAAGCAGTCTAACTTTCCCCCACTCTCCCCCGAATCGTGGGCAATTTAAAAGCATGCTATCGAGTTAATGAAAATCCTAACCATATTACGAATGTTAGCTCAAATTTAAAACCCAAAGGATTTTTAAAATACAGTTTATTCTTCAGCCCTTGATAGTGTTTACTTTGATCAAATTAGTGTGTTCCTTTGTTTGTTTTAAGACATTGAAATTAGGCCAGTCAATTTCATTTTGTTTATAATCCATTTCACTTTCAGGCTCTTTGTGCTCATATGATGTTGCTACAGTTAAAGCTCCCAGCAGAATTTGCAGGCCCTGAACTGTGAAGTAGGTGAGAATTTCAATTTGTTTCTCAACACACGGCATCCACGCTGGAGTTGAGTGAGTAATTCATTTTTCAGTTCAGTGGCTGAACCAAAAAAATCTGAAGGAAAAAAAATTGCTCCTTTGAATTCTTTTCTCACCAAAATGGGTGGGGGGGGGACGACACTTCGCTATGATCCAACAAAACATTTCAAATGGCGTTTCAAAACAAGGCAGCCTGTTTAGAAACAAAACGTTGAAACAAACGACTGACTTTTTCAAAATGATTTTTCCTTTTTCTTTTGCTAAATTCAACCCAAATATATGAATCGCTTTGGCCACCATGAAACTGCATTTTCCAGACATTACCCAGCTCTAGTCCACCCCCTTCCCCCTCCCCACACACACACACGGCCACTTAATAACCTCCAACTACAACACTCAGCAACACTGATGGAGGCCTGAGCAAAGCAGCCAAAAATTGGGCGGATCATAGATCTTGACCCCCCACCCCCCTTTGTTGCCCCTAAGTGGTGGTCCCTGCAGATCAGGGATGGGACACAGCAAGAGGGTGAGGGAAGCCTGCACAGCAGCAGCTTGTGCTGCCCCTGTACTATAAATAATAGAGAGCGAGGAGGCAGGATCGCCTACCTCCATCAGAGGCGAGAGTCCCCGGGAGGCCAGCCGTTACTCCACCTTGACTCCACGGCCCGCCCAGGACATGGCCAGTGGGTCCCTTCATGGAAGCCGTGAGCATGGGAGTGTTGTCGGCGTGGTTCACGGAGTTCCCCCACAAGGGCCAGCCTCTTGCCAGGCGAGAGGGAGATCCTGGCACACACATTTGCGGACGGCCAGGTTGCAGCCTCTCTCCAGCCTCCTCCACAGGTTCCTGCTGGGGCAATGGCTGCGCTCCCTCCCCCACTTCCTTATTTATTCACATCCAATCTGTGGCCCCGCCCCCAAGGCCCAGAGACATCCCCACTTTGCGGAGAAGGAAACCAAGAGGTGAAGTGACCTGCCTACAGTCACCCAGCAGCTCAGGGGCAGAGCTCTGTGTGACCTCCAGGTCCCCTGGCTCCCCACTCTGATCCCCAAGCTGAAGGAGCCCACCCCCGATCACGGCTTGAGAAAATCCCTGCCAAGCATCTCAACAAAGGGATGCTATAAATTAATCCTATTAGCTCTTTGCTCTGTTTATTTCTTCACCGTCTCCTTGTTATCTAGGAATCAATATTTTAACCCTAATTGTCTCCCCGTGGTAATGATTAAAGCATGACTGGGAGATTTGCATTAGAACCGCCCTGGGGCTTTTCGAATAGCCCTGATGAGCCGGGTCTAGGGCCCTTTATCTTTCCCTTCATCTCCATGCTTTATAAACCCCCAGCTCAAAAAATATTTTGCTACTTCAATGGCCACCCACTAATATTCTCCTGGCCGTGTCAGTGACCGCACTCCTGACCTTGGCAGTGAAAGCATCAAGCCAACGTGCAGCTGGGACAAGCCGAGATTCTCAGCTTTTTATTTTGAGGGGCATGAGCAGGTGGATTTGCTCCTACTCCTTCAAATCCTGTGTACACAGGGATCAAGCACTGTGTTAGAAAATGTGTCATCGAGCTCCTTGTTCAACTCAATTTTGCCCTTAAACACAAACGAAGACAGTCGTGTTTAAAGATACATTAGCTGACCATGGTTAATCCCAGTGGGGACGCCAAGTAGCTAAACCAGAACCTGAGGGCAACAGAGAGGGGTAACCGTGACCAGTTACTGGGCTTTTAAATTGGTCCACGTCCTCTAACTCCATCACCGCACACCTTCTGACTCAGTGGTTTTCCGTGTACAGACCAGGCTTTGTGATATGCATGCATTTCCCTTTCACAACAGGGTATTCCCAGCTGTGATGAAAGTGCCCTACGTCAATACAAATCTAAGCGATTAATAGAGAAGCAGCCAGGACGGTGCTCAAGAATATACAGCCAGGTTCCGTAGGACCAATAAAACCTCTGGTAGCACATTGTAAATGGCTCATCTGCCCAGCTCTTTATAAGCAGCTCATAACACAGCCCTGGGAGTTTTGTAAGGGGACCACTCAGGGCAATAAAAATCAGTCTGCTGCCAGGACTGCAGGCTGGGAACTTGCTGCTTTATTTAACTGCACCACAACAGAGGTCGGGGGGGGCTCCCATTAACAGGAAGTCAGGGAGGGGAGTAAGTGTTATGGGATGGAGACTTGCTCCACCCCACAATACTCTCCGCAGGGAGAGCAGAGGGCCGGAGGAAGGACAGGACGGGATGCTGAGCACGGGATAGGGAACCTGGCTTCTTGAGGCCACCAGAGTTCAGGCTGTGCAGCCTCCTGTGTGAAAGGAGCTGGTGGGCTCAGCCCCCCAGTTGCCAGCTGTTCACATCCCAAACACCACCATCTCCTGCCCCTTGACACCATCTGCCCCCTTGTGGACAGACTGGGACCACATGAGCTGGAACTAGGTACTAAGCTGCATTTGCATCTTAATTTCTAGCTGCATGTTTGCTGTGAGAGACAGAGCTTAGCTTTGCCGAGGGAGGGAGGGCAGACAGACATTCTGGGGATAACCCAGAGCAGTAAAGGATGCTGTCACCACCTGCCCTGTAACCTGGGGGTGCCTAAATGCTCAGCTGATGCGTCAGACCCTTGACACCAGTCACCTGCCCACAAGCTCACAATCTCACTCTGGCTTCCACCAGCCTACTTACTCCTTGCAAAGTCACACCCGAGTCAGCCCAAATCCACCCTCCCTGAGTTCTTATCTCCCAGACACTCAGACTTTTCCCTGCTGGTTTGCCACTCCAGCCTCCCCACCCCCCATCCCACTCCAGCCTCCAGCCCCCAGCTTACTTTGGTGCACACACTCCACAGAGGCTGTACAACAGACACCTGCTTGGAGTAAAAACAAATGAACGGCTTAGTTCATGAGACCACCACCAATCCAAAGATGGCACAGCGAGCAGGAGCAAACACAGACCAGTTACATGGAAAGTAAACAACGTCGCAACCTCAGCTTTTACACTTTCAAATTAGATCCTCTCCCTTTTCTAATACAAGTTACCTATTGCCTCTGAACAGTTTCCCAGCGTGCGACACCCCCCCCCCCCCACAGAGGGGAGCCAGTGTTTCCCGGGCAGCACCCGCCAGTCATGGGCCGTCAGTCTCAGGATGAAGACCTCCATTTCAAACCGTGGTTCATAAATGGGCTTTTTCCCCTTCCTTCCCCTTCCCCCACCTTTCTCTCCTGGCACAGTGATGAGCGGTTCTTCAGGGTGGGAAAATTGCAGCCGAGATGTCTCAGTGTCTCCCCAATAATTCTCATGGCCCATCACTGGTCTTCCCCTGGGCTGTACAATGCTAGGTGGTTGGAGAGGCAGTCCCTCCCTTCAGGGCACAGGTTTCTATATACATGAATACATAAATTCATAACGGCAGTCATGATATATATATATATATATATATCAATCCATGACCACAGGTTTAGAACATTGTAAGCTTTCCTAAAAGGCCGCACTTGGCATATTTCTTATGCACAGTAATATTGTACACAAGCAGTTGTTTCTTCTGCTTATTTTCAGACCTTCCATTCTCCCCTGGTCTCTTATCGTCACAGTGTGTGTGCAGGAAATCAAGTGAAGGATTTACCTAAGACTCTCATTGCTAAATAATGGAGTTTGAAAGACAAGGAAAAGGTTCCTGGCTCAATTATTCCACGGGACATAAAGAACCAGAACGCTGCATGTTGGCGGCTAACCAACAGACTTCAAGCGACAGCCCTTGGGAAGAGAAAAATCCGAACTAGATTCCTCTGCCCGGCTGGAGCGGACATAGCAAGAGTGACTGGGAGGAGAACACCCAATGCACGACTGTGCCCAAATGGTCATGATCCCAGCTAGTACAACCTCCCCCAAGAGCAAATCGCCTAGCAAACACACACTCGCTCTCTCTACAATGAGAAGAATCCCCAACAGAAATCAGAAAAAAGCTGAAAACTCAGTGTGGAGAGAAGTTAGTAAATAATGGCTATGAATTAGAAAAATAAAATATATTAACTCTGAAAGTAGAATACAAACCAGGGCTGGTAAATATCAGTCTATAAAGAAAAGGAGGACTTGTGGCACCTTAGAGACTAACCAATTTATTTGAGCATAAGCTTTCATGAGCTACAGCTCACTTCATCGGATGCATACTGTGGAAAATACAGAAGATGTTTGTTTTTATACACACAAATCATGCCGATGAAGTGAGCTGTAGCTCACGAAAGCTTATGCTCAAATAAATTGGTTAGTCTCTAAGGTGCCACAAGTCCTCCTTTTCTTTTTGCGAATACAGACTAACACGGCTGTTACTCTGAAACCAGTCTATAAAGAGCAAATTGCAGTGGAGCCTTGGTTTGTTTAGTTTTACGGGAGGCTTTCTGAATACACCCGCTCAAAACCACTCATCAGTTCAGCTCAGCGGCTGTCACAATTGTTCAGTAGACGAAGGGGACTGACTAGCAGGCTAGGTACACAAGGATTTTTTAATTTATTTATTTTATTAAGTGCTACAAATAATTTGGTTACATTTTGAATCGCAGTGAGAGAAACACTTCCATCTGGATTTCTGCATTCCCCTTCAGCACACGAAGCCCAAACTATGGCCCAAGAAAGGAAACAGGAAGTGAAACTAAAGCAGCCTATTTTGGTTTTCTGAATGCCAATGAAGTATCAAAAAAGTTGAAAAAGCAGCATAAACGATTAAAAGTCAACCAAAAAAATCTTTTGGGTGCATTTTAATTAAGTTAAGGAGGTGCTCACAGTATAGAAGAGGACAGTTGCTAGAAATAGTCTTTCTTTTGAAGAAAAAAAAAGAGACAAGACTGTATCTTTTTAAATTTGGAATACAGAAAAATTGAGAACTGTGTATGCATAACACTGGTTTTCCATCTGCACACCAACCACAATGTAAGCACTGTTCCGTTTAAAACACAAACTCACAGAGCATGTTGCATCATAAATGCAGTATTGCCATTTCTTGCCATTTTTCCAAAAGTCTCGAGACATTTAGTGTTTTTCTTAAAGCCCCAGCTCCTGGAGTCATGTTAACAGGAGAGTTTTTTTTTTAAGCTCAGACACGCTGCTTCCTTTCCCAGACCTGAAAAAGAGCTGTGTGTAGCTTGAAAACTTGTGCCTTCCACTAACAGAAGTTGGTCCAATAAAAGATATCACCTCACCTGACTTGTCTCTCAGAAAGTCAATAGTCTTTTTTTTAAAAGTAAGTTTCTACCCTTGTAGTGGAGGAGAAATGGTAGAAAATGTGACTCAAGAGAACCTTAAAAGGCTCAAAAATAAGAACGCAAAGAAAACACCCACCTTTACAAAAAAAACCATGATTTTAAACCCATCTTGTCATTTTTTGAGACCGGACTAGTGATTTTTTTTTTAAAACAGTTGGGGTTGGCAATATTGTGAAAGAAAGGAAGAAATGCTTGGTCCAAACACATCAGTTTGCCATCAGGTACAAGGAGTGCAGAAAGGGTTATCTGCCTGCCAAAGACACTCAGTGCTTAGTACAGAAAATGAACGCACCCAGAGTTCCAATGGCAAGGATTATATGTACAAAAAATCCTGATGATTCAGGGCATAAGCCAACCTCTGACTAATGAGGGTCAGGAGGAAACTTTCCCTGTGGGCCAGTTGTGCCACAACTGCCACCTACTGGGTTTCTTGAACCTTACTCTGAAGAATTTGGTGCTGGCTACAGTCAGAGACAGGGCTAGGACCCCCCCCCCCACCTATGCTCCTAAACCCACGGCAATTTCCAAGAAGCTGCAACACTGTTGAGGTTTTCCCAAGCTTCTGAAATAGGGTGTTGTCTGGCTGCATGTATGATCTGAAGCTGGAGCACATGACGGGAGCTGGAACACATGATTTATGAGGAGAGGCTGAGAGAACTGGGATTATTTAATCTGCAGAAGAGAAGAATGAGGGGGGATTTGATAGCAGCCTTCAACTACCTGAAAGAGGGTTCCAAAGAGGATGGATCTAGACTGTTCTCAGCGGTACCAGGTGACAGAACAAGGAGTAATGGTCTCAAGTTGCAGTGGGGGAGGTTTAGATTGGCTATTAGGAAAAACTTTTTCACTAGGAGAGTGGTGAAGCACTGGAATGAGTTACCTAGGGAGGTGGTGGAATCTCCTTCCTGAGAGGTTTTTAAGGTCAGGTTTGACAAAGCCCTGGCTGGGATGATTTAGTAGGGGATTGATCCTGCTTTGAGCAGGGAGTTGGACTAAATGACCTCCTGAAGTCCCTTCCAAGCCTGATATTCTATGATTCTCTGATCTCTGCCCAGCCTAGCCAACCTAGAGGAGCAAGGCCTGTGCCCTCTGTTAAACAGCTTAATAACAAGAGAGACAGAGATAATTGATTCAACTGGAGCTGAAGAAGTGGAAGTGCTGTCACCCATAAGCCAGCCTGGTGCAATCTCGGCTCCAAATATTTTGAAAGACCTGTCAAGCTCCAGCAGAGAGAATGAATGGAACTCAAGAACATCAGGGCAGGAATACAGCATGGCTTACTTAAACGGTCCTGACGACCGAGCTGGAAGGAACAGAGACAGGCAGGTACCAATGCAAAGGGATGCTCAGGTAAGGAACATCAAACCACTGCTGCTAACTAGTGTCAAGAAATCCCCTGCTGCTCCATTCCCAGCTGGGGTTCACACTGGTTTGGCTGCTAGTGTAATCAGGGCTGAGAAGCTCCCAACAGCCAGTTACAGGCAGTTTGCTGGACATCTGCTGAGACAGACCGGCATTGGGGAGTTAAGCTCCTAATGGAATTTTGGCTCCTAACTCCCTTAGATTCCTTTCATAATTCCAGCCTGAATGGCTGCTGCAGCAGATCCGTCTCCTATCTGCTTCGAACCCCTCTTGGGCACAGAGTAGCTCTGGTAGGAAGTTTTCCAGTGGATCAGTCTCCCATCAGAAAGTACCAGTTGGTCACAAGCAAAACATTTTGCAGGAAGGTGTCAATTTCAAGGAAATTTCATTTAGAAAAACAAAAAGAAAAAAAATCAGAATGGAGCATTCTGAGGGGGCGGGAGAGTGTGAATTGAATATTTTGATTTTTGGTTTCTAAACAACTTGGGTTTCAGGGTTTTGTTTTTTTTTAATATTCTATAATATAAAAATAAGGTCAAAATTAGAATGGCACCGGTCAATTTTATCCGCACCAAACATGTCAATCACCCATCGTGTTCAGGAGGTCTGGGGGGGGGTGGGGGGGGTGGAATTTTGTTTCATGCGGAATTTCAAAATTTTTCATTCCATTGTGGAATGGAAGGGGGTTTTTTTTGGAACACAGGGGAAATCCCACAGCAGCGAAGATTCAGTTCCCATCCAGCTCCAGTTCAGAGAGAGAGACCTGCTGACAATAAGGCTCTCCCCCTCCATCATACTGAAGCTGGATTTCCTCTCTCAGCTCTACCATGACACCCCATCCCCTTCCTTCCCACTGTTTCTGCTGCAGCGCATCTGAATTCCAAGATGCTGCCATCAAAATGGGTGAAGGGAGGGAGAATTTATCATCTGGAGCAGAGATTTAAAAATGTTCATAATGCCCAAGCAGTGCCTCTGACTGAAGAGGATTCTTCCTCCAAGCCGCCCAAAGCCCAATCAGATCCATTTACCACATGGGGCAGCCAGGAAAATAGCTCCCCAACAAGGGTCCAGGCGAGTCCTTAGCTTTTGGCAGGAGGGGGTAATTGTCTGGCCATGGCAAGGGTGATGCTCACAACCAGGCTGTCTGAGTCCCAGCACGCAGCCAAGCTCCATGCACTGAAACAGAAACCACCAGGGGCGGTACTGACCTTCATCCGCCTGGCGAGGACACACCAGCTTCTCCGCCCACTCTCTGCTGACACATAGGGCCCCTGGCAGGAGACAGCTGAGGTTATAACAGCCTTGCAACATCCTCCGGGAGGACAAAGTTGGGGGCCTCCTCCGGGAGGACAACAGGGCTGGTGATGAGGGTATTAGCCACTGAGCTGTCATTCGGCAGTGTGAATTCTGCAGCGTGAAGGTAACATCAACTTACAGAGGCTGGTAGAAAGAATCCAGTCCCCAAGGTACGATCAGCCACAGGCATTTCAGTTAGGGCCCAGCCTGCTCTCATTGACGCCGAGGGGTGTTTTGCTATTCACTTTAACCGGGGTGAGAGCAGGTCCCTCGGCTCGTACTCAGCTCAGTGATCAGGAGTAACCAGGAACGCAGTGCACAGATACGAGAACAGCGTCCATGCCTTCGCCACTACTGCTCCCAACTCAGACCTCTCCTAGTCCCAGACAAGCTCAGGGTAAGTCCATTTACTTCAGTGCAGCCACTCTAGATTTGCGCTCGTGTCAGGCTGGTTTCAGCTCTTGAGGACCTACTGAAAACCTCCCCCAAGCTGGACTCAGGTTCTCCATTCTGTCTCCTGAAGCACCAAATTCCTCAGTTCCCCCCACCGCCCTGCAAGGCTGCTGCGGCACGAGCATCTTGCATTGCTGTGGCTGAATGCAAGGGCAGATCTGATATACATAAATCAACATATTACTCATTTTCGAGCATTGCAGTTTGACAGCTGTTACATGAGCACATTGTTAAGAACTGTCAGGAGGTGATACATAGTGCCTTTTACAACATATGTTGACTTTTATCTAATGGTTGTTCCATAATTAGCCCCAGGGAGTTCGAATCTGAGCCTCCGGTTGGCTGTGTGATCTCAGCTAACCTTTTCTTCTACTGGGAGAAAGTTAAGACAGGAGGGGAGGAGGGTGCCAAGAGCCAGGCCCGTGGAGAACTGGAAGGCAGGTGAAGTTCAGATTTTGCTGCACCTAGAGTTCCCCATTCTGCAGTCTAGGAACAAACAGGTTCTCATTTCCTTCCCTGGCTCCTCGAGCCATCCGCAGGGAAGATCATGAGCATCTGAGACGCGTCAGCCTTTCCAAAGAGCTGGAGCTGAATTTTAGGCTGTGGGGGGTGGGGTGGTATTTTTGAGAAGGAATCTTTGGAGAAAGGAGGAGGGGGCAAGGGAAGAAAGAGAAGCAAGAACGTTGGGAAGCCACTGTGTGTGGGAATGCAAGGGTGGGAGAGCCCCTTCCCAAGAACCCAGCCTGGGGTCTGCTCAGTCTGATTGCAGATCCTTGGAAAAATCTTGTATAGAGCAAAATACAGGCTGGATAAGCAAGAAGGGTAGAGCTCCCTGCCATACGGCAGCCCCTCGGAGCTGATACAGGATGGGTTGTTTCTTTAAAAAAAAAAAAAAGCATATTTCAGGGCTACAAGAGGGGCAAAGATGCTCCACCATTCTGTGATGTGTGCACCACTGCCTTCTGCTGGATGGAATCAAAACTGCTCAGCTGTGTGCTACAGGCCCTCTACTGCTAACAGCTGAGGGAGACTCTCCTTTAGCTCAGGTCACAGGGGTCAGAGGAGGAGGAGGAAGATCTGGATGCTACCCCTGCTGTCACTGGGAAGATGTGACAGCCTTTGAAGTGCTAGGTGAGCACAGGATAGTCATTGTACACGCTTGTTATTTTGAAGATATAGTAACGAGCCAGACAGTTCCCAGACACTGCCCAGGCATCGTGGGTGGAATTGTCCAGCTGCTGTTCCTAGCTGGGTTTGTCACTTTCATTAGCAACACAGACACCGCGTGGAGGAAGGAGCAGGTGCAGGCGGGAGATGCCAGGCTTGGTGTGCCATAGCATGAGGGGAGGAACAAGAAGCGGCATTAGCATACCACGCTGTGCCCAGCTCCACTCAATGTAGGGCAGACAAAGGACAGGAGATGGCAGGGGGCAGGCAGTGAAGTAGACACCTGGAGAGTTAGACCCCCCCCCCCCAGCTGAAATGCTCCTGGAGTTCAAGCTGAAGGCAGGCAGGAAGGTAGTCACTACTCCTGCGGCTTTTTCCAGATGATCCCAGCTCCCTCTCAGCAGCTAGGAAGCGGGACAGTAATGGGAAAGCAAAGCTATCCTCTACAGCTGGGAGAACTCGGCAACCATGTAGCCAAAGGGCAGCCATGGGGCACGAGAACACCTGAGCCCCCAGCTGCAGCGAGACCACCAGGGGATAGGAAGACATTGGGTGGGATGGACGCGCTATCCCCCACCTCAGCCTTCCCATTGGGAGGGGGAGGGGAAACATGGGAATGGGCGAGAGAGTGCACAGACGTGGGAAGGGAAGGCACACACCATGGGGAGATGAAGGGAGAGGACAAGGTGTGGAACGTGGGACAGTGCAGGGTGAATTCTGGGAGCACGTCTTCCCGGACAAAGGTTGGGTCAAGAGGATGCTGGTAGCAAAGCCAGGGAGGGGCAGAGGATGCGGGGCTTTGAAGGTCCCTTCCAGACGTGAAATAGAGGCTGCCCATAGCTCGTCCAGCAGGTCTATCACCACCATTGGCTTCCAAGCACTGGGCATTGCTGACAAGCAACAGAGCCTCTTACCTCTGAGTCACGGACTCAGATCTAGCCTGGGCTCGGTAGCGGCTGAAAGTCACTGTTTGGTGGCCCATGTGAAGAAAACCCAGTGGCTTTAGTGCGGTTCCTGGCAGACCCCCAGCCATGCGACAAGCGGGGGCCATCTCAGCGGAGACCCAGGTCTGAATGGGACCTCACCACCGCTAGAGGGCATCCCTCCAGGTCAGGATGGAGGCAGTGTGGCACCAAAACACACCTGATAACCCTGGCGACTGAAGCCTTTTCTAGCACTACAATCGCTCAAGCACTAAAGAGGAAAAGAATGACTTGTTCCCTCTCGGCTCAGAAACTTACACCTCCCAGCTTGGTCCAGCCCAGACTATCCCCACCACTTGTCCCCCCAAAACTGTAGCCAAGCCCTGGTGTTGGCACTTTTCGAATAGTTCCTTGGGAGGCCAGGCTGTGGATGGTGGCACTGCATCACACCGAGGTCAAGGGCTTCCCTAGGCTCTACACATTCACATCTGGGGTCTCCAGCCTTTGCCACTCCTGCTCTCACTCAATTTTGGGTGCACCAGTGTTCCCGTTCTTGGTCAGCGCAGGGAGCGGGGGAGGGGGAGCAAGCTGTTCTGAAGCAGCCACATTCTTCAAGATCATTGGCATTTCCCCCCACTTTGTTACTCTGTGGCTGTCAGGGTATTTGGAGGAAAGCGATTTTCAGAGCAAAGCTCTTCCTGGACTTCAGCCTCCTGGATGGTAGAACGTGTCCACACAGTGGGTGTCTTGGACCTTGCTTTTGTTTTTGTCTCTCCTTTTTACCAAAGGCACCCCCTGTCACTGGTGGTGGTGCAATCCTCAGGGAATGGAGGGTCCACAGAGCAACGGTTGTTTTAAGTCCCTGTGGTGGTCCTGCAGGACTGACCGAGTGCAGTATGAATTTTGCATGCATGGCTCGAGCAAGACCAGCAACCCAGAGAGAGGCCAAGAGGGATTTTCTTACTTATAGGGCCTGTTCCGTTACCCTGGACATCATCCCTTTTAAAAACCGGAAAGAGCACAGGGAGTTTTTATAGCTACACAGAAATCAGCACAGCTCACTCATGAGCCTCCCAGGGGATGGCCTGGATCTAAACAGAAAACAGTTGACCCATAGTGCAAACTCCCCCAGCTTCTAAGCAAACTCCGCTTTAGACACTGCAGCCCACAGTCAACACGCTTGCTACTGAGCTGTGCAGCAAGCACCAAACCCCTTGAAAAAGAACCCAAAGAAACATCTGGGGACAAAAGAGAAAACTAGAATAAGACCCGTGGTTGCAGCCAGGGGCCCAGGCATCCACATGAGTGACCCAGTGTGTTCGTATGTGTTACTATTCTGGTCACAGAGAATAGCACCTCCAGGGTGGAAGTTTGTACACACATCACAGGTATGTGACTGAATTTTAAAGCTCTCCCTCTGCAAGCCATGGGATGCCTGCGTGTCACAGCCCTTGCCTTGATGCCCATCAGTTACACAGAACCATGGGAGAGCGAGCCAGGAGATCCCATCCAGGCCCATCATCATAATGTAGGATGAAGGAAGGAACACAGCTGAATTTCCAGATCCCAAGTCCAATTTTTAGGGCTGGCGTCTCGGAAACGTATCTGTTGCTTTGTCAGCTGAGCAGGTTTGTTCTGGGTGCTTTGGAGGGACGAAAGGAAGAGACAAACCTTTCAAGGTCAATGTTTAGAGTGAGACAATTTTCAAACCACATTTGCGCTTCGGGGCCCGACGCTGCTCGCACTTCCCCATCCCCATCTCCTGTGCACTTGGAAAGCACTGGTGGACGGGAAGGAGAGACAACAGAATAGGAACCCACATGGGCATGGGGTCACTACACGCTGCTCAGCAAGTCTCACGAATCGGCAGCTTGGCCATCATCAAATACTAAGTCTGGGGGATCCAGAGCTGCAGCACGGGTGAAAGGACCAAGTCCCCAAGCTGTGAACCAGAGCAGATCCGCCTTTTCTGTGGGTCAGCACAAAGAGGGAGGCGAAACATACCCCGAAGAATGGGTTATGCACAAGAGGCTCGGTGTGCCTCCAGGTGTCTGCAGCAGCTGCAGAAGGGCTGGCTGGCGTGGGAAGGATCATTGCCGCTGGCAAATACCAGGCAGCTCTCCCAGCACACAGCTCAGCTAGACAGGCTATACACTGCGGGAGGAGCACTGGGCTATTTAATACAACGTTTTGCATGGGAGTCTCCCTTTCACATAGCAGGAAGCCTCCGTTCTGTTGGGTCATCACATGTAAATGACATTGAGTGTGGGGCAGGAGCGGACCACAAATGGGAAGGTTTAATCAAGCAGCCCAAGGTAGGAGCACATCTTTGTGGTGTATTGAAAGCTATTGAAATAGTAATCTGGCACTTTAAATGCTTGAGTGGGGTTCCTGATCCTGCTTGCAGGAGAGGGGCCTACACATGTGATCTGGGGCAGCAGTCAGTTTGCTGACAGCCTGCTTACAGTAAGATGGGGTAAGTTGTGCCTCTCTGCTTTAGGGAGCAGCCTGCTTTCTCTCTGTGTTTTTGGCTCCTGTGGTGTTAAGTTTCTGGATTTTAAGAAATAATGTAGGGTTACATTGCAACCTTCCAGCAAGATAATTCTAGGGTTTTTTTCAACTAACTTCTCTGTGTGTTTGCCATGAACTTGACAACCTGACAGGCTGAGAACATGGCAGCCAGTCTGCATCTCAATGTGTAAGACAGAAGTTTGCAAGAGGCCATTGAGAGGATGGGTGAGGAGGGAGACCATTCACAGAGACAAGGGATAATTTAGTGACTGAAAGAGTGGATACATGAAAAAGCAGATGGTTGAAATTAATGAACAGAAAGGAGAGATGGATGGACCAAAAGACATGAAGGATGAGGACACACACACACCCCGAGCCAATCGGCACAAAACCAAACCAAAATAACCCCCAAGTAGCACAGCAGTCCAGCACCCCTGGAAGTCGGCACTAAGGTTACTGCCCACCCTTGCCCCCTGAACCTGGCTCTTGCAGCCAACTAAGAGAGATCTCCTTCAGTTCAAGTGCTAGAGGCCTGTGTTTTGGAGCCAAGAGACGAGGGGTTCCAGCCCTGGCTCTGCAAAGAATCTGAAAAGAATTGTAACTTTTGTCTGAAACACAAGCACCCATTGCACGGGGCTGTGAAACAAGATGACCCCACCTCCCAAAAGGCAGCCCACTGGTTCACAGTATCTTCCAAGAGCAGATGCAGCACGGGGGGGCTTGCCTCAGGCCTAATTCAGGGAGCTGTTGGCAGAGCCTGGGGACAAGATGCCTGCTCCAAAGCCTGCTGAAGCCAGTGGAAAGGCTCCCATTGATTTTAATGGGCTTTGGATCAGGCCTAGCCGAATAGGTCCATAGACCCCAGAAATACCAACTACAGACAGAAGTGATGGGGCAGGTATATAAATAGAAGGATATAGCTGACTAGACAGATAACATTGAGTTCAAGCTCTTTGGGGCAGGGCCCCTCTGTTTTCTGTTTGTGTCCAGCACCAGTAGGATCCTGGTCTGTGACCACAATATCAACTAACAACAACGAATGGCGAGGCAGATGAAAGAAAGGTTAGCTTGATGCTCCTTCAAGTGCATTGGCCTGGGACAGATCTGACAGTGATCAGCCTCACCCCCACACACCATATTTTCCCCACCATCGTGTCCTGCATTATAAATCTCTTCCTGCCATGTAGAAGCTTGAATCTCTGGTCTTCCCGGTAAAGCCCCCTCTGATCACATTCTGTCAATACAAGCGTCAAATATTCACTGGTCCTTTTAAAGTGACTTCCAGCTGCTTGAGATGACACACGAGAAGGATGAGAAATCCGAAGGGATTAGCTGTTTTGGGCTTGGGGGGGGACATCAGACTCAAGAAGTGTGCAAAGTTTGAGGGTTGTTTTCTCCCTTGCCTGTGTGTGTTTTAAGGGGGTGAGGGAAGAGAAAAAGTCAATGCAAACACAAAGATAAATATGCTTTTCAGAGCTGCTTGGCTGCAGCCAATTCCTCTGGCCCTGCCACAGCGGCTACATAATTCATCAGCTCTCTAGTAATATGCAAATACTGCAGCTCCCAACAGGCTGTCCTAGGCAGGCCTGTCTCTCCTCACTAGGAACCCACGAAGTTGAGAGCTCACAACAGGAAACAAGAAACTAGTTGGCTGAGCCTTAATTGTGAATTACGCAAAGCCCCCCTCATGAATTACGCAGGAGGCATGATGTGTGGGCAATGAACTTGTTTATATGTTCTGCTCTGGTAGCTTTGAACCATAGCTTCCTGCTTAGCTGCATGCCCCCACCCTCCAATATTAGATTCAACCTCCCCTGCACCACTTTCAACCTTACCCTCCTCCAACATATACACACACACGCAAATCTTAGTCTCCTGCGAGTCTAGAAACAACAGGAAACCTGTGCTTTATGGCAACCAGTGCACCGACTGCCCAAGCTACAGATAAAAAGGCATACTGTTGTCAACCTAACATTGAATTCTTCCATCACTAGCACCATCATGACTTGCCCATCCACATAATTTATTTTAAATTTCATTTATTTTTCACCATGTCTATTTCATTTGAGCGGTCTTAAGCAAACAGAACAAATACTTGGTACTTTTTTAATATGGTGATTTCAAGGTACTTTACAAATACAGGGAAACCGAGGCACAGAGAGGCGGGTTAAGTGACTTGCCTGAGGTCCCACGAACATCTGTAGCAGAACCCAGGACTCTGCTCTGCGCTGGATGGCACTTGTGATGGTTAATTTCATAGCTGTTTCCAGCCCTCTCACGTGCTTCCTTACCTGCAACCTGGACAACTGTAACTCACTCTACCTGGGGCCGAAGGGGAAGCATACGCAGCCAGGCCAAGATTGTGCAACACGAAGCAGTCCTGGCTTCTTCAGCAAGAAAACCTGCTTAGAGTCCCTCATAGCAGGGCTCTGCCCACTCTTCTGTCTCCCTGCTACTATTCAGTGCCCTGGTTATACTCTCTAAAGCCCCTAGTGGATTGGGCCTGACCAGTTTACAAAAGGCTTCCCTCTCTCCATGACCTGCCAGGAATGGTAGGTGTGGCAGAGCCGAGGCTCATGCTCTGAGGAGCTGGTGATTGCCCATGATGTGTTCGCCCCACTGCAGAACTTGGTCCCTTGGGCAGTCCTAACAGATCACAAGCCAGACAGATCCCGGGGCATCACAAAAGCCCCATCCCAGAGCAACCGTCAGGAATGGATGAAACCCATGTCAAAATGGCTAAACCTTCCAGCAATGAAGAGCACCATCCTTCAGGGCTGGCTCTTCAGTTTTGTATTTGGTGCCCCAATACTATGATGATGGCCTGATCACACAGACCTATTGACCCCCTTAGAGATCTTCAGAGCTCCCCTGCCCGCAAAAGCTATTTTCACTGGTGTTTTAAAATAATCACAAATTGCCCACAAATCTCCGTCACTGGAGGTTTTTAAGAGCAGGTTGGACAAACACCCATCAGGGATGGTCCAGATAATACTTAGTCCTGCCTTGAGTGCAGGGGACTGGACTAGATGACCTCTCGAGGTCCCTTCCAGTCCTAGGAGTCTTTGTCCACAGTTAGAAGAGCATTTGTAAAGCTACTGGCCAACACCAGCATATGGGGCTTAATGCTGTGTGACCTTGTCTCTCCAACTCCACTCTCAGGTCACAGACCATCAGAATTAACAGCTACCTACACATCTAAGGGCTCTAAAGCACCCAGCTCAGCACGTTTGCCTACTTCATTCCTTATTTTATAGGGGTAGCATCTAAAAACCTTGGTCAGGATCAGGGCCCCATGGGGCTAGGTGCTACACAAATACACCACCAGAGACAGTCCCTCAGAGAGCTTATGGACATAGGACCCAGTCCTGCAAATGACTTCACACGAGCAGACCCTGGCGAGCAGAGCCCCAGTTAATCAGAGGCTTTGCACAGGCTCAGGCATCTACTTGCACAAAGCTCACTGCATGATCGGAGTCTTCGTTTGCAATCTGCTTCCATATAGATACAGCCCTGGGTCTCTCATCCCCTCTGTTGCCTCAGCTAACCCACTAGCCTGTTCACCGTGGCATGCGTTAAAGTAAGGAGACTAAAACGTGCATTTCACTGGCACTTAACACACAAGCAGTAGCTTGGATTACATCCCGTTGGGGGGTTTATATTTCATTAAGGTCAGTGGCTCTAGCCAAGTGGAGCAAAGAGGCTGCCCGCTGGAAAGAAAGAAAAAACAAACCAGCCAGCCTTCAGGGCACAGTTCAAACTGCTGAACCATGGCACACAGGGGAAGGGCAGGTATCTTCAATACAGCCTGGCCAGGCTTGGTGGTGGGGTGTTTTTTCAATACTGTTCCCTTATGGCTGGTGGAGGCCATGTGCCCTCAGAGAGGAGCAGGTTCAGGATAGCAGCTGAGCACCTTACACAGAAGAAAGGTCAGAGGATGGTCATGTAGTCAAGGCACAGGCCTGGGAGCCAGTAGTGCCAGATTCTAATCCTAGGCTCTGCTGGAAGCGGCCGGTTTGACCCCAGAACGGTCACTTCCCCTCGGTGTGCTGCCGTGTCCCCATCTGGGGGATGTGGGATGCTCCCCTTTTCAGAGGGGGGCTGGGGATTTTATGGCATTGAAGCTTGGCAAGGAGCTCCGGTACTGCAGCGATGAGCCCCATAAAAGTGCCCATCCTCTGTAATGTACAGATGGATTCGGCAGCAAGCTCTTGGGGGCTGGGACTGTGTCAGTCTACAAAGCACAGAGGTACCTTCACAGCAGCTACATGAATAACTGATAATTATAACAACGGCCTTCAGTTCTAGACAACCTGTAGGGACCTCCTCAGATCCACACCATCCCCACTGCACCCATCAGCAGAATCCACGGTTGCCACTTACAAAGCACTACAGACAATTAGCGTCATCAGAACAGTCATGATCTACTGTCATTAGAATCTCGTCTGCAGCCCCATCCCTCATTGCTAAAACGTGCTTCAGTTTCTGGGCACCTTCCACCTTTCCTAGCCTGGACTCAGTTACCGGCAAGCGTGAGAGCTGCAGGACTGGTTAGTTACCTGCACCATTAACTTCTTCTGAACCGGGATGCTACAGCAGAACTGCACGTGCTATTTTAAACAGTTGCGCAACGTTGCCACTGATCTGTTCCACCCCAGAGGAGGCTACATTTCAACCTGGCCAAAGTGGATCCTCACACATAGCTCCTAAAGAGCTAGTTAGTGAGATGCTATTCCCCCATACAAGACAGATCTATTAAAGGAAGCTGTGCAATCACTTTAGATCAAACAATGATAAAAACACAGGGCCCGATCCAACCAACTATGCAGGTGCTTAACTTTTAAGTGAAGCCAATGGGATTTGACATGCTTCAGAGCTCTGCTGAACTGGAGCCCAAGTGACATTCTTCATTGCTTTAAGACGGCCACCAATCTCCTTCCTTTGGGTGGGACGGCCCCATACGGCTACCGGCAGCCCTCAGGCAATGCTGTCGCTGGGGCATAGAGATGCTTTAGCTGTGCCGTTGCTAACTGAGAGACTTCCTAAGTGCTTCTGCAGCAGGTGTCCACTGAGTGCCCTGCCCATAAAGCCCTGGGCCTCGGGGACCTCTGCTGGAACTTGCAGTGGGGATTCCAGGCCAGGGGGTCAGCCAGCCCTGCATGGACTGTGCTTGGTTGTTCACTCCAGCTTCCTCCCAATCCTACTTCAGCCTCATTCCCCCACCCTCCATGTCCCAACCTCCCCTCACCCCCCAATATTCCTCTTAGCCTCTCTTTTCCTCTCCAAGACACCCCCCGCCTGCACCCATCCTCTGATCACTTTGTTTGTAGGTTGCTCCCCTTCCCCCCCGTGTTTAGCCTGTAAGATGTTTTGAGTAGGGACGGTCCACCATAGCTTTGTACAGCGCCTAGCACAATGGGGCTCTCCTTCTGATTATGGCTTCTAGACTCTGCTTCAATATAAACAATGACAAACCAGATGCCAACAGCCCTGAGAGATGGGGTGCAGGTAAGTACGTTGTACTCAGGCTTTTTTGCTCGCTACATGTGTGGGCCAGGGCAGGCGGGTGTCTCAGCGAGAGAAGCCTCTCCCGCCGACCCCACCCACTCAGTTTTTAGCTGAGGATTTTGGGGATTTTTAAAAGGAGGATTTTCAAGGCATTTCCTTTCAATCTGAGAGACAAACACTAAAGAGAAGGGAAAACCTCAGGCTAAGTCCTTGCGGGAATAGAAGGGCAAAAAGCGGTGTGTTCTTATGAGAGATTAGGGCAAACTTAGTTTTGTCTTAAGCCACTCAAGGCTTATTAAAGCCCCCAAGAATAGACTTTGCACCTTGGAAAAGCCTCCCAGGGCTTAGAGAAGAAAAGTCAATTTAAAAGTAAGAGAGCAGGCTGCTTAGTTAAAGAGGCAGCGTCTTTCCAACTGTACAGAAAAACCACCCAGGGAGTGGAGAGCAGGGGGCCTTTTAGGAAAGCACAACATACGTCAAGCAGAGCCAAGTTCGTAGCCGCGGGAGACGCAGAAACACGGCTCATAGGCCTGGTGTGCGCTCAGCTTTGTCCTGTCGCAGGTCGGGGTGTAAATTTTATACCAGTGCAACCCCTAGTGTGGACACCGGTACACTGCTGTAAAGGTGCCTTATATAGTATAGCTTATTCCCCTTGCGAGACAGGGAAACACCTTTCTATTGATAGAAACCCCCACCCCAGAGTGCAAGTAATTGGATCTCTTGAACTATACCGGTATAGTTAAGTGGTACAGTTTTCTAATGGAGACAAGCCCTTCGTGGGGAGGGTTGGCATGCTGAAAGCTGCCCCCTTGTGGAAAATGGGGTGCATGATGTATAATAAATGTCCCGTGCCAAACATTGGTGCTGAACTCACACACGAACAACACCCCCCCTGCTCTGAGGAGCTGACAACGGGTCAGTCATGCTGAAAGTTAAGCACTTGCGTAAGTCTCTGCAGGTTTCGGGCCTAAAAGCCTAAAAGCCAAGGTCTGGACGCTTCTCTGGGAGAGCGTACTAACTGGTACGTATAGCCATTAACTTTTAGCTAATGCTACAGAAACAGGCCAAAGGTTTGTTTGACCTGGCATTGGCCCATGCTGGACATTTCACAGGGAAAACATTGCACCGGGCGAGCTGGGCAATTCTGTAACTGCCACAAGATCTTGCGGACCCCAGCAGGTGACCAGCCATACGCCCCGAAGCATGAACACCGATAATCGTTTTAATAATATAGTTCATGCAAGGCTGCTAACCAGCCACCTTCCACCCATGGCATCTCCCTGTTTGGAGGGAAGAGGCAGCATATTTACAGCCCAAAGCTAATTCCAGTTAGTTAAGAGACAACCAACCCCCACCCACCTTTGTCCCCAACCACTCTACAAAGCCCTCAGTCCCAGGCCTTTAAAGGAATAGAACCCATGACCCCTTCCTCTCTCCCCATATCTGACTGTGTCATTTCCCCAGACCTGGGTACACCTGAAAGGGGTCACCTTGTAGAACAGGGGGGAATGGTGCCTAGACCCTACTACCCTTAAGAGGACAGGCCACCCCGTCACAGACTCCAGTGTATACAGAAGCCACCAAAGCAGACTGCACTTGCTGGAGATGTGAAGTCCTGGGAGAACAAAGAAAAAAGCAAGGCCAGTCATTGCCGTTACGTCTGGCTGCTGCTTCCTGTATTATTCTGAGCTCCCATCTCAGTTTTTAGGAAGATGGGTTAAATGGAGGGGATTTCTTACTGGTCCATGAGTATCATATCCATGGAATACACAAGAGAGACTCAATCAAGGCTTATTTCAAAATCCCCCCCTTCACACCCTTTCTTAGCACACATCTCTCCACCCTTTCAAGGGACTTGACCACCAAGACCCTTTGGGGTTCTACATTTACTGCGTCAAGTATCCCATCAAGTAAAAAGACCTCGTTGGATCAGAGAGAGAGAGAAGGGGCTCTTCTCACTGCCATGCGTGCCAGCTCAGCCTAGGATCTAAAAGTCAAGCTGGGTTCTCTCTCTCTCTCTCACGCATCGGCATCTTATAAAAGATTCCGCACCAAAGGTTAGCTCACATTTCTGTTGGCAATGCACAAGCCAGACTGAAATGCAGCTTGCTTTACTATAGCTGTATTGGCTCTCCAGTGCTAACCATAGCAAAAAGAATGGTCTTCTGAACCAGGATTCCAGAGAGCTTTGTTCTATGCCCATCTCTGCCGCAGACTTCCTGCGTGACCTTGGGCAAGTCACTTAGTCTCTCTGTGCCTCAGTTTCCCACATGTAAAAGGAGGATAGTACTCTTTCCTTTCACCTACCCCTTCTCTATTTAGAAGGCAAGCAATCTTGGGCAGAGACTTCCCCTATGTTTGTACTGCTCCTCGCACAAAAGGCCCCAGATCCTAGTTTCAGTCCCTAGTGTGACTAATATTAAATACAAACTTTTTTCACTCAGGAAAGTATTTTATTACTTGTGCAGCAACTTATTTGGGGCAGAGAATGACTCACATGGAGGAATGTGAACATCATGAGTAAGAAGGTGCCATGTTGACAGTCATGAGCTCTGAGGCATGAGCTATCTTCTCCCAGCCCGGACCCAAAGCCAGATGCAACCTTAGAGATCCCAGCGAAGGAGCTGTATCATTTTCTGGCTGGAAGGCTGAGGCTCTTCCCGGTGGGAGGCTCAGAAGCAAGGTTGGATTTTAACACACAGGAGGTAGGAAACCAAACCGAAGTGAGTCACGGGAGCTGGGACAAGCTTGTCAGGAGAATGACAAGGTTTTCTTCCGCCCTGTCTGTTTGGAAAGCAGGGGAGGGAGGAATAGGGGCTCCCAGGGAATTTTGTAAGGTAGAATGTGTGGTTTCTTGCTATTTCCTTGCTTGATCTATTTGGGGTCTCCTGGAATAGTGCTTCAAACTGGAAGATTACCCTCCCATCCTGCTCCCTCCCAAGGATAACCCCAGCCAATTTAGCAAGGAAGGACTTCTCTTCACTAAGATCAACCCAGCTGAGTCACTTAGGGGTGTGAAAAATCCACCCCCCACCCCCCCGAGCAACACAGTTACGCTGACCTAAGCCCCCATGTAGACAGCGCTTGAACGAATTCTTCCACCGCCCGAGCTAGCGCCGACACTGAAAGGCCACAGCGGCGTCGCTGCAGCCTTTTAAGTGTAGACAAGCCCGACGGTTTGTGTAGCGTACGCACCAGACTAGGACCCAGGAGGTCTGAGCTGAAGTCCCAGCTCTGACAGAATCCCCGGGTGACCTGGGCAAGCCACTTCGTCGCTGTGGGCCTCAGTCCCCCATCCATTCGACAGGGCTAACAGCCCTCCCCCTTTGAGGAGAGCTGCTCTGTAACAAAAAAGGTGCATTGCTTAACTCCAGTAGAAACAGCAGCCAAGGCAGGGCAGTTCAGGTCAGCAGCTCACCGGAAAGCCTGTCTAGGAGCCTGGGGTTGACCCTGAACGACTAAGCCCAGTTGCACACCCAATGTGTGCGTCTTCACTGCTGTTTTAAACCCAAGCTAAGAATAGATGTGTGTTTTTCAGTGTCAACCTACTCTTGGTCTGAGATTCCACCCTCTCTTGGGTCTGGAAATGGGTCTTACAGGACCTAGCCCAATGGTGCCCATCTTGATGGTGGGCTCTAGATGCTACCATGGCATGGGTGGTGGAACTCGGGGTGCTCCCGCACCCCCTGGCTTGGTTTCCATCAGACACAGGATTTACAGTTTGGGTCAAGGGCTCTCTAGTCAGCACCCCCACACCATGATACACGGGACGCTGCTAATACCAGACTATCCCATGACAGAAACTTTTCCTGACTCCTGGAGCATGTGTATAGGGAGCAATGGGTGAATTAGACTTACCTCCCCTGCTTCTCTCGTCCCCAAATCAGCTGCCTTCTGCTCTTCCCAATGCAGCACAGACTGCTCTCCCACTTAGTCCTACCGAGGGGGCAATTCTTTAAGCAGGAACAAAGCAGCCAGTCCCTCCGCTTGGCTTGTTGTGGGTAGCAGAGAGAGCCCCTTCTGATGCAGAGAACTGCTGGCCCTGTGCTACTCCATAAGAGCAAGGCCCTTAGGCTCCTGCCAGCCCAGCTGGGGCTCATTTAAAGGCTGTTAAGTGTGACAATCAGCAGCTAGCAGGACCAGCTGTGCAAAATGGCCTGAAACAAGCTCTTCAGGTCTTGCTGAGGCTTGAGAGAGGCAGGTTATGCTGCAGGAAGCAGAGACTGCAGGTTAGAAGGCTGCTTTCAGCATGTGCATGAGGAAAACCCTGTGCTGTGTTATTACTGCTGTCAGCCGGCTGCACCCATCAGCTTGACACACACACACACACACACACACACGTACGTCCCCTTCCTCCTCCCCAACTCCTTTAAGTGCTACTGGGCAGCAGCATGATCTAGCATGCAGGGCTGGGACAGAACAGAGAACTAGGTTCTGCTCCTGGCTCTGCCACGCTCTTCCTGTCTGACTCTCTGCCTCAGTTTCCCCTCTGTAAAATGGGGGTGGTGACAGTGCTAAACATGACCTCTCTCCACACTTGCCTTGGGTCTGATCCAGCAGGCTGCTAAAGTGCCCCAGCTCCCTGTGTTTCAGTGCGGGGTTGACGGCCCTCTGGACCAGCTGGGCCTTGAGGAATGCAGCCTGGCATTTTTAAAAGGGGCTTAAAGCAGCGAGGGGCCCAGATTCCACTGAAAATCAAGGGGAGATAGGAACTCCCCTGCACGCCAGCTGTCTTTGCTGATTGGTCAACCTCCGCTCCTGCTCCTTTTGAAATCAACAGGAGCAAGATCCGGCCTCTCAGTCATAGTGCTGGCTTCTCTCTTATTCTGAAGTAATGTTCAGCACCGCTGGGGATGCTGAATTGGATCACAAGCTGGCTGGTCTTCCTTTTACCCTACCCCATTGCCAAGGGAGCACCAGGGGCTCTCTCCCTTTCTTCCCTATGGGGTGAGGATTTCTCCCCCAGGAGCTGCTTTCTGTCTTCAATGCATGCAAACAGAGGCCCTGCCTTTGCTCCATTCCACCAGTTCTGCCTCTTCCTGCTGATCCTAACGCTGACCCAGAGTGGCTGCTTCTCCCAGATAAATAGCTTAATTAGGTTTCTATTGACTCAGGGAAATATGCTCCTCTGGCAACTGCTTTGTGATGACGAGGGGGAGAGAGGGGAGATGCAGAGAGCCCCAGGGAGGCAGGGTCTATCTATGCCCTCTGGGTGCCAACAGCTGCTCCTGCAGACAGGGAGCACCTTGCCGGAGCGGAAGGGAAGGAGAGCAGGTCAGGAGAGACTGCAACCAGCAGCCCAGTGCTTCTGCACAGGCCACTGTGAGGGGTACAAGCAGAGGAGAGGAACTGGGCAGGGGGCTGGAGGAAGTTGCATGATGCCAGATGGCTCCATCTCCATTGAAAAGGTGAGCCTGCCATTCTCAAATCAGCAACAAGTCTTCCAGCCCAGTCCCCACAGGGCCACGCAGCAGCTGGCCACAAAACCTACTTGAGTGACCCCACCTGGGACAGCCAGCAAGACACAAAACCAGAGGGACAGAGTTCTGGCAAGGACCCTTCTCCCAGGCCCAGGAACAGCCCAGATCCTATGGTATGATCGGTCCTTGGGGCCCATTATCCTGCCTCCAGCCATGGCCAGCACTGTACCTGGTGCTGCAGGAGGAGGAAGAGAATGCCAGGAGGGGAAGGAGCCAGTCTCAGTGGGGTGCTGTAGGCAGGGGTGAGAGGGAGAGGAAGGCAGCGAGGCTGGGACAGGGCACAAGGGGGTGTGCTGGTGGGGGTGGAGACAGTTGAGGGGCCAGGAACCGAGGAGCGTTCTTGTCCTCAGAGCATGTGCGCTCCACAGAGGAGCATCCTTGTCCGGAGAGGCCTGAGAGTGTGGTGACGCGGATGGCAGGCAAGGCACATTTCCAGAAGCAGCCTCTGATTTGGGTGCCTCGATCCTGGGGAATCATGAGTCCCTTTTGCGAACCATGACCCGATTCCCTAGGACCTAGAGAAACAAGAGTAGCCCAAGACCACAGGGAAAAGGGAAAGGCAAAGGAAGAGAGACCCAGGAAAACCCAAGAGCCTGCTGACGCGGGCGGGAGGCGGAGATGGAAATAGACATGTCTCACTGGTGAAAAAGGGCACCAGACATTTCCACACCATGCGGGAAGAGTTTTCATCTTCACAACTGGCAAAAGATTTGAGATACACGGAAAACAATCATGAGCTTCCTTCATGCCCAAAGGAGCTGACCAACTTTGCAAAAACAATCTTCCTTCCCTCTGATCTGGAAAAGCTCCCGACGAGCAGCAGGAGGCTCCCAGCGCAGACTTCCAGCTCCACACCTGGCCCCTGCTTCGTTAATGACGCTTGCCAGTTGTACGGCATGTTTCACCCAGCGACTTCACCAAAATCCATTCCTCTCGCTTCCCCCGGGAGAGCTGCAGAGCAAAGCGAGAGAGTTTGCAGGGCTTGCCCCGCAAGCCTACCTCCCACAAACACTCCCTTTGCAGACAACCGTGCTACTTGCATGAAAATGGGTCAGGAGCAGGTCCTTAAATGGCTTGTTCAGGGTCAAACAAGCCAGTAATAGGGCCCGGGGGTCTGACTCTCAGTCTTGTGTTGTAGACATGCTCCCTCCCACAGCCAAGGATGGATTCTAAGAGCAGAGCTGCTCAATTACGAGCAAAACAAATGATTCATTCAATAAATTATATAAACAACACAACAGCAACCTTAGCTGAACAGAGCATGTGGCGAATATTATTTGAACCACTCCACCTAGGAGTCCTGACTTCCAGATCCCCTGCTCTAATCCCCAGACACATTAGCCCCCTGAGCCGGGAACAGAACCAGGAATTCTGCGTCACGTGCTCCATCTCCGATCATTTGAACGTATGCACATCCTGAACCCAGGCATCCTGACTCCCCGTGGTGGGCATTGTATTTCCATGTGTTTTCGCATCACTCCAGGTGTCATAATACTGTATAAAAGCAGAGGAGGGGTTAAAAGCCAGTTCCCCGCTCTTCATCCAAAGAGAAGCTCACGATGAGAGATCTCTCTGGACTTTTTAGCCCCGAGATGAACACAGGCCCACGATGGTGCTGGAATATTAATACCAGGGAACGCAGGCCCTAACTCTAGCACATGAGAGAGATACCGGGTGTTCAGTTTGCGTTTGGCGGAATGAAGGAGAAAAATCTAATTAAACATGGCATCTGGGCTTGGAGGAGCTAGGGATGGGGCTGGAATATAAAGAATGGCTGCTACCCACAGATCAGAGGGCAAGATTAATAAACCAAAGCAAGGGGACCAGAGGATCAGACAGTAATATTGATAAAATGCAAAGCAAAGACAAAGCAGCCCGGGGATATTGGATGGTGACACTGATAAAAATGCAATCGAGACCGTATCAACAGCAGCCAACGCAGGAATGCACGGCCCTGCCCCGGGCTACGCTCTGCCATGCACCTGGGTGTGTGTTCCTGACACATGCATCTTGACAGCGCATGCTGCTGTTCCACTCCCCTCCGAAAGGGCCGGCCGGCACAGACTGCTCCAGGCCCATCCCAACAGGGGTATGTTGCGAAGGCCTGAAAGTGACCTTGAAATCTCTTAATGGGGCAGAGAAACCCCCGCACAGCCGCGCACAGCTGGCTGGAGTTCAGAGGGACGTGGCACAGAAGGGCCTATTCCATCCCCCCCAACAGTCTTGAACTAGCCTGGGCATGCTACCAGCATGCCCACAGATGTGTGGGTGGCTCCAGAATCCCCAGCAGGAGGTTCCTAGTTTGCTATCGGTCTCCCTTCCCTGGCCCTGCTCTCCTATGCCTAGGCAAGTGCAGTCCTGTTTCTAGGGCGGAAACTGTTAGGAGAGGAGTAGGGTTGCTCCTGAACAGGGAAGCCCCACCCTAGCAGTCCCATCTTACCTGCAGCACCTTGCACTTGTCCTGGCCTCTGCCCCCATCCAGCTCTGCTGATACGCTTCAAGGCTGAGGTGCAGCAACCCCTGCTAGTTCAGTCCAGTTCTGCAGACACCCCTCAGGCCCGAAGTCAAACAGCCCTTGCGCTGCTGCTGGGGCCTCTCACCCAGCTCTGCCCCTGCCCCTCACTCCGGATTTCAGCACTCACTGCTCATCCAGTTTCACCCCCCGGCCCAGCTCTGCCATTGCTCTACCCCCCGGAGCTGCTTCTGAACAGCAGCCCCCAGGCACACTTGGTGGGATGCACGCTCTGTGCAGGGAGCGAGGCTAAACCCTTTGCCCTTACTGCTCTGGGGGTGTAAGGGCCAGGCAGGCTGATGGCGAGGGCCGGAGCTCCGGCAGAGAGCCTCTCCTGGCCGACAACGCTCACCCACGGGCGTTTCAGCAACTGGTCTGATTGCCAGTGTTTGCTCCCAGCCCCAGAAAGGGAAGGTCAGAGGAGCAGCTGCCCAGTGGTAACAGGTTGCAGCTTTGGTAACAGGACTGGTGAAGACGCAGCGCATGACGGGGAGAAGAGAGGCTGGCCCAGAGGAGCCAGCGGAGAGCGGCTGTGTGTTCTCACCTTTCCCCCCACTCTCTAGAAAAGGCCTTGTGTGCTGGGTATTAAGGATCAACAGCAATCCCTGAGGAATGACCCCAGAGCTGGCAATCACTATAGGAACAGGCAGGGGGTAATCCAGCTGGGGGGGAGGGAGGGGAGGGGCAGTCTGGGCCTTGCTTCCAAAGAGACCCTGCACTAGACTGACTCTGTGATGGAGGCAGGAGGGGCACAAGTAGGGTTAGTGCCAAAGGCTCAGTGCCGGGATAGGTGTGGGGAGAAAGGGGGATCATCCTATGCAAGGTGGAGGTGGGAGAGTGCCAGATGTAGGGTGAGGGATGGCAGGGAGATGGGGTAAGCGCCATATGCGGCAGGGAGGCCCCTGGTGGGCTTGGACTACAGGGGGAGTTCAGTGGAGTAAGCGAGACAGTGAGGTCACCATAACCTCTGCAGCTGCTGTTTTACCGGGTGAGCGCGCGTTTGCCTTCCCCTCCTCGCCTTTCATACTACATCTGATCCTGAGCGTGAAAGATGAACGTTTATTCTCTCCCTCTCTCTGGGAGTGGGAGCACAGAGCGATTCTGCTGACAGTTTGCTCCCTGGGGGCTGCATGCATTAAGGGTGGGGTTACCTGGCTCCACGGTCCTGGCTGGGGATGGAGGCAGGGGGCACTCTGTTGCAGGGACTGTAATTACACTGGGCATATTCTGAGATTCGTGTCTGTTGCCTTCAGCGATGCAAGTGGGGAAAGATCCCTTTTGTGCTAGCACAGGAGGGGCGAAGCAAAGCCCACTCCAGATGCAAGGAGACAACACGGGTCTCTGCGGGCTGCGAGGGACCTAACAGCAAGGAGGGGTAGCGCACGGATGTGCCTGGGAGAAGCAGAGCCCTCTGCAGCTCTAGGGTACTGGATGCACAAGCCTTGCATTGCTCCTGGGAGGCGGGCATAGTTATCCCCATATCCCAGCAAAGGAAAGCATGGCGCAGAGCCAGTGACAGAGCTGGGGATCGAACATGGGGCTCCTGGATCCTGTCCACTGGGTAGTGCTGCCTTCAAGAGGGGTCTAAGGCCTCTGCCTCCTCCAGCTGCATCTCTCAGCTGCTGCAGCTATGTACGAATAAGGAGTGGAGGGGGCAAAAGGACCTGTAAGGTCACACAAAGCACAGGGGTTGACCAGCACCTATACATGTTGGAGGAGGACAGAACCCCCCTGCCCCAGTTCTAAGCTGGCCCTCTCCAGAGGCCAAGAGTGTAAAATGCTGCCCATGGGCCTCCAGGGTGCTGGAGCCACTAGGAGACAGTTCAGCTCCCAGCGTGAGCGCAAGCAGTCCCGGGGCTGCTCTGACTGGCACGTTGGGCTACAACAGGCCCCAAGAAGCCATTCAGCAGCTGAGCAAGGCCAGAGCACAAAGTGCCCTGGTCACAGCCCCTCCGACTCTGGGCATGTCCATGCACGGGGGAGGGCCACGCAGGGCCGTCGTGCTGGGGAAACACCGCCCCCAAGGGTAAGATCTGCTGCTCTACGGCCCCTGTGCACCAGGTCCGGCAAGGGGCTGAAACGCAGCCCAGATTTGAGGTTGTGGTTACTTTCCCTGACCACGCAGCTCAAGGATCAGTGTCCGCTGGCAGGGGCGGGAGAACTTACACACACAGAGCAGCTAGCTGGAAAGTGCAATAGTGCACAAGCTCCCACCCATCCCATCTATACATGGATTCATGGGTACCTGCCCCACACCCCCCGACCTGGCAAACCCTCCCCTTCCTGCTCCTTTGGTTCAGGGCCCAGAGCAGGAGTGCACCTCACCCATTGCCACAGAGCTGTTCCGGGATTGCCTGTGGAGATGCTAGTGGGACAGTGCTGGCAGCGTGGCAATCCTGAGGACTGGTACTGACAGCCCACAGCTCAGTCAGAGCATGCAGCCGTCAGGACTGGGCCAGCAGCGCCATCTGGCCGCAGAAGGGAAGTCAGGCATCCACCCTTAGGAAACTCCGACTAGTACAGAACACAGCAACCTGGGCTGCCGGGGCCATTCCACTCTCTTCTCCGGGAAGGCAACGTAGAGTGTCAGGTTCAAGGGCTTGGCCCTTATCTTCACAGTGCTCCAGGGCCTGGCTCAGCCTCGCTAAGGAGGCGAATGCTCCAGGGTGCCAGTGCAGTGGACAGCTCCGTGCCTCAGCACCACAGAGCCGTCCAGCACAAGGTTCAAGCTGAACTCCGTCCATTGCAAACCTTCCTCTCCAAGGGCCAGGCGCACTCCGACCAGCCTGCACTAACACAGACCCAGAGCAGCGCCGACGTACTGAAAACACAAACATACCCCCAATCAAAACGCTCCACTGCATGCACACACCCTGGAGAGGGTGTGAGGGAGGAGAGGAGACAGGTAGGTGCTCAGATACTGATGGGTGAGTAAGAAGCTGTCTAGAATGCCTTCCCTGGCTTCCCATGCCAAGCACCTGGAAGTGCAAGCTGTATACTAGTGCTGCTCTGTAGCGCTTTACAGCCAGAGCTCTTACGGGGTTTACTGAAGAGGGCTGGGATCATTATCCCCATTGTACAGCTAGGGGAACTGAGGCACAGGGACTTGCCCAAGGACATCTAGCAAGCAGCAGGTGAGTTGCACAGCCAGGAATAGAACCCAGCTGTCCTCATTCGTCATCCAGGGCACCTATCCACTACACCATGCTACCGGCCAATATCCAGGAAGGAAAATAGGCTAGTGGCTTTCTTCCAAGGTATGCAACCAATTTGCTGGGTCTCTGAGCGCCTCACAGTCAGTGCTAGTAGATGCGGGAGCAAGTTTCTCTTTGCTCTCCTGTCCTATGGCAGGCTGACCACAGAGTACTGGGTACTGCCCAGTCACTAGCAACAAAGGAGAGGGAGGGTTGATGGGCACTGGATGGCTCCATGGGCGTATGCATGAGATACTGAACCTTTCCCCACCAAGTGACAGGCTTCAGGCCAAGCCTGGCCTGGCGTGGCCAAGGTGAAGCTGCTCAGGGACTTACACTGGTGGTCTCTGTTCATTGCCTAGTGGACAGGCGTCCATCTCACTGAATGGGGGATGGAGACAGCTCCCCCTGCCGCCCTGGGGGGTGTCTCTCTCCAGCTCACTGGGAGAGGTTCATCCCAGGGCAGCATTGTAGGTGCTTGCACTATTGGTGCCCCTGAAGGCCCCATTTTGGGGCACCCATACCTCTTCCATCTCCATGGTTCTCTGGCTGCCCAGGAGCAGGGAAACATTCACATCCCATGGAGCTGCTCCTGCTCCAGGAGACTCCTTCCAGAGGCCCTTTCTGGTGCTCCACAAGGGCCAGCTCATAGACACACCAGACCCTTTCCAGCTGCTTTGGGGTGGGCGTGGAGGAGGGGATACAAAAGCATGGTGGGTCCATCCAGTTCCTTGGCAGGACGAAGTTGGCTGGATGTAGAGCCCCCACCCTGCTGTTCCATGGGACGGCAAGTCCGAGACATGTCTGTTATCAATCAGCAGCAAAGGGGTTAACTATACATCTGCAACCCCATCTGTTCTCAGCCTCCCCCTGCTCCCCCAGTAAATGAAGGTGGAGGGGTGGAGGTGAGGGAGAGAGAGCCCCATCATGAATTCAAAGCTGCTTTCTGCCATCTCGCCCTGTGCCTGCTCACTTCTGTCTGCCCCCGAAGGAAGTTACCAAAACTTTGAAAGAACAGCTTCTGTCTGGATTGCTTTTGAGGGATTGGGGGGTTGACACTGGGGGTCTGCCACATAATGGAAAACAGGGCTGAACAATTTTGCCACTCTCTCTCTCAGCTCCTTTCCTGTCTGTGACAGATCAGTTCTGCCTGGCCTACTCCCACCGGCTGGTTAATCAGCTCAGTGCCACACTCTCATGTTGGGCTCCAGTTTCACGCAGCCACAATTTTGCCTTGACAAATAAGAATGCACCTCGGCAGCTCTACCTTTGCAAAGTCTCTCTCCAGCCCCGGCACCGGTTGCTGCCCTTTCCCGCAGATGCAAACAGCTCCCTCTCACTCGGTGAAGACGGCATCTCTTCATCAGTAGCATGAACCCTGTGCTGCTCTGCATATCCCCAAAGCTGGTACCCCAACCCCCTCCACCTGCCAGCACCACCTTGGCTCACCTACCAGCCCCAAGACCCCTTCGCTGGCCGGTGACCCTCAACACCAACCATTATCCACATCCCAAACCTGCTGCTCTAGGTCATTCAAATGAGAACAAAATCCATGACCCAAATTATTGTCTGCCCCACTAAGAACCTGGTGCCCACCTTCCACCTGACCGCATCATCCAACTTAAACCCCTAGCCAGCCCCATTACTGCATGCATTCTCCATCTGCTCGCCCATAGCCCCGACCCCTCCATCTGCCTCATCCCAGTAGCACTTGGTTTTGTTGCCCACCTTCCCCACAGGCCCGAGCAATAGCATGGAGAATAAAGAAGGGGACAGGCTCAGAAAGAGCTGTTGAGCACATATTAAATAAAAGATGGCGTATTTCAGAGCTGCTGGAGTGATGATTTAAACATGAAGTCGAAGCTAGTAATGGTGTTGTCAGAGCTGTAGCGTTAACACCGATCAATAATTCACTGACGTGCTGCAACTGTGCCTCGAGCCATGGTGTCTGCCTGTGGCAGGCAACTGGGGCTTCCCTTAGAAACACTTCCCCTGCCCCCAGCCTCGGGTGCCAGGCACAGCAATGCAAACCGCAGCTGAGCTACCCACTGCGGCCTCTCATCCGCACGACGGCTTCGCCCGGGAGGAAGCAACAGAGCCGATAAACACCGTCCTACAAGCCCTTGGGACTCAACATTCAGCCCTTACTGTGGCTTGGCTCAAAGACACTTGAGTGCCTGAACCCTGTCAAAGGTAAGCGGAGCCCTGACTGGAGGACGACGGTGAGGTTTGTTGCTAAATAACTTGAGCAAGGCTTTACCTGGCCATGCTATTTTAGGCAGAGCAGAAGGGTGATGAGGGGAAGGAAGAGATTGAAGAGGGTACCCCCGCAAATAACCATAATGGGGGTGTCACAGTTCAAGGCAACTGCACCTGTATCCCCGCTCTAGGATCCTGGCTCCTCAGCCATCACCTCTCGTGGGTAATGACCCGAGATTCTCCCGTCTGGCCAGGGTTTTTCCAGGCTGCACAGTTCCCTGCCTACACTGACATTCCCAGCAACCCACACTGCCTAAACAGCCAGCAGCTGCGCTCTGCTTTCTTTCCAGAGGTTACCAACAGCATAATGGCCCACAGTTACTAGTCATCATACAGCTCTTTCCAAGCAGGCACATGTATTCGTAAGGTGAAAGCATCACAGAGAAAACTTATTAAAAAAAAGAAAACAGAACCTAAGAACATGCTAAAAAGTTTTCCAGATATCATCCCTCCTGACTCCAGCTATGAGCTCCGGTAGGAGTCAAAATCCTAAACTGGGTTTTCCCCATGGTTACAAGTTCAGAACTGTCTCAGATTCAGAACCAGAACCACCACGAATAGTTCACATTTTCTTTATAGAGCGTGGGCCTTTTACCTTGGCCTCATGTAACAGGCAATAAGCAGACAGACAATGGCCCACTCTTCAGGATGTGGCTTCAAAGGGGTGGAGTTTTGCATAACCAGAGTGGGAATTTGGATTCACCTCCCCCTAGATATTCCCCAGGAAAACTGCTTCACACTTTTTGTTCCAAAAGGCCATTCTTGTCTGGCCCCTTGTTCAGGAGAGTCTTCTGAACTCCCAAGACTCACATTTGTCACATCCATCTCTCGAGGGATTCCATAGAGTCCTGGCCCATCCTATGACAAACTGCTCATTGAATACAATGCACCTCATATTTAAAGGTAATTCAATAAGGTTTCCCAACAACATTGCAGGAAATTACCACTGCTGTCACAGGGGGCCCTTTCGAATTCACAGATCCATAGATCCCAAGCCCGAAGGGACCTTTGCGATCATTGTAACTGTCCTTCCGTGAAACACAGGCTAGAGACCTGCCTGAAATAATTCCTAGAGCTTTTAGAAAAACAATTCAATCTTGATTTAAAAGTTGCCCGTGACGGAGAACCAATCACAACCGACCACAATTAACTACCAATAGTTAATTACCCACACGGTTAAAAATGTAGGCCTTATTTCCAGTCTGAATTTCTCTAGCTTTAACTTTTGGCCATGGTATTGTGTTTGACCATTCTCTGCTACACGAACCCATCATCAAATATTTGTTCCCCAGGTAGGTACCTACAGACTGCAATCAAGTCACCTCTTAACCTTGATATTGTTGGCTCCTTGAATCTACCACAAAAGCATGTTTTCTAACTGCCCGCTCAGCCTGCTGCCCAAAGCCTCGCTCCCCCACCCAGAGCCATTCACCATTCGGTCTCTTCCATCCAGGGAGAGGCACATGAGCATGGAGAGGTGCCGAGACGGGCTCGGGGCGAGCGGATTCTGAGCCCTGATGTAAGGAGGTCTAAAATACCTGCCTGTCAGTTAAGGTCTCTACAGAGAGGTCAGTTGTCCTGAGGAACTCCCAGGCCTCCCACTGTGCCTGAGTGATGACCAACTGGTCTTTCCAAGCAATGCCCGAGAAAGCGCTCACTCGGAGGAGGCATTCCAACCTCCCTCCCTGGTTCCATTTCTAGCCCCAGGCCGGCAACCTGGACCCATCTGCGGAATGACCCGGGCCTGCTTTAGGACTTCCGCATTGGTCCAGGACTTAGACCATGCCGAGCATGAGTTTTCAGACCATGGGCCCTTCAGCATTCCTGCCACAGCCACACACAGCCCCCTGCGCCTGCGAAATCCATGACCCAACAAACACCTTGATGAGCTTCATCAGCACCATTTAGCTACACTAATGGCTTGGTCATGGCTGAATGACCTCTCATTTGCCATTCATTTCCCTTTAATCCAGCATGAATCAGTGCCCCCTGTAACACAGGTGCAGCAGGGCACTGGTTCCCCCCGGGGCTCAATCATGCGTGGAACAAAGCTCCATTTGAGCCACTTAATGAGTTCACTCCTGCCAGAGGCCCGGAGAAGCTGGGCTTGTAATAGCAATAATAATGGCTTTGCCCTCTTCCTCTCCCTGGCGCAGGGCTTATTGTTGTTGCCAAACAAGCAAGAGGAGCAGCTAGTGAGGGAGCAAGGATGGGCGGCAGGTGAGTCCGGGCATTGTGCAATGCTCCATGTGGGGTCTGACGGGAGGGATGAAAGCAGAGGGACTCATCAACAGGTTCAGGGTCCCAGAGAAGGAAGCAGGGGGGTGGAGGGGAAGATGGTGGTTAGAGGGGTGGGGAAGGCAATTACTGGACAAGGCAGCTGATGAGTGACATTAGACTGCTGGTTTGCTAATCACGCTGACCAATATGGCCTCATGGTCTCCATGCCCATCTGTCCATATCAGCTGGTGCCTTTTGTCTTATACATAATCCCTACTCCAAAGACTTTGCAATCGGCCTTTTTGTTCTGTGATTGTACACCACCTAGCACCATGGGGTCCTGGACCCAGGGAGTCCTAGGTGACACAATGACACAAATAATAAAAGAATAATTATTATTATGAAGAGCATCAGGGGACTTTTCTACAGCAAGGCTTTTGTACAGTCCTGCCAGCACTGCTCTAGCTACATGGTGCGCAGAGCAAGGAGGACGGCAGGGAAACCTCAAGGATTGGTTTGCATCTGCTGCACTTGCAGGGATGAGAGCACCCCCACCTGGCCATTTCAGGCTAGACACCATCCATTTGATCCAGGAGTTCATTTCCCAGGCCCCTTCCCAATTCAGTCCCTCAAAAACATTTCCCACTGACACTGATAAAGAACCATGATTTCCTCTTTCCCTAACCTCGGTCCAGCCTTAAACTGTCAGCATCTGGGGCAGGGAGTGTCCCTTCTTACATAGGTGGAAAGCACCTGGGGCACTGACTACCAGGCAAACAGAAGAGAGGGGGCAGGCAGGCAGGCAGGCAGAACATGGCAGAGGAGGGAAACCTCTGGTCTTTTACAGACGTGCATATTCCCTTATTCGTCTTTCAACTTCTCTCACATCCTCCCTTGCCTTCCCCTATACCCATCGGCCCTCTTTTTTCTCTCTGCACTGCCATCTTGCAAGTAAACATCCCCATCTTGTGGGCGGCCATTGCTAAGCAGGCCAGAGAGCCTCACAGACTCCCCACTCGAATACCTTAGAGCCGGGTAGACAGAAGTACAGCAGCAGACCAGGGTACATTCTACATAACAAGTATTTTTATGACCAGCTCAGGTTTACGAAACAGGAGTTAACACTAGGTTTGCCAGATTTGCTCTGAAATGATTGGAGGAAAAGCTTCAAATGCAGCCTGTCTCTGCAGCAGGAGCCCCAGGCTGGACAAAACGCTGCAAAAGAAAATGCAGGAGAGGTGAGTAAGAGTTACAGCATCAGATGGGCCAATGGGACAGGACCTTAAGGAGGTAAATGGGATTAGCGCCTTGCACCAGGGATCGCTAAGCACTTCCGTTATTTAATGGGTTTTATGCCCCGATCACCATGGCCTGGGGGCACATGAAAAAATTCAACAGCATCGCTCCAGGCCAGGCATTGCAAACAGTCCTCGCCAGCCTTAGTACATAGGTCTGCAATGATCTCAGGCCAACGAATGCTTCATCGGGAGGCGAGACCTGGCACCGTACCTTACAGGTCAGAGGAATCAGTCTCTGCTGGATGTCCAGGGAAAGCACGTTCCACATCCAGGGACCCTCCCCAAGAGTGGAGCCTGGCTGACCTCAGCATCCCACTCACTAATGATCTCTCACAACAAGGGTGCTGGAACAATTTGTGTAGTGGGGGGTGCTGAGAGCCATTGAACCAAACTGTAAATAAACCCTGTCTATGATGGAGTCCACTTCAAGCCAGTTCCAGCACCTATGTCTCACATAGTGGGGGGAAGAATACTCAGTGGTTTGAGCAATGGCCTGCTAAACCCAGGGTTGCGAGTTCAATCCTTGAGGGGGCCATTTAGAGATCTGGGGCAAAAATTGGGGATTGGTCCTGCTTTGAGCAGGGATTGGACTAGATGATCTCCTGAGGTCCCTTCCAACCCTGATATACTATGATTCTAAGCCCCCTTGCCCCACAGGGAAGACGAGGATTCTTGTCCTGTGTCGCACTGGCACGGGAATGTCAAGGCCAACGTCTTCAAACATGGCCACTGAGGGGCCTCAGCATGTGGCTGCCCAGCTCAGCTCACCTTAAAGGGTCCTGAGTTTCAGAGCTGCTTAGCTAGTCAGCTTGGCTCAGGCCATGGCAGGGCCCAATATCTTACCGAAGGGATCAGGCTTTGGGCTAGATTCTGCCCTGAGCCTCTCGGGAGATATCACGCAGGAGGGGCAGCCGAGGAGGAGGACAAAGGTGGCTTTGAACCACCTCTGTGTCTCCTGGACACTCCCTGCTCCAAAGAGCAGTACAACCCCCAGCATAAGCTAGACCAGCCCTGGAGCGTACGCCAGAATCTACTGCGTTTCTCTGCAGGTGGGGATTTGCCCTGGGGCCATGGCAGCTCCTTCCCCTCCCCTATGTACCACCAGAGCCAAGGCCAGAACCCGGCGTTTGACTTTGGAGGTCAAGATACAAAGAGACCCCAGAACCATCGGAATTTCCCCCCGCCCCCACTGAATTCTTGGTGAACAGGCATCGGGGCCCATTGAGAACAGAAAGCAAAGCAGGACAGAATCACCACTTATCAGCCAGGGCAAAGCAGTGTGCAAGGCCCAGCCAAGCATGCCCCAGACAGCAGAAGAGAACCTTGGTGCCTTCCCTCTGGCCCTGCCCTCACAGATTGACATGGCCACGAGCTGCTGGCTGGGATGGGTTCCCTGGCCACGGTCAGGTTTTGACAGGAAGCAGCTCCAGGTAGAACTTGATTTAGGTGGGCTGACTCTCAGCCCCCTGGGTGGCTTAGAATGTCAGTGGACACGATCCCAAACTGGCTAGCCAGGATGGCATGGGACCACATGCCCTGCGGTTCCCTATAGGAGAGAGAAAGCCAGCGAGGTTCCACTGAGCCACAAGGAGGGTTCAACTTTCAGATGCCCCGGGATGCCTAGGCCAGGTGTGACATGAGGTCACAACTTGTCTTGCCCCAGATCTGCAGCACCGGCAACAGAGGCCAGGAGGGAATCTTGGCATGACTCACTCTGGGGAAAATCACTTTTATTTGTTATCCTGACACTCGCTTATTTGGACCTACATGTCTCAGTACAAATGTTAGCCCTTCATCATGGACCTAAGTTTACTTTCAGCCCAGGAACTAGCTGGGGGAAGCCAGCTGGTGAAGCAGTGATCGGAAGGAACTCAGGGCTGGATTAAAATGGAGAGCAAGCTCCTTTCTAATCTCAGGAACAGAGGGTTCACTCTGTAGGGTCAGGTCTATGGAGGTGGCAGGTTTGAGGAAGCTCGGAGCACTGAATCAAGGAATGAGTTGAGACTCCTCTCCAATGTCCTACCTGGCCTACACGCCTTACCTGCTGTATTTAGCTTGAAAGGGTGGCTCGGATATCAGTGTTCGATCTGTTGTTCTGCATTGCTTGAAGCATGACCTGGGACACGCTGAAGAAACAAGAAGTTATAGGGAGGTGTCAGACCCAGCAATGCACTGGGGAGAACTTCTATCCATCCATTTCACGGTTTTGCACAGGTGCCCATCACTGCAAGATCTGAGTGCAGGCCAAAACCCAAAACGTGCTGCTACCTAACTGCAGAATTGGGGTTCCTGCACCTGGATGGCATTTAGGGGGATCTATATGTCAATGTCCAACTGGTAAAAGCATCAAGAAAGCAGAGTCTGCAGAGGGAGAAGCTAGAATTTGATGTCTGCCGCCAGACTGGATCAGACCCACGGTCCATCTAATCCAGAATCCTGTCTCTAAAAGTAGCCAGCACCAGATGCCTCAGAGGAAGGTACAAGAGCCCTCCAATAGGCTGATGTGGGATAATCTGCCCCCACAAAGGCCTCACCCCATCCTCAAATCACTGGAGCCTGGCTTAAACCCTAAAGCAGGGAGTTGTTATCCCTTGCGAAATTCTTTTCTTTTTGCATTAACTAGAACACTGAATATTTTTCTTATCCAGAGAAATGTTTGGCCCTCTTTAATTCTTTAGTCTCAATGGCATCCTGTGGCAATGTGTTCCACAATCTAATCACATGTTGAGAGAAAAAAGTATTTCTTATCAGAGTTGATTTTTCCACCTTGCAATTTAATTGAAAGTCCCCTTGTTCTTCTGTTGTGCGAAAGGAGACAAAGGGTTTATTTCCAGCTAGAAGAACAGCTGTAGTACATGGTGACCATTGGCTTGATCTCTCTAGCCAAGACAGACTCTGGATAGCCAAGGAACTTGGACTCTTTCTGGAAGAACACCTGGTTTCGAGGACTTCTGTTGGATTTCCAAGGGGTGACACATCTGAACAGCAGCAAACGTCTGAATTCTCTCCCTATTATGGAGGCCTGGCAAAGTTTTCACCAGGGGCCCACTCCGAGTATCTGGCTACACATCCATATTTTTAAGGATCAGCACAACTTGAACCCAGACCTGCAGGGCTACTCGGCAACCAACATCCCCACAGTGCCAAGCAGCAGCAACTGTAACCTGGCCACTCCCGGCAACCCACAATCTGCAGAGGCTCAACACGACAGGAAGTTCCACCTCGAGTGATCTGAAAGCATGGTCTTAGCAGTCCTGGTACACCTCTTTGTTAGAAGAGCCAACAAGGCATACCAGGATGTGTCCAGGCAACAGAGCTAGCTTCCACGACCGGCTTGCTTCTCTGTTTCTGAGCTCCCGGTACTGATCTCGGCTCCGATTCCCGAACGACCCCTGGGATCCCGACCCCATTACCTGGTATTGCCCCTCAGCTGGATTCTTGACTCTGTGTCCAGCTCGGATCCTCATCTTGACTCAAACCTCAGCTTGACTCTTGACCCCGATACTGGCTCTGGGATTCCAAACGCCTACCCCTAGTCCTGCCGACCTTCTCCCAGGATCCTGACAATATTACCCTAGGGCTCCAGCACACTGGCCCCACTCCAGCACGTGCCTAGTTCCACGGCACACAATCCAGAGTGCTCAGCACCGAGAGTGTGAGCTCTTTGAGGCAGGGACTGTGTCTTACAGTGGATGGGGGCAGCACCTGGTGCCTTTTGGGCATGACCTGAGTATGGGCTGGCAGGTGTTTAAAGGACCTGCCAAGAGGATCTCACCTGTTTCGCACTTGTTCCAGCCTCTCCCGCATGGCTTCATTCCTGATGTCACTCGATACTCGATAGACCCGGGTGTGACTGCAAGAACCACACAAGTGCATTCAGGTGGTTTTATGATGCTGGCCTGGTCATCAGTAAAAACCATCCAGCATGCCTCCCAAGCCCAGCTCTGTGGAGGTCCCCAATTTTTGTGTTATCCCAGTGTACCCAATGGGAAGACTGTATCCTCCAAGATAAAAGTGCTCCTCGTTAGTTCTAGTAGAACCCAAGAGATCAAAATTGCTGACATGTAAGCGTGATGCTGTAAAAGGTTGCGATTGGTTATTTTTTTTTTTAATACATTGCAATATAGTTGCATATAAACTCCACAGCTCCATGACCAAACGCTGCCCACTTTGGGCCAGATCCTCAGCTGGCGTAAATCAGCACAGCTCTACTTCGTTCACCGCAGCGATGTACACCAGCTGAAGATCTGGTATTTTGGTCCAGGCCAGAGCATCCTGGCTCCCACTGATGCTCCTTGCCTTCTCTTTTCCCGCCCCTCACTTCAGCGGGGCTTCCGCTTTCTTACGCCAGCTCAGTACCTTGCAGAATCAGACCCTTTGCCTCTTCCCAGGGGATAGGTACAAGGGACTCTACCTCCATCTTATGAACTGGATCTTTGTCCTCTCCTCCAGAAGACCGTGGCTAGACAATGACACTGGCAGTTTCGTGCTAGAGACTTGAACAGTCTAGGAAAAACAGGGGAGAGCACATCTTATGATTCACAGCAGCAAAATCTTGGCATGAAGGGAAATAGGATGAAATGCAGCTCAGAGTCTTAACCAGGAAAAAACAAAAAGCCCTTTACTATCTACTTTGTATCAGCATTAATGAGATCATAATGGTTAATGCCAAATGCAGCTGAGCAGTGCCTATAACTGCATTGCATTCAGGGGTGACATTTCAGTTGTGTGGAGAGGTTGCTTTTCAAGTTCACGTGGAACATAGGGGGAAAGCAGGATTTGCCATACCGGATCAAACCACTGCTGAAGCAAGTCTGTATCCTGGCATCATTATGCATCATAGGGAACCACTGGTGTGCATGGTGAAAAAAACCCAACCACACACACCGTCCCTTGCCTTATATGCTCTAAGAGTCTAATCTAAAGTCCGTGGACGTCAAATGGGAGTCTTTCAGTTGATTTCAATGCACATTGCACCAGTCACTAAATCTTGCTTCTGGCAGAGGTCAATTGATGCTTCAGAGGAAGAGGAGGAAAACCATAACACAATTACCTATCTGTATATAATGCTGTCTACACAGGAGGATAAGCCTTCCTCAAATTATCGGATCACCTTGTACTTTTGTAGCTGATATTTGATTAGCCCCTTAAACTGCAGAAGGAGGAGGAAACAGTGAGCCAAACCAAAATGAAGATGGGAATTACTGCTTGGGAAGTTTGTCCTCTGTGGAGAAGGACTCCATTCTAAGCAGCAAGGGCCAGATTTTCAGAAGAGCTTGGCACATAAGTGACAGGCCGGGAGGAGCCGGCTGCTGAGCACTTTTGAAAATGTGGCCCTTGTTTGGAGGATGCCAAAAAGGGAGGAAAAAAAAAACTCTTGAAAACCTGGCCCTGAATGGGAGCAATGAGCCCTTGGGAACCTGGCCCAGCTGCCTAAGGGGTTTGGTGTATACAAGGAATGTTTTAAACCAAGTTCCAGGGGATGACAGACAGTCCAGCCATCTGTAGCTGCTATGGTTTCAGTGGCAAAGCCAAGCTTGGTATCAACAGCAGAAAGAAAACAGAGTATTGTTTCCTATTCTGTTGAAGTTCTCAGACCTCACCACTGTTAAGGTGTTGGAGCACCTAATGCCTCCCTGGTGTAACCCCACTGGACATGCTGGCCCATCCTACCCATAGCACCATGAGAGAAGTGTGTTAAAACTAGGGATATGCCACACGGACTCTGCTTCTTCCACCTTCTCCTGTACAGCATCATAGGACGCATCCACCTCTCTCTCCACATACCGCCCCCTGGACACTGTCCCAAGGAGATACCTGTGACTTTATCATTCCTGAATCTTGGCCAGCAGAAAGGGTCACTTTGGTTTCTGCTTTGGTTTCTGCCTTGTTTTCCAGTTTCTGCTTAAAGATCTTGGAAGCTTCTTCTTCAATCTGAAAGAGAAGCAAAATAGCAATATCTTTCCTAGGCAGCTTTGCCTGCAACTCCTGTGGGAGAGCAGTGACTAGAATGAACTGTGTAGGTATCAGACCTCAGTGGCTCTTAGGCACTTGGGGTTTTACTTTATACTTCTTTTTACTGAGGGCTAATAACAAAGCAACTATCCATTTAGGGAAAACACTTGGGCCCCTTGCTTCCAATCAGGTACCATCCCCTCTTCAGAGCACAGAGGGGTGGAAGAGTGGAACCTGCCACATCAGTCCTCTTAGAAGGCTAGAATGTCGTCTCCGAGCTAGGTGTGTATCAAATATGAAGATCCACTGTTAATCTCTGTTGAGGCAAAGTAATTACCTCAGAGCCTTTGGCTTAAAGTACTCTCCAAGCAGAGTTGAACCAAAGTCCCCAGAATACCATCAGGGACATTTAACAGCTGAGGATCAAAAATGCAAGCTCTTCCACTGTGTTGTGGGACAGTCTCCTCACCAAGATTTTCTTTTTCATAACAAGGGTGGTTACAGCCCCGATGTTGAGCCAGATGGGCATGAAAACCACATTTCTTCCCTCCGTCCTGGTTATCATCCAAGTACCAAGGCACCAAAACCAGGTCCCCTGGTCTGTACCCATCCAGACAACCAGGCATTCAATGTGGTTACCTCCTAGTTAGCATCCAGGTAACCAGGCATTAAAATCCAGGATGCCCCCACTTAGCAGCAGTGTATTTCTGCATCAGATCCAGGAACTGATCCTGCCCCTGACCCCACCTCTAGGCTTAGCAAGGTAGGTAGGTATTAAAATCCTCCCTAATTCAGTGTCCAGGCACTGAATTGATTTCACTGGGGCTTAGTGCCCCCCTTTACCATCTGGGTGCTAACACAGTAACCCGCTCCCTGGTTACCGTCCTTGCTGGTGTCTTATTGGCTAGGATTTCACTAACTCGGGCATGCTGCTACTCTCTGGCTCTCATCCTCACCTTCCTCAGCCAGTGCTCTAGCACGGACAGCATCTCGGTCTCCACAACTTTAATGTCCTGCAAGGAATCAGAAAGGGTGAGGCTGGCATGAACCCTGTGCATTCCCACCCCCCCCCCCACCCCGGCCTAATGGGGAGCTCACAGCTAAGCCAGAGAATAACCCCATCGCCCCCTTACTTGAGTGCTGCTGGGTGGGAACCGACGGCCAATCGATTTACACATCAAGACATACACAGCCCAAGAGGAAATAATCATCCTAGGGGACCGTCTCCCCTGGGAGGCGAGCCCTCCCTCAGCCTCAGTTCCCCTCTTCCGCAGGAACTGGCCTCTGCCGTCAGACTCCTGGTTGAGGGGGCAGCATTGTTGCATCACCAGGCTCCATGACACAGCAACCACCGGCGCTGTAACAATGGTAGGTGGCAGCAGCCAAGTGCCTCCCTGTGCAGGCCCCCACGCCACTCATAAAAGAAGCAAGGAGGAGGCTCCTGTGTTTTCTAAGCAGGGATTCTCCCTTCTGAAGCCCCTAAACCCTTCCTTGGAAGTTACTGGGCTCCTCCCCTCTGTGGTATGTAGGCCCCCCTCACCAGGGGTCCTGAAGCACTGCACCGGTTTCCAAAAGCACCTAAGGGAGGCATTAGGTGCCTAACTGAATTTCAGTGGCATTTGGTCACAAGTCCTTTCAGCCCCCAGGCTCTATCCTCCCAGCCCCTTGTCAGGGAGGGAAGTGCTCTCTCCATTTTACAGATGGGGAAACTGAGGCACGAGGTGATTGCCCGGGGTCACACATGGTGTTCGCTGCTGAGCTGGGAATTGAACTCAGGTCTTACAAATCCCAGGCCAGAGCCCTGGGGCCGTCCAACGCTTTCTGTGGCAAGTGTGTTTACTGGAATATATTTTACTCCTCGTGGAAGGTATCAAGGAACCCCCAGGTGCTGCAGGAAGGGGTGGTGACTCATTGAGCCAATGCCCCAGCATAGTGCTCAGAGGCACCGTGCTACTGGAGGTGCCATCTTTTCCACAAGATACATAAAACTGAGGCACTGGCCATTAAAGATCCCAGGGCACTTTTCATAAAAGATGAGGCATGAACCCCATTCCCCTGAGGGCATTCCAGGGTCTAGCTAGCTAGGTATTGTTCAGGATTGCAGTCTACCCCCATAAATCCTTGCAGCAGTTTCTCCAGGATTCTTCACTTCCTGCCCCAAACAGTTGTGTCACGATGCTGTGGAGACAGTGGTCTTATCCCACACCAGAGGAGTCTGCATTTCAGCAGTGGGCAAAGTGGTTCCAGTAAAGGTTTTGGAGAGAACGTAGGGATCTCTCAGGTTGAAAGTTGCTAAATAATTGCTGTTTAGTGCAGGGCCTTGCTCCCTAAGCTCTGGGCGCAATAGAAAAGGGCTTGTGTTTTCTTTTGACATGCCTTGATGGAGAGGTACTTGTACAGGAAAAACTGCTCAACTCTGTCCAAAAGGCTGGGCTTTCATATTTGGCGCAAGAACAAAAATGAAGCTCTGCTTTTAACGGCATGGTTGGAAGGTAGGTGATCAAGCTGCCATTAACTCATTCGAGCGAACGATTGTGTGGTTGATGGCAAAAAAAAAAAAGACATGGGGACGTGGTAACTGTGCCAGGGCATTACCTGAGGAGACGCAGAAGGCAGCTACGCCCACCAGTCTATCGGAAGGGGGATTCCAAGAAAAGGAAGGTTGGAACCAATAGTTTAGTTCAGTTCCAGGGGTCCATTCCCATAGACTTCCCAGGGCTCCTCTGAAAGGTCAGACTGCTGCCATGACTGATCTGGCAGCACTGGGTAATAGCCAGCAGTGTCCCAGCTATGTCCACACCTGGGACGCCAAGAACCTTCTGTCTTTGTTTAAGGCTGTGGAGAGGCAGCTGGAGCAAAGGAGAGGGAGGGGACAGCAGGCACAGAACTTCAGTTCAGTTTCTTCTCTTGAGCCCGGTCTCATCATTTACACTTTTGCCGCACGAGGGTAACGTGACTATAAGATGCTGCCAAATCAGAATTCTCCAGTCACTTACCCCAATGGTAGCAACAACACATGAACCAGGGAAGATTCACTCAACATGACCTACAGGACACTGATGGAATATTCCCCAAGTCTCATCAGCGGGAACATGGACTGGGGAGAGGTCACTAGAGAATGGAAGGGATTTCACAAGAGCACATGACCCCACATGCCAGCATTTTTTAAGCAAATATTTATTTATATCAAAATACAAAACATTTCTGAAGCAAAGTAATGTTACATGAGGAGCAATTAAATGTTAAACTTTATCAATTCCAAAATCCATCATTCTCCTACAGAATGGCTAGTTTTATTTAACATTGCAACACTGCCATAATTTCTTAACTGGGTATATTTAAAAAAAAAAATCCATCTATGGACATGCAATGTTACTGGTGATGAGTTGTTTAGTACTCAGCAGGCCTTAAAATACCAGCAAGTGAAGGTCTAGGGACAAGCCAGTCACATTAAGGCAGGGCTTCAAATTAATTTTCCTCCAATGTTTATTAGACTATGTTTTTAAATTGGCAGTAGTCCAGGTACCTAAGGGGCCAACATCCTTGGCAGACAGAGCGGGTTTATTGCTTAGAGCCACCAAACTAGAAGCAACTAGGAGTTGCCTCCAGTGAATGCCAAACAGGTTAGCTCTTCATTTGGGATAGGGCAAGAAAGGAAGTGTTGGGGGGCTAGACGTTGTTTGACAGAGAGAACCATGGAAGGTCTGTGTTTGCTTTAGCCAAATGAGGTATAGTGCCAGAATGGCTTAGTTGGAAGATTTCTCAGTACCAGCTGGTTGTATTCCCACTAGTGCCAAATTCCCTTCTCCGTAACACCTGGGCACATCCACTGACATCAAAAGCAGGGTGCATTAATGTGAGAGAAATGAATTGGGCCCTCAAGACTCTTAAAGGGAAACACTCAGCTTCCTGGGGGTTCTCTGCATAGTCAGCTTCCTGGGAGAGGGGGGGAAAAAAAAAAAAAAAAAAAAGGGAGAGTTGTCGTCCGGATCCCCCAGGAGATTACATTTACCTGCCAAGAACAGATTAGCACCCAGTTGGGGAGAGCATCCCCATTTCCTCCCCTCGTTACAAAGTCAGGGACTGAATAAAATGTGACCAATCTCCTCCCACAGCAGAAATGAGGCCCCCTGCCCTGGGCTCCCAAGTGACAAAGCACCCTCGCTGGCTAAACTTCCAGGGCCAAGTCCCAGTCTTTACTGCTCCCTGCTGGTATTTTACAGACCTTCACAAAAACAGAGGCCGAGAGCAACTATACAGCTAGAGAGAGATTATATAGAGCGCAGAATAAGTTTTGTATAAGGCTTTGGTACAGCACCATCATGTCTTGGATTTAGTTCTAAATTGTTTACAGGAAAAAAAAAAGCTTACTGAAAAAATAGTGTTCTGGTTTGGTTTTTTTTTTTTGTTTTTTTAATTTTATTCTCTTGAAAATCATACCTGAAGTTAAAAATTAACCCTCTAGTTGCCATTCGGGCTCAGGTCGAATATTTTTGCTGTGTGCATCTGTGCAATTTAAAAACACAAGGAAAACAAAAAGTCCAACGATTGTTAAATTATTACACAGCCACCCCAACTTGCAATCGCCGCCAGCACGGTCACTACACCGACAGAGCGGCTAAGCGTTTGACGTGCACATGTCAGTAACCAATAGCACAGAAGTTCAGTTCAGATCACTAACTGTTATTAAAAAAGAAAGAAAACCACAACAACAAACATTAAGGAACCAGTGGGACTAATGTTTCTTTTATTACTATTGTTATTAAAAAAGCCAGTCCCACTGGCTACCATTTAAAACAGCACCAAAGAGCACCCTAATGTGTGTTATACATTGTAATACTCGACATTCAAGAAATGGAAACTAGGTTGAATGGTCTCTTCAAGGGTTAAAGTCATTTGTAAATATAGGCAAGTTAAAAAAAAAAGGAAATAAAAAAAGACCCTACACAACAGAAGATCAGCTTGGCGTTCTAAAGAAAATCCCACCGGTTTAACAGGGAATTAAACCAATAGGGGCCTATGGAAATTTAACAGGGTTCCACAGACTCTAAAGACTTATCACATTGAATAGAAAAATGATAAGCTTTATATAGGAGTTTCAAAACTATCCTACAGAAGTCTATAAGGATATAATTTTCTATTAAACTCCATACGATGACTCAAGAGACCAATAGAAAGGTGATCATTTGTTATTAAAATTCTGTAGGGCTTTCCCACAAGAGAAATCCAAACAGAAAGTCCACAGTTATACAGAAAGTCCTAAGTTGGCTATTTTTAAATTTTGAGACTAAGAGTGCTAGGCACTCCATCCTTGCCCCAGAGCAGGATCGTTCTAAAAAGAAGCCTATGTAGTTATTGACCATGGGGGAGAAGGGAGGACGTGTATGTGAAGCCCATAGAGGGAACAAACTGAAGGGGAAAAAGGCATCCCCAAGATCATTAGCCCGTCCAGATCCATTCTGCAGTCAGCAGCCCTCATGCCTTGCACTGGCCTTTGTGAACAACACTGGGCAGAAGCAGGAGTGGGACTGGGACCTGAAAAGTAAGATTGGCCCTTTAAGTGCTTCTGGGCAGGAGGATGGATGGAGCACTCCAAACAAGCAGCCACATGGTAGATGGAAGCCAAAGGAGAGCTCAGGAAAAGCTGTAAACTCACCCTCCCTTACTTCTGATCCTATAGGGGGCTTACATGTAGGCTCACTGTGGGCATCAGAAGCGGGGCCCTGACTGAAACACCTTTTCGACTGTGTTCGCTCCCCCTCTTATTTGTCCTTTTAAGGTTTTAAAAAAATCCTCAAGTTCCCAGAACATCCATTTAAAGCAAATCCCCCAAACGCTTCATGCTGCAAGAAGCGCGACAAAAACGTGCACGACGTCTGAAGTGGGTACAACAGATGGACACCGGGGCTTGGGTATAAAAAAGAAAGCGGACAGATACTCGTCTCCGAGATTACTCCCTGAACCCTAGCGCATCAGGTTGGAAACGAGGCGCCGTTGGTTTGCATTTGGCCTCAAGAGGGTTAATAATATTACTGTAGAAAGTGTGCTTTGTAAATGTCTTTTTGCCATTATTTTTTCTCTTTTTTTCTGTAAGTGATTTCTGGGGTAGAGGGGGACGGGGGGGGGGGAACAAGAAAGCTGCCAACACCCCTGCCCCCAACAAAAAACACCACAATTTGAGTGTCCCACACTCAAAGTGCGTGGTAAGCCATCCAGCCCGAGAACAAGGTGACTGGGGAAGTCCTTGTCCTTACTGGTTAGTCTTTCACATATTTTTTGCTAATCAATGCAACCTATCAGTGCCATCTAACATGCTTTTCTTTGCTCTCTTAGCAATTGGTGCTGAACAAATCTTGGCTTGTAATTGGAAACACTCCCTTATAAAAAAAGAATAAAGGATCAAGAAACCTAACAGGTGACACTGAAGAAAGAAATTGCACCGTTTCGAAGGGCTTGAATTCCTAGTGTCTGTATCCCTCCTGAACAGGTTACATTCATGCTTTCGTCGGTTGGGGTCGCCCTGGCACAGAGCTTGGTGTGCTGGGCGCATTTTGGACAAGTCGGTGATAGCAGTGCAGTATAGCTTACTGGGCTGGTTCACAATACCGCCCCACTATGCCGCAGTGCCTTCTTGGGGACTAAAGAAATTTCCCAAGGTAAGATCTTGAGAAAGGGACTGGAGCCTGCTCTATATGGAGATTGCCCTTAGGCCACCTCCAGTGGGTTTCTTACTGTTTGCTCGGTTACCTACTTGCTTGACGTACAGCCCCTTTGGGGTAAGGAAGGGGATGGAAGAGTTTTGAGGTCTATTTTGCAGTTTACACCATTGCTCTTTCCTCCTGATTGTTCCCTTCCCCTAGCTGGGAAGCCATACATAAAAGAGAAGACTGTGAGCAGTTTTTAGTATGGAGGAGAAGGGTGATTATGTTTCCCTCAAGTACGCATCCCCCCTGCCCCATCAACAGTGGCAGTTCCTCTGAAGCCAAGCATGATCTGGGGTCGGGGAGGACATAAAGCGCTTATCTGACCACAATCCATTGCTTTTCAGGTCAGCCAGACTATTGCTGGCTGGGCTCTCAAAGCTGGAGCCCAGAATGCCCCATGACAAGTAACTGAAGGAGTGTGGGCAGAACAGGCTCCCTAACCTGCGTGAGCACGGATCAGTGTGACATCTGGAGCTTGCATGCCTCTCATAGCCACAGGGTCAACATCACAAAGAATACCTACAAATTCCACTGCCCTAGGCAACTCTCCTGTCCCACTGGTGGCCCTGGCAGAGCCGTTTCCGTGAAGTGACCCAGCCTGAGAGAGGATGGGCATTTACATGGCCTCTTTCAGGTTTTAGATCATGCTCGTGAACTCATGGCCGGCCTGGTTTCTCTGCAGAGAGTGGGGAGAAAGTCACCCACAAACACCACACACTTGGACCAAAATCCAATAGGAAGAGACCAAACATTTAAAGTTCTACGTGGACTCAGCTGTGGGAATTACATGGCCACATCAAAGGGAGTCGGAACACCTTTCAGTGAGTGAGTCAGGCTACGGGGCCAACAATGGGAGGAGCACAGCCAGAGCCCAGGCTAGGTAGGCCCAGAATTCCTGTCCATGCTTCCACTTCTCGGAGCCACATTTCTGCTGGTTCCAAGTGAAGGGCAAGGCCCTTTGCCCAGTATCTGGCCACCAGCTCAGCCTCCCTTTATCAAAGTCAGACAATTCCAAAGAAAATGCAGACTGGACCTGTTGCGGATTCTGACCAAGCCTCTGACCTCAGAGCTTAATGGGAACAGTAGCAAATGTCTCCCCATTATTCATTTAGGGCCTGTTCCCACTGAAGTCAAAGGCAAAACTCCCACTGACTCAAGTGGTGCAGTCTCAGATGCCCAAAGACAGGAAGAGAATAAGAGGTAGAATGAGCCAAAAGCTGGAAGCCTCAAGTCCACAATAATAATACTTAGAACTTACTCAAAGCCAAGATTTCAGCTCCAAAGCTCTGCACAAACATTAGCTCATTAATCCTCAACCTTACAAGGTAAGCAGGTAAGGTTGGTTCCCACTGTACAAGCCCAAAGGCACTCTGGGAAACTAGTGTCAGAGTCAGGATTAGAACTCAGGACTTCCTACTGCTCATTCCTGCAGACCACACATTTCTGAAGGTCTGGTGCCAATCCTTGGTCTTAGAGAAGACCACAGGACTGTTGCTGCTAGCCTCAATGGAGCCACAGTTTGTTTGGCTCACCTGGCAAACAGATAATCCCTCAGCATTGTGAAAACTCGTCTTTCTGAACTGCACTGTAGATCTCAGTTCCATCTTCTACTCTTTTCTGCCTGTGGAATCTATGTGCATGCCACTGGGGTGAGGCAGCAGTGGGAATATGCAATGGAAACCCAGAGTAAGGATCCTTGCCTTAAGTTTAAAAACAGAGTCTTTCACGTCATTCAGAAACTACCTTCAGCCTTGACATGCCTTCTCTCTCACCCAAATTCTGAGTCATGTTTTTTTTTGTTTGGTTCAATATTGCTTTGAAGAAAAATTGAACAGAACTTCGGTAGTAGACTCTATTGCACCTGCAGCGCGGTTATCAGTCCTGCCCCTTTAAAACTCCAGTAGGAAGGGAGTGGGGTTTTGTTTTCATTCAGGAAGTGTGTGTTATTTCATGGAATTCACCCTGCTGGCCAAGAGGAATTGTGGTGAGCTAAAAACTACACCTCTAAAATGATCTCTGCTTGTGCCACAGACAGGACACCTTGGCTTTGGACAGCCTGGTGAGAGGGACAGGAAACGGCAGTCCCAGAGGACACCTACTGAGGCTTCAAAGTCTACGATCCTTTTAGAACAGGTATATAAAGTACCTAGAGAGATGATGCCCTGCTACAGTGGGCAACTGAATTCCACAGTACGGGTGAAACCTACAGACAATATGCCCCCAACTGAGTCTGTCTAGAGGTCACATGAGGGACTCCCTGCAAACATCAGAAGTCTCCATGGCATTCCCAAGCTTACAAAAATTAAATCCACTTAAAGCCTTGCTTCCACTGAGGATCCCCTGAAAGCTGGAGGCCTCCAGTGGACAAAGTCTGTAGCTGCTGAGAGCTGTTCCATTCCAATGTGCTGAACAAAATAGCTCTTTAAATGTCAGCTACAGCCGCCCCCAGCCCCAATCTGCCCTGTTGTTAGATGCTGAGTTCTCTGCAGGTTTTGGAAAGGCAACAAACATTCTTAGAAGACAGAGGGCCTACAAGGCTTGGTAACCAATGGAAACCATAACGAGGTAATGGCACACCCTTTCTAAGACCTACTACATCTGGAGAAGGGCTCAGAAGGGGCCCACAACAGATCTATGGAACAGTATCATCTTCAACATTGCCAAATCCAACCTTCCCTCTCAGGTCATTCCAGAGCCAGCTCATCCAATGCAGAGGCTGCCCGGCTGGGTGGTGAAAACACAGCCATCCCACTCTGATGGTAATTGCAGGAGGTGTTAAGGACTTGGATTTCTTAATCTAAATCAAAAAGGCTCATTTGTTTTCCAATAAACAGCTTTAAAAATAAAGTACAAATTCACTTCTCTGAAAAACAAACGTCAAACGCTGCCTAAAGCAGAAATACAGCTACAAGCACCTTCTCCTCATTGCAGTCGGTCCTAATTCACATTAGCAGCAGATTCCCTTTCCTCTCACAAGACACCGCCTAGAATAGGCCTCCATAAGCCTGCATATCCATTCAAAAGGCGCACATGGCAAAAACGAATGCTGTAATACTCCACAAGGTCTGTGCACCTAGTTTATAGTGGCCCAGTGCGTCTTTGCATCAGCCATTCCACCTCCTCTGGCTTATGGTTTTTAAACACGCCGCCCCCCGTTATTTTTCCTTTTATTCCGAAGTGATAGTATATTATAGCGACAACTTAAATGCACTTCACAGAACAGATACACTGCACCACAGGCATGAATGGCAAGAACTAATGTGGAACAGACCGATTTGAAGCTCATACAGGAAGCCACCCAAACCGGCTGTGTTGCCCAACACCCCCTGTGCTTCCAGCCAGGGTAAAAGATCACATGAATTCCTAATGGACCCACCTGATCCAGAGGACACCTTCAGCTGGGACATTTTGTTTGGGCCACGCAGAAGATCTGTTGTATCACAAAGCCCACGATCACCTTAAGATACTGTGTTGCTCAAAACGGAGCTAAGCATGGGTACAAAAAATAAAGCAAACTATGTGATTTACTATATATATATACATACATACGTCTATATTTATATATGGACGAAGAAGTGGAGGGCTCTAAATGCAACACAATTCAAAAATACTACCTTTGCTCCGGCTGTTAGAGTCTCTCCACTTCTGACAGCCTCTCTCTCTAGCCTCCTGGACATTTTGGATGCATATTAATAAAGTACTTTCTTTTAAATACTACTTATTTATTTCCCTTCCCCTTTAAAAACAGAAAGTAAATATATATTTATATCGTTGTATATACAATGCCATTTTCAATGCACAAAGATCACGTATGTATGGGGTCATACAGACACTGTGACCCGTCAAGTCGGTTTCATTGTCACCTGGTGTTTCAGAAACAACAGGGGACGTATACTTGCAGTTTCAAGCCCCAGGATCAACTTTTCCAAGGGAGATGTATGGCCCCTGCAGGTCTGTTGGCTCCTCAAGGGAGCTTTATCCTGTACCCTCAAGAGGAACGGAAAAGAAGCCCTCCTGCTTTGTTGAGAGAGACCTTGGTTTTGGTCACTCAAAACCTTGGGCCAAACTCTCCTCCCCTTGGTTACATCCAGAGGTAAATTGGGTTGCATGGGGGCATCGGGAAGACAGATTTTAGCTCCAAATCTCGCTCTGTCTGCAATGAAAGGAGGATCAAGGAGATTCCTGGGCCCCACCAGCAAGCGGAAGGGGCCTGGCTTCCCAGCTCCTTCACACAAACCGGCTTGCCTATACACAGTGGTAGCTATGTGACATCCTGTCCCTCATTCCATACCTCCCCAGAGCTTCCAGCCATTCGGGAGGTATTTCACTGCATTGTGCAATGCACTGGCAGCTAATGGACCAGACCCTGAGAGCTGAAGGCCACCTGATCTCAGAAGTTGCCAGTGGTTCATCAGCTCTTACACTCTGTCCTGAAGCAAAGAAGCTGGCAGAACCACTCCTCATTACTTGGGAGTTACAAGAACACTCCACCCTTTTTTTTTTTTTTAATTTAAAAATCCTTACATATCACCAAAAAGCATGCTTGCAACATCTGAATCCCCAAGACCCAGGCCAACCTACCTCCCTCTCCCTATTTAAAGTCCTAAGCCATGCATTTATCAAACTCCCAGAGCCCTTAGCATTTGGGTTGGGCACGACCTCTCTATTGCACATGTCCTGAGGTTACCCAGCAAAACTGGGTGAGATACATATTGCCATACAAAAGACAAGGAACAGTCACTCAGGCATTGAGGAGTCTATTAGGTTAACACACAAGAGGGCGGGAGGGACCCCATCTCAAAGGATAGCTGATAGGGACAGAACAACAAACCGACGAAGAACATTCTCCGCATGGAGTGTATCCTGTGGAGAGGGCAGGGAAGAACTGAACTCACTTCCGAGCTTCCCCAGCTCTCATCCAAATTTAACTGCCTCAAGCCCCTTTCTCGGAGAGCAGAATAAAGCTTTATGAGCATTCCCTGGTGGACACTCGTAATTCCATACAGCAATCTGTTTTCCTACCACAAAAGTGAAATAGTGTGTGTATATAAACTAGTGCAAATTAAATTTAACTCTCCAATTTACACAAATCTCTCGCGCGTCAATCTCGCCAAACCAGTTTAGTTTGAGGGCACATTGCCTTACACACCAATGCCATTGCTGCTTTCTCAGCTGTAACGAGCCTTTTAATCTAAAGCCACACAAACTCCCCTCCCTCCCCACCATCCCAAATAAGAACCCTTGACAACAGGCCATTTTATAGGGGTTTTCATCTTTCCCTGAAGTTTCTGGCATAAAGGACTATGGGAGGGAACTAGTTTCAATTGACCAGTGGTGCAATCTGGCATGGAAAATGCTACATTTCTCAAATCGAGGAATAAAAGCAATAGGTTTTCATCGGTCTCCTCAGAAGCAAGTGTTTCTGAAAAGAGCAGGTTCCACTTCACCTCATAAGTGACCAGAGAGTAAAATCAATATGGATTTTATATTAGGAGGGCTTTTGTGTATTTTTAAAAACAAAGTCAGAGAACAAATGAGATGCCATTAAATACTACATAGTAAAGCATTTGTTGGAGAGAGGATTTTTATATCCATGCCTTTCCTAATCCTCCCCAGGCATCTACATGCTTGCCGTCTACAGCACTCCCTGTGCCGAGCAATTTTGGCAGTCCAGTTTGAGAGCTGCTCAGATGCAGGCCCTCCACCCAAGGATGTAAGATAGTCAGGAGACCACATAAGCAGAGATGTGGAAATGTGGTATAAGCAAGTGTAAGTTCACTGAAGTCAATGGGAGTTGCACCTGGTTACTGAACCCCTGGAAACCTGTTCTCACACAGACTGGAATAAGCCTGGAGTAACTCCAGTCAAGTCAATGGAGTTACACTAGTGTAAACGCAGACCGAGATCAGAGTTCAGCTCTTGTTCTCCATTAAACGGACATCAAAACAGCGACAACAGCACTATTATTCATTACCCCTCCCCCACCACAACACACTTCCTGACAAATGACTCCAATGCACATCACAGGGAGCAAACTCAGATCTTAGTGTGTGGCTGGCAGCAAGATCGTCTCAATTCTCCTTGTACTGTATAAGTATATCTAACACCGCAAACATCACCCCCACGCATGCACACACTGGGGTCAGTCATACAGACATGCATCCATTTTCACGCACGCACACGGATCCTGACCGTGTGCAACATGTGCATCTGCATACGTGCATGCGTGCATCACAAAGCAGGACAGGCTGCTTTCAAGGATATCCTGAGGCCTCCTGGGCCATTGGCTTGGCCACCAGTGGCAGTTCACAGCCCTGCTGGAAGAGCGTAGCCCTTGCCAGCCTACAGGAAGCAAAGCCAACCCAACTCCTGTGCTAAGAGCCGATACTGAAATAAGCTGCCATTCTGTATTGCCAAGTGAGAAACCGCGCTGACAGTCGACTGTCCAGCAGCCACACGGAGAGACTGGTGGCACAAGTAATCAGTTTCTTGCACATATTGTTCCTGGTCACGCTGAGATGTAGTTATGAGGTCTCTGAGGATTGCACAGTAAATGCTGTGGGTGTTCCGTGCTTCAAAATCGCCCTCAGTTCAGATGCTAGGTAGCAAACAAGCGAGAACCCTTTCAGCCCACATCTCAGCCCAGTGTCCCTGGGACTCTGTCCTTCTGGGATCACTTAATGTGCCTCAAACCTATCACATGTCTGTGAGGAAAAAGACACTGCCTGAGCAGCCACCGACTTGTCCTGCTCACTCCCCAGCTCACTGTTCAGTGGCCCTCTCCCCGCCTGAGTCCATACACAAGGCCAAGACCCAAAACAGCAAGTGAAGATGTAGGTCTCCGTGGACCCCATAGAACCTGGTGCCTCATGGAGCCCAGGGCCCACTGACTTTTAGCTCCAGTACAAGAGGCTGCTCCTCTCTGCTAAGCCTCAGTTCCTTCCCAGTCCAGACAGGGCCTGGGCTAAACACCTTTTTCAAGCAGCTCCCCTTTCCGCTCCTTGGGCCGGCTAGCTTGAATGCATCCCATTGCTGCCATCTTGGTTCCATGATTCGGTGATTTAAATTATTTGCAATGGTTAGAGAGGAAAAAAGAAGCAGGTCCTGATGTGGGGACAGAGGAACAAAATGAAGGTCAGGCCCTCGTAATGGGGAGTAGCTGGGAGGGGTGCTCCATGCCTGTCTCTGTTCCTATACCCTGCCCAGAGTCTGATTGCTTCTATCCCCTTCTCTCCCTCCCTCACCTTCTCCCCAACCCCACCTCATACCCATCACCCTCAACATCACCTTTACATGCAAATATATCGGAATCCTGTGCGTCTACATCTACCTCTTCTCCTATGTTTCTCTACCTATTTATATAGCTCTTATGTACATCTCTTCTTCAGTTCTTCAGAAATGTTCCTTTCTATAGAAGGATCAACTGCCAGCTCCAGGCTGGAGTGACTGGTGAACCCCAAGAGGTTCACAGAAAGTGAGGAAATAGAGGAAGTTGGAGTTGATTGGTCCATCCTCACGGGAAAACTACTTCTGCAGCCTCCAAATCCAAGTAGAGACGGGCCTGAGCCATCAAGTTTGGACTTGAATCCAAACTTCTCAAAGTTCAGACGTGTTTAGATCCATGGATTTGGTTCTAGCCTACCACTAAAACAAAAAGGGAAAAGTCACTTATGTGCATCTTCATCCTTAGCCTGTGCACTGTGTGCTGGCAGACTTTGTATTGCAGAGAGGGTGATACTGCCTCATTTTGCTGATGACTCCTATCCAAAAGCAATGGACAGCCATTGATCTGGGCTGGGGTTAGTTACGTTTCCCAGCAGCTAACATTGACCATTAAAATCCACTGCACCAACACCAGCTGCCAAATCAAAGAGCTTATTATTATTTATATCACTGTAGTGTTTATGAGCCTTCAGCATTTTGATAAAAGGGCAGATACAGGGAGCCACCCAACCTGCTACAGAGAGCATCTGCTAAATATGAGCCAGAAAGTTTTACTAGTTTTTGCCTCTCCTATCTGGACTGTCAGGCCAGAAGTGTTAGATTTCTGCACTAGTGATCACCAGGAAAAATTAATTCCAAAATTAATCATCCTAAATTGGGATAATCGGTCTGGCTCCCGGCCCTACATTGCTCAGTGAAAGCTTCCACCACCCCAACGGAAGGGCAAATGGAAAAACAAATGAAACAATCACCAAAAAACTGACCCAGCTAATACAGTAATGTCTGAAAACTCATTATGGAGGGACTCCAATAACCATTCATGAGGAGGGAAGACCAAGCTCTGCCCCTGGAGGTCCTGTCCCTGAATGTTGGGACAGCCAGTGAGGATGATCGGGGGGGGGGGGGGGGGGGAATCTCAGCTACCTCGTGGGGACATAGGACAAAAAAGTTGAAGAAATACAAATTCTAACAATTGTAACAAAAATTAGTTTTCTAAAACCACAAACAATCCGCTCAGGCGGCTGCTGTCCAAGAAGGGATTTTAAAACAGCAGCAGCATCGGACTCAAATGAAGTCATCTTGTCCAGAAGCCATTGGACAAGGACAAACCTGTGCTGGAGAAAACTAACCACATCCAGGCTCTCTCCCTCCATCCCCCTCCTTAGTCTTTCTGACCCCTTAAAGCCCAAGAGGGACTTTTCTCTCTCCTCCTTCCTCAACAATAAGCAGCAATTCTAAAAATGGTTTGTCTCTCAAATAAAGAGCAAGTTCAGAATGAAAGCAAAGTCACCGGGCATAAAATACACCCAAGTCTGGAGAACAGGCCATATTTACCCCTGGGGTAACAGCACTGACTGCAGCGGATTTACAGAAGAGATGGATGTCCCCACATATATTCACTGAGGGGACTAATGTAAACCTCTTTAGGAGATGCCACATCCCCGTGTAGGCGTGTTCACTAATCCCTCACACTAACACCACAGCCGCTACAGTGGTGCGGCTCAGGACAGCTCAGACAAGACATTAAGCTGTGCACTACATATTCATTAGATATCCATCAACTAGCTCTTTGGCACTATTTATTAAAATCCAGCTTCTGCTTTTATGAGACTGTCATTAGACCTAAACAAACAGGGACCGTTTCCCAAATGTACCTTTTTTAGGATAAGTTTGTTTTTAGTTAGATTGTTTACTGAAGTTAATGGAGGGTCTCCAAATTTACACCAGTGCATCAGGGACCAGAATCTCACCCTTTAAGGCCTCTGAAATCCGATTTCTTCAAGAATTTTGCATCCACACGAGTGTCCCTGAACAAATGCTATGATTTTTGCTTATTGCCCAGAGAATCTTGCACCTTCTTGATATGTTGTACTAAGTTGGAAAAATCCTGCTTCACCTCTGTAATACAAAGGAACAGGAGAGCTAAAAATGCACATAAATAAATCTAGGGCCATATTTACACAAGAAACTTGTACCAACCTATTCAGTTAAATGGATGCAACTCCCCTTGTGTGAACACACTTATTTCAGTTTAAGAGCGCCTTAAAGCTTTGTCTACATGAGAAAGTTACATTGGTATAATTTTAGGTGAGAATTCAAAGTGATTAGTTAAACCGGAGACTTATTTTAGTTTTGTTTAAAACCAGTAGGAGCAGGTTTAACTAAATGAAAATAAGCCACTCTTAACCCAAAATATGAGTGTCCAACTTTTGCACTATTTCAACTATATCATTTTAAAATCCGACTCAAGTTATAGCCGTGCCAACTCTCTCATGTAGACAAGGCCTAGCTAATTGTTCCAAAACAATAAATCCGACTAAACCTGGAATATTTCAATGTCCATCCAAATGTCTAGCTTTTCACCTAAAACCCATGAGTGAAACTGCTCGTTTAAAAAAAAAAAAGGATTAAAGCAGTAAGATATCGGAAATGCTGTCCCCATCACAAATGATATTAACCACTAAGAAGCAGGTTTGGACCAAGTGTTTGGAGGAAGTCTGCATTTGGGACTACAGTTTGGCCTCTCTGCCAAGCTGATAGTGGCTGGAACAGAAGGAGGAGGAGGAGGAGGAGAGAATGACCCTCTGGCAGACTTAGGAGTGGCACTGGTGGACTGTCCTTCAGCCCTCCCTGGCCAGCCCCATCAAATATGCATTTTTAGTGCATCTTATCCTCAAAGGGATTTACTAATAGTAACTAATGAATCCTCACGACACTCCTGTGAGGTAGGTAAATTAATATTATTGTCCCCACTTTACAGATGGAGAAACTGAAGCAGAGAAGTGAAGTGACCTGCCCAAGGCCACAGACTGAGCCAGTGGCAGAGATGGGAATAGAACTCCTGGCACCCAGTCGCATGCTCAAACCAGGCCTTCCAGTTCCATTTAATAAGGGGATAACTTCACTTACCAAGCCTACATTACATATGCAGTTCAGTAGCTATCACCACACAACTCCCTGCGATTTGCATGCATGTCTGACTCAGCTTTTCCTCCACCCCAAACGAGAAACAGGATCGTCGTCTCCAATTCTCCCTGAAAGTACGGCTGAATCACAGTCCAGTGCCATGGAGATAAACTGAGACACCACAAGCAGACATAGCGCCCTCAACATACTGAGAACAGCCTTCAAAACTCACAACAGGGGAATGGAAGTAAGTGACCAAGGAGGTATTCCAGTTGCTGTTCAGGTAGCAAACTCCATACACTGGAAAAGTTATCATGGATTCCCACCACCAGGACTTCCTGGATTAGTGAAAAGAAGAGCCAATAAATCTGGGAGTTAAAGACAAGGTGCTCAATTCTGCCTCTGGGGGCAGCATCTGACTGGTATAGGTCAGCACTCACAAAGGATATTTAGACGTCTGAGAAGAAATACACTGCACTTCTATCCTGTGAATTTATAATAGCCTCCAGATACCATGGTATCTATACATAGCATGACCACACAGGTCATAGCCTTTTCCATCTGAAGGTCTCAAATCATAAAACAAACATTAATAACTAAGCCTCATAGCTCCTCCTTGAGATTGGGATAACAATCCTACTTTATTTTACAGGCAGGGAAACTGAGGCACAAAGACATTAAGTCACTCACTCAAGCTCTCACAGTCGATGGCAGAGCTGGGAACAGAAGCCAGGTCTCTCGAATTCCAGTCCGGTACCTTAATTGCAAAATCATTTTTCTCCAAGTGCCTACTTTACATGCAGGTATTAACACCCAAATCCACCTACTAAGTCTCCCTCCTCACACCAGTACACGTTGCTTATAAACATAAGACGTTCTGAACAAAGAATAGATTTGCAAGGCAAATCTGAGTTTCAAAGAGTTGGGCCTAATTTTTTCAAAACAAATCTGCAGGGCTAGCTGGAATGCCATACAAAGCCTGCGTTCTGATGAGGTCAGGGGAACCCCCCAAACTTTTACAGCGCAGTTTAGTCAGTTCTCCTCTTTTCTCAGAGTGCAACAACTAGCCCTTTGCAGAGAAAACTTTTACATCAGGGCATCCAGGGGCAATCCTGGGAGACAATATACATTTGCTTAACAAAATATAGTGAGGGAGGAAGTTCTGCTTGGCTCCTCCCTCCCTCAGTTTTAAAAGGAAGTCTAGGGTATAGTCAGATTTAAATACTACTATTCAAGTCAATCAAACTTTTTCTGCTTCAGTCAGTTGGTTTTGTACTTGCACGGCTGACACTCACGGTATACATCTGCGGTACCACTTCACTGCTGAGCTGCAGAAATTATAGCAATGCACCTGCGCTCCCGTCCCCCACATATTGCTGCCCATGTCCTCAAACCACCACACCTAGCTGCAATAGGAAAAGTTGTCTTGTAAAAGCATCTGGCAACTGAGATTATGTGGAAAAGGAGCTGAAGGACTGCGATGGAGAGAATTCTTACACAGAAATATTCTACACAGCAGGAAAACCAACTTCCCAAAAAGGTGCAAGAATCGATGGATTTGATGTTATGATCTTGTGGTATTTCCATGCTTGACAAAGCAGGAGCGCTCGGTGGAGCCAGATGAAAAACATTCCTGCTGTTGGTGGTGCCCCACAGGTCCCGTGAAAGTGGGTTTTTCGGTGTTGCCTGGGATTTTCAGGGAAACCAATAAAAAGGGCTGTATTTCCATGGGGAGTGGCCATATTTTTGCTAATGAAACAGCAAAAATTTCCAGCCAGGACAGCTTTACAAAAAGGGGATTCGGCCCAGGAATTTTTCTGCCATGTTAAATAAAAAGCTGTGTTTGCAGCTGACCAAGAAAAAGGCAAAAGGTTTTCAACAGGGCGGAAACGGGAGAAGGCTTGGCATCCTTTGGCACAGCTCAAATGTCCCAGGTTGCCAAGGTGAAAAGAAAACCCCCTTGTGAAGGACATCGAAGCCAGACGGTTGTGAAAGCAGTTTCCACAATGAGGGGAGAGGCCGTTTGCCGGAGCACAGGCCACATTTGCTATGGTTGAAGGGAGCCAATATTTTCTCCCTTCGTGCCCGGCATCTCCCTCTTCCCCAAACATGAACCACAATAGTAACTAAGGTCAAGGAGATGGGGAGGAGGCAGCTGTAAAGGCTGAAGAATAGTTTGAAAAAGGAAAGATGCTTCTAAGAGGCTCACTGGCTGGATTTCCCTTTCCTGGGTTCTATATGGCTCACAGAGCTGAAAGAGACGGAGAGGGCGGCAGCTCCAGTCGCTAACGGTTGAAGGCCCTGGAAAGCAGGGGGCTCTCTGCTCAAAGTGTCTGCAAAAGAAACAAACCTGTAGAAGACGGACCAAGTGAGCTGGCATATTCTGCCAGTCGGCCCTGCATCTAAGTCCTCTAGGGCTACGTACATCAGGACAGTGAGAGGGCCTTGAGGAGACAGTCATCCCAAGAGACCCAAGACACTGCCCTGTTAACTTGAAGAGCTACCACGAATAGCCCAGAAAATGCTCAAAAAGTAAACATCCTGCATGGACGGTTACAAAGCAAGAGCAGAAGAAAGAAGGGTCTTTGAAAGTGAAGTGAAGTTTGCCCTGTACAGAGTCAGCAGAAGGCCTACGCACCTCATCAAAATAGAGCTTCAGAGCGACTTAAGTGGTGCGTAGACATTGTGCTACCCCCTCTGCAGAGGGACCAATTTCATCTAGAGATTGGAAGCAGTAGTAAAACAGCCTACCTCTGTGCAGTGCCACCGACGGGAGGGGGTCCAGAGTCTTGTGACATTAGCGTACGTGAGGACACACCCACAGATTGGGAACCTTGAAGGCAGAGGTTCCTGGAAAATTTTGAGACGGTACCTACTGTTAACTGCTTCCTTCCCCATTGACAAAAAGTCTTTTTTAAAAAAAAAACAAAAAAACAGCTGGCCTGTTGGATCAGGGCTAGAAATCAGTTTCTGTTTTTCTCTCTGGCACTAATGTCTGTGAGCTGACGTCATATGGGCTCAGTTTTTACACCTAGCGTGCAGGTGACATGAAATCCAATCCAGGTCCTAGTGGAGCCTAGGGCAATCCTTAAAAGTACAGAAAGAAATACTCATTCAGGCCACAGGCAAAGTTGGTTTCTCACCTAGCCAGGGCCATCAACGGTATGCTTGCCAAAATGCCCCAATCCCTGCTCGAGATTCAGATTTTACGCAGAGCATCCTCCTCTCCCTTGTGAGCAAATTTGTCTCCTATTGGATGGAATTCTTTAAGTTGGAAAAAAATACCACTGTTTATCACAGAGCTCTCTCTGATGTGGTTGGAGCCTAATCAGGATTTTGAGGTTTGAAAGTGTTTAGTCATTTTTATTATTATTGTGGTTTCTGCACATCTGATGCGACTGGAAACAAAAACCTTCATAAAAGTCTTCCTGGGATACTTCTTGGTGAAATTTTTAAATTTCACCCAGCTGCTTGACTCACTGATATTGCTTGATCTAAACTGTTCATTTTTACAAAGCATCTGAAACTCTTGGATGCTTCTTCCAACCACTGAGCCCTTTGAGGTTCAACCATTAGCAAGTATAATAGTCAAAGCACGTGTTCACCACAGCAAGACTGGTGAAAGTGTTGTGGCCATCCCACTTAAACCACACACACACACCTTGTGAAGTATGCAAGTGAAAGGCCTGGGCTGTGGAGATTCTGTGCAAAGAAGTACCTAGGTCCTCCCAGGAGTCACCTGAGACTGTTTCTACATCCTGAATTCCCTTAAAGCAAAAAAACACCCACATGAAATACTTTAAAAAGCGTAACTGTTTTATTCCCAGGCAGGCTACCATCTTCACACTCCAGCACAAGGAAAGAAATACACAAAGACCTGGATGCACTGTTTGATCTTGCCACTTAGAAAGTATCTAAATATTTTTCAATATTGGAATATAATAATACCTAGCATTTATATAGCACTTTCCATCTGTAGACTTCTAGGTGCTTTACAAAGGAGCTTAAGTATCATTATCTCCATTTTACAGATGAGGAACCTGAGGCACAGAGTGGTTAAGTGACTTGCCCAAGGCCACACAATGAGTCAGTGGCAGAACCAGGAAGAGACCTCAGGGGTCCTGACTCCTAGTCTCACATTCCATTCACTACACCAGAGTTGTCGCTCGTATATAGACCTATGCAATCCAGAGAGAAACTGATGGACATGTGAATCGGTCTTCAACTAATCTGAATCAAAAATACACTCTGGTGAAGAGCTAGAATGGCACTGGTAAAAGGAGAACAACGTAACTCCTCAGACTGAATCCTGGGAGTGTTAAAACCCAATGCATCACATTCATTCTAAAACTGGGGCAGAGGTGGAATAGGGGAGGGGACATATCAGCAACATATTTAGAACTGATGCAAGGTGACGGAATTTGTTTCTACTGCTTGCAGCTTGAAGCTATTATTCAGCTCCGGGGACCAAAAGTTACCTTCCAAAAGCCTTTTCTCAGGCGTTGTTGTGTTTGCCCGGTTCACATCCATCAGTGGGGCAATGGATTGGAAGATGCAGACTGAAGTTCACAGAATATCAGGGTTGGAAGGGACCTCAGGAGGTCATCTAGTCCAACCCCCTGCTCAAAGCAGGACCAATCCCCAACTAAATCATCCCAGCCAGGGCTTTTTGGTGGGGTGCGCCAGCAGAACCATTTCCATTCATATTCCACGCAGAAAAAAAGTCCGAGCTCTCTCCTCACTCGGCAGCAAAGCTTAAAGACCGTAAACTCCTGTCGTGAGCTCTTATATTTGAAGACTTCATTAATTTTACGAAGTGAACTACGGAACATCACTAAGAATAAACAATAAATTGACAATCTAAACCCCCTCCTCAACATTGACAAAAGCCTCATTTGAGACAGAAGATCCTCGGATTTAAATTCCGCCCTCCACCCCCATCCTTGCAGGTTTGTAAAGAGATGTTACCTTAAAATTAACAAGTTTTGAGAGCGCGCTTGTGTGTGACCTTGCAAAATTTCACACATCTACTTATCCTGGAGTTTTGGGGGAGGGTTTTGGACGGAAGTAAAATATAATTTGTGTTTCTGTTATCCATCATCCTTGGGCCAAAAGTTGGAGAGGCAATGAGATTTTGCACGGGTAAAGTTTGCTGGGATAATTTTGTAATGCATTATTCTAAAATAATCAGATTAACTGGGTCATCGGTTCCAATCTGGATTGTTGTGTGTCATTTCATTGTTTTCTGTGGAATCCAAATGATTCCTGTGAGTTCAGGCCATTTGCTTACTTCCATGTTCCTACCTAAATACACACTGTATAAATATACACTGCAAACTGCATCTATGATTTTTTTTTTAAATCTATACACAACTTTTGGAAACCAAGATGTAAAATCTCATCCCTCTTCCAGCACTCATAAAACTGAAGCCATAGCAGAGAGAGGGGGATTCGAGGAACAACAGACTCTTATGACAACACTAAGTCTGAATCCCTCTCACTCTGAGCCCTGCAAGCCCCAACCTCACCTTTTCCTGTTCCAAATGGCAGGGGGTGGATGAGGCTAGGGTATTTTTCCCTCCATCCCTCTATTTTAGGATATTCCTCCCTCCCACCCCACCCCACCCCACGATCCGCACTAAATGGAAGGTGTCCTATGAAAAGGGAGAGCCTCTCCCAGTGGGCAAAGACTGGATGCTGGGTTTCCTGGATGTGACACCAAATAGACTGTGTGCACCCAGTGCAATACGATCGCTTTTGCACATTCAGCTTGTTGGTATGAGAACCCAGGCTGACGCTCACACCCCATCTCTCCCCACGTGCGTCTGTAGCTCATGAGATCTCCTCTCCCTCCTCCCCCCCACCTTTGAACCTTCTCTGGCTGGTGCTACGCTAAAGTAAGGTGGCATGCCCGCCAGAATCATCATGGTCCACGCTGTTGAGAATAGCTGTCTGGTCCTCAGGGAGCTGCCGGTGGCAAAGGTCATCCTTCAATGCGGAGAGGCGAGCGAAGGGATCCTGACGAGAGTGTCTCTTCTTTTTGCGGAGGGAGACCGCTTCGTCAGGCGACAGTACCTGAGAGTTGGGAAGGTGCTGAACCTGGGAGGCAGAACCATCTGAAGAGGGAGAGAGAAGGAGGAGGACAAGAGATAAAGAGGATTAGTTACCTATAACAATGCCACGAGCCGATGTGCTGCTTTACAGAGCGTGTGAAACAAATGCCTGGGCCCGGCCCTGAGAAGCTCACAGTCTAAGTCAGGACAACGTACCAGCCTCGGTGGTTTGGCTGGGGAGAAGGTTAACACAGGATGCTCAGCTGACTGAGGAGGATTTTTGGAAGGATTTGATGTAGGATAGGAAGAGGAAGGTTGTTCTAAGTGTTGGGGACAGTGCGAGGGAAGGCACATAGCTTGGTGGGGGAGTAGGAGACAAAGGGAAGAGGACCTGAGGAGAAGATAGGGGGCTGGAGAAGGAGCAGGAGGAAATGACAGCAGAGATGTAGGTGGAGAGATGTAGGAGGATCTTGAATTTAAATGGATAGAGAGCCACTAAAGGCATTGGAAGAAGGGTCATTCCAGGGCTCTCCAGCTAGTTTCAGGACTACAAAGGGAAGTTATCCCCTTCCTCTTCTGGAAGAAGATCTGGAGTAACATCCCAAGGGAAAAAAAAAAACAAAAAACAAAAAAAACCCAGGAGATGGGGCCTTCCGTTTTACAGCTGAAAGGAGCTGGGAAGCCCTTGTGGCCTCGTGGAAAAAGAGCCGGCTTCCTTTATAAGGAATAGTTGAGCAAGAGAATAAAACACAGGTTTTACAGTAACTCAAATAGAGACCTATAGTCCACCGGCCTGAGTCAACTCCCATTAGAGTCAGAGACTTTAATGAGCGTTGCATCAGGCCTCAAATGGAGGATGGACAGGGAGACTAGTGCGGAGTCTTGTGATCCTCACACTCACTGGATTGTTTTCTGGATTTTGAGGAGCCCTTGGATGACTTTTTGGGCTTCTTTATCCGCTGGTATTTCAGAGCTTCGAGCCTCTCAGGTGCAGCAGCGTTCCGGGATGGAGATGGACGTTCTCTAGAAAGGAAAAGCAGACACGTGCCATCAGTGGCCCCCTGTCACACTCCAGCCAGAAGAGATCTCGGGTGGGGAGGGACCGGTCATCCTCTGCCATGGAAAGGAAAACGTGAGAAACCCTGGGCCGATGGAATAAGGTCAGCCGGCTGCACTGGAGCTAAATACGATGCTGGTGGAAACATGACACCATCTACTCACTGCCTTTGGGACAGCTGTAGTTCCCCACCCCGCCACACACACACACGCACACACACACACACTTCCCTGTCCACTGTTTCCCTCCCTCTCATACCATGGATGAGCGTAGGTCAGGCAGAAACAGGCAAAGTTTAGACAGAGGTGTTAGGCTCCAGCCCTGGTTGTTCCTGTGGACAGAATCAAATGCCTGCTGATGGCTACGCTGTGGAGGAATTGGAAGAGCCACACTGTAAGACAACCGGTACCGAGGCTCACGTCTTAAAAATGCATTTGTTTCTGTAATTTCAAAACCATTAAAGTAGGTAGCAATGGGCAGATCCTATGTCCGGCAAGGCACTTCTGGGAACCCGCGTCAAACCCCTTTAAAGAAAGAGAAAGCAAAAGGCGTATGGTAACAGGACAGCGGCACTCATGTTACCGCTGTGCGCGCCGCCGGCTATGGCAACAGTGGCCCAGACAGACCGCAAGCAGTGACCCTTCCCTTCCCCAACCCCACAGCAAAAAAACAGGGACCAAATGGCAAACAGAAACACACAGAGTTTACAAGCCAGCATTTCCGGGGCTGGCAAGTTGGTATCCCCTTCCAGGATCACAGCTCTGGGCAACACCACACACCATAAAGTAAGAACTGAGGATAGATGCCAGGGTTCTGATTTTCTTCCCCAGTAGGATAAGACATACCATGACTTTGAAATTAAAGTAGTTACAAGATTTTATCACTGGGGTGGGGGAGGGGCGGCAGGGGCAGATCTCTATTTCCTACAACGGGATTTTCATTCAGGAGTTCAGTAGTGCAAATTTCCCCAGCCCATTTCATGGATTTATTCTCCATCTGGTTTATTCTTCCACCAAAGCCTGTTACAAGGTCAATGTTTTCTCTAGAGTTTGGTGCATGGGAAACGGGCTCTTTGCATAAAGGTTTTTTTGTGCATTTCTTTCCAGGCTGCTAGTCCTTCCCTGACTAGATATTGGAAGACAGGACACTGGGGCCAGGTGAGTATAGGAAAAGCATTCCCTCAGGATGAAGTCTGTCCTACTATATATTCTCAAGTTTTCACATAAAAGTGAGTAGGCCAGGTCCACGAAGTAGTTTTCGCTGTGAGACCAAGCCAATACTCAAACCCAGCTCTCCTGAGATGAAAGGACAGAGATTTAATCCACCGAGCCTCCAGTACATTCCCCCTCCCTCTGTCACACCTTTCCAAGTTGGAGGAGACATTCTTTTGGTCTCATTACTCACTCACTGGAGACCACTGATCAAACTGTCTCAAAACACCTGCTAAGAGAGGAGTAGCTCATAACATTTCCTGAGAGAAAGAGGAAAATAAAGGCAACAATTCTTTGCCGGGTGGCAGTTTCAAAGAGTTAGCACCAGCAAGGAATACTGCACTTACACCTTTCACCCATCAACTTGAGGGTTCAAAGAAAGAGACTGGGCGATGGGAGCAAGAATGGGGTGTCTATGTGTCAGCTCATGTACATTTCAGTAACGCTCCCCTGCATGGGTTAATCTGAACCCAAATCGGAGCTGGTCTTCTGTTCACACTTCACTGCATTTGAGATTAACCAAGAGTAGTCCAAGCAGACTGGGATTCTCATTCGCTCCCATTGATTCTCCTGTGCTCATCTTCAAGGCAGCAGAAGAAACCGAGATGGAACCGATAAGTGTGGGGTTGATGGAAGACGACATGTTCAGAGAGGCAAAACACTCACATTTACATGCCTGCTGCAGGGCAGCCTACAGTAAAGAAGTGGGAGAATTCTAGTTTTCCCATTCAAAGAGATGGAGAGAGCCAATAGGGCAGGCTGGAGCAGCAGAAGATTTGGACAAAGACAATGATTACATTAGCCAGTGCTTTTCCCACAGATAAAAAAGTGCCATCTATGGAGAAAATATGAAAGGACCTAAAGCCAGTCAGGTTTGCCTGACTGCCTGTGGGGAATCTGCACTGTTAATGGCCATAAACCAAAGCAGCTCTCTTTCACTGTCAGATGCCAGTGTGAACTCTACTCTAGCGGCCATCTGGTCATTTGGAGCCTTCCCAGAGATAAATCCAATACGTAGAAGGCTCTTTCTGTACAATATGGAGTATTAATCAAGAAACCAGCCTCTGACCCAACAGCAGGTCAGGAAGAGGAGGATTTGTCCTTCCTTTCAATGCTCAAAGAGAAAAGCAAACTACAAAAAACACACACACACTCTCAGTTAGGTTAAGGCTTAGGCTTTAATCCTGAATTTAAGACGCCTGAAATTGCTTGGGTCCTTGCAAAACACAAGAACTTGCAAGACACATGAAACCCAATCCCTGGTTGCAATCACATCAGTCTGGTGCTGAATGGGTCTGGGGAGCACTGAAAGAAGGGGGGGGGAGGGGTTGGAGTAGATACTTGGATTCTGTTCTCTGCTCAGTCACTGCAAGAGCTTGGCCAAGTAACTTATCCCTCAATGTGTCTCCATTTCCCCATCTGCAAAATAAAGATAATACCCACCGCACATGGGGTTTTGTGAGGCTTAAAGTATTGCAATATTCCATGATAAAAGACATCACAGAGGAGTTAGGTATCTGTGGGCCGAATTCAGGGCATTCCATCCATTTAGCTGTGAAAAATCTGGATGGGGAGATTATTCTTTATTTTCATCCTGTTCAGCTGGTAGCATCTCATTGTAGTTGACATTTGTTCTAGGAGGGAACTCCCTGAGTATTTAATATATACAGAACCGGGCTTCCCATAACTCAATGCTACGTCCCTCATTGCATTTTGGTGTTAAGGCCACAGTGGCATGGTGAGACTTTACACTGGGACAAGACGAGCTGACATGGGAAGGGACTTCTGTAGCAGTAGGTGCTTTGCTAGAATACTGCAGGCTAGTGACTTCCAACGTGTTTAAAGACACTGATATGACTGGCAAAGTTTCTTGATTTTGCTAACAGCACTGAGAAGCATATGGAACATAATGAGCAATTTGACTGAGCAGCTGCGGACCAGCAGATGCAACTAAAGCCGTAAGATTTAGGGTATAGAACAGCCCCTTTCATATTCACCGCTCAAGCATAGACATCAAGATTTGACTAATGTGCCAAGAGACAGATCCTCAGGACCATCTCTGATGGAATGGCTGGAACTCCCCACAAAGCAGGCGGCATTAACTTCAGCAGAGGACAAAACACCTTTTTAGACAAGCCACAACTCCCTCCTGTTGGAGCCAAGTGAGAATTTCACCCTCCTCGGATGGGCTAGAATTAGGATGCGTAAGAGCGAAGGGACGACAGTTAAATTCCTCTCAGTAAGCCAACGTTTGCCTCCAGTGGTGAACGCAGGGTTACAGCTTCATTTTAGAAGCTCGTGCTCCCGTAACATTTCTCTATTTGGTGTTCTCTGATGAGCCGCACATTATGTTGTGTTGCTGAACAACAACTGGTACTGACAAGGCTAGCGGTTGCCCTCCTCTGCACCCAGCTTGCGCACACATTACTCCATGTCTTATTTTACTGAGAGAGTTTTCAGTTTTAGATCAATGGGATACAAGCAAGTGTGTGGCTGCTATATGCAGGCAGGTACGGAGTGAACTTCTCCAAATGGTTCTGACAATGGAACTCAGTCCTGACCAAGACTGACCCCTGTTACTCCAGCCCTGGTCTTCCACCGCAAGGTGAAACAGCTCCTGCGCTTTCAGTCCTGAACCGAGAAACAGTTCTAACCTGCAGCACCTAGTCTGCTGCTGGTCCCCACTACCACACAACTTTAGTGATACCGCTCAGCCTTGACCTGTAGCAGCCCCTGCCATTTCCCCATGTGCCTCTTCAAAGAAGATATTAGCAATTGTGACATTTATGATGCTAGAAAAATGCCCACTAGACATTAGCATGAAACTCCATCAAACTCATTTCCATTTGTTCTCTAAAATAGGACTCCCCACTCCCCCATTTCCAGCCACACATCGCGAGCACACTAAACCCATATTTCACCATAAATAGAGTTTGACCTCAGGTGTCGTAGATGTAAAGAGTGGACAAAAGCAGAGGAAAGGACAGCTACTCGCCAACAGATTTAGAGCCTCTCTGCCACCCTTTATTTCTGCAGTCAACTCCAACTCTCCTGTTGTGGTTGTTTCCAAGACTGGCAAAAGACCTCTCATGCCTCCTGCCCCTTCTGTAGTGTTTTGGGCAGCAGCCTATGCAAAAAGACCATCCAGAATACACCATGTGTGATGCAAAGGAACCTGTTCCTGCACTCATTCACTCTGGAGCACGGAAGGTAGCTTTAAAAATGCAGCAGGTACTTTCTACAAGGTTCCGAAGTGAACTCAGATCCCAGACTCTGCAAAGCATCAGGTTTGGGTCAGAAGAACTAATGGAGACATTCTATTGGTCTTCAATTTACCACACTTCCCGATGAGCATGAGTCAGAACCATATGGACAGAAAGTTACTGAAGGTGCCTCACCGTTATTGAGGGAGTGCACAAAGCAGCCAGCTCCTGAGTGTGCGAAGGGCAATATCTAGAAGAGCGAGTTAACAAAGCTTGCACGCCTCACCACTCCTCCTCAGCGGAGCTGAAACAAGAGTCTCCAGTATCCATAGCAAGAAGGGCTTTACCCCTAGGCTAAGAGAGTAACTCCACTAGTCCAACCCAGCAAAGAATCTTTGTTGCTCTTCTTCAAATGCCTTTACGTGTCGGAGGTTAGAAGAGTAGCAGACAAAGCCTAGGACAGAACTGCAACCCACCTCCACCAGAATGGGAAGCCAAGTCATAAGAAGAGGCAGGAAGACCCCAGGGTGCAATTTAAAAAAGTTTTCCCTCCCCACACATATCTTCCCTGCCGCTCTTCCCTTGAGCAAACAGGCAGAGAATTTAGGCAACTGCTTGGCAACTAAAGGTCCGGTCTGAGAAACCATCTAGACAGCCTATATCCCACAGGTTCAAATCCTGGCCAGGTTTACTCCATCCTTCACCCTTCCAAGATTATCAACTCCATTGATATACATGGGTTCTTTCATGCAAGGAAATATTACAAGCTAAGATCCGTTGTGTGCTGCATGGACACTAAAGATCCCATGAGACTTTTCTTAGGAGTAGGAGTTTCCTCTTCCCCTCCAGTCTTGTGCGGAATTGATTGCTGCCTCCAACCCAGAGGCTGCTGTGGGTATATCACTTGGGATCGGCTTAGGATCCTTCAAAATCAAAGATGCTAGAAAAAACACAGAAGTCACTCCCTTTCCACAGAGCTGCTACCAAGCCACCCCCACCACAATGAGATAAAAAGGAGCGGATAACAGCGGGCATCCCGTCTACAGGTCTGCAGACAGCACAACTCATCTACACAACGGACTTCACCATGCTGACAGGAGAGGAACAAGGGAGAAAGGAGAGGAAAAGAGGGGTGGGAGAGGAGAGGACAGGAAGAAAAAAGATCACAGCGGGGGAAAAAAAAATGAAATCAGGAGTGAGAAAATAAAACCAAAGAACAAACAAACAAACAAACCACTCAGACAAGAGGACTCAACTTCTCCTAGCGAGAATGGCTATGAAACACATGCAGAGGATCAGCACACGGACGGTCTTTAAAGGGGAACCTACTCGTTTCCAACTCAACGCGAGGAGTCGTCGTCCCCCCCACACTGGGGGTGGGGCAGCTCCCTCCCCCATGGGATGGGCATGGCTTTGCCACTTGCTCCTAGGAGGCACCAGAGGCTTTGCATACCAGCTGCTGACTGTGCTGTCCCAAGGGAGGAGCGGAGCTGGGGTTGCCAGCACTGGACAGCCTGGGATGCTGAGGTAGCACAGGTGCTCGCCTGCCTTCCCTGTGGTTTTTGGGTTTCCTACCGCAGCGAGAGGACAGAACCAACTCGTCTCCTAACGGGGAAGTTCAGGCCACATTGGGTTCAGTTAAAAGAAAGGGGAAAGTTAATTGGATCATGGCATAAAATTACCCACACCCTTAAATAAAACCTGCCTGCCCTTCGCACAGCAAGAGATATTGCAAAAGCCTTCCCACTCCAGCCATGTCAGGGGAATATAAATGAACACCACATGCAGAGAGTCACTTGTATCCCTCTATTTGCCCCCCATCTGCCTGATCTGCATGCATCCCCACAGAGGAGATCCCATTCACCTGCGAGCAGTGCTCCGCTGCTGATGGGTAAGCCACCACAGAGCTTGTAAACCACATCGCCCCTCCCCGCTTTTATTACTGCAGCATAAAACCTGGCTGGTCTGGTATAAAGCTCCAGTGCTCTGATCCACTGACAATTTTACAACCCTACATCAGAAAGAAATTACTTGGCTGTGCTGTTTATGGGATTCCTTTCTTATTAGCGTGCAGGATTTATTATCCCTCTGCCTTCCCCATTCGAGATAATGGCTCTCTCCCTCCTCTAGCTGAGGGAGAGCCTGTCAGTGAACCCAGGTTCGATTACAATGGGTTCTGCACCCAAGTCCCAGAGTAAGATGCATTTCAGTCCCCAGCCTTTGCCGGTGGACATTTTTGTGGCTTGGCTGCTGCGGAAAACTTTTATAGGCACGCATGAATATCTCGGCCTGGAATCGGCGCAAGAAGAGGATTGAAAAGGCTTCAGGGCTGCCATGGGTACCTGGAGTGGGGTGTGGGGCAGAAAGTTTACAAGGCTGCCAGGGCTAAACAGAATATCCCGAAAGGAGGGCCTCTCTCTCAGTGGCTTCTGAAGCTCTGCGGAAAGGACTGAAGCGGTTTGGTTGGCAGCTATGAGGGCAATGCTCCAAAAGGACACGGTAGTAAAGACGTCCCTGCTCCCTCTATCAGTCGGACTCTGCACTCCCCGCCAGCCAGATGGGCCTCAGTGCGAAAGACCCACCATTCCGACACCTCATTCTCTCCCCTGGTTGAATGTCCAACTCTGTATTGCCCTCCCATGCCCCCGCAACACACCCTCCCGACATCCCCATCTGTCTCCCTCATCACACTTCTCGGCGAGAGCTAGGAGGGTTGTATCCCTTCGGGCGTCACTTGCTGCTTTCACTAAGCTGTGAAGCAACACTCGGCGGGTCTCTTATCCTGCCACGCGGGCCCACGCTGGGGCTAGGAGCTGGATATCTCACCCTTTGATCAGCGGCTGAGAGCGTCTGGGAATCTGCTGCTCCGTGGGTGCATGCAGGCTCTCCGATCGTGGAAATAAAAGCAGACCTGGGACACTGCATCCCTGGTAGCCATCACAGTTGGTATTGGCCCTGCATGTCACTTCAGTTGACCTTCTCTTCTGGTCTTCAGAGTTAGTAATGGGTAAAAATCAAGCTTAGCGCACTGAAGAACTCAGTGGACGGAAGACGAGGAGGAAGCTCAACCACTACAAAGGAGTCTGGAAACAAGTTCCTATTTCTGTCTTCCGTTTCTGTTCCAGGACCTTGCTACATCTGTGAAACTGCCCCCAGAAAGTCTCCAAGAGGTATTTTCCTGGAAAAATCTTGCAAGATTTGCTTAAGTCACTGTAATCCTGGTTAGGTTTGAAGACAACTTGCAAGGTTTCATTGAGGAAAATTTCAGAGAGAGATGAGACTTCTATTGTAATTGAATTACTACAGTTCAAAACAAAGCTTTAACACTGATGAGCTGAAGCTATGCGGCATACTGCTGCAATCTGCAAAAGGAAAAACCCCAGAACTCCTCCAGTTTAATACAATTTAGGAATTTTGGGAATGAAGGCGAGGTGGGAACCCTCGGCTATTAAAATAAAATTGGAGAAGTATTTTGAAATTGGATTCCCTTTACTGAATTCATGGAATGAGATCGCAGTCCCAAATAACTAACTAACTGGTTGCTAGCTGATGTCAAACAGAGAGCTACTATTAGGTGCTGCTGAGCATGTGCCTGTTTTGTATTCTTAGTCCCTTATTTGTATCCGTATGATAAATCCAGTATTTTAAGGTTTCATTCTCAAATAGCACTGAACATTTATATAACACTTTCACAGACCATTTCTCGCCACTCATCCAGGTAGATATTACTATCCCCACTGCCAGAGGAGGAAACTGGAGGCATAGACAGGTGAAGCGACTTGCCCAAGGTCATGCGAGTCAGTGGCAGAGCTGCGATTAGAACCTACATGTTCCTGGCTCCCAACCCCATTCAATCCACTAGACCATGCACCTCCCTACACAATACAGAATGAGGAGCGGTCTCCTCTCCTCACCAGGCTTGCCCCCACAAAAGTCACAGCCATACCAAGTCTTTCTACCTGTATCCCGACCGTAGGTAGGCCTCTCTGAACCCATGAGAGCCCTGAGGCACTGGTGAGTGGGGAAACCCAAAAGCCACAGAGACCATGTGTGCAAAGGTTTTGTCCTAGTATTTTACAATTCCTTATTCCCCTTTAAAGGAAGAGATGGGATTGGAAAAGCCCCTTCCACGCCCCGCTCCCCGCCACCCTCCGACAGCCCCCACGCCATCCTTTCGGACATGGATCACCCTTACCTATTGAGCTGAGGAGAAGCTTGTCTCGACAACACTGCCCAGATAGCTGAGATTAATCAAAAACAAAGCAGTTAACAACACCCGCAAGGAGCCGAGCTCCGCAACACATCAGCACGTCAAAAATGCCAAAGGAGAAGAAGTGGGGAAACAAACAAACAAACAAAAAACTCCAAAACCAAACATGGCTGGAAACGAAAGGGGGAAGAAACAAAAGAAAAAACAAAGCGGATGAAAACACTGCATAAAAGCGCAGACAACAGTGCTCTAACACAGAATTGTCCTGTGACTTCCCTATACCTCATCAAGGTGCCCTGGCTATATTAGATTGGTTGGAGACATATACAAACATACATACATATATATATATATATACACATACACACACACACTCACACGAGATGATATATACATATATATTTTTAAAAGCCACAACAGAATTGATTTGGGGTTGATTTTGTTACTACAGACGCCCCTCCAATATAAGCACCCCTCTCTGACCCATTCATCCAGTCTCCAGAAGCCAGCAACCAACAACAGTGCTGAATGGGCTAATTGGGTTTCTAAGGATTTAAAGCTTCCAGGTACCAGAGAGAGTATATGAAATGCAAGGGGCACCACAGGGTGAAAAGCCAGGCTCCCACCCGCAAACCATGCGGTTTTCCTGACGTGACACTAACCTCCTACACCTTAGCCAATGCTGGCTATGCAAGCTTGAACATCGCCCTTCCTCCTTGCCTGCCCCAAGGTCCTCTCTCCACCGAGTTTAACTGCACTGAGCTTATAGTTTACTTCAAGCCATTAATTCCCCGAGCTCCACGAGTTGAGGGATCAAGAGATTAAACCCCATTACTTGAAAAATAGAATTTAAAACAAAAGACAGAGGATGGAAGGAAAGAACATCTACAGGATCTAAGGTGCTGTGAAAAAGACGAGGGAAAGAAGAAAAAGAGGCAGAGAAAAGAGAAGAAAAACAGAAAGACGCTTTGCCTGGCGCAACCCTGGTACCTGGAAAACCAGCCACTGGAGTTTAGCGCAGCAGCCTCGCTCTTTGGGGCAGGATCTCTGAATACCGGCAGCTTCCTGATTTCCGCTCGGGTGAATTTCTTCTCCTGACATGCTGTTCATGGGACTAAATCCTTGCACCCTCTCCCCGCCCGAGTCTTGGGGCTGCAGCATCGCTTTTGGAGATGGAGCGGCAAGGTGACCTTTGTGGCCATCTCTGTCGTTCGTTATAGTCACTAGACTTTGTGGGAAAGGGCAGAAAGAAGCCAGGGAGCCAGGCACACACTAATGTTCCAGGAAAGTCAAGAGCCAGGAAACAAGAAAGGAAACTGCTGGTGACCCTTGGTCACTTACCCAACAAGCACAGGTAATGAGACCCCTAATCTAGTTCCTTACATGGACAGGCCCTTCTCCGCACATCCGAAGACACAGACTCCCAATCCCCAAGAGACTTGCGAGGGGAAGAGCAGCTGTTGGAGATAACGCACCATGAATGACCGACTGTTCCTCTGCCTATTTAACCCACGATCGTGAGCCGTGTCCTAACGGTGCCAGTAGCGAGAGCCTCTTCAGAGCAGGGTCCTACCAATGCCAACTGGAAGTCACCTCCAAAAGGGATGCTGCAGCGTGTCCAAACAACCTCTATGATTTCAGATGATGATGATGATGATGATGATGGGGGGGGGGGAGGAGGGAGTTGGGAGCAGTGGGTGGGGAAGGAAAGGCAGATAAAGGGCAGCTAAAGGATTCATACACACTTACCCCGAAGTGGATAATGTTGTCGGTGTTGGCTCAGGTCTGAGAATCTCCTCTCCAGCCCTCCTCGGAGAGGGAATTTGTCCAAAGACATCCATACTGTCCCCGGGAAGGGAGGGGCACTGAGAGGAGGGGTAGCCAGTGGCCAAAGAGGTGAAGGCCATGGCAGGTCGGTAGCTGGGGCTCTCTCCCCTGCTGCTTTGAGCCGGGGAGCCGGTCGACGGGGTGGACTTGCAAGAGAAGCTGACTGCTGCGGGGGGCTGCAGGGTGATCTCCGACATCTCCGCTTGCTGGATGAGACCCGGTCGCGGTCTGGCACGTGCAGTCAGCTCCGGGGAGCTGTTGCGGGAGCTGAGGGGGCTTTGGGTCAGAGGGGAAAGCCTCGAAGGTTGTAGCACCACCTGATGTAAACTGGGCTCAGCCCTCCTGACTTGCCGAGGGCTAGGCCGAGGTCTGGGTTGGGGCTCATACCACCTGGTGTCCAGGCCAAATGTGCTTGTGCCACTGTGGCTGACTGACTCGGACGGTTCATGGTAAGGCAACACGGGTATGCCCATACCTTGACTGGTATGTCTTAGCTGCCCTTGACTCGCCATAGGTTGCATAGGTTTGTCCTGCCATTTGGTGGTGGTGGGCACAGAGGGTTGGTTTCTGCCAGGTGGCTTGCCAGTCCAACTCTTTGGTGCCTCCAGGGGCAGAATGCCAGGGTAGGATGCAGGAACCTGGAGGGAGGAAGGGGGCGGGCCCCTAGGAAGACAGGCCGTCAGCTGCACACACTCTGCCACCTCACACTGGTGGAGCTGTTGAGGAAATATCATGGGAGAAGCCTCCAGGCTGTTGAAAGGGAACTCAGCCCTGCCCCATGGCTCAGGAGACCGGCCCCCCGTTGGCGTCTGGGTCAGGGGCAACGTGCTGTTGGAAGCATTTTCTCCATTCTCCTCTGGGATGGTAGGGTGTCCAAAGGGCCCCTCAGGGTGCAGAGGAGGGGAGGACATGACAGAGCTGAGAGGACTGACCTCTGGCATGTAGAAGGGCGGAGGGTCCATCTCTCCAGGACTGCTGCTGCTGAGGTAACCATAAAATTGGCTGTGGTGGAAAGGCCTTGGAGCTGGAGGTCTGGCCTGACCAGTGGCCTGCAGGCGGCTCTCCAGAGCACCTGTGCCCTCTAAGCCCCTGTGGAATCTGGGGCTGTATGCTGGTGGCTGAAGGTAGGATTCCTGGCTGGAAGAGAGAGGGGTCAGCTGAGATTTGAGGGCTGTCACAGAGGAGGGCACAATGGGGTCGTCATTCTCTTCGTCTGACTGGCGAAACTCAGGGTACATGTCTGTCTCCTCCACAAAGGGGAAGCCCTCTATCCGGCGGGTCTTGAGTGAGGGCTCCATCTCTGAGGGGTCCATGACAAAGCGGCCATCAGGCCCACGGCTGATGAGCTCAATGGGGGTAGTAGCCTCTGCTTCAGCCTCAGCCTTGGAGACACTGTACTTCTTGCTGCTAATGGCCCTCTTGGTCTTCTTGTAAAGGGACAACTCCTTCTCCTTGCTGGGGCTCAGCATACGCTTGCCCTGCTGGCCTTGGTCATCAGAGGACTCCGAGGGGGGGCGGAGCGTGCGGATGCTCTCGGGACTCACTTTACCGGAAGACAACCTGGACCACAGAGGAGAAAAACCAAAAAAGAAAAAGAAAAAAGGGTGGGGGATGGTCATGGGCAAAGGAGACAAATCTGGGGCTTGCGCAGCGGGATCACAGGCCAGTCGGGCACAAAAAGAAAAAGCCTTAATTGGTCCCAGAAGAGGGAGGCCTGGAAGAATTTAGTGTGGGCATTATTAAGATGGCAGAAGCTCATGTGGTTCTAACATAGGCCCCAGCAGTGTGCTGGGCAGGGGCATGGTGTAAGACAGAAGACAAAACAGGTGGCCACTACTTCTCCCCCCTTGACTGCCAAACAGAGAAATGTTCCATATTCTCTCATCCCCCCCTCAAGCAGGCAATCCACTGCAATTTCTTGAAATTAGCTCCACAGACCCATAAGACTGAATGAAAACAGGTCCAGGGCTTGGCTTCAGTTTGGCTAAGTACCCAAAGGTTTGTATGTTCATTTGAATTATCTGAGCCTCTTGCAAAACTAGGCTGGGAAACCTCTCCATAAGATCTTCTCCCTCATGTGATTTCATTTCTCGTGCTTCAGATTGCAGTTGGGGAAGAACAGCACAAGAACATCCCCTCTTGCAGTTTTTGGCAACTTCCGATCCCAGCTCACAAAATGAGAAGAAAAAATACTTATGATTTTCCTCCAAGCCGGGAGGGTAAGGATTAAGGCTTGAAAAGGGAAGAAGGGGGCAGCTGTTCTGAAGAGTCCCCCCCCCGACCACACACAAGTCTTGGGACAAACAGGATTAGAGACACAGACTCAGCAAATCCAATTGAGACAATGGGGACAAGGAAATTTAAAAGTGTGGTCTTCTCAGTGAAATGGAAGAGCCCACAGGAGGAAAAAAAAATGACGACAACAGTAGAACAAGATAAAAAATACCAAGTGTCAGGGTCAGCACAGGTCTCTTGCATGAGGCTCCTGAAGCTACCACATGAGGTGATCAGAGGCCAGACTACTACACTCACACCAAAGACACCCCCTGTCTCTATCTACCCTTGCTGGCGGACGCACTGAGTACTGCTGATGGGCTCTGGAAGGAGTTGAGACCAGTGGGACACAACGATCCAGGGGTCTTTAATAGAGTGTGGGGAGAAAGATAAAATGGGGGAATCTTCAAGGCAAAAAAAGAGTTGCTCGTAGAACTCTAAATTTCCCAGTTAAAGAAAAAACAAAGGTGAAATATTCTTACAGTGAAACTTGCATTAAGGATCCACCACTTCTTTTAAAGCAGCCACTTAAAAATTGCCAGTATAAGGCTAACGGCATATTGGGCTGCGTTAGCAGGAGCATTGCCTGCAGACTGAGGGAAGTGATTATTCCCCTCTATTTGGCATTGGTGAGGCCATACCTGGAGTATTGTGTCCAGTTTTGGGCTTCCTACTACAGAAGGGATGTGGACAAATTGGAAAGAGTCCAGCAGAGGGCAATGAAAATGATCAAGGGGTTGGGGCACATGATTTACGAGGAGAGGCTGAGGGAACTGGGCTTATTTAGTCTGCAGAAGAGAAGAGCGAGGGGGGATTGGATAGCAGCCTTCAACTACCTGAAGGGGGGTTCCAAAGAGGATGGAGCACAGCTGTGCTCAGTGGTGGCAGATGACAGAACAAGGAGCAGTGGTCTCAAGTTGCAGTGGGGGAGGTCTAGGTTGCGTATTAGGAAACACTATTTCACTAGGAGGGTGGTGAAGCACTGGAATGGGTTACCTAGGGTGGTGGTGGAATCTCCATCCTTGGAGGTTTTTAAGGTCAGGCTTAACGAAGCCCTGGCTGGGATGATTTAGTTGGGGATTGGTCCTGCTTTGAGCAGGGGGTTGGACTAGATGACCTCCTGAGGTCTCTTCCCACTCTAATCTTCTATGAATTCCACCTCAAAATAAAAAGTCCAGCACTACTCCCTTGGGAAATCTCCTACAACAGGCTTCATTGGTAACTACTTCCTCTGCTTCTGCTCTAAAGCCAGGCAGTCTCTTGCAGGCTATTTTGTTCCAAAGACTTAGGGAACACCAAAAGCATCAGACCCCACGATCAGCAGATTTGAGACACTCAACAACATTAGATATTTCCATTTCCTGTGAGCAGCATCCCTACAAAGAGGGGTCTCCAAAACCAACCAGATAGAACACGGCCTGAGTGGCACCTCTAAGGCAGAGATACTTACGGAGACTCCAGACTCTTCCTGCAGTGGGTTATCGAGAGAGGAGGGTCTGGAAAAGAAAAGGGGGAGTGAGAGAGAACTCTAAAGAGGCACAACTAGGCAGAAAAAGGCATCAAAAATCTTACAATCAACAGCAAGAAAGAAAAAAAAAGACTTGACAAGAGGCCAAATTTTGGTTGATTTGTGCTTTAATAGTCGCACACAAACAAACAACTCCAGACAGTTTCCTATCAATCCTATTGTCACCAAATCATACACACTAGAGATAAAAAAAAAAAGAAAAAAAAAGAGTCCACCCCCCGCATCCCCAGCTCATGTGAATTTCCCTGCAGGGCATTCCTATCCCAGTTTATATAACTTAAGTGATGGGGCTTCCACCACTTTCTCTGGATGATTCTCTATAGCAGGGGTGGCCAAACTTACTGACCCTTGGAGCACATACAATAAATCTTCAGAAGTTTGAGAGCCGCAAAACACTCTCAACCTGCCCCGCGGAGTGGCAACTGCTGGGGAGGCACACCTGGCTGAAGCCCTGACACCTCTCCCTCATTGGGGGCTAAAGCCATGAGACCACCCCTCCCTGCAAGGCAGAAGCCCTTGGCCCCACCACCCTGCACAAGGGTGGAAGCCCTGAGCTCTCTTCCCCCGTCTGGTCAGTGGAGAATGCCCGGGGAGGAGCACAGGGAGCTCTGCGAGCTGCACTTTAACTGTAAAAGAGCCATGACTTCGCCACGCCTGCTCTAAAATGCAACAGTTCTCACACTATATGATCCATGAAGCACCAGTGATACGAGCAGCTGTTCTTGGTGGCCCGCAGAAGGAAGTGACTTAAGAACCAGCCACTGGAGAGCTATGGGAAGGGAAAGACTCTGCAAGGAGGTTCTCTCCCCAAGAATGAAAAATCCCCAAACCTAAAACCCACTGGCCTAACCGATATCACCATTAGGAAGGTTCCCCTGCCATGTCAGCCTAGGTACCTCTCTCTCTTTCATCTTCATCCCCACCTTGCCTCTACCATTTCTGATCACAAGATGTTTCAGACAGCGGCAGAGGTTCCAGTATAGCCAGAACGCATCTCTTCCCTTACGCTGCTCTAGCGCATAACCACTCTCTTCTCTCGCAACAGTGAGATGTTGGGGCTTTCTCAAAGCAAGCCTCCAGACCTCAGCACACATTTTTACAACTTGTTAATTTTTTTACCCATCTGTTCAGATTAGAGCCGAGGAATGTGGGGGAGGAAGGGCCAGGATCCAAACAGTCACAGCTGATGGATAAAGTTAGGGCAAGCTTCACCTGAAGACGCTCGGGAGAGACAGACAGGGAAGATGACCACAAAATGCCACAGGAGAAAAAAATACAAAAGTAGCAGGGCTCACCTTTCTTGCGCTTGAGCTTGCGTTTGCGTTGTTTGTTGACAAAGCAGGCAGTTAGTGTGCTGAAGAGGATGGCAGCAGCCAGAAAGCAGATGGTGGCAACAATGCCCGCCAGCACGGGTCGGGCCAAACCATCGTCCGTCAGGTCGGGCGGGGGGAAGATGTCTGCAGAAAAAGGGGAATCCTCTGAGTTCTAAAAGAAACTGTTCTCCACAACCAGGGTCCTGATCGTTGCTTGGAAAGTGAGGTTTACACAGGGCGTGTAAATGAGTAGCAGCTTTGGACGGTTCAGGAGATTGGTGCTCAGGTTCAGAGCCTTTCCCAACTAGGTTACTGGTTTAAATCCAGCCCAGAGTGGTAGTGAGTCAATGTTGTTACTCTCAGATGCCTGGGAAGTGGACTGAGAGATACTTTTGGGTCTCCGCCCAGAGCCTAACAAAGACCTATCCACATGACAAAGAAGCATCATCACTATTGGCAATCCACTTAACTGGAGAGCAGTCAGCACTGGAAGTAGCAGTGGAAGCTTTGCAGGGATCACCTCTAGGAGCGAAAGGGGAATTCAGCCACTGTATCCCCATTCAGTCTTTTGTCTTTCTGAGGAGACTACCAACAGGGAGACCAAATGTGCTGGTAGTTTTGGTATTTTTCCTACGTTCTTACATCGTGCATATCGCTGTGGTATGCAAGCGACCCAGAGTTAACGTGGACACCTGCCGACTGGATATGCACTGAGACGCATGCTATCAGTACTCACAGGCCACTGAACAGTTATCCAACAACTTTCAGTGTTTGCTGATCTGGCAGGATTTGAATCAGCAAATTTGACGGTAGCTTATTCAAGTGTGTGTACACAATTACTGGGAAGTGATTTTACATGGTTTATGCTAACTACTTAATCTATCCACTTACTTGTCCCTGGAAACCTGTCACTAGCACCAGCTTGTAGAACTTTTTGGGCTGAGACAGTAGTAACTGACTTTGTGTAATTACACCCGGCCATAAGCTGAGGTCAGCTACACACCCAAGAGCTAGCAAATTCAGGCAGACAAACTACAGTAGAGGAATCTAATCTTAAAAAAAAACAAAAGTCACTTGCATCCAAAGTGCTTCTGCCTAACACCACTTGAGGGCAGTGCTAGACTGGATCTGTCCTATGCACAGCATAATTGAAGTATCATTGGTCTCATATTGTGAGGTGGTATAATTTAGGTTCCCATAGTTCTTATTTCCAGCTCTCCTTCCCTGGATTATATTGCCTTCCACCACAACTTGCTATTTTTGATATGGTGGGTTCTCCTGAAGACTGTGAAATATTCCTGTGCGCTATGGTGTATGCAGGGCTGCATTGTGCTTTCTTCTGCTGCTGTGTGTTACAGTCCCTTTCGTGGAGCTACAATGTTTTTCTTTTTATTCCATGGTGCAGTATCGCACTGCCCTTCATGCAGCTTTCATTTTCATGTCAATGCTGCGTATTCCCTGGGTTGGGGCACTGTTCTCAGTGCACGTGGCAGAACTGTGATGCACTGCGACTCCCTGGTTCGGGCTATGCTCCGTTATTCGGTTCCATATTGTACTCTGTTATAGTATAGAACACCGCGTTTTGCTGCTGGCCTATTGTGCTACTGTGTTGCGCCGATTTGGTCTTTCCGATCGCAAGCTGTTCCATTCTGCATAGCCCAGCAGTTCGTTGTGAACGTAATCATGGGAGTTGCAGAATACTCAGTTTCTAGTGAAGTCAGAGGGCTCTCAACTCCCAAAGTACCTGGCAGGATCAGACCCTGCATCTCACCACACTGCAATACTGCCTTTCCACGTTGGGCTCTGTGCTTAAGTTGTTTGGGGCTGGAAGGACACTTACCTGTACTGGAGACACCTGCAATGTTACTAGGCTCACTGATGAGGTCCTGCATGACAGCCAGAACTCGGAACTCATACCAGGTGTCCTACAGCACCAAACAACAACAAAAGCCACTAGTCAGAAGCTTCCTTCAACAATTTAGCACACCAAAATGCCTTCTCCAGACTAGATAATGGGAATCCTCAACATTGTTCTAGAGGGACTGCCCTTCTTCCCCTGGGATGATAAGGGAATTTGTTCTTCACTGGGTCTATGCTTCAGGACACCAAATTAGCCCCTACTGTGGAAATAAGCAACCGACATCCTGAAAGTATACCCCGAATGCTCTCCCAGTGCTGCAATACAGATGGTGCACAATCAGTAACCCAGGCAAAGGGCCAACCCATTATAAAAACCAAAGGGCGCTCAGACCACCTCTTACCTGAGACAAATCCTTGGCAAAAAAGTCACTGTCACTCCCCAAGATAGCATCGTCCAAGATCTCCCACCTCTCCCCTACGCGGAACTCCATGATGTAATGGTCAATTGGAAAGCTGTGATTGGCTGGAGGAAGCCACGACAACAGGACTCCTTGCTGCGTCCGATTGGCTGTTAGGCACCTCGGTGGGGTAACCAGCACCAGGGGTTCTGGAGTTGTTACGGGGAATGCTGAAGACACACAGGACAGGGAGGGAATGGGGCAGAGAACGCTTTTAGTGGAGTCAAGAAAAAAAAAAAGAGCCGTATGCTCTACAACTGGCGACTTTCTCCACTTCCTTTCAATGTGCACATGCACCCTTCTCTTCTGTCATCCTTCCTCTGCAGGTCCAACACCACCTGCAGCTGTGCTGGTTAGGATTTAAGCCTCCAGAGCTGCGACTCCACAGGTCTCAAGGCATACACCAACCAGCTGCAAGATTCACAGGAAAGGACGACACGGTGGAGGAGCACTAAAAGGTAGCGTATTACTTTCTCATAAGCACTGGCCATTGGCTGCTATCTGAGACTGGATAACGGACTAGAGGGACTCTGGTCTGATCCACTATGGCCGTTCCTACTGCTCTGCAACTGTAGGTTTAAGACATGCAGCCACGCAGGTAGCATCAACAAGGTCTCTTCTCTGAAAGATGTCAAGAAGTCTTTATGAGAAGAAGGAACAGCCACAGATACAAGGAGGCGAAGAAGAAAGAGGGATACGGTCTCAGAAAGTCCACTCATTCCTGGATCTTTTTGAGACCACCCACAAGAGAACCATCAGGAATGGCCGTGCTGTGACCTGGACTGAGATAGGGTGTACATTACAACCGGTTAGGGCCAATGAGTTTTGGTTACTACCAGCCTGGGCTGCCTGTGAAACAGAGACTTGGAGGTGAATGGTATTGGGGTATGGAACTCCTGAGCCAACAAGTCTCCACTCAAGACAAGACAAGACTTCAACATTTATCTCTGCAATCTGGTGAATCCTGTGGTGCTTGATGACTAAGCCACGGGGCATATTGGTTCTCGCATGGGCAATGTCACTAGTACCATTAACATGAGAGCGGGCCTACGGAATGTGACCAAAGTACCCTGCCTCATCTCACCACCCATCTCTATTCTCTTCATATCCAGGGACTCTCTGAATTCCTTTACTAGCTCCATGATGTCCCAACTCACCGAGCGTGTTCACAGTGACCACCTCACTGAAGGCGCTCGTACCCAATTTGTTTTGAGCCAAGACACTGAACTGGTAGGCGGTCTCTGGTTCCAGGGTGTCCACCAGCAGCCAACTAGGACCAATTGGTACCGGAAGAGACAGCCAGTCATGGGGTCCAAACTGTGCTCTCTTCGTCCTGGCAAGAGAGGAGACAAACAACTCAAGTGGAGGTGCTTTTGAGAGAAAGCATGAATGAATGAAAGAGGACAGACAGAGAGCCAATCCCTTAAGCAATAATGGAAAGACCCTGAGTGACTGGGTTTCATATACCAGCAATATGTGAGGACAAGGTGCTGAGATTCTGCCACCTACAGAAGTGAGTTGCCTTGAAACTGGGTCAGAGGAAAGACAGAGATTGAGAGGAAAGATGTTTGCTGGGCCAAAGGGCTCTCTACTCAGTCCCACGGTACATCCAGTCAGAAACACACTTTGATTTACAGGGACACTCCTGCCAGCCCTCCCTCATTACACCAGGCCCTTAACAAAAAGCCCTTTCAGTCTGACGATGGCCACAAACTTCTCTCCCTGCTCTCAGTGGGGTATTCAGAGGCAGATCCTGATTACTGATCATGACAAAAGGTCATTGTTACTTTTTATTCCTGGTGTCACTGCCGCAGCTATGACAGAGAGAGGCGGAGTCTATTCTGCCTCACACTTCATCAGCAAAATTAACTAAGTTCCAATACAGAGCAATTCCTCCTCCCCCCTCAGTGCAACCCCACTGGAGACATGGAGCCAAATTGTAATAACCAGTACATATGAGCAAACCAGAAGTCACTCCAATGAAACCAATGGTGTGACTCTGGATTTATGCTGGGGCAAAGAAGAGGAGAATTTTAAAGACAATTGGCCAGATTCTCACTTAAACCAAGGCCCGGGGCAACATAAAAGGGTTTAAAAGCGAGAGTGAATTTTATTTACATTTCTGAGCAGTGTAAAGGAGCCTTATCACAAATTAGAATCCATCCTAATGAGTTTACGCAGGCATTACGAGGACAGAAACAGTCCTCGATAATCTTCATAACTGGTGATTAAGCACGTGTCAGATTGGGGCGGGGGGGAATCAGTCAAGTTGAGATCTGATCCCAGGATTACAGGGCTAGCAATGGTAGTTAGTTAGTGGGAACCCTTCACTCTCCCCTGCAAAAATAAAAACAAAACCCTACATCTTTTCACTCTGAAACTGAGTAAATGTGTTTGAGACAAATAAGGAACTCCTGGATGCAATTTTTAAGTCATTTTTCAGACATAGCATGCTTTCGGTGCCATGTCATTTAATAAGAATAGCTGCACTTTAAGAACACAGAGGGCAAATTCTCCGAAGTAAATGGAGTTGCATCAGCAGAGGATTTGGGCAAAGGTCTGTGTCCCATGTTTCTTTCCCTTGATCTCCTTTTTTGCCTTCTGATGGTGGCTACCCTGGCCACCCAGCAGGCAGAGATTGCAGTTGCAATCCTCACAGACTTCCTCTGACTCCAAACACATGGCTTTTCAAACTGTGAACACCCGACTGCCATACCCACACAATACAGGATCCAGGAATCCAGCAAGAAGAGCAAAGAAAAGGGGTGATTTTAATGTATCTAGGGAGACGGCAAGAATGACAAAGCTCATTCAGCCTGGGAAGATAGGTGCCTCTTGTTTCTCAGTCTGCACCTGCCTCTTCCAACCACTACTCCTCCATCTCCTCTTTCCTCACAGCTAACTGGTAGCATGCATCCTAGCACGTCTCCACAAAGGAAAGCGTCTGCTAGTGGATGGTACCATCCAGAAAAAATGGGAAACTTACTTGTACAGTAACTATTGTTCCTTGAGATGTACTGTCCACATATACGTTCCAGTGTAGGTGTATGTACACAACCAATGCATGTGACTCAGAGACTTTTGCCAGCCATAATCATGGGTGGCAGATGCACCCCGTTCACCCCTTGCACCAAGCCAAGGGCATAAAAGGGGTGCGGTTTCTGCCTCCCTTTCTGTTTCTTCATACCACCAGTAAGTTGAAAAACCAAAGTAGCGGGGAATAGGGGAGGGTTGTAGAGTATATGTGCGCAACACCTTTTGAAGAGCAACAGTTACTGTACGGGTAAGTAACCATTTTTTGTCCTTCGAGTGATTGTGTACATATACATTTCACGGTAGGAGACCCACCAACAATTCCAACACAGGTGGAAGAACTACAGACTACTTGAAGAGAACCTGCAACATCGACCTGTCGAATCTGGCGCCATCCGGAGAAGCTTGAGTAATAGCCAAGAGCCTGGAGAATGCACACACAGATGACCACGTTCCAGCTTTACAAATGCCCGCTATAGGGATGTAGCTCAAGAAGGCTGACAAAGTGGAATGAGCCCTAGTGGAGTGGGCTGTTATCCTCAAATTTGAGGAGAGGAGAGACTTTTGCCAGATCATAGCAACGCTTGATAGTGTGAAATCCAGCGTGAAATACGCTGGGCTGTAACAGATTGCTCTTTCATCATCTCAGCATAGACTACAAATAGTCTGCGAGAGGAGCTGAAAGAATGCGTGGTCCAGGTAAAATGCCACAATACACAAGAAATGGAGCTTCTCTTTAGTTTTGGAAGAATGAAGCTTTGGGAAGAACTTGATTTTCTTGATACATCTGTTCAGCTTTCTTAAGTCCATAATGGCCAAAGACTGCCTCTCTTTTTAGGGAATTAGGAAGTAGCAGGAAAAGAAACCTTTCCCTCCATGATAAGGAACTTCCTCTATTGTTTCCCGTGTTAATCAATGTACTTCTCGGTCTAAAAACAATCTCATGAGTTTGAACAAGAGCACAGAGGATGAGTTGGGGAAGGGGAAGGTGGTAAATGGGTAACACATCCCTACTTTACAAGGCTGAGCACCCACATGTCCAATGTGATCTTGGTCTCTTCACTGTAAAACAAAACAAAACAAAAAAACAAAACAAGAGAGATGGGTTCCTCCCAAACGGGGGTCTGAATGCATGAGATGACACACAGTTGGTACGTTGTCCTAGACAGGTGTATCAAAACGCCTGTTTCAAAAAGTCACTTAAATCTGGTGAGAAGCGCCTGTTACAGACGATGTGGTGGGTGATACCTAGAAGTCTTAGACCTCCTTCTACAGGTCTCTGCTGCTGTTAGGGCCTGTACTTTGTTTGGGGCTTAACTTGCTTCCTCTTTTGTAACTGAGGTGTGGACACACAACAAACTAAGGCTCACACAAGAGCATCTTAACATGCACGTTACGTCACCGGTCTTCTGAGAGAACAGTTGAGCACCTTCAAACGGTAGAACTTCTGTTGCATTCTGCATCTCTCTTGGAATGCCAGAAGCCTGCTGCAGCCATCAAGCGTAAGGCAGTATCCGACACGTCGATTGGTGCTTAGAGGGAAGTATGAGCAGCGACAGGCCCTCCAAAAACAAAAACGGCCAAGAACTGATCCCTGCATTCCTCAGGCAGTTTGTCCGTGAATTTGGAAATTGCTGGCCAGTTACTAAAAGTATATTTGGGCAACAATGCCAGATAATTTGAGACCCTTATCTGAAGGTTCTCAATGGTATATGCCTTTCTACCACACAGATCCAGCCCTGTATAATCTTCGAGGTAGCCTTAGCGTGAGGCTGCCTGGAATGCTCTTTAACCACTGCGAGCACTAATGAGTCTAGAATGGAATGGGTAAAGAAATCAAATTCTTGCTGAGGAACCTAGGTGTATCTGTCCGCCCATTTCTCAGGGGACGGGACAGAGACAGGTATCTGCCAAAGGGTCTTCGTAGGTTCCAGTAAAGCTTCATTATTGGAAAGGTTAACCCTTTCAGGGGTGGGAATTTGCAAAACGTCTAATAGCGTGTGAGGATTGTCTTGCACAAGCTCTGCTTGTGTTCCCAAAGAGAGACAGCCACTCTCCTAACTAGATCTTGAAAAACTTTAAAGTTCTCAGGAGAAGGTGATGCTGACTTTGGTGTGGTGGCCTCATCTGGAGAAGAGGAAGAGATATAGATAGGGGACAGCTAAAAGCTCCTTTCCAGTCTCCTCTTCTTCTGTGGGTTCCATTAAAGAGAATTTGTAGGCTTAGAGAATTGTCAACCCTAGGCACTAGAGGAACAGGAGAAGGTGACATTCTTCTGGATTGAGTAGCCAACAAGGTGTCAAGATATTTTAGGAGCAGGCCAAGGGGCCCAAGAAAGCCAGGGTGGACAGTCCAGTCTTTTAACAGCCCACAATGGAGGAACACCAAACTGGAGCAGCCTTATAATAAAGATCTTGCTCTAGAGTTTGGGAAATCTTTAGAACACTGACAGTCTAGAGACCTGAACCATCGTGACAGAGATATGGGTCCAGGTGACTGTCTATCATGTTCAAAGTCTAAAGAAGGGGAGATGCATTTTCTCTCTTTAGTAAAAGGAACAGCAGTCCCAGGAGGTGCTGGAGCAAGTCTTGGTACATGGTGTTGTTATCCCAGAGGAACTGATGTTGATGATGTATCTGACAGTGCTGGTGGACGGAGGTGGTCGGAATGCAGATAAATGAGCGAACATTGACAGCTCCCGCAGAGTTGATGCGGTACATACACCCATGAAGCGGACGGCATTGGCAGTACCACGGTGACTGTACACAATGGCGTCAGTAGTGCCGCTGAAGTGGAGGCCACTGAGATGGGGACTGGATGATGCAACAAAGGAGAGCCCAGGAGAGGGACACCCCAAAGGTCTTTTACTGTGAAGAATGCCTGCGGCAGCGAAGACACCAACAGCAGAACTAAGTGCTCGGCTGCTAAAGCTGGTAAGGTCTGAGACAGCTGTCTTGCAGGTAGGGGTGAAGGCACCAGTCTCAGCAGCCCCTCTGGTGCTGGAGATAATGGTGTCACCTCTGATGGTAACTGAGTGTCGATGCTTCCAACCAGCTCTTGACTTGGCCCTGGAGGACTTTTCAGAGCCTTTTTGTGGAGGGGAAGAATGAGACTTAACATTTATCCATCTCAGAGACTGAGAAGGGTTTTGAGCACTTCAAGGAGTCCTCTGGAGACAAAGATGAATGATGTTTCTCACCTGTCTTGGGCTTAGAAACTGGGGCAGCTGGAATGCCACTCCTCGTGGACAAACACTCCATTGCCTTGGGGTTGGGGCTGAATGGTGACCTGTGACCTTCTCAAGACGACGTACTTTGAGGCGGAAATCCCTCTGCTTTTTTATTCTCATTGGGAAGGAGGTACAAATAGGACATTTGTCCCCACATGCCCCTCACCTAAGCAGCTTCAGCAACGCTTTTGTCTGTCATTAATAGAAATCACAGCCCTGAATGTGACAAATTGTTCAAAACCTGGGGATTTCAGTATATTAAATCCACTAAATTCTAACTACACTAAAACCACACACACACACGAATAATTTTTTTTTGCTCTATGGCTGGCTAACTGAAGCTCAGAGAACGACAGGATTCTCCCAACTCTTGCCGGGGTGGTGAGAAGGAACTGAGGGAGGCAGTGCCCAAGCCCCTTTCATGCCATCACTTGGCACATGAAGACAGCGGGATGCGTGCGCCACCAATGGGTATGGGAAGTCTCTTGCTCGAGTGCATTAGGTGCACACCTACAGTAGAATGTATACATACACAATCACACAAAGGAAAACATCACCTACCAGAACTATTAGCAGAGAATTCAGGACCAGAATAGGAAGGGAAGGGAACCTTTCAGACAGGATAGCCTCAGGTCTTTTTACTAATCCATTCCACAAACCCAGTGTGAACAGGGGGACCAAAGGTTCCCAGGTGTACTCCTCAAGATTCATGACCTGGTGAGATTACATCTCCAAGTCATGGCAATGTGAAGTCATGGCAAATAATGTCACTTAAATGCCTCAAAGTGGCATCCCTGACTTGCAATGGGGTGGAAAACAACAATAGCTATGAACTCTAAGCCCCCATTAGAAATATATACTGCAGTAATAATCTCCACAAGCTGCAGTTTATCATAGTGTCAGTAGCGATATATATCTATATTAGAGAAAGAATTATGGCGTACACAACATATGTAAAGCCACTAGCTATTCATCTGGGCAAGCCTACAAAGCAGGAGATAAGGGATGGGGAGAAGACAGATACTGCCACAATGGAGGGAGAAAGGAAGCATGAAGCTATGGAAGTGGCCAAGGGGGGAACAAAGCCATATGCACAGAGGAACTCTGCATACACCAGAAGCAAAGGTTTCAGGAGTAGCAGCCGTGTTAGTCTGTATTCGCAAAAAGAAAAAGGAGGACTTGTGGCACCTTAGAGACTAACAAATTTATCTGAGCATAAGCTTTCGTGAGCTACAGCTTTATGCATCCGATGAAGTGAGCTGTAGATCACGCAAGCTTATGCTCAAATAAATTGGTTAGTCTCTAAGGTGCCACAAGTACTCCTTTACCAGAAGCAAAGAGTCCTGCAGAGAAACAGAGTGGATAGGAAGTCTTTCCTGTTTAACAAAACTACCTTAAAAAACTACAGCTCCCAGAATCCTCTGTCACACCAGCAGTTGGTATGAGGTCAGGAAAGAAGCTGCGCTCAAAAATGTGTGTCTGATTCAGGTCTCCCTGCAGTATTTAACGCTGCTGCCTTCAAGCGTTCCCTCCCACTGGCTCCTTATTGATGCCTGGCCCAGGCCTCTAAGCTGTCAATCTCAGTAAGGCAGCTAAGTAACTGGAACAGCATGACACAGGAGGGGTGTTGGTTATAAATCCAGCACTGATCACCATCAAAGCATGGGGAAAGCTCTTCCCTAAAGATACTGCACAGACACAAGCAGCATGCTTGAGCTACCCAGCTGCTGTCGCATGGACTCTCTCCAAATGTCTCTGTGGAGCTGGACTTGTATTCACAGCACGCCCTAACAACTAGAGAAGAAGGGGGAAACAGCTGAAACGGAGTCTGGGCTACACATGGGACTTGTTGGTCCCCACCAGCATGTGATCCCCCTACTAGAGATATATTCTGAAGGTGTGGATATATTTACAAGCACTTTAAGGTCCTTGGATGAAATGCACGCTATAAGACGGAAGGAAAGTTATTAATAAACAGTGCTTTTTTATAAATGCCATTCTCCTTTCTCAAACCCACCTGGACAGCAAATAAAGGCAGAAGTAAACGCCGCTTAGATCTTTTTATAAAGAACAGCAGCCTCAGAGTCATGGCCCATCCTCCTCTTACCCACGTAGATTGTAACATCCACAACTACATGTGAGCTCTTGGCCTCTGCATTAGCCTACAAAAGCCAGCAGGCCCAGGCCAGGTCTCGCTCCCATGGAAGGTGCTGTTCAGACCCACATAAAACTATCCTAAAGCGGCACAACAGACCACAAAGTCTCACTGAAACGTAGTTCCGAACACTGCACACTTGGCAGGATGGAATTAACTTTTCAGCTCCCCGGAGCTCTATTCTGGTTTGTTCGTTGGAAGAGAAAGTGCCATTTTTGACAGAGTGGGTGAAATTTATAATCAAAGCGTCCCAGCACAGCCAAAAGGGTGGGATACGGAACAACACTGTCAACATGGGATGCTCAGCAAAGCTGGAGAAAACGTTAAGTTAGAAGGATGGCAGCAGCTGCCAATAAGGACAAAGGCGAGAAAGAACAGAGTCCAAAGGGCTTGACCTGCAGGAAAGGTCTCTTTGAGGAGGGTCATATAAATACAGCAGGGAGAAGAATGCATAACCTTTGCCCGGATTTCCAGTCTGTGAAGGAGAGGAGGGCTGGCATTGACAAGTGGACATGAATAATGAGCAGTAGCTCTGCAGCAGACAAGCCTGCTTTGGCTTTCTCTCTCCAATCCCTCTGGCACCATATCCCACAGGGTCTCCCTGGCTGACGCTTCCCATGAGCAGCTAATACTCAGAGGGATGACTTTCTACAAGCAAAGTGGGCTCTCCTCCTCCTCTACCCAGAAGTGGTTCCCACACCACACTGGACCATCGTCCAACACCACTGTACAGCCCTTACTCAAGGTGTGAGCTAATATTCCCCCATCTACCCATTCCCCTTCCACTGTTTTTTACTTTAGTCTCATTTTGTTTGGTATCTCAAAGTAGATGGGAGATCCTGGCTTCTCAGGAAATAGACAAAGAATCAGTAAAGGAAGCTGGCAGCAAATAGCAGCAGCTGACATCCTCCTCCAAGGTGAGATGCGTTTCAAAAGGAAGGAGGTTTAATTATTCCTTCTCAAGGACATTTTAATCAGAGGCAGTTGTGTGAATTCTGCACTCTAAGCTCATTCTCTTCCTTGTTCATAGCTCTTTTCCTCCCTCCTCTCGCTCTCTCTCGCGCTCTCATTTTCTCCCTCTTTCTATTCCCTTTCTTTTGTCTCCCCATGCTACTGCCCAGCCCCCACTTTCCGAGCTCTGGTACGGTGCTCTGTCTCAAGCAGAGCAGAATTTATCAGGGGAAGCATGTATCCAATCTCCACTCTATCTGAAGACTCCATCTGGCCACATTAAGAAAAGAACGAACGAACCAACCAACCAACCGGTGTGGGGGAGGAGGGAAGGGGAAGAAGAAAACCACGGCTGAAACACAGAAGGTCGTCATCACCTTTACGTTTCATATTTCAGTTGACAGAGATCCTGAGAAGGAACAGAATGCAAATAAGCTCAGCATCCAAATGAGACACTGGTCTGTGCTGCAGCCCACCACGATTCTCATGACAAGGGTTAACTGCAGAAGCATTTCCACAGTCCACTACCCGTGGGGAAAAAGGAAAGCTGGCTTAAAGAGCAGCGCTACTGGGGGCAGGGAGGGGGCGACTTCAGTCACAGGCTGGGAATGTGAATCTCTGGCACTTATGTGTGAGTCACAACACCTCTGGCAGCCAGGTGCACGAATCCTGGTGCGATCATGCAGGTCCTTCCACGCTGGGAAGCTGTCGATTGAATGCTGGCACTTATCCCCGTGCTGTGGGCCTCGTTGCGCTAGGACGCTGGATGTGTGAATCTTGGCACGACTGTTTAACGTGTGGATCCAGAAACCCTCAAAAGCGATCAGAATTTGGTGTTTACTCTGGACAGGTGTTAAACAGCTTTTTAAATCTAGCAACTGTCAACGGTTTTGGCCAATCATTACTGTAAAACCGAAGAACACCGACAATATAGGTAGAAAACAGGAGTCCCTTTTGCTGTATCATTTGTTTCCATTAAGCAACTGTCGTCTTCCTTAGAGGTCTTCGATTCTTCGCAGAGCCAGTGGGAGCAGGAAATGGCCTTCGCCCTTAGGGCATCTCAACAGGCAGAAGTGCGTTCTGTCTCAGAATGTAGGGTCTGATCCTGCTCCACTGAGATCAGCTGGAATTCCACCTGTGACATCAGTGGGAGCAGGATCCTATGTGGCAGATGTGCCAGTGGGAGTAGGATGCAGCCTGCTTTCTTACAGCTCTGGTGGCTCAGCAGGGCTAAGAGGACTAAAAATGTAACAAACACTCGTCTCATTGAAGTCAGCAAATCGGAGACGTATTCTGTGCAAGTCCCGAGTGGTATTATTAGAAAGCTTGGAATGGGCAATAGGGGATGGATCGCTTGATGATCACCTGTTATGTTCACTCCCTCTGAAGCACCTGGCACTGGCCACTGTCAGAAGACAGGACACTGGGCTAGATGGACCTTTGGTCTGACCCAGTGTGGCCGTTCTTTTGTTCTAGGACTCTGAATACCCACAGGCAGTTGTGGAGTAAAGCAGTGGCCTTTTGACGTAGTCACGTTTCTTGAGAGTATACTTTACAGTCTCTATATTTTCTGCCAGTGATTTGGCTGTTAAGCATTCAAAACAGGATTTTCAGTTCATCTTTAACTAGGTACAGGTGGGAATAACATAAAACATGCAGGTGGGAATTAATGAAAAAAAATGTATTTCCACTCTAACATAAGCAGAGTAAGTTTTCAGGGCTGACAAAAGGACCAATGAAAGCATGGCGGACCTAGAGCCTTCTACAACAGAAACACATGCAAGGGCAAGGGGTTGACAACTGTACATGTAGACTTATACATCTGTCTCTCAGATCCACTGGCAGCAGGGATAGGAAGAGAGAGAGAGACAGTCCACTAGAACAAACCCTCAACGAAGCAGCAGCAGAGTATTCAGCAAAAAAATCATCAGAACCCCTTGCAGGTCCCCACACTTCAACTGTTCTGGGGCACCAAGGCTCAACAGAGCAGAAAATATCACAGAGGATGTAAGTGGGTGTAGCCCCATTCAAGTCAATGGAGCTATACTGATTTACACTGGCTTGGAATCTGACCCATGCTTTTCACAGCCGTCCTGCCCATGGGAAGGTCCCCTCACCACCTCACCCACCCCAGCTTAGAAATGGCAGTGCCTATGCTTGGCTCCAAGTTGTGGCTGAGGAGAAAGGTAACGAAGCAGAGAGCAAAGCATGCTGGGATGACTCACAGAGGGCCATACCAAACTGAGAATGTCTGCTCGTATCCACCGTCATAGCCAGGCTCCCAGGAGACATTGGCAGAGGTCATGGAGACCACGACATGCACACTACACGGGGCATGAGGGCTTGTGCCTGAAGGTAGAGAGAAACTCAGTGTAAGAGGCAAAACAGAGAGAAATACACATACACATACATAGGGCCAGTCACCAGAGCACCCAGAAGAATGGCAGCCCTTGGACTATGGAATTTATGGTTGTTTAAAGACAACAGGAGCTTAGAGGAATGGGAGCTTCTTCTTAGGAGTGGAAGGACATTTTCCCCTGCCTCTGTGCACTCAGAGAGGACTTAAAACTTTACTTTTGGGAAGCAACATCTGTCCCATTGGAGAATGCATCCAGATAGGTCAGTGGTGCCGACCACCTCTGTCTGTACTGGTGATCTGACAATTCAGAGAAGGGGCCCATTTTAAGCACTAGCTTCTCCCAGCAGAAAGCATTACTGGGAAACATGCAGGTGTGCTGGGCACACAGAACTACTGCACACCTAGCCTTCTCAGCAAGCAAGTCCATTAATTAGAGGAACCACAGAGGAACATACTTTAGTATCTGGGAGTTCACAGGATTAAGAAACCCTCGAGATTTAACCAAATTGTCTTCTAACTGTGCTGCGGCAGGGGAGGACACACTTGGCCAGCGAGGAGGGGAGCCCTTCAATCTGCCTCAGGACGTGGCCGTAATAAAAAGGACAGAGATTTAAAGACAGCACCACTGGAGTGTGAAATTAAAGGAAAATGTTGCTCTTCTTTTCATGAGAAGCGCCCCTGAGTAATACCTTTCAGACACACAGCTTGGCACAATCAGACAGGAAACATGAACCTCTCCTGACACAGAGAAGCGCACCCCCGCCTCCAAATTATCCAACAGCCAATCCATTTACAAGCTGAAAGCCCAGGTAATCGACTCCAGGAGCAAACAAAGGGTACATCTACACCACATATTATGGTGTGACGGTAGCCCATCAGGGACCCTGGGTATGTGCTTGGGTTACTAACCCGCACTCAAGTCCAGGCTGCTGCAGCCTCAGTCACGTTGTTACCTGCACTAGCTAGATTCAAGCTAGCGCCGGTATGCCTACCCATGCTACAATTGCAGTGTCTATGTACCCAGCCGCTGGAGATGCAGGGCTCAGATCAATTCAGAATACAAAAGGAGGGTAAGGAAGGTTGGGAGGGGAATCCAAAGACTTTTTCCCCACCCTCCGTCCCCACACATAGACTTACGGGCTAATGTCCTGTGAGGAGGGCACCTGAAGAGACTAGTGTGGTCTCTCTCTCTAACCTCATCCCTCCCGCTCAACACCTTTTCCCACCCCTCAGCTGCTCCTCTGTTTCCCCCCTCCATCACCAACCTCCTTTATTCCACCTCAGTCCTTTCCTCCCAGTGATCTCTTGGTCTGCTTATCCCCTTGCACGGCCTTTGCTCTCCCACCTTCTTGACGACACCCGCTCCTTCCCTTCTATTTCCCCCTCCTCCACCCTTCCCTATTCCCCTTCAGTTATCCCCTCTTGCCGTGCCCTCCCAAGCCTCCCCCCCCCCGACCAGCCCTTGGCCTTCTCATACCTATGACTGTAAGGTGAGTGCTGGCAGTAATGCTTGCGACCACGTTGGTAGCGACGCACTCCCACTCCCCATGGTCGTCCTTGCTGAGGGATCGGAACTGCAGGGTGCCACCTGGAAGGGTGTTGTGCTTGCTTCTACTGGGCTTCCCTACCTTGAGCAAAGAAGAGAGAGCAAAGGGGAAGAAAAAAAACAACAACAACTCAGAAGCACATTGCACAGCAGCAGCATGAGGTCACACTCTGGTAGCGAGGCTCTACGTGCGAGACCCACAGAATACCAGCCGGGGGTCAAGAGGCTCCAGGCTCTCCAGCACTTGGGGCTGGCTACAAAGATCGGCAGATGGCAGCACGTTCACGGATTTTCAGTTAACCATGCCAATTAAAAATGGCAGGATAATTAGACATAATGCATGCAGAACAGAGCCATGTTTACAACTTGGCTACGTAAGCATAAACACACAGACATACGGACACCACGGACCTCTGAGGAGATTCAACCTGGGACGTTCAGCATCCAAAGCACAAGTCTCTCTGGCACTTGAGATAAAAGAGAACTCCTTTAGCTGCAAGTAGCAGGCTATTGTAGTCTCTGGTGCCAGCCACTAGAAGGAGATATGATCACACGCACTAAGCCAGAGTTTTATGTCAGTTAGGGTGAGTGATGTGGATCTTTGATTGCTCCAGTTCACACTTTCAGAACCTAAAATGAGTAACCACTTTGTGTCCACTGGAGCCTGCAAATGCACCATTAAGAACAAACCTGCCCCATTTTAAAAATGTGATCTCTACCTTTTACCTGGTTCTAAGTTTCCACACTAGAGGTCAAATTTGTCTCAGTGGCAATGGTACAACTGAGTAGAGAATATGCCTGTATACGAATGCTTTAAATAATACTCCGATTTACTCTTAGAAAGTAAACTGTATCCACACCATAGTGTTCCTCAGTAAAGGTTCAAAAGGACATTTCACAAACAGGGCTACCAAGGCTGGAACCATTCAGGAAGAAAAACCTAGGTGCTCTGTTTTGTTTTAATGGGGGGGGGGGAGTGACCGTCTCTTTTGATGGCTGAGATGCTGGGTTCCATAACCAGTGACATTCACACCCATAAACTGAAGTTGTACAAATCCTAAATCGCTTCGAAGTCCTCATTCCCCACAACGTGTGCATAGCTTTTCTGTGGATTTCTTGTGCATAGCTTTGTTAGGATTGACTGGCCTTCTATGCAATGTTATCTTTCAACACCTGTATATGGCTAGATTTTTTTTTTTGGTGGCAGAGCAGTGCGATCAACCGCCCTAAGTGGCTACCAGTGCTGAATCCAAGGCCTTCAGTGGCCTCACCACAGAAGCCAGGTTTAAGGTGGCCGTAGCTTTCGTGAGCCTGTAGTGTGTGAGGGCCTTTGGTTTTATGTTTTCTGATGGAACCCAGTTAAGTCCAGACTAGTCCTGACTGAAAACACTGGAGGATGACATGCCCAGGGATAATCAAGGCAGAAGAAACAGAAAAAACCATGGGGCAGAAGGGAAGATGTTGAAAAGCAGGAAAAATAAAGGAAAGGATTAAAAGAAATGAAGGAGAAAGGAAATAAGATGGACAGAAAGATGCAAGTGTTCTAGAGGAGTGAGCAAATCACTTCAATTGCTCATTCTCTTACCCGCTTCCATGGAGGTTTGCCCTTGGGCTACTTTATTATCTTCTGCCTCGAACCCAGAAAAATCAAGGGCAACGCCACCTGTGCATGGTCTTCCACAGTGAGCTGGCGTACCCTTGCACTGACTGCCCCAACATAACTACTTGTTTGTCCTGTTGGGAGCCTTTCCATTTCCCGCTCTCTCCCCCAAGCTAGATATGGCGTACTTGGGAAATCCCGGCCCTGTGCATCGTGTATGCAAGCCTGGAGAGCGCCACAAAACAGCAGCAAATAAAGAAGAAAGAGCAGTAAAAGGATGGAAGGCCCGGGAAGAAGGTCCTGCAGTAGGGACAAAGGGCTAAGCAGGTCCCACTGGTTTGTCTGCTTTTCTATATGGAGAATGGAGACTTGAGAGGAGAGGCACGCTGGCTAACATGCGGAGACCTGGGAAGCCCACAGTGAGTGACTACATTGGTCGCTGAGGAAAGACTATTGGTGCTGCTGGAAAACAAGAAGCTTGTGTATCTGGGCAGAAGACCCAGTCCAAAGGAGGGAATTCTCCATCCCTAGCTGCCAGACTGTATAGAAGAAGGGGGGAAAAAAAGCTCCCCCTTCAGGCCAAAATCCACCAGGCTATCGTAGCCGTTGTCATAGAGCTATCCTATGACATGCCAGTTCAAGGGCCTGGAATTAAAGCAGGATATCGGGACGCCATTATCATGCCAATGCAGGCCGCATCACAGGGGCACTTGGGGACACAACTGAGACAAAAGTAAAAATATTTCTTTCCATTCCAATTCTATGTGCCCTCCGGAGGTGTTAAAGTAACAGGCTGGTTCTTTACCATGAAAAACCCATGTGTGGGCAAATGCCCCAGGCTGCAGAATATACATTCCAAGAGGGGACCAAAGCAGCTGCGGGACTGCACTAAAAAAGCCTGGTAGCTTCCACCGAGAGGGGGATACTTCCAAAAGTACAGCCGCGGACCGCCACGGGGAATCCCTGCCCTACCATTGCCAATGCTTCACCTGCTGATGCAGTCAACACTGCATCGTCCCAATCTAGCACCCCAGGAGGGTTATTCCGTCCTGCAGGTGGCGACCCCAGCAGAAAGGGTGGGGAAGCATCGGTGGGTGTTCCTGAAGTTGATACCAGTGTGGAGCAGCCAGAGGAAGAGGGGGCGGGGGCCGTGCTCAGCTTTGCAGATGCTGCTGTGAAGGTTTCATGGTATTAAAACACTTGGTTGTCAGGAGCTGGGTTTCCCCCACCCACCTGCGGGACAGGACGGCAGTGGTGCAGCCCGAAGCGAAGCAGCTGTACCTGCAGTTTGTTCTTACCGGGACAGAGAGTGTGGCTTCTCTGCCTGCAATATTCATCAAAAGCCAAAGGCACTGCAGATTTGTCTGGCAGGCCGGGTACCTTTCTCCAGGCGATGACAGGAAAGGGGTCTCCTGCAGCAGCACAAGGGATCAACAGCTCCCTCCCTGCCTCTTGTCTGTACTCCCAGCCTGGTAGCACCGTGAAATAGGGTGGGTCCTGCAGCCGAGGGAAAAGTCAAGTAACTGTCACCAGACAATTGGCACGTGTACACACACACACACACTCCTTGAAGATCTACTCACAAATCAAGTTAAGAACTAGTGGGTTCTCATCAGGGCAGAAGGATTTAAATCACCTGGTTTGTTTGTTTTTTTAATTCATTGACTTTAAATCAGGTTGGGGCTTTGTAAAATGAATTGAAAAGGTGGGCTGCAGCAATTTAAGCTTATAGCAAGTTATAAATGCTGGGAAATTTTCTAGAGGACCACTCTGCTCGGGTGTCATCTCTGAATTGTACATAACTAAATGTGGGGGAGGGGGGGGGGGACCAAAAATATTGGAAATTAAGGCCCTGAATTTGCAAACACTTCAGAAGCTATGTAAGTAACTTTTTTCTTTATGTTGAAAGCTGTAACAGGCTTACAAATCATTGCCATGTAAACATCAAAATAAAACATTAACTATTACAACACTCAGCTTGTCTTTGTTAAAAAAAGATGATGCAGGAACTTTCCTCACAAGAACAATCTTGTGGACTTCATTGGGAGTACTAATGGGCTTCAAGTTAAGCATGCGCTTAAGTGTTTGCAGCATCGAGGGCTAAAATTGTTTATTTTTTTTATAAAATCTTTTAGCGGCAAAAATCTTTGCTTCAGTGGTAACGTATTTTGACTCAATACCTTAGCAAAGTTCTTGTGATTTAAAAAAAAAACCACCAACCAATTTTTTTCAAAAATAGGAGCCTACGCCCATATTTATGCACCTACATGTGGGATTTTCAAAAGCATCTAAGTGATTTGGGAGCACAAGTCCCATTGGCTTTAAACTATAAACCCTGATGAAGATGTATAACCCACTTCAAAACACTCCAGCTTTCTTAACTTGCAAAAGTTCAATATATAGGAAGGTAGTGTTGGTCACAAATCTAACACAGGCTATTTGCTAATCAATTTTGCTTTTGAGCTTGTGTTTTTCCACACACTGTGACCATTACTGAGGGCCCGCACTTACTTCTTTCAGCACACATGAGCACGTGAAGTATGAAACTTCCTCGTAGAAAAAAGGCTATGTAAAAATCTGAAACTCTCCTAACTATTCGAAAGCTAGCTAAAAGAAACAAGTACAAGCCATCCATGGCAGCAATTAAAGACTGTACAATGGAAAGAACTAGTGACATGTACTTTTAAAAAATCATTTCAATATAAAAAATTCATTTTTTTTTAAAATAATAATTTTTATCCATCCTGATTTTTATAAAATACATGCATGTGCTCCAATCCCCAACACCGCCCCAGAGAACTCTTCTTTGGCATGATAATGCCATCATGAAAGAAACTACTGAAAGTTTTCTGATAGCAAGGAATCAAATGGGTATGTTACCTTCAGTACCAGTCGGGCAGCGGGGGACTGGCCCATCGTACCCAGAGCGTTATAAGGCACACAGGTATAAGTGCCGAGAGCTTCTTCTGTTACCTCCTCTATTCGGATTGACCCGTCTTCCAGCAGATTCCAGCCAGAATACTGGAAGGCCAAGAGAGATGGGAGTTACCACAAGACCAAGAGTAGTTATCGCTTATCCATGGTCCCAAAACATCCCCTGAATGTGGTCTTCAACGCTTCTGCGAGATGTCCAAATCTTAATCCATTCTCAAGTTTATTTGTAATAACGAGTCACTGTAATTTCTGGGCTGGAGATCCTGTGTATTGTCTGAGACCCTTTATTCCCTTTTCTGCTCTCACCTTGCAACACCTTCAAATACAGCACAGCTGCTAATGACAGCTCCATATCACAGATGGGATCCCCTTTGCAGGCCAGACAAATGGGACTTTCATGGTCAGGAGTTAGAACCTCCGTTCCTTGGTTGCAGAGTTTCTAACTCCATAAACTCCAAAATTTTTCTTTCAACTCCTTGAATCTCTCTAGATTATGAAAAACCCAAGAAGATGTCAACCAGATAATTAGAATAGTTTCTTCTGGCCCATTCGGACTAGATTAGTATAATGGTCTCCCTTCTGGGCTTCAAAAAAAAAAAAAAAAAATCTATGAATCACCACATTCCTTCTCGAGTCTGCCACAAAGCAAGGCTACTCCGAGCATAAAAAACACCTTTAGGAGCAATGGACCGTCCAGACGGTGCACACTCTTCTTCAAAGCATTCCAGAGCTCCTTACCCTCTACAGCTTCCTACCTCCACGAAGCAGAGGCAAAAATGGTCTCATTAAGAGGTTTAATTTTATTTGCAGTGTGACATCCTCTCTTCAGAGATGGAGAACACCTGTACTGTATCAGGCCCACCAAGGCCATCATCCCAGGCACCAAGGCGGGATTGCTGTCTAATTCGCTGGTGAACAGATTTTATCCAATCTAGTTTCTATTGTTCCAAGCAATAAAAGTGCCAGCACTTCTTCCGGGAAGAGCACTCCAAACCCTAACCAATCTTGATCTCGGGAAGTTACTTCCTCCTGATGTTCAGCTTGAGTTTTCTTTTGCTCAATTTCATGCCATTACTCCCGGTCCTTCCTCCTCGACCACCCTAAACAACATTGCTGCCATTTCAAGATTTGTGCCGCGTCACGAAACCCACTCAAGACGTCATTTGAACAAATTCTTCTCATTCTTCATGTTGCTGCTGCTGCTACTCTGAAATTCTTCCAACACTCCACATAATGCTGATTCAGCTCCTCAGCAGTGGGGGGAGACACAGAGTTTGAACTTAACATGACAGCTGCTGAAACCAATTTCACCAACCATGCTGCAGCCAAAAGCAGATGTGTTTTTTACTAAGCTAACATTTCTCTGGAATATAACCAGGTTTACACCAGGTGCTTGGTGTCAAGTGGCACTGAAATGGTTAATCCCATCATTTTGCTTTTGCCTATTTGCTGCGTACAGGCTATGGCTGAGATTTTGATACATTACCTTAAACATAATGGAAGGTGTGTATCTAAACCCCCCAAACTGCTTGGAAAAAAATCTCCTAAAGTAACATAGCATCTCAAGTGTTTTACAAACATGAGATATCTGAAACAACGGTTTTAAAAGGAAAACAAAAATGGCAATGTCACTATCTCCAGGAATTTACAATCTAAAGAGACACTTAGAATCACACACAGAACAAGGGTTACTTTCGTTGTGATTTCATCAACAGGAAAGAGTCTCTTCTGAACATAGTGGGTTTTAAATACAGCTTTAAAAATGTTTGTAATCATTTTGAGACTACCAGCTGTGATGGCTAGTTATAATGGATCTATCTGAACGGTATAAATCTATTGCTATAGGGAAAGTCGTTGGCACAGGGCCCTGGTAATGGGGTATGGAATACTTAGCCGGGGGCACTAATTCAAATACACTACCCAGATCTATAGTGTTCAGAAGTCATTACTATCAGCAGATGAATTGGTGGGGGTCCCAGTCCATTCTCTTTTGTATCCCCATTAGAAAAAAGAAAAAAGTCATCAGCACAACTGGGCCTTTTTTATTCTCCTTGGAGAGGTCAAGGACTCAATGCGCCAGAGAAACTGAACTCCTCTCTGAAACCTAGCAGTGGACCCAACAGGGCAGGGTTGAGGCAATATGGGGGGTGGGTATTGGCACGGGCAGCTCCTGTGCTGTGGACAATGAATACCTGTCTCCAGGGCTACTGATCCAGCACCTCCCACCACCCCTTTTTTCTGGTCTTGAAATGCATGCAGTGCCCAGGTTAAAGGGGGCAAGGAGGGTGAAAAGTTACCATAGGACTGGAAGGGACCTCGAGAGGTCATCTAGTCCAGTCCCCTGCACTCATGGCAGGACAAAGTATGAGACAGATATGGTCTAGATAACTCAGCCAAAGAAACTGAAAGGAGACCTTTCCCCAAAGAATAAATGGGGCAAAAGTTTATATTCACAACTGGAACTTCTGAATTTCCTCCAGCTGACAGCAGCCATCTTATCGAAATCACTTCTGAGATACCCATGCCATGGGAGGCTGATACCGGAGATGACAGGCCATGTTCTAGATCCGCTACGATCCCTGGTTTGAACAGTCAAAATAAAAACTTTAAACCCTTTAATATTTAAACAAAACTTTAAATATTGAATGTTTAGTTTAAATATTAAAGGCCTGAAGTCCTTGCTCAGATCATTATACCAGAGGCATAGCAGGATGGAGACTCTTTAAACGGGCTTTTAACATCAGCCTCCCATAAAACCCTGAGAGTCGCCAAAGTGGTCACTTTAACAGCAATGCTGGCATTAGGTTCGTGAGGTTTAGATACTGCACCAACAGGAGCCATATGAGAACCTAGGCCGAAGACTCCATGGTATGACAAGTTTAACTGGCACATGAAGTCCAGGGTTCCCCCTCCCCGCCCCCCTCCTGGTGGGAAAGGTGGATTTACAAAGAGCTGCCCCTGAGCCTGTCAATATTGGCAAAAGAAAGCAGGGGGTGGCTATAAACACCCACAGGGGGTGAGTGAGATGGAGGAAGATTACCCATCCCCGCATCCACAGGAGGGCATACTTTTTCAGTGGAAGGGGGGTTACTGCGAGAAAGAACCAAACCATGAAGTCAAATTCACATGCCTTCTAGAAAGCCAGACACAAGTTCCTTTCCCCTACTTCTTTCCTTCATTCTGCTTCTCTTTCTCCAGCTTGCTGGGGTTTCTTCAAGTAAAAAACACTTTGTAATTGTTAAAAAGAGTTTTCCTCTGCAGCCTTTGAGATAGACCACACCTCTTCCCTCCCCGTCTCAACTCAGCATTTCTTCCCTCTCTCTGGCCAAGTTTATTCCCACCCTCACTTCTCCCTTCTACTCTACACTACACCCAGTCTTCTAGGGATGGAGGCTCTAGGAAATATGGGCCCTGATCATCCTCCAGGTGAAGGAGGCCAAGGGGCAGAATGACTCTGTGGGCATCACCCTGTACGTGTCAGAGAGTTGAGTGCCATTTGTGCTGAGTGCCAGGGCTGAGTTCTCCTTCAGGTTCTCTGTTAAAAATATCATGTGTCTGCCTTTTGCAGTGCATAGCACTGAGATTTGTTCTGGGGCAGGATGCTGGCACCTTCTGTTTAACTGAGAAGGAAATACAACAGTGGGAGGAGGTTTGGACATCTACAAAGAAGTGGGCTCTGGGAGGTGCTAAATACCAGCAGCTCAGGGCTCAATCCTGAAAGGTGCTGAGCACTGTGGCCCCAATCCAGCAAAGCACTTAAGCACCTGCTTACCTTTAAACCCCATGGAGCAGCCCAGTGAAGCAGGTTCTTAAGAGCTTTTCTGGATTGAGCCCTTCATACCCAGCTTGATTTTTAAAATAACCACAAACAAGGGGAATAGGCAATCTGGGCATTTCCAACTCAACAGAAAGTTTTCCACCGCAGGAATCCATCACATTAAAGACTCACAAAGGGTCTCTCTACACTGCAAAAAAAAAAAAAAAATACCTGCAAAGGCAGCAAATCCCAGAGCCTGGGTTCGATGAGTTGGGCTCACCTACAGGGCTAAAAATAGCCGTGTAGATGCTCCCGCTCAGGCTGGAACTCAGGCTCCAAGACCCCACCCGCCTCCACACGTTACAGAGCCCGAGCTGCAGGCCAAGGGAAAATGTCAACACTGCTATTTTTAGCTCCATAGCACGAGCCCTGCAAACCTGAGCCAGCTGACCCAGGCCCCGAGACTCGCTGCCATGGGTTTTGGTTTGGGGGTTTTTTTGCAACACAGTCATACTCTAAGCACGTTTGTATGACGGTCCCTATCCCCGGGCCACGAAAGAACAGGTGGCTCCTCCCACGAGCAGACTTCCACTGCCACATGCTTTTGGCACCTTGGCCCCTGATCCCAACAACATCCCCACCTGACTGGCCCACTCTGAACCAGCTGCCACAACCTCTCCCACTGGGTCCCTGTGGTGCCCTGGCCTGACCAGCTCCCTGTCGGCCAACCAACCACCACACAGAGCTTGGAGAAGGGGAACAAGGTTGAAGGCCAGCCCAGGTTGTGTCTCCCTCAGTCCTCTAGTTCCCCTGGCGCTTTCCTCCTTCCGGTGCTCTCTTTGCATGGGGAGCCTGCTGCTGAGAGGGGTAGCTTGGTGCCGCCAGGGGCAGCCCTCAAAGTCCCCTACAGAGGCAGGTGGAAGAATCCGTCTCTGGTCTCCTGCCCCTGCAGCACAGCAGAGGCAACCGTGGCAGCAGCTTGGGGGAGGGGGAGGAGGAGGAGGAGGAAGGGAAAGGAGAGAGAGAGAGAGAATGGCTGACCCCATGTATACGTGAGGTGCGGGAGTAGTGAAGGGTACGAGGGACTATTTCATGGGCTGACAGGCTGTTATAATTTTGCCTGTCCTCAAGCGGACCGGTCAAGTTGGTAAGCAGAGACCGAACTGGGGACTTATCTCCCCTGCTATGATGGCTGAACCTTCCCGCACAGCTCCCAGCGTCATGCCTGCCTGCCCCATCGACTCCAGACCAATGGCGGCATGCAGCCGGACCCTTCCCCGTCGCGCCCTATGGCATCACCATTTGATGCGTCCCCCATTTCTCCTTCCACAATAGCCCCGTTTGTCTTCGCCCAGACACAACTTTACCTTTTCGACTCGCAGGGGGCGTCCGTCTTTGTTCCACTTGACGAAGGTGACGGGCGGTTCCGCCTCCACCGGACAGCGGATGTAGCCATGTATCCCAATGGGAACATACAGGATGGGTGGCATGTTCACCACACGGGCGGGATCTGGGTGGAGGAGTAGGAAGTTATTTTGAATAATCTTGCCCTTCGTTTCCCGCCTAACCGCTGCTCACGAGCCGCATGCAGCTCTTTTACAGTTCAAGTGAAGCTCGCAGAGCCCCCCATTCTCCGCCTACCAGACTGGGGGGTGGGAAGGAGCACAGGGCTTCTGCCCTCCAACAGGGTGGTGGGCCTAGGGGCTTCTGCCAGAGAGGACTAATGCCTGCTGGGGGGTGGGGCACACAATGTAAAGGTTCGGTCCACCCCAATGGCTTGAGTCACGCACCCCCCTTCTTACCCTTAGCAGCCCCTCCTTGCAGCTCCCTGGTGTTCACTCCCCATGGAGAGGCAGCAGCAAACAGCTGGGAGGGGCCGCTGCTTTAGCTCTGCAGGGAGACGGAGCAGCTCTCCCTGCAGCTCCCAGCTGTCGGCCACTGCTTCTCCCCATGGCCGCAGCTCCCAGCGGCTGACATGCAGGGAGGGGACCCAGCAGCACCATGTAACCAAGCAGGGCCAGCAAACCGCAGCAAAAATCTGTGGCGGCATTCCTTCCTTCCCCTGCACATCATCTCTGGCTTCTGCCCAGCAGAGAGGGAGGTGCACAGGGCGTACCTCCCGCAGGGCTGAAACCCCAAGCCTCAGCAGGCACACCCCAGTTCTCGAACTATTGAAGACTGTCGTACGCGGCTCAGAGGATCAGTCATTTTGGGCACCCCACTATATGCTCGTCACTGTACCTTGGTTTGGAAGGGTCAAGGTCATTGTTATGAGTTCCAAGCCTAAATGCTAACTCTGCAGCATCCATTACCCTCTGGCCCTGGAAGACCATTATCCTTATAGTCCCATTATCCTCTCCGAATCCATTAAAAATATTTAGAATTTCTATTAAGCTTTACCTACTCAAAGCATTTCACTTCGACCTCCCTACCCTAAGCTGTGGGCCCATGTACAATTATCGTTAAAAGAAAAAAATACACGTGCAACATAATTGCAAGTGTCCTCACGGCACCATTACAACACTCCCTCTCCTGCAAAACCTAAGCTCCTTCTCACTCAACCCCTCAGGCTCTGCAACTCAGTACACTGTTGGATCGAGGAAGCGGAGCAAGCCCTAGCGTCAAGGGTACTCCCCGGAGAACACAGGGAGGTAAACACACACAGAGCACAGTAGCAGCATGGGTAATCCAGCTAGAGGTGGCATGCAAAGGAAACACCACAAAACAAAGACAATCCTGGGTTATGCCCTGTTTTGCTTCTGCATGTCAAACCACAGCAACAATTAATTCAAAGCCAACAGCTAGCTAGTGACTCCAATATTTTAACAAAGGTGGTGAGGCAAGCTGGGAGCCACAGGTTGTCAAACCTCCGTTTCTGCCCACCATATTGAAGGGATAGGTATTTACACCATTCATTTCACAGATCCACAAAACCCATGCAACTTGGAAATAGCTTGTGAAGAAAATATACAAGGGTTGAAAGAGCGTGAACCACTGGGGAAGGAAGAGAAAAAAGGGCAACAGCCAGGAGGCCCCTATTTGAGGGGGTAAAGAGAGGGGTAAGATCGGAGAGCTCCTCAATTGAAAGCACCTGGAAGGAAAAGGTGTTCCCCTTGAAAAGGTGACATAGCCAAGGGCACACACACAGTTTCCCAACATCAAATTACAATCCCCAGGTGCTACTTAGCTACATGTAACTCCCACCCACAGTATCTGCATATGAAAAGAGGGAATATCATTTCCCCTCCCGCCCCACCTTCTCCTTTTGCTGGTCTAGCAACCCAATCACTTGCTTAATTTCCAGTTCCTCCCCTGCCCCTCAAACATTACATAGAGAGGAAAAAAGTCTTAGAGGGTGTCAGCAATTTCCCAAGACAAGCACAAAGTGGTGGGACGACCCTGCCATTGTCAGGGACTGGGGGAAGGCAGGAAAGCTTCATTCTAAGATTGATGGGAACATGAACAAGTCAATGGGAAAGAATTAATCCTTGCTAGTTGGGTTTTGGGGCGGGGTTTGTTAGTTTCCTTCCTTCCCCAGCTCCAGATTTGATGGCCTGCTAGAGGGGAAAAACAAAAACAAGGAAACTGCAGAGATATTAAAGGCTGGAAACTGAATTATTAAAATCCATACAAGAATCTTACATTATTGCTTTTTGGCTGTGTCCTGGGGCCATTCGGTACTGATATTTGCAGGAATCTGGGTGCACATATGTGAAGCAGGGGAATATGGGGCTGCTGAAGGTGTTTTTATTCCACAGGCTCACTATCTGACATTTTTAAATCCAATCACTCCTTCCAAACAGCTAATATCCAGCCAGGAGTTACCAAGGTCACGTGACTGTGGTCGCGGCCTCGTAACCCAGATTAGAAAGTAGTTTATCATATGCAACTTGCTTTATTCCCACCTAGTTTAACATCATGTCTTAGGAAATGTAATCAACAAGACTGGACAGCTCCAGGGATCAGTAATGGCCTACAGAGCCTTTCACTTCTAGGTCACTGGCTGAAATCCAGCCAGGCTCAGTAACAACCAAAAGCTGTTCCCATCGAACAGCTGCAACGGTGGCTTGTGTGAAACTAGTCGGTGGTTTCAGTCCAGAGTCTAACAGAGAAGTGACCACCAGGATAATTGCCCACCCACGCCTCTTGTTGAGGAATCTTAGCAGAGAGGCTAAGGACTTAATGGGCCCTGGAGACCAAATTCCCCACCTACTCTCCCCACCAATCTTAAAGTTGATCCTTCCAGATGAGAGATGAAGCGCCCTGACTGAACAGCATATGGGAAGTTTGTGCTGACACTGCCCCAGAACTGCTAGGTAAGGAGGGAGAAAGGGCTGCATTCTCCAAGGCCACCAATCTGGCACCTTTCACCAGTGCTAAATTTACTTCCAAAAAAATAGTTCTCTTTTAGTGGAAGAAAGTTGACCCGTGTGAAAATGAGGCACTCTAGCTCACAGAGCATTAGCAAAGATCCCAGAACAAGGATAAAAGCAGAGGTGTTTATTCCAACCAAGGAACTGGATTATTGTGAAAGGACGCCAAGCACGCCTTGTAGCTTTAAATGACAAGGTATAAGAAGCCCTCTCCGCATCTCCAGGACCCAGGTGAAAGAAAAAGGTGTGCAAACCCCACCTTTGTATGCCTGCTCTCCAGGGCGGCTTCTGATGGTTATGAGCCTTTCAGTGAGGTTTGGATCAGTGGCAGGACAGATTTGATGGTGTGAAGCAGTATACCTTCCCAAAAGCTGAGGTCCGCCCAGATGCCTCTGTAAGCAGTCCCTAAACTTGCATCCTTTTGAACAGGGCACTTCCTGGGGACAGTTCCCTGGCTCTGGACTTTGCTTCTCTGTGATTTCATACAAGAGAAGGAACTGGCTTCTTAGGTCTCCCAGCTCCTTAATGCATGTTTACTAATGATCAATCCATAGCCTGAGTCTATTGGCCTTCAAGAGAAAGCCTAAGGCCCATTGGTTTGTTCAAACTTTTGCCTCCCCTTATAAAATCAAATGCTATAGTCTTCTATAGAAACAGGCCAAATCAACTCAAAAGAACCTAGCTCTTCTACAGTACTTTTCATCAGTGCATCTGAAAACAGTTCACACAGGAGGTCAGTATCACTAGCCCCATTTTACTAACGGGGAAACTGAGGTACAGAGCGGTGAACTGACTTGCCCAAGATCACCGAGCATGCCAGGGCCAAACTGGGAATAGCACGCAGGTCTCCTGAGTACCAGGCCAGTGCTTCATCCACTAGGCCACACTGCCTCCACCACCACTCTTGTAAGCAACACTCATTTGGACCCTTACCACAGAAAGCTGTAGGAGGGGAGGCATGCTAAATGTGAAGACATTGGGAATAACATTCCTTTCAGAGTCCGTCTCTCTTCAATTTATTTAGATCAGTTACTGCTTTGTATTTAACGTTTTCAGGATGCCAACACACCCGGAAGACAAGGCAGCATTAACAGGTTTTTATAATTATGCATAAAAATATAAGCGCGCGCACACACAGAGTCACGGCCCTACTTCCCACACAGAACAAGACGGAATACAACTGATAATCAAGACACGCTATTATTAGCGTTCACAGCCATCAGCAGTCTAGTCCGATACTCTGGCTGGCATTTGAAAGGCTGGAGAGTTTGGAACCAATAGTAATCTTTGCACCTAGACACATTAAAAAGGGGCACAATCCCATCTATCAGTCTTAGGCATTTCAGTAAGGCCCAATCACCATCATATCTGACCCCAGTAAATTAGATCTACACAGCGTTGCCCAGGACAGACATTCGCAGTGGTTTTACACACTCTCTCCCCGCCCACAGATAGCAACATCCCAGACCACAGCTAGACTGTACAAGGTGCAATCATTTATGCCAGCACAGAGTGGGTGCAATCTCTAACTTCCTGATTGAATACTATTTTACCCGCACTTTGCAGTGCGGTAAGTGCCGGCACAAGAGGCAGGGCTGTGGTGAATCCGGGTCCGAGGACCCTGCATGGAAGGTTTGGGGTATTTTTTATGTGAGCGTATGCTAGCATTTCCTTACCTTTGGTTAGAGTGCGAAAACTTTGGAATAAAGACGGGTCAAATGTTATGCTTCAGGGCAGGCAGGGACAGGGTGTTTTGAAAATGTCTTCCACATTGTGAATGCCAACAGGTGATGGGCACCTAGGCAGGGAAAGAATCCTACCCAACCTGCATGGCATCAAGCTGTTAGCTGGGAGCAGGGTATTCATCTTCCTCTGAAATATCAGCTACTGACAGCATACTGTACTTGATGCATCAACTGTCTGATTCATTATGGCGAATGCCAGGTACCATTGCATTAAACAAAGTAATGAACCCACACACTACACCAGCCAGCCTAGTCTCATCAGACCCAATAATCTAGTGAGATTTTATTCCCCTCCACCTCACTCCATATGTTGCTGTCATGTCACAGTAACCCTAAAGGTTACACTGGGCCTCTAGGCAGGACTGGGACAATGACATGATCGAAGCCATCTTCTTCCCATGGCAGGTATGGTCCTTAGATACTGCAGGCCTCCCTGCCCCACCATCTCCACTCACACTGCACTGTCAGGTAGGCAGAGGCCGATGGTGAGCGGCCAAGGCTGTTGCTAGGAATGCAAGTGTATTTCCCAGCATCGTCTGGTTTGACACGGAAGATGATCAGCGTCCCGTCAATCAGGATCCGGACCCTCAGTTTCAGGTCACTGCAGGGGGTGAGAGAACAGAAGGGAAAAGACGGGTAAAAGGGCGGGGAGAGAACTGGAATGAGGAGTCAGCACAGAGTTTCCCCTTCCAGGGAAGGGAGCGGCTCTCCGAGCTGGCCGCAGGGAGCTGTCAGGGCAACCCCAAGGGCAGCAGAGCAATGCCTGGATGGGTGCACTGACCCAGGGTGGGGGCCAGAGGCGCAGTGCTGGGAGAGTATCCCGATTCCCTGTGGGACTGAGGGGATCTCTGGAACAGCAGACCCCTTCCTTTACTGAGAGAGAGAGAAAGAATGGCTCTGCGACGAGAGGTGCTCCTCCCAGCATGGACCATGGGGCTGAGAGCCGAGCTTACTTCTTGAAGTAGACGTTCTCCTCCTCCCAGTACCAGGTGTAGGTCATGTTCCCTGGATATGCCTCGGCCTGGCAGGTGAACAGGGCATCCTGGGAGATGTTGACGGTGATGTTCTCTGGAGGGGAAACGATGAAGGGGGGTCCTGAGGAAGAGCACGAGAAAACCAGTTACCTCAGCCGCCGAAAAGCTCCGGCCATGAACAGCCTCTCAGGGAAGAGGGAGCATCTCTTCCCCCTAGCACACAAGGTCCAGACACCTGTAAGCAACTCCATGTATTCAATTGGCCTGGCTCCCACAAGACTGGCCTTCAACCCAGAGCCTCTGCCAAAACACAACTAGCTTTTTGCACTGGGGCAATTCTGATAAGCCAAGGCCCTCTGGGAGAGAGGGATTAATGGGTGCCCAGCACTACCCTAGCAGAGGGCTCTGTCCCTTTAAGGCACACAGGGAGTGCTGTAAGAGGATCATGCAGGCGCAGCAAAAAGGGGAGTAGTGGGGACCAGAACAGGGTTAGACTCCAGAGCAGCATAAGCTCCGACCTTGGTCTAGATGGGAAGACAGAGCTTCCAGCTAGCTAGTCTCCAGTGTCCTCCCCTCAAACTCCCCCCGCAAAGGGCAGTTTTAATCAGTCCCACAGGGAGAGCTCAGTGCATGAAACAGACACTCAAATATTCAGTCTCTAAGATCCCCCTCGGCAGGGAAGAGGGGAAGGAATGGAAGAAAGGAGAGGGGATGAGGGGGGGCAGCAGGGAATACAGACTGCTTAACAAAGCACCCTCTGCCAATGTCATCCAGGCTGGCACCCATCCTGCTGCTGTCACCAGGCCAACCACACTAACACAACACGCACGGCACCCTTCGTTAACCTCTCCATTCACCGAGCTCACCCCGGAGCTGTCTCCTCTCCTTCACCCTCTTTCCAGGAAACAGCACAGTGGTTTTTAAACACCATCTGTGGTGAGAGACGGTTACTCAGTAGTGAGGTCCAGGAATCAGGGCTCCTGGGTTTTATTCGCAGCTATGGTAGCATGTGCTCTCTAGAGGTTAAAGCAAGGAAGACTGGCAGTCAAGTTTCCTAGGTTCATTTCCAGCTTTGCCACTGGCTTCCTAGTTGACCTTGGGCAAGTCACTTCATCTCAGATTCCTTCCTCCACCCCGTCTATGCTGGAAGGAAACAAAACAACCAGATACACAAACTTGTCCCTGTCTATGGCAGCTAACATTTCCTAACAGGAGGCATTTGCCCAGCGTAGACATGGCCCATGGGCAAAACAACAGGAGGGCAGAAGCAACCTGGCAGGAACGCCATGTGGACTAAGAAGAAAGAAGAAAAGGAGTACTTGTGGCACCTTAGAGACTAACCAATTTATTTGAGCATAAGCTTTCGTGAGCTACAGCTCACTTCATCGGATGCATCCGATGAAGTGAGCTGTAGCTCACGAAAGCTTATGCTCAAATAAATTGGTTAGTCTCTAAGGTGCCACAAGTACTCCTTTTCTTTTTGCGAATACAGACTAACACGGCTGCTACTCTGAAACCTAGGTGGATTAGTTAATGTCTGCAAAGTGCTTTGACATGGGAAAGAGCGTAAAAGTGCAGAGCACTATTAAGTGCTTCAATAGGTGTGAAATGCTAAGCTCCCTTATCTTGTGGCAGAAATTGACCAAGTAAAAGATTTATAGAAGGAGAGGAAGCAGGGCTGCAAGGAAGACGAGACCCAGCAGGTGTCATCTTTATTCTGTACAGCATTTTCTGGTGTTTTGCAAGTCTTCCCACACTTCTTAAAAAATCATCAGAGCCTCTCTGTTAATCGGAACAGCCGCTTAATCCAAGAGACAGGCCATTCACTGGGGTGCCCCAATTAAGCGGATTTTGCTTTAGTATACATGGGATGCAGAACCATTAGGTGCTGACACAGCAGGTGTATGCCCTGCATTCTCACACACGCGCACAGTCTGAAAGGGGCTCTGGGCTCCTCTGCGGTGACAGCCCGACCCTGTTTATTAATAAAAAGGGTTGTAGACCCATCAGAGAAGTGATGACTGTGGAGTCCCACAATGCCACATCCCCCACAGACAGGGATTCGCAGACTGAAACGGGGGGCTCGCAAACATTTTCATCCTGTGGATCACAGCTTAAGGGAGATTGTCTAGTGGATGTCTGAGCCATGCCTCTATGTGGGAGTGGCTCATCTCGCTCCCTGGCGATCACGTGGCATCCCTGTGGCAATTGCTTCTGGAAACCAAGTATTTACGTATCTTTAGCTTCTTCTAATGCAATTTTAACAGCTGCGAATGAGAAGCCAGCACCACGTGACCAGCTGGCTCATCACAGACCCCCAGCAAATGCTCCATAGACCACACTATCAGCAGAGCTAATCCAGACAGCAGCATGAATCCACTGTCACGCTTGGAAGCCTGACTGACCTAACATAAGGCTCTGCATGTTACACAAAGGTTTAAAGGGAAAGTGGGGGGCACTGCTTGCTCCCCCATAAACGATGGGGTTTTAGATGCTTTATGGTACAATTAGAGCTATTTCACATTCCCCATCAAAAAAAAAAACTCCCCCCTTTAAATAAAGCCAAATGACAGATGAAGAGCTGCAGGTGTGTCATGCAATGTCTGGACAAGTTGCCACCAAAATGAATACTTGTGGGAGAGTCCTGACTTGGACACCATCAAACCTGGTAGAGTCAGTTTTGGATCATGCTGACTACGCTTCTTCGGACATTTCTTTCCTCATCTCCTCCTCCTCCACATTACATTTCTCAGCCATAGGCCTGAAAGCAGTTTAGAAAATCAGGCAAGTATCGTTATCCCCATTTTCTAAGCAGGGAAACTGAGGCACAGGGAGGGGCTGTGACTTTCCCAAGATCACACAGGGTGTCAGTGAAAGAACCAGAAGCACAGTCTCCTGGTGCTCAGCCTGGCACCTTATGCACTTCAACACACCACCTCCCAAAAGGGTTTGGGGCAGATGCAGTATCGCGCTCTGCCACAGAACCGCCCTCTCTAAGCACAGTATAGTTCAGAGGACGTCTGCTGAGCAAAGGGAGGGAAGACACGGGTATATGCAACCTCAGACAATCAGCATGAGACATGTCCCTCGAGGCCCAGGACAGGTCCTGCTGCCGCTATTCTCCTGCGTATATTGTAGGATGGTGCGACAGCCCTCACGTCGCATTCCTTGCTTTGGTCAGTAGAGCTGGCAGCCTGTAATGTTATTTAAACATCTGGGGTTTGGGCTTAATTTCCTTGTTTATTTATTGATGGCATTTTTAATGGACAGTTGGGAGGAGGCCACGTCTCTCTTGCAAGAGGCTGCATGGGCCGGACAACGGGCCAAGTCAGTCCCTACACCAGAGCTGCATACTCCCCTCACAGCCCTTGAGTGGAAGATGCTACATACACTACTCCCTGAGTACACCAGGCTGGATGACACATGCCTTATTTTATACAGCAGAGAAGGGGCTATCATTTATCAGGTGTATGTACCGCACCTAGCGCAATGAGGCCCAAGCTGTCTGAGGAATACAAGTGCTTAATAATATAGTGGATTGCACAGGATGATGATAAATAATAATAATACCTAAGCTCTTATATAGCACTTTTCCCCAGTAGAGCTCAAAACATTTGGCATTTCCATGGAGTTTTAAGCTTCGGATCTCTAAGCGCTTTACAAACATTAAGCTTCGCAACCCCAGTGAGAGGTAAAAACTCCCCGTTTCATCGATAGCGAAGCTGAGAGAGAGCACGACTTGCACTTGTGAGTGAGTCAGCAACAGAACCTGGAATAAAACCCAGAAGTCCTGACTCCCAATCCCCTGCTCTAACCACTAGCTCATGCTGCTGTACATTGGATCACGTGGAATACCCCTAAAAGACTGATGCAAAGCCAAGAACAAAACCCTGCTTTCCTGCTGGCTGCTATATTCCTCTTCAGCCTCGAGGGGGGAAAAAAAAAAAAAAAAAGTCGCATGCTGCCACCAGAATCTCTCTCTGTATCAGCAGCAGGCAGCTGAATGCGATCATTTCCCCCCACCGCATATACGAGCAATGCTGATGGACGGGCTTTCCCTGGCAGCATATGACTGGCTGGTTTAAACTCCCATCATTCCTGTAGCCAGTCAGTAACCGACAAGGCTCTCCAGTGCCAATTCTAAGGGCTCTCCATTCTCTGCCCAGCTGTCTGGAGATGCCCTCATTGCAAAGCTAAGCATGGTTGTAGCACAGCGCTGGGAATCCCACAAGGAGCTTCCCATGAGAGGAATTACCTTGTACGAGCAGGCGAGTGGTGTGCACAGCCTCCCCTTGGATGCTGTAAGCCCGGCAGGTGTACGCGCCTCTGTCTTCCCGACTGATGGACACGACAGTCAGACTCCCATCGCTCACCTGGACCAAGAACAAGGGAGACGTCAGCACACATGAGCACTCATGCTAAAGCCCACTCACAGCATCCACCTCATCCCCCCATCCTAGAGCCTCACAACGGTGCGCTAATCCACATGGTCACCCACGCCCCTGCTCACAATCACTGTTGGCTGCTCAGAATTCTCTCTTTTGAATTTCCCTGCCTTCAGCAATGCACAGGTGAGGAGAGGTTGCGGGAGGCCAGGACTGAGTAAGGTCTGGGCTAAGGTCCATTGATAGATCAGTATGGAGGGACCAAAGGTATCCGCATGGCAGGCTCCCCTCTCCCTAGGCCATTAGAAGAGCTGATCTCACCATTGCCTTGCACATGTTCAGAGCAGGTTTTCTGACCCCATGGCACTGAGTCCTTCCCATCTGCCAAGCCAATGTCATGCTGTCGCAGCGATGAGTTAGAGGCCTGCCACTGAAGTGGTGCCCCTGGCTGAGGGACATCGTCAGCTCGAACGCTTCCGTCGGCCTTTCCATCCAGATACCCGGAAAGCACTTCACAAAGGGGGCCTACTCGTTACCCCCGTGGCACTGCTAGGGAAACTGAGGCCCAGTGACTTGCTCAAGGTCACACAGTGATGCAGACCGAACTGGGAACACGGCCTGACTCCCAGCCCCCTTCCCTAACCAGGGGGCCATACTGTCTCCCAGGAAGGCTGGCCTCTCACTCATTCCCAGAAGTGATCTCCTTAAGGCAAGGCTTGGGTGCATTGTCAGGGCGGAACTGAGGAAAAGCCTGCCTAGTCCTGCCCCCATGGATTAACAGGACATCTGTCTCCAGGGTCATCAACGTGGTACCTTTCACTAGTCCTTAAGGGGCCAAGCTCTCCACAGGTGTAACTCCACTGACTCCATTGCAGAGAATCTGGCCCAAGTCCATGCCTTTGGCTTACAGCAACTTGAGTCCCTGTGTAGAAGAGTCACAGACTCCTTCCCTGGCAGGGCTGAGACACGAGACCGAGACATCGTCATTTGCGGCTGCTGCTTGGCACTCACCACCACCTTCTCCCTGGTTTATACAGCAGCTTCTTTCCCTGCCTTTCCTCCTCCTCACCTCCATGTCAGCAGTGGGGGCTGCTCAACCCCTGCAGATCTACGTCCATTACCACTGGCAGGTGAGAGATTGCCTAGCGAGGAACTGCCTGCACTCAGCAGGGGAGGAGATGTGTAATGGTCATCCCCTACCATCCCCATTTCAGCTTCCCCCCTCCCTTCTTCCTCTAGGCAGGCACATTAGCAGAAACCTGTCCCACAGGGGCTGTGGTGCAATTGACAGTGTTGTACAGAGCCATTATCAAACCTGCTCAATTTCCCCATCGTCTGCTTAGCATGGCTGGGCTCCTGCCTCTGATGGCAACAAGGGCTGGAGAGGTGGGGGAAGGGCACAGCTCCTCACTCCAGGTACTGGGCAAGCAGCAGAGGAAGGATATAGCTTCTGCTATGCAGAAGGATGGGAGGGAAGCAACCCCAAGAGATCACACCCCCTGCCGCACAGCAAGAGCCTCACCCCACTGCCATCTGCCCCCCCCACCAACACTCACTCTGCCTCATCCTTCTATTTCAATTAGTAACAAATTATTCCTAATGACTCTCATTAGTGCCTGCGCTGATTCCAATGCTTGATTTGCCAATTACAGCTGTATGGAATCCCTGGCTGAGCTGAGGATCAGAGGCTTCCAAGGACACCCGGAGGATCTCTTAGGGGCTGGGACTGACACTGTTGACCCTAGTTGACCTTGTTCAGTCAGGGGAACCCCAGTGCAGCAATCCTCAAGTGAATGCACCCGCCGGCACGCCCCTCCCCACAACACCCCCCCCCCACACACACACCCATCCCTCCCTAATGGAACCATTTCCAGCACTGGCAATGAGAGTAAGAAAACTCATGCAGAATCCACAGACTATATGAGCCAGATCTGCTCCCTCTGAACCCAATGGGCTTGGCCCGTGCCTCTCTCCGTGACCGTAACACAGCAACAGTGTCCAGGGCTGGGACAGGCCGAGCAGCGCCTCACAGCCTGGGTTTCAAGCAGGGGCTGTGGTGTCCACAGCTGCAGTTCAGGACAGCCCATCCCTTCCCTTGGGGCAGGTTCGGATGGGACCTGCAGCTCCTGCCAGCAAGGCCTTTGCATCCCTAAATGTAGGTAGGGACCACTCCAAGCCCAGGAAGGGCAAGTCACCAAGCAGGACCAATGGGTACAGAGAGGGGACGGGATGAAGCAACGTAGTCAAGGCCATGGGGCAGGAATAGTGCCCCCAGCATGGGGTGGATGAGCAGGGGGAGGCAAGCTGAGGACTCATCGACTGTTACTCTACGTTTCCAAACACTCTGGATTTCAAACCCACATTTTACAGAGAACTGGAAGACAAAAAGGGGAGGGGAGGAGACTGAGGAAACTGAACAGATGGAAGTGAGGAGATGCACAAATAGATGGCTAGATCAAGCATTTGCCTGGTCCCAGCCAGCTTCTCCAGTCCAGATAAAGTAAGGGCGAAGGGCTTGGCTCCCCTCCCTCCCATACCAGGCTGTAATTCCAGGGAGTTACTCCTGATTCACACCAGAGGAAAGCAAGTGAAGAATCAGGAGTTTCTAGCTACTGAGGGCTTCCAAAGCCGCTTCTCAGAACCTCCCGTGATCCCATCCTGGGGGAAGGAAACCCGAGCAGCTCCCACAGGCTGCATTCAGGAAGGCACCTCATCAGCAGAGAAAACCACCTTCTCCGAGAGGCACAGGAAGCTCTCTGGGGGCCTGGCACCTTCGCATGGGTTAAGTGCAGCCGGAAGGAAGATGGAATAGAACAGAGATGGGGGAGGGGGGAAGGAAAAGAAGATCGGAAAAGCAGTTGCCAGTACAGCAACCAGGCCTAGTGGGCTCCGGGCACAACCGCTGCTCCCCAACCTTCATGGTTGTGGCAGGCCGGAGGGCGGAAGGTCACAGCAAGGGGGCAATCTTGCTTGTTGATGCTCCCTGCAGTTCAGAAACAGGAGAAACTGAACCTCTAAAGGCAGCCAGGAAACAGGCTGAGGAGGGAGGGGGAGTGCTGAGGCAGCAGGAATAGCTCCAGAGAGACCAGCTGCTTCAACGACATCCATACCCTTCCTTAAGGAACCTGGATTGTGCCACCTTCTGTGGTCTTCTGTACACCTGGAGCCCAATCCGACCTTGAGAGCACCTCTCCTGAGAGCAGGGGCAGCTGCTCCCTCGACCCCAGGGGCTATTGTTTGATACTAGCCAGAAATCTGATTTTATATATATATATATATATATATATATATATATATATATATATATATATATATATATATATATATATATATATATGAAGGAGCTTCCTCTGCATCGAGGCTGAGACCCTGCAACTCACTGCAGTGGTGACACGCCAGGCTTGCCCGCCAGAGGGGTCAGGGTTAAGCATTTACAGCAGGCTAAGCACTTACCTGGTATTTCCCACTGGCACCTAAGAGGTCCCCTTCTCTCAGCCAGGTGACAATTGGTTTGGGGTTCCCGAAAGCCATGCAGGTCAGGGTGATACTGCTGCCCTCCTTTGCTTCTACATACTGGGGGGGCGTTTCCGTGAAGGTGGGGGGAGCTGCAGGGGAGACACGGAGAGTCAATGCTGCATTCAGCAGAAAAAAACACCATCAATTCATCCTGGCTGCGTGATACACGCAGGGCTGCAGGGGACATTCTACCTGCATGCACCCTTCCTGCAGCGGCCAACAGCCATGTACCTACCGAACACTTGGAACGAGTCATTCGACTGAAGCGGAAGAGAACAGTCAGCGATACAGTTGCGTGCGCTGTCTTTAGTCATTTACCCCAGGTGAAGTAAATTCAGAACAAAAGCCAAAAGCCAACCGTGAGTCGCCTGACCTCATTAAACAACAGCCACCCTTAGCAGGTCCCTAGCTCCCTCCATCAGAGGAGATCAGCACAAGTCGCAAACAGCAAGGCCAACACTTAATTTTAAAAATGGCCACCGATTTCAGGGGCCTCTGTTTTTAGTTAGGGCTGGTGTTCGAAGGTGCTGAGGACCTGCAGCTCCCTCCTGCTGGATGGACGGGGGGGGGGGAAAAAAACAACCCTTCTGGGCATCACCCCAGGGGTGGGACACTGAACACCCAGAAACTGAGGCCACTCTTGAAAGTGCTGGCCCAACCGATTAACCCTCACAACCCCTCCTGTGAAGTAGACAACTGAGGCATAGCGAGGTAACGCGACCGGCTCCAGGTCCCACAGCCGTGGCTATTGCCAGAGCCCCAGCTCCCTCCTCCCACTCCAGGCACTTCCTCATTTACAGTTCCAAGTTCCTTTCCCCCCCAATTATGCTTTAACTTGTTATTGTCACAACACATGAAAACACTGCACTGCAGAGAGAGAGTGTCTCCTTCCGATTCAAGAGGCTGGCAGAATTACAGCACACCCCTAATTATCAGGCACAGTTAAATCCCACTTTCTAGGGAGACATGTTGGCAATTTAATCTATGCTGAAAAGAAGTATATGTGGTTTCCCCCAAAATGATTATTTTTTCCTAAGAAAACTAAGCGAGCTAATGAGCTCCAGAAGAGCTAAAGCCCTCCCTCTAAAAGCAATTCTGTTTATACTGTACGGCTGGGCCTAGAGGATTAAGATGATTATTTCGGTTATTAAACCCTGCATGCTCAGCACTGTATAAAATACAGAGTAACACACGTTCTGTGGGACAGGGCGCATGCAGCCAACACAAGGGTATGAGGCACTCAGACGGGCTATCTTTGAGGAAAGCTTGCGGGAATAATGGCCAAAGGATCTCTTGGAAACAGACAGCAAGGGAGAGGAATGAGTCCCCTTCCAGGGCTCACCACACTTCACCCCTGAATGGGGAGGGAGAAGGTGCCATGGGAACTAGCCATACCAGGGGAAAAAGAGAATTAGCCCGTGCCATGAGAAAGGGGCAGGTATTCCTGGCAGCCAGCCTCCACTCCATGCCGGGCCACCATCGGCACCTGTCACAAGGAAGAGGAAGCAGCTGCTGCGCTGGCCCTGTGGCAGGTGCTGTGGGAAGGTACCGTCTATGCAGCTTCCAAGAGCTACTCGCAGCTGAGGCGAAGTACGGGCCCCACTCAGGTGCATCCCCCACCTGTCCCAGCACACATGGGTACACACAAAAGCCTTCAGGGAAGCACATACCACCTGCCCTGCCCCACACAGGTCTCCACAGACAGGTACACCAGCATCCAAAGACATACTCCCGCCCCAATACATACCACCTGTGTTCCACTCCCCCACCTAGCCCTCCAGTGGGGCCTGGGGGCAGGGAGGGGAAGAGTCTCTAAAGCATGGGGGTGCAGAAAGTAAACCCCCTTCCCTCCACAAAGGCTACAACCACAAGCACTGCAGGGCCCCCTACACACAGAGGAAAGAGCACCAGGCTCCACTACCCTACCATTGACACATACACTTTTCAACCTCCGCTCCTCATGGGCCCTTCCAAAGACTCTCCTGATTATTAAGTATTGCGGGCAGGGGAGGGAGGAGACTGTTGTTTTAATTAAAGCTCCATCCTGTTTGGATCATCTGCTTCCCGGTGACTCACTCTGACTTGCTTGAATTAATAACAGAGTCAATCTCAAACCCGCTAGGATCCTGGGTTGCTCCCTAATTAGGCCCAGGACACATCCCTGCCTATCTCCAAAACTCACCCCATGTCCTGACCCGACCTGCAGATGTGCAGAGGGAGGAGAGCTGCTCCACAAGACACAGGGGTGGGAAGGGAGGAATAACTCGAAGGAAAATGTAAGCTTAAGTATCATCGGATCTTCCTGATCTATCGGGCTGTGGAACAAACTCCTCAAGGGAAGCAGATTGGACAAAGCACTAGAGAATAGATTGGAGGGAGCGATCCTGCATCAGCCCGGGACAGGATAATCTCATCTACGCAGCGTGCCAGTGACTAGCCGAGATCCAAAGGAACCTCCCATCCCTCCTGACGAAAGGGGAGGAACCATTCTCGATGCTCAGTCGTGGGCACTTACACACACATAGGGCACGTAACCCTGTTCTGGAGGGAGGCATTACTCTTTGCCAAGGTACAATTAAATTAGACTGGGGGCCTAAGGGAGATAGAAAAACTCCAGCCATAGTCCGAACATCCTGGGTTGAGCAAAAGGACCTTACATCCATGCTCTTGGATCTGCACTCAGCCAAGCTAATGCCTTATTTCATTAGTTCTTGAATACGACAAGACAGAATCCCAACCCCCTGGGGCGAGTGAGCCAGCCCACAAGTTAGTTTACATTTTGCATTTCATTAAATTCAGCCAATTAAACTAGACTGATTGGTTTCACTTCCTGGTTCTCAGACCACAATGCTGCAGTGCACCAGCCACAATGCTGCAGCGTTTAAGCTGTGAACAATGTAGGGATGTGTTCAATGAAACAAATTCTCTTCTCACTGAAAGGCATGAAAACGTGTGTGCAGTTATTTAAAACTCCACAAACTTTAGACTGGGATCTCCACAAAGCTGCCAACATCCCTGTAATCAGATTGCCACTTCCTACCAGCAACTCTCAAGTTCCAATACACCGGGAATGGAAGAGAACAAAGGCAATTAGGTAAAAATATTAGCTTTCAAATGAATGGACACAAATGATGATGTGATTAAGGTGCAGCAGAGGGAGTCCAGGCCCAAGGGATCTATTCCTGATTCTGCCATTGATTTACTTGTATGATCCTGGACAAGTCACACTGCCCAGAATTTTCTAAGAGTGACGTCTGACTTTGGCTGTCTCCATTTTTAGGGGATACCTGAGCACCCACTGTTCTCATTGATTTCAGCTGGAGCGGTCTCACACTGGCTCCAAAAATCAAGTGCAAGTCCTAGTCTTCTCAAGTTGTGCACCCAAAACTTGAGCCATCAGAAAATCTGAGACCATGTTGGGAAATGCTAACTTTAACTTCTCCTTGCCTCAGTCTCCTGGTCTGTAAAATGGGAAGAAGAATGGTGCCCTTTTTCCCAGGGATCTTGAGAAGCTTAATTCATTACAGCCAAATGCAGCCCTCTACTATGCCCATGCAGCCCCATGGACTTCATGTCCCAAGGGTTGCACAGGTGCCTCTGGGAGCACAATCTGTCTCTCTCTGAGCAAACTACTTTAAGGCATTTGGATGAAAGGTGTTATCTACGTGCAAAGGGCTTATTAACAAACTAGGGCAAGTTGCACTCTCTCTTACAACTCTCCTCATGCTTTCTCCCTATGTCTAACTTGGGAGACAAGAGCTATTTAAAGAGGCCACTGACTTTCCTATGCATCTTTTAGTTGATTGAAGCTACTGCTTTGCCTTTCTCCAGAACCGTCCATTCTAAGATCTGAAAGCTCTTTACAACCTATCAAGAAATTCAGCCTCGCCTTGGGAGGTAAGGAAATATTATTAGCCCCATTTTACAGCTGGGGAGGTTGAGTCATTTGCTCAGTGTTATGGGGCAAGTCAGTTGCAGAGACGAGAACAGAATCCAGCAGTCCTGACTCCCAGTCCTTTGCGCTAATCATTAAGTCATGATGTCCTGCTTTTACATAGACAGAAACAATCCCAATGTTACTTATTCTAAGCTAACAACATATCCTAATGTGACAAATTACTAGTTGCTACGTTATTTAGCGCTAATAAAAAAAAAGAAAATCTGAGTTTCAAAAAAAGAAAGATTTTCCAATTAATTTACAAAAAAAATTTGTTTCTTTTCCCAAATTTATTTCAAAATGTAATTTATCTTAAAAGCTCCACATAATTAAACCATGTAATTACAAATACAAGTTTGTCCCTTTTGTAAGTAATGTTCTTACTCAAAATAAGTCTGGACTTAGTTTTCCTTCAAGTGATGAAGACATAATTGAGGCACAGCATCCATCAAAAAGTACATAAGATTGGCCATACTGGGTCAGACCAATGGTCCATCTCGCCCAGCATCCTAGTGGCCAGTGCCAGGTGCTTCAGAGGAAATCAAAACAACAATCATTGAGTGATCCACTCCCTGTCGTCCACTCCCAGCGTCTGGCAGTCAGCAGCTAGGGACACCCAGGGCATGAGGTTGCATCCCTGACATCTTGGCTATTAGCCACTGATGGACTTATTTTCCATGAACTTACCGAATTTTTTGGAATCCCGTCTTAGTTTTGGCCCTCACAATATGCCCTGCCAACAAGTGCCACAAGTTGACTGTGCGTTGTGTGAAATTAAAGAGAAGTTATACTACACTTATCATTGCAGCAAGTTGCCGAATACATCTGCTCTCCTTCCCTTGGGTCTTTGTCTAGGGAAGTTTACCTCCATTGGGGAAAAAAGAAAAAAAAAAAAACACCACACACAACGACGACAGGCTATTCCAGCCCTGGGCTCCCCTCCATGTAGCTTGGCCAATGCACCTCAAGCATTGGCTACAGCAGTCCCCCGCTAGAAGCTATTTATTCTTCCTGAATCGCAGTGAGTAAAGAAAAGGGTTCCACTGGGCCTTGCTCAGGGGCCCTTCGGCTGGCATAGAGCACATTTCTTCCCATTCGAGGAAGCGAACACCCAGATATTGAATGGGAAGAGCTCACTTCATAGAATCATAGAATATCAGGGTTGGAAGGGACCTCTGGAGGTCATCTAGTCCAACCCCCTGCTCAAAGCAGGACCAATCCCCAATTAAATCATCCCAGCCAGGGCTTTGTCAAGCCTGACCTTAAAAACTTCTAAGGAAGGAGATTCTACCACCTCCCTAGGTAACGCATTCCAGTGCTTCACCATCCTCCTAGTGAAAAAGTTTTTCCTAATATCCAACCTAAACCTCCCCCACTGCAACTTGAGACCATTACTCCTTGTCCTGGAAAATGCTTGCCAAGAACTTTGCAAGACACAGGCAAGCATTTTTCCCTACCCATTACTGCTGGAGATGCCAGCTTCTAGATGAAATGTAGAACTGAAATCCCCACCACATGTGTCCCTTTCAGATCCTTGGAGACGTTGTGTGTAAGGGGAGGGGTTAACGCCAGCCCTTGCTAGCTAATAGCATCTTGGCAACCTGCAGTTTCCACTGATCTGAGGCATATATTTCCTGCCCTTCATATTGTTGCACAGTGCCACTGTGCACTCTTAAACTGCTGCCCTGCTGCACTCCAGAGGTAGGAAAAACAATCCTCACACAGCCGCTGGCCAGCTCACAAAGGTGTTGCAAAGCTTAACTAGTTAACGTGTATAAAGCATTTGCAAGTCTCAGATGGGAAGCGCTACAGAAGGGCAAAGAGTCACTGAATTGGCAGATGATACGTAAGCTTGTCATTTGCACCTGCTGGTACGCAGCTATCCTGATCGGCAGCATCCCTAGCCATTATCCCTCTCCTATCACCAGATCGGCTCGTTCCTGTAAATCCTGACCCACACAATTCCCTGTTATTCCAGTCCCAGGCCTCCCACACCTGGCTAGGAATATACCTTGATCCTGTCCCCACTATTCCAGGATGGGGCTCCTCCACACACAGCTCTGCTAGACCTGACCTGCAGCAGCCTGTGGGCAAAAGCTGCCGGCTTGAGATGGGTTTCATTTATATTTGTTACCTAACCCAACCTGAAATCCACACGCAAAGGTGCACAGCAGCAGTCTGTGCTGGTGCATCAGGCTAGAGTACAGTCTGGTGGAGCCATCTCCACTTGCATCATCAGGAAGCACATTTTGTTCTCAAAAATCCTGCTCACAGCATTACCCACGAGTTCAGAGACCACAAAGAGACCGAGATCTTTAAATAGGAACTATAAGAATGAATACATAACAAGCCAAGGCAAAAAAGGGCCAGATTCTGATCCTCTGACACACACTGAATTTTACTCCTTCCAAAGTAACATGAAAGCCAATGAGACTACTCACAGAGTAAGTGCTATCCAGCATAAGTACAAGGATCAAAATCTGTCAACCCCCATCCTCCCACTTCTCTTTACCTCTTTCCCCAGGCACCCTTCTGGCTCTGATTAAATACAATAATGAATGGAAGCGCATTCCTTATCAAATTCTTTTCTTTTCAGTCAGATTCTCAGTCTCAATGGTTGGCTTATTATTCCAGTTAAAAGCGCGAAGCCCAAGGGAGGACCTATGCAATATGTATCGTGCGCTCAAACTTGTAGGCTGCCAATACGGCTCTCTGCAAACAAACCAAGCACCCATACACGCCCCAAAGAGAAAGCTTTTCAAACTCGAAATTTAAGTGTAGTCCATCGTCCGGTTTGGAGCAACTTTACAAAAATGGGTCCAGTTAAACAAACAAAAAAAATCAATTAAGTTAAATTCAGTTACATGGGTGCAACTCCTGCGCGGACACACTTAACTCTCTTTGCAACAGATCAAAGTAAGCTACGCCAATATCAACCAATGTGAATAAGCTTTACGTGCACCCACACACAGGTTGGCACAGGTGCAACTCAACTGATTTTAATATAAGTGGTACCACTTGCATGTTGGCAAGGTCCAAGTGCAATCTCCCAGCAGGCACTTCCTCTTTCTTTCACCTGGACCGACTCCTGGGGCTCAATCTTGCAATATTCCATGAGCAATATTCCCACAGAACCCGACAGGCGTACTGCCGGCAGAGTGCTTGCAGGGTCAGGAGCCAGGCATCCAGGGTGGGATTCAGTCTTGTCGAGACATGGCCACCTGCTCATCTGATCAACTTGTTAAAAAGCAGTGACAAAAAAATAACTCGCGAGCAGAACGCAGATGACCAGCCCACTGGTTCCCCAGCTGCTCTGTGAGGACAAAGCAAACCCACCCAAGACACATTTCAGGCAGTTTCAGCCAAGGGAACGCCATAAAGAAAGGCGACAAAGGAAGAGAGGGGAGCTGCCATGTACCAGGGTTTCTTACCTTCATTGGTTTTCTTCTTGCTAGTACAGAGCATATATATGCTACAGTCCCGCTCTCCCATCCCACCCACGCCCACAGAGCCTCCTGCAATCCCAGTCTGCCCTGCACCTTTCAGGTGTACCAAATGCACAGTGAGCCCTCAACCACATTCCTTAGGCTAATGTGGAATCCTGGGTCCTGCCCCATGGGGTCCTGCTCAGAAGGCTAGACCTGCCCCCAGCTGGGTTATTCCCAGACTTGGCTGATTGGTCCCTGACTGCTCACTATCTAAAATTTCCCTGGATTTACCCTATTCTAGCTGCTGTCTGAGCAGCTGCCTACCTCTGTCCCAGCGCACCTCACCTGCCTTCTACCTCACAATGACCCATGAGAGATGGTCCAGTGAATAGAGCACAAGCCTGGGTTGTTGGAGGCCTGGGTTCAATTCCTGCAGCACCACACACATCCTAGGTAATCCTGGTCAAGTCACTTAGTCTCTCTGGGCCTCCATTCCCCAGCTGTCAAGTGGGAGTGTTGTGCTCCCTTACCTCACAGGGGGGTTGTGAAGATATTGAAGACTGGTTCTCAGATACCACAGTGGTGGGGGCTAGGTAAGCACGATAAATAGACAGTACTATGTGTCCGTCTCTCTCCCCGTCACCTCTCATGAGGAGAAGGAGGGCAGCCCTGGGCCTTCTCCCTCCCAGAGAGATTCACAGGCAGCACACAGTGAGCACGGGACACTCTGAAAAGTGCTGCGAAGGAAACCTGGAGGAACAGCCCTGACAGAAACTAGAGGAGGGGCAACAAAACAGACCGGTAACAACCTGTATCGAGCGGCTCAGAGATGGGCTGGGCCACAGCTTGGATGGGAGCCCTCCACGGAATAGCTACATGGAAGGACACACGGGAAGTGGTACTGCTGACTCTAAGTGGGGCTATTCCCTCGTATTGATGCCAGCACTGCTGGCCACGTAGAAGTTAGGTCCTGACCAGCTGTGGTCATTAAAGAGCTCTGGTAAATTTGGGGAACTGAAGGGATGTTAGCATGTGTCCCCCAATGGAATTACATCCTATTACCCCAACACCCACTGCAGTTTTGACGGGGGTATAAAACTGTCTCGCTTCCCAAATAGTTGTATAAGTATTACTGTTAAACAGCTGCCATGTTCCACTCCAGAGGGGGCTGCATTTCATTGCTGCATATAGGGATTCTTTCACTTTATAGCCTTCATCTATTCCACAGGTGTCTTTGTGAGGCTTCAAGCCCTTTGCTGATTGATTAGAGACCCTCCTGGTATTACTCCTCCATCCCTTCTCTCCCACTATCTTCCCTCCTCCCTCTCATCCACTCCTCTCCCCAACCTGAAGTCTCCATCTAGGATATCCCTGGATCCCTGGCGCTGCCGTATTGACTGCTGCGAGCATGGTTTGAGAAATGGCAGCAGATGGGGCCTCGAGGCCCGTTCCTGACAGATGGCTGCTTTCCCTGTAACACAGGATGCGGGAAACCAGAGATGATGGAAGGCCCTCGCTGGCAGTTTCAACAGAGATACAAAGGAGAACGGAGATGCCTGGGTGAAGGGAAAGGGCTTCATTACTGGACAGCGCAGACCAGACAAGAGGGCAGCTGAGCTCTGGGACTTGGTCTCTTGGGGTTCTGGTCAGTCACATGCTAGCAGCAGGTTTGCCCAGAGAGACGCATGCGGAGGGGAAGCCCCCCCACCTCCTACTCACCATTGACCGTGAGGTGCACCCAGCTGCCGTTGTGGAAGGTGTCGTACTGCTGATCCAGCATAAGCACTTTGCACTCGTACCAGCCCTGGTCCTCGGAGCGAATCTGCTCGATGCGCAGGGACGCCTTATCATGAAGGCTGGCGCGGCCTGGAAGAGACACAAGGTCAGAGGGACTCAGCTCTCAGCAGGGAAAGGGGGCCCTGCAGCCGCAATGCGGCATCAGCCTCACCCCTCAACCCACCACTTGACGCCCAGCCTCTCAAATGGCACTTACAGAGGCTGCGGAGAGTCCACCCTGCTCCCAGCCGAGGCTGGCTCTCCGCCACTGGACATTGAGGCTGGGCTTTTTCAAAAGGGGCCACCGATTTCTCTCTTTTTGGGGGCCCAACACTACACAATGCACCGCAGGCCCAGTTTTCCAGGCACCGCAAGGCCTGCTGACTTCGAAGACAGCTGCGGACGCTCACCTCCCACAGGGGTCTCAGGCTGGGCACCCAAGAACTGAGGCCCCCGGAATTAGAAGCTGCTTTAGAAAGTTCTCACTTGCCCATCCAGTCAGCCAGGATATCCCTGCTGACAATCAGCCCCATGCTAAAGAAGGTGGAGGCGATGCACACTGCAAATCTGAGATCTATGCCACAGGGACATAGGAAGGGCCAACAGACCATGAGAAAGCAGGTGGTCAGGGCCCCATGGATTCGGAGCTCATCTGGGACACAGGGCTTCATCTCATGTCTCAGAAAGGAAGGTGACCTGCTGCAACGAGGAAGTGTGCCTAGGATTAAGAGCACCTGCTCTGCTGCCAACAGAGGGGCCCTGCACAGACACACGTCAGATTGGCTCCAGCACCGTGTTGAAGCCAATATGCGTCCTGTAGCCCTTTCACCGGCCACTGCTGCCACAGAATTGCTCCCTCTGAAAGGCAGCCCAGCCCTCCCGCAGGAGGACGCTCCAACATGCCCCCATTCTGGGCTAGCACACATCACTGCATCCAGGGGACAGGCCACGAGACAGGCACCCTTCACCTCTAGGTCAGTCTGTTCCATGTGCGCAGTGACTCAGAGCTACCCCATGCAGCTGTGGGGCAGCCGGCATGCCAGGGGAGCCTCACAACCCAGCTTCCAGTGCTTAAGTGCTCCCACCACAGAAACCACCAGCCCCACTGGCTCTAACCCACCTCCCTGCTGACCAAGGATGGGCTAGAGCACAGAGAGCCAACTCCGCTCGAGGTGATGGCTCCAAAGCAGCCTTGAGGCATGAGCCGAGGAGGCCCGACGTTGAGAAGTGACTCGCAGAAGAGCCAAGGGCAAACCAGGGGCGACCTGCGGCTGATGCGCAGGGTTGGTGGGGAGGTGGAATAGGGCAGGCCAGGGCACAATCGCAGGCCAGAGCGAGAGGACGAAAACCCCAGCCCCTCATGAGAGAATCATTTTCTTCCTGGCCAGAGAAGCACACAGCAAGCCACCAGCTTGTTTCCCTGCTGGACGCCCTCCAGGGACTGCCAGCTCCCCAGCCACACTGCCTGCTGGGAATCAGGGCTCCTGGCCAACTCCCACCTGAGAGCGACGGCACTAGCTGGAAGCGGAGGCAGGGCTGAAGTATTTGAGACTCTCCCTTGCTCCTAGGGTGCGCACACACACACGCACGCTTTATCCCTCCTCCCCTTCCTGGAGAGCACAGCAGGGAACTGATGTACCTACCTGCAGGAGGAAGCCACCCCCTTCCCTCCCCCGGCTCCCGGTCAATACCTCCTTGGCAGTAACCCCTCTATTGTCTGCCAAGTCCCACGCATAAGCTAACCATACAGCTGTAGGGTGCCTCCCTGCCTCCTGGCCAAGAGACTGCTCTCCTGGGTCCTGTTACTCTCCCCATCTCACTGGGAGATCATTCAGGGGCAGCTGCGCATCTCCATGGTTTCAGTTTAGGGTCCACCCAGGCCTGGGATCAAAGCCCACATGGTAATAGGCTCCCTGCCTCCTCCCACTCCCCATCCAACGCTTCAGGACATGGATTGCGCGGCATCGATTCTCCGTCCCCAGTGATCCCTCCTCCCCTACCACCGCCATGCAGCTCCGTGCACCACATGCAAGAAACAGACACTGCACCTCCAGCTCCCTGCTGCTTCAAGGGGCCAATTGGCAGCGGCCAGAGGGGATTGGTAGGGCATTTAAGAAGGCAATAGCTTCTCACCCCAGGGCTTTGCACACCTGCCACAGTCATCAGAGGCCAGGGACGACCCCTTCTGCACCTCGTCCCCTCCCCCCACCAGGATGGCCAGCTGCTGCTACATCTCCAACACGTTTCCCCGTCCTGATCTGCCTTGTGAGATCCCCACCCTCCTTAGGTCCCAGAAGCCATAGGAGGCTACAGGGGACTATGAGATGGTGAAGGGATGCAGCACAAGCCCCTAGGAAGCCAGTGATGGGCAAACGGGGCTGCGCAGGGCAGAGGTCCCCATGGGAAGCAGGCCTATGGAACCACCCACGGGGACAGCTCACTGCCCGCTCTCCCTTCCCCCTTCCCCTCAGGCAAGTCTAGGCGGGGATGGGGGGGGGGGGGGAGAGATAGCTCAGTGGTTTCAGCATGGGCCTGCTAAACCCAGGGTTGTGAGTTCAGTCCTCGAGGGGGCCATTTAGGGATCTGGGGCAAAAAAAATTGGGGACGCAGTGGAAGGGCCAGTTCCCCTTGCTGCAGAGAGGAAATGGGTGGCAGCAGTTTCCTCCCATGAGGACACCAAGCAAGGCTCCTGTCCCCAAAAGCAGCAGCCCAGGCTCTCCGCTGTTCCCAGGGGGCAGCAGCGCCTGCCCTTAGTTTTGCTGCCTTGGCTCCTTCCATCCCACACAGCCCAGCTGGCTTCCCGATGCTGCTGCTTAATTAAAACCAGCCGTGTGGAAAGAATGGAATGAAAGGGAGAGGGGGAGAGTGTCTTTCCTGGAAGGGGGCAGACAGGAGACGGTCCTGTGCCGAGCAGCCAGCTCTCACTGCGCTCCTCACACACAGTCAGCACTCTGGGGAACAGAGCAGAGGAATGCCGCCCTCCCCGGATGGCGGGGGGGTGGAGGATGTGCTTCAGGGCCGGAAGACACAGCGTGCATCTGCCTCAGCCTACGGCAGGTTGGTCGCTCTGGGTGAAGATGCTGAAGCACCAAGCCCAGCGGAAGGGCCACGGAAGCCCCATCCCTTCTCAGCACAGGAGCCCATGGCTCGGAGACTCACCTGCATACTCTGGGTCCACATGGGGAGGGTAAAACCCAAACTTGATGAAGATGGGAATGGGGACTCCAAATTTGAACCACTCCACCACATAGGGAGGGGGCTGCCCGGTCAGCGGATGGATCACGTCGCATCCCAGGATCACGCTCTCACCAGCACGAGCGGTCACAAACTCGGGTTCCTCCCTTGAGCCGTGGGCAGCTGGGAGAAAACAAAACAAAAACACAAGCTGGGCAAAGTCATTGGCTTTTATTGCAAGCAGCCCCTCTCCTTATTCCTGCAGGTACACATGCCGACTCTTTCACAGGGCACACTAGAGCTTGGGTACCAGTAGCTGGGCCTGGTTAGGAAACGGAGACACTCCCTCTAGCAGCTGAGCTCCCTACCGCCACGCTGGGGTGTTGAGCAAAGGAGCATGCCCCGACTGTGCAGCAAGTCGCCCACAGCGCCATGCTAACGAAGGGCACATGGCCAGGCTCTGAAGGGCAGCAAGCCGGCAGCACAGTGCCCCCTGATGTTAGCCGCAGGCTAGGAGCAGACCAGGGCAGCAGGGCCACGTGGAGGAAAGCCAGCAGACTAAGAAGGATATCCCACTCCACAGGCCTCTGTTGCGGCTCGCCATGGCGCCAGGGATGGATCGTGCTAGCCTCCCCGTCAGCAGTTTGAGAACGGGAAACACTGTACAAACCTAGAGAGTCACAGCATCCAAAGGGCAACATGTTCCCAGTAAGCTCCTCCACCCTGCTGGGAAACAGCAGCTACCACAACCAACACACAACTCAGGTCCCCTCAGCACGTGGAGACTCCCTCCAAGGTGACGTTCCTCTCACGCTCCCACATGCGGGTGCCCCTGCCTCCCCGTTCTGGAGGAGGAGGAGGAGGAGGAAGAGGAGGGGGAGGTGCGGGCAGGAAATGCACAGCTCTTCGATCCGCTCTGCATTGCTGAATAATCTCTTCAGGGACGCCTCTCCTCCCTTCGGCAGGGGAGACATCCATTCGCCCCGCCAGCCAGTTACCGCAAGGCGCTACAAACCCCTGGAATGGGCCTTTCGAAAGGGGAAAGAGCCGACGCCACCCAGGCTCAGCCCAGCAGGCGGTGACAGCGTCATTAAAACAGCTGCTCAACTAACTGGATGCCTGACACATCCAGCCCCAGACCATGGGCCAGCCCCAGACCATGGGCCAGCCCTGCCCTGCCCTTCACCCCAAGCCTCTGGCCACCCAACCTGCCACATCTCCCCAGAACAGGACACCTATCCCATAGCTCCTCATCCCCCTCCCATGTCCATACCCCACTAACCTGCACCAGCCGTAATCACCCCCTCCCAAAAGACCAGAGCTAGCCCCCACCGTCCAAACAGGCATCTTCCATCTCCCCCCAAGCATGCTGCCAGCCCCTTCCCCACACGCTACCGGGAGCCTGCAGCTAGCCCATTTCCCCTTGCGAACACAGGACTCTCCCCAGGCTTAGCAGGATTGGGTCAGGTCAGGTCTCTGCAGGAGAGAAAGACCCACGTGCTGCAGAGAATGGTGCTGCAGCTGCAGCAGGTGGCGCTCTTTCCTTTGAGTCAGCTCTGACCCCAAAGCCTAGGGGGTGCTAGTTTGCTGACGACACACCCTTTCAGATCAGTCCTACAACCAAAGGCCCGTTGTGCCACTGAGGTTCTGGCCAACTTCTACCAGGGGTAACTAACCCCTCTGCAATTTCAATGTTGAACAGCTATGTTCACCCCAGGGCAGGTTATATTTCAAGGCCAGGTAAAAGCAAGCCCTGGCACTCTTCATTCATAGAGCTCAAAGTGTGTTACAAAGGTCAGCATCCTTCGCCCCAATTTCCAGTGGGGAAACTGAGGCACAGAATGACACCGGGACTTCCTCGCGGTCACCCAGCAGGCCAGTGGCAGAGCCCGAAACAGAAGCCACATCTCCGGAGTCCAAGTCCAGTGCTTTATCCACTAGTCCACACTGCCTCCCCTACATGGCTCCGCCGGGCTTTGCACAATCACAGGGGTAATGCAGTGGTTTGTGGTTCCCCTTGGAGTATATATGGCAAGCTATTAGTCGGTACAGGATTTGTGAGAAAAGTGCAGGGCTCACAGCAGCTTGCTGTGGCACACCCGCTCCTCCCCTTCTCCATCCTTTGAGCCAGCTTCAGAGAAGAGGCGAACCAGCTGTTCTCCTACAAGGGCTGGGAGGTGGGTGGGAGCCCACGCAGTCCCACCCTGCACAGGCCCATTCAAGGGGTCTCTCCACAGCAGGAGCTGTGCCGTAAGGCCTGTGGGTACCATACTCATGGCACACAGGGCCAGCCTCTGCTGCCAGCCAGCCCAGCTCAGCATGACAAAGGCAAGGAGAGAGAGTTAAAACCCTTGGCAACCCAGAAATCCCACAAGCTTCACCCCACCAGCCTCCGCACAATCTTACCAAGTCAGGGCCGGAGCAGCTGTTAGCAGCCCCCTGCCGCTCCTACACCATGCCCCACAGCACCCCCTGCCGGGAGCGGCTAGCTTTGCTATTCCTCTGAGCGCCTTGCGGCGGTCAAAGCATCTGTTACAGGGAAATGCTGCGAGCTCCCCCAAAACTAGCGCTCCTATAAAAGATGTCAGCAAATCAAGGCTGGGGCTTAAAAAGCCGTCAGCCACATCACCACCTGCGTCCTGCCCCACTCCCTGCACAGATGCCTGCTGGAAGAGGCTGGGGCTGGAGTTGCTGTGCACTCCCCTGTAGCCCACGCCCTTCTCCCAGGGGCAGGGGAGCAGCGGTTTTTAAAAGCTCCTTTCAGTCAGCTCCTGCCTGGATCCTGCAGAAGCCAGAGCCTGGGGAATCAGGGAAGCGGCTCCGTGGGCCTGCGGCTTCGGGTATCGGAGCTTTTATAGCGTGAAAAGGCTCCTTTCCGCACGCAGCCGGGAAGCTGCTCAGGCTGCCGCTACCTCCACCAGCGAAGAATCTTCACTCTTCAGGGAGGCATGTTCCCAGATCCTTCGCTCTGCTCTTCAGGGCCAGCTTTGATTGGCCAATAGTGACATCACTGTTTTTCCACAACAGGAGAGTAAGATCCCTGGTTATTTTTGGCTCGGACACAAACGTAAGCCAGCAAACAGCCCCCACGGGCCCCTCGGGGCCCCTGGGCAGGCCGATAATCAAAGTCCCTTTGGGGACGCAGGAGCCAGGTGGCTCTGGCACCGCAGCAAGCCGCCGCTTGCTGGGATAGCGTAGGCAGCAGCCAAAGACTCGCTCCTCCGCAAGCTGCGCCAGTGCAGGGAAAAAACACGCACCAGTCTGATAGCACAGGGCCACCAGCCATGAGTGGAGCACCCCGGCCCAGGCACGGGAATAGGCGAAGGCTATGGTGTCTGTAGCCAGAGGAGGAGTGTGCCCAGGGTGACGTATAACAGGGAGAAGCATGGCAGAGGGATGGTTGGGGTGCAGGTGTATTAGGAGGGACCTGGGGACAATAGAAGGGTTTATGCTGTGTGTGGTCGCATGCGCAGAGGAATAGACAGGGCACCTGGCATGTGGGCATGGAGGGGCCGTCTCTCTCGCCTGGGAGTGTAACTGATCACTCGGGTCATGCACACACCACCAGGCAGCAGGGGCACGTCTAAAAGCAGAGGGGAGCCACGCAGCAAGGAGCTGCAGCCTTCTCCACCACCATCATCCCACCCCCGGCCTTCACACCACCTGTACAGGATTTGTTTGCACCTTGCTGGGCCTCGTTATCGCTGCATTTCTAATGAGGCCAAGGCTTTCGCACCTCATCAGCTGATGGGGTGACTTCAGCTGCCACCCCACCCCTGAAATCTGCAATGCTTTGAGGGACTGGCATCCATCCTCTCCCACTCCAGTGCCCTGGGGCCATTTCCTTGTGTGCTACTATCCTCTCCTCCCACAATGCAACCACACCCATGCTACGGGGAACCAAAGCCATGGCTTGCTAGCCACAGGCCAGCTCCAGATGCACCCCCATAGCTCTGGAGTGGCTCCTGCTTTCAGATGCCGCAGCAGGCTCCGCACAGCGTAGCGGAGATACGGCACAGCCGCTGCAGCAGCAAGAGGGAGGGGCTGGGGTCTGCACAGGGCATTTGAAGGCCAAACCGTTCCTCGGGCCTCAGCCGGCATCCGAGATCAAACTGCCCAGGAGCCTGGTCCGAGCCAGCAGGAGAAATTATGGGGTTTGCCCGGAGATCCCCCAACCACCTGCCTGGCTCCACAGTATGACCATCTCCCCCCCCCATCAAAATGTGACCGCAGCTACCAGATTCAAACCGATGCTGGCGAGGGTGCCTTGTGTGAGCCCGAGTCGGGACAAAAGGAAGGAGGGGCAGGCTCCCCTGCTAGTCACAGCAGCCCTCCTGGATGAGGGTCCAATCTTGCACTCCTGCTAATCTCCTTTAACTCGGGGGGGGGGGGGGAGGGGGGGGGGAGAGGCAGGGAAGCAGGCGCATGACTGGCTGAGCAAGGGCTGCAGCATTTGGGTGACCTCACAGCCACCCCAGTCTGGGGACAGAGGGTGTTAGCCCTTCTGCCCCACAGGAAGATCTGCAAGACCTCTTTACCATGCCCCCAAGTCTCAGGGTACCGAGGACTTGCATCCATCCAGCCCCCCGCCCAACAGGGAGCGAGCAGGTTCCCACGTCCTCGCCAGCCCAGTGCTCCCCGGCTAGCAGCTTGTGCAGTGCAGAAGCTCGGAGCCCATCCAAGCCTTCGCCGGTACGCAGCAGCTGCAGTGTCTCCCTAACACACAGCTGGAGCCCTGCCAGTGCATGTAGGACTTAATGCACCTTGGCACAGTCCCCAGCTCTCTTATCTCCAGTCAGCACCGGGCCCTCCATTCACCTGAGCAGCATTCAGATTTCCACACGGCCAGCAAGAGCAGTGGAAGGGCAAGGGGAAGGGCTGGCTGGAGAAGAGGGAACGACACACCACCATATGAACTGGCAGCGCCAGCTGGTCCCGTACTGCCGCCTATGCCCTCCAACCCAGGAGCACTGGTGGGATGAGTGTGCCAGGCCTCAGCCATACCATCCCAAAGGGTCTGGGCAGCGTGAGTGAAAGATCAACCAAAGAGGGCTTTGATATTTGCCTTACACGCCTCAGCCATGGCCTCAGTGCAAGAGCCCCCTGCAGTCCGTGGGAGTGGATGGTGCTCAGCACCTCACAGGATCGGGCCAGGAGACCCAGAGGCCGCCTCACTGGAGGGAGAAAGCACAACAAGTGCCCCAGAAACCCAGCAGTAGCGGCTCTTGGTACTGACGCAGCACCAGCTCCCTTCTCCCCCCATTCCAGCAGTTTCCTCCGCCAGCTCCAGCTTCTCGCCCTGAATTTTAATCTCCGTCTGGTCCAATAACGCTCATTTTCTGCCCCCACACACGCTGCCAAGCAAACAGCCCCCTCAGCCAGGGACGCTGTGTGCTGGGAGCAGTAACGGTTCTCAGCACCTGCCTCCAGTAGCTCACGCCCGGGGAAGCGAAACCCGGCTCGCGGGGCTCCGCCGACAGCAGACCCCTGCTCCCAACCCAGCGTGGGGACGCTGGAGGGCTGCCCCCATGGCAAGAGGAAACAGAGCGATGGGGGGGAAGGCTGTGAGACGAGGGAGTGCCTTGAACCCCACCAGCAAGAGGCAGGAGCTGGGTTGGCCCAGCCTGGCCTGGAAGGGACACCAGGAAAGGCATGGTGGTGGGCGAGGAAGAGCAATGCAGTTAGAGAGGCAGCCTTGCAGAGTAGCACAGGGCCCAGTCCTTCCTCAGTGAAGGCCAAGCAGACCCAATGACGGTGCCCATCCTAGGGAGCTTGGTCATTGGCATCATCAGGCCAGGGGACTGCCTGGCACTGGGTGTGGGCCAGGAGAGCCCTGCTGAGCCAATGCTCCCAGCTTGGCTGTAGAGCAAGCCCCTTGGTAGCCCAGCACAGCGTCGCCTGCTCCACTCCAGGTCTGAAGATTCTGCTCCCACTTTTCGGGATCGGGGCGCGTGTGCGCAGGTCCCATTCACAATGAGTCTCTCCCCGTGGCTGCTGAACCTGTTTCAGAGCCAGATTCCAACCAGCTCACACACCTATGGTGTCAGTGCACTTTGGCCAGCTGCAGTGGAAGGGACCAACACCAGCCAGCTGCAAACTGTACCTTACCCCACGCCAGCAGATGCGGTCCCCACCCTGCCCCACAGGGCTACAGCGCTCAAGGGGAGTGAAAGGAAGGCACCAGCCACAGAGCTCACATGGACTGCCACAGCATTAGCTGATCCCAAGAACAGCCGCAACCTCAGTCGTAAGCTACAGCAGGACCCATGCTCCCATCCTCCCCATCCGAGGGTACGTACACACAGCCAACAGTGCACAGGCTTCCGCATGGGGAACACAAGCCCAGCACGGACCCTGGGAAGGTGCTTGGAGCACTAGCTCCCTCGGAGACCCACGCTGCACTGTCTTCACCACCGTTACCTGCTCTCGCTGGATTCAAGCTCGCTCAAACAAGCAAGCCCATGGGCAGCTTTTGCTCGGCTGACATGCCCTCAGGCCCCTTCTGATACGGCCCTCCGCCGGCTGAAGTTCTCGTCCTTCATGCAGCAGCAGCTCAAGCTTCATCCACACTGAGGCACGCTGCTCCACCCATCCAGACCCGGAGGGACTCTCTCAAAGGACAATCACATTTGAATGTGGCTGCGAAGAACTGAGCTAGCCAACAAAGCCCACTTTGTGGTCAGTGCAGAGCATAGCACGTTGTGTCAGCTACTTACGCTCCAGCGAGAGCGCAGCGCACAACCCCCTGCCACCGCCACCCACCTAACGCTGGGATCCCGGGTTCAGTGCTGACTCGAGGGAAGACCACCACATAAAGGATGACCTGTGCTACTTCCTGCCACAGTCAGTGGGCTCCCATCTGACTACCATCCAGGCCTGATGTTGCTTAGCTGAGATCTGATGTGAGCACAGCCCACGCTGCTCTGATGGCAAGGGACCAAAGGCAGAGGAGCTCCCAGCCCACCACCTGGCTCCAGCTGGGATTGAGTGAGTCTCGACTGGAAGCAGATCCCCAGTGCCATGTCAGGCCAGACAGCGGATTGATCCCCACCGTGGCCATTCACAGCCAGCCTCCGGGTTTCTGGGCACGATTACCAACTTTAATTTGCTCTCGACTGGATTGTATTTCACGGCCCTTCCTCCCAGGAAGTCGGTAATTCAACCTTCAAGCTTCTCAGCACAAAAGGGAAAAAAAATAGCAGCAGCAGCTCCTGCCTGGCCTGGGGGAGAGGAAAGAACAGGCAAAAAGCTACCCACAGGATGGATCCCCGACAGCACGGTACCACCTTTTCCCCGCTGCCCTGCCTAGGGGATCGGTCGAGAGAGGACGGGGGCCACGGGCTGGAGCAGCGACGTGATCCTTAACACTATTCCTTACAGTGCCTCCTGCTGAGCGAGTTTGGGGCTGCAGGAGCAGGAAGCTCTGTACACTGGCACACACAGCCTCGCGTTCAGGATAACGCCAGCCCTGAAGCGTCAAATCTTTGCGTTCAGGGCCTGCTGAATCGCCGGGACAGGACAGCCCATTCTCCGAGGCAGCTTCAAAGAGGCTTTTACAGAAGAGGCACAAAAATAGTACAGGGCGTGTTATCTTTGAGGCCCGATACAAAGGGTCCAATGACGTCTGGAAGGAAGCCATTGAGCCCCCGGCCCTGCAGGCATCCCTTCTTTGCACCAAGGATGGCCAGGAGAATAACGAGCCGTTTAATGTATAGCCCTCATCAGTTTAACACCATCCTCTCTAGCACATCGCAGCTCGCAGGCCTCTGAGCGGATGCAGGGAGGGGAGGAGAAGGAAGCAAAGGAACATAGTACCCATCTCAGGAAGGGACTCCTGGCCCTCTGGGGAAGATCCAGGGTGCTGGCGACCCAGCTGTTTGCACGCTTCCCTCATCGCCCCCCTTCTCTCTACACTTGTGCCAGTGACCTCCCATGCTCTGGCTGTTGGTGGCAACGCTCGCAGTTCTGCAGTTCCCTCTCCAGCCTGCGGCCATCTCCCCAATGTCTCCTCAGGGGTGCCCCGCTGCTTCCTCAAAACATGCACAGCAAACGCAGATCCCCTCTGCCCACCTCACCCCTTCCCCTGCCACCGCCACCATCCTCCTGGGTTCACGGCCGTCTGGGACGCCTCCCTTTCCTCACCCCTCACAGGCAGGATCCTCCCCTTCCTTCCTAGCTCACCCACCCCCCCACTCCCAGAGCCAACATGTGTCTCATGGCCCGATGCCAGGGGCTAGATGGCATGGCATCTCCAAGTTTTCTCTCTGGACCCTCCCCTCTCCCATCTACCCAGCATCCAGCAAGTAATGTAGGCTTCCTCCTCCACTGCTCTGACCATGTCCCCGCCCAACCCTTGCTCCTCAAGTCTCTCCACTGGCTCCCTGTCACTGAGAACCAAGTGAAGTTGAGGGGTTTGAGCCCAGCCCCCAATGCTCCTCACCTCACTCACTCCCTCCCTCCCATTCTCACCTCCCTGCGCCTGGAAGGGTCTGTCTCCCTCACGCAACTCCTCCGAAGCCCTCCCCCAGCACTCCATCCCACCCCTTGGATTCCCTCTCCTGCCTCAGTCCCTTCTCAAAACCACCAGCGTTCAATCGGCTTCACTCTCTCCATAAGGCGCCGTCTGTTACACTGCACTGCTTGAACCCCCTTGCTTGGCCCATCTTCATCATCTCACACTGCCTTAGCCTGCGAACTCAGAGGCAGGACGTGTGTCTTGGTCTCTCTGACAGGGTAGGCAGAGCCAGGGCACTGTATTGATCAGCGATGGGATTTGGAAAGTGTTCGGGGGATCACTGGGGGGAAAGGGGATTCATGAGCATCAGCCATTGTCCTGTGCCCAGAAGCTAAGGCGATTGAAGAGCTCTCTTCGACAGAAGTCCCTGCCGGCCACCTCCACACGGCAATCCATCTCTGAAGATCACCGTCCCCTCCTTCAGCCCCAGGCTGAGACTCAGCCTGATTTCCCAAAAAGAAAAGGAGTACTTGTGGCACCTTAGAGACTAACCAATTTATTTGAGCATAAGCTTTCGTGAGCTACAGCTCACTTCATCCGATGCCACAAATACTCCTTTTCTTTTTGCGAATACAGACTAACACGGCTGTTACTCTGAAACCTGATTTCCCAAGTTCCTGAAGCAACACGGCTTCACCAGGAGCTGCAGGTGCTCAGGCTTTCAGGAAATGAGGCCATGAGGGGGCTAAGACCAAGGGGTATAATCAAAGTCATCCACATTAACAAGGCAGTTGGACAGCTAAGACTCTGGGACCTGGAATTCTTCCATGAGGTGGTAGCAGCTAAGTTGGAGGGGACAGACTGCATCATCCCCTTTTCTGTGTGGAAAGACGAGCAGAACAGACAAGAACTGTCCCATGCAGAGGTAAATGCTCCGTTTTCCTCCCTCCCTTCTAACTGGCCTGGCAATAAGCCCTTTCTAGGAAGCATGGCCAAAGCGAGGGACCAATCAGGAGAGCGCTAGGGAGAAGCCAATGTCAGCTGGACAAAGATTCACAGCCCACCGCTGGCAGCAGAGGGGGCTAACTTCAGCTCCCAGAAGCAGCTCATTAACAAGAGGGGAATGGGAGTGTGTATGTGAGCGGAGAAACTGCAACACAGAAAGTGCGAAGCTGAGAATGGATGAGTGAACACACAGGAACGGTAGAACCAACAGGGCAAATGGAGAGAGAGAGAGAACGAAGGAACAGATGAGTGTGGGGAGAGAGAACAAATGAACAAGAAAAGGAATGCACGAGGGAGCCTGAGCAAGAGAAAGACGTGCATGGGTGCACACGGGTGTTTCAAAAACATCTCCATTTCAAACGGAGCCAGGACCAAGTGACAAGGGGCCCAGCTCTACGCCGTTTCCTGGGATAAGACCATTTGGAACTGAATGCATCCCTTAAAGACTGCAACAAACAGGGATGCATTGGAACCGAATGAATCACGAGCTGGGTTTGAAATCCCTCTCCCTCTTTCCAAGACTGGAGAGGAAAGTCCAGGGAGGTCAGAGCCACCTGCACACCCTGATGGGCCTGGTCCTCTCCCACCTCCAGGGATCAGCAGGATCCACTACACACACCTGCAACTTTACCCTCACGGGTTGCCAAGTGCTTCATGCCCACTACCACCTAAAGAGGCTTGGCACAGAGGAAGTGGGCAGCATGCACATGCCTTGCAGTAGCCTCTGGAATGGAAGTGCTGAGATGTAAGTGAAGGAAAATAGGTCAGTTTCTGGCAGCTTGCAGTGCCAGTATCTAATCGAAAAGCCAGTGGGGTAACCACATGCATGGCTAGGCTTCACCTCCACGTGAGGAAAGCTGTCTGCCATCCATTACAATTACAAGCACCCAGTTCTTGTGGGGATCCCTGCTCTCACCCCCCAGCCCTGCTGTTCACTCTGCATTCCCTCTCCTGCTCAGTTCACATACCTGGCTAGATGCCCTCGTCTCTCTAGCAAGTTTCATTCTGCCTGCACATTAGTGGCCTCGGCCCAGAATTACCCTTCCAGTCTAGTAACTTCCCCTCCCCGAGGGAGGGTGAGGAGCACAGGGCTCAAAATCTCGCAAAAGATACCTGCATCTCATACCCGTGCAGCAGGGAAGAGGGACAAGGGGAAAGCTAACTGCACCTCCAATCCAAGGGGTATATTTGGGGACAGTCCCATTCAGTTACACACATTTAGGATACGTTCAGGCATTTAACTGCATCTGTGATCTGGCAAAAGAGATCATGGAAATGGGACAATATCCACAAACGCAGAGGATTCTTCAGTAACTCTGACAGATCAGGGTGGGGTCACATTTTATAGGTACCTGTTGAGTCTACAAAATATGCATGCACACCCATGGTGCACTCCAAAAACTTGCCATTTACACCACAGCACTATAGATACGAGCGTGACTGGTGCTGGAGAGATCAGTGTCACCAGCTCCCAGAGTTTTGCAAGTTTTGCAATATTGGGTGTTCTTCTTAAAAGCCCCAGCTCCTGAAGGCATGCGATCAGGTGAGAATTTCAGCTTTCATTTACAAAGTAGGTTTCCGGCCCTTGCGTTTGTGAAGAAAAGCTTGAGAGCATGACCCATGTGGGACCTAAAGATTTAAAAGCAGGAGGGCAAATGAAAAGAATCCCAAAGGTATTATTTAAACATTTCATAATTTCTGTGGTCTGACACATGATTTTTGAATGTTTGCGATTGGCCATATGGAGAGATACAGAAGAGATCTCAGTACTAAAAAGCCCCACGCACTTCAGTGAATCGCATGCACAAGTACCACTCTGCAAGTGCCACTTTGCACGGGGGGGCAGAGAAATGAAGGGCTGGCACGTATGCAAGGCATGGGTAAATCACATTTCAAAACATGGCCCTGATGGAACTTCCACGCACAAACAGGCCCGGCTGCTCCTGGGCAGGTCAGTGTATACGCAATAGAAGTAACTCCACTCCTCTTTCTCTTCCCCCCCACCCACATATTCCATTCTCCCTCCTCCCCCCCACCTCTTTCACTGCATCTCGTCTCCATTCTGCAAGCCTACCAGTCAAAGGATGAGCATGTCCTCTGCACTCTGCAGCCCATTTGGTTGAAATACAAGCCAGCAGCAGGAGACAAGCACATCACATATGAGGCAGGATCTTTCTAAGCGGACACTGTCTGTTGTAGGATCCATTCAGGTGTCAGAGGTGTTCTGACAGCTCCGTTAGCTGATTTCACCCCTGCATTGTGGATTCTCTCACTTCTGTGGGGCATGGCAGGGCGAGAAAGGGCCTCTTGTTTGTTACAGCTCTGACAGCTTGGACCCCACCGTCCTGGTGGGCACATCTTCATGGCTCTGCTGCCCCGTCATGAGCCCTCCAAACACCCCCCCCACAATCATCCCCAGGACACCGAGTGGCCAACGGGGATGTCCAACAGTCTGGATCAACACAGAACCATAGCTGTGGACTGCAGTGTGTCAAACCCTGAGCTGGGACACGACAGATGGAATAGTGGAGCAGAGCAAATGTAAGGTGACAGGTACTGCATTTGTGGCTGGGTCCATCAATCAGCGATGACAGGGAAAGGCAGAACTAGGGTCTCTGAACATTTCATGGGGTTATTTCAGTCCATGAGTGAGGAGTGCCCCTCCCATGCTCTGTCGAGTCCTTCTAACAAGCTTTAGAACACAATACAACCATGCACACACAGTTGTGGCAGTGCCTTTGAGTCCAGAGAGAACACGTGCAGCATACAGCAGCCCTTGGATTCTACTGCAAGCTCCTTCCAGGAGAACCTGGGCAACAGGATTCTTGGGGGCTACTTCAAGCTCTGAGGGGAAACATTGTTTTGTGGTTACGGGTGAGAGGGAACTGGGAGTCAGGACTCCTGGGTTCCATTTCTAGCTCTGCCACAGGCTCATTCTGTTCCTTTGGCCAACACACCCAACTTCTGTGCCTCAGTTTCCCCGATCGCTAAAGTGGAGGCAACACCTGCCTCACAAATAGGAGTCAGTAAGGCTCCACCAGCGAGATCAGAGAGGAGATGCCCTACTGCCATATTTCCATACGCTCCCTAGCATATGGGCACATCTCCCATCACCCTGATCCAGTAGAGACATGTTGAGCACTGGAAGCTCCTGCAGTCCCTCCACCTCCCCATAAACTCCCTTCAGCTGACAGAAGGGAAGGGGTGTGCACTCCGAGCTGCTCTGCCTTTCCCAGCAGAGCCACCCAGCTCATGACAAGTAGAAGACAGCCCGGTCAGCTCATCTGGATGCCCGAAGGCTTCAGATATTCAGAGCTGGGTTCCACTGCTCCACTCGGCCATCCCAATGGGTCAGAGCCATCGTGGCGCCCACCCCCTTCACCAAGGGGCAACAGCAGCAGTTCAATGGACATTTCCAACAGATTCTCCAACCCCCAGATCTTTCTAGGGTGCCAGACTCTGACTGCAGTACATGGGACTCCCGCTTGTGGGGGGAAAAAAAAGGAAGGGCAGCTCATTGGGCATGGTGCCGTTTTCAACCCTGCCATCCTCTCACTACTAATCCCATACAAATGCACCTTCTGAGCCTCTTCAAGAGTGCAAGGTTGGCAGGGGAGCGGGGTCCAGCATTTAGCGCAGGCGGGCTGGGAGTCAGGGCGCCTGGGTTCTGTGCCTGACTCCGGCAGGGCAGGGCGGGGTCAGAGTCTAGATCCCCAAGTCTCATTCCTGGTTCTGAGTGCAGAGATCCCTGACCTGCCCCCTCTTTGTGCTCAACATCCCTTAGGAAAACGGGGATAACCCCAACCTCCCAGGGAGAAGGCGAGGCTGAGGGATTCTCAAGCGGCCGGAGGGACTTGGCTGGGGGACTCTTCATATCCATACCAGGCAACTGGTACACTCATCACGCACGCTGCCTACGGACCAGCACAGCACAGACATGCAATCAGGTAAAATGAACCCTGGCCCTGCCCCAGGGCAGCCAAGCTTTCTCCCTGAAAGCCCCCTATGGCAGATAATGGATGAGACACCAGTCCAGGGAAGCCAGAGAGGAGCAGCAGACAAACATCTGACCCTAGTCAGTTCTGCCTGAACGGCGACGTGAGCCTTCCCTCCATCCCCCAGTGCCAGTGCCCGCAGAGCTGCCTGCGCCCTTAATGCTCCGCTGGTGCCCCGGGACGCCGCGCAGCAGGAGGCTCCCGGAGCGCCCCGTGCGCTGGAGCAATCTCTCCGCGCTCAGCCAGCACAATCGCTAGGTTCACTTTAGGTCACGGGAAAGCTCAGAGGACGCAAAAGCACCATCCCGTCGGAGCGTGATGTGCTCAGGGCCCCCTGACATCAACAAGTAATTAACGAGCTCAATGACCAACTCTGCCACTCCACAGGGCCAGCTGGGCCTTGGACAACAAGCCTGAGAGATGTGCCTCCCTGCCAATCAGGGGCAAAGAGACTAGTGACAGATGTGTCATCTCCCCCCCTCCCCACTCCACCACCAATCAGAGGCCTGGAAGCCTTGACCCTGCATGCACCTCCACCAATCAGCATAGAGGTACCGCTGTCCCATTTGGACCCGACCCTCCCCTCCACCCACAACCAATCGTAGCCCAGTTTCTGGAGAGTAGAGAGGAAAGATGCATAAGCCACAGCTGCGCCCCACTACCCATCCCCAAGGCAGTGATGATGTATCCACCAGAGACACACCCCGGGGTGGCAGGATCAGCCCAACCCAAAGCTTTCAGAGACCAGTAACAAAGAGGCCTTTTCTCACCCCGCAGAGCGGTGCGAGAATCTGCGGTGCAGAGATGAAATCTGCTTTGACAGATCCCATTCACAGCATCGAAGGCAGAATATTGCAGGGATCGGGGAAGACAAGCCACTGGCATTTCATCAGGGGGAGGCACGAGAATGCAGGGAGGGAAGCAGGAGGATCTGCTCTAGGGAGAAACTAAGATGGCAAGGACCCCACCCTTGCTAACCAGGAGGGTGGCAGAGAGCTGGAGTCCATCCGCCTTCCTCCCAGATCACATCACTAGCGGAACATGACAGGAGCAAGTGGCTCGGCTTGAGCTGTGGGGGTTTGCTCAGCCCGTTGGAAACTGCACATGACAGAAAGCTGCAATTAGCTGCTCAGTCATCTAAAGAACTACTGAGGAAGCTGGTCTGACTCTGCAGAACGCTGGCTGTCTGCACTGCTGGTGGCGTATCTGTGTCGCTCTGAGGGGACCTGCCTCCCTGACCCACCCCTCTGGCTGAATCCATCACCCTGGATAACAGCCCCACTAGTCCCATAATCAAAGGCCTTCCCCCTCCCTCCTCACTTCTCCACCTCAGCTCAGCAGCAGCATCTGGGTTTGCAGCAAGATTCCTGCTTTTTAAACCCGATTTTCCAGATGGATTGGCTGAGACACACACAGGTCAAGTGACTTGCCTCAAGGTCACACAGCAGAAAAGGGAGAAGGAAGGAGGGGAAGACCTGGAGTAACCAGAGGGGACAGCTTAATGGTCTATGCATCAGGTTCAGAGTAACCAGGCTCCCTGAAGCTTCAGGTTCCAACCCCCCTTTCCTCCTTCAGAAGCAGAGAACCATACAGCAGAGGGGACCTGGCTTTCACTGGTGGTCCTGTAAAATAAATGCAACCATAGAGGAGACATGATCTAAGTTCCCCCAGCACCATCGGAAACTACAAGATCACGGAAGTGTCCTTAGGTCTTCCCATCCAGTGCGCTAGACAGCATTCATCCTCTACCCACCACCTCTTTCCAAAATGCTGTTTTGCGAGTCGCCACCACCATCCTCCAGGCCACATGAATGAGAGAAGGGGACTATAAAATCAAGACAATTCCTAGAGAAATAACTTCGGTAAGCTGTAGTTGAGATTGTAACCATCAATTCTGGGGAAGTGGGAATCACTGCAGTAGGACAGAAGTGCCAGTTGAAATCAGGAACCCTTTGCACTAGGTGCAGTGTGTATTATACACACACTAAGAGCCCCTGCCCCCAAAAACTTGCAATCTAGGTAGACCAAGACAAAGGGTGGAATGAGAGGAGACTTAACCAAGGCTACACAGCTGGTCAGTGGCAGAGCCAGGGCCAGGGCCAGACTCCCAGTAGTGCCCTGCCCACTAGACTATGCTGCCTCTGCTGAGTTAAATGCAGAAGTTGTTAAAAATAAAATTCCCCCAGAAACCACGTGGCCAAATGCTGGAGTTTTTAGGTGTTCACCTATAGCTCACACACACAGCCTTGAGATCAGAAGCCACTGGACACAGTGCCCATCAGGACACCGGGGTTCATCTCCTTTCCTCATTTCAAGCAGCAGCCATGGTATCTTGGTTCTTCCTGGAGCAGCCTCCAAAGAACAGACCCTGGTTATCTAGCACCTGAAGAACAAAGCCTCCAACCTCTCCCCTCCTGCCATGGGATGCTCCACTCACCACTGAGCTGGCACCTCCTCCTGGTCGCTTTGAGGATTACCTCTCGAGGCCAACGCCCCCTTTCGTGGTTTGCATGCCATTGCTCCAACTCTCTCTCCCTGGTCTGCAGCCCCTCTCTCTCTCTCTCCAGGAACCGCAGCGTCATCTTTGTGACTCAGCCCTCTGGCCAGGTCACTCAGCGTTCCCCCCTTCTGGGGTACATCAAAGTCTTTCCATCAGCAGTCCTAGGCAGTCTTCCCATTCACTCCCTCTGCTCTGGGTTCCAATCCAGGGACTCTCAACCCAGCATTTCTGTGCTTTCCTCTCCCAGCCCTCACAGCGCCTTCCCTCCACTCTGGTTCCCCTTCTCTCTCTCTGGGTGAACCAGCTCCAAACCCTCCTCCCAAAGGGCAACTGCCCTTTCCCAGCAGCAGCCCTTGTCTGTTACCTGGCTTCATGGTCCCCACCTTCTCCTGCACAGCTGAGCCTGGTTTCAATCAGCTCCCTGGCTCCTCCTCCAGGTGCAGCCTGCAGAGTTAATTGGCCTACCTGACCACCTTAACACCTGTCAGTCCTGTGTGGGGTGGGCACTCCATCATATCTCCAAAACACAGACTCCACATCCTCAGCAAGCCCCGCTGCAGGATTCATGCCCCACACCTTCTGGCCCAGAGAATGTGGTCAGAGACCCACTGCTTACTGTGGGGCTGCTCTGCTTATTCCATGGGGGGTGGAGGGGGACTTCCTTTCCCCTTCAAACACACAGAAAGGGAGCATGCTCACAAAGACACTGCGCTAATATAGATGGATTAGCTTTGAGGGTTGGTTTGTGCTAGGGTCCTCAAGTGCTTTGCAGCTGGGAATTAAGCCACAGCAACCTGGTGAGGTTGGCATTATCCACACGTCACAGATGGGGAAACTGAGGCACAGAGAAGGGAGGTGACTTGCCCTAGGCCACAAAGCAGATCAGTGGCAGAGCCAAAGGAGAACCCAGAACGCCAGCCCCCATCTCATACATTAGTCCCAGACGCAACTCTCCCCTTAGGGCCTAACGTGGCACCAGCCACAACCCGTGGCAGCGCTCTCCTAGTTCAAGATGCACGTGGCAAAGGTCCATCCCCACATACCGGCGCCTCTCACCAGGGCAGCAGACAAGCGCATTCTTATTCTGCCACAGGCTACCCACACCCTGGACCTCTCCTGCCTGACGCAAGGCACAGCACACTCCCACCCGCTACAATAGTGCAACACTGACCCAAGCACAACACAACGGCACCAAGCTGCCTGCTCTGAAGCATCAGTTCCAGTCTTCTCGCAGCGCTGACATTCCAGCACGCACGCACGCACGCGATGATCATTCTTCCCTCTGAATATGGGCACGGTGCCTTTAAGGGAGGCAGCGCTCCGCCCTGCTGGTGAGATGGTGCCAGCTGCCAAGCAGTTAGTTGGGTGCACGCAGGTTGGCCCTACACTCAGGAGTGCCAGGGGATTCCTGGAGTCCGGCAACCAAACCTGGCATGCACACAGAGCAGGAGACCCCCACGAAAGAGAAGCACGTACAGAAAAAGCATCCCCTGGGATTCGCCTCCAGGGCGGTGGGACACAAAGGAAGCACGCGCACATTTGCCTAGGTGGCCGCCCCTAGAGTCGCTCGCAGGTGCTCATCCACCAGCTGCCCCCACCCCTAAACTCAGCACTGATCAGCTGCGGCAGGAAAGTCAAGTGGAAACAACCTCCGGGGTCAGAGACCTGCTTCAGACCCAGCGAATCCAGCTGTCTGCATGCTGCACTCACACAAACCCTTCTCCCCACTCGGAGCGGGCCCCATCCCACAGCTCCACAGGGAGAGGGGGGTCGCCCTAGCGTCCAGCACAGCAGGATCCTAGGAAAATGAACCCCCAGTACCCAAGGAAACAGAGGAGCGGGCACGAGCAGGCCCAGCACAGCAGGTGCAAGTGGGGTGTGATGAAACCTATTGCCAAGCCAGAGCCCGTCTGCCTCCTGCAAACGCCGGTAACCAGATGCTGGTGGCTTCCATTGCTAGTACATATGAAACCAGCTCATGTTTACAGCCATTCCAGACACGGCGATTTTACAACCCCAAAACTAATAACTCTGACACAAACACTTTCTACTCTGCCAGCTTAGACACCTGCTGGCGGCCCCCGCTTCAGCTCCCAACCTCTGCCAGCACGGGCGCTCCAGGCCGAGCAGCGTAGCCAGTCACGCACCCGCCTCCTCAATCCCTGGAGTTGTCAGAGCCCTGCCTCCTCTGTTCTCCCCCCAGAGGGACTCCCCCAGGCGCAGAACCGAGCGCTGGGGCCATGGAGGGAGATGGGGCCTTGCTTTCCGTGATAGCTCTTTCACAGAGGATCACAAGGGGCATGACAGAGCCAGCAAGAGGCACAAGCTGCCCCTCCCCAATCAGCGAGACACTACCAGGCTGGGACTCCAGCAGAGACACGGGGGTTGGGCGATTAGGTTGCTCTTTGATTAGAGGCTGGGAAGTAATCAAGATAAATCAGATTAGTCTTTGCTCCCCTCCCCCGCACCCCCCAAGGTCGGGGAATTACTGGTTCCCACTGTCCCTGTGCTAGACATCAGAAGGGTGGAGGGAGGAAAAGATCCCCCAAGTCTCAGCCACTGAGCAAAGATTAAAAGACAGGTGGGAAAGCAGCCTAACCTGCCCCAGCTCCCCCAAACCCCACGTTCCATCCAGACGTTTCCTCTTCATGGCTGCAGCACAGAAGAGGAGCAGGGGTTTCCCAGGACCCAGACCTCACAGGATGGGTTTTTCTACAACAGGCATCTAAGCCAAATCACCACCACCACAATCTGCCCTTATTCCCAGTCTGACAGCCACCCACATGCCTCCCTCTCTTTCGGAGCCTCCAGATCCTGGGGACACACTAGGGGAAGGGAGAAAGCCATGTCCATAAAGCATAGTCCCCCATTTATACTCAGTGCAAATCCCACTGCCAAGCCCTCCCACTCAACACGCTGCCAGGTGCATGGGCCCAGATGCCCAATCCCGGCAGAAGGGTCCCAGTCCCAACACTCCCATGAACACTCATCAGGGTGTTGATATCCAAGGCATGGAACTACACAGAGTCCTTGGCATGCCATTTCCCAGCCCCCTGGACTTTAACTCATTGAAGACAAAGCGAGAGACGCTGCTGCAGCAGGGGCAGCCAGGACCTTCAGAGACCCCTGGGCTCAGAGTTCAGCATCACCTTCTGCAGTCTCTTTCGGTTAAGTAGTCCCACCGGCGATGATCCCTGGAGCATAAGAGGAGCAACCTAGGGACAAAGCCAGAGTAGCTCCCGCAGACTGTTTAGAGAAATATCGGTGTTTCACTCCAAATCGTCAAGGATGGAGAAACCACCCCAACATTATCCTTACAGATGCCTCCCCTTGCCTGTCCCTGACATATACGGCCTTATTCCAATGACATCTACAGGAACACCACTGAACCCAGTAGAATCTCACCTCTGTGAAACTGGTGAGAGATCAGAGGCCTACAGAGCTCACCACTCCTTGTATTATTCCTTCTCCTATTCTGGGGAGTCCACCCTGTTACTAAAGCAATAGAAATGGCTAGGAGGCCCACACCAAAAGCTGGGCTGGGTTGGTGGGGTCACCAGGCCAGAGAGGTCCTTGCTGCCCTGGCTTCCCCTGGAGTCCCCAAATTGTAGGAAGGAAGGAGCAGCATGACACTAGGAGCCACTTTCAGTAGGGAAGGAGGCAGGAACCAACAGCTTTTAGCAAAGGCCTTAAATGATCCTTCCAGTCCCTGATGGCTAAGCCCTGCAATCGGAGCTTCCGATCCAGGACAAGGGATGGAGAGCTCTCAGGTGGAGATCTGCTATGCCACATCATGGGGCTCCGCACTGGGAGGGGAGCAGCTCGGAGTCTTATCACCCAATGTTACCAGGCCAGGTCTTGAGTGATTGCACTGCAAGGGGCCACTTCTCCAGCCAGAGGGAGCTCCTGAGTGCGTCCCACAGGGATGAAGTGACAGTCTGCCTCAGGGCCATGCCACAAGTCCTCCGCTACTCCTTGTTGAGCTGGGGATAAGGGATGGGATTCCCTGGGAAGGCGGGGGAGAGTCACCCTACAGAGCAGGGATAATCACCAAATCTTGTAATTAACTAAGGCACAGGATCAGGAGTCAGGGTCAGTCAGTGCTGATCCCAGCTCTGCGACTGGCTCACAACATGACTTCATGAAAGGCACGTCCCCACTCCATGCCTCAGTTTCCCCAGCTGGAACAAGGGGATAATGCTTTCTCCCCTCATGCATGCTAGTCGAGTCTTTGAGAGCCTCAGACAGAAGGTACTGTAACAGGCAAAAGTGCTATTAGCGGTTAGGCTTCGGAGAGCCCAGCCCAACATCCCAGTCTCCTGTAGCCTGATTCTCTCCTCTTCCTGTGCGCAGGAGATGACAGAGAACACAAGGGAGACTCCACACACACCCACCTCCGCCCTGCAGCGAGACAGACGGACAGAGAAGGGCAGATGCCCCAAGTAGTCAAAGTGAAGACTCCCGGCTAGCGCTCACCAGAGCCCGGGCCAAGGGCAGGACCACAGAGCCAAGGTAGTCACAGCACAGCATCCTGCTGTCACCACGCGACTCCTCGGCGCCCGTTTCCTCAGCCGGGGCACGGAGGGGTGAGCAGAAGGCTGAGACTGCGCTGGATCAGTTCATTGACAGCTGGCCACCCCTCAAGACCCTGGGGAGGGCTGCGGAGGCCAGAAGCAGGCAGAGAAGAGGCAAAGACAGCAGCCAAGGCGACGCAGGGCTGCCCTTAAGAACTCCAATCAGCGACTTAGGACGGACACTTATCAAAGGGGATGCAAAGGGGACTCCAGAACAGTAGCTACTGCATGCCGCGATGAGACGTCAGCAGCTTTAGCAACAAGGAGTGCGCGCACGTGCCCACGGTTCCCGCAGCACGGCAGGGGGTGAGGTGAGGTTGTGGCGATGGAACAGCTCACCATTATTCCGATCCCAGCTTCCCCCGCCAGGAGGGGCTGCAGGGAACGGGGTGCCAGCTGCGAGCAGACCCGCAGCTGCTGCGGTGCCAGCCTCTCCACGCTGGAACTGCTACAGGGACCAGCGAAAGATCTCTTCCAGCACGCACAGCTGTCGCGCCCACGTCTCCCAGCAGGGGTGCTGTAGAGCACGGTGGTAGAACACGCGGGGCAGGGGGGATTCTGACAGACCACCCCCAGAGCTCGCAGAGGCTAGAACCAACACTGCAGATTTCAGCACGAACTTAGCAAAGCCAAGTCATTGGGAGCCAAGGCTGCCACTGCCTATAGCTTCCCCCCCCGGTCACTCGCAGGCCATGCGGAGTTAGAGCCTTGGCTCGGAATGCCTTGGCTTTGGCCAGCTTGTCTCATGCGCTGACGGTTTCTTTGGTGCGTGTGGCTGCAGCGAAAGGACAGAGGAGAACCTTGGGCCGTCTCCTCCCACCCATTACCAGCCTGGTGGGGACAACTTCTGGTTTCCAAATTCTATGGCACTAGAAGACTCCTCGCCATTCATTTGTTTGCTGAAGAGCTGCAGAAACGCAAGATTGCGTGTCAGGCTCATGCAGAAAGCTGCCCAGCTCTGTCCTGCCTCAGACCCACAGGTTAAGGGTAAGACCTTGCTGAGCTGCACGAGCAGAGATGATGCATATGGAGGAATCCCAAGGGGATACAGAACAGCTCTCCAGAGCCAGGACTCTGAGGCCAGGCTAGTCATCCCTCTAAGACAGTGGTTTTCAACCATTTTTCATTTGCAGACCCCTAAACATTTTCCAGTGGAGGCATGGACCTGTTTAGAAATCTTAGACATAGTCTCTGGACCCCCAGAGGTCTGCGGATCACAGGTTGAAAACCACTGCTCTAAGGAATCACACAGAACAGCCCTCCCCATTAGCCTGCCCTGCCCGAGAGCCCAAGGGGAAAATCCTTACAGACCTCCTGTGCTCACATTACCCCTCCACACACAGCGTAGTACACATATACTCAGGGCCATTGCTGTGCATAGGCAACACTAAGCACAATGCACTGACACATGCTCACTCATGACGCACTACACATATACACATGCTTACAGCCCCCCTTTGCACACAGGACAATTATGGACAGGGGGCACATCCCCACAGCCGTCACTGTACATGATGCAGAGAGAAAGCTTGGAGCACTGGGTCTGATGCAAGATCTGAGGCCTGAAGCAGGGGGCCGAGAACCAAAGTTAGGCCAGGTATTAAAGCAAATGCTGACAAGTTCACTGTTCAGTACACAAACTTGGCAAAGCCCTTGCTTGCATACTAGGCCCTAAATATTCATGTAAATATATTTCAGCTGGTACAAATGCATTTTAATTTAATACAAGAGAAGATGGTTTAAGGAAATAAATAGGGATGTGTTGTTCAAAACAGTAGAAACAAAAAAGATAAACAAATGTTATAAAACATGTAAGGTGGGACGTAAGTTGTTTATTCCAGTTTTGTTTTAGTTTATAATGCCGAGGTATCTTGCCTTAACTCTTTGTGGTAATATCAAGGTCTAACGGGTCAGCTACCTGAGCAAAGCTGGGACAGTAGATGGAACGAACACACACAAGCTGACTGACCACACAGGACACACACTATGCACTCAGACATCACACTCACTCATATCACACAGGCTCACTACACACAGCACACGCACACACTCCCCTACCATCCACAACAGACTCCCTGATGATACACACTATGGCACTCCAGCCTCATCGACATGCAGACTCACTACACACAGCTCGCCCGCCCCACGCAGTCTACTCACAGTCTGCTCCCACGCATTATTCATAGTACACTCTCTCAGCACATCTACTCTACACACGCACCCCCAAAGCACACGTGTGCGCATACCCGCACACACACATGACACCAATTCCCTTGACCCCCATCAATGCACATGCTCTGCCCCAGAATTCCTGTTTCCCCATGTCTAACATGCAGGAGCTGCCCCAGCCGGGAGCTCTCAGTCTCCCTATGGCACTCACAGTTAAGCATCCCTTTCCGCTCAGGAAGAGGGCAGAGTGCCCCGCCCCCCACCCTGACCCTCCAGCAAAGAAGAGATTCTATTCATGGTATTTCTAAGCAACAAGAACTTCCCCTCTTCATGAGACAGAGGGCCATTCTGGACTCGCCCCCTGCAAATTATCCTCCTGTTCAGCAGACCCCAGCATTTCAGCTGGTGGAAAGGGCTTGGCCAACTCTTAGAACCAGCTACAGATGCCAAGCGCAGCCCACCACCAGCAAGGGAGAAGCACCAACGTACAGGGAGCAACCATGGAGGAGGACATCACATTACATCCCTAACTCGGCAAACACCTGCCGTCAGGCTAGGGCGCAACAGACCCCGCAACGATGGCGAACTTGGAGAGTAGAGTCCCCCTGACAAGCAACCGGTTGTATCTGAGGTCCATTACAGTATTTGGCCTCAGACTACATTGGCCTAACAGAGGCTATCATTCTTTCTTGTGCACCCGTCTGCCTGTCTCCACCTGGTTTTGTCTTAGATTGTAAGCTCCTTGGGGCAGATACGGTCCGGTCTTTTTGTTCAGTGTTTCTGCAGCACATAGCACCATGGTCCGTGACTGGGACTCCTAGGCACTACCCAGAATAAACAGTAATATTGGACTGAGAGGCTAGCTTTCCCCTATACTTAGGGGAGAAAATAAAAGTGGTGGCTGTTAGGGAAGGGTCACTTGTAATGGTAACCACTGTGTACCTGCAGGGCTACAGCTTTGGGATCAGGCAGTGGAGAGGGGAAACCTGGTCAGTTACTACTCTTGATAAATGCCCTTTCTATCCAGCAAGCCTACTGGCAATTGGAAAATTATATGGAGGGCTGGTGAAAAAGGGCTACTATAGATGTCCTTGGGGTAGCCCACTGGACTGCTATGCTTCATTCATGGAGATGCCAATCTCACTTCCAAGCATGAAGTGCTCACCAAGAAGTCAAGAATTTAGTTTTCCATTGGGCTCCCTGGATTAAGGCATTTGCAGGAACCAAATTAGTCATCTGACCCTTCAGCTCTATATGACCTTTGAGACCTATTGGTCACCACAGGCTAGAAGGCGTAATAGGGTCAGCTGGCTAAAGACACCTCGGGATCCACAGCTGTTGGAGCTAAGAGAGTGTAACTCACACTGAACCTGAAGGGGTTTGCAGGTGACAGCCAAATGAATGAGGCAATGCAGCTGATGGGAAGGAGTACTACTGAGTGGCTGAAGCTGGGGATGGGAAATCAGGACTCCTGGGTTCTATTCTCAGCTCTGCCTTAGTGACCTTGATCAAATCTCCATCTCAGTTTACTGATCTGTAAAATGGAGAGGATACCACCCACCTCACAAAGGCAGCATGTGAGGCTTATTTAGTAAGTGTAATGCTCCTGGGGATCCAAGCATGAAAGCCACTGGAGAAATGCCATTAACGACCAACAGGGCAGGGCTGACATTGATCCAAAGCCCCTATGCCTGGAGAAAAAGAGGGAATGAGATATGCTTACATACATACAGGACACACTTTGCATTGACCACATCCTTTTGCACCTTCACTAAAGCAGGGCAGGGCTTTTAATCGGGAGAAACTTCATTCTGCTCCATCCACCTTGAGTGGCAGGTCTGGTGAGAACCACTTTGGCCCAGTGAAAAGCAGCTGAAGAAAAACCTATAGGAAGCGTGCCTCCTGTTGGAGTGGGCAAGAGATATCCTGGTTTCCCCTCCTTCCCTCACACAGGGATCAGTCACTCACAGCCTCCTTGCCTTCCCAGACACGGCTCATGTGGTTCACTTCTTGAAAGAGAAAATTCCAAAGCCCCCCCGACAGTATTTTTGCAGCATTCAAATGACTCCAATCCCGAGAACACAATGCACAGTGCTGTGTGCAAGCTAATGTTTCATAAACTTCATGAGTTTTGGTTGACTGCCCTCAGGGAGGTCATTTTAAAATGATTAGCATTTTCATAAGATGCTCGGGGCGCTTCTAGCTCTTTTTCTGCAAATTTCCTTAAAAGGAATAAAAAACCCTGTTTTGCCAGGCACTATTAGGAATCATTTCAAGTACTTAACCATCATACATAAGCAATGCACATTAAACGAGTCGCATCTCATGCTGTAACTGGTAGCCGTATAGCAGAACAGCCAGCCCATTTTACAAGCATGTTGCTAAAGGCAAGGACATTTGCTCTGAAGTCACATCTCTGAAGAAGATTTCACATTCCCCGCACCTCTCCACCACCTCCCAAACAAGCCCACTGAATCGATTTCAACACCTCCTATTAGAAGTTTGCACCTGTCATTTGATCACAAGCACCTACAAGTTCACAACAGATTGGAAAAAATGTTTCCTACCTGGCATTTGCCACGTAATTAAGTTTGCTCAGCTTTTAGTTAAAAAAATACATGAAAAAGGACTCCGGATTTTTTCCCCTATTAATTCTAGGGCTTCAAAAGAGGTCTCTCAAGTCACCTCTTGCCCAAGACGAAAGGTGAGCTGTTAACGGTTGACTAGCAGAAAAATTCCTTCTCTGCTAAACTGGGTCCCCCCCCCCCCTTTTTTTGATATTTTTCGTCAGGATAAAAAAAAAAGTTAAAAAAAGTTAAAAGCTCCTCAAGGGCTCCCTAGTAGCATTATTAAAATAGCAACATTAATTGAGCGTTCACTTTAAAAAAAATTGTTGGCTAATACAATAACGTTTTAATAAAAAAAATTTTTTTTGACCAACTCTACATGTGTCCATCTGGAATACCTCTCCGGTCTCTGAAAGCTTTCCCCACACCTTAAAAACGAAAAAAAGAAAGAAACCACGGCTCTGAAAAGCTCAAGATGCTCTTGCAGCAAAGGGTACGACAAGCTACAAATAAAATACCAACTCATGCTTCTTCTGATGCTTCAGAAAAGTCTGAGAAAGAAAAATTCTCTCTCTCGCCTGCTCTCTCTTCTAAGCATCTTCTACTGGTCAGACCAAAAGGGTTCCCTGCAAGCAGCCTCTTGAAATACTCACACAACTAGCTTCCCGGCACCCAAATCAGCTGCTTTAGATTTGCAAGTTTACACAATCCCCCTGGCAGTTCCTCCTTCCCGGAGTGAAACTTGCAACAACAACAAAAAGGCTCAGATGCTCGCAACTCAGGGGGTGGGGGCAAAAAATAAAAAATAAAAATAAAATAAAGAGGCTGGGGAAAAGGCAGATTAAGAAGCTATTTGCTCGAGAACTGGGAGACGGGGATGGGGGGGGGGGGAGAAACAGCAGCGAGATGCTGCACTTCAACTCACCTTGAGCTGCAAGTCCTCTGGTGGTGATTACACTTGCTATCAAAGTGGCCACATACCAAATCATAGTACTACCGACCATCAATAAGGAGCATCATCCTATCTCAAAAGTGCCCTTCTTGCTGGAGCCCATTCATTGCAGAGCCCCTGGCCGGTGCAAAGGATCCTCTTGCTGCCCCTTTTCATGCCCTCAGCCCTGGACCTGGCTGCCTCCCCTCCACGCTCCCCATCCCTCCTTCCCTGGCGCAGCCCCCCGCTCCCTCGCTCCTGACACGCACCAGGCACCTGCACTAGGCGCTAAGGCACAGCTCAGAACGAAGTCTCAGGGCGTAGCCTAGCCTGGGCTCTTTAGCTCCTCTGGTCCGCCCCCGCCTGGCGTCTATTGGCCGGAGGGAAAGCGAGTGGGCGTTGATTGGCTTGGGGCGCTGCCAGTGCCGGGGCGGTGGGCAGAGGGAGGGAGGCAGGCCCCGTTTCAAGGTGGGTTGGAGCGCGCAGTGCACAGAGCCGCAGAATCATGCGCATTGCCAGGGAGAAGGCGTCGGGATCGCCCCCCCCCCGCCTGCTCACACTGCATGGCCGGGGCCGGCAGGGCAGGGGGGGCTCCCGGGCTGCCACCCGCGCAGACCCGCAGAGGGGCGGGCAGGGCCTCTCACTGACCCGGCAACTTCGCCCGCTTCTCCCTCGCCGGCTGGTTCTCCTGGGCGGGGAAGGGCCACCCCCAGCCTGCACCGCTCCTCCTGGGGCCACCCTCTCCCTGCACCCCCCCGTCACCCCGGTACCCCAGCCCCGTTCCCCCTTTCCCCTACTGTCACCCCCAGCCCGGTACCCCAGCCCCCCGTTTCCCCCTCTCCCCTGCACCCCCACTGTCACCCCCAGCCCGGTACCCCAGCCCCATTTCCCCCCTCTCCCCTGCACCCCCTGTTCCCACCCTCCATCCCCAGTACCTCATCCCCCTGTACCACCCTCTCCCCTGCACCCCCCACCCCAGTAGCCTGTCCCCCTGTGCCACCCTCTCCCCTGCAGCCCCACTGTCACCCCCCTTCCCCTGTGCCACGCCGGTACCCCAGCCCCATTTCCCCCCCTCCCCTGCACCCCCACTGTCACCTCAACCCGGTACCCCAGCCCCTTTTCCCCCCCTCTCCCCTGCACCCCCACTGTCACCCCCTGTTCCCACCCTCCATCCCCAGTACCTCATCACCCTGTGCCACCCTCTCCCCTGCACCCCCACCCTGGTACCCTGTCCCCCTGTGCCACCCTCTCCCCTGCAGCCCCACTGTCACCCCCCTCCCCTGTGCCACCCCAGAACCCCAGCCCTGTTCCCTCCCTTGATCCCCAGTACCTCATCACCCTGTGCCACCCCCACCCCAGTAGCCTGTCCCCCTGTGCCACCCTCTCCCCTGCAGCCCCACTGTGCCACCCCCAGTACCCTCTTCCCACTGTGCCACTCTTTCCCCTGTATCCTGCATGCCACCTGCTGCCCTCCAGCCCCATCCCCCTGGGCCACCCCCAGCCCTGCACTCCTATCTCTCTGCACCCCTCACCATCTGCCTCCCGCACTCTGCGTGAAGAGGTGGTGCCCTGTCCTCTGTGCTCTTTGTTTTGTGCATCACCACTTGGTGTCCCCTCCTTTGCCACTCCCTCTCCTTATCTGCCTCCAAAGAGAGGCATGTGGCCACCCCCTCTCCTTGCTCTTCCCACCAAGGGGAAACCTCTCTGTCCCCCAGCCCACACCCCACCCTTGGGGTAATCCCTTCCTCCGGGAATCTGTGCTCTCACTAAAAACCTTTTCCCAGGGACCCAATCACTCCCCAAGGGAAGCTTCTCCCCATAACAAACCCGCCCTGCCCAAGGAACCAATGGGACAGTTGGATCTCAGCTTGGCTGCCCACCCCACATCAGGCCCAGGCCTGGAGAACAGAGGAGACAACCTGACCACAAAGTCACTCCCCTCCCCCTGTGCCACCCTGGTGCCCCAGCCCTGTTTCCCCTCCTCTCCCCTGCACCCCCACCCTGGTACCCCAGCCCCCTGTTCCCCCTCTCCCCACACTCCCTCATCAGCCCACAGCTTCCTCCATGTCATCCGGAGATGGTCCCCTCTCCTGTGCTCTTACAGAGAAGAGGGGGGCATGGTTGACTAACATTCAGATACACACACCCCCTATGGTGTAACCATGGAGCCTGCATCCCATCTGCTCTCTTGGGAGCAGGAAAGGGAGGCCCGTCCCACCCCCAGCCCTCTCAGATCCATATGGAAATATTGAGGGAACTCCTCCCTGGCTGGCAGGATCCAGTTCTAGTGGGCCTTCTAGAGCAGCCAGGTCTGGGGAGAGCTACCTGCTATTAAAGACCTCCCTGCTCTTAATATGTGGGCTGTAGTAACTGAGGTGAGCCTGTGCAGCAGGGACACGATGGGGGTATTTCTGCCACTTCAGGAGTAGCTAAAGAGGAGGCAGAAATACCTCTGGAGAAGAGACTAAGGCCGGGCTGCGGGAGGAGAGGGCAGTCCAATTCAAGAGGGAGGAAGTTCTTGTACCTAAGGTACTGGACTGAGACCCAGGGCTTCAGTTTCTGTCTCTACCACAGACTTCCTGCTTGACCTTGGGTGCATCACAGCCAGCTTTAAAAGAGTGCTCACCGCACAGCGGCTCCCAGTGGGGCTCCATAGCACCCAATGCGCTGAGCTCTTGGGAACAGGTGGCCACTCACTTTGACTCATAGAAGGGAACTGAGACCTTTGGAAAATCTGACCCTTCTCTCCCCCCACAAACCTATCTAGAAAAGGGAGACAGCCATCCTTTCTTTCTCCTTCCCTTCATTTGCCCTCTCTATTTAGATTGTAGGATCTGCCAGGCAGCAACTGTCTCTCACTATTGACGTGCACAGCACCTAGCACGGGAGGCCCTCCAAGCACTACCATAACACCAGGAAATCACTCACTGGACGTAAAGGGAGCAGCAGAGGAGGTCGTGGGTGGAGGAGAGGATCTTAATGGGTAGATGGGAGGGAATTTTTGAGACAGTGAGGAAAGATTACCCCCCCCTTTGTCCCTGAAGATGCCCCATAGAGGAGATACACTTGTCCCCTGCACTCTCCTGAAGAGTTTCACTCACCTCTCCCAAAACACATCACAGGGTTAAACAGGCCACCCAGCTTCCTGGCGAGAAGACAACCCCAGCTAGGAGGCAGTTTTGGGGTCCTGGGAGTAGAGTGCTGTGAGGAGACAGAGGATCTGGGCCATGGCTGGGAGTGGAGAGCCCAGGCATGAATTGTGAGAAGCATGTGACTTTGTGAATATATCTACGAACTGAACCAGAGACCTGGCTTCCCACCCAAGTTGCGTTTGCAATAGCCATGCTGGTTATGTGTTACTGGACATGTGGTTTTGCATTACTTATGTTCTTCCTTTCAGCTTAAATTTTCCTCCCTCTTGTGGTCCCTGGAAATAGACAGAAAAGTTCCTTGAAGCAGATTGTTACTGCAGTTTGAGAGCCACGGGTGATAGGTTAAGACTGGGGAATATTAAAAAAAAAAACACCACACCATTTCAGTAGCTTCCTTAATTATGCTCATTAAGCATCAGGCTTTTAGAGGGCCTGATGGAGAGGGACCCCGAGGCCAGCAGAGACCATGCAGAGGTTCCCACCAACCGTAGCCCAAGTTGGAAGCAGTTTGCTTTGCCAGCAAAACCCGAGACCTTATAAAAGTCTGACTCAGCTCTTCATCCTGAGGTAGGAAGTGAAAGCTTGCATTACACTCGCCTCTGGTATCAAAGGACTGATCCAAAACCTAGTGAGATAAATGGAACTCTACACATGGACTTCAACAGGCTTTGGATCAGGCCTCACATGACTCTCCCTCAACCAGATTTCTTGTCTTTTCCTAACTCCCACCTCTGTTAATGTCAGCTCAGTGGCTGTGGGGGCAGGACTGGCTGGTACCCCTGCTTTACAGGAGCAGTAACTGCCCTTGGTGGGCACAGTGCACCCAGCAACCATGGGCCTGATTTTCAAGAAGTGCAAGTGATGGTCACTCAGCAAGGTGAATGCTCTGCACTTTGTAAGCCAAGAGCCTCTTTTTCCTAAGGCAGAATACCTACAGACCCCATGATCCCTCTAGACACCATAGCAGAGTCCAGAATGCACATAGGTTTTCAGTTACGTACACAGAACACTGGACAGGATCACACATTACAACAGCAAATTGGACATAACTATCTTATCAAGCATCTTTCGTACCAACTTGTAGGCAGTCCTGCAACAGAGTGAAAAGATACACTTCCAAAAGGGAAAACCAACAGCAAAGAGCAGGAAGGGAGAAAAGGAGTTTAGGTGCTTTATTTGTACTTACACACATTGTTCTTCACACAGCACACAGTCAACCTGTGGAACTCCTTGCCTGAGGAGGTTGTGAAGGCTAGGACTATAACGGGGTTTAAAAGAGAACTAGATAAATTCATGGAGGTTAAGTCCATTAATGGCTGTTAGCCAGGATGGGTAAGGAATGGTGTCCCTAGCCTCTGTTTGTCAGAGGGTCGAGATGGATGGCAGGAGAGAGATCACTTGATCATTACCTGTTAGGTTCACTCCCTCTGGGGCACCTGGCATTGGCCACTGTCAGAAACAGGGTACTGGGCTGGATGGACCTTTGGTCTGACCCAGTATGGCCGTTCTTATGTTTTTAGAGTCAACATAGTAGGTTCCAGATTTAAGCAATGAAAATATTCTTCCTGCCCAGACACACCTACTCCTGGTGTTTTCAGCTGGGTTTTTGCCCCCCTTCTAAGAAAAACACACACACACACACACACACACACACACACACTAATTACACATATACTAATGAAGCTAGCCCTGGGAGGCATCAGAAGTATCATTAGCCTGTGATAGATGGAGCCAGACCAACCTTGCTCCTGGTACGTGGCTTTCAGAGCTGAACAGCAGAAAGAAGGAGCCATCATCATTCATCGAGAGACGGAAAATATGTTCGTCAGTTTGGAGAACGGGGGTCGGTTCACACCCTTGGTTTTTCCAGTCTAATTTGTTAATTATATGAGATTCTTTCCCTGCTGTTTTCACACTTCATTTCTATTTGTAGCTGTATTTATTTCAATAGAGAGGGGAGAGTCCCTTCACTGTGCGTCTCATTTTGGGACCAAGCTAGGATCAAATGAGGACAATAGGGAAAGTTGTTTTAGGCAAGTGGTTCTCAATCTGGACTATACCAGGACCCCTCAGAGCTCCTGCACAACCTGCTGGGATCGAGCCAGGAGACCCCTCCCATTTAGCCATACGAGAAGGGCATGACAGCCATGAGCCCCAGGTGTAGGTCGAAGAGCCAGTCCAATGGTTAACTGGACTGGAAGTAATTCACACGCACATTCCAGAGACCAGCTGAGGAGCACTTGCAGCTGTCACTGAAGTCAATGGGAGATGCAAGTGTTCACCACCCCAGGATGGCACAAACCTACTTCACTGGGGCTGGGGGCATTCTTGCCTGTCCAAAAGGCCAGCATGTAGCTTTTGCACTCATTACATCCCATGGTGCTCAGACTAGGAATCAAGAGACCTGATTTGTATTACCTAGGGCTTCAGTGGTGCATACATTATTTATATTACCATAGCCCACGGACCAGGCCCCCCCATCATGCTAGGCATTGTACAAACACACACCAAAATGCTCTTTTGCCAAAGACCATACAATGGTGCCTTGTGCGGATCCTCAGCATAGGGTTGAAACCCACCCATCGCAAATGGAGTTTCCAAACTTAACTCTGAATTTCCAGGCACATGGCAGGTTGGGTCACAGACCCGAGGCTATTACTACTGAAGCCTGTGATAGCATCACTAGAGCCAGCTGGGGGGCTTTGGTGCTTAGCTAAGCCCTTAACTTTGATCAAAGCTCACATATGGCACCGTGTGTGTGTCTGTCTCCCTCCCATCACAGGAGCAAGTTGTCTAGGATGCTCGCCCTGTGACCCAGCCACCCCCACAAACCTCACGCCACAGCAGCCACCACGCCAAGACTGCCAAAACCCACCCATGCCACGTGCTTTGACTCCACCCCCCGCAAGGTAGCCCCATCAGCTGGTCCCACAAGATAGAACCTTCGACCCCCATCCCCTCTGGGGACAGATGACCAGTTGGAACAGACAAAGGTATCATGGCTTTGATGGGGGCGGGGGGGGGGGGGGATGCACTCATTCCTGAAGCTAGAGATGTCCCTGCCCAGCAAGCTGGGGCAACTCAGGTGTAAATCTCCATCGAGGCCCTTTTTAAAGAACTGAACTTTCAGCAGCAAAATGAGGACATCCCCAGCCCTCATATATATCCCTCTCCTTTTCCCCTCGCTGACCTGTGGAGCCCGTCTCCTCTGGAACCGCTACCTGCTCATCTGTTCTGCCGGCTGCCTCTGAGGAGCCGTAAAACCCATATTTTCCAAATCATTGGGAGAAAAGAAAAAGTTACTAAACATCAGGATTGAAACTTCAATAACTTGGCCTTTCTCTGCTGCTTCTATCCCACAACCAAAAATACACCACAACCATGTCATGCTAATTATGGATGAGTCAGTTGACAACTGGCCACTGTTAAATTTAAACCATCTTTAAATGAGAAAAAAATCCTCACTTTTTTTTTTTTAATATAAAGATTACAACCAAAAAACACTTAGAATAGATTCAGCAGCCGACTCAGCTGGTGCAAGCGCACGTAGCTGGATGTGCACCAATCGAGCTGCACTGATTACGCTAGCTCATGAGATGCTCCTCTGCATTACAGAGTAGAGGATGACTGGCCAGGATCCTTAGACAACACCTGGGCACAGATTCTGACCTCTCACATGCTGAGAGAGATGCCACAGGGTCAGCTTACTCCCTTCCCCATCATTGGTCTGGCCAGGCCTCTGTTTCCTTTCTGTAAGTCAAACAGTACCTAGCTCGGGCTTCCGAATTATATTTTCCCTTCTGGGGTTTGTTTTATTAACAGACAAAGTTCCACTCAACACAAGCCTGCTCCTGGGGGCTGTCTGTCTAAAACCCCCACCACACTGGACTTCTTCCAGAGGGCGCTCAGAACTCTGCCTCATGCAATCCGCAGAGGCAGTCATGTGATCCCATTCATTCATGTGTTCCATCTGGAGTCCCCCAAATCACCTGCTTTCATGGGGCTCTGGAAGAGGCACGCTGGGCCTTGCATGTGCCAAAGGGCCAATCCCCTGGTAATGGTGGACCGGCAGGACCCCAGGCCTCCATCACAAAAGAACAAGCTGAGGCCCTGATCCTGCAAACACTTAGGCACAGAAATAGTGGGACAGCTCAGTGGGTGAAATCCACTCCCACACGGAGGACCCGCGTGAGGTCAGTATGTCACTTAAGCCTTCAACGGGGGCTTAATGTGCTGGCCCTATGCCAACGGGGAGATTTCACTGTACTTGCATAAAATTACTCACACGTGTAAGTGTGTGCAAGATCAGGACGTGAATCTCTTAAGGCTTGATCCACAGGGAGATCTGCATCCCACATGTCAGGAATCTGTGTCCCATGTTTGGGGGAGGTCCCATAGCATCCCATATTTCGGGGGGTTCCGTATCCCATGCATCAGATCTGATTATCTCACAGCTGTCCCCCCATACCCCAGTTCTCAGAGCAGGGAGAAGGGGGCCTCCCTGTCCATGCTGCAACCCTGAGAGTGATGGGGTCAGGGCAGAGTGCTTTTTCTTTTCCCCAGCACACACAAACCCCCTGAAAATGAGAACTTAAAATGGAGATGCTGAGCCAGCCCTAAGTGTCGCTGTGAATATAGCGAAGCTGCGATCTGAAAAACAAAACAGCCCCTTGACTGAGCTTTTGAAGGACAAATGGTCAAACGGGCTCAAGTTTGCATGTGGCTTGCGCTGGGTCTTTTCTATTAAGTGCATTTCTCCTTTCGCTTTCCCTGGGTGATCAGCTGTTCGTTCCTGGCTCATAGTAGCAGCTGGCTCACACAGGCGACTCTTCTGACGTTCCGCTCCTCCTCTGGCACCAAGTCTCAGAACAATCCACCTGTGGTATTTAAAGAGAGACGTGGTAATTCATGCAGGGAGGGTCAATTGAATCAGATTTGCAACTCTCCCTCTCATCAGCCAGTTTCCAGCGTATGGTGTTAGTCATCAATCCCACCAGCAGTCTGACTGGTACAACAGTCACCGTATCAGGCTGTAGGAATCGTGTGTCATGTCTTAACCTCATCTAAGGATTCAGCTTTGGTAATATAAACCCCCAGTCTTATCTTGTCAATTTTTTAACAAAACCATCTCTTAGTCTCCCCTCTCCTCTGCATTTCCACCTGGCCCAAGAGAGGTGGAGAGAATGCGTTCCAGTGGAAGCAAATTCCTAACACTTCAGGAAGAAGGAAAAGCAAGATTCAAGCAGTCATTGGGCCCGATCCTGCAAGCTTTGTTCACGTGCGTGATATTTACTCATGCAAAAAGTCCCATTAGGATAAATCCTTACTGCCTTCTTCACATTCACTTCAGTGGGACTTCTCCTCAGGTGAGTAAAGGGTGTAAGCTTGGACTCATTTAACCTGATCTCGCTGCGCTGAAGTCAATAGCAAAACGTCCATTAACTGCAGTGGGTGCAGGATCTGGCCCATTGTACATAAAATATCACAGGCCTGATCCAAAGCCCATTGAAGTCATACAAAAATGGGTTTGTTCCTGCTGGATGCTGAGCTCTGATTATGGGGTGCTGAGTATGCTCAGCTCCACCGACTTCAAAAGAAACTGAAGATGCAAGATCAGGCCATAAATTTTCCAACTCAGCCGGCACTTGGGTCACAGGCTGCATTACCAATGGAGACAACCGGGAGGGTCAGACCTTACAGTTTTATTTCTTTAGAGGTCATCCAAACCTCTCATCGTCAGAGAAAATATCAGAACATTACAGAAAATAAGTAAATTACTGTCGGTCAGATCCTTCCGCAGGTCTAATCCCGGACTTGCCTTCACTGCCCCCACGCAAGTGGACTGCAGGACCCACCCAGAGACCCATTGACATCTGTGGGGTTAACGCTGCGACAAGGGCCCAAATGCAGGATTGGAGCCTAGGAGACTGGCTCTGATCGAGCAAAGCACTTGAGCATGTGTTTGACTTGACACATATGCTTAATATTCCTTGATGCAGGTAACCACGCTTAAGCGCGTCGTTCGATTTCAGCCACTGTTAGAATACAGCCTCGGGTCCTTTACTCAAAGGGGTTTTTTTTATTTTATTTTTTTTAAAACTCTTGTAATCTCGGTTCCTTTTTGCTGGTTTTTTCCCCCTGCATCTGTAAAAAAAAAAACCACACAAAAATAAACTTAAAAATCAAAAAAGAGTCATTAACCTTCCTTCCTCTGGGAAGGAAGCTCAAACCCAACAGCCTTGCCAGGAAGTGAAGCAGATTGATTTAGCATCATTGGGCTGAGATTCACCCCTGTGCAGGCAAGGAATGAATTGCTCCCTAACTGAGCTAAGAGAAGGGCTGGAAAGACGACAAACAGCGTCTCTGGGGAAAGGGGAATTCAGCTTTAATATCCTTGCCATGTTAATAACTTAGGGCTGAGTCACAACTCTCAGACATCGGGGCAGGGAAAGGCTGAGCCGGGGGAGCACTGCAGCAGTGGTGGAGGGGGACTATGTCTGTACAGGGCACCAGGGACAGCACACAAAGCACTGACACTTGCTGAACTAGTAGCCAAGAGGGAACGTGCCCTTCCCACAGCAGTACAGTCCCACCACTAGCTGATGCCCTCAGTACACTCTTCGGGGGTGCAGCACTGATCCATGCAGCAGCCGCCGCACTTGCAGTCAGCCCATGCCATCAGCTGCATTGTGCACAAGTGCACTAGGATGTTAGGCCCTTTGTATGGCTCTCCCCCTGGCCCACACAGCATATACATTCGGGGCAACTAGAATTTGCCCTGTGGGGGTATCAACAGCAACATGTTGAACAATATATCCCATACAGAGCCTGACTCTCCTGTCACTTAGAGCGGTTTGCACTGCTCTAGCTCACCTTTCTTCACGGAAGTGACTCATTGGCCCTGGGCTCACAGCGTGGAGAGTCAGGTGCCCTGATTTGTCTCCACCCGATGCCCCTTTCATAAAAGCAGCACAGAGCTCAACCTCGGAGCAGAAGGAAATGGGGAGGTGAGAGATTCTGGAGCGCACGTGGGTCCTACATTCTCGGCACAGCCATGGGTGTAAATTGGCATCGCTCTGTTGAAGTCGGTGGGCCACTTTCTCCATTACCCTCCATCTTGGGTGGCTGTCTGCACCAGTGCAAGGCTCTACCATGCCAACTCGCACTGGTGTAGAGGGATTACACAAGGATGAGGGCCGTGGAGAATCGGGCACAATGTGGCTACACCTACAGCAGCTGAGGATCTGGTCGCACAGCTACTCCCCTTCTTCTACAGCTTGCAACAGCACAGCACACTCATACCGGGAAAGTTGCTAACCCACGCGTACAGCATCTCTGATTGGATGAGTAAACCCAGGGGCTCCATTGAAACCAGAGGGGTGGAGCTGAAGTGTGTTCCGTTCGCTGACATTAATTGCACTGTAACTGCTTTCATCTCAGACATAACTGTGGTGTAATATTATCTAGATCATGGGCTCATACAGCAACCCCAGCACAGCTACATTGGCCACCTACGTAATTACTCGCTGGGACGGTATGTAATCAAACACGGGAGCCACAGGGTGAGTACGGTGCTCTTAGACGGCTTAGAGACCGCCCTGAGACTGGGTTGACTTCATTCATTGGGACAATGACAATAATACTTCACTCATCTCCAGCACTTCTCATTGGAGGATCTCAAAGACCTTTTAAAAGACATACGAATCATGCCTCACAACAGCCCTGGCTGTCAGGTAAGTAGCATTATTCCCGTTTTTTTTTCCACCTGGGGAAACTGAGGCACAAAGGTCCAGATTTTCAAAAGTCCTCAGATCCCATTTAGGCACCAAAATAAAACGGCCACATTTCCCATAGTGCTGAGCATAGTGGGAGCTGAGCTGAGCTGTTTGGAGAATCTGGCCCCAATTTTGGGTGCTGAGCACTTGAAAACCTGGCCCTGAGTATTTTAGAAAATCTTGTCCAGAGAGAGCAAGTGACTTGTCCAAGTCATCCAGGGAGTCAGCAGCTGAACGGGGAGTAGGCCTCAGAGCCAGATGCCCAGTTCCCCATTCTCATCTCTAGACCCTGCTTCCTTTCCTGATCCCTTCACACAGAAAATATCAACCACAACACAAACTACTGCTGTTCCTGAATCACGAGACCTGGATCTCTAGCACCAAGAGTCCTCCGCCCTTTGACTGCTCCCTGCACAGCCCATCCTCACAGGCATGCACAAACCCCGCAGGTGAAGAGACCAGCCCCACTGTGAGTGGCAGGCTTCCAGCTGAGACATGCTTCTAACAGATGAACCCAGAGGGAGGGACCCCTGTTGCCTTTTGGAGCTGCTGGGCTCTGGGCCTGAGCTACAGTGATTTGCAGGATACACAAATGGGGACTCTTGCTCCCCAACTCATGTGGGCTCTGTAATTCCAGCTGCTAGAGTGGGAGAGACCAAGAAACACCTGGAAAACAAAACATTCCTGCACCATGGCCAACAGCTCCTGAAGGTTCAGTCTCCAGCTGGCAGAACATCTGGAGAATAACTAGGGCCGTGGGTTCAGTCCCCAATTAGCAGAAGACCCGGACAGTAACCAGGGAGTCTGGGTTCAATCCCCAATGCAGAGAAAAGTGAGTGAGACCTGCTCCTATATAGATTAGTTCTGACCGATTACCTAGCTAGCTCTTCCCTGTCATCTGAACAAGGAAAAAACCAGCTGAAGACGTGACCACCCACTGAGGTTGCAAGTGCACCCCCGCTTTGGCAGAAAATGAAAGCCACGGGCTGAGCAGAGCTGATCTCCGTGGGTGTGAACTCTATGGTCACTGTGGACAAAGCTGGGAGCAGTGGGGTCCAGCTGAGGTGTCTTATGATAATTGGACCTACAGACATAGCAACTTACACTCGTGCTCACAATCAAGGTAAGACGTCACAATAACCCGTTGGTGGGAAAATGAGCAAGAGAGAGACAAAGACTGAATTAGTCCAAACAAAAAGGCCAACTGATTCAAGGACTGTGCTAAGATCATGCCTGGTAAACAACAGCGTGAGACTGAATCAATGAACCAAAATTGCTGCCTTGGAAATTAGGCCTAATTGGTAGCCAAAAACAACAAGAGGAGGGGCCTCTTCTTCCCATCACTCCCTTTTGGGTTTGTTAAAAATAAGATTTGGGAGGAAAATGTGGATCACCAGACAGCGGCTACTGCTACACTGGCTGACGAGAGGAAGTGGAAAGAACTAGCTTCAACATCACAGCTGCCACTCCCACTGCCTCCTGGAACCCTAAACCTGCTTCATCCTAATCCAAAGAGGTCTTCACCAGACCAAAGGGAGGGGAGCCAGATGACCTCGCCACCTCTTCTGGCTCCAGCTAACCATCAGCGGGGATGCGAGACTTCCCCACACACACCTGCCCCGTGTCCTTTTCCTTCTATTTCTTACCTCTCTCCTTTTGCCTTCTGTCTAATGAGTCTGGCTTAGCTGGCCAAGAGCGTATATTTCTCAACACTGCTGTAAGCCTGTGACCAGAAAAAGGCAGCTAAATGCAGTGCCCCAAACAGCCCGATGCTAGTACAAGTGTGCCAGGTCTCAAGCGCGGCTGACAAGACCACGTGCTGGGCCTGTGTTTTCCAGCAGTGAGGTTACAAGTCAAAGGCAACCTCAAAGACAGAACCTTCATTTTCTCTGTTTGTTTCTCTCCCGCTTTTGCATGTGTTTGTCTGGCTTTGCCTGCTGGGAAACGGGATCAGATTTGAACAGTAGCAATAGCAGCTCCAGCCCATTTCAAGTCACAACTTCACCGTCCCCAAAACAGACAGTTACCACCATCTAAGAAACAAGGGGGGGTTCCCTTCTAAAAAACTCGCTCCAGCTAAAGGGAAATGGTTAAAAAGAAAGGCTTCTTTAATGCTTTACATTTCAGATGCTTTAACTACTTTCCTTTCTTTCTGGTATCTTTAATAAAAGGATTGTTAGTGGTGTGTTTGCCATGGGACAGAGCAAGCTCAGGTCTCTGTATACCAACCCAGAACCTTGTTTAAAACTGTTTAATGCTGGGTCAGGTGGATCCTGCAACACCTTTGACTCTCTGGGCCCATTTATTCCATCTAACAACAAGAGGCAGGGGAGGGACTCAATTAACCCTCTCCACGCCCGCAGGCAATTCTCCCCCATCCCCCAGAGCCGTGTGAGGGCAGCCCAGGCATGGCAGCGTGAGACACAAGCGGGCCCAGACACAGAATTCTGACTCTTTGCAAGTCACCATGCTTCGCGAGAGAAAGCAGGCATATCAAGCCTAGGGAGCGGCAAGCATCATCCCAAGCATGAGTGGGGCCTTTAGGGAACATCTACACTGCAATGAAAGACCTGCATCACAGCTGCAGCTGGCCCAGGTTGGCTGATCTGGGCTCCGGCTGTGGGGCTAAATATTGCAATGTAGACATTCGGGCTCTGACACCCTGCGTGGGAGGTGGGTCTCAGAACCCAAGCCCCAGACCAAACCCAAAGGTCTGCATGGCAATTTTTAATCCAGCAGCCCGAGCCCCGTGAACTGGAGTCAAATGGACTGAGCCATAATCCCACTCATGGGCACTCAAATGCAGGATGGAGCTTTCACCTGCATCTTGAGCTGATAAATCCAGGGGAACGAAAGGCCACGAGCCAACTTCTCTTCCTTTCATTCATGCCCATTTTCCTGGAGGCTGGCTCCTTGATATCTCCTTGGCTGGTTCTCTTCTCCCCTGCACATCAGACTCAGGGAAGACAGGCTAGGATTCACTCTGCAATCATCTCTCTCCTTTGCTGACCAAAGAAGCCCAGCTGAGCTTTAAACACAGCTGCTTCCCTCCCTGGCCTTCATGACGCATGGGCTGGAGGAACGGACGGCACCCGAAGCAGATCCCCTTGACAGCAGTCTCTCCCAGATCCAACGCCACTTCCGCGGGGCCAGGCAGCTTCATTAAAAAGAGAGTTCAGCTCGGAGGAAGCAAAGACACAGCTCCCACTGCTGTGTCACTCTGAGGCCGACAGACTGACTGCAGGGAAACAGCCTAAGGACCTCATGTGCTCTCCAGCTGATGCCCAGATGCCCCAGCTGCAGGGAGGAGAGAAGCAGAGCATTGCTCAAAGAGCCCTTCTAGTGGGGCTGGTGTCCCAGGCATTCCCGTGAGGAAGTGAGAGCAGGTGTATCTAACCCTCCCTACCCTCTGTCTCTTGCATTCCCAATGACATCAGGGAGGAAGCCATCAAAGGGTTTAAAGGAACAAGACACATGGGTTGGAGCAGGTGAATGGAGTGAAGAGAAAGGGGTGGGGAGGGAAAGCCAAAAAGACAAGGGAGAAAGAGACTGAGAAGGAGAAGCCCGGGGGAAGTGTGAAGCGGCAGAAGATATGGGGAAACAGAGGAAGAGAGACAAGGAGAAGGGAGGGGAAGCGAGGTGAGGGAATGGAGAGAAGCAAGCAGGGAGAGCGTGCATGCATCTCCATCCAGACCCCTCACAGTGTGATGGAGCTGGGAGGAGCCCACGCACAAGCCCAGGGCTCTGCTATTGGAGATGGGCTGGCTGCAGAAGGGGTTATTTATGGCCCGTGCTTGGCCTCCAGTTCACCCTCCGCTTGGCATCTCCAGCTCCATCCTGCAGACAAGGAGCACAAGGGCGTCCCTGAATGACAAGTAGGCAGCCAAGCTGATAGTTATTCAAGGGGCTCCCCAGCCTCTCAGGGCACCTCCCTGGGGGCAGGAAATGGGGCAGATGATGAGTCCAGGGGGAAGGATGCCAGACAGACAGATGGGATCACCCTGGTTTGAGGGATGGAGGGGGAAATGGGATAAACAGCAGACTCTGGATGAATGCAGCCACATTTTTGCCTCACTCTTCCTTCATCTTTCCTTCCTTTGGCCGCCGTTAGGCCTTTCCAGGGACTATAAGCACATACAAAGGAAGTGCAGCCTAGTGGTTAGTGCAGGGGACAGGGCTGGGATCCAGGACTCCTGGGCCCTACTCCTGGCTCTGGAACCTTGGGCAAGTAACTTCCCAACCTGCAGGTCACTCTCCCTCTCCGTTAAATGGGGCTAATGATAAATCCGCTGGAAGGGGGGGAGGTGTTCCCCATTGGTTCCCTCCTGACAGTTAGCCAACTGGGCAGCCCAGCCTGCACCCACCCTGCTATGCAATGGGTGCCACAGTCTCTCTGCCGCACCCCGAAGCCTTTGCACCGAGCATCCTTGCAAATTCCAGGGTGCGTTTGGGAACCCGAGGTGCCCTCTGCTCATGGGGGAGCTGAGAAAAAAGTTTCCTCCCCCGACAAGAGGAAGAGACAGGGCAGGCAAGCAGGGACAAGCTGTTCAGGGCTGCTGGTACCAATGCCCCTCAAACGAGGTGTCCCGTTTGGCCTGGGCCAGAGATGGCCATGCAAGGCCTGGGCCAGGCACCGCCCACGATGAAGCGATTTCTGGGGTCCCAGACGGGAGCTTCAGAGAGCAAGACACTGAGGTGCAGGAAGGCCGGCCTGTGGCAGCGGAAGGAGGGGAGGGAGCCAGCAGAGCGGGGGATGGTCTGGCTGGGAACAGCCCCCCCCCCAACCCCCCCTTTCCTGGCCCGCACCCAAGGTTACTCAGGGGACAGGGATGGTTCAAGACATTCCCCAGGGAGGGGCTGGGATCGATGTTCATTTCAACCCAAACACCATGGTTGGGTTTGTGTCGTTTTGGTAAGCAACTCCCCAAAAGCTGTGTTTTGGTTCCAAGGGACCCAGATTTTACTGGGGGATGTTGGGGTCAGCTACCAAACCAACAAACCAGTTCTTTGCTCTGCTTGAGCCGGGAGGCTGTGCTGGCTCATGCTGCTGCACAGAAGGGCCTTCTGGAAACTGGCCAAGAGACTTCGGGAAGCTCAGAGCAGCCTTTGTTAAGGTGTTCAGGGACAGGCGCTGATGAGGGCCCAGGGGCACTATTCATGCCCCTCTCCATCCACACTGGATGGTAGAATAGCCCTCCTCCTCTGGGCCGTGCCTGCAGATTGCACTCAGGTCAGCATGGGAAAACAGCCCAACGTGGCTGCTGTATGGGCTGAGTTTGCTGGGTCTCAGCCTGGTCCCCAGCATGGCTGCTGAGAGGCTGGGTGGGCTGAGTTTGCTGGGTCTCAGTCTCATGATATGAAGTTTCACAAATCTCCAGTGCGATGGGCACTAACTCTGTGGCCGCTGTGGTAGAGAAGCCAAGTCTTGCCTGATCTCCCTTGTTACTGCTGGAACTGATCACCTAGGACAGGGCTGAGGCCCCATGGTGCGACAGCTTGCCGTGCGCCCCGTCCCCGCACTGAACCTAGGCTGTAGGCAAACAGTACATCAGTCTCTAAAGGGCCTTTCACCAGCACCATGCATCCAACCTCACCATTTCTTTCTTTTAAAGAAAAGGGCTCTTCAAAGACCCTCACTTGCCCACTGTCCCTTCTCTGCTCCACCCAGCCCCCGTCCTCGGAGATGCAATACCGAGACATGCCAACCAGCTCCCCACTGCAACATTCCATTACAATATCTTCCCCCTTTTAAATGATTGTCTGACGATCGGGAAATCCACCTGTAACAGGATTATTCTGAGTACACAGCATGCCCAAGCTGTCTGCACTACCTGAGCCTCAGCCTATTAGCCATGAGAGATAAGATAGACTTACACCAAAAAGAGCGGGGGAAAACCACAGACACACACAAACATCTCCCTCTTTGGGGGTGGTGGTGAATGGAGAGGAAACCTCAAGTGACAGACAGTCTATTCTTGATCATAGATGATGCTCAGATGCCACAAGTGGGGCAGTACAAGACCTAAAATCAAATTGCAACAGCTAACAGAGCTCCCAAGAGAGAAAAAAATCTGCTTATGGAAGAAAGAAAAACACAGTTTTTCCTAATCTTCTCAAAATGGGGAGCATTTAGACAATATTCACCTTGCCCCCTACAAATGAAATAATGCTCAGCCCTGATCTTCAAAGTTCTTTGCAAACACTGAATCCTAACCGTATGCTTATCCCCATTTCACAGATGGGGACACTGAGGCACACAGAGTGAGGTATTCCCCAGCGAACCTGTGGCAGAGTGGGAAATAGAACTCCCAGCAGCAGTTATATGCACCAGCCACTGAAATCACGTGTTCGTCTCTCTAAAATCCATGTTTTAAAGTGTCATTGGCTACATGTTTGTCTTCCAACCCCCAAATCTACCTGCCATGCGACATCTCCAGAAGATGCCGCATCTCTAATTAGCTGAGTCATTTTCTTCAGACAAACAATTTTTTTTTAAAATTATAGTCTACATCAAAATGTGCAGATAGAAAGAGCGTAGACTCTGTGTGTGTGTGTGTGTGTGTGTAGGGGGTCTAGATGGAAGATTAGACACAGCCTAATCTTCCAGGATTGCTATACTGCTAAGGGACTCAACAGGTGCTCAATGTTCTTTCAAGATCTTGGTTTTCTTAATGCCAAATTTTTACCCAGCATCTTGGCCCAAAGTCACCCTGGCTGTGTAGTCTATGGACTTCCACTTGTTTTCAGCAGGGAGTCGTGTCGCACTTTGCCAGCACCAAAGGTCAGTGGCCAGCAGGTGGCGCCAGCGGGAATCATATGTAGCTAATAGCTGCGATAATGAGAAAAACAAATCCATAAATCATGCACAGGGATTCTGTGGCGCTGGCCTTTATCCACCCCTCCCACTTCAGGATCGTCCCGTGGTCGCATTTCTCAAGCAGCCGGGCCGTGCACCCACCATCACTCAGCCAGGATGCATTTCTGGGACACAAGGACTACGGGCAGGCTGGGACCCTTGGCAAAGAGGAGCCAGGAGGGAGTGAACTGAAGCAGAAACCCCTCATGCCAGGAGCAATGCAGCTGGTGGGGAAGGGGACTGAAGCAAGAGGTTCTGGATAGATTCAGCCAGGCTGGCTTCTGCAGATGGAGTGACCGGGAAGGGGATGGGGCAGGCCTACTCTAGGCCACACAGCCTGCCCCTTGGGTTGGTAGGACTAAACAAGGGGTTTGTTCCCTCTGCAGGTCTCCGCAGCAGGACAAGCCTGTGTTTGCATGGGGAGATGAAAAGCCCTGGAGTCCAAGGACAGAGATGGCTCTGCAGGGCAGACAGAGAGACGTGACCCCTGTAGATCTCCCTCAGCTTAGCGCCTGCACAGAGACATCCCAGCTTGGACAAGGAAGGTGATACTGGGACAAAGAGCACAGAGCCAGACTGCTTCTGTCTGGGAGTGCGCATCTCGCCTTTCCCTCTGGATGGGAAACCAGGCAGGACCTGGCCCCTGGCACAGACATTCACTCTTCTGTGTCAGTGGTTCTCAGCCAGGGGTACGTGCATAGGTACAGGAACTAGGGGTGTGTGAGGTGTTGCAGCACCACCAGGTTTTGTGCAGGGTTCTGGCTACCAGCGCCATGCCCAGGGACTCCACTGCCAGCCCTAATCCTGGCTGCCAGCCCCCGTGCCTAGGGGCTCTGCACCCGGGCTCAGCCACCTTACCCCTGTCCACGCTCCTCCCTTCTGGAGCCACGGCCCTGCTCCTGGACCCAGCTCTAGGGGTCAGTGAGGGGCACAGACAGGGGTAAGGGGGGGCACAGCTCAGCACCCCCACTCTGAAAACTGCTCCAGCACCACTGGGTATGTGTACCCTGGGGTATGCAGACATCTTCCAGGGGGTACATCAACTCCTCTAGATATTTGCCTAATTTTACAACAGGCTACATAAAAAGCTCTAGCAAAGTCAGTACAAACTAAATTTCATACTGAATGACTTTTATACTGCACAGTATACTATACACTGAAATGCAAGTACCATATTGATATTCCAATTGATTTATTTTGTAATTATAGGGTAAAGATGAGAGTCAGCAATTGTTCAGTAATAGAGTGTTGTGACACTTGTATTCTTAGGTCTGATTTCATAAGCAAGTGGTTTTTAAGTAAGGTGAAACTTGGGGGTACACAAGACAAATCAGACTCCTGAAAGGGGTACCGTTGTCTGGAAAGGTTGAGTGCCACCGTTCTATTTGCAGGGAGGGCTGCGGGGAGCTGTTCGGTCTTGGCACTCCTGCTGGCCCAGCTAGTCCATGTCAGGCATGGGGGTGGTTTTGTCTGGCCCGCAGGGGAGCCCCCCTGTTTGGGGCGTGGCCTTGACTTCAGAGCCAAAGGGATCAGTGACTCAGGAAGAAAGTCGAATGAAAAACAGAGAAAGGATGACACGGGGGGGGGGTCTGCCCCCTTCAAGAGGAATACAGCCACTCTCAGAGCACCATTCCCTGGGTCTAGATGTGCACAGCTGAACGTGAGCCTTTGCTTATCCATTGCCTGCCAGATGCTGCAAGAAATGTGAATGGGGGAGGGCAGGAAGCGAAGGTAGGGCCGGCTGTCTCACTGCCCAAAGGTTTGTTTTCTTTCACTTTCCAGTCTCTAGCTTTTCCTGGCCGTCCCCCACTCTGTGCCGTGCCCTACCGCCCCCCTCCCTTGGGCTTGTTCAGCTGGTGGGACCTGATGCTCTTAATATCAAGAGAAATAAAGGTTGGCAAAGTCACCCAGCAAATGCCGCCAAGCAACAGACCGTTCGGGCGACGTTCACCAGGAAAAGGACCTGGCTCTGGGGGGGTGAGAGGAGTTGGGTGGATCTCAGCCCAGATGGCCAGAGCCCAGACATTCACTAGGACAGAAGAGGCCAAGGACTGAGTGGGCTGTTGTGCTGAGGCACTCCAGGCTGTGGCTGCATCTCAGCTCAGGGCAGCGGCCGCAGGAGAAGGCCAGAACCTGGAGGGAGACACCCTACTCATCCGTTCTCTGGTTCCCCTCCAGCCCACAAAAGGAAAGATACCAGGAAGGGAGGGTGGTTGTACATTTTGGCATGGGGGAAGGAGGAAGAACACTGCAATAGCTGCAGTTTCTCCTTGCAGAGCTGGAATTGTGCGCATCAGACAAGTGGAAAATGGGATGGATTAGTATTGAGCCTGTGGGATATCCCCACCTGGCCAATCCCCATTCAGTGCTCCAGAAGGTGCATTAAGCCCCCCAGTCCCTGCCCACATGGGGAAAAAAAATCTCCTTCTCAAACCTGAACCTGGTGACGCTCTACCCCAGTGAGCAATCGGGACTCTTTGCATGCCTCTAATCCTCTTCAGACACTGAGGTCCAGACCCTTCTCTGGAGAGCCTGGGGAAAGGACCCTTTACAAGGCAGGTGGAGGAGGGATTTAGGAAAAAGAAGTAGTTGATCCACCCCTCCTCACCACACAGCCATGCCCAAGTGTATTATACATACCTTTTCCACTACCTGATCCTGGCCAGCCCAAGCCACCCGCTCCACTCCTTGCCCTGGGAGCAGCAGGACCACGGACAGTTCAGTGCATCAGCTAGGGCCCCGCCTCTACAGCGTATAATCCCCCAAAAGAGATCTGCCCAGAGCCACTTCCACAGGAGGCCAGGTTAGGCCAGCTCCTGCCCACTCAGCCATGCAAGCTGCTGAGCCAGGAGATGGGTTCCTTCTTCCTTGCCACCTGGAACTTCTGCCTGCCCCCCTCCCAAGGAGAATGGTACCCCCAGGTTTTGGATCTATCCATTCCGGGCTCTCTGCAGCAGTTCTGTTCTCATCTGCCACCGCGTACAGGACGCATGCCGGCCCAGAGTCCAGCCTCCCTGTAAGCACGGCCCAGCTGAGGGCTGAACCCACTCCAGATTCTGGCTATCGCTTAACAAATACAGCAGCTTTCAATCCTGCCAAGTGCTGAGCACCTCCTTAGCACTTCCGAGTGCCCCCATTCCCACTGAGTTCACCAGGAACCGAGGGCACTCAGCATCCTGTTGGATTGGTCCCTCAATCCCAAAGCATGTCCAGCCCAAAGTGCTGGAAAGGCAGCATGCATTAGTAGTTAGAGAAGGGTTCTGGTCCAGGATCTGCCACTGGCCCGCTGTGCAATCAAGGGCAAGCTCTCTCTTTATGCTTCAATTTCCCTATCTGTAAATGGAGGCTAATGACACCCCCTTCATGGGACTGCAAAGCTGAAGGAATTATTGTTTTCAAAGTGCTTTGAGACCCTCAGGTAAATGGTGTTGTAGGAGAGCATAATAAATATTCATATAATATAATGGCCAATCCTGCATGGACAAATTGTTGTGTGTTTGTCAGTGGCACCGAGAGCTGTGTGTTTGCACAGCTCCCTGTTGTGCTGGGTGCTGTACACACCCACAGTGAGAAGCGGTCTCTGCCAAGACCTTTCAATCTAAGGAGACAAAGTGTGTGTGGGAAGGGGAGAAACCGAGGCACAGAGGGGTAATGTGAGGTGCACGAGATCACAGCAGGCCAGTGGCTGAGCCAGGAATAGACGCAGGGCTCCCCATTCTAGCAGCCTGTCCACTGGTCCAGAGAACGCCTGCCAGCCTTTCCCAGCTCATTGCTATGGGCTGGGCCGTTTCTCAGGCAGGCTGCAGGTTGCAGTCTTCCTTCTGTTCCTGTGCGTGGAGCTGTTGCACCCACACCACAGCTGCAGAAGAGTGCTCAGAACCTGGTGCTCAGGCTTTGGCCTGCCCGATTCGCCACCTAGCTGCTGAGCGCCAGAGAAATTCTCCGACATGCCCTAGGAGCAGCTCTGTCATTTGCCTCTTTCCATCTTCCCCCCCACAGGCTCAGGTGACCTAGAAACCAGGTGCCACAGAAATACAGGCGAGCGACCTGCAGAGCCTGGCCAACTCAGAGCGCAGCTCGGCCCTTCACGGTTTCATCCTTTCCCCCCCAGGTTGGCCAGCAACGCTGCCGTGGGACCATTCACTCCGGCACTGGGAGACGCTGTGACAGATCAAGAAGCTGTGAGAACGTATTAGTTTAAGCTTCCAAGAGCTGTTTAAGTCAGCCAGGGGCCAAACCCACAAGCTGTACGTACACAGGTAGTGGTTGGCAGTTAGATCCCAAAACAGCACAGGGGAGAAAAAAAATAGACTCCACGACCTGCTTCTCCCAAAGTAACAGGGTCACCTTGAGGGGCAGCACGGGTCGCTCCTGTGTCAGCCATGAGAGAGAACACCTAGGGAGTGACATTACATACAACGTGCCACCCGCTGGCTGAGTTTCCAGGAGCATGGCTCCAGCCCCTAAACAGAGAGGAGGGCTCTAGGTAGCTCTCGACCTGCAAACCCCTCACTGAACCATGGAGCCAGCAGTCCCTTTGCATACATCTCAAGAGCATGGCTCCATCACCAGCGCCTGCTGCACGGATCCCGGCACCCTCCTCTCACGAGGTGACCCGCCGTGGCCCAGTCACACGCAGGCCTACTAGCCCACACGGCCTATTCCTTGGGTTGCTAGGATGAAGCAAGGGGTTTGTTCCCTCTGCAAGTTTCTGTGCCGGGCCCCGGATGGGACTGCGACGCGAATGCATGGCGGTGAGGCCAAGTCACGACGCAGCACTAAGACACCAAGCTGGGGTGTCACTGCACCTGACCCCCCAAGTCTGGATCATTGGAATGAGCCATGGCAGACACCTGTTGGTCCTTCCAGCAGCCCAGGGCTGTTCTCCACAGCCACTAGTGCCTTCTCCGGTCTGGTTTTTAACAGCCTGGGAAATGGGGCTGCCAGCCTGCAGTGGTCTGGCAGGGGGAGAAGACTATTGCTTGGCAGTGTTTTCATCTATCCAAGACCATCTCCTGCCACACACATCCTATGGGTGATCCCTCCCTTTAGGGAGATATCGGCCCAAACCCAGCCCTGCTTGGCCAGTGCATTCTTCCCAAGTGAGGCCATTGAAACCACTCAAGTTACAGCAGGATCACACTGGAATAACCCAGTGACCAATCGGGTGCCCTGTGTAAATAGAAAGGCAATGGCACTGACTTCACTTGCTTACACCATAGCTGGATTCGGCCCAGCATACAGTTCCCCCACCCGGGCATTAATCGACCTCGTATTCAGGTGCCTGGCAGGCGGTTTTAGGCAGCCAGCCTGCCAGTTCTGGGACTGAAACAGGGAGCGATTGCACCCGTGTGCAGTCAGCCTGAGGTGCTGTACAGAGAGTGAGGGGCCTTCCATCTGGGGCGACAACGCATCAGGAAACTCCCCAGGACAGAACCACCACTGAACACTTTGAGGGTCTGTACAGTGGGGAAATGAAGGGGCCCTGCCGTCCAAGGGGCAGCTCCTCCAAAGCACCATCCTCCCCCCACAGGGTTATTTATCCTCCCTCAGCCCCCAGGAGAAGCCCTCCCGCACCGCCCCAGGGCAGCTGTGACCACTCACCGCTAGTCTGATGTCTCCTCCTGGCCACTCTGGGGATTAGCTCATGAGGTCGACTCCCCTTCCAATGGTCACATCCTCTCCCACCTTGGTCTGCAGCCCCCTCTCACTCCAGGAACAGCAGCATCCTCTTCATGACCCAGCCCTCTGGCAAGGTCACTCAGCATTTCCCCCCCTTCCGGGGTACATCAAAGTCTTTCCTTCAGCAGCCCTAGGCAGTCTTCCCACTCTTTGCCCCATGGTGCCACTCCCTCAGTGGCCGGTAGGGGTATCTGGGCCCGCTCTCTACGCTGGGTTCCAGTCCAGTGACCCTCAACCCAGTAGTTCTGGGCTTTCCTCTCCCAGCCCTCACTGTTCCTTCCCTGGACTGCTTCTCACCACTCTGTCCCACCCCACAGGTGTACCAGCTCCAACCCTCCTCCCAGAAAGTGACTGCCCTTTCCTAGAAGCCCCGTCTGTTGCCATCTTCCTGGCTTTATAGGCCCCACTTGTTCTTGCATAGCTGAGCCTACTTGCAATCAACTCCCTGGCTCTTCCTCCAGGTGCAGCCTATGGAGTTAATCTGCCTACCTGGCCACCTTAACCCCTTCCAGTCCAATGGGGTGGACACCCCATCACAGGCCACCATCCTCCCCCATTGTACATTTGAGTCTGAAGCCCTCTAGCCATAAAGGAGATATGTTGCCCTGCCAATGTAACCAACCCCTGAGCTAGAGGGATCCCTAGGGCAGAGAGGGTAGATCCATCTCTATTGTCCCCCCCCCCCCCCCCCCACACACAGCCCTTGGTCTCTGCTGACGCTGCCAACATGAGTGACAATTGCACCATACCCCCTCCTATATGCCTTCTCCTTACATGGAGCAGGGCTGGCCAAGCCCTAAGGCTTATACCCCCCTTCTATCTGCCTTCTCCTTACATGGAGCAGGGCTGGCCAAGCCCTAAGGCTTTGAGTTCAGGAAGCCCAGGTTTCTGACACATCCCACATGGTTGTGAACTCTAGCCCATCGGTCTCCTCTCACTCACAGAAGTGCCAATCCAGAATCATTCCACTAAAGCCCCGGGTGTGCACCAGTGTCCGAGAGCACCAGGTTCTGCTCTCAAGCACCGTTCACTATTCTTCTGTATTTTGATTTTGGTAGCACACACAAGCCCTAGCCAAGATCAAGGCCTTGTTATATTCAGCGCTGTAGCTACAGAGTGAGGGACAGGCCCTGTCCCGAAGCGCTAACCATCTAAATCAACAAGACAGCCAAAGCGTGGGAGGAAGAGAGTATCACCCCATTTGCAGCTGAACACCTGAGGCACAGAAAGCCGAAGTGACTGGCCGGAAGCCACCCAACGCCCCTTCAGTAATGCCGCTCAGCACAGACTGAATTAGGACCATGTCAAAGGGCATGGTCCCCACCTCAAAGAGCTCCTGATCTAACCAAGACAAGAATGTGTCTGTTTTTACTTCGGCTGCACAATGGGTCCCCTTAGCCTTGGTTGGTGTCCTTAGGGGCTAGCCCAATCCAAATAAGCAGCAAACCCCATCCTTTAATGTCAATTTGAAGCCAGTAGCATTTTGTCAGCATTTCCTCTGCTCACTCCCTTGTCTTGGAGAGCCAGACTTGGAAAGCCGGCTGCAGGGAAACTCCTGTAGACCTGATTCTAGCTTTAATATTCTGAAGCCCTAGGTCCAGGACAAGTCCCGTGCTGACAACCCTGCTTGGGAAAGTTGCCACCGGTCTGACTGAACAAGGGGGGAGGGTGGGTGTACCCTAGAACTGCAATAGTGTGACCAGAGCAGTAAGTCCAGCCCAGTGCTTGGCAAAAGTTCAAAAATGTCCTGTCTGCTGCTCCATTTGTCTCCAGCCTGCACATGGCTCTAATCCCTGGGCTCTCAACTCGGGGATCACAAGCAGGTGACACCCAGCACTTCCCACCTTGCTACACTGGCTAGATCCCCGCTAGCTGGGGTGCAAAATCCTTGGGCAGAAACCTGTGTTCTAGCTGGTCCTTCCCCTTCAGATCTCAGCAGCTCCCCTCTCACCCTTCTGGAAAGGAAGCCTGGGGTGGGTTGTGATGGACAATGGCAGAGCCACCAGATTTCTGCCCCACTTGGCTTTATGGGTACCTTTCACACCACAAGCAAAAGGACAGCCACATGCCCAGCCAATTAATTCATTACCAGACCAGCTTGTCCACCACACTCACCATGCAACAGCAGACTGGATACTTGTCTTTAATCAAGAATGGTATTCATCTGTCTTTATTAGCTCTCCTAGAACGACAGTCCTCCCCTCACTTCTCTCCCCTCCCACCTCTCCATCTTTGTTCCCCTTCCCTCGCTCTCCTCTGCTGAGGAAGGTCACCGAGAAGAGCCATCGGTCCTGACAAGGGGCTATAGCCTGGATCCCCCAGGACCCTCCGTCCCTGGTTTCATGCAACACAGTGGATCAGACCACTGGGCTTTTGGCTCTGGTATCCAGCCTCCCGGCCTGGCCAGTTCCAGATGCTCTGAGGGAAGGCAGTCGGGGCCGGTTCTGCAGCTCTGTCCATCCCGGGCTGGCTGGGGGGAGTGGAGACACTTGCCTGGGGGCTGTGGCTATCAGCCTATGCCCTGAAGCAGGAGATGTGCTTCCTCCGACCTTGGTGTGTATCAACACCGGTTTTGGCCCATAACCCCCCCCCCAATTCTCCCCGCACATCCCAGTGGGCCGCCTCCTCTCCCTCCCTATCCCAGGCATTGTGTTACTCATGCTTCACAATGACATTTCCTTCCCCGAATCCCATTTATAGCCTCCATGACCTTTCGCCGAGCTCACGTACTCCCTCTTCCTCCCCTACACACACACACAGCTCCAGAGCCCCCCCTCCACCAACCCCCCACCAAACCCCCAAGCCCAACCACCACACTCACTAGTGTCCCTCCCCAAGAGGAGCTCTCCCTTGGGTAGAAGGGTTCCTTACATTGAGGAGAAGGAGCTTACAATTAACTGGTCTGCCTCCCTGCTCTTTCAAATTCCAGATGGTCTGTAATCCTTGCTGGGGAGCATTAGAAAGGCCTTTTCATCGGAGCACCTATCAAGTCAGAGCTGTGGAAATCAGCTGCCTTTCTCTGCGTGGGAGGAACTTATCAGGCAGTTGTGGGGAGGGCAGGGGAAATGGGATTTTAAACACACAGGTTGGTTTCTTTCACTTTATTTTAGTGCTTCAATGAAAGGTCTTCCCCCCCCATGCTGCCAAGAGTTAAGTGCCACTGGAATTCTGGGATTTTGATGTCATTTCGATAGTGGTTTTATTTGGCAATATGTACACTTCTTTGGGGGGGTTTTAGGGTGTAAGGAGGGGGTAGAAAGATGGCATTGGTTGGGGGAGGAAGGATGTGATCAAGGTGCAGAACTGGGCAGTAGGATTCCTGGGTTCTATTCTCAGCCCTGCTGCTGAATCACTGGGTGACTTTGGGCAAATAACGTCCCAGCTCAGTGCCTCGGTTTCCCCATCTCTTGCAGATGCCAGTTCCCTACATGGAGAGGGAGGGAGGTGGGGGAGATGTAGGTCACAGATGTTTCTGAAGTGCTTTGAGACCTGCTCATTGCACATGCTACAACAGGGAAAAACTTTAAAAAATACACTTAGTTGTTGCATTTCCCAGGGTCTCCCCTGGTGTCAATCAGCCCCCTTTACTCCAAGTAAGAATTTGGCCCTTGATCATCCTCCTCCCCCTTTCCATCTTCTTTCTTAATCCCTTTGCACAGCCCATCACAATCCTACTGCCCCCGCCCCCCCCCCCAGGAGCCTGCCTTGTGGCTAGCCAGCCTGCAAAGCAGGGAATCCGAGCACGCGTGAAAGAGAGCGAGCGCGCACGTGCGCACATTGGAAAGGGGAAGGGAAGAGGCTGGGATCTGTCCTGCCCCCGACACCCACCCAGGCAACACCCCATCCTCACCTTAACTATCCAGTTGGCTGCAGACTTCATTAAGCAGCCCCTGATGCCCATGTCTCATGGAGGCCTCAGCACACACGGTCTCTGGTGTTCTAATTACTCCTCTCACGCTCCTGCTGTGGGTCCTTCAACCAAATTACAATTGATTCCTCACTCCTAGCCGATCGATGGCATTGACCAGCACATCAGAAAGACAAATCCGAGCCCACGCCTCTTTAAGAGCCGGCAGCCTTGGCTCCTTCAGGACACCTGGTGCAGCAGCTGCCCACCCAAGCAGCTTCCCCAGCCCGCCCTGTGTGTTTCACACAGCTGTGCTAGTGAAGCGGAGTCCAGATCCGTTCAGGGCAGTGGCGTGCAAGCAGCTAATGGGCCAAGTAACAGCCAGGAGCTGAGCCCGCACCACTGAAGTTAAGAGGAGATGTTGGGTGGACATCGACAGGAGTTGGGTCAAGACCCTAGTCACTAGCCCCAGAGGGGCCACTCTGCACTGACTAACGGGTGCCAAGGAGCAGCTAAGCAGCATGTGAACCAAAGCAGTGCGAGGTTACCTGTCATGCTGCTCTCACTGCCCCTCCTCCCGTCTGGCAGCATGCTGGGTTTGTGGCCCACCAGTGCCACAAGCTGGATTTTCTGCACCAACGCTCTTCAAGGACAACAGTCTCCTCCCAGGCCTGCATGCTGGAGCCCAACTGTGTGGTGAGGACATTGACGTTCCGGGTGAGCGGGGATCCAGAACCGGGGCTGCCCATCCCAATCCAGCCTGCCTACTTCTAGCCAGCGGGATAAGGCACATGACAATTCCTCCAGAGGACAAGTGATTATAGGTGAAAGGCACCAAGCACACTCCACCAATGCTCAAGAACACAAATCTTGAGGCAGCATTTGTTTGATATAGTCACTTTTGGTCAGAAGAACTTGGCCAGTTGGGTGCTGAGTGCATTGAAAATGGGGCTTTTATGTAGCTAGGCTTTTCTGAGAATCCAGACCAATTTGTGGGTGCTGAGCCCTTCAGAATCTGGCCCTCTCTGGATATATTTTTAAAAGCATGTTGAATTTATACTTTGCCTTCCTCCAGCCCCTTTCATCGGAGCTGCTCAGAGCACTAGGCAGACATCAAAGCCTCGTTGTGATGTCATTAATTAACTCACAGGGAAGGCAAGTTTTATTAGCCCCATTTTACAGATGGGAAAAGTGACTCTGCCAAAGCCACACGGGCAGAACAGGAACAGAACCCAGGAGTCCTGCCTCTCAGTTGTGTCCACTAACCCCTAAGCAACACAGCCTCCTCAGTGCTTTATCTGCAAAGACACACCTTGAGTCCCTTCCCTCAGCCTCCATCTCTTCCTCCCTTGTCTTTCCCTCTGTTGTTTCTCTACTCATAACAGATCGCACAGCAGAGTTCCAGCAACCCTTATGCTGCCTTAGGTGTCAGCTCTGCCATCAGCTCTTGCAGGGGGGATGCGACACCTAGGGCACTGTGGAAACAAACAGACCTTCCCCACCCCTCAAACAAACAAGGGCCACATGGCCGCCTCCCCTGGGGCAGCTCCCCTTGCTAGTAATCAGGACCCCCAGTGCAATCCCCCAACAAATGAAGACCTCCCTTTTCCCCCCCATTTCACCTACCAGTTGAGCACACCCAGTCCCCTCCAATACACTGGAAGTGCTGCACACTAGGGAGTGCTGGGTCACAGCCCCCAGCAGCTGGAGGTGTGAAGACATTTCTGCCTTGGTGTTCAGAAACAGCTGCTGCTTGCTAACAACCTACTCCTGGGATAGCAAATCCGCCTGTGTCAGCAGAGATCGGTGCCTTTCCCTGTGTTGGGTGGGGATGTGGCGACGGCCCTGGGGCTGCTGATCAGGGCTCTTGCAGCAGGACAGCAAAGCAATCGCAAGGGACTGCTGGCTGGCACAGGATGCTGTGGGTGTCAGCCCTGCCTGGAGGTCAGGGCCTCATCACAGGTAGAGAGAAGCTCAGAGCAGGGAGCTTGGCCTGCAGTGGTGTGATGGGAGGAGGTGGGGGTGTTGTGCCCCGGGCTCATATCAAAACCTTTTGGGACTCTGGATCCAGATCTAAACTTCCGGCTCCAGCCCCTACCCAGCCAGATGGAAAGGGGACTCACTCTCCTCTTGTGCCATCTCCTGGCAACAGGGTGCCCCACTCCCATGCCACCTCCCAGCAAGAGATCTTCCCCCCTTACCCAGTGCCACCTCCCCAAATACAACACCTGTTCTGTCCAATGTAACCTCCTCAAAACACCGCCCCTGCCTTCCCCACAGCAGCCTGGGCAAAACAAGACTCGCCCCCATTGTGCTGTAGCAGCAACACCCTTCTGACCCCCACAGCATCCTCCCAATGAAATCCTAGCCCTCCCCTAAACACAGCCTGCCCCACTGCAACCCTCTGCCCGGCCCTGGCAGCAGGGAACACACTTCTTTTGCAGGGAGGGGGCTTCCAAAGTGAATTGTTATAAAGGGGGCTCCCCTCACCCCAGCTGCACCGACCTCAGCCTAACACAACGTAACAAACAAGAGACTCACTTGTGCTCCCCAGAAGAGAGCCTCACCCCACTGTGAACACATCAGCTCAACACATATGGGGACAGGCACGCAAGACCACCTGCGGACATATCCAGCCCCGCCCACTTCAAAATCTCAGCCCTCCATACTTGAACCCCTCCTTCGAACACCCAGACACATGCCAACACCACACAAACACACTAAGCTTTGAGGTTCTTCCGGTGGTTCACGTCGTGCCCTGGACAAAGACAAAGCAGAGATGGGAGGCAGGTCCAGCTTAGACCCAGCCGTAGGTATTTCTAAATGGCAGAGTTGCAGGAACAAAGGTTCCCAAGGGGAGAGTTCCCCGCTGCCCCAACAGCTGGAGACACTCAAGACCTGGTCTAGCTGCTACGTTCTCCTGGCACAGACTGAGCTGGAATCCTGAACTGGGCAGCAAAGGGACCATTATGATGGCAGGTATGGGAGGGAAAGCAAAGACAGGCTCACCCAAAATCACACAGCCGGAACAGAATCAGGTCTCCTGGGTCCCAGCCCAGTGCCTAGTCATGGGCACATGCTGCTCTTGGCTGTGAATGGGGTTGAAGAAGCAGACTGGCCACTCCTCATTCAGTGGGCCTCCAAAGGAGAGGTGACCCTCACCAGAAGAGTCTGACAGCTGCTGCCATTACAGGGAGGCAGAAAGCAGCCCACCTCAGGTGCTGCAGAGGCGTGACATGAATCCAGCTCTCTGTTAGCTGGCTGGCCTGTCCTCTGGCCACGTACTGTCCCATGACAGCGCCTGCCGGCTGTCACTGGCCAAGATGAATGGGTGATTCCTAGGTCACAGGCCCATTATTTACTGTACCAGCAAACAACCGAATTGGCTTTTATTTATAGGGCAAATGTTGAGTAAATCTACAAGGTGAGGAAACACATTGTAAAGCTTCAGCATGGTCTGTGGCACTACTTAGCTCATTCGCTCTCCTGCTGCCGGCCTGGGAGTCCGAGAGCCGTGCAGGGCAAGGAGGTGGCTCGCCAGCCAGGCACGGAACCGCAGGTCCCAGGGAAGCCGGGCCAGGGTAAGTGGAAGAGAAGGGGGGCATTAGATGATCACCCAGATGTGGTGTGCTGCACGTACACACTCTGCACCCTGGGTTGGAGTCCTGCCCCAGTTAAAGTCAATGGCCAAACTCCCCATGACATGACTGGGGCCAGGATTCCTCACAACGGCCCGCTGAAACCCCCAGCACCCATGAAGGAAGGATTTTGCCCTTACTCCAAACCCGCTTAATCAGCGATTCCACTTAATAATCAAGACACTTCCAAGGGAACTGAATTAAGCCTTAATGATACTTAATAGTGAGGGCAACTGATTAACCAGGATGACAGTTCTGCTAGACAGGGGAGCAAGGTGGGAATTAAGACAGACCCAGAGAGGGTGAAACAGCCACCAGGATGGTAAGAGCCAGACAATGTGTTAAAGTTTGAAGACTGCAGCCCAGACCAAGGAGATGGTGTTGAAAGTGAATTCTCTTTTTGACCAGCTCCAGTAGAGATGTATGTATTGCATGAAGAGAAGCCAGAAGAAGTTTTTCATTTCGTTAGAAGTTTTCATTTTTTTCCCCCAATAACCAAAATATAAGCATTTCGTTTCAGCCAGAGGCCCCCCCCTCCCCCACAAAGACATGGACACTTTATTGCACCAGAAGAAGGAAATGGGAACTTCCTAATAAGGGGTCTCTCGCCCACTGACACAAAATAAGGGCTTGGTGTCAAAGTGACTTGGTGCATTCTCATAACCTGGGTTAGGCAGGAGAACAGGCTCTGTGAACCTAATGGTCTTTTCCGAGCTTCACCTCTACTAAACAACCTTTTTCAAGCACAGAGAGACTAGGACACATCCTCAGGGTTACACAGAGTCTGTGGCAGAGCAAGATATTGAACCCAAGTGTCCCAAGCTAGCACCCTAACCACTGAGCCATCCTTCCTCTCACTTGCACCTCCCCCAATTTTCAGCAAATGCTGGGAGCCTGATTCCCCATTGCCCTGCACCCTGCATAGTCCTTTACCCTCAACGTTCCAACATGATCGTGTTTTGTACCCATTGTCCCGGGTGTAAGGGGCTGCCCACGTCACAGGGCATTTGTCCAGCTGAATCTTTATTACTGGTGAAGCTGCATCAGCCAGAAAGAGCCCAGCTGCACTCGGTTTGCACGATGCAGGCAGATAGGGAAAAAAAGACAGCTCCTAAGTGGTAAAGCAGGCCAGATAGCTCTGGAATGGGCAAGAGACTAGATAGGGAAGGCTTATCCCAAGTCCCCTTTCAGAGAAGCATGGCACCTCAGCCTGCCTGACAATCCCTCTGCCTTAGCCCAGGGCCTGTTCTCCATCAACAAGTGCCCAGTATCTTCCCAAGGAATCCCAGTGCATCAGGTTGGAGGGTCACCCACCCCACCAGGCAGTCAGATTATGCCGCATCCCCTCGCCCTCCATGGAGGAATAAGACCTGCTGGAAGTGTAAAACCCCTTTCCAGGGTCAGAGCACCCAGGAGGCTTTCAGCTCCCACCTGGAGAAAGGATGAGCTTTCCCTAGATCTTCAGCCTGCCAAGGACACAGCCAGCTCCTCTCCTCAAGTAATTAATTTCACACACCAATGCCCAAAGGAATCTCTTGCTGGAATCAATACTGGAGATGACTGACCTGAGAACACGCAGTGACTATTTCCCCATGGCAGGGGATTAGAATGAGAGCCCAGCCTTGAGGGGAGAAATGCCATTCTCCAGAGAGCTTTCCTCTCTGCCCTCCATAGGCCCTGCTGCTCCCGAGGAGGACATTGGAGTGAGGCCTGAGGGAGAACAGCTGCCAGAGGAACAGGGACACTGGTAGTTACCGCTTGGTGGGGGAAGTGGGATTTAAAGCAGAAGCAGCATCAGCCTTCAGGTCTGTGCAGTGAGTAAGGATGGTCCAAGCCAGACCCTAGATCCAAACACCAGCGAGCTGCGGGAAAGTTGGATCCACCTCCGAGCTTTGAGGAACGGGCTTTGCTACATCCCTCGGGGTAGTGAAAAGCCAAGACCCGGCTGTGGCTAACACAAGGGGATTCTTGACCCAGGCTGCTGGACACAGACCGACCATGGGATTCTCTGTCTAGCTCCCGGGGAGGCTCATGGCCGAGGGCCACTACACAGAGCATCCCCATGTCATGGGCCAAATGCAAGTTCAGCTACTCGAGAGCACAGAGAGGTCTCGGCTGCTGAGGGGAAGGGAGGAAAACCACTCTGGGGCCCACCACGAGGCACAACAGTCCCCTAGAATCTAGGTTGCAAGCTCACTCAGTCTGCACCCGCAGAGCCCGGGGGGGGTCCCAATGCCCCTGCTGCGTCAGGGCTCTGCTGCCATCTAACACCACCTCCAGCAAGAGATGCAGAGGAGAAAGCACACAAAGCCCCAAACCAGCCAGATGCCCTCAGCACCCCCTAGCCAGAATGTTCTCCCTGGGACCCTGGCAATGGCATGATAGGGGGCCCTGATCCTGTCTCCCCCAGCCCAGGGCAGACCTTGCTCAGGTTTCTTTCGCTGTGCAGTGAGGGAACCCCTGCTGGGATCCAAGGCCTGCCTTTGCATAGCCCAGCCTTACATCTGTTATTCTTCCCATTCTCTAGGGAACCGATGATGTGGCAGGTGGGAAATTGAATCAGGTCCAGGGGTTATTTTCCTGGGTAACCACAAACGAATCTGCAGCAGGGAATAATTGAATCAGTAACTATGAGGGATTGTTCGCTAAACCTCATTCCCAACCGATTATTGCAGATGGGAAATGTGCACAGATTTCATAGATATTAAGGTCAGAAGGGACCATGATGATCATCTAGTCTGACCTCCTGCACAACGCAGGCCACAGAATCTCACCCACCCACTCCCGCGAAAAACCTCTCACCCTATGTCTGAGCTACTGAAGTCCTCAAATCGTGGTTTAAAGACTTCAAGGAGCAGAGAATCCTCCAGCAAGTGACCCATGCCCCAAGCTCCTCTCCCCCACACCCAACCTGCTCCTGATAAATCTCCAGGAGACTCAGCCGCCACTTTTGCGGCCATCATGTCTAATCCACAGAGGAGACATACCAATTCCACAAGGAGCATTTGACTTCTGGGTACAGAAGGTCTTAGAGTGATGCAGAGCCATTAAAATATGCACAAAGGTATTAAGCCAGAAACTGGAAAGGAAGAGATGTATTAGGAGCCAAGAGATATGACATGGAGAATGTGGCTACAGGCAATGCAAGAGGAGAACGAGGAGGTGTGTGCATCTAGGGGATGTCTCCTTCTAAAGGCAGAGAGTATAAGACCTACCACCACCACCTGGTGCTGCTGTTCTTTGGCTCACGTGGCCAAGGCCTGCATTTCTGGACAAGGATGAGAGTTCTAATCCCAATTTTCCATGTGGGTCTGGGATGGGTCTAGCAGCAATGTTGTCTGTGGTCATCTGTACAGGGGGTGCTGCATGGACAATTCCCAGGAGACTGTTAGGGTTACATGCAGATAGTGGCCACTTCTGGGGCCGGGGGGGGGGGGGGGGGGTGAGGGTGGGAGGGGGAGGCAGAAAATCTGTATGCCAGTGTGCGCGGAGGTGGGGAACAAGGAGATTATGGGAAAAATGCAGTTGTGGGAGTGGAAACAGAAGGAAATGCCCAGCTGGGTCTGACGCCAAGAGAGGATGCTCCATTCAATGCAGATTTTCCTTCACCTTGCAGAAATGGGAGTGTCCTATCCCTACCAACTGCTGCCAGTTCATAAATAGAAAGGCATGTAGACAGCCTTTCAGCTCACTCTCACGCAGTGGAGCATCCTGATCAGTGTGAACAGGTCCCCCCTGCACCCAGCCTCTCAAGCAGCCGCTCAGTATCAGGCCGGGAACAGTATCAAATGGCATTCCTGTTCAGTGTCCATTGGAAACCACTGCCCCCAAACAGCCCTTCATGTCAATTACTGCCATGCCACGGAAGCGATTGTCGGATCTTTCAGCTGACTACACCGTGCAGCTCTCTCACTTGCAGAAAGGCAGCCGCTTGCTTGTGTGATTACAGCCATACCCTATGTGCTCTTGTACAGCACCTAGCGCAAACAGTGCAGCTGCTGTACAGGTGAGAATTTCCACCCAGTTACCACATCATCCACCCCCTCCAGCCCAGGCAACCTGGCATTCGCAGAGGACACCATGTGGCGCTCGCAAACCCACCTTGACAGCCAAGTTCAGCTCAGCTGTGAGGCGTTTTACGGAAATACACTGGAAACGTCCATCATTTGGGATTTATTTTGAACATCTCTAATCCTCTGCCTTGATTATGTAGCCTCCAAATCCCATTAGCTGGATTTTTTTAAAAATGTTATATTATTAATCCCATCTTGGTAATCTGACATTTATTGATTTTTATTTTTAACTCATGTTAAGGCGAGCACAGACAGCAGCCCCATTCTTGAGGCCCGCGGGCCACCTGGTGGCCCTTCTACTCTCCCAGTGGTTTGGGTAGGTTGGGCTCAGGTGGCCAGGGGACCCACCCACACTCAGTCATGCTGAGCCTCTATGGCCCTCACTGGCCTGAATGGGAGCTGACAGAATAGAGCCCACTGGCCCGTGTGAGTGCTGCGGCCCAGTCGATGTGGGTGTGTTTCAGCTCTCAGCCTGGCTCTTTCGATCAGACGGTAGAAACTCCGGCTTTTAACACTGGAGGGCCCTGGCGTTGGCCGAGACAGCAGGTGTCACACAGGCCTGTGACATAGCCTGCCCTTTGGGTCAGATCCTGAGAAATGCCAAGCACCAGCTTCACTGGGAGCTGCCAAGGTCAGGACTGTGCAATGTTCAAGCATAAGAGAGTTGAGACCATGCCACATTCAGGCTTTATTCCTGCCTCCGTATGTGCCCGTCTCTCCCAACCAAGCACTTCCCGAAAGTAGCATTCTCCCAGTTCTTCTTACACACAACTGCATGACAGTGCCGCCATTGGGAAGGCAGGTCAGGCCCTATCCCCTTCCCCACCCAGCTTCCTTTGCACACACCCTGCCCTGCCCAGCCCCTACTTTGCTCCAGATCCATTTCCCAAGCACCCATCTCTACAGCTGCCCCAAACTTGTTCTCTTGCCCTTCGCTCCCTCCTGGAAGAACGTGTCTGAGCTCCACCCTGGATTGGTCCCCTGGAGACCTTCCCTGCATCCCTCCCTTTTACCCCACACTCGCGCCCAAGGGCACAGGGAAGGATGTGCCTGTTGCACACAACATGCCAGGGTGGCAGGCTCTCTCTAGGAGAGTTTGATCAATCCACCAGTGGGATGAATCCACCCTTGCTGGGCTCTCCCTCAGGTCCTCTGCACAGCAGGTAGAGACCATTCCATCACTGGTGAAAGGAGGAGACTCTCTGCCACCCCAGCTGGGCTCACATCACCGCCTGTTCTCTAAATAAGCAGAGAGCATGACAGACACTACGACTTAATGCAACCAGGGACTGTACAAGCTGACGCAAGGCCCTGCCAATACACAGAATCATAGAATATCAGGGTTGGAAGGGACCTCAGGAGATCTAGTCCAACACCCTGCTCCAAGCAGGACCAATCCCCAATTTTTTTGCCCCAGATCCTTAAATGGCCCCCTCAAGGATTGAACTCACAACCCTGGGTTTAGCAGGCCAATGCTCAAACCACTGAGCTATCCCTCCCCCCATGTCAGCCTGGACTTTTCTGTGCCCTGGCTATTCTCTTCAAAGCTTCCCCGGTCAATGCATCCTGAGCCTAACCTGCAGCACCCCCTGCTGTTCCAGTCCTGGGCCACTCTTGCCTGCCCTCTCCCAACACACCTCAAGTCCCAAACCTGCAGTATGCCCTGCACCCCAGCCTTCCACTGCACCCTCAATGCACCTCAGTCCTGACCCACAGCAATGCCTGGGATTTCACCCTAGGATGCACCCATGCAGCTCCGCCGATGCACCTTCATCCTGTCCTACGGCACCTGCTGCCGTTTTAGTCCCGAGCGCACCCCCAATCCAAGCCTTTGGCAGTGAACCTGGTCCTGACCTGCAGCACCTTCTGCACGCCTGGTCTGAGGCCCCTGCTCATTTCCAGTGCATGTAACCAGCTCTGTCCTGCATTGAGGAGGCCGATTATCTGCAAGCCATTTATTTACATTCTGGCCTCCAGAGAGGAGAGGCTGGTGCATTAACTCACTGCTTGACCCTCCCTGGCTTTTCCCCACATTCCTCAGGACCCGAGCTGCAGGATGCAGACACACACCCCGGTGCAGGAGTTCACAGCATCCAGCACACTAAGCGTGCCAGTAGAAGTGCCCTGTCTTCACAACACATTTTCAGGCATCAGGAAGGCTCACAAGGCATGAGCGGGGCCATCGGAATACCCGCACTCAGCCCAGCGCTGTCCCCAGGGCGGGAGCGCTTACTCGCTTGTAAAAATCACTTCCCAACTGCTGAGCTGGAGGAAATCAACGCCAGCAATTGGCTGATTAGGAAGAAGCCATTAGCACCCAGTCAAAACAGCTTTTTAAAACAAGCTTTGACAAAATTGTCACATTAGATGTATCAGAATAAAAGGGAGCAGTGCAGCCTGCACCGTGCAATTTTACATCATTTTGACAGTTCACATTAAGGCAACTGCTGGCACCTCTGGGAAATTACCTCCCAGTTAAAAGAGATCTCAGCAAATGTAATGCCTTGGAGGCAAGAGACAGTCTGTCTAAGTCTGTCACCTTCTTCAAGGGCAGGGATGCCGTGCTGGGGCAGAACTGGGAGGCCCTCGGGGCAGAACTGGGAGCCTGCATTTCAATACACAGAGAGAGAGTGGGATCTGGGAATTCAGGCTCAATGCCACAGTGCTAGGAGTGTGGCAGGATGGCTTAAGGGACTGGGAAGGGGGTCCTCAGCCATTTGCCTGGGGGCTTGTCTACGGGAAGGTGTCTTGTGGGTAAGAGGCTGGACTGCAACGCAAGAGACCCAAGTTCAATTCTTCCTTTCATCTGAAGTGGGTTTTTTTACCCACGAAAGCTTATACCCGAATAAATCTGTTCATTTTTAAGGTGCCACCAGACTTGTTTTTGTGGATACAGACTAGCACGACTACCCCTCTGATACAAGTTCACTTCTGGTGGGTCCTCCCGCAAAGCACTGTTTCTCAATGTATGTTTGCAGAGCACCCGTCACAAGGGGACACTGGTCTCAGATGGAGTCTCTAGGCGTGGCACAGTGTGTCTGGACAAGGGAAGCCATGATTTGTGCTGGTTGAGCTGACTCCATTTTCAATCAGCACTAAACCCAGCTGATACAAAAAAATCACCTCCACCTTGTCTACAATTAGCCACACCAGAGCTAATTCAATGCCCTTGAGAGCAGAACACCAGCTACAAACAATGCCAAAGCCATGAGGCCGAAATGCACATCAGGCTGGCGGTGAGAGAAAGTGGTTTGTATTCAGTGACCCATGGGAAATGAGGTTGGGTGAGTTTCAGCCAAGCTCCTAGAGGAATCCAGAGCACAACAAACTGCTGGCACTGGCTGGAAAACTTGGCAGCCTCAATGGTGAGGCCGAAGGCAGCTTTCACTCTCCTCTTAGTGCTAGCAGGTCTGGCAGGGCAGGGCTGGGCCACTCTGGTAGAGACAAGACGGAGACCAGGCCTGTGGTGCAGTTGTCTGTCTTGTACCTGCTCTGTGGACTGATAGAGGCCACAAGCCCCCAAGTACCTCTCTCTCGTGCTGAATCTGGCACCTGTTTTTTAAAACAAGCTTTGACAAAATTGAATAAAAGGGAGCAGTGCAGTTGTAGAAAACATACAACTAAAAGCACCTGTTACACACGGCATCAGGCAGCTCTGCCTGTTTTAACCATCACTCAGATGCCAAGTGAATGCCCCTGGATTCCTTATGGCTTGTCTACACTGGACAGTTCTGTGCAGCAAACCAGGATGTGAATCTAGAGCGCACTAGCAGGCTGCACGGTAAGGTCCCATGCGGCCCCGACTACAGCACACTGGAAGTCCAGTAGTGTGCTCCGCGGTGCTCCTGTGCACTAGCATTCCAGGTAGAAAAGCCTTTCGTCTCCCACATGCGGTTACACCACTTCCTCCAAACACCCACAAGCCCCTAGCATCCCAGCAGGAGGCCATGCTCACCGAGGTGGCAAATTGCAGCCATCTTCGATTGGGTCTTTGGCAGCGGGACAATGTGAGTCTTACAATCCCTCCCGATCAGGCAGGGCCTGGCTAATGGAATCTAATGGAGAGAGTCCAGGGGAGAGCGCAGCCACACGAGGAGCTGGTGAGAAGGCAAGAGGCTTCTGAATATTAACAAAGTTAATTAAGCAAAAGTTAATTGGAAGTCACTGGATTGTAGGGAGACCTCAGACTTCAGCATGCGCCGTAATCACAGCAATCTAACAAGTACATCCGGCACCTTCCCCTTCGCCAAGCTAGTATCACGGTGGAAAGCAACGATAGGAAGACAGGTGCAAGCTACTGGGTAGGGCAAAGATAAGGGGTCAGGACTCCTGAGTTCTATTCCTGGTCCTGCCCTGTTCCACTGTGTCAGCTTGGGCAAAGCCACTTATTTCCCCTCTGTTTCCTCATCTATAAGATGGAGATCCCTTGGTGGGAGCTGTGATGCGGATTAATGCACATTGGCAAAGAACTGAGGTCCTCACCATATGAATGCAAAGAATCATAACAGATTAGCCACGCCTCATCCCCCTTTGTACAAGCGACCGTGGTATTTCACTACCCAGACTTAGCACATTACATATGGCACCATCCTATTCTTGTCCCTACAATACAACCACCACACACACACACACACCCCCCCATGTGTCACCACCACACAGTAGCAGTAGGGCTGCACGCACCTTCTCGGGTCTGGGTGCTGGCTGGCTGAATTGCCTGATGCAGCGCTCTGTGTGAAACGGAAGAGCAGAGCCCCTCTCCTCATGAATATTCCTCGGTGCACCCACCAGGCTCGCTACGAGCACATACACACCCCCGCACCCCAAAAATTGCTGCTCTCCATCACAGAGAAAGGAAAGGGTGGGGGAAAAAATTATCAGCCACGTGAGCTGTTTAGAAAACCAACACAATTAAGCTAGTGCTTAACTAAACCCAGGGCAGGCAGGGGTAATCCGATCTCAACAGGCCCTGCCTGGGAGTTGGGCCTGAACTACAAGCCAGACGTGAAACACAGGAGCGCTAATGGGCCCAGTCCTGCCTTCAGCAAAGTGCCTGGCAAAATTCCCACTGGCTTTAGATGGAAGGGGATCAGACCTACCTCGCTGGGCGTTCATGAGGCAGAGTGACTCAGTGATCTAGAGCATTCGGTACAAATAAGCCAAACCGACACTAAGCAACAGCCAGGTGTGGAGAAGAGGGGGACTGGAATCTGCAACCTTTGGAGTGACTCAATTTCTACAAAAGGCTGCACAGGTTGGGGAGGAGATGTGAGAAGCATGAGAAAGGGACACAAAGTGCATTGAGATTAGAGCTGTCAGGCCCAGGGCGGGAGGTTTTGTTTTTAGCTTTTGCTCGCTTGTCTGGAAGTGGAGAGAGGCTCTTCACTTCCCCAAACTTGGCATACACTTAGCTGGTCATCTGGATTTAGTGCATGGGCATGTGAACGAAGGGCCTAAAGATGCAGACAGGCACTTTGTTAACCCCATTAGGTGCCTAACTCCCAGTCAGTGCTTTTGGAAATCCTGCGAGGCCCCGGTGCATCTTTAGATGCCTAAGTACCTTCAAAAACCTGGCCTACAGAACTTGTGTCACAGCTGAGTGGGTTAAAGCTCCAAGGTCTGCTCAGCACAGGGACGGGGAGGAGTTAAGGAGAAATACTCCAAGTGAAATCAGCTACACCACTGACATGACCTAGTACTTTTCATCTTCCAAGCAATTAATTGCCCCACTCCCCCTAGAAGATAGGGAAGCAGATATTCCCATTGTACAGCTAGGGAAGTCGAGGCCCAGAGAGGGCAGATGTCATCCAGCAGGTCAGTCACACAGCTGGGATTAGCATTCGGGCATTCCTAGCTCCCACATTTGCGCTGAGACCTACAGATCATTGGCCCACGTGACGAAAGCAGGGAGTGGCTCAGCCAAGTTAGACACCGACTTTTTGCTTTCTTTACAAATAGGCCACCCCAGTGCCGGTGCCACTCTTGTCATTCCCTTGTCCCCCTGGAAAAGAACGTAACAGGGGGCATCCATTTGTGGATTTAAGCTCCCCCAGGAAAGCTGTCCCAGGCTGGGCTTGCAGTGCCTGTCAATGAGATTGGGGCCTGTGCTCTTGTGTGGGGCTTCAACCCTACCCAGGCAGCACCCTGGTTCCCTCCCCCTGTCCCATTCTGATGATGCACCACAATCCCAACCTGCAGCCAATTCCTGCCCCGTCCAGCCCTGCCAACACACCCTTGGCCTGATCTGCAGACCCCGCCTCCCCTCCCACCCACCCAGCTCAGCAAGCATGAGCGTCTATGAAACCAATGGCATCTCCCCTGCTTCGGATTCAGTAAGAAGAGGCTCTCCCCCAGCATTTGGCAGCTTGTGTAACCCTGGAGACAGAAGGCAAGATCAAATCCACTGATGAGAAACGGGGGAGGGGAGAAAGATATCACAAAAGAATGGCAGAGGAGCAAACGGCTCATCAGGGAGAAGAGCGGCGTGTACGTGTGTAAGGGGGGAATTCTCCACCTAAGTGAAAATGACCCGCTGCATCATTAGAACATTAGCATTCAAATCCTGAGCAACAAGGAAGAACACACGGGCAATAGTGACTTTCCCGGTTTATTTCCCCACTACCTTGTTTTTCACCGGCCCCAGCAGCTGCAGAGTTGGGCCCGGGCGACATGAAGAAGCATCTCCCAGTAGCTCTGGACATGACAGTGATGGATTCCCCTCTCCCCAGGCCTGTCACTTTCCCTCACGACTGGGATCATTGCACTTCACTTCTTCTCAGAGGCTAACAGCACATTTGGACAAAGACCGCAGCGGGTGCGCACGCATGCGCTAGGATTGCCACCTGCTCTTGTTTGCCCAGGATCATCCCTTTTTGAGGAAACGGTCCCAGGAAAGCTGTAAGAGTGCTCATTGCGCATTGCCAGCTGTCTGGTTTGACAGGCTCAGGAATGTCTCGGGTGTCCCCGTTTTTATACCTCTGCGGTGGCAACCTTCCTGGGCGGGCACAGGCTGCTGAGGTAGTAAGCGGCTTCTCCTCGGTATGAGCCGGGCACCCATCCAGCACGAGCTCTGCAGTGAGCCTACAAATGAAGCCACAAAAGCAGCACAGGATGGCTCAGAAGGAGTGGACGGGAGAGATGCAGCCAAGTCATCGCTCCCAATCCAGCTCACAGCAACAGCAATCAAACGTCCCGTGCGTCACTCTTCCAGAGGTACCTTAGTGATCGAGAAAGGTAGCGGAGTGGCTGCAGCTAGGCCTCCAGAGTCCTGAGTTCTAATCACAGCTTTGGCACTCGTCTCTGGGTAACTGCAGGCAAGTCAAGTCCCTGGTCTGTGCCTCAGTTTCTCTTGAGAGTCCTTCAGAGCCGGGCTGGTCTTATACTATGTATTTGTACAGCACCTAGCACAATGGGGCCCTGAGCCTAGACACGGACACTTGTCATAATTGGGCCTATAAATTGACCTTAATTGTGAGTTCAACTGTGGGAAAAAAAAGAGTGAAAGTTCATAAAGTATCACAATGACCTAGGAACAAATGCTGACGGGAGAAGGTTCAAAAGCAAGACAAACACTGAATTAGTCAAAGCAAAAAGGCTGACGGATGTAACTCAAGAACTGCGTTAAGATCACGCTTGGTAAACAGAGAGAGACCAGAAATCAATGAACCAAAATTGACGTGTCAAAAAGTAGGCCTAATCGATTGATAATGTAACAAGGGGATGGGCTGTTCTGCCCATCACACCCCTTTGGGGTCCTTAAATTAAAGGACTTGGAGAAAAGCTGGCTATTGCAACACTGACTGACTAAGAAGTGGAAGGAGCTAGCTTCACCATCACACCCACCAGTCCCACTGTCTCCTGGGACCCTGGACTTCCCTCATCCCGATTCAGAAAGATGTCCTGGCCAAAGTGCACCAGAGAGAGGGACCCAAATGACACTGCCACCTCCAGCTAAATCCTAACCACCACTTGGGATGGGAGGCTGTGTCACACACCACTCTTTGTGCGTCCTTTTCCATCTTATTTCCTCTTTATAACCCTCTTTTTCCTTCTGTCTCAGAAGAGTCTGGCTTAGCTGGCCACCGCTATCAGTTTTGAACGCTGCTGGAAGCCTCGGACCAGAAAGACGCAATGCCCCAACCAGCCCAATGCCGGTACAAGTTAGCCAGGTCTAGGAGTGGTGGATCAGACTGTGGGCTGGGCCTGTGTTTCTCCAACTGGGAGGTTGCAAGTGAGAGTCCACACCAGAGGCAGCAGCCGTGTTTTCTTTCTATCATTGCTGTTCTTTTCTCTCCCCTTGTGGCGTGTGCGTGTCTGGTTCAGTCTGCTAGGAAACAGGATTGGACTTTGACAATAAAAGCAACATCAGCTCCAGCTCATCTCAACTAACTTTTCTCCCAAAAAAGGACAGTTACCACCATCTAAAAGACTGCCAGATTTGGGGCGGGGAGGGGGTCCTTCTAAAGACTCTCCCTATCTAACGAGAAAGGGAACGAAGGATGTTGTTTAAAATACAGCCTTATTTAACACTTAACATGTCAAATGCTTTAAACTGTTAGCCCTTTTTTCCCTGGTCACTTGAATAAAGAGCTGGAGATTTGTAACAACATGCTTGCCAGGGGACCAAGCAGGCTGAGGTCTCTGTATACCAAGCTCCAAACCTTGTTTAAAACTGTTTAATGTGGGACAGTGTCAGAGTCATGTTAACACCTTTAGCTCTTTTGGGACCATTCATTCCATCTAAGTTAATACAGCCAGCCACTAGCTGCTACAGTAATATAAGCAGTAATAAGCGGGCACCCCCTCTCCAATGAAGATAGCTGTCCTCTAGGGCTTGACTGTCAGGTGCCAAGTACCTGCTCTTCTCTATACACTTGAGTTGGCATTGTAGGTGCTCAGCAGTGCTGACTACTAGGCTGGCCCTCGCCCCAAATCCCAAGGTACAGACAGGTACGTCTATGCTGCAGAATAAGCCCAGGCTCTGAATCCGGTTTGAACCCAAGCCCCCTTTCGGGCAACTCTCCAATCAGTCTGACTCAGGTCAACGAGTGCTCAGGGCCTGGGATCAGGACCCTGCTGTGGAGTGGCTCAGAGTCCAAGTCCCACTCTGAATTGGGTCCCTGCACAGTGCAGTACAGAGGTGTTAGCGTGGCTGAAAGTCCCAAGTCTGTTGATTGTAAGCCCAGGTTTACAATGCAGCGTAGATGATCAAGTGCAGACTTGGAAGCACTGGGTATGTCTACACTGCGAAGACAAACCCACGGTACCAAATTTCACAGCCATTGCCAATTAACTCGGGTTCACAGAGCTTGGGTTGCAAGGCTAAAAATAGCATTTGTGGACCTGCCTGCTTGGGCTGGAGGCTCTCCCCAGAGAGGGAGACAGTCTCAGAGCCTGGGCTCCAGCCCAAGTGGGCACACCTACACTGCTCTCTGGAGCCCCTGCAGCCCAGGCCCTGCAAGCCTGAGTCAATTAATCCAGGGTTTAAGATCTGAGACTCCATTCTGTTTGCTTTTCTTCGCAATGTAGATACATACACAAAGTCCACAAGCCCAGGCCCCACAGACCTGGGATTACAATGCCGTGTAGACACACCCTTACAGTCCCAGCTCCACTTGACACACCCCAAACACAACCTGATTGGTGGGTGGCTCTCTGACTTTTAACACTGAGCATACTTTGACCCCCGTGCGAGAGGTATCAAGCTTGGGGCTAGTTACAAGAAATGGCCCTACACTCAGATTCCCTTCAGTCGCTTACTGCTGGGAATGGTTCCCTCCTACATCATGCTAAGAGCACTCTAGCTGTATTGAGTTAGCTCAGGAGGGTTTTTTAAATGTCTTAGGCGTGGTTGTTAGACTTACCCGACGTAGAGTGTAAGAGATGTGAAACAATGATCTTGAGATTTAAAAGGCAAAGAGCATTGAGTGACCATAAGAAAAGGGCTGGATCTGGAAGGGCACTATCAGTCCCAAAAGGATTCTTGTGCTAACGGCAACACCGTTAAGGAAGAGATTATGGATCTGCAACTTGAGTAAACCAGAAGGGCCGAGAATAGACAGTTACCCTACGAAGCTGGCCCTGCTCAGACACCAGCCATCGAGGAGAAACATGATTTTGTGCTACAACTTTTCTCCCTTGCAGCTCATTTACATTGGTAAGATTCAGTCCCATGAAGCTGTGCTCTTACCTCATTGCTTATAATAGTGTCTGTGCTCTGCGACATTCCATGTCCCACCTCTTGGCAATAAGAGCACCCAGAGACCTAGAGGACAGTGCACTGGGGGCACCCTGAGTTCTATTCCTGCCTCTGCCAGTGGGTGAGCTTGGGCTAGTCACTTCACTGCTCTGTGCCTCAGTTTCCCCATCTGTAAAATGGGGCTAAGGATACTGACTTCCTTTGTAAAGTGCTTTGAGATCTGCTGTTGAAGAATACTGTGAGAGCTAGGCCATTTGTAATAATAATACCTGATACCTTGAAGGTGAGCTTGCTATTATTAGCATCACAGTAGCACCTAGAAGGGTCACAGATTTATAGATTCCAAGGCCAGAAGGGACCTGTCATCATCTAGTCTGACCTCCTGTGTAACGCAGGCCAGAGACTGTCCCCAAAATAATTCCAAAAAAAAAAAAAAAAAACATCTTTTAGAAAAGCATCCAGTCTGGGTCTTAAAATTGCTGGTGATGGAGAATCCACCACAACCCTTGGTAAATTGTTCCAATGATTAATTACTCTGCCTGTTAAAAAGTAACATTGGGCCAGTCTGAATTTGTCTAGCTTCAGTTTCTAGCCGTTGGATCGTATTATACCTTTCTCTGCTTGACTGAAAATCCCATCAAATATTTGTTCCCCATGTAGACACCTACACACTAATCCAGTCACCCCGTAGCCTTCTATTTGTTAAGCTAAATAGATGGAGCTTGAGTTGACCACTAAGGCATATTTTCTAATCCTTTAATCATTCTCGTGGCTCTTCTCTGAACCCAAATTTATCAGCAGCCCTCTTGAACTGTGGGCACCAGAACTGGACACAGGATTCCAGCATTGGTCAGACCAGTGCCAAACAGGAGGTAAAATAACTTCTCTACTCCAGCTTGAGATTCCCCTGTTTATGCAACCAAGATCCCATTAGCCCTTTTTGGCTCCAGCATTGCTCTAGGAGTTTGTGTTCAGCTGGTCATCAACCACAGCCCCCAAATCTTTCAGTTCCTGCTTCCCAGGACAGGGGTCCCCCCCTCCTGTAAGAACAGCCTATGTTCTTTGCTCCTAGATGTATACATTTACATTTTGCCATATTAAAATGCATATAGTTTAACTGCACTCAGATTACAGAACAATCCGCATTGTTTGGTATCAGTGACCTGTCCTCTGTTATTTACCACTCTCCCAATTTGTGTCACCTGCAAACTATCAGAGATGATGTTATGTTTTCTTTCCAGTCATTGATAAAAAATATTAAATATTGTCGGGCCAGGAACCTATCCCTGCAGGGCCCCACAGGAATCACACCCTCCTGGTGATTTCCCCATTTCCGTCTGCAGTCTCTCATTTGAGCCACAGCAAGCTGAGACATACAGCCCCTTTGGGATCCTGCAGGATACAGGCACTACGCACAAGTATACAATCATTGTTATTAAGCTGCTCTGAGCCACTTTTCTGGGCAGGCCACCCTGTGCCTCAATTACAGAGGCAAAGCTCATTCTCTGTACATAATTCCTTGGGCTTTATTTTATTTGCAAGAGTTAGGTAATGCCAAACAGGGCTGAAGGGTCCGACACTGAATTTCTCTGGCTGTAAATTTAAGCCGTTTTCATTGTCTTTCAATTGCCTATTCTTCAACTGCATTCACATTTTTTGCTTTGCCATGTGGGCTTGACTCTGATTATTAGTTAATGGCTATTTACCTGCAGTGTCTCCAGACGTATGGTTAGAGGGGGAAGTTCAACAACAGCTCCCAGGATCAGCTGAGAACTGCTGCATTTTAATGTTACAGGCAGATTAATGGCAAGATAGGAGGAATCATTGAGTGTGTTGTGCAGTAATGAAAGCAAGTCATTCCTCGTCTCTCTCGCTAAAGGATTCCATATCTTATTTTGCAATTGGGGCAGTCCGTATATTACATAACGCATTGGAGGTGGGGGGTCCTTCATTAGGTATGACAGTGTGTTTGTTTCAGTGTAACAAGGGGGGAGGGAGTTTTGAAAAATCACCAAAGAACATGTCACGTAATTTACAGACAGCTGCTTGCACATGCACTGGCTTGATCTTTAGTGAGATTTGATCTGCCTGTCAGAGGAGATGTAAAATGGAGATCCTGACCATCTGTGGCTATTATATCATAGCGCTTGTAAGAATAGAGTGTTAAGTCCAGTGTCCTGGACTCCTTCTAGGCTGGATAACTACATTCTTCCTCCATTAATTCCACTCCCAACTCCCAGCAACGTCAGTGGGCAAAATTATTCCAGTTCTTCACTTCCCATCCCCAACTGCTGCGTGATGTACAACAGCCACTGCAGTTCCACCCCAGAAGCGGCTGCACATCAGGAAGTGAAGTGTTCCCTGTGTACGCAGGGAGAAATCCTGGTCCTATGGTGGTCAAGGGGAGTTTTGCTATTGGCTTCAACAGAGCCAGGATTTCATCTGCAATGTGCTTTAGGACACATCTGGATGGAAAGTGCTGAGGAAGTGACTTGCCCTCCATCATGCACAGCGGTGAGGATAGATCTTGGGAGTCCTGACTGCCAGGCTTACATAGGGACCACAAGCAGCAATTGCAAGAGTGGCAAATATTGATGCCGCTCAACTGAAGTTACACATGGGAGGCTGAGCTAGAGCAAAGGAGGCAGAAAAGCAGAAAGTTATCCCGCCGATCAGGACTCAGACGGATATGGAGCCGTAGATGGAGAAGGGGGGGAAAATTTGGGTTGCTGTATTTTTAGCTCCTGCTTTTATTCGAGAGCTGACGGTTTAATAAGGAGGTGGTTTTAATTGGAACTCCAGTCACTGAGGAGAAAACAAGCAATGGAAGCAAATATAGAATAGTCAACTTTCTCGGGTTCTTTGGTACTTCTCTAACAGGAGAACTTTAATTACAAACCAGGTTTTTTTAAATTAGTCTGTGGGCATTTTTCTTTATGTAAAGCGTGGCTGATGCCAGCTTGGACAAACATGTGGCCCAAAACATGCCGAGTTCCATTCGGATCACCTCATTTCCGAAAAACCAAGAGCAGAAATACAAAGGGCTCTGAGATGTGCTCGAGAAGGAGCTCCAAAGCCTGCGGGAGACAGCGAACCCTAGGACCATCGAGCAAGGAGATGAAAAGAGATGCGAGAAAAGGTATACAGAATAACCAACAGAACAGAGATGGGAAACCAGACACTACCTCAAGAGAGCAAAGGGACCTTCCATGGAAGAGGAAGACAAGAGATTTTAAATGGATCAAAGAAAACCTCTGGATTTGAAACACAGCGCATACTTGGTCTGTTGGAACAGATTTAAAGTTGCCCATAATAATTTATGACTTCTACATGGTTATTGTGCAGAGCAGGATGGTCAGGAAATGCACCCAGGAAGGGTAGTGGGAGCTAGAAACAGATACACGCTTCCCAGCAAATGCCGACACACAGCTCAAGAGCCATTTGCTTTGGCAGCTCTGGTTTCGGACAGCAGGTTCAAGCGTGAGAGCTAAGAGAACAAAACTTTGCAGGTGGATTTAAAGACAGGCCTCGAGGGCAGAGGCAGAGAGGGCGTTGAAGGACAGACCGAGTCCCAGAATCCCACAGGTTGAGTTTGGGGTAAGATAGACCTGCCTAGGACTCTGGGAGAGACCGGTGTGTGTAGACCTTTTGTTTTTTTAAAAATCATTTTCTCAAACTTCGTTCCTACTCTTGAGATTAAACGATATTTGGTTTAACAAGGCTCTTTGGGGTCACTGTATTATTTGCTGCTGGCTACAGATTCACAAAGGGAAGATACCTGAACCCAGTCAGGCGTTCTAGGAAAGCACAGTTGACATACAGGGTGCAGTAGTCTAGGTCCCAGGCTAAGAGTGGGAGAATTGTAAGATTCCACCCCAGGCATGAGGCCTGAAACTTTTGGAGAGATTAGAGAAGGGGCAGAGGTGCAGCTAACCCTGTAACCATGAGTCCTGTGGAACTCTCTGCCACAAGATAGCATTTAGACAAAGAATATAGCAAGATTCAATCAAATTGAAGACATTGTCATGTTAAGAGCACCCCACTCACTGCCAGCCAGCAAACTATTGGCATGATATTTACCCAAAGATTGGCATGTAATATATCAATGGAAAACTAATAACTCACTGATCATTGATATTCTTGCATTACCTATATATGAATTGTGATGCTGGCAGACCAGGTGCCAGCTCATGCCAGGGCCCTTGGCCTCACTGAACACTGACAAATGCAGAACTAGAAATCAGTCTGGCCCACCTATGTGTTAGTATTGTATAAAAGGTATTAAATTTATAAGTGTTTACCTTTATGAAATTCTTGTGAGTTGCTGCATGCGTTAATCTCACCTGTAATAATCTGTATCCCATGTTAAGGTAGTATTTATTGTTTGCTCTGAAACAGTTAAACCTTCCTCCCCATGCACCCCACCCCCCCAAAGCAAACTCAGGAGAGAAGTATTACCAAGTGCAAAATACTAGTTTCCTACAAGAGGTGTCATCTCCTGCCCAGCAAAAGTAAGCCCATAGACACTAGACAAACCATTGTGGAAATCAGAAGACAAAAGACTAATTGCTCTCCTGGTTCTGCTTATAAGAAGCACATGGGATTTTCTTAGGATATGCTTCTAAGTAGCACATCCCCACACCCATGAAGAGCAGACGTGCAGGTGAGCTTGTTCCGTCACCGTTGCACGCTCAAGGGCAAAGATTTCTAAGCATAAACAAGGATCTCCGCTGCTTAACCTGGGTTAGCCCTTAAGGGGACACACAGCTTTTGTATTGCAGCAGCTTCCATCACCTTTTGAAACCTGTGTGTGTGCATGTTTACTTGCTTTAACCTTATAAATAACTTTTTGAAGTTAAGTCTTGTGTTAATTTATTATAGGATTGGCTACAAGCATTGTCTTTGGTATAGGATCGCAGGCGCAATGGACTTGGGGTAAGGGACTGATCCTTTGGGACTGGGACTAACCTGAATATTGTTGCAACTTTTGGTGTACAGGACCATCTATCATGAAGGCAAGCTTTGGGTGGCAAGATAGATCCGAGAACCCAAGGCGACTGTGACTCCATGCCAAGGCTGTCTCAGTGCTTGAGGAATTTACACTCAGTTGATGAAATCTAAGTCTAGAGCTCACAAACCAGTTTGGAGTTTGTGCCCTGCTGCTTCACAGTCTGCTCTGAGGATGATACAGCTTGACATGTTAACCCACATAACTGTGCAGAAGTGCTGGAAATGTGACTAAAATAGGTTTTCACCAGGCATGTGAGGGGTAGATCAACAGGTTTTCTCCAGACAAAGGAGAGAGGCCAACACCTTAAATCAGGTGTGGCCAAATTCAGGGCTATTCATTTGTGTCCGAGGTTGCAGGAAGAGATCATTCTCATTGTAAAAGTCACCAGCGGTGAAGGAACCAGCCTGGTGTCTACAGCCAGCAGGGGAAAGGGAGTCTCTCTGTGGACACCCTTCAGAAAAATACATTTCAAGGACTTCATGGACTATAACTAGAAGGGGAGAGAAACCTTAAGTTATCCTTGAACTGAGACAAAGGAACCATATGCTTTGAGCTGTGAATGCTCCTGGCCAGAGAGTCTGGTCAGCCATGCTGGGAAAGACTTGGTGAGAACACTCCTTTGAACAAGAGACTCTAGTTTGTTAAATCAGATGTTGGCCTTGGAAGTGTATTGTTACTTTTGTTTGCTTGTAAGCCTTTCTACCTTTATTCCTTATACTTGGTAATACTTAAGCCTATGTATTTTTTATTTAATAAACTTGTTTTTATTTATATAAACCAGTTTAGTCAGTGCTTTGATTAAAATAGAGTGTTTTAATCCCAGTTAAAGGAAAAAGCTGCTGGGTACTGTCTCTTTAAGGGAACAGCAAACTTAACTCTATGTGTTCAGTAAGAGGGCTGGACACTACAGGGCAGTGGGTACTGGGGAAATTCAGGATTGGGAGAGTGTTGGGGTCACTTCTGCAAAGAGTAACTGGGCCGGTGGAAGCCAGGGTGAGGCCAATGTGCTGTGAGCTCTGAATCAAGGCTGCATAGCACAGAGACACGCAGGGTTGCGGGGCAGGCAGTAACACAATCCCTTACTGGTCTGGGTTAAAGCCTAAAGTATGAATTATATGAGTAATGAAAACGGTTACATTAGATAAATACATAAGGGTATAAAACCCTCATGCATCCAGGGCATAAGACTAACTGGCTAGGAAGAAAAGCCTGCAGGTTATTGCATAATGCTGATTATGGGGTTCCTAGCATCTTCCTCTGAAGTAACTGGTTTTTGAAGAGGGGTGAGAGAACGTGGATTTGTGCAGGAAATAGTCCACCTTGATCATCATACACATTGTGAAGAGAGTGGTCACTTTGGATGGGCTATTACCAGCAGGAGAGTGAGTGTGTGGGGGGGGGGGCGGAGGGTGAGAAAACCTGGATTTGTGCTGGAAATGGCCCAACTTGATGATCACTTTAGATAAGCTATTACCAGCAGGAGAGTGGGGTGGGAGGAGGTATTGTTTCATGGTCTCTGTGTGTACATAATGTCTTCTGCAGCTTCCACAGTATGCATCCAATGAAGTGAGCTGTAGCTCACGAAAGCTCATGCTCAAATAAATTGGTTAGTCCCGGAGGTGCCCCAAGTACTCCTTTTCTTTTTAGTATTAGCTACTATCAGAGACAGAATACTGGACTGGTTGGATCAATGTGGCAATCCCTCTGTTCCTATATTGGGACATATCCATCCTAGATTTCCTATCATTGCATCTGATTGTGTCAGGGACTTGAACCCCAGATGGCACGGTTCGTTGTCTGACCCCAGAGAGACAGGCAACACCAGCAAAGTCCAAGTATAAGCTCTTTATTGTTCTGTGCACTCCTCAATAGAGAGCAGCCCGTCTCCGAAGAGAACCAGCTGCCTCCTAAGCAAAACTAACAGGTTTTTATAGACAGGTCCCTTGTGTCACAGATTCATGAAGTAGCCCAACCCCCCCCCCTTTTGTTAGTTAAAAGTTCTCTATTATGCATGCATACCTATCCCCTATTGTATATAACTTAGCAAGTCGTTATGCCTCCCCAACTTTCTTATCAATCCAGTTATCAAACAGGAGACAAGGAGTTAAGAACATACATGAAACAGAAACAGGGAGTGGACACAGTGTCTCCTCTAAACAACCCGTTCTCAGAACATCTGGTACAAAAATGCAGGAATGCCGGCCTCCCCTTTTTTCTTACTCCCTGCAACTTAAACAAGTACTCTTTTCTATTTTTCTCATTCAGGGACTTTCCCAGCAACCTTTATTGGCCTGACTTTGGTTCAGTTGGCATAACTGCTTCATATTTAATTTCTCACCTAACAATTGTATCTGAGAGACATGTGAAAGTCAGTGGGGGGGGGAGCAGTCATGTAAGCTGGAGCCCCATGCTCAACACTTTGAAATGCACCCTAGCAATTAGCTACACAAGGCGTTATTAAAAAGCATCTGCAAAGTGGATTAGAAATTCATCCCTAAAAAAAATTGGCATGAAGAGTGATGTATATTGCAAAAACAAAATGTGTTGCTTTTCATATGTTTCTGTAACCCAAACAATTTGTCTCTCACATTCCAAGGGCTGGAAACAGGAGCTGTCCTACAGTTTAAGATTGCAGTTTGCAGTCAGCTCCGCCAAAAGAATCTGTTAGAAAGCTGTTGAAGCAAAAACAAATATTGTTTTACGGCTGCTGCAGCTTCATCAGACTTGAGCCATGATTCCCTCTCTACCATCTCTCTTCCTGCCCAACACTTACAGAAGGTGCATTGCTCAGTGCTGAATGACTACTGCAAAGGCACACGCCCTGGGAACCGTTTCCAGGACAGCCTGAAAAGCACTGGAGAGTGGGGAGTTTTAGCAAGGGGCCTCACCTCGAGGATGCCAATGCAGGTGCAGGACAGTTCAGCGATCGTGGCCAGGATAGGGAAGGAATTGGAGGAAGGATGTTTTGGTGCATATGGCACTGGGATTCTGGGTTCATTCCCAGCTCTGCCACAGACTCCTTGTGTGACCATGGGCAAGTCACATCTCTGGGCCTCAGTTCATCTTTAAAATGGGGACAATGGTATTTATTTTCTCCAACTCTTGGAGTTGTCAGGCAGCAAGCTCATCAGGGCAAGGCTTATCTTTTACTACTTGGATGTACAGCACCGAGCACAATGGGGCCCAGACCTGAACTGAAGGCTGTAGCAGCTGTCGTAAAACCAGCATCTCCACCTCCCCGCTGACACAGGTGCCAGCATCACAAACTCAACACTACCACAACTGAGACTCATTGGCCCCATTGCTGGCCACCTCAGTAGACAGGCCAAGGACTGAACAGGCCAGTGGGCTCCTTTCTTACCCATAGAAGGGTCCAGACACAGCAGTGACCCTGCTGGGTTTCTGTCTCCAGGGCTGTCAGCCCTGCCTGTTCTAACACATTTCCATTTGCTTTTGCCAGGTGGGCTCCGCTCCTCATTAGCATGAGGCTCATAGGAAATGTTTTAAATTGAAAACAAACCAACCAAGCCGTGCCTTTGAGCCCTGGCAGAAAAGGGTATTTGAATATGCAAATATTTCATGGGAAGGAGGAAAGAGCTTGTAGAGCACCTTGTAAACAAAGCCCATTAATGCTGTGCAAAAAATAAAAAAAAAAAAATAAATAAAACAGGCCCAGATTTATGCTCCTGAAAGCAGGTGGAAGCAGTTCTCTCACTACCTTATCCAAGTACAAGCATGATTTCAGAAAGGGCTCGAGAGGTTGCTGCTGCAAAAACAAACCCAGTCCTACAGGATCACCAGGGCACGTTGAACTGCCATAGCCGAGCGGCACCGTTCGATCCGATATAAAGAGAAACAGCCATATTTACAACGAAGCCAGGCTGAGGTAATTGCAAGGTAGATGGAGGTGAGAGCTTAGGGGACAGCAGCCTTCTGATAGCAGGACTTAATATCGAGTCGTAATGTCCAATGAATCAGGCAAAATGGTTACACAGCACTGCAAGCCCATGCCAGTGCCGCTAAGGTGCAATGCCTTTCCACAGCCGTGCCATACCACAGTGCGAGGGTACACTATTGTGTCACCGGGCTTTGGGCTCATGGCTCTGGGACATCAGTGTCCCAGTACAGCCATGCTTTGCTGCTCATTTCAGGGTCCCCATACACCCTCAGACCCATCCTTCAATGTTACCAGGCCATGACGCCAGCTGGCCAGTCTTCTCCCAGCCTAAGCACTGCCCCAGCACCAGCTGCTTTCTCTCCCCAGCCCTCTGGGTGTAGCCCCTCTGCTTCAGCTGTGTTGGAGGGTTCCCTCTGCTCAACAAGGGTCATGTGGCCTATTGCTACTGTTGCAGCCTCACAGTGCAGGCCAGGCGGGGGTCAAACAGTCCCCTGGCGACTGCCTGATGCCAAGCCAGGTGGATGAAATCCTCAAACAGCCGAGTTGAACTCCTTACTCTCCCCCTCTTGTTTTGGGGCATCCCGGGATCTTTACATCAGAGGTACCATCAGCTGGAAATGCACAGTACTGATGGCCCTTGTGTCTATCTCATACCTGTGGCCGAGAGAGAGACTAGGAATTAGTGACTTCTGCCAAGTCCATTCTGGTAAAGGAATAGCAATGGGCCCAATCTGCAGGTCCTCACAAGCACTTGAATCCCAGCTCCCACCCATTTCCATGAGACTTTTACTCGGGTACGCACAGGGTAACAGCTTCAGAGCTGGCCCATTGTAATGGCTGTGGGACAGAGTCATCCCTGCACAGACTGCAGGACTCTGTTCACTGTTGGCATAGGCCAGAGCTGCCCCAATTTGTGCCCCAGCTTCAGTGATCTCTATGGGGCTTTGCAGGGATGCAGAATCACCAGGGCATAGATCTGCCTTGACCCTGCCCCCTCCCACCCATCTCTCATCCAGTCTGCCAATGCCCTACCTCAGCCCTGGAATGATTGCCAGGGCAGTAGTGCAGGACTCCCTATGCCAAAGGTGTTCCTTACAGGGGACTTAAGGCAAATTTAAGGCCCCTTCCCTTGCACAAACAGGCTGCAGAGTAACTATGAATTGGGCACATCCACGGAAACTAAAGAAGTGTAGGAAATCAACAGTATGGAAACAATCAATGCCCCACAACTATCTCCCTTTCCTTCCATGCATCCACCATCCTGACATTAGTCCTCACTCATCTCCACAGTATCTTAGCTGCTCACAAGGCGATAGAGATCCAAGATCTTACTGCAAATCTGGGGGAGGAGGGTAGAAAATATCACCTTTCAGAGGACAGTGTGACCTTGGACTCCTGCTTGACTAGGAGTTGTTCACAGCAGATTCTTGGTATATTCCAACCAGCCACAATGTGCAAGATGTTTTTTTTTTTAAGAAATGAAATGGTTACTGCAAAACACCTATTATGCAAACAGCCCAGCTACCCACACACTGCTGCATCCTTCCATCCAATGAATGCGGAAGATAACAGCTTACAAAGCAAAAATCACTTGGCAAAAGACACATGGGACCTCACTCACATCCTTTAGAGCAGCAGTATGGGTTTGGCCAATGACTTCTAAAACCAACAGGGGAACCGTCCTGCAGTTCTTACTCAGCCAAACCTCCCACTGAAGCCCATGGGAGATCTGCTGGAATAAAGAGTTGACCCAGTATCATTATGTTGTCGACCTTGGTAAGATACGACCTTGCGGCAGTTCATAAGGGAAGCAATGTGGTCTGATGGGGGACCTTGCAAAGAAGATGCTGGAGGTGTCCCCTTTTGTCTGCATTAGTACTGAACCAGCATCTCAGCAGGGCGAGGACTTTGGGCTGAGGTGTCAAATCAAGGTTCCACCCTGCACCATTGTTATAGCAGCAAAGAAGAGCATTCTAATCCAGGGCACTGCAAGCCAGGAAGATGGTCCTTTTCTAAGCCAAGGCAGCGAAAGGATCCCAGCTAGCCCAGGACTATCCTGTCACCAGGACCAGACAGCCAGGCACCCTAAGGCAACCCATCCATGGGGACCGCCGGGTCTAAAGGCGGATGCAACAGGCACCCTACAATACAGGTGTGCAGTTAGTGCCTTGGCAGACCTCAGGGAGACATGCCTGGTTATTTTTAAAGCCATAAAAAAAACTTCAAACCAACCAACTTAAGATAGTATGAAAAAACCCCAATCAACAGCATCAGCCCCTGCTCCTGCCTCCTCATGCTGCCTCCCACTCATCTGAGGCTGGGGAGTTAAGCTATTGGCTCTGCAGCATCGTGCTACTCACCAGAACATTGAGAGGGTTAAGGAGGCTCCTCTTAAGTGCTTTTTAAACATTCGCCATGGCACTTCCAGAGCTGACCCCACGAGCCCCACACGCTGCTGACATTTCATCCTCCTCCCTCCCTCTGCCCCCAACTGGCCTGCGGTCTCTCCGCTCCAGGCACCGGTGGCTGCACGACAATTAGCTCCTGAACGCCAGCAGGGACGAGCCTTTTCCTGCTGCACTAGGAGAATTGCACCACCTTGGGTTGGTGATTCATATCTCTGCCCCCTTATGAAATGCCCTTGTTCTTGTGGCAGCCAAAGGGAGCCCGCTTGGGGTGGGAGATAGGGTGTCCCTACCTTAGACACTGGAGAAGAACCTGCTGGTGCCCCGGGCAATGCAGGAGTATTGCTTTGTGCATTGATCCCATTGGCACAACATGTCCTATTCTTGCCCAGTGTGACCCCACTTCCTCCTAGATGCACCGAGTGAGCATAAGTTACTGGCCTGGCTTCCCAGCCCAGAAAGGACTGACACCAGCCCCTCCTTCTCAGGGCTTCACCTTTATGACTTCACAATATAACAATTCAGCATCCATTCCAGTTATAAACCCATTCATTGCCCAAGCCTGGGCCTTCTGCATGGGCCTACCTATTCCCTACAAGGTCCTCTCTACCAGCCACTCACATGAGTGCCAGGCCTGCCACTGGAGCCAACCTACTTCCTATAGCTCCCCATCCCAACAGTGTCCTCTTGCTGATCAGTCCCAGGTGAGGTGGGGCCCAGCTCCCCTTAAAGGGCCAGCCAACTGGTGACAATGAGTCTCTCACTGTGCTCCTGCCAGCCATCTGCAGAGACCTCCCTGGCTGTCTTTGAAATGAAATATTCCGAGAACCCAGCCATAGAGGAGGAAGGGGTGGGGTGGAGGAATCCAGTCCCTGAGAGCATCTCTCTTGCATGAGATGGCAAGATTCACATGGACTTCAAGGAGACCAGGATTTCCCCCGTTGTCTACAGTAAGGGTCTGAGCTCCTGCAGCTGCCATTGGCTCCACTGGAAGCTGCAGACACTCAACACATCAGGTAGAGAACCAGGAGGAAGCTATTGCAGGGCCCTTGATTCTTAGGTGCCTTGTAGCCGCATCTGCCCCAGGGCATTCTGGGACCCCACAGCATCTATCCCACAGTGCTCAGCACCAACAGAAGAGGCAGGTTAATTACCAGTGCAAGACACAATATTGTGGGACGGGGCCAGATGAACCAGTGAAGCTGTGACACTCGCAGCTTTGGACCTGAGGGTTTGAGCCATTAGGAGAAAGCAGTGCAACTGCAGTGCAGGGCCCGGCCTGGGAGCCGGATGTAGGGGTAGGGCCTTGGACTGACTCCCTGCGAGTGGTCACAGAAGGGAGCTGCTCATTCAGCCTGGACCTGTCAGAATCAGACCCTCCTTACAACAGTTCCTTGGGGGGTGATGAATGCAAGACCAGCTTAGAGCAGAGGACAACAGTAGCTCAAAGCAACTCAATGTAAAGGGACTGTTGCCCCCTTACTAACATTCAGTGGGGGTGTTTTGTTGGCTAGCTCCCAGTACTAAAAGGGGAAGGGTCTATGGGAAACCAGGACCCTGAGACTGATAGTCCCCAGGAACAATGGGGAGAGGCTAATGCTCCAGGTCAGCCTGAATGACAGGGTGGGCAGGCTAATCAGAGAGTCAGGAGGCCGGGGGGGGGCGGTCCTGTCCTCCATATGAACGGGATTTGCCTGGGTCAGAAAGAGTGGGGCTGAGCTAAGGAGAAAGCAGGGGCCCCAAGCTAAGCTGCGGAGCAGAGCTGGGCCAGAAAAGCAGCCCAGGAAGCAGGTCAGGGCTGGGAGCAGAGTCGCAGAAGCAGCCTGCAGAGCAGACCTGTCCTGGGAGCAGAGCTGCAGCAACCAGAGCCAGAGGGGCCAAAGAAGCAGCCAAGGGAGCTGGAGGCAGAGCAGCAGCCGTGCTGAGAGAGTGGTGGAGCTGGGGCTGGAGCAGTCTGGAGCCCGGTGTGGTGAGCAGCTGGGGAGACCGAGGGGGACCCTGGGCACCAGGCCCAGCACAGGGAGACGCCTCAGCCAAGAGGCTCTGCAGGCCAGGCTTGGATCATAACCCCGACAGGCTGGGGGCAACAGTGGGAAGAAGGGTCCTGCCACCACCAGAGCAAGTGTCCAACCCACAGCATCCCTGCAGCACAGCCAGGGCTGGAACAGGAGGCCTGGGACTTACAAGGAATAGACTGTGAATGGCCCTGACATTCCAGAGACACTGTTTGTGATGTTCCCTGCCACAGAGCAGGTTGATGTGTTTCCTTTAACCTTTCCCATTTTCCCTTCTTTTTAAAATTAAATATTAAATAACTTGCATTTGCTTTAACTTGTATGTAATGGTCAGAGAAGTGCCTAGTGCAGAGAGAGTACCCTGGAGTGGGGACACCCTAGCCCCTGTCCTAGGTGACTACAGCAGGGTTGGGGGTGGAGGCCCCCAGGAATCCTGGGCCCAGCCTTGTTGGGGTTACAAGGACTCTGCCAGACAGGAGAGTGGAAGGGGAGTCCTCAAGGGCAGGGAGGCCACTGGGTAAAGGAAGTGGGAGCTAGGACTTGGGCTAGCGAAAGGATCCACTTCACCGGGGTAGTGCAGAAGCCAGAAAAGTTTGCCACAATAGCGGGACTATTCCCCTGCTTACATTGAGATAAGAGAAGGGCAAGACAAGTCCAGAGCCAACCTGCCCACATGGTCAGGGAGAAACACAGTAGAGTGGTTCAGGGACTGGCCTCCGGTAAGGAGACCTGGCATCTTTTCCTGGCTCTGCCACTGACCCTGGGAAGGTCACTTCACCTCTGTGCCTCAATTCCCCTCCCATGCTTTGGGGCAGGGTCCTTTTGTTTGTACAGCATCTAGTACAGTGGGACCTCCCATTGAATTTGGGACGTCTGGGTGCTACCATAATATAAATAATAAATACATGGAAGTTTGGGTTCACTGGATTCCAGAGATGCTGCCCAGCCATGAATGCAGCGTGGAGTCTTCCCAAATTTCAGAGAAGGGGTGTGGCTCTGTATTCTTGGTTTGAGCCCATATCTAGTCTGCAAGCTGCTTGAGGCAGGCCAAGTTCCACTCCTTTAGTCTTATCCTGCACTAGCCCATGCACTCACTCCACCCACCACCTCTGATGTCAACCAGCAAATGCCCTTTTGTTATGGTGGGCCCTGCAGCATGGAACTCCCTCCCTCCTCCAATCTGTCCCTCCCCCTTAAAAACCACCACCACCTCACACCCCTCTCCAGCCTGCTTTTGGAACATCACCTTCCCTGCCAGCCCCTCTGTTGCACTGTGTATTTTTACACACACACACACTAGAGGTGGGTATTTGACAAGGATATTGTATTGGGTGTTATTCCCTTGTGCAGCATCCAGGGAACCATTGCTGTTGTATTAATGACAGAACTATTGTTCGCCATGTCAGTCTGTACAGTGCTGAGCACACTATCTGCATCGAGAGCGGAGTGCCAAATGGAGGCGATGCACCCCAGTTGGATTGGAGAGTGTTTTGCACTGGTGTAGAAAGTGCAGGGGAGCAAACAATCGGGACCACCTAGGTGTTCTGAATTTACCCTCACAGGCCATGAACTCCTGCTGGACTATTAGGCTCTGAAGGTCACATGGGGGATTGAACTCTCTGCTAGTGTAAATTGCCACAGTCCCATTGGCTTTAGTCACTTTGGAAGTGAATTAAGATAAACTAAATTAAAGCCACATGAATTCTGAATGAGTGCCCATGCAGGGGTTTAATGACGCTTAACTTGCTTTAAATTCAGTTTTGGTTAATCTGGATTAGCTTTCCCAAGGGTCCCCATGTAGACAAGCCCTATGTTTTGTTCCAGAAGGGTACAGCCTCAGGGGCACTCGGAAGTCGCACTTGAGAGAATAACCCAGTGGGGTTGCTTAGTCCAAAGGGTGATGTGCTCAGCAGCCTGGTAGTGAAAGCTTCTACTGCCTGCTACATGAGTAGTAACCAAAAATTGGCACAACTGGGTGTTTTCTTCAAGTGGACTGTGGGAATGAGTTCAGTGCTCAAAGCCCAGCTCTTCCTGGCATGTGTCATGGTCAGGAGTCACTACACTATTCACTCACTGGTGACCTTGTGGCACACTCAGAAGCCATGGTCTGAACAAGCTGTACTTGGGAACAGGCCCCTCCAGGAAAGAAGGAAGCACATTGGCAGGGGACAGCTGTGGGGAGGGAAGCTCATCCAGCTGATGCCTGCATTGCTGCTGTGCTCTGTGGATAGACAGAGGACTTCAGTCTCCATAGCAGTCCATCCATCAGCCCAGAAAGACAAAAACCTAGCAGGGACGAGCTGTATGACTGGGGGACCTATTTCCATTCCCTAGACATTGCCCCATCTGAGCAGCATCCATTGACTCCTGGGACACCTTCACAGAGTTATGGGCATTGTCTGGAGTCTCTGCTCGGTGCCTGCATTCAGCTCCCTTGTTTTACACCTTCAACCACACTCCCACATGTCTTAGCACTTCTTATCCTCTAGGCATAGTTGATTCCTGGCTCTGTGGCCCCTCCCCTATTTGAGGTGGTAGACTTTTTAACCTGGTGGGCCTCTGCCCACCCTTCCAGGATTTCAAATAGACCATAAGTCCAGGAGGAAGCAGCTGGACAGGGGGATGGAAGCAGCAAGTTCTGACTGGACAGTTTTTTTCTGGTCCCTCATCCCTGCAGAATTCCTCTGGGGGGCTTTCACTGATTCCCTGAACTCCTTCCTAGGAGGGTGGATGCTGTCTGGGGTTCTGTGCTTGGTGTCTGCCTGCAATCTGCCTTTTTATGTCCTTCATCCCCTATAATCAGCTAAACTCTACCTTCTGTGGTCCCTCCCTCATCTGAGGGGCTGGGGTCTTCCATTGCTTTGGTCTAGAATTTAAATAGACCCAAACTAAATTCACACATGCATTCACAGTAAAACTAGAATACACTTTATTCATTTAGAAGGATAAACTCAATTAGCAGAACTCATTGGTTTCCAAAACTTATTTGTTTTCCACTGAAATCTTCCTTGGACGTGGGTCTCTGGATGGGTCATTCGTTTCACGGCTAGCGCTGCTAGGTGAGGAGATTAGGTCAGTGCGATTATACTTATGCCATGGGGTGTTTATGCCCACTGCTAGATAAATTGCAAGGTGATATGAGTCACATTTATCCCTTAAGGGACTTAAATGAATGCTGCCTACTGCAGCTTTGCTATACTGAAGGAATGATAATGGCTCATATATGCACTATGGCTCAGAGATGCTCAGTGTGATGGATGCTGCCTCAAGAGTGACAGTTGCTTAGGCAACCGTTTAAAAAGATACATCACCCTCCGCTCGGATTGGCTTAGAGAGTGGATGAGGGTCGCCTGCTTGTGCCAGTCCGCAACATGCTTATTGGTAGAAGTTCAGCATTACCTGGTCCATTGTATTTTTATGGATATTTGGCTTTTAATTGCTCTGGTGGCAGGGGAGGGGGTTTTGTGGGAGGGGACTGTTAAGTGTTACAGGCAAACAAGGAATTCCAAGTCAAAATTCCTGGCTTCTACAGCTGGCTGCAGGAGGGACTATAGTCTAGTGATGAGTCTAGGTGAGGAGTCAGGCCTCCTGAATTCACTCCTAATGCTAAGAGGGAAGGCTGCCTAGTGATCACCACCAGAACTGTAGTCAGGACTTCTGGGTTTTATTCCTGGCCTGCCAATAGCTCACTGTTTGGCTGTGATCCTGCCAGCTCCCCAGTGCCAGGTGGCAAAAGGCTCCCTGCTATGTAACAGTGAAGCTCAGCTGGCCAGCTCAATATCCCTCATGCACTGTTGTCATGATATTCATTTGAAAGATGTCTTGTAATATATGCTATGGAATGGAGACTAGCCTGGTAGTGGTTTCCAAATGATCTATTGCAAGCCATTAATATCACTGTGAAATGCCTCAGGATGCTATATGTGAAATTATGGACTGCTCTGGTGTTAGGTTTTGGAGCCTGTAAACAGACAAAGGAGGCAAAACAGGTTTTTTCTTCCAGACAGAGGCCAACACCTCAGGCTCAATTGCAACCAAGAACAGGGACAGTGAGCTATTCATCTGCATCCAAAGTTGCAGGAAAGTCATATGCATTGTGACTCACAAGAGACTGCAAAGTTAACACGGCATTGGCTCCCTGGTGGACAGGGAAAGCTGACACCCCCACCCCTCTCCAGGAGGGCTTGCTGAATTTGAAGATAAAGGTAAATGTTGGGGGATTTATCAGCCCTTTATATCAGTGAAAGGTGGGTCATCTTGCTAAACAGGCTGGAGAATGCTGACAGTGTAAGAACGTGTAGTAGGCAAAGGTGTATCTTGCTAGATTTTACTTTTAGACACTAAAAAACCTGTTGTGTTTTGCTGGTAACCCTTTCCTATCTTTCACTCTTGCTTGAAACGACTTTCATCTACGGTCTTTGTTAATAACCTTATTCCTATTTTTCCTAACCAACCATCTCAGTGCCATGTATTAAGGTGAGGTGTTTAACCCCAGCTGAGCTAATAAGCTGTTAGGTTCACTGGCTCTTTGGAAGCAGACTGAATGTGCAGTAAGATGGACTGCACAGTGCCGGGGAGAGAGTTTTGGAGAGATTCTGGACCAGAAGGGTTGCTGGGGACACCTTGCAAGGAGTAACTGGACTGATGGAAGCCAAGGTGAGACCACTGTGCTGGGAGCAGGCCGCTGGGTCAGGGCTCTGAGCCAAAGCTGCACAGCAGAGAGGCACCCAGGCTTACAGGGCAGGCAGTGAGAGCCCCACTGGTCTGGATGAACCCCCACAAGTCACATCGGCTTTAGGCCATTCACTTTTCCTGTCCATTGCCTCAGTTGTCCTGTCTGTAAAATGGGGGGGGGGGGAAATCAGACTTCCCTATCTTCTCGGAGGAGGGTGGCATGGCTTCTTTCATGAATGTTTGTAAAGCATTAGAGAGCTGCAGATCATGGGGCATGAATATATAAATGTCAAAGATTAGCCAGAACTGGCATGTCAGCCCAGAATTCCTCAGCCTTTGTGAAAGCTCCAATCTAGAGCCACATCCAAATACCATAGTGCAACTCAGCACCATTGCTTAGGAACCATCTCTGGCACCCTGAAAGGCTGAAGCAGAGTCCATTGGCCATAACCCCTGTGAAGAGCCAATGCAAAGCCCATGGAGAACCAGCTGTTCACTCTATTAGCAGCATGGTAAATTTCCCCTTAGGTAATTTTACTTTGGAGCCAGAGTTATAGATAGAGCCAAATGCTGCCAAACTTTGGGGTGCTAGCTACCCCAATCCAGACCCAGGTTATGTGGCTGGATCAGAAAGGAGTTCTGAAGTAAATGAGAGCTCAGGGAGCCTTTACCAGGGCTGAATTACTCACAGCTTACAGTCAGTGGGGCCCAACCTTATTACACTGGAGAATCACAATCTTAAGCACAACCTTGGGTGGACCACACAGATTCTACATATTTTAATAGGATTTAGAGTCACCTGTATTGATTTATATTTTAAGTTCAGGTTGCTTTATATTTAGCTAGAAACAGCCTATGTATTGTCTATTTACACACTTGTCTAAACTAAAAGGTAAACATGAGAACACACTAATAAATTGGCCATTAATATATTGTGGTGAAGCAGGCCCCGGGCCTTATGAAATGCTCTGGTGGGCTATGTATGGCCCGTGGGCCCTAGATTGGGCACCCCGGCTTAAAGTGATGCTTTCCAAATCAACCACTTGATACGATATTAGAAGACACTGAACCTCGGTTGGTCCTGTTTACTCTGCAGTAAAACAACCCAGCTACCCCCTGTTGCTGACATCCACTGTCAACAGGTCCATTTCCTAGACAATGCACCATCCTATTACAATACATTTAGAGAGCACCATACAGACAGAGTCAGTTCTGAGAGAGCTGCCTAAACCACCTCCTGCACATTTATTGCCCGTCTCCGCTGCAAGGACTGGCTAGATACAACCTTACTTAGCACATGAGATTCAACAAGATCAGAGCCCAGGCATATAAACCCTAGATGGAGAGAACTATATGGAGTAAAAAAATACTCACAAGCTAAAAGGACAGGAAAGATGCAACCCACAACCATCAGATGCAAGACACTCAAGGTGGCTGCTGCTATCCTTCTCCCATTTAAAGGGCCAACCAGCGCAAGAGCATATTGGGTGGGGCTCCTACAAGAAAGTGAGGTCAGAGCTGAGGATGGGGCAGGCAGGCAAAGAGAAAACAGCTGGGGGAATTGAGTTCCTACCAATGTGAAGGCCAGTGCTCTGCATAGGAAGTGTCCCCCAGGCAGTGGCTCTCAACCTTCCCAGACAACTGTACCCCTTTCAGGAGTCTGATTTGTCTTGCATACCCCTAGATTTGACCTCACTTAAAAACTACTTGCTTACAAAAATCAGACATAATACAGAAGTGTCCCAGCACGCTGTTACTGAACAATTGCTGATTTTCTCATTTTTACCATATGAAAAGAAAAATAAATCAAATTGGAAAGTAAATACTTGCATTTCCATGTGGAGGACATGGAGCCATATCAACAAGTCATGGTCTGTATGACTTTTTAGTTTGTTACAACTTGGTTACTGCTGTCTGTGTAGCCTGTTGTAAAACTAGGCAAATATCTAGAGGAGTTAACACGCCCCCGGAAGACCTCTGTGTATCCCCAGGGTACTCTGGTTGAACACCACTGGTACAGGGCTTGCTTTAGGAGGCAAGTCTGCCTCTCTGTTTCTGTGACACAGTGATCCACTTACCGCTTGTCTGATGCTGCCTCATGATCACTCTGGCGATTAGCTTTTGAGGTCAACGCCCTCTTCCGCAGTTGGCACACTGTCACACCATCCTTCGGTCACTGGTTGTCTGCCTCTCTCTCACTCCAGGAACACAGCAGCCTCTTCAGAGCTCAGTCCTCTGGCCAGGTCACTCAGGGTCCCCCCTCCCAGCCCGGGTATAGTCCTTCACAGTCTCTGTTACTCCCACAGCAACCCAGACGGGCTTCCAGTTCACTGCCCCACCAGTACCACTTCCCCAGTGGCAGGGAGAGAAACCCAGGCCTGCTCTCTATGCCAGGTTCTAACCCAGGGACCCTACAACATACAGTTGTCTATTCAGTCCCCAAGCTTGTTGCCTACTCCCCAGCGCTTCGTCCTTTCTGAGGTTTGCTAACCACTCTGTTTCCTCCTCCCAGTGAGTAACTGGGGCTACTTAGCACTACAGCCCCCAAACACCCCTCCCATTCCCCCAGGAAACGGCTGTAGATTACCTCCCTACAGCTCCTTGGCTGTGGGCCACTTCCTGGCTTTATAGAAGCCCTGCTGTTCCCACACAGGTGAGCTTCCCCTAATTAGGGCTTTCCTCTCAGCCTTCAGCCTATTAGGATAATTGGGCCAGCTGGTCTCCATTAAACCCTTCAGGGCCAGTATGCTGTAGACATCCCATCACATTGTCCCCTTTGATGTCTTGATTCCAAAATAAAAATCTGGGGCAAAATCCTCTTGCGGGACAACACCCCTGAAGCTCATGGAGTCACTGCAGCAGGGAGTTTGGCCCTGTGTTGTTGGGATGATATCAGCTACTCCTGGCACTTATTTGGTGCCACCACCTTACAGGTCCCTCTGTGTTGAGGTATCTCTTGTGCCCCATGGGCCCTGGAACAATTGAGGAAGTCTGTGTTTATTTGGAGCATAACCTTACAGTGTTACAATGAGATGGTGTTGCAACTTCATAGTCTGATGTCCCATTACCTTGTTACTTAGTAACAAGGTTCACATGGATGGCAAGTCTGAGCAACAGACTTGACTCACAATCAGCCCCTACGTCATCAGAATACATCCCTGACAGTAATCTCTGCACCCCTTTGAGCAGCAGCTCTTTGTACAGAGAGGCCTCCTTAGAAGAATAACTGGGAATAAGGGACAGAGCCTGGTCTCTAGGCCACCAGCTTGAGTCTAAACCAGCTCCAGCCACCTGACAGCTGGCCAATGGCCTATGTGAAATGAGCTGTGGGATCTCTGTCCTGTTCCTGGTGGATGAGTATCCCCAGCATGGAAACCACCATCCCAAACAGCCTCCTTGGTTTCAGACTCAGCTGAGGCCAAGGCCTGGCCAGGCCACTGTGAGGAACAATGGCCCTTTGGGTCAAGGGGTGGAGTGTGTTGGTTGCGGAGTGGGGGGGAGAGTTTAATCCTGCTCTGTGGACAAACAGCAGTGCATGGGTCCACCTCATTTTTCACCAACACCCCCCAGCTGATAAAAGACATAGTGTGACAAATTGGTAAAAGAGCAAATACTTAGAAGAATAAATGAGTTTTGGCCCCTCCTGGATCCCTCTGCCATGTTCCCCCTCCTACCACAGCTCCCTCCAGCCAGGACAATGGTAACCCTGGAAATGCCTTCGCCATTCATACTCCACACACTAAGCACCATCTCCCTGTAGGTCCTCCTTAGTAACAAAGGAGGGACTTCCCCTTTCAAAGTCCAGCTTCCCTTCCCCAGTTTGACTGTCTGCTCATCATTTCACTCCATTCATAAGCAGGTTTCACTCTGGAAGCTGTTCCCATCATCTCTAGCTCTGTTCTATCAGCTCTTCAATCTATATGCTGATTCACCTCCATGTATTAGGCTCACAAGGAGCTTGTTGAAGAAACCTTTAAACCCAGAGCAGGGGAGGGGAACTGTTGACTCAGAGAATCCCGGCAAGCCAGCAGAGTTGGGCTTTAAAAAACTGAGGGACTATGGAGGTGTCCTACATTCTTCCTCCTTAAAATAATCCTTAAGTAGTATGATGTCACCTAAGTGCTTCTGTTTTACTGCATTTTAATGGCCGCAGGAGTCCAGTGGTCTCCCTGCCCCAAGTGATTAAAAAAGGAAAACTGCCAATTACTCTCTGATAAGCAGCCTAATGCCTCTTCTGATCACAGGATGGAGTCCTGACAGGGAGGCGTCTAGGTCCCCACCCAGTGCTCAGGTCGGGCCCAGTGCTCAGCAGAAGGGAGCCGCGGCTGACTCCCGGCACAGTGCTCTCGGGAAGCAGGAGAACGTGGGAACGTTGCTCTGGCTTAACTTGAATCTGCTTCGCCAACAGTGAGGTTAATCCAACGCAAAGCCCTGTGTGGACACTCTGATTCTGGTTCCCAACTGATTCAAGCTTAACTGAGATAAACCCCTCTTAAACTGAAACCAGAGCATCCACACAGGGGCGGAGGGGTGGGGGGGTTTGCACTGGATTAACCACATTGGTTTCAGTTCACTGCTTAGCGCTTAATCTGAGTGGCTAACCCCAGTGTCACTGCTGCTTTAACCCCGGGTGCTCAGGCTGGTGCAGTGTCATTGTTCACACCACCTCCTCCCATGCTCTGGAGCCCTGTCTCCAATCACGCGTGCTCTGGTACAGCCTCCCAGACTGCAGAGTCAGCCGTCAGGCCCACGTTCCGGCTCTCTGGGCTCCCGCTGACAGGCCCATTCCACGTTGGCTTTGGTGGGGATCTCCTCCCCGCATCCCTGGCCTGGGCCTCGGAGCACCCGCATTAGTTCCACCTGACAGCTCCCAGCCCCTGAAGCTTGTCGAGCTGACCGCTGAGCAGAGCCAGGGGGATTCAGATGCTCCTGGAGCTGCTGCTGCACTAGAGCCACCTCCAATGTGTCTCTGGCCTCCGAGGGGCCCCGGGAGGCGGGTGCAGGGACTGGAGAGAGAGGCGCTTGGAACAATCAAGGCTGCAGCCACACGTGCAGCCAAATTGAGCTGGGAAACCAAGTGAGGAAGAGAGGAAGCCCACAGAAGAGGAGAGAGGCAGAGAAGTGCATCCAAACCTGCAGAGCTTCGGGGGGCGGCCCATTCCCAAGAGGGGATGGCTTGGTGGCCTAAGCATCAGGCCACAAGTAGCTCTCTTCCCTCCCCGCACTGCCAAATTCCAGCCCCAGAGCCCTGCATCCTCCTGGGGTCAGTAAACCGGGATCCCCAGTCAGCTTGCTGTGTGAGGGTCTGAGACAAATTCATGTCCCAGGCAGGCCCTGTGGACCCCATCCTTAGGGTGATCAGACAGCAAATGTGAAAAATCGGGACAGAGGGTGGGGGGTAATAGGAGCCTAAATAAGAAAAAGATCCAAAAATCGGGACTGTCCCTATAAAATCAGGACATCTGGTTACCCTACCCGCCCTCTCCCTTTCCTCAGGGGCCCTGATTCAGCAAAGCACTGAAACGCATGTTTAAGTCCATCCCTACCCAGCAAAGCACTTCTGTGCGGGCTGAAAGTTAAGCAGGTCCTCCCATCCCACTGAAGTCAATAGGGCTTAAAGTTTAACACATGCTGAAGTGCAGGAGGCCTGTGCCGTGCATCACAGTACCTAGTGCTGTGTCCCGCCTTCTTCTCCTCCTCCCCCCCCACCAGTATGCATCATTTCTCCCTAGAACTCAGCTCACAGCAGAGAAAATTTTGCAGAGGAGCAGAGCAGGGTGACGTGGGAATGAGCCAGAGCCACATTGCAAGGACCTGGCACTGCCTTACATGTGTGTCAGTGCTGACTAAAGAATCTCCTCCTAAGCTTAATCACCTCCAATTAGTGCCTCTAATGAGTGTGTACAAACCCTCTCTCCTATTGTCCATCCCTCGCTCCCCCCCCCCAAGCTGCAGCTCTCTTTCTGACGCACTCACCCCCCCCACCCCTCCCACAGCCCTGCCCCTCTTCCCGTGAGCAAGGTGTTTGCACCGTCACAGCGCTGTGACTCAGGGCCACCTTACCTTGCCCGTGGGCTCGGGAACGCTCATCACTCAGCTCAGCCTCCTTTCCCCCCATCTGCTCAGAGCAGCAGAGCTCCTTGTCACATGTACTGGGGCTCGGGGAGGGGAGGGGAGAAGAAGGATGGGGTAGGTGGGCTGTCAGCAATCAAAAAATCTCATTCCCCCATGTTGATGCACAGAGAAGAACAGACGCCTCTTGCTGAGGCCATTGAGTGATGTGCTGTTCTGTTCCCCTGCGGCAGTGAGTAGCAAAGCTTTTGTTTCCCTCAGTGGAGAGGGGTTGCTGGCACTGCCTTCTGCAGGAGAACGCGGTGCCTTTGAGGTCAGGCTCACGCTGGCTCTGACTCTCGGGGTTAAGAAGGACAACGGTCATGGAGGACGAGATTCCAGATGATGCATCGCTCGCTCTGTGCCAGCACTTCTGCACAGCAAGCAAGGTGTCCCTGGAGTAGCTGCCCCTTCTGCTCCTGGCCAAGGGGAATAAACTGCTTTACCTGTCCCCTCCTTGGGGCTTTGCAAGGTGCTGCCAACTCTACGGCCCAGCTGAGTAGGCCACAGATGAGACTCCCTTTGGAGAACACTGCTGCGGGGGCAGATGGCGTGTGCGTGAGAGGAGGGTCCTGTCCCCTGCAAATCTGGCCCTTGAACTCCAGTAGCAGCCCCTCCGCTCTGCTCACAGAACGAACAGGGAATTTCCACTGGGAGGTGCCAAGAAGCAGCAGCAGCTTTCGAGATTGAGGACAAAATCCTGCCCTGAGCAGTGGAAGCATTAAGATGGGAGAGGGGTCCAGAGCACAATAGGACCCCAAGCGTAGGTCAGCCTAATATTCCCAGCCCATTGTAATAACCCCTAGCTCGTACATAAATTTTCATCCATAGATCTCACCGCATTTTGCAAAGGAGGTTAGAATCACCTCCATTTTACAGATGGGGAAACTGAGGCACTAGGCAGGGAAGGGACTTGCCCGTGTTCACCCCACAGCAGAGTCAGGAACTGAATCCAGATCTCCTGAGTCCTAATCCAGTGCTCTAAGCACTAGGGGAAGTGACTTGCTCAAGGGCACTCAGTGAGCCAGTGGCAGAGTCAGGAACAGAGCCCAGGAGTCCTGCCACCCAGCTCTAATCACTAGGCTAGAGGTTCTCAAATTGCAATCATTGTAGGCCAAAGTCACTAGGGGCAAAAGCAGGTGCAACTTCCTTGACTCTCATGGAGCTGTGTCCAGTTATAACAGACCTTGGCTGCTCCCCAGACTGGGTGTCCAGCATGATTGCCACTGAGCCACCGGGCTGGCGAACTCCTGGTCCTTCCTGAGTGCTGGGGGGGGCACCTTTCACCAGCACCCTTTGGCTCTGTGCCATAATCGCTGGGATGCACTCATTTGCTGCTCCTGTACCCATTGCTTTATTCCTCCTTGGGCAAGAGCAAGACTGTGTCAAATTCCCCTTCTCCTAGGTTCTTAATTAAATGAGGATCAATTACCCCACCACCACCACCACCACTGAATTATTAAAGGGAACTTTTTTTGTCAAGAGGTGGGGGACAGAGCGTGAGTGGCCATGAGTGTGCAAGTATGCACATGTCTGTGTATTAGTACATATGTGTATATGAGCATGCATGCACCCGTGTGTGTGATTGCTTGCGTGTGTCTCTGCGGGTGTGCATGTGAACACCTGTGTGAATTCGTGTGTGTGTCAGTGAGTGGTAGAGCAGGGAGAGAGTCAATTCAGGCCAATCTCTGGTGCTCACTGATCCCTGTGAAGCAGCAAACCTACGGAAACACACCTCCTGACTGGGTACCATGGAAACACCATTCCTTCGAAAATATTCAATAACACTTTTTTTTTTAAAGCAACTAATTGAGGAGTGAAGGGGTTGACACCAGCCAGAATGTATTCCCTGTGAGCCAGCTAGCGGAGAAGCAGGGGAGGCTGGGTAATTGCGACGGGCACCAGAGCTGCCTGGACAGGGACATCCTGGGGTTTGCTTTGTGTTTTGAGGAGGAAAAGGAAGATCTTTGCTGGATCGAAGTGTGTGCAAGTGACAGAGAGAGAGGGAGAGTAAATGAAATACATGGCAGGGGATGGCAAGGGACAGGGAGTCACAGGCAGGGTACTGAGACAGGCACAGATCTGAAACTCCTGAAGCTCCTCTTGACTCCACTTGGAGCTGCATGTGCTCACTTCTTCATTTCTCCCTCGGCACAGTCAGAGCTCACCCTGTCTGGGCTGCCTGTCCATACCTACAGTCCTACCTGTTGACCCCTCAGCAGTCTGCAATGCGGCCCCCTGCTGCCCAGCAACCACCATCCCCAGAGTCCTATGGGGAGAGAAGAGGGAAGGGTGCAGTGCCATATTTCGGCCCCATCACGCTGCGGTGGGGACGGCGAAGGAACAGGAACTGAAGGGAGCCAACTGCTGAGGAATTCCAGGGGAACTCGGTGTATCCCTGCCCTTTCACTAAGTCACTTGGCATCGCCACTAGCCAAGCTGCCTCGCCGGGTGCCAGCAATGCGTCTCGTGTTCCCACGCCCACACAGCAGATGGCAGCCTCTCGCTGGGTGATCGTGTTTATTTTTTGGTGGTTATTTTTATTAATTTCCCTCCCCCAGGCCCCGGCGAGAGGAACAGGGAGGGTGCTCCCCTCTTAGTCCTTATCCTCAATTTTTCATTGATTTGGACATCTTTGTTGGGGGGGGGGTGGCAACTTAGGACAGCTCTGCAGGGCCTGATTGCCAGCGCCCACAACACTAATGAAAGCCAACAGGAGCTCAGCTGTTTCTGGAAATCCTTTGAGGTGTTTCAATTTGGGCTTTCAAAACTGCATCCCCCACCCCCCCCCCCACACACACACCCCACCATCAGTGGTCCCCTTTGGGAAATACTGGCCATACCTCGTTGTTTGCTCTGCATGCACGCTCCACCAACCCTGCCATGGAGGGACGCCTGCTCCAAGAGGACTGCAGTCCCTGGACTGTGAGCTGAAAGGCACCATAGTCCGCACACTGAGTCCTGGGCTCCCCGCACATTGCTCCACCAATAGCCCTATGCTCTGCTACTCAATCCTGGGACATTCGTCTCCTTGGCTCAGGTCTCCTGTCTCCAGCCTAAATTCACAGGCAGATCTGCTGGCAGGCTGGAGACGCCGATGGGGGGACAGTTCAATGCCTCCTCCAGCGACCTCTCTCAGCACTGGAGCCCTGGGGCGAGCAAGCCAAGCAGCTGTAGGTTCAGGCAGTTTTCCTGCTCTGGGTGCACTAGATGGGGGGAAAAAATCACAGAGGAGCTGCAGCACCTCCATGCGCTTAACCTACCACATTGGTTAATGGGGCTCCAAAGGGCGGGCTCAGTCAAATTCCCTGTGGACAGATGACATCACACAACCAACTGGCATTGATTGGCTTCACTGGGCTGAGTGACAGTTGGAGACCAAGGAATGACTGATGACCTCTCACCCTGCATGCCAGCTGTCTGCCTATCAACCAACCAATCTCTATGCATGCCACCTACCTACCTACCTTTCACCATGCATGCCATCACTCTACCTACCTGCCAACCAGCATGCATGCCAGCTGTCCACCTAGCTACCCATCCTTCTCTCTAAGGCATAACTGTATTTCTGTATTGTAGCACCAGTCATCATAGCATTGAAGCACAGTCTGATCGCCCCTCTCCACGTTAAAGGTGGTCCTTGTAGGTCAAGGGTGGGGTGCACTGGTAGAGTAGATGGGGCAAAGAGGGCAGTGGGGTGCCTGTATGTCCACTGCCCATGCTGTCCTTCTTCTGTGGGCAAACAGAGGGCTTCAGCCTGCAGGGCTGTCAAGCCCTCATCCTCTCCCACTGTGCCATTCCCTTATGGGGTGAAGTGCCCCCCTGCAGTGGGACCAGAACATGGCCTATAAGCCGTATAAGCCTATGCTCACTTCAATCCTGACAATCGGGTTGAAATAGGACTTGGGTAGGGCCTGGCCTTTGTGCTGGCTCTTTCCATATGGCAGACTTACACCTTTAAAGATTACAAACAAACTCAGATCCCAGCTTCAGCCTGTGGCCGCCTGCTGTGTGTGAAGATTAGGGCCAGCCCAGATATGGTTTTGTTCAGCTTTGACTTCACTGCAGCACAAGGAAACCGACCAGCAAGGAGAGAAATACCAAGGGACCTAGGCAACAGTGAATATTGAGGCTTCTTAAATACTAGGTGGGCAATAGGCACACAGGAATTTCTGTGACAGAGCCTAAAGAAGTCATTAATATGCTTGAAAGGAAGCCAAGGAGAGTCGGCTGAGCTGCAGTGTCCAAGCCTTCCATGTTTTCTGAGACACAGTGGCTGAGTGTCTATGTCGATCCCAAAGCGATGCTCCTGCAGCTGCTAGCTATCACGTCTTCGGGAAAAGGGGGAATTAATGCTCAACATACATATTCCCATGAGCCATTAGTGCTCAGGACCACAAAGCATTTGTACCAAAGGGAGGCAGTGTGGCCTACTGGATAGATCACTGGACTGGGACCCTGGAGCGTTGGATTCAAGTCCTGGCTCTGCCATTGGTTCGCTGCGTGACCGTGGGAAAGTCTTTCCCCTGCCTGTGTCTCAGCTTTCCCATCTGTAACATGGGGATAATGATACTGGCCTCCTTTGTGAAGTGCTTTGAGATCTATGGATAAGAACTAGGTGGTGTTATTCAATTCAAACTGATTTACTCACCACACTGCCTGGGGGGGTCATTTCTCCAGGTGCTATTGTATCCCATTCCCTTCTGCCATTCAGTTCATCCCACTCCCCCACTTGCATATTTCACCCCTTCTGCTCCTATAGCTCTGATTTGCTCCTTCCACACCGTCCCTGCCCGATTCACTGGCTCCCCACTTTCCCTTTCTCCCCTGCCCCAGCCTCACCCCCTTCTGGTTTGGCGAGGGCAAGCCTTGTGCACCCATTGCTGTTTCCCTCCAGTGGCTCCTCCCTTCCACCAGCGAGGGATGGACTAGCCCAGATTTCTTGGGGAAGGAGCATTCAGTCCTCTCCAGGCAGGAGGAATGAGTAGCACCTCTGGGGAATCAATTTCATGGGAGGAAGCGTGGGGAGTTACATACCAGCCTCAGAGGAGGCCATCCAGACCCTGCACTCACGCTTGGGCTAGAGAAGAGGGGGATCAGCTAATACATTTCTTAATGAGGCTGCTGGACACAGCCAGACCCGGAGGTTCTCTCTGAGTGGCCAGCCAGACAACACAGCCCGTGGTGCCTCGCGTCTCCACTGCAGGAGGCTTGGGCTGGACTCTGCCCTCTGCCCTCACGGCTGGGACTGCTGACTGCACAGGGGGCTTTAGGGGCACCGTATAAACCTACAGGAGGGTAATAAGGAGGCAGAAGCACCCAGTGCTGAGGGAGAGATGGAGCCTCTTCTGCAATGCAGCCTAGCTCCTATCCTTTGCCTGGAAAACTCACAGTGGTGGCTGGGAAGGAGATTCAGGCTCCAATTCCCCACCCAACCCATAAGGGCTCAACTTCTCCCACGTGAGAAGTGGACTCGCTCTCCTGCACCATCCAACTCTGGGCCAGTGGAATCATCAACCCAGCATCACCCACACTGGCCCAATTCTCAAAGGTACTGAGGCACCTAACTCCCACTGACATCAATGGGAATTAGGCACCTAGATAGTGTGGAGGATCTGGGCCAGGCTCCTGAGGAGAATCTGTTCCCATCCCTGTGACATCAATGACGCCACTCCTGAGCTCAACCTAGATGCACGCAGCTCTAGTGGAGTCAGCTCAGACTTGCCCTGGATCCGGGAGGTGACCAGCGATGAGAGAGTAGCAGGGCTGAGACTCCCCTGTGCCAGCTCCCACGAGCACCGGGCAGTCAGCTGAAGCAATCAGCGGTGCTAGTGAGGACCCTTGGCAGTTCCTGAGGTGATTTTTCCCCCCCTTTTAGCTGCTACCTTTCCAATGCCTGAGCATAGCTGAGCTGACAAAGAAGCATTTCCAAGATATTAAGAGTTCAGCAGCTCAGCTGTGCCGGAGAGAAAGCGAGAGCAAGACAGACTATAAATAAAACCTTGAGAAGAAGGAGGCGGCAGCCACAAAGGGTGTTGTGAGCCTGCAAGAAAAGCAGGTGCCTTTTGGATAAGGCATTCGGAGCCTTTGTACCTCACAGAGACGTCAGGGCATCCCTCAGTGCTGCGCTCAGGGTGGAGTGGTGGAGGAGCTGCGGGGGGACCGGGTATTTTTTCCCCACTTTGATTGTTACAGTTCAAATAAATCCTGAAAGCAAATACTGGGTGGAAGAGACAGGAGAGTGACAACATCAAGAGAACCAAAGGAGGAGGGAGAGAGACGGCTCAGGGGCTCCTGAGACATTTAACAAACCCGTCAGGCTGGAGCAAACGTAAGGACTGGAAAATATCAATATTAACTCGGTGCAACAGCAGGACCTGGGGACAGGGAGCCAAAGAGAAAGAGGAGGGCTCAGTGAGTGAATTCAGCACCTCGGTGTATAACGTGGGACATTCCAGCCAACCCAGATGGGGGTGTTTGGTCCAGTCAATCACCCTGGTGGGTTCCAACAGAGCTAGACACTGGCATCACTCTCTCAAGGAGGCTTTTCTGGGTTTTTTGCTAGCCAAGCAGATGGACAAAGCCCCAGACATCTGGCAGGAGAGCAGGGGATAGACCTGAGGTCCTCTTCCCTGTGGCAGGTTTTCCTTCTCCCCTGGGCTGCTGCTGATCATCCAAGGTGCGGCAGGGGAAAGGCCCATACTGTGCGGCTGGCTGCATTATCGTGAGTAGTATTACAAAAGCATCTAGAACTCCAGCGTGCTAGGTGCTGTACAAACAGAAAAAAAAAACATGGTCTCTGCCCAAAGGAGCTTGCACTCTAAGTACTGGAATCAGCCAGGAGAACGACCCCGCTGCGCAGCTGAGCGTGTTCTGATTTCCCCGGGTCCTTGCTGCTTGGCTAATGGGTGCTGGCAGTACAGCAGGTGCACTGAAGGACCAGAAGCAAATGAGTTAATTGGCTGGATTAAAGTTCAGGGAGCAGACTCAAGGGCCAGGCTGAGTGAGGAGCTGGGTCTAAGGAATGGGATGCTGTCAGTGCTATCGATAGCAAGGGGCCAGCTCTGCCCTGTAGCCAAGAGCCGGGTGACCCCGTCCTTGCAGCACTGACAGACACAGCCCTTTCCAGTCAGCACAATTAGAGCAGAGAGTCAGAGGAATTGGGCACTTGCCTCTGAAACAAGCAGCCAGCCCCACACCGGGAGGGAATTAGACCAGCAACCTTGGTCTGATCCAAGAGTGGGCTGCAGCCTCCTAGCTCAGCAAGGAAAGGGACAGAATGGAGGAGCGATAGAGAGAGAAATGGAGAGGAGAAAGTGGAGGAGACACAAAGGGAAGCAGAAGACGACAAATTAGACGGAGGGATGGAGGAGAGGCAGAGAGAGGGGGAGCACAAGAAGTCACAGATGGAGGAGGGGATGGCGTGAAGAGTGGCAGTAATCGCTCCGCTTAAGCGAGGCTGCTGGGGAACTCCTCTCCCCTGGCAATGAAGCCGCTTGCTGAGGTGCTGCGGTGTAATTGATGGGGGTGCGGGGAAAGCTGTTCTGACACATGCCAGGAGACTTACAGCAGTCTCCGTCACACGGAGGCAGCCTAGCTCCTGGGCCAGTGGAACCATCAACCTCGCATCCCCCACACTGACCCAGTCCGGTACCCAACCACCAGCCAGCCAGAAACAGCCTTGCATTTGAATCCACCTCTCCCCGGCACACCGCCGCAGAATGGGCCCACAGCCCGGCTGCTGTCTCTCCATGGCCTGCCAAAGGCAGCTGCTTCCTTCCCTAGGTCCTGCTTCAGGGCTCAGGGACTGGGCTATTGTGCCACGGCCAGAGCTCACAGAGGTGGTATTTGCTTTGCAAGGGGGCTAGAGATGGGGTGCCCCACTGTCAGCGTCCTGACCACATCTCATGCTCTGCAGGGCTGTGGCTAGCCCCGATCATGTCATACATGCCCCATACCCGCCTCTCCTCCCCCATGACCATGTTAACCGATGTAACCATCTTTCCAGCTACATACCAGCTGCCCCAGGCCTACCCCTCTCCCGGCCCCTCCAATCACATCTCCCTCTGTTCTGCTGCACTCACCCACACCTACTACTCCCCATCCTGTGGATCGTTCCTCTCAAACCATGCTCCTAGCTCCTCCTTACATCTCGCTCACGCCATCTTCTTAAACCCCCCCTCCCCCCCATGCCCACTGCATCTCCAGACACTTCTGTGCAATTACTCACAGGGTCCCGGTCGCATTCCCCGTGGACAGGCATTCACATCACAAAAACCCCACCAGTTCGGCTGGCAACGATTAGCCACCCTGTGGGCAGGCTCAGCAGAGATGCCACGGGCAGAGTGGATCCTGGAGCCTGACCTCCGTCGCTGTCACTGCAGGCGGACCGTCCTGCTCTGAGCTGATGCCCGCTGGAGGGACTGTGGTGAGGGGAGACTTGCCCTGCTATTCCCCATGCTGTTCCCGTGGATAGATGCAGGGCATCCTTCTCTAAGGCACCCCAGTGACAGCCGTGGAGTATCTGAGCCCTACAGGATGAGGAAGGCGGCAAGGCATGCTCTCCACACAGAGGCAGGGTGGGCCTGTGTTTGGGCTCACGGCAGCCCGGAGGGTTGAGTGAGCAAGAAGCATTTTAGAGTCAAGCAGGGATGTGCACAGATCTCGAGAGCGCGTGGGCTTCTAACCATCTCCTTCCACCATCGGAACTCATCCCATCCCCACGTTAGCCAGGGGAGAGCCAGCGTATGCTGCACCCAGGGATCACGTCCTGCTCGATGGAGCTGGTGGGCTGAATCCTTCCACTCTCCCTTTTTTCCAGCTTTGGAAGAGGTGAGGTCTCCCCATGCCCCTTCCCCTGGGTGAGACAGGTAGGAGGATGACAGAGCTGGGGCGGGGACCTGGAGGGGAGCCAGCCCCCATCCATGCAACGACTCATGTGGTGGAATCCTGGGCCCATTGACATGAACCAGGCCAGAATTTCACCCACATGATCGCCATCATTCCCACCATGCACTGCAGCTCAAGGGAAGAGTGCAGTACATGGGGGACGGGGGAAAACTTACTCCCAAAGCGTGGGCCACTGAGGCCTTAGCTCTCAGGAGCTCCAAGCTGGGAGTCGGTTCTGCTCCAAAGCTGCTGGCAGGGATGGAGAAGAGACGTCCCCCTGGAAGCCCTTTTGCTGCATGCTGTACAACTGGCACTTGTGTTTGCTGGCTGCACACCGTGGTTTATAGCCCTCGGATCAATGTATTCCTACAGCAGATAAAATCAAGGCCGGTCTCACCGTGTCTCTGAATATGGATGAGAAAGAGAGCTCCGCATGGGTGGGGGAGGGTGAACGAGAATGGAGAAAATAGAGCAATGGAGGAAGAGCAGAGAAAGGCCAGGAGACGGACAGATGAAGGGACAGGCGTGCGAAGAGTCACTCACACTTTGGGGCGGTGCTAGCTGTGTGGGTGCGGGGAAGTTGTGTTTGCAGAGCAGATGCCTGCACAGGATTCTCAGCTGATGGAAGCAGGAGCACAGAGCCCTGTTTGTTGAGGAGCCGAACACCAGACTCTAGAGATCCAAACAGGGAATAACTCACCTGTCAGCTGGGTGGTTTCCATCCTGATGTATCTTGCAGGAGACCTTTTAATCTGGCCCTCAAGCTCCTGCCAGGGAGTGAGGTCCCGGACTTGCCCTGCTCCACGCACGCTGCAGCTCCCGGAAGTAGTGGCATGTCCCCCGTCCGGCTCCTATGCGTAGGGAAAGCCAGGGGGCTCCACACGCTGCCCCCGCCCCAAGTGCCTGCTTTGAAGTTCCCATTGGCCTGGAACCATGGCCAATGGGAGCTGCAGGGGTGGCACCAGCAGACAGGACAGAGCTGCCTGGCCAGCGCCCCACCCCTGTGTAAGAGCCAGAGGGGGGACATGCCGCTGCTTCTGGGAACTGCTTGAGGTAAGCACCACCCGGAGCCTGCATCCCTGACCTCCTCTCGCACCTCAACCCCTGCCCCAGCCCTGAGCCCCCTCCCGCCCTCTGAACCCCTCGGTCCCAGCGCGTAGCACCCTCCTGCACCCCAAACCCGTCATCCTCAGCCCCACCCCAGAGCCCGCATCCCCAGCTGGAGCCCTCACCCCCCTCCCGCACCCCAACCCCCAATTTCATGAGCATCCATGGACCGCCAATTTCCATGCCCAGATGTGGCCCTCAGGCCAAAAAGTTTGCCCACCTGTGTTAGTGGGAACCAGCACTCTTCCCCCCCCCACCCCCATCAGTCATTCTTACTGAGGCCCTGTGAGCCACCTATCTGGACACAGGAGTGACTGGCAGCTGCCCACTCTCCTTCTTCACCCTGGGATGCCCAGGCATGCCATTCATAAACATATGGGCCATATTTGTGTGGCAGGCCAGGAGCAGCCACCTTGCCGTGGCATTCTTGGGTGTGGTGACATGGACTCCGGAAGTGGGAAACTTCCCACTGAGTTAGGAGAGAGGCAATTCCCCAGCATGATGCTAGGAGGCACTGCTGTACCGGGCCTTGCAGAAGAGACATAAAAATGATGTCTTGACCACCTGAGATCATTAATGGCCCCATGGCAGTTTCAACAGGAGGCAAATTCCTGCCTGGGTAACAGCATTTGGATAAGCTAAAAACTTGGAAGTTTCAACTGAGTACCGAATTTGTCTTGACTTTGCTGTCCTAAACTCCTGTGCGGCATTGCTGTGCGCTGGGAAATGGCTGCTCCCTTCCAGCCCAGAAGTAGCTGCATTTCAATAATGGGCAAGAAGCTGATATATCTGTCAGACTGTTTATACCTATATATTGATGTACACCGAGAAAGCTAAATGCCGTTGTGACTTATGCAGCCTGCCTTTGGAATCCCATGGGACGGAAGGCACGACATCCATGCACACCATGTTACGATCGTCCTGAAGAACCTTGGGACGTGAATGGACCCAGGAGGAATGCGCAGCCACGGTCTGGCTGGCTTCTCTCCGCTCCCACCACCTGCAATATGCAAAGCAATAACAGTTCACTTAGCCTCACACAAACATTAACTACCTGCTCGCTGCAAGGCCCCTCCTTGGTCGGGAGGTTTCAATGATCCCCGTTTTACAGAGGGCAAGGCTAGGGCACGGAGAAGCGGAGCCATGCTACACGTCAGGGCAGAGCTGAGAATAGACCCCACCAGTGCTGGGTGCTCCTGACGGTAGCCCATGCCGATTTTCTGTAACGGGTGTCCAGACTCCACGGTGATGGGCGTGGCCCGAGAACCAGAATAGAACAACTCAGGGTTGGCTTTTCCCTCACAGCCCCTGGCTCTGGGTCTCTGCCACTGTAATCTGTGCTTCTCACGCCTGGCCTCTTAAATCATTCGCTTCCCCACTCCAGCCGGCTCCCTCCCAGACAATCCCTGCTCCCAGGCAGTACAAATGCGACAATATTTTCTCATTATTAGCCTGAGTTGATGAGTCTCTGTCAAGGGTGAAGAGAAAAAAGAAAAAAAGCAGGATCCTGGTCGGGAAAGCGTTACCCCATCTGCGTCAGCGGCTTCCTCACGGATGTCTTGCTCCTCCGGGCTCAGGCTATAACTCTCGCCAGTCTAAAGCTGCTAGCAGCAGAGAACACCACTAAGGCAGCATCTGCATTTGAGAGGGGACGGCAAAACCCTCCATGCAGCCTAGAAGTCTGATTGGCGAAAGGAAAGCCAAGCCCACAGGTCTGGAGTGGGGAAGGGCCCGGAGATGCCTCCTCGCTGCAGCCTGGCCAGGAGAGGGCAGACAGCAGCTGTGCCCAGAGCAAGCAGAGAGGGAACCGTGCTTTGGAGTTAGTTCTCAAGGAGGGTTGAGCTGGTTGAGATAACGGCAACCCAAACCGTCACCCCAAATTCAGAGCCAAAGCCCCACCCCAAAAACCTCGTCCTTTCACCGGGTCCCAAAAGCGAACTCCGCATCCAAGACCCTTGCCTCAAAGCTGAAGGCCAAAAATCAAACCTTCCCCCACTCCACTCCCCAAAAATGAAGTCAATGCCAGACCCCCAAAATGAAGCCTTTCAGCTCTAATCCAAACCACTCACCCCAGACGCAGACCCCGCGTCCCAAACTTGGATCTCTGCTCCCAGGTCTTCACCCCGATCTCAGCCAGAGACTGGGCTCTTGGCTTGTGAGCTCGGAATCTATGCTCCAGAATTGTGGGTGGGACACTGCAGGCCAAGGGGGGGCGGGCACCACAAAAACAAGAGGGCAGTGGTGGGGCACCAGCCGCACCAGGGGGCAGGGGACCAGGGCACCTCAGAGTAACATGAGAAACCCATCAACATACAGCAGAAGAAAAAATAGCTTTTAAGCTCCCCCGCTCTCCCCGCCCAAACCCACATGTCTGACATCCCCATTCATCTGGGTTCCCTTCCTCTCTGGGCTGTGGGCTCTCAGCACCTGCCCTTTGCCAGCTAGAGTCTGCATGGGGAAGGCCAGCAACATCCTTCCCAGAGCGATTCAAGGCCATCACTGGCTGAGCAGCTTGATCCAATTACAGCAAGCCAGGGGAGCCCAATTCTGCTGCCTCGGGGCGCTAGTGACTGTCACTGGCTGAGCGGCAGCTGCGGAATCAGGCCCAGAGATTCCTGCCGGTGCATGGAAGAGAGCAAAGCAACGAGAAAGTAAGAGATGGAGAGACTGCGCGAGACAGATGGACAGCAATGGAAACATACGTTAACTGGAAGGAAGCGGGTAAACAGCAGGCATGGAGCAGATAGGCGCACATATGCTCCTGTACATAAAGCCAAGCACAAGGAGGTTCCCCACTGCTGGCTGCTCCATCACCATGTCTACCTCCACTGCGGAGGGGAACCCAGACCCACTGAGCTGGGAGGAAGCTCACAGTCTGCTTTTAAAATGGGCAGGAGCCACTGGGTCCCTCCCATGGTTCCTGGAACCTGGGCCAAGCCTGGCCTGCAGAGCCCACTTTGGCAGCGTCAACTTCACTCAGGGCGGGGGGGGGGGGGTCCCAAAGAAAGTGGGGTATAAAGCACCAGCTATTTGCCTGGTTGAGGGTTTTGTCCCAGACTCCACCCTCACCCCATGGCTGAGTCATGGCCTTGGCTCCTTGGGCAAAGCTGACTCAGCTTGGAGCTTCGCTGTGAAACCATGTGGATCCCACTGGGTTTAAATGAACCCTGTTCCAGTCCAAAACTCTGGGGGTGCAAAATTACCCCAGCTTGGATCTAGAGGGTGGCTTGGAAACCCTGCAGCGCAAAGCCACTCAGTTCTATCCTCCATGTTCCTCAGCGGCATGCAGGGAGGGAGGAAGTGAAGTGTGGTGAAGCAGAGAGAGCCAGGGAGTGGAAATCCAGACCAAGGTTCTGTTCTCGTCTTCAAGAGGGGAGGACGTGATTGTGGTTAGAGTAGGGGCCTGGGTGTTAGGAAACCAGGGTTCGTGGCTCTTGGAGTGAGTGACTTCTAGTGCTTAGAACAGAGGAGAGGAGAGCCAGGATTGCTGGGATGGATTCTCAGCTCAAGGAGGGAGCGTTCTTTAGTGGTTAGAGCAGGGGAACGGCAATCAGGAGTCCTAGGCTTAATGTTCAGTTCTGCCGCTGGCTCACTGTGCTACCTTGGGCAAGTCACTTCACCTCCCTGTGCCTCAGTTAGTTTTTGCCTGGTGTGGAGATTCAAGGCTTAGTAATTAGCATGTGTTAAGTGTTTGTAAATCCTTGAATAGAAGGGAAAAGTTATTACCCAGGTGCCTTGTGTGACAGGGCTGGCTATAGATATAGGTCATCACCGAGGACTCAGGCAGCTGATGCAAAAGGGAAGAGAGAAAAAAAATCAAGAGTGGCTGAGACCCTCAAAAGTCCTTGAATCATGCAATGCAGCGCTTCCCTGCTAATTAGAAAAATCCAGTTCCGAGCCCCTTTTAGTTGTGATGTCATCCCTAAGACTGGCTGATGCGGGGGGCGAGGGGGAGAGAGAGAGATTAGCTGGTGGATGGGATGCAAGCGCTGACACCATCCTTTCTTGATTTCACACCTGCCTTGCCTCTCCAGGCCTGTTCCCCAGCCCAGCTGGTGCCTCTGACGCGGGCTTGGAATCAAATAAGAGCACAGGAACTGGGTACTGTTTCCAAATCACACCAGGGTGTGCGTTGTGTGTGTTTGTGTGTGGGGGGGGGGGAAACTCTTTTGAATATGGTGTTTAAATCAGAGCTATTCTGCTCCGGTGGGGTGGGACATAAGCAGCCACTCACTGCTCTGCCAGCTGAGCACTTGGCCACCAGCTACCTTGAACCCTAGCCAAGGGTTCTGAGGCCACCAGGTCCCCTCCCCTAACTCCAGGTCCTCTCCTCCCCCGCCCCCCACACACACCAGCCCTAAACTCCCCACCAGCTGGGCATGGAGCCCACAGGGTCTCCCCCCACCCCACACCCCCAATCCCAACCAGCTAGGCTCCGAGCCCACCATAGTTCAACTGCACTCCCACCGGCGTCCCTAACCTTAGCTTGCCTGGCCACCCTTATATCCATCCCACAAGCCTTCTGGTGTCTCCCCACACACCCTCCCAGCCCCCACACCCACGAATGCGCCCCAAGCCGGCAGAGCTGCTGGTCGCGGGGCCGTTGAGAGGGCTGTGTTCAAAGGGGAACTTTCCAGTGCCGCAGTGTTCATAACTTGTGCTCTGTGCTCTACTTGCCCGGAATAATAAGCAGGCGGGAAGCAGGGAGCTGCACTGTGAATTTCCCTGGCGGCGTTAGCCCTGGTTCTAATGAGACCCCGGCTCTCCCATTCGCTCACCGAATGTCATGACCCAGATTAATTTCCCGGAGGCTGTTAAATCAGCAAAGTCACCTAGCGCACCCCTGGAAGACCCACCCTGCCCCAGAAGCATGTATTCCTGATCCCTGGATGCCTTCCAGAGGCAGCGGGAACCTCACATTCCTCTCCTTGTTCCCCAGCTCTGGGCAGAGCAGGCAGCTGCCCCATTTCACAAGTACATGCCTCTTCAATGGCAGCATCTCTCCCCGGCCAGATGCGAACACATTCCTAACGGTTGCCAGGAACAACCTGTGTTTCTGCACAGGCGGGACGGCTCCCGGGGGGAGACAGACAGACGCAGGCCAATCCTGTCCCGAGGAGCAGAGCATGGACACTTCCCATGGGCTTCCATTCACTCCTTCCAAATCACCAGCCTCGTGTCAGGGTTCAGATTTATCCACAGTCTCCAGGGAGCACAGCAGTGCTTACTTTGTGCCAGGGCTGAGCCCTGGCAGTTCTTGGCTTGGCAGTTCATAGCCCCAGTCTCTCTGGGCTTGCTGCATCAGTTATGAATGTAAAACACTTGCTTGAGCCCCGGCACCTCTTTCATTACAAATTAAGCACTGAAGCAGAGGGGAGCGGGTTGGCTCTCAGACCCACTGAGGGGAGGGGGGCATGCTGGCTCTTGAACCCTAGACTAGCCACGCAAACGCCTGTCCACATACCTCCTTGTATGTACATGCAACACGTCCATCTATGGCACTTATCTAGCCTCCATCGTTGCAGTATCTGAGCCCCTTCCAGTCTAATGTCTGTAGCCTCACAACACCCCTAAGAAGCAGGGTAGTGCTATTATCCCCATCGTACAGATAAGGAACAGAGGCAGAGAGGTTAAGTAATTTGCCCCAAGTCACACAAGGCGGCTGTGGTAGAAGCCTGGTCTCCCACATCCCCAGCATGCACTCCAACCACCAGGCCATCCTCCTCCTGCACGTTTAGTGCCATACGGTTTGACTGTCTAGGCAGCCCCACAGGTCACGATGTGCGGGGTAGGACACTAGGGAAAGGGGAGAGCTTGCACTGTGCATGGCCCAGGAGGAACCATTTGGCTGACAAACCCAGCTATTGCCCCGCAAGTGCCCTCTGTGCTGGGGTACTGCACTAGAATTGCTGCACTAGAATGGGAAGCGTGTGCATCCGCCAGGAGGAAGCAGCCGGGGAGCAGGAGACAAAGACGAGCAGTGTAAGGGATTAGCTCCCCCAGCCAAGTAGCTCTGGCCTGTTGTCAGAGTTATAAATAGAGCTGGTGTGTGTCTATTGACACCTATTGAGATACTACCAGCTCCTCAGCAGAGCATTGCAGAGGCTTACAGCCACTTGGTGTACATGGCTGTGCCAAGGCTGCTTTATCCCCCCTGACCCACAGCGCCTCCTGCTATCCCCTTCCAGGGCACCCGCAGACAGCTCTGCCAATGCATTTCAATGCTAACCTGCAGCGCCCCCAGAGATTGCAGTTCTGGGCTCCCACCTGCAGCCCTGTCGGCATAGCCCAGTTCCGATCTGCACCCCCCAGCTCGATGAATGCATCACGCTCCTGCCCTGCAGCCTCCCCTCCTGCCTCCATTCCTGGGCCGCTCCTGAGCAGAAACTGCCAATCATGGGTGCTTTTTGAGATGTGCAAAAACATGAGCAAGGCTGAGACTGGGCCAGACTCATGTCATTTGTGACCTATCAGGGTTTCAACCTAGTTCTCAAGAAGCGGCAGCTCATTAACCCGCTGCTCATTCCATCGTCATGGGTCTGTGAGCTGGTGGCACCCAAGGAATAGGAAAGGAAAAAGCTGGTCGGGAGCTGGGGTTGGGCAGGGCCGGGTTGCCTCTATGTTGGGAGACCTGGAGATTAGGATCTTTAATCAAGGAGTAACTTAGCATGGTAGCTGCCCCCTGCCTCAAATACCAGCTGCCCCTCGAAGGAGAGACTGTGCTTGCCTTTCCAGGAACAGCGATGCAAGGACGCTACCTGTCAGCACAGGCACAGAAACAACCGTCTGAAAAGCCAGGTCTCACGCTGCCCTTTGCGCCCCATTCTGCAGCTGGCAGAGTGGGACCACAGCATTGCCAGTACACATATAGCTATAGCATACGAGATGATCAATTACAGCTAACAACATTAACATCCGGGGAACTGGCAGCGCTGGGGAGAAAGAGGATGGAAAAAGTGGAGCGGATTGCGAAGAATCGGGGTGGGGTATAAAGGAACCACCAGAGCCCTGTCCTCAGACACACCCATGCCGTTATCCCCTATCCAGCTACATGCGTGCGAGGCCAGTGATCCTGGCACGTGGTCCCCAGAGACTCACCACTCCCAGGCTCAACGAGTGACACCTCCCGGCCTGATCACGCCTACATGTCAGACACCGCACATGTAAAGCGTGAGCGGCGGCCGGGTCCTTAGCAATGACACAAAGCAACAAGCAAGGAGGAAGAGAGGACAGGGAGGACCTTGAAGGACTCAGGACAAGAGCCCATCCTGGGAGGTGAGGGGGTCAGGAAGAAGAGTCGGTCTTGGGAGTAGAGTGTCAAGCCTCCCTATGGAAGTGTACATACACCAACCTGAATGCACACACAGCATGCACGCACCCAGAGCTCCCCATTTAGTCCCTGCGGTTAGCGCTCCAGAGCTTCGCCCACCAGAGAGCCATGCGTGCATCCGCAGAGGCTAGCCTGGTTTATGCAGCTATAACATATGTAACGAATGACGACGACTTCAGATTAACTCATCCCAAAGGGTGGTAAATCTGGGGAAAGGCTGTCAGGAAGCCCCCGGCCTGGAGAAAAGGCCAAGCACCTAGCACTTCCATCAGCTCCCTGGCCCAGTTCTGTGCAGAGCTGAGAGAGCTCCCCTTCTCTAGGGCCAAGGCCATCCAATGCTCTGCTAGCAAGCTAAATTAACCCAACTAATTCTTAACGGGACCCCAGCTAGCACAGCAGAGAGCGTCTCTCTCCTCTACATCCAAGCACCAGCCTTGCTTCCTTTCCTCCTGCAGGGGGTATTGCTGTATACAGAACTCAGCCTGGCCCAAGTGTCTAAGGACGTAGGAATCCCCTGGTGGGTCTAGACCCAGACCCCATCTCAGGGCGGCCAGTGCAGGATGCATCGAAAGAAGGCATTAACCACCTAATAATGCAGCTCACTGTGCAGTTCAATCCAGGCGACAGGAGAGTTTTTTCCTGACCCCAGCTGGGATTCAGTTCATGCCCTGAAGCCTGAGGACGGAAAGCCACCATAGTGTATATCCTCAATGGTGTCACTGCAGGCACTGGTCTCACTCCCCTGCATTTCATGCCCTACTTTCCTCCCCGCCACACTTCTTCTGGCGATTACTATTCATAAAAGCCAGTGTATTCATGTTATTGCCTTCTACTGCATGAGAGTCTGGCACAGAGCACACAGAACACTTTGTATGTCTATTGAACCTTCCATCAGATGCTCTCACAGCTCTTTAAAGCCATGAATGAATTTAGCATCACAACTCCCCCCTCCCCCGCATCCCAGGCTGGAAGCGAAGTGTAATGGGCCAAGTTTTCAAAAGGGATCAGCCCCCATTTAAGCACCAAAACTAGCAGCCAGATTTCCTCAAGGCGTTTTCCAGCCCCAGTGGGAGGCGTGGGGCTCAGGACAAAGGTTCACTCACAGTTCTGGTGGGGCTGGGGCTTCTGTCGGCTCCAAGCAGGTCAGCTGGTCTCTAATTCCAAGGCCTGTCTGAGGTTTGGAGCAGCACTTACCCAGGGCGAAGGCAGGCAGGAGGAAGCGTGTTCTGGCTGGGAAGGCTGGAGAGGACCGTGGGGTGGATCCTGTGTCCATGAGGGTAGAGTGTGTGGACTGTGGATGGCCAATGACTGAGATGAGTGAGGAACACAGAGGTTGGGACAGACAGGCAGACATTCCCCCCATTCCCACCCAAACCAGGGCAGCCTTAGCTTCTAGCCTGAGCGACCCAACCTCTGCTCCCACCCCTTTGCACACCGCTCATGAGATTCCTCCTGGCACACAACCCAGGAGAACGCGGGTAGGCAAATAGCCTGAGAGAGATCCCCTCCCGAGCGTGGGGCTATGGTGATATGGCTGAGACTAGCCCCCGTTACCTTGAGACCCCGCTGAGCACACATTCCAAGGGACTCAGCTCGGCAAACAGCCCAGGAGATTCCTCTTGGCACCTGGCCCAGGTGAGCCCCCTTCACACAGAGACTAAGAGATTCTCCTCAGATCAATCCCCTTGGCACACCGCTAGGAGAACGCCCATGGGCTCAGAGCACAGCAGATCCCCCTTGGCATGGGGCCCCCGAGGAGGCATGTGGCCCCTGGCATATGGCTTGGGAGCCTATGTTTATTTAGGGCCCCTCCTCCCCAGTGCTTTATCAGATCCCTGGTGCACTGGCTCCTGCTCAGCTACCCCGGGCACAGAAACAGGATGGGTTTGCCCCAAAGCCCGAGCGCGGCCTGTTGGGTTGCCGTGGTGGCTGAGGCAGGCCAGAAACATGACACTTAATGGCTTGGTTACAGGGCGATAGCACAGCCAAGGAGAAGGTCCAGTGAGCAAGAGGCAGCCAGGGCAGCAAGTTATTCTTGGGAAGAGAGCAGCTCACTGTTTAATGGATCCCCACCCTGGCAGCCTCTCCACTTTGACAGCTTCCCCTGTCTCTGCCAGCAGGTTGTTGTCTCTCTCTTGGTTCCTCAGGAAGCTAATAGAAGGATTATGGCTGGAGGTTGGGTTGTTTGCCCCACCCCCACCCCCGACCGTTTCCATTACCCTGAGATGTGGCCACGGATGGAGGAATGCAGGATTTGTCAGATCGGATCAGACTGTTGGTCCATCAAGCCCTGTATCCTGCTTTCCAGAGCCATCAATACCTGATGTTTTAAAGGAAATAGCCAGTAATGCACCAAGCCCACAGTGCAAGGCTTTTCCAGGAGTGGCGGGAGGTAGGATATGGGGAGCAAGAATCCTTCCTGATGCCTATAGCAGCTGATCAGCTAAAACATGGATACATGGCCTCTGATCACTCAGCTCAGTCTGCCAGCTAGCTATAGGTGTTACTAATGCCCATCAAATCTGCCAACCCTTCCTTTTTCCCCTTCTGAAAGGGGCAGAATAACATTAGGCTTTCACTCACCTGACCGCAGCCCCGTCGACACGAAGAGGGCCACAGCTGCGAGCAAAGTTTGGCCCAACAAGAGGCAATGCTGAGGATCAGGACTGCCGGGTTCTCTCGCCAGCTCTGCCACTGACTCACCATGTGACATTAAGTCAAACACAGAGCTCCACATGCAGGTATATATCATTATACAGATGGGGAAACTGAGGCACAGGAGGCCACATAGTGAGTCAGTGAGAGAAACCAAGTCTTCTGGGTCCCTGTCTACTGCACCACACTATCTCTCCTTAACCAGTCACCCACTTGTTTCCTTGTGCTGCCTCAGCTGCCTGAAGCCACCTGTCGTCTGTCAACTTATGTTATAAGCTCTTCGGGGCAGGGACCATCTTTTTGTTCTGTTTGTTCAGCACCGCACACAGTGGGGTCCCAGTCCATGGCGGGAGCTCCTAAGCGCTATGACAATACCAATAAATAATACAACAACTGAACCTCTTATCCCTTTTCCCCAGCCGTAAGATGGAGAGAATACTCGCCTACCTGCCAAGCACGTTGTGAAGCCTCATGTGTGTAAAATGCTTGGAGATCCTCAGAACACAGACGAAAGGGAATCCCCAAGAAAAAACGTGCTAATATCAGGACGGAGGGGGTATTGCTCTCAGTTGCTTTCGCCTGGGATTGACTTTCAGAAGCGTACTCCTTCCAGCTCCACCTGAATCAAGGTGGTCCAGCTGCCCCCCAGAGCGCTGCTTCCCCTATGCCAAAGCCACCCAGAGCCTGAAGTTGTCACAGACTTTGAGGGCTCCAGAGAACACTTCCTAAACCAGCCAGGCTCTGCTCCTCAGGGAACAGCTGTCTGCAGAGAGTGATTTGTTTCTGTGTGTAAAGAGCCCATTTTCCATGCTGTGCAGCTTGTCCAGGAGAGTGTGAGTGCACCCTGGAGATTAATAAAGGCTAGGGAAGCAAGGCTGCTACAGCACAGCCAGAAATACACTCAGGCTAGTCGCCTCCCCCCAGAAACAGACATGGCATATTTGCAAGAGGCTCTGGCAAAGAGCAGGGTGACGGGGCGCAGCACAAGTCTGGACTAAGGTGCACTGGTCGAGCCAGTGATGTGTGTGGTCCCTGCACAGGTAGTGTGGGTCAGGAGTGAAAAGCACGGGCAGAGCTGTGTGATCATTAGCAATCAGAGCCAGCAGCGCTTCATCTTCCTGTTCACAGCCCCACAGAGAATACAGGCTGACTCTCCCCCCCCCACCACCACCTTAAAAGTGATGCTGGGACAAGGGAGGGTCTCGGACGAGGCATTGGTGCCATCCAGCTTTCTGTCACGGTGTTGGCAGCACAGAGCTGATGCAGCATTTGGGGGCCACGGGAAAAAGAAGGTTATTGAGGATGCTCTACACAGCAAATGAAGGTGGGACTGTAGCAAAGTAGGCATAGCTTTAATGCTAGCAAAGACAGGTCAGCCTGGACACTGGTAGGGCTGGCAACCCCACGTATGTACCCAGGATTCTGGTCAGGTTTGCATTGGGCACCTAACCCGGGCGAAGTCGGTGCTTCCACATCTTTGCTACTGTTGTTACCAGTGCTAGCTAGATGAAAGCCAGCACAGGCATGTCTGCCCACGCTACGATCACTTCTCCATTTGCAGCGTAGACCCACCGCAGCATTTTCTGTTCATTTGGTTCCCCGTTATGGAAACCATGAGTTACACAGTGCTGTTCCCTGGGGAGGAGAGAGAGGTGAACAGCAGGACGTGTCTTTCTAAAAATAAACACCCCGCACGCTGCCAGGCTGCATGGACACAGGTGGGCATATGCAGCACTGGGTGCACCACTGCATGAAATCCTACAGGTTTGGGATCAACCATTTTAAAGAATCCTTATTGAGGTTATGGGGACAAACCATCCCGATGTGTAGAAAGAATAGTAAATATGGCAGGCGACCAGCTTGGCTTCACAGTGAAATCCTTGCTGATCTTAAACACAAAAAAGAGGCTTACAAGAAGTGGAAGATTGGACAAATGACCAGGGATGAGTATCAAAATATTGCTCGGGCATGTAGGAGTGAAATCAGGAAGGCTAAATCACACCTGGAGTTGCAGCTAGCGAGAGATGTTAAGAGTAACAAGAAGGGTTTCTTCAGGTATGTTGGCAACAAGAAGAAAGCCAAGGAAAGTGTGGGCCCCTTACTGAATGAGGGAGGCAACCTAGTGACAGAGGATATGGAAAAAGCTGATGTATTCAATGCTTTTTTGGCCTCTGTCTTCACGAACAAGGTCATCTCCCAGATTACTGCACTGGGCAGCACAGCATGGGGAGGAGGTGGCCAGCCCTCTGTGAAGAAAGAAGTGGTTCGGGACTATTTAGAAAAGCTGGACGAGCACAAGTCCATGGGGCCAGATGCGTTGCATCCGAGAGTGCTAAAGGAATTGGCGGACGTAATTGCAGAGCCATTGGCCATTATCTTTGAAAACTCATGGCGATCGGGGGAAGTCCCGGACGACTGGAAAAAGGCTAATGTAGTGCCAATCTTTAAAAAAGGGAAGGAGGAGGATCCTGGGAACTACAGGCCAGTCAGCCTCACCTCAGCCCCCGGAAAAATCATGGAGCAGGTCCTCAAAGAATCAATTCTGAAGCACTTAGAGGAGAGGAAAGTGATCAGGAAGAATCAGCATGGATTCACCAAGGGAAAGTCATGCCTGACTAATCTAATTGCCTTCTATGATGAGGTAACTGGTTCTGTGGATGAAGGGAAAGCAGTGGATGTATTGTTTCTTGACTTTAGCAAAGCTTTTGACACGGTCTCCCACAGTATTCTTGTCAGCAAGTTAAAGAAGTATGGGCTGGATGAATGCACTATAAGGTGGGTAGAAAGTTGGCTAGATTGTCGGGCTCAACGGGTAGTGATCAATGGCTCCATGTCTAGTTGGCAGCCGGTATCTAGCGAGTGCCCCAAGGGTCGGTCCTGGGGCCGGTTTTGTTCAATATCTTCATTAATGATCTGGAGGATGGTGTGGATTGCACCCTCAGCAAGTTTGCGGATGACACTAAACTGGGAGGAGTGGTAGATACGCTGGAGGGTAGGGATAGGATACAGAGGGACCTAGACAAATTGGAGGATTGGGCCAAAAGAAATCTGATGAGGTTCAACAAGGACAAGTGCAGAGTCCTGCACTTAGGATGGAAGAATCCAATGCACAGCTACAGACTAGGGACCGAATGGCTAGGCAGCAGTTCTGCAGAGAAAGACCTAGGGGTGACAGTGGACGAGAAGCTGGGTATGAGTCAACAGTGTGCCCTTGTTGCCAAGAAGGCCAATGGCATTTTGGGATGTATAAGTAGGGGCATTGCCAGCAGATTGAGGGACATGATCGTTCCCCTCTATTCGACACTGGTGAGGCCTCATCTGGAGTACTGTGTCCAATTTTGGGCCCCACACTACAAGAAGGATGTGGAAAAATTGGAGAGAGTCCAGCGAAGGGCAACAAAAATGATTAGGGGTCTGGAACACATGACTTATGAGGAGAGGCTGAGGGAACTGGGATTGTTTAGTCTACAGAAGAGAAGAATGAGGGGGGATTTGATAGCTGCTTTTAACTACCTGAAAGGTGGATCCAAAGAGGATGGATCTAGACTATTCTCAGTGATAGCAGATGAGAGGACAAGGAGTAATGGTCTGAAGTTGCAGTGGGGGAGGTTTAGGTTGGATATTAGGAAAAACTTTTTCACTAGGAGGGTGGTGAAACACTGGAATGTGTTACCTAGGGAGGTGGTGGAATCCCCTTCCTTAGAAGTTTTTAAGGTCAGGCTTGACAAAGCCCTGGCTGGGATGATTTAGTTGGGGATTGGTCCTGCTCTGGGCAGGGGGTTGGACTGGATGACCTCCAGAGGTCCCTTCCAACTCTGATATTCTATGATTTCCATCCCAAACCTCTAAGATCCTGTGCAATGATCCCTCCCATGGGTTGGAGCAGGATCAGTCCTGCCTGTTTCGTGGATCCTAGGCATCAATGGGCACGTCTACCCAGCAAAAAACACAACCCACAACAGCGAGTTTCAGAGCCCAGCTCAACAGATTTGGGCTCACACTGTGGGGCTAATAATAGCTGTGTGGATGTTATGCTCAGGCCAGAGCCCGGGCTCTAAAACCCTGCCACAAGATGAGGGGGGCTTGCACCAATTCCCTGGGAGATTGTTGCACTGCCTGATTGAAAGCACGATCTACAGGTCACGGATAGGGCATAGATCTGTTCCTGGTCATGCAGAGTCAGATTTTCAAGAGCTCAGCTCCCTTTTAAGCACCTGTATAAGGGGAGGTTTTCAAGTGCTCAGCCCGCAGCAGCTCACACCCACTTCTGAAATACCAACCACTTATTTTGGTACCTAAAGGGCAGCTGGGCTCTTTTGAAAGTCTGTGATCTCCGGCAAGTCCCTTCCCAGCTTGATGCCTCAGTTTCCCCTTCTGTAAAATAGCTACAATAGTCTCATGAATACTCTCAGGGTTCCCTCCCCACTCTGAACTCTAGGGCACAGATGTGGGGACCCACATGAAAGCCCCCTCAGCTTATTTCTACCATCTTAGGTTAAAAACTTCCCCAAGGGACAAATCCTTTGTCCTTGGATGGTATGCTGCCTCCACCAAGTGATTTAGACAAAGAATCAGGGAAAGGACCACTTGGAATTCCTGTTTCCCCAAAATATTCCCCCAAGCCCTACACCCCCTTCCTGGGAAGGCTTGAGAATAACATACCAACCAAATAGGTAAACCAGATTATAATAAAGTTCTGTTTTTAAGAAAGAAAAAAAAGTAAAGGAAGCATCTCTGTAAAATCAGGATGGAAGATAACTTTACAGGGTAATCAGATTCAAAACACAGAGGATTCCCCTGTAGGCAAAACTTAAAGTTACAAAAAACAGGGATAAACCTCCCTCTTAGCACAGGGAAAATTCACAAGCTAAAAACAAAAGCATCTAACACGTCTTGCCTTATTTACTTACTGTTTTTGCAATATTGAGACTCGTTTTAGGATGATTTTAGGAGAAGGAGTTTTCTGACCTGATGCTTCTCTGCTTCCCCAGAGAACACACAAAGACTTCCCCCCACCCTCCCCCCTAGATTTGAAAGTATCTTCTTTCCCCATTGGTCCTTTTGGTCAGGTGCCAACCAGGTTATTTGAGCTTCTTAACCCCTTACAGGTAAGGAGGAATTCTAGGCTACCTTTAGCCATATGGTTATGACAAAGTTATGACAAACTCAGACTCATCTGAGAGTCTCAGATAGATGGCTCTTCACACATGCCAAGTGTTATCGGCCCTAAAAATGTCTGTCAGGACTTTCTTCCTGAAGCGCAGCCTGCATTGTTCTCTCTCCTAATTCCATCCCATTACTTGTAGTTCTGCTCCCTGGCACTATGACTATTACTAATTATTGGTCTCCATTAGCACCTACACGCCTCAGCTGAGTTTGGGGCGCCACTGCTCTAGGCGCTGTACACACATTTCGTAAGACAGCCACTTCCCTGGAGAGCTTGCAATTTAAATGTACAACATACACAAACTGCAGGGGAAGGGGGGAGGAAATGAAGCATTATCATCCCCATTTTACAGATGGGGAAACTGAGGCTGGGGGTGTGTGGCTTGCCCAAAGTCACACAGGAAAGTCTGCGTCAGAGATGGGAACTGAAGACAGATTTCCTGAGTCCCAGTCTAGTGTCTTGACCACAAGGCCTTCCTCTCAGTACCATAAGTCATCTAATATTCCTCTCTCCCTTTGCTTTTTGAACCCTTCACATATGTGTAGATTACCCTCATGCCTTCAGGAAGCTGTCACTCAGCCAAACTCTCTCTCTCTCATTTAATTTTCCCCTCTTGTCATTTCCATGCTTTTATTCTGAGCTCCTTCCCATGTGTCAATATCTTTTGGGGAAGGAGGCCGGAGAACTGAACACAATATTCTAGGAGCCTTACGCAGAGGGACACATCACTTCCCAGCATCTGCTTCTTCATTTCCTGGGGGCAGCATTTCTTATGGCAACCGGCAGCTTCTTGTTTTTCTTGCTCGCGCTTTGATTAACACACACGGCTAGATCTCTCTTTCTCGGGGCCCCCGCTGGGTTAGCGATCAGGTTGTACGCAATAGTATGTCTGCTCTGGGAGATTATGGGGATATTATAGAGGGCTATGGCACAGCTGGTGCCCATACACGTTTCAAATTGCTCGTTACCCCCTTGGAAGGCTTCCTCACATATTATAATCATTCCAAGAGCTGTGCTGCTCCTGCATGGGTGACATTAATTATAAACCACAAATCTGAATTATAGCCCTGCCCCGTTTCACACTAATCAAGTAGTTGCACAGTGCCTCCCATCTGGGGCTATCAAAGCACTTTACATATGTTAAGCTTCAAAACCTACCTTGGGCAGCTGGTGAGCATCCCATTATTCCAATTTCCAGATGGGGAAACTGAGGCACCATGCGGGGACGTGACTGGCCCAAGGTCATGCAAGGAGTTAATAGCAGAGCTGGGAGGAGAACTCAAGGACCCTTTCTCCCATTGGAGGAGCTAAGTTAACATTAAGGCACAAGCTATGCCCCGGGAGTGGGAGTGATCCATTTCTATTCAGGAGGGCTTTCGTTAACAACCTGCTAGATCTCAGTATCTGCAACTGCTGTAGCCATGTTTCTTGGTGCACTGAGGAATCACATGGCACCCACCTGGATTTCCTTAAAAAATGGGTGACCTTGTGCAAGTCACTTCCCCTCTCTCTGCCTGTGTCTCCTCTTGCCCTTGGCCACATCTGTTTTGACTACCTTCTTCAGGGCAAGGATTGTCTCTTGCTATGTGTATGTACAGTCCCGACTGCAGTGGGGCCCTGATCTCAGCCGCTAAATCTACTGTGTGACGGGTTTGGTCACAGAGATCTCCTTGGGACTGTCACCTGACCTGCTGAATTTACCTCTGAGCCCGTTCTCCCTGACAGCTTGGGACTCCAGAACCCTGCCTTGTTGACCCAGACACGCCAGCCTGCTGCAACACAGACCCAGGTCTGGTCCACGTCGCCAAAGCTGCAGACTTTAACCAAAAACTGCTCAGCAGGTCACCTATCTCCCGTGCCCAGACACCCAGCTCCCAATGGGATCCAAACCCCAAATAAATCCGTTTTACTCTGTATAAAGCTTATACAGGGTAAACTCATGAATTGTCCACCCCCTATAACACTAATAGAGAGATATGCACAGCTGTTTGCTCCCCCAGGTATTAATCACTTACTCTGGGTTAATTAATAAACAAAAGTGATTTTATTAAGTAGAAAAAATAGAATTTAAGTGGTTCCAAGTAATAACAGACTGAACAAAGTAAGTTACCAAGCAAAATAAAACAAAACACACAAGTCTAAGCCTAATACATTAAGAAACTGAATACAGGTAAATCTCATCCTTTGAGATGTTCCAATATGCTTCTTTCACAGACTAGACTCCTTCCTAGTCTGGGCCCAATCCTTTCCCCAGTACAGTTCTTGTCAGTTCCAGCTCAGACGGTAACTAGGGGATCTCTCATAACTGGCCGTCCTCCTTTGTTCAGTTCCACCCCCTTTTATAGCTTTGGCACAAGGTGGGAATCTCTGGGTTCCCACCCCTCCTCCTAAATGGAAAAGTACCAGGTTAAAGATGGATTCCAGTATCCTGTGACATGTTCACATGTCCTGTGAGCCCCCCTCCATTTTTCCAGGACTGGCCTGCACGTATGCAGCAGAGGCTTGCAGGTAAACAGAGCCATCTACAGTCAATTGTCCTAGTCAATGGGAGCCATCAAGATTCTAAACCACCATTAATGGCCCAAACTTTGCATAATTACAATAGGACCTCAGAGATATGTTTCATATTCCTAGTTTCAGATACAAGAATGATCCTATTTCTATTAATGTATGAACACACTCAGTAGATTATAAACTTTGTAATGATAGCTTTCAAGAGACCTTTTGCATGAAGCATATTCCAGTTACATTATATTCACACATTAGCATATTTCTATAAAATCATACGGAGTGCAACGTCACATACTATAATACAAATAATAAATGATAATAATCAGATTACAGACCGAGGGCCAAGCTGTGAGAAGCACTGAGCAGCAGGCAATCAACACCTCTTCAATTTTGGCCCTCAAAGACGTTCCAAAGGGTCTCCCATATCCTCAGAAGTATGTAGGCATCTAACTCCCCTTGATTTCAATGTCAGTTAGGCTCCTAAATAACTGAGGATCTCAGCTCAAGATCCAAAGCAGAGCACTTTCTATACCAGCTAAGACAAAAGCCAATTATTTTGTCACAGGTGCAAGCTAGAACATTCCTTGCAACACTGTCGCCCAGAAGCCCCTTGAGCCAATAGGAACAGAGAGGGCATCTGTTCCTCTAGCTAATCCATATGTAATGAACTGAGGACAGGGGCAGGGTAACCCTTTAGTTACTGGATGAAAATAAGCCAATGGATGAAGCACCCATTTAGCACCGATCATACTGTAAATTGCCATTTGGCCACGAGAGATTACGAGGATGCAGCGGCTGTGGCAGATGACGTGTGCTCACATAGAAATGCGTGGTTTGAACTGCTAGCAGCACCTCTGTTTCAGCGTCAGCTTGGCATAAAAGAGATAGACGCACAGCAAGATGAACTGGACAGGTGCTATCAGCCACCACTGCCCCTCCAAATGATTCTGACAAATTGTCTGTCACGCTAATCTGATTGGTTAGTGCCAGGGTTTCACCCTTTTATCACTTCTCACAGTGAGCATCCATCACAGCCCTTACATCTGCCAGGAGCAGCTCAAGTCAGGGGCTCTGGAGCTGGGGATGGGGCAGCAGCAGGGATGGGAGGGGAGGAGATGGGCAGAGGAGAGATTGAGCATACAGGCCATGACATAAGACCACTACATGTTGGGATTTCATTGCTTGGTCAGCACAAGTTTTCCCCACACCCCTGAGAGAGAGAGAATGAGGCAGGGAGATTTCAAGAAGCCTAGTGGACCCAGCTGGGTCTCTGTGCTCTGATCTGAGAGCCCTACAGAAAGGAAGAGAAACTGAGACAGAGCAGGTGGGAGAAGACTCCATTCCAGGTGACAGGGCAGGCACTGCCTGGGCTCCTTACCCAGCACTCATGAGCTGGGCTGTTTAAAAAGCCAAAGAAGGGTGGGTACAAAGCAGGCATAGGGAGAAGTGTCAAGATCCAGAATAATGTGCAGCGGGAGGGGGAGGGTAAGTTAACTCAACCTTTTTTAACCTCAGAAAGATCACAGGTTCCCAGAAGGGGAAACCTGGTGCTTAGACACCGGGGGAGAGGCTCCTCATACAACCTGAAGCCAGAGCTATTTCAAAGAGAGACCCATTAGGATATTGAAAAATTGGACATGGTGCAGAGAAGAGCCACACAAATGATCCGAGGGCTGGAGAACTCCCTTTACAGTGAGAGCGTTAAGGACCCCAATCAGTGTTATCAAAACGATCAAGGTGACTTGATTATAGTGAATAAGGATCTTCCTGAGGAGAAGATCCCCAGGCACTAAAGGATTCTTGAATCGAGCAGAGAAAGGCAGAACAAGAAGCAAAGGTCGGAAGCTGAAGCCGGACAAATGCAAATTAGAATTAAATGAGGCACAAATTGGTTACCAGTGAGGGTGATTAGCCATTGAAACAGACTCCCCAGGGAATTGGAGGAGTCTCCAGGCTGAAGAGTGTGGGAAAAGAACCGACAGGTAGTAGGACAGAAACTCAAATCAAGACCAGACACCTTTCTGGAAGACAGGCTTTAGACCAACACAAGTTACTGGGCTCAGTGCAGGGGTAACTGGGTGATGTTCTCCAGCCTGTGTTCTATGGAAGGTCAGACTAGATGATCTAATGGTCCTTTCTGGCCTTCAGGTCTGTGAATTAGGGCCCCTCTAGCCCAGCCCTTACAGCCAGTTCTCAGCACCTCCCCATCATATGTCTTCTAGCATTTTGTCCAGTTGGGTTTCTGATGCTCCGAGTCCAAGCAACGCAGCCCCCATCTCTTTCCCTGGGGACACTGTACCACAACTCAGTAGCTCTGTCTGGTAGGAAGCTCTCCCTGACGCTCAGCCTAGATGTCCCCTTCCTTCATTTTCTCCCCCCTTACCTGTATTATGCCCACTCCCCAGAGCACCCTGGAACAATCGCCTCCCTGCTGGAAGATATTTGGCAGATTTTCGAAGTTCCTAGCATTCACAAATGCAGCATTGCCAGCCCAACTCTCAGACATCATGAGCCAGCCCTCCCACCCCCAAAATTATGATGAGACTAGCTATAAAATCATGAGATTTTAAAAAGTACATATCAAAGCTGGTTCTGTTTCTTTGCCTTCTGGGGGTTTGAGTCTTTAAGGGTCACATTTCCCAGCCTCTCTCTGCAGCCACCAAGCTAACAATGATTTTTTCTTTTAATGCAAGCCAAGATTCTCACATACTTAATCACCTGACTCCAGGAGCTGGAGCTTTAAAAACACAGATACCAAATATCACGAGACTCAGGCTAACATAGTACGAGTCAGCAATGCTGCAAACGGGGCCAGCTTTTGCAGAGAATTCTGTTCCCAGTGTGCTAAGCTCCCTGGCAAGTCCAGCCCCAGTCTGCTGGCTGTTTTCACATACTCTTTTCGTCACTTAGTCAGTCGAGAGGCATCAGATTCATCTGTGGTGGAAAAAAAAAAGCCAGCGGGTGAACACAGCCGGATTTGTTTGGCTTCTCCCAGCTCTCAATAAAACAAAGTCAAACCTTCTGTAGGTGGATCTAGGGGGGAAAGACCTGGAGCCAGGTCTACAGATATCTGCCAGCCCAGCTCTCTCACTCAGGGCTGGGAAGGGGTGTGATCCTTGACCGCTGTACCTATGCCAGTAATAGCCCGCAGGGCAGATGCAGTTATATCAGCTAAGCTTGTTTGGTTGGGCTGGTTGGGTCTGAACTAAGTTATAGGGGTACAAGCTACATCCTTCCTTGAAGCACTTGGACAGTATAGTGTGCTGGGATCGCTTCACCAGCAAAGCATGCCGAACCTAGACCCTGGCCTGAGAGAGAGCCAGCAGAGTGGGGAACTGGGAGGAAGGGAAGGACTGTCTGCAGGGACAGAGGGGAAAGGCGAGAGAAGAAAAGCGAGAGAAAGAAGGAGTTCAGTGAGAGATGGAGACGAACAGGGAGAGAGAAAAGGAGGGAGCGAGCTGAGGCAGATGCCAGAGCACAATGCAGCCACCTCCCCACTCCTCAGCCAGGGCTGGTTTCAAGCCCATGCCTAGCCCACGTCTCTGCGAAGCCCCTAGCCCAGGGGTGGGCAAACTTTTTGGCCCGAGGGCCACATCAGGGTTGTGAAACTGTTTGGAGGGCCAGGTAGGGAAGGCTGTGCCTTCCCAAACAGCCTGGCCCCTGCCCCCTCCCACTTCACGCCCCCTGAGTGCCCCCCTCAGAATCCTCAACCCATCCAACCCCTCCTGCTCCTTGTCCCCTGACTGCCCGCTCCTGGGACCCCCGCTCCTAACCACCTCCCAGGACCCCACCCCTATCTAACTCCCCCTGCTCCCTGTAACCTCACTGCCCCAATACCTGTCCACACCCCCACCCCCTAACAGCCCCCCGGGACTCCCATGCCTATCCAACCGACCCCTACTCCCCATCCCCTGACTGTCCCCTCCTGGGACTCCTGCCCCTAACCACCTCCCGGGACCCCACCCCCTATCCAACTCCCCCTGCTCCCTGTCCCCTGACTGACCCAACCCCTATCCACACCCCTGCCCCCTGACAGGCCCCCTGGGACCCCCCACATCCAACTCCCCCTGCTCCCTGGCCCGACTGCCCCCAACACCTGTCCACACCCCCACCCCCTAACAGCCCCCCCGGGGACGCCAATGCCTATCCAACCGCCCCCTGCTCCCCATCCTCCAGAACCTCCAACCCATCCAACCGCCCCCTGCTCCCTGTCCCCTGACTTCCCCCAGGGACACCCTGCCCCTTATCCAACCCCTCCCCCGCCACTCCCTGCCTCCTTACCATGCTGCTCAGAGCAGCAGGAGCTCGCAGCCCCACTGGAGCCAGCTACGCCACCCGCACTGCCCAGGAGGAGCAGTGGGCCAGAGCGCTGGTGGCCCGGCATGGCAGCGGGGGAAGGGGGACAGTGGGGGAGGGGCTGGGGGCTAGCCTCCTCGGCCAGGAGCTCAGGGGCCAGGCAGAACGGTCCCCCGGGCCGGATGTGGCCTGCAAGCCGTAGTTTGCTCACCTCTGCCCTAGCCTAATGCTAGTAACAGAGCACACTCCCAAATCTTGCATGGGCTTCCCCAGAAGCTGGGCTTTTGCTCTGTGCACTGGGCTCAGGGCCCTGTCCCGCAGAGGATTCCACCGGCCACCTGCTGGGCTCAGCATGCCTGGGCTCTGACTGACAGCAGGGTGGGGATGGGCACAACCCTGTGCAGGGCTCAGCCCACCAACACTCACAGGCACTTGCTAGGGCCATACCCTGCTCCCCATCCTCACAGGGGGGCTGGCCTTGTGCAACAATGCCAGGTAATTGCCCCCCGCAGGGCAGGAACACTCCACGGCTGCAGCTGCCCGCACCCGAGCAGAGGTGGAAGGCGATGCGTCAGGAGATAATGAGGCAGATCTGAGGGAAAAGGAGAGCGCGGAAGGTGGAGGGCAAGGCAGCTGCACGTCCTTCGGGCCTACACGCCGCCTTGCTGGCTCCCCCATTACTCACGGCCCAGCTGCTGGGGTGCGTGTGTGTGAACGCGCCCACAAAAGCACTGACTCACCAGGAACCCAGTCGATGCAGAGAGGCGGAGCTGGGATATTTTTATCCCCTCTGCTGCTGCTGTGGATTCGCTTCTCTTTCTATTTTGGCTGGTGGGTTTTGGTTTGGAGAGAGACACGGCGGGTGCTGAGCACAGGCTCTTGGTCTGGCGCCATAATCGGAAAGCCAGGCATGTTCTCTCAGACGCACAGCTGCTTGGCTCCCTCGCCAAGGATTCCAGCACTGCTGGATTGGCCTCCGTTCCCTTTGCTTGTGCTTAAGTCACCTCCATAGATAACTCACCCTCCTCCATCCCTCGCCCCCATGCTCCCCTGCTATGTTCCAGCCCCTGTCAGCTCAGTGATTCCACCCGCTTTGAGGCCAGTTTTACTTCCCTCTTTTTAACAGTGCTTTTCACCCCAAGGGCTCAGCAAACTCTCATTGTCCTCATGTTACCCATGGGAGAAATTGAGGCACAGAGAGAACTGACTTGCCTAAGGCCATAAGTGACAGAGCTAGAAATGGTTTCAGAGTAACAGCCGTGTTAGTCTGTATTCGCAAAAAGAAAAGGAGGACTTGTGGCACCTTAGAGACGAACCAATTTGTTTGAGCATAAGCTTTCGTGAGCTACAGCTCACTTCATCGGATGCATACTGTGGAAAATACAGAAGATGTTTTTATACACACAAACCACACACAATAGCTTTGGATAAGCTATTATCAACAGGAGTGTGGGTTTGTGGGGGGGGGGGGGCGTGGGGAGAAAACCTGGATTTGTGCTGGAAATGGCCCACCTTGATTATCATACACATTGTAAGGAGAGAGATCCCCACTCAGGGCTAATCACTGAAGCTTCTGGGGAGAGATTTTTGGCACCAGCTCTAAAACATCACTTTGAGCGGAGACTTGGCAAAGAAAAGAAATTGTTTACAAGAATCAAATGGGATTTGCTCAAAACAAAAGGCACCAGGCCTGCTACTATTTATTATCCCTGCAAGTGTTCAGAGGGATGTGGATGAGGTTTAGATAGGAAGGGAAGTGGCCTCCCATTCACTCTCTGCTAAAGGTCCCTCCCTCCCCCCAAGAATGAGATTCATCACCTCTATTGCTCTCCTTCCCCGAAAAAGGAGACACCAGCAGACCTCTCTGCACCATGCTGCAGGGGAAGAGCCAGAGGCTCCATGAACTCCCTTAGGGATTGGGCTATTGGCAATCTAGTTCACATAGAATTGACCCAGCTACTACAGGGGAGGGCAGCAAAGCAAAACCCAAAGACAGGTAGATACTTAAGTTTCCACCCCAGGAATTGGCTAGACTTTTTAAGGTCACATTTGGCTATTTTCAGAGACCTTTCCCCCTCAAAATCCCTTCCAATTATGGGTACGCTCAGTAACCAAGGGGCTCAAAGGTGTATTGAGAGCTGGCTTGTTTATGAAAGGTAAGTACAGCTAGACACCAGGTCAGGGCTCATCTTCAACCCTGCTCTGCTGCAATTGGCTTGAAGCTAGCCTGATAGGTCCTGCTGACTGGTGGAGACTCACAAGCTGCGTTGCTCCCGCAGCTCTTTTGAGAGGGTCACAAACTCTGAAGCACAGCAGCCCCTCCCCTGGTTATCACCTGCTTGTGCTGACAAACCCCCTTTTCAGCTCACTTCCTCTAAGTAGGGCAGGCACCACAGGTGTGTCTATTCTGGCCTGGCTGGGCCCAGAGCTCATTAGCCTCTTCCTGATTGGGGCAGGGCCGTGCCCCATCACAACTCCTCTTCCTCCAAATCTGAAAGCTGTTGAGCAAGACCCCACCCTGGGGCTTCTCCTCCCTGAATGAGGCCACATCTGGGGCCCAGACAGTTCAGTGGGGAAAGGTAAAAAAGGCAAAGGAAGAATGGAAACATACTGCAGCCCTGCAGAGTGGTCTCCATCCCCCCCCGAGACAGCTGTGGAGTGGAGGTTGCACCTTGCACCCAGAAATGCCGCGAGATGAGTAGGGGCTTTCATGCTGCTGCAGCGTAATGAGTTTTGGTGTGGCCAGGTTCACTGGAGGTGACGTTCACTTGGGGAAAGTGCAGCGGACCCCCAGCATAGGGCACTCCCGGGCTGTGTTTTCACTGATCCACTAGCCACAAACTCCAGCTCAGGGGATGAGCATGGACTATTCAAGCCCAGGAACTGCAGAGCAAGGGGTAGTTTTCATCCCCCAGCCCCTCGTGTGTTTCCATGGTGCTAATGAACCATGGCCCCATACGTACAGGAGGTCATCAGTGGGGATCAGCCCTGCTGCCAGAGAATCACAGCTACTGGGGTCACCATGAGAGGGAGACAGATTCCTATGCAGGGTTATCAGATCTGCACAAGCCAGGAATTCACCCTGCTACTACAATGGCTCCCTGGAGCCCTTTCTGCTCCATCTGTAGGACATGGGGCTGGTTCCTACTTCACATTCGTCACTGTTGTGTTTTAAAACCACCGGGTGACATTTCATACCCACTCTCATCCCAGCAGGTCATCCTGGTCCCCCAACACTGGCCACTTGGGGACAGCTTCTTCAGCGTCAAACCCTGAGCGGTACAGGCCGGTGGAACTGGGGATCCGAGGGACAAGAAGCAAAGCAGGGTGATGGCCTGTGCTTTAAGACCCTGCCCCTGCGTGCGGTGAAATCCCTAGGCCAGATTCTGCAGTCAAACTCCTCATACATCAGACATACGCACGACTCACAGCAGTGGCTCTGACAGCGGGATCCGAACCGCGCTGCTGAGTTAATTGAATCCGTGCCTTCTTTCCCGGGGCTGCGACTTTTGTTAATAAATTCCCTGAATGGCTGCCAGATTCCCTCCTCTCGGTCTCCTTGGCCTTATCATCTCTGCAAGGAGGCGATTTCTGTGAGCGCCTTTATCCACTTCCCTCCTCAACAGGGGGAGTGGAATAATTCCAGTGTCTGACAAGAATTCGGCGACCCGAGTTAAGGCCGGTGTGAGATGAGTTTTTAATGTGCTGATGAGATGACTCTCAGACCTCGGCATAGCATGTGGGGGGAGGGGGAATTGCCGACATTCAGATTCTCCATGTCCACTGAAGGTAAGGCAAGAAGCAAAGGGCTCAATCTGCACTAAGGGAGGTGTAGTTAGGCTCTGGAATAGGCTTCCAAGGGAGGCAGTGGAAACCCCATCGTTGGAGGTTTCTTATAAGAACAGGTTGGCCAAACAGCTGTCAGGGATGGTCTAGATTTACTTGGTCCTGCCTCAACACAGCGGGGGGACTTAATGACTTCTCGAGGTCCCTTCCAGTCCTTTCTGTGAGTCTATATCTAGCCAGAAGAACCCATGGGCAAAAGGCAGCCCTGGCGGGGAGGGGCTGCTTTGAATGCAGGGTAGATTATTGTAGCATGCAAGAGTTAAGAGACTTGCCCAAGGTCACACCATAAGTCAGTGGCGGAGCAGGGAACACGAGTCCTAATTTCCCCCTTGCTCTAAACCACCTTCCCTATCAGTCATTTGCCTGCCTGACAGCTGCTCACTGCAAACCCCAGAGCTCCACTGCCGAGTTCGAAACACTAGCCCACCCTTCTCCTTCCTAGAGCGGGGAGGGCTGAGGCCCAGTGCTGTGCTCGAACCACTAACCCGTCTTCCCAGGGCTGGGTACAGAATCCCGGGGTCCTGAGACCCAGTGGCGTATTTTAACCGCTTAGACCCACACCTCCTGGCCAGAGCTGGGAACAGAATCCAGGCATTCAGGATGCCAGTGCATTGCTCTCGGTGCTAAGCCTGGCTCCCTGTTTACACTGGCTGGCCAGAAGGCAAAGCCCCCCGGCAAAGCAGCAGGGGCAGAGGACTCAGAGGAACCAAGCTGGAGTAAAGAAAGGTGTGCGTTGCAGTTCATCTGGGCTGGCTCGTCTCGAGGTGGCTGAACGGCCGCACGCTGAGTGAGTGGGAGCAGCTGTGGCTTTGGGAGCGGGGCCCGGCCCAGGCAGGTAATTTGTGGGTGATGCAATGAGGTCTGAGCCTGAGGACTCAGCAAATCACAGGGAGCTGGCCACATGCCAGTCCCTGGGCCTGCCTCTCCTGGCATAGCTGTATGCCCCTGCTCCTCTGCTCCCGCGCTCTCTCCCCTCCATCCCCCAGCCTGGGCTTCCCTCAGCCACTCGGCAGTGAATAACGGGCCCCCAGACAGCTGCTCGCAAGGCTTCAGGCACCCAAGAGTCAGCAACTGCCAACAATCGCCTTGCCGGTGTCAGACCGACCCCATGGCCCTGAAGGCACCCTTTCAGCGCTGCTGCCTGCAGTGGGATTGCAGCTGACAGAGGGGCCAAGGGAGGCAGAGAGGGAGCGACATGGATGCACGGGCCACATGAGGAGAGCTGCCAACATGCTTCTCTCCGGCACAAACACAGACGTTGAGCGGAGGCAGCAGCTTGGCAGGCTAAGCATGGGGGTTCAAATACCTAGTGTGAGGGGGGAGGGTGAGTACGGCAGTCCCCTAGGACATGGGAGAGCTGTGTTCTAATCCTGGTTCTGCCACTGACCTCCTGTGTGCCCTGGGGCAAATCACTTGATCTCACCATGCCTCAGTTTCCCCAGCTGTAAAATTATACTTATCCTCCTTTGTAGGGCCCATGCAAGCCATGGCTGCTGGTAAGCACTGAATGTTATTATTCCTAGTAGTATTAGATGAGCCCTTCACCCATGCAAAGCAGTGAACCATCTCCTCAGCAGATAAAACAATTTTTATAAAGGGGGGGGGGGTTGTGGGCATTACAGAATGAACAGGACCACAAGTGCAGGGATTTGCTCCAGCACCCTTGACCAAAATTACTCTCTTGCCAGCACTGGTGTACGATGGGCCTGCTCATTATCACCATACACCCCAGACCTGGCTGCATTTCAGATGCTGATTTGTAACGTGCCTTGTTATAAACGCCGCTAAGGGATTAGGATGGCATGCAGCACTCGCTTGGGATGGGAGCTGAGCTTTAAAAAGGATTTAAAAAGGAAAAAGAAACTTGGACGACAAAAAAAACCTATCCACATGCTGAAGTAATGGGAGAGAAAGTGAACAGCAGAGATGTACCCATGGCAGAAGGTTAAGTTCCAACACTCCGATGCTTTCAGAACCCTTTGGCCTGGAAATCTCTCGAGCTTTCTGGGATGTCCTGTCAGACATACTATATATGTAGAGCTTTTCTTATGCTCCATGTGGTCTAGTGGTTAGCGCAGGGCACCAGGTGTCAGGAGTCCTGGGTTCTAGTCCTAGCACTGAGGTTGTACAGGGTAGTGGTTAGAGTGGGATGAACTGGGAGTCAGGACTACTGTTCCACAGCTGATTTGCTGAGTGTCCTTGGGCAAGTCCCTGCACTGCGCTGTGCCTCAGTTCCCCCTCTGTAAAATGGGGATAATGCTATTGACCTTTGTGAAGTGCTTTGAGAGGTATGGTGGAACAGCTCTATAGAAGAGCCAGGTGGTATTATTACTATTATTCCTGTTCATAAAGGGCACTCAGACCATGAGACAAGTGACCCCGCCTCTGCGCAGCCTGGCCTTGGGGAGAAAGTGCTTGGGTGGGCTCCGTACCAGCGGTGGTGGCAGTACAGTGCCGTAGGTCGCTGAGGTCCTGCTCCTGCCGTGAACTGCGGCAATGCTGGCCTGTAGCCCAGCCTCCCGCAAGGAATGGGAGGCTGATGAGAGGGGGTTGTGGACAGGCTGTTTGCCTGCCTGCAGAGCACCAGCTGAGAGAGAGAAGAGGGGGCAGGTGCTCCCGCAGTCGTGTTCTTTCACTTCTCTCCGGTACAAGGGTGGGTGGGAGACACGCAGCCGTGGCTGCCTGCAGATCAGCCTGGGAAAGCGTCCCCACCCGCCTGGATGCGGAGGGATGGCCACCCTGTTATTCCCTCCCCAAGGAGAGGACCCGAGAGAGAAATGACATGCCCCGCAACCTCCCAGCGCACGACTGTGCTCACGCAGACAGGTACGTAGCATGCATGCACACGCCTTCACACACCCGGGTACACAGAGCCACATGCACACGGCCGACGGACACGAACACACACACAGGCGTGCATACATACATGCACGCCGGAAGGCAAGCCGGCAGACGCACAGAGACGTGCACCCATACAGAGGGCCATGTACGTGCACACACAGGGACAGCTAGGTGCATGCTCACTCGCTCACTCACACACTGCTCTCTCCTCTTCTGCTCCCATCAGGTCAGACCTTAGCAGTGCAAACTCCTCAGCAGCCTCCCATCTGCAGCAAAGTTACCACAGCCCCTCAGGGGATTGTGAGCTGTTTTCACGTAGGAGAAAGGAAAAGGCAGAGAGCTCGAGCTATTTAACAGAGTCTAAACCTTGCCGTGTCCTTCAGGAAAGGGCTGAGCAGAGCCCAGGGCAGGTCTGGTCAGAAAACCGAGTGATACGGCATGCTGGGGGTCAGTTACACCCGGGATAATTCCCTGCACATCTTTAACCAACTCTTTGGGAGGATCGGTAAGCAGTTTGGAAACCTGAACCAACTCTCAACTCCCCTGTGAGGTAGGTAAGGAACATTATCCCTATGTCACACATGGGGAAACTGAGGTACGGAAACTTGCCCAAAGTCACATAGCAAGTCAAGGGAAAAGCTGGGAATAGAACCCAGGAGTCCTGACTCCCAGACCTCAGCTTAATTCACTAGCCCATCCTTCTCTGGGCGGTTCTAGACCCAGTCGGTCAGTTGCTCTAACATGGGTGCTACAGATTCAAATTCAGGAATGAGAACCCAGTTGGGCTTTTGGTGCTTCTGACAGCATCGCCAGGCATGAGGATCGTGCCGAGGGAACCAGGCTGGCAAGGCACGAGACAGAACTGAATCCAGCTCCCTGTCCCATAGCTATATCAGCCAGGGCAGTAGGGTGGGTGGAACTCAGCTCTACAGCTGAGCCAGATTCCTGCTTCTCTGACTTGGGCATGGGGTGATGATCTGGGCCATATCGCTATAAGAAACCTCAAGGGAAAGAGGGTCTACTCTCATCTCACCTGGCATCCAGGGACAGCCTTACCAAATGGCTCAGGGAAGGAGTGGCCTCTCACCTCGCTGGCTGATCTGGACTCTTGCACAGAGACAGCTGGCAAGGAGGGAGAGATCAGGCCAACCTGCCAGGTGTGAAGCCAACATGTTCCCCTTCGCCCACTGGAGATTTGGGCCCTGATCAAAAGAGAGACAAAGTCGGGAGCGAAGGGACTTCAGATGAAAGCAGATCCTTCGCCAGATACTTTCCTTGTGATCAGTTACCGCCCAAAGACACAGTCCTGCACAGTGTTCAACCCTCTCTCTATAGGGCGATGTCTGGCTGTGGTTCCAGCTGGTGAAGGGATGGGTCAGAGGCAGAAGGGGTAAGGGGGTCTCCAGGCTCAGGCAATGGCAGCTGCCGGGACCCAGGCCTGCAGAGCAGTCTCTGCAATCAAATCTTCCAACACTGCCAAGAGCAGAGCAGGCCCTGCTGCACCTGTCTGGCAGGCACTCCCACTGCAACGCTACAGGGGTCCCGGGGATGGCCCCAGGCGACTGCCTTTCCGATTGCCAAAGGGACCGGTTGGGGTGGGTCAGTCCAGCCACTGCAGAGACAACGAAGAGAGAGAAACATCCAGAAATGCCAGGGCAGGAGGACTTGTCCCCGCCTGGTAGCACCTGGTTCTTTGACAGCATCTTTCAGGCAAGGAATACTCCAAAGGTATTTAGGCTCCTCATTTCCATTGAAATCAAGGGAGAAAGAGAGACGGACCAGTGACTTGCCCAAGGTCACATAGCAAGGCAATGGCAGACCCGGGGAGAGAACCCAGGCATTCGAGGCCACTTCATCTTCCCTAATGAGCACTCCTGAAGCGAGACAAGTGCAGCAGGTGAAGAGACTGGACTGGCACTCAGCCCCTGCGCCCACTCCCCCATTAACTTAATGGATTGTCATTGACATGTGCTATACCTACAATCCAGGAGGCAGCCAGGCAGGTGGCAATCAGGATCTCATCTCCAACCTGCAGCTGAGTATCACATCCGCGGCCCCCACCCCAGGCTACAAATGGCTAATCCCAAACACCAGACCCATGTCCTCACCCCCAGCTCTGTCTCATCCAACCCCATATGCAAATCGAGATATTGTGACTTACTCCCATGTTCCCCGGGGAGGCAATTTCACCTTGACACCTGTGCCCCACCTCCCCGGTGCCCCCCCAGCCTCCACTGGCTCCCATCCCTGGCCAATCCTCTACCCTGCTGATCGGGGTGCTGGAACTAGGGGTGCTGCTGGCTTGAAGTGGTTTCCATCACATACAGGGTTTACAGTTTGGTTCAATGGCCCTCAGCACCCCCGCTATACACATTGTTCCAACGCCCCTGCTGCTGAGCGATTATTACTAGCTAACCCTTACTCTGGGGCGCCCGTCTCCTTAGCCGCATTTCTACGCAATGAGCCAGGGCTCCCTCTTGTGGCTCTGGCCGATTCAAGATTTCAGCGCCTTCCCTGACAAGTGCCTTGGACGGAAAATCTAATTAAAGAGCAGAGGCAGCTGCTGCCCGATTGCTATGGGAACCAGAGAGGAGATGGCCTTTCTCAGCGGTGGTGTGCTGTAGCAGGGCCATTGGGAGCGCTGCTGGGAAGGAGCGGATAGCCTGGGCTCAGCAGCAGGTATGATACACCAAGGGGCCAGCTTCAGCCCTAACTCCTGAGAAGCCCATGGAACTGGACCAGTCTGACCTCTCACTGATTATCTCCTCTGTACCTCAGAGTCAGAGGTTCAAACCCCAGCAGAGTATAAGGAGCCCTCCAAGGTAGATCAGATAAACCGAGTACCAAGCAGTTTCCTATGAGGTTTATTCAGATGAGGCCTTGCATACCAACCTCCTGTCCGCTAAGCGTGGACATTAAAGATCCACCCAGATCAGGGATTAGATCAGGTGTCTTTGCCCAGAACGGTCCCCTTGCCATTTGTTGGCTGGCTGCTTCCCATCACCCCAAAGGTGGCTGCACCGTGTGTAGCTATGGCAGTCTGCGAAGAGCTTTGGGCAGAGAGGGTAGATGCTATTCTCCCTTGCACATGGGGTGTTACTAGCTGGGAAGGTGCAAGCCACAGCTTTAAGGTCAGGTAATAACTCCACTTGGCTCTTCACGAGCACTTCTCCTCCGTAGACCCCAAAGCGCTTTGCAAAAGAGGGTAAGTATCATGACCTGCCCTTTTCACAGACAGGGAAACTGAGGTACAGCAAGATGCCCAAGCTCACAGCAGACAGGGCCAATGGGAGACAGGGCTGCAGGCAGTCATTCATTATGGCTTAAGGAGTGTGCATTATTTGGTAGCCTCTGCCTCCTGGCAAGCTGCTAACACAGCCCTTTGGGCCCCCTCTTCCAGCCCCCTGCTCGGATATGGCCTCCCCCGAAGCAATGCCCTGCTCCCACAGACCGTTCCCGATACGCCCAGCTGCCCCTGCAGGAAAGAAGGGGCCTATTCTGCAGTGGGGCTGAGCCTGCAGCACACACGGAGGTGGCGCTGCTGGGATTGTGGTTTAGCGGTGGCAAGCCCTCAGGGGACACATGGAACGGGAGGACTTCCCCTTGCAGGGGGGTCTCACTTGTGACCGGTGGCAGCCGCACATCGGGGGGAGTTTCAGGTCACGTTTTCAAGTGCAAGCGGTTTCCAAGCCATCCACGAAGGCAGCTCTGCTTTCCCCAGCTGAGGGCCCGTGCAGGCAGCCCCACCCAGGCAGACTGAGAGTTAACCCATGGACAGGCCCACTCTGCCAGGCACCAGAAAGGGAGGCAGGTTGAGTGGCCCTGTCACTCTGTGCCATGAGTCAGGCAGGGGGAAGCTATGGAAGCAGGGTTGCCAATTTTGATTGGAGACTCCAGGACAATCCTGGCAGGTTGGCAACCCTATGCAGAAGGGGGGGTGAGGCCAGAAAACGGATTCCAGGGGAAAGGAGGCATGCTGCGGGGAGAGCACCGTCCTCCCCCTCGGCAGTTGCTGCGGTGGGCCCCTGGTTCTACAGAGCGGAAATAGGGAACCTTTTCCAACAGCACTTCTCAAAACCAGGCTCCAATGAACCCAGAGCCAGGCAGAGGAGCTAGAAGGGCCACTGCCGTGCCCCTGAGCCCGCCAAGGGGCTGGTTTTCAGGGGGAGAATGCACACACCCCCTTCAGAAACAACAAAGCAGGGAGTGAAACTGGGGCTCGCCCCAGACCCCACCCTGCTGGACAGGGGCTGCCTGCACCGGCTAACAGGGCTCCCACGGGGGCGGGGGGTGTGCTTATTACCCAAGGCTTCCCCATCTCTGCCCCTGCACTGAGGCCGGGATGTTGCTCCCCCGCAACTCTCCCCAGCACCACTCACGCCAACGCCCCCAGGGCCTGTTCTGTGGCACCAAGCACCCACCACACCTTTGGAGCTGGCAACACTCAGCCTGCATAGAAATCAGGGCTGTCCAGCTCAGCCTCCACCGGCTTATGCTGGCTCCAGCAGCTCACGCACCAGGTGGGCTGGAGAAGGCAGAGGAGCCAGAGTGGCCCAAGCAGCCAGGGACACTGGGGTGACGTGTGAATAGGAGGCAATGGGCGCTGGCTTGGGGGGCTTAGGCTGGGCCAGGGCTAGTTACCTCCCATCACTTGGCTACAGACCTGGTGGAGGCACATTCCCCAGCAGGGCTGGGACAGGGTTTGGATCTGTTCCCTCAGTTCCTACAGCCCTACTGACCCTAGGGGCAAGGAAAGGGCTCAAGCCCTCACGACAGCTAGGAAGCTGGATATTCTGGAGCCGAGCATACTCGGATTGCAGAGTGCATGCCATTGCAGCATTCGCCTCCTGCTGCTCCACCGGCTCAGAATGGGGGGCCAGGATGCTGGGGTGAGCCCCTTCCACTGCCCCCACTGGGGCCTTGGCAGCGCTTTATCCACGGGGGGGCAGGGGGCTCTCCCCACGGCAGGAGACTTTGCAACATCTTTGTTTCAGGCAAAAGTCAGTCCCCTTCCCCCTCCCAGGAAAACCCCATTTCAAAGCACCAAAGAGATGCTGAATTCTAGTTTTGCATATTGCAGCTTCCAAACTTAGAAGGCAAGTCCCGCAAGTGGGATTTTCGTCCCCTGGTGAAATGCTCAGGAACATCACCAGTGGACCCAGAGAAAGCCCCATGTGTTTAAATAGGCAGAGACCGCACCACCTCATTCCTCTCTTCTCCATTCCTGTTAAGCCCTCCCGCATCCTACTAGATAGCCAGCTTCCACTGCAGTCTTGGTGGGGTCCTGCTCTGAGGCATCTGAAATGCTGCTCACAGGTAGTGCTACTGGCACCAAATCCAGGGCCAGGAAAGGGGTGAAGAGATACAAAGCACCCTTGGGAAATGCCAGCAGGTAGAGAAGATAGGATGTTCTCTCCCAGAGAGATTATAAATAGGACTCAATATTGCAGTAACCTTGCTTGTGTGTGTCACATGCCCTATAATGTTAACACTGAATGGGGAGTTCCCTCTGCAGCAGCCTGAGCTTTTGGAGTAAGAGGAGCAGAGCTGCAGTCATCATGAAGTTCAGCATAGCCAGGGTACACAGCACAGTGACAGCTACAAAGCCGTAGGCGGTGATGACTCTTACAAACCCTTAGACAAACTCACACAGCACCCCAAAAAGTGGGCTGGAGCATGGCAACCAAGTGGGGTTCAGGACAAGGGCAGGGATGGGAAACTGGGGACAAAAATGTGATCAATCATTCCCCGTGTTCCTTCAAACAAGGACCAGAGGGTCCATATAGTGCAGGTTTTCAGGGGTGGTGAGTAAATACAGTTCCTATTGACTCCCCCGGGGGCCTTCAGTAGTCCCCGAAACTAGGCCATTGGGGGAGGAACTCAGGCTCAGACACTAAGCTGCATGGTACCCCCCAAACCTGATGAGCCCTTCAGCGGTCAAACCTGAAGGGGGCACCGGCACCCCACTTGTTTGGCCCCACTGCTGCAGCAGCTTGGCAGCCCCCTTCAGACACAGACGGTCAGGTTTTCTGTATTGTTTAAAATTTGATGCTAAAAAAAAGTCCTTAAAAATATCTAATCTTAAATCTCATGTAAGTGTCATGGATTTGCAGATGTTGGACCCGGAGAAGTCCCATTAGAGGGATTACCAGTAGCATTTGGCACTGAAATGGGCCTTTGCACCTTCAAGGTGAGTAAATATAATCCCCAGTGCACAGGTGGCCCGTTGTCAGGCAGGACAGCCCCTGGCCCCTACGCACAATCCATCCACAATCCTCAGACCAGCTCCCTCTCCCGCTCTCAAGAGAGTCAGGGCTGTTGCCTACAGCAGGCTCTGCAATGCTTTGTCTGGTCCAGTTTACACAGTATCAAAGGATGGGGTGGGGGGGTGGCATTCCCTCCCCTTGGGAAACCCCAGCTTAGTAGATCGCACAGTAAGGGAGCCTTCCCTGCTGCCCAGATGAAATTCAACTGCATCCCATTCATCCTAGTTTAATCTCCAGCATGATCATATATAGACTGGAGCAGGTTTGATTTTTTTTTTAAATAATTTTTACAAATAATAATCACTGTATTAAGCTTTTCCCCCCACCCCCCATTTTTATTTAAATTTTCCACAGCTGTGGGAAGTTATGGGTGGAGGAAAGAGATTCAAAAAGCTAAAGCTTCATAACCATTAAAGCACAAGCTGTCAACATCACATCAAAACAGAAAGTAAATATCCCTCAAGCCAACCCTAAGTTCTCAAGTTGCATTTTTCTTACTTAGTCTGGCTGTATGTGTGTTGCCCAGCAGTTTGTCTGTGTATGGTGAAATTTACCTTCCCTGATAAAAATCTAATGCTGCCCAGCCCTGTCATACTAAAGAGTTCTTCCAGCCCCGTGACGTGCAGCTCTGGGAACAACCTACTCTGGAAGGGTACGTCTACATGGCAGGCAGAGCCTCTACGCCCAGATTGGCAGACTCAGGCTCATGGTGGCTGTGTAGGCTGGCGCTGACGGTTTGAAGCCAAAGTAGGGGCACCAGCGCCCAAGCCACAAAGTCTGCATGGCTATTTTCCCGGTACGCTAGCATGAGCCCTAGTCTGTCGACCCAGGCTCGGGGGCTTGCTGCCATGGGCTGTGTAGACATGCACTGCGCTGCCTTAACACCTAGATGTCAGCAGAGCGAGGTTGTGTTCCCTGTCCTACCACAAACCCACAATCTCCCTCTGCCTCAGTTTTCCCCACCTGCAGATAATGATGCTGATCTACCACCTCCACAGGTTGTAAGTTTGTTTAGTTTTAGACAAGGCAGACAGCTAAAGGAGTAGGGCCAACTGGAGGAGTTTCAATCCCACAGTCCTCACCCAGCAGTGGGCACCATGCTCTGGCAGCCCTTGCAGCTCCTGTCACATGTCTGTGGAACATCAGGTCCTGCAGTGGGCTCTGGAAAACAGCCCTCATGCCAAGTGTGACTAACAGGGAGCTGCTGCCTCAACGCCTCTGAAGTATTTTGAGGACACTTCACAAGCTCGAAGGATCCTTCTGTCCCCGTGGCAAGAGAAGAGGCTGCTGTTTAGGCTCCGTGGGAGCAGTGACTAACATCATCCCCCACGTAGTCATTAATAAACCCTGATCCCGGGAGGAGGGGCCACGACTCGCCCACCTGTGGCTTGGAGATGGTATTCATGATTATGGGGGAAATCTGCTGACACATCAAAGGGTGCAGGGAACTTGCACTTTCCTGTTTATGGCACTGCCCCCCCCCACCTGAGAAGAGTGGAGGTTCTGAGAGGCCAAGAGTGGGCACACAGGGGCCATGCCTGCCAGAGCAGTGCTAATCAGGGGAGCCAGCCCAGGGTCTGCTTCCTGGGCACCCTGCCTGAGAAATCACTGCCCTCCCCAAGGATAGCATGCTTGTTACCCAGAGGGTAACACCCCACCCATCTTGGGGGCCCCCAGGGAGAGCCCACATCCTGCCCCAACATCCCATGCCAAGTGTGGGGTGGAGGCACCCAGCACAGACAAGAGGCTAGAGAAATCCAGAAGCAGAGAGAGCTGTAGGTGAGCAAAGCCAGAGTCACAGCAGATGTACCTGAGTGGGGAGAGGCTCACAGCCCCAGTGGAGCAGATCTCTTAGGGTGCCCCTGCACAAGAGGGGCATGAAAGGGCCCAGCCCCCCTACAGGCAGGACACAGGCTCTCCTCACCACTGCGTCTCCTGGCCCTCAGCTGCACTCGAATTCCCTGCTGCCGCAGAGAAAGTGGAAGACCCGCTGTGGGCCAGGTGCCAGTGACACAGAATCACAGACCCCTGCTTGGAGTTAGCCACTGCCTGGAGCCCGGTCTGACCTAGCACTCTCCCCGACCATGCCAAACCCAGGGAGCAACGGGGGTGATTTTAGCCAAGCACCCTGCTGAACTCTGACCTCCCCCTTGGAAGCAGGTGTTGCCATTCAGATAATCAATCATCAGTACTTGACCACTATCTAGCCTGTAGACATTCAATGCTCTTTACACACTAACCCTATAACATACATGCCTGAGGCAGGTGACCTTAAGACCACTAGCATGATGTTCTGGAGCAATGGCCCACAGTACCCTGCATAGTGTATTGCAAACCGGGGGGGTGGGGGTGGAAACGACATCAGGGCATCAGGACACCTGCGTTCTGTTCCCTGCTCAACTGCTGTCTTGAGCAAGTCACCTCCCCTCGGTGCCGGTTTCCCTTCCTACCCAGTGTCTTGTAAGTTCTTCAGAGAAGAGACTGGCCCTTACCACGTGTATACACATCACCTACTAGCACAGCAGGGCTCAGATCTCAGCTGGGGCCTCTGGACGCTACTCTAATACTGGTTTCATGCATCCGATGCAGTGAGCTGTAGCTCCCGAAAGCTTATGCTCAAATAAATTGGTTAGTCTCTAAGGTGCCACAAGTCCTCCTGTTCTTTTTACTGCAGTACTGCTATGCATGCATTTCCAGTGCAGCAGAGTTGGAGATGCTGGCATCTTAAACAGCCCTCTGGGCTCATTTAGAAGGCAACACTATTTCCACCCTTAACAGGCTGGGGTTGACTATCCTGGAATCCCCTTCCGCCCCCCTAAATCATTGGAAATACATGCAACAGTTCGGTTTTACTGGGAAACGCCAGCTGAGGGAGCCAATTATAACAACTTGATATTGACACAAGAGGGAGCCCCTGAGCTGGAAGAAATTCTTCCTGAGGCAACTAGACAGCCCGGAGCTAAAGCCCCTGCAGCAAAGCCAGCCTAGCTCCTCACCAGCCGGACACAATGCCTCAAGCCAAAGCCCCGTGTCCCGTATCCAATGCACTCTTTATTAGAGGGACGAGAAGATCCTGCTCTTGCAGGGGGACAGTCTCCATCTACTAGGATCCTGTTGAAGATGGGATGGTTCCTATTTCAGGGGCTGATCCTGCAGGGTGCCCATTCTGCAGGGTCCAGCCCTCCCTGTTGCACTTATCCTGCAAGTCCCTTTCATCATCAGGCAATGAGGGTGCTGGGCTGGTCCATACAGGCATGGCCAGGGCCACGCGGACACATGATGCTGGCTGCAGGGGTCCCCAGCTACATTTGGCTATTGCTGCAGAAGGGGGTCGAGTCTCACCCTGGCCCCTTCACCTCTCCTAACTGATGGGCACAAAGGCTATTAAAACGCAGTCCTGGGCTTGCTCATGATCCTGAGGGGGCTATTTACGATTCAGTACATGTTCCCATGTGTGGGACGCCTTTGGATCAGAGGAATTAAGGAGTGCCTGTTTATTAACAAAGCCATGGAGAGTCTTAGCTTAGCCATCATGTTGTTTGGGGAGCAGCACGGCCAACCAAAACACCTTGCTGTGTGTTTTATTTTTCCATTCCAGCCCTCACCTTTAGAGCTCTCCCTTCATTTTGGGGAATGCTGATACATAACATACCGTGCCAGACCTTTGAAAGGGGATAGCTGGGAGTTTGCAGGCTGGACGCAGTCAGGGTCAGAATTTCTCTCTCAAAACACACAGTCCTCATGGCTCCCACCTCCTTCTGGAAAGTCAAAACCAGAAGGAGCTTTGGCTGCATTCTCCTCTGTATATACCCTGGCTTATGTCAGGCACAGACCTGTTTCAAAGGGCAACTGATTGCCCAGCTCCCTAGATGTTCATGAAACTAATACTTTGCCTTTCACCTGAGGATGTGAAAGTAGACCTTGTCAAACTTTCAAACTTGTCAAAAAGAGAACAAAAAAGGACATGCAGTACCTTTCTCAGAGCTGAAGAAGAGCTCTGTGTAGCTCAAACACTTGTCTTTCACCCACAGAAGTTGAGCCAATAAAAGAGGTTTCCTCACCCACCTGGTACCTAAAACAAATATTATTTTGAAAAACAAAAAATGCAATTTATGTCTGCATTGAAACGTTGCAAAGATGTGTCCATCTTGAAAACATGTCATATAAAAAGCCCCAAATGAAGCATTCCAATTAAGTAGAGACCTCCAATTTCAACATTTTTTGAATGAAAAGTGTTGATTTTTCATTTCTAAGTGAAATTCATTGGTCTCTACCTCTTTTTTAAAAGAAAGGTTAAGGAAGGTTGACATTGGAACAAAATATTTTGATTGTCAAAAGACAAATGTTTTGTTTGACCCGAAACAAAACTTTCTTCTGAGTTTTGTTTTGCAGGAAGTTTCAACTGGTTTTTGTTCCATTTCGGATTTTTTTTTTTTTAAAATAACGGAATATCCTGGGGAATGGAAGAATCCAGGCGCTGCCAAGCTCTGGGTGTCCGACATGGTTTTGGAGAAATGGTACCTTGCTGCAGCCCAGAGGGAGTGGGGCACAGACCCCAGAGCTCCTTACTCTGATCACTGGACAATGCTCTCCGCTGTGCTCTGCTGACAAGGGCTAGTTCACATGTGGAGCTGGAGGTTGGGCTGGGGGTACCCAGGAAGGACTCCCACCCGGTGAGGGGCAGCTTTGCCGTTGGCCAAGCATCTTGGAATGTTTTCCATGCTCGGCAGCAGTGTCAGGCATTGGTCTGTGCTGGATGCAGGTTACCCAGGCCAGGTGGTCTGGAATTTTGCCCTGTAACTACCTGACATTGGGATCTGGCTTTAGAGCAGATCTCTGCATCCTTCTGCACCGCAGTCCCACACCCACCCCTCTTCCCAGGCCCACAGGGGGATTTTGCTGTTTAACTCTGATGACAGCAGAGTTAGAGCACACCTCTGTCCCCCAAGTAAGGGACGATCTAGCAGGGCTGCTTCCTGACTAGCAGAGCAGTGCAAGGAGGTCCCAGATTTGCTGCTGGGAACAGATTAGCACAAAACCGCTGGGCCAAATTCTGCCAGCACCTACCCTCAATATGATCCAGGTGCTAGTGGAGTTGCATGGGACATAAGGAAATGCAGAGCAGGACCTGCTGCAAAGAGCTCAGCGTTCCTTGTTGGCTTGTTTAATCCCTCACAGAGCTAATCTCTGGACAACTCTTTAAGCAGAGTCACCAAGGCAGCACACATATGCTGAGAGCCGAGGCAGTGCACAAGGGGTGTTGTTGGGGTGGGTGGTAGCACAAAGGAAGCTAGAGACCCCTCCATGGCCCCTCCTCCAACCTAGGAGGGGGAAAAAAAAAATCTGGGAATTGCAAAGGGTAAATGCCCCTAGACCAAGCTATTGTTCCTTCCCATCTCTCCTGCTAACATACATCCAAAGCCACAAAACAATTACTGAGCCACTCATAGGGAGGCAGCCTGGCCTAATGGTGTGAGCACAGAGCAAGGAGCCAGGAGTTGTTGAGTGCTAATCCCAGCGCTGACAGAGATTTCCAGTGTAGCCAATTCAAGTCAATTCGCTTATGTACCTCTATTTCCCCCCTACGTAAACTAGAGATAAGGTCACTTATGCACCCCACCGGAGAGCTGCAACGGTTAAGATGCTTTGGTCCTGACCCCTTAAAATCCCACCTTTCTTGCAAGGATATGCATGGCCTATTTTACAGGAACTCCGCATTGTTCAGTGAACTTCACCCCAGACAGCAGGAAATCCCTTGGAAGACTAGAGGATGTTTCAAAGGCCAGAGCTGTTAACACTGACAGTTCTGCTTGCCCCTCTAGAAGGATGTCCCATGGAGCCAGAGAATTTTCAGGATATAGCAGTGTACATTCTGAAAGAGGGTGCACTCTAGCAGCACCTGGAAGGGCAGATAGTGTAACAGAGACGCTGATCATTTAGTACTGAGACCCACAGCATAACGGAGAGGGGGTGTAATATGCCTGCATCACGAGATGCTGCAGAGATTTCCAAAGCATCCTTTGTCTTCGGCAGAGACGCACACGGGAGACCCAGGAGTCTTCACTTTCCTAGTCACTGACAACGTGGAAAACCAGGATAACAGTAGGGACTGTGAAGGAGACAGGGGTGCTGTGGGACTTTAATGCTGGAAGAGGCCACAGGGTTGCAAGTACCAGGAGAAAGAATGAAGGAGAAAAGGAAAGAGAAAGGAGGAGGAAACAAAAGGGAAGAATATGGAGGAAAGGAGAGATACTGACAGGTGGGATTAGCAATGAGAAATCTGCAGCTAAACCGGGTTTGTGTCTTTGCACATTAGCCGAGCACGACAGGATCAGTGTGTTTGCTCATCTACCATTTATAAGTGGCAAATTCCCTCTCCATCCCAATTACCATGAATTGGTCAGTATATGTCTAATAGCCTTTGCAACAGTGACTGGACTGGCCGAGATTAAGGCATCAAGGCCCAGAGCCTCAAAAGGTATTGAGGATCTTAACTTTCACTGAAATCAATGGGAAGTAGGAGCCTAGATACCTTTAAGTTTCATAGATTCCAAAGGCAGAAGGGACCACTGTGAGCATCTGGTCTGCTCTCCTGTATCACACAGGCCAGAGACCTGCCCCAGAAACCATTCCTAGGGCAGAGCTTTTAGAAAAAGATCCCATCCTGATGGCAAACTGGTCAGTGATGGAGAACCCACCAGGACACTTGGTAAATTGTTTCAATGGCTAATTACTCCCACTGTTACAAATGTATGCCTGTGGGACAGGGCCTCAGACCCAGATGCAGCTGTTTTCTTCAGGGGGATTTCTCCTCCAAACTAGTCTGAAAACACTGCGCAAAAGCAAGGGGCAAATATACCCCCATTAGTTTAACACCCCCAACCGGCGCAATGGCTTGAAGTTCAAATCCTTCTAGAGCTACCTATGGTGAATGCACCTGCCCCACCCATACAGGGCACAAAGGAAGTACAGTTGCCATGTTCATTCAGGGACTGATAGCAAAGTCCATACTCAGTCCCACTAGCCCACATGGGAGCTTGGCCCTTCCAGGGGCTCCAGGTATTTCCCTTAATGTAACAATGCACACACAGAGCACTCCATATCTAGCTCTCAAGGCACTTTATACAGCTAGGTATGTATCCTCATGCAGGTGAGGAAAGAGATGTCACTGGCAGAGCCAGGAACAGAACCCAGGACTCCTGCCTCCCAGCGGAGTGCCTTACCCACTAGAACACACTGCCCCCAGAGAGGCTGTTCTTCACAACCTGCATGCCCATGTCTAAGGAAGGTGACTCCAGCCTACTGCTTATTAGAGCAGCAACCAGCCTGGGATTGACTATGCCCGGGTGTTGCTCCCAGTGACATGTTTGGGAAGTTTGGCACATGGAGAGCTTACAGGGCAGCTCGCTGGGGGACAGGGCATGGACTTGTTCACTAGCAGGAAACTCAAAGGAGAGCTACAGTGCATAAACCGCAAGATGGTGGTTGAGCGGTAAATCACCACCCTTGGGCAGGGAAGGGTGGTTAAGCGATAAACCATACCAGGGTGTGTGTTAGCTGGCTATTGAAGCATGGGGGCTGGGGGGGGGGGAGAGGAGGGGGCAAGAAAGGCCCTTGGCTGACATGGTATATTACTATTCAAGCATATTTAAACAATTGCAACAGACAGCTTGGAAAGTTACATAGTTATTTTTGGAAAACCAAAACGACTCTGCCTCATTTTGTACCAGGATAAACAGCACCTACCCAGGGAAGGAGTGAAAACAGTGGGGCGTAGGAGACAAGAAGAGAATCAGGCACTGATACAATGGCGGTCAATGAGCAGATAACACAGCAGCTATTGACTTACCCACAGAAGAAGCCAAGACACAGGGTCCTGCTCAAAGTTATGCTGTAGAATCAGGGTTGCCAGCTCACTGATGCAGCATGTGCACTCCAAGCACAGGACTCAGAGTCAGGAAGCAGAGTTTAATTTGCCTGGAAAAAAAACTGCAGGTTTGGGGCCTTAGAACAAACAGCCCCAATTTTATCCATATTTTGGTTTTGATTGTTATTTTGCAATACTACCAGAATGGCCAATACCCTTCCCAACACACACCTTCTCCCTCAGGTTAGTTTCCTCCTCCTTTTGTACCTGTTTACCCAGCAGGGTAAGGAGCCCCAGGTGCAGCTGCTCCCCAAACACTTAACCCTTTCTTGCCTGATTCCACACCCCTGAGAGAGGAAAAGGAACCTTGGGGGCCTCTGGAACCCAGATGGACTGTGAGCCACTGCTTGCTGGCTAGCCTGGAAGCCTGGTACTCAGGATATGGCTTTAGAGAATCAGTGCCCTCTCCCAGGCACTTCATGGCCCTGGGAACTGAGAAGCCTAATGTGATAATGACCAGCTGGCCTTGTAATTTGCAACTCTGTGGTTTGCTAGGGAAAGGGGTGGGTGAGAGAGGAGCTGGCTGTGAACTAAGCCAAAGGAAAGCTGCAGAACTATGCTGCCAGTCTGTGGGGCATGCTCTCTCAAAACAGATGCTGTTTATTCGGGGGTGAGGGGAGCATCCATTGCATACACCATGTTCAAGCTGCAGCTTCCTCACCTCATCTGGGCTTTTCTGGGGCTGGCGAGAGACTCAGTGGGGTCATTATGGGCCAAGCAGGCAAACCAAAGGATGATGCTGGTTGCTTTTGCAAAACTGTATCAGTTGGCTTTTGCTGTTGCCAGAAGGGAATCCAAAGTTCAGGGAGTCCAGTTCAGAGCACCTGTTCTGAGGCCATCTCTAAGTGTGACCCCCAGGGGCTGAATCCTCCCCCACAGCACCAAGCCTGCGTTAATGAGTTTTCACTCAGGGATGCCCCACGGGGGTCAGACCCCTTCAGGCTGTGGCATGCTAGGAGTGACAGCTGCTTCCTCCTCTGGGCTGCAATGGCCGCTGGGCTGTTGGAGCTCTAAAGCAGCTGTGTCCCTTCTCCATGGGGGAGTTAGCTGGTGACCCCAGGTAGTCGCGATTCCACCAGCCATGCTGCTGCAAGCTGGTGTGTCTGGACACTCAGGGAGTGTGGACTCACCTCTGGGGTGGCTTACCACATCCAGGCTTCCAGGGACTGCACCAGTGGAGAGAATGGAATGGCGTTTATCCTGAGGTTAGGTTTCAATGCCCAATGAACCCCGACTGGGCGACGATTGCGGCCCTCTGCCACTCCCGCTGATCTCGGACAGGAGATGGGTAGGGAGCAGTATGAACAGAGAAACAATTTCGAATTGGAGGGCTGGGTTAAAAATATCCAACATCCATAAACAAAGGCAGGTAGCCAGGCTTAGGAACAGAGCAGCTTGACAGGTACGGATATATTTTAAACGATCTGAATATTCCTGAGAAGTAAGTTGTGCTGGATTGGGGCAGGGGTGGAGACCCAAGTTGACTCTGGGATAGCAGAGGTGGGGTACTCAGGGATAGCAGGAATTTCAGAGCTATGGAGAGTCAAAGAGAAAGGGCCAGCAATTATGCTAACGGCTGTGGGTAGTTTACCAGACAGCAAGACATTCAGACAGTCTGATCCAGAAAGCACATGGAATACAAGGAGTGGCCTTAACTACCCTCATACTTGGTAAGGCAATTCACATCTTTTCATGTATATATACCTGCTCCTGTATTTTCCACTCCATGCATCTGATGAAGTGGGTTCTAGTCCACAAAAGCTTATGCCCAAATAATTTTTTTAGTCTCTAAGGTGCCACAAGGACTCCTCATTGTTTTTGCTGAGACAGACTAACACAGCTACCACTCTGAAACCCTTAACTAACTGGGATTTCTCATCCTTCTTAATGCCTGCGGCCATTGGGTATTTTAGGTGTAACCTTAACATTGATTTCTGAGGCTGTTTTACCTCAGAGAAACTTACTGTGTTCCTTTAACCCTTATTTTTCTGACCTATGTGGGATACATTTGTAAATTCAACTGCATCTGTATGAAACTGTGCAAGAGGGAGGGGGTATAGCAGAGACAGATACAGAGAGGGGAGGGAGCAGCCCTCCTGGATCTATTCCTGGCTCTGCTAATGACTTGCTGTGTGACCTCAGGCAAAATCATTTGTACTGGTGTGCCTCAGTTTTCCCTCCGTTGGTTGACTCATACAGGGGTGCAAGGCTTAATTAATGACTGTATCCCAGCTCCTTGGCCTCACCATCAGTTTCAGGAAGACAGAGGTCTTGTTCCAAGCAGCACCTCATTCCAATGCCCCAAGCCAGACATCTTCATCCAAGGCACACAGCTGAAAAATGTGGATCAGTTCTAGTGTTTGGACAGCACTGTCTCGAGTGATGGTTCCCTTGATAAGGAAATTTCCTCCAGAATTAGTAAAGCCAGCCAAGCCCTTGGCCAACTCCAAACAAAAGTCCTTAACCAATTTGTCTCCCCACCAAACTGAAGATCTAGAGTGCAGTGGTTCTAACATCTCTCCTGTATGGATCTGAGACATGGATTCTTTATAGACGTCACATTACACAGCTTGAGCAATTTCACATGCCCTCCCTTCGCTCAGTAATGAGCATTAGCTGGCAGGACAGAGTGACCGACATGAAGGTCCTTGAGAGAGCAAATGCAACCAGCTTTGAAGAAACACTATTGAGAGCACAACTTACGTGGACCGGACATGTCATCAGAATGGCAGACCACTGTCTCCCAAAACAGATCTTGTATGGGCTGCTGAGGCAAGGCAAAAGGAAGAAGGGTCATCCACATAAGAGCTTCAAAGATAATCTGAAGAGCAGTCTCCAGTGGGCTGATATCAATCTCAAAGAACGTGAGCAAATGGCAGTGCAGAGTGCTGCTCATGGTCTATTCCTAATACAGCTGAGCGAGATACCATCACTCCCTGATGATTTGACTGTCACCAATTAGGCACGTAAGAGTGGATGAGCCCAGGAAAGGATCCAGGCCTTCCAACACCACTCTGGCTGTTGGAATTTGTCCCTTGACTGAACAGCATTGCCACAAGCCTCCTGTTATTTTAAGAGGAATTTCCCGTGGTCTCGAATGAAGTGGTCTAACCTCAGGGCTGGTGTTCTAGCCACAGGGCAATGTGATCAGCCTACACAAAGCTCCCAGCCTCTGAGTGATCTTCTGACAGGACCTCAGCCCCAGAAATGGGCTGCAGAACAGAAACTTGTCACAACTAGAAGACCTTTAAAAACAATCCGTAATGACTCTAATGCCGGTGAAAGGTGCCAAGCGGACAGCCCTGGAGATAGAGATGTCTGGTGACACACACAACAGGTGCAGCATGGCTCTGGGGCTGGGTCCCTGGTGTGTCAGGCTGGACATTTGACAGTATCTTCATTTCATTTTTTTATAAAAGGTTTTTGTTTTCTTTTCAAGAGGAGATAAATATGGAAATGCGTAGGGCAACGAGCACTGCACCATGGCTATTATTTGAATAGCAACAGCACCAGGGCCCCATTGTGGAAACACAGAACAAATGGATGATCCCAGGTCCCAAGAGCTCACAGTCTAAGTAAACGTGGCAGAAGTTTTGGGTTTCTCTATTGATTACACATAACTGCATCACAGACACAGTTGTGGGGGGAGTAGGAGGCGGCTGGTGGTTTGGGCATCTAAAGTCGTTGGCACCTGAAAAGGTCTGAAAGGCAGTTTGGGATTGTGGGATAAACACATCTGCTGGGTGTTTCTCCTAAACAATCAGTAGTGAAATAGTTAACAAATTCTTGTGGCACAATTCCACAGCAAAGTGCAGCTTGCCTGACTGCAGAATGAGGGACCCTGATGTGGCAGTCTCCACAGCACCCCCTGGCAGGGCACCATGGCACTGCTCACCCTGCCTCAGCTTCCCTGCGGGTCATCAATGGTTAGCAGTCACCTCCAACAGGGTCCTCAGCCCTCAAGGGTTCCAAAATATAACAAAATCAAACAGGAGGGACATCCATTGTGGTATCCCTGACTGAGCCCAGCCCTTCCTCTCCATCTGTCTTTTCTAGTTAACACTTCTCTGAACTCCCTGATTCAGCCCTATCTTCCCTCAGGAAGGTTCTGACAGGCAGCAAGCCAACACTGCTTCCTAGGTCGAGCCAGATTTCTTTCACCAAGTAAGCGCTAGAGAGACCTGCTCCTTTTGCCAGCCAGCCCCACGACCAGACTGGGTTCTTCCCTTTTAGTTCCTCCCTCCAGGCCTAAGACCTACAGCATGTATAGAGGGCAGTGCTAATTGAGCCCACAGGCTCTCCCCTTTACCCCTGGCCAGACTGGAGTTTTGTACACCCCCGTTGCAGCTGCGTATGGGCCGTGGCAGTGCCCACTTGCCCCATCTCCGTCTCTAATTAATCCCATAGCCCATTCACTGGCTTCTTTGAGGAGGCTTCCAACGAGGGGCCATTTGGGCTGTTAACATTCATGTCCATTCAGAACTGGCCTAGGACTCCAATTCATTACCCACTGCATGGTCACACCTTCCAGGTGCTACCAACCTCGGACCACTTCCTGCAAGCTCTCTGCCTGTGGGACACTCGTTCATTTCAAAGGGAGATTCTCTGTGCAGGGGACTTGTAGAACTGATCCCCTGGGCTAGAACTGAACTGGGAAGCTAGGGGAGAAAAGCTAAGGAACTGTTCGATCCCCTGAGCCATTCACCGCCCTAAGAAGAGACAGCTCAAAGGGGCTGGGTCTTTTTTAAAACACAAGTTGAGAGGAAGGTTGGTCTTGTGGCCACATTAGACTGGTGCTCAGTAGATCTAGGTTCCGTTCCCGATCTGGCACAGGCTTCCTATGTCACTTTGGACAAGTCACTTCACCCTTCTGTGTCTTGGTTTCCCACCTGTGAAAGGGGGATCATAACACTTACTGTGCCTGTCTTGAAGTGCAAGCTCCGGCCTCAGGGCAGGGACTGTCTCCAACTGTTTATCTGCACAATGGGGCTTTGATCTCCTTTTGGGCCACTTAGACCTTAGTCCATCCTGTGCATTGCTGCACATTGGGCTACCCACATTTGCCATCCTTGCCTGACAACTGCCCTTCTCTCCAAATCTTCCCCTTTCATGTTGAGGTGCTTGATGTCATTCAGAACTGTTCATTTCCATGTTATTCGCGGTCTTCCTCTCTTTCTTCTTGTGTTTTCTGGCTTCCATTCAAGGGTGGTATTTGATAAGCATTTTTCCATTCTCAGCACATGTCCCAGTCACTGATGTCTTCTTTTGTAGATTATTTGTGAGAGGGTACCTTGTCCAGTCATTTTTCTGACTTCTTCATTCATCTTCCTACCTCTATATGTTATTCCCAATATTCTTCTGAAGATATTTGTGATGAAATGTGTCCAGCTTTTGCATCTCTTTCTTGGTAAGTTGCCATGTCTCACTGCTATATGTTGTGATGGCTATAACAATTGCTTTTTGCACATTCAGTTTTGTCTTGCGGGAGATGTTTTTGAGTTGTCAGATGGTTTTAAGTCTTCCAAATGCAGCGTTTGCCTTCCTGATTCTTCTTCTTATTTCCTCGGAATTAGCACCATCCTGACTGATGGTACTTCCAAGATATGTAAAATTGTCCACCTTCTCCAGTTTCTCTTCTTCAGTTTTGATTTCTGTCCCTATAGTCCTCATTAACATGAGTTTACATTTCTTTGCATTGTATCTAAAACCTATCTTCTCCATTACTTCTTTTACTTAGTTTGGGCATTTTTGTAGTCCGTTGGCATCTTCACTGATAAGAGCGATGTCATCAGCAAAGTCTAGATCAAATAGCCTTGAATTGTTCCATTTTAGGCCATATGTATCACTGTTGCATTGTTTTAATCCATAGTCGATGACTAGCATAAGGAAAAAAGGAGACAGGAGGCACCCCTGTCTTACACCTGTCTTGATGCTGAAGGGCTTACTCAATCCATTTTCCACTCTAATGCAGCATTTTGAGTTGGTGTAGAATGCCTTCATAATGTTAATTAATTTTACTGGAATTCCATATCGTTCCACAATTTTCCACGTTGTTTCTCTGTTTACTCTATCGAATGCCTTTTGAAAGTCCATGAAATTGATGGCAAGACTGCCTTGGAATTCAATGGTGTTCTCAATAATCCATCTCAGGGTGAAAATAGCGTTTGTGAACGATCTCCCTTGCCTAAATCCAGATTGTTGTTCACACAGGGTGGTATCCACTAGGCCACGAGGCACCGCAAATAACAATATAATCATAATTGTCTTCCTGTTTCCTTAGGCAGCATTCAAATCCCAACCCTGCCACATGCCTTTCCCCACAAACCTCCATAAATCCCCACAGGTTTCTCGTCTCCTTCATTTTCTTGTCATCTTTACTCAGTTCTGACCCAGGCAACAGGCACTCGAGTCAGGATTTAGGCCATACTGTCTTATTCTGCATTTCTTTTCCCAGCACCCCTGACATCAAGGCTGTTTGTATTAGAGCAAATTGTTCATTCACTTGCTTCACCTCCATCACTCCTCATTGCAGATGTTAGCTGCAGACTCAGCCTAGCTCCTCCCCATCACATACCCTTTCTCTTCTGACACCTCCTGCAGATACCTCTCTTTTCATTCCAATCACGGTCGGAGAGTTCTTCAGAGAGCAATGAAATCACAGAGACAGGTTTACGCTGCCCCCCATCACAGCGGAATGCAGCTCTATCCTGCAAAGACCAATTCTTAGCCCATAGTTTATTCTCCTCACTTGTTTCAGCATTAAATAATAAAATGTGAGCTCCATTTGTGTGTGAAAAATCAATGTTTTACACCGCAGCGCTTTGCCATCCCGGCTGGATGGGAACTGTGGCCCTTGTATAATATTTATTGTGACTAAGTTTGCTTGTCTGGTTCCACATTTCAAATGACTCTGTAGTGGCAATGGCAGATTAAAAGGCAGAACGTTGCTCAAATGGAAACACGGTGGAGGCAAGGTAAAACAGGAGGCCAGGATTAGTGAAAATTCTAGAGATCTGCAATTATCTCATGTGCCTCATTTCTAGTGCAAGGATGCAACATTAAAGGGCATGTTTAAGGTGTCAGGCACTGATGTTCTCCTCTAACAGGCACCAGGCTGTTCATAGGCATAAGTGATGATCCCTTTGCCCTCTTATTCTTCTTTCATCCTGTCTCTCCTACTCTCTTCTTTCCTTCCTTCTCTTCTCCTCTCTTCTCTCACTGCTACTAGAAACAGGAGTAGGGTCCTTTGGAGAGCACTTGAGCCAGCACACAATGAAGCTCTATTAGCTCTTTTATCAAAGTTGCAGTGATACATGAAAAGTGACGATGTCCAAATGGCTCCTTACTCAACTTGGGCCTGATCCAAAGTCCATTGAAGTCAATGGGAATTTTTCCATCCATTCATGTCCCTAACCCTTTGGGCAGAACGACTCACTTGACCAATTAAAACAAGTCGTTACTACTTTTCGCTCCTGGTAGCTCTGCAGAACCAATCGAATGAAAGGAGAGGGAGCTGGAGTTTAGTTCAGCCGGTGCATTGCCAACGGATCATTAACTAAGTTCCAATCACAGAAGATTGAAAGGGTGGTGATGCAAGAGCTAAAATCAACCCAGCTTGACTCTGAGAACCCACAGTGAGTTTGCAGGGCTGGCAGTCAGGAAAAATAAAGATCTTTCTACTTGTGAACTGAGGAGATTGGTTCTGGGGTCACTGAAAGAGGATCGACATGGAAGCTTGTGATGCTCTTGCACAGAATCACTTTTCAAGGAACTTTTTTTTTTAAATTAATAAACTAAGCTTTGTGTCATTGCAGAAACAAGCTGATGCAGCGTGTCTGTTGAACAGACCCTCTAACCTGAAGACATTCCAACAGTGCTCTGGGATCTGTACTGGCTGCCTGTTGCTTTACGGAGAGAATTTAAGGAGTTAGTTTTGACTAGGTTGAAAATTTTACGTCAAAACATTTCTTCAAGAGAAAACAGCTCTTAAATCAAATGGGAATTTCCACAACAAAGAATTTTAATTGAAAAGGTCTGGGTTTTTTTGTCAAAAGACTGAAAACAGAAAAAAATTGTTGCAACTGAAAACTGAAAAATTCAGCTACAGATGAAAATTGTCAGTTTTGTTTGCTGAAAAATATTTTTTTTTGTTTCTCAAGATTTTGATTTGATCAAATCCTGAACATGTTAAAAGAAGAATTTTCATGAAAATGAAAAATAAATGTTTTCATTGACATTTTTCATGCAGAAAAAACCCAACCAACTCTCATGTGGATCTTTAAAAGCCTATTTATCTTTATATACAGGTACTCAAAATGATAGTATCTGAACACCTCACAGTCTTTAATGTATTGATCCTGACAACAAGCCCTCTGAGGTAAGCAGTGGCTACAATCACCATTTTAACCATTGGCACACGGGGCCCAGAGAGGTGAAGTGATTTGCCCATGGTCACACAGAAAGCATGTTTCAGAGCAGGGAATTGAAACAAAGACTCCAGCTAAGACCCTAACCCCTTACAGCATTCTTGAAACCTGTCTATTGGACAGTGTCGCAAGTACAACCTGTTCTCCTCTGGGGCGGGGAAGGGGCGTTATAGCCCCATGGCTGGGTTTACCTGACAACCCTTAACCCTAGGGAGGAGTAGCCCGGGAGACAGAGTCAAGTCACTGCAGCCACCTTCCATTGCAGAGTAGCACAGTCCAGGGGACACATTTAAGTCACTGCAGCTGCCCTCACTCCCGGGGCGGAGCAGCCCAGGGAAAACAGTCAACTCACTGAGGCAACCCTCCCTCTCAGGGCAGCGTGGCACGGGGGACACAGTCAACTCACTGCAGCCACGCACCCTCTCAGGGCAGCATGGCCCAGGGAACTGGGTCCAGACACTGTGGCCAGCCTCTCTCACAGAGCCGCAAGCCAGGGGTACACAGTCAAGTCACTGCGGCTGCACTCCCTTGCAGTGTGGCGCGCTCCGGGGTACACAGTCAAGTCATTGAGGCCATCCACTCTCGCAGTGCAGCGCAGTCCAGGGGACACAGTCAAGTCACTGTGGCCACCCTCCCTTGCAGGGTGGCGCAGCCCAGGGGACACAGTCAAGTCACTACAGTCGCCCTCCCTCACAGGACAGTCTGGCCCGGGTGACAGAGTCAAATCACTGAGGCCATCCTACTTCGCATGGTGGTACGGTCCAGCGTACACAGTCAACTCACTGCAGCCACACTCCCTCGCAGAGTGGCGTGCCCTGGTGTCACGTTGTCAAGTCACTGCGACCGCCCTCCCTCTCAGGGTGGCACGGTCAAGGCATTGCGGCCGCCCTCCCTACCAGGGTGGCATGTCCTGGGTCACAAAGTCCAGTCACTGCGGCCGAAATCCGTTGCAGGGTGGCATGGTCTGGGGTACAGTCAAGTCACTGTGGCCACCCTCCCTCACAGGGTGGCGTGGTCTGGGGTACATACTCAAGTCACTGCGGCTGCCCTCCTTCGAAGGCTGGCATGGCCCACGTCACAGAGTCCAGTCACTGTGGCCAGCCTCTCTCGTAGGGTGGCGCGTCCCAGGTCACAGAGTCCAGTCGCAGCAGCAGCCCTCCCTCGCAGGGTGGCACTGATTGGGGGAAACAGTCAAGTCACTACAGCCGCCATCCCTCGCAGAGTGGTGCGGTCTGGGGGACAGAGTCGAGTCACAAGCAGCCCTTTCTTTGGGGTTCAATTTACAGGCATTTAACTGTTCTAAGATGTGTGTTGTCACAGATGCAGCCGATGTGTCTTCTATAACCTGACCATCTAGAAATGAATCTATTGGCCTACCCCTGACATCAAGATAACTTTCACAATGACTTAATACTGCATGCCCGTCTGCATCGGTGTATTCCTCAGCCATGTGTGCTCATTTTTTGAATGTGGTGAGAGAGTTCTTCGCTTTTTCAACTATTGAGTCTTTCACTGTTGTATCACATGCTTCTAACCAGTCAGTTGAGTTTCTTGCAGAAAGATAGGGAGCATTTGCCTGTCTTGTTCGGACAACTTGTTGTCAACTTCAGGATTGGCAATAGAAAATTCACTTAACCTTGGCCTCCAGTTTGTCGAGTGTGATATCTCTTGCTTAAATAGAACGTATGATGCGACAGCCACATTTGTTTGCATACACTGTGTTGTGTCTCCAGCACTCATAACAGCCTCATTATGTACTTCTAAAATTGGCTTTGACAGTCACTGGCTTATAAGGCTTTCTGCATGTCCATGCAATCCAGAGGGATGGTGTTTTGCAATTCTTTCATGTAGGTTGTCGGTATTGGTTTTGCTGAATGGTCTGGTAAACCAAGCTCCACCAGTGTAGAGTCAGAAACTGCTCCCGGCTGGCAGGGGAGCGCTGTGTGTGTGGGGTGTGTGTGCCCAGATTTATCCCTGTACCTGCCCTCCCCTAAGGGTCTGTGGAGGAGCAGCATTTGAGGGGTGGAGTGAGCATTAATGCCAGCTGCTCCATGCATCCAGGTGAGTTTCCATATGTGGGTGCAGGAGGGGGGTTCAAGGGTTCGGGGTGAAGGGGGTACAGTGCAGGGACTTGGGGTGCAAGAGGGGAACAGGACTTTGGGGTTCAGGAGGGAGATACAGGGGTTAGGAGCACAGGAGGAGAGTGCAGGGGTCGGGATAAAGGGGAACAGTGTAGGGGTTAGGGGCAGTGGGAGAGTGGGGAGCCCACAGGGGCCAGGGAGAATGGGGGGCACCCACAGGAGCAAGAGCACTGTGCCCATGGGTCCAGGGGTGCCAAAATACAAGTTTGCCCAAGGTGCCATTTTCCCGAAGCCTGGCCCTTCTTGAGGTTCCACCCAGCTCTCAGTGATTTCAGCTCTCCGTGGGGAAGCCTCACTACTCCTGCAAGGCTGGGCAGTCTCTTCCACAGAAACACTGTCCCACAACAGGTCTCAGCACTGCGAAAGTTGAGGATCTCTCGAGTCATCTAGACAGATGTATGTGTAGTGCGGGGGAGGAGCCAGTGGCTGAAGTACATGTAGGTACCAATGACCTAGGGAAGGGTAGGAGAGAGGTCCTGGAGGCCAAATTTAGGCTGCTAAGTAAGAGACTGAAGTCCACGACCTCCATGGCGGCATTCTCTGAAATGCTCCCAGTTCCACATGCAGGGCCAGTTAGGCAGGCAGAACTGCAGGGTCTCAAAGAGTGGATGAGACAATGGTGTACGGAGGAGGGGTTTAGATTTATTAAGACTTGGGGAACCTTTTGGAAGCCTATCTTTCCTTGCCAGAGGATGCTTTGAAGGCCAAGACTCTAACAGGTTTAAAAAAAGAACTAAATTTAAGGAAGGTAGGTCCATCAATGGCTATTAGCCAGGATGGGCAGGGATGGTGTCCCTAGCCTCTGTTTGCCAGAAGCTGGGAGTGGCCAACAGGGGATGCATAACCTGATGATTACCTGGTGTGGTCAATCCCTCTGAAGCACCTGGAACTACCTGTTCTGTTCATTCCCTCTGAATCACCTGGCATTGGCCATTGTCAGAGGACAGGACACTGGACTAGACAGACCTTTGCTCTGACCAGTATGGCTGTTATGGTCTTATGTTCTATTATTTTGTTACCATGGTAAGCAAGTTACAGTATCTCTTATAACCTAGATGGAGTTCCCCAGATACCTAGGCTCCAACCCACTTGTGTCATGGATACTGTTGCCCTGACAACGAAGCTCCGGCATCCCGTGTCTCCTAGATACTGTTGCCCTGGTAGCCAAGGCCTGAGCAGCATCCTTCCCTCCTTCTTCCTGAAGTCTCTTCCCACCCCCCATGCTGGGACCCGTCCAGACCGGGAATGTGAAATCTCCGGCCCTGGGAACCAGGGTCTCTGCACATCCCATCATGGCACTCAGGCGGTGGGCACTGCTGCTGCCGATGCTTGGTGAGTTCCGGCCAGGGAGAGGCAGAGAGATGCTGAGTCTGGGAGACTATAATGCCTTGGTGCGGGGGAGCGGCCATGCCCTGCTGCACAGGGGAGCATGGGAGGGGGAACCCACCGTTCAAATCACCTGAAGGCTATGACACAGAACCTCACCAGCCCTCACCCTACTGTGCAATCCCGTCCGAGAGACGACTATTGTACTTCAAGGGGGTTTTTGACCATGTAGCTCAGAACGACGCACAGCATCCAGAGTGCCTTCATCCTCTACTCAGGGTTGACTATGCAGGGGACCTGGAACAAGACTTTACATCACGGGAAGTAGAGACCAGACTTTCAAAGACATTGATGAGATCATCATCATATGGACCCACAGGAAGGAGGACCTTGAAGAATTCCACCTGGATTTCAACAATTTCCATCCCACCATCAACCTCAGCCTGGACCAGTCCACACAAGAGATCCACTTCCTGGACACTACAGTGCAAATAAGTGATGGTCACATAAACACCACCCTATACTGGAAACCTACTGACCACTATACTTACCTACATGCCTCCAGTTTCCATCCAGGACACATCACACGATCCATTGTCTACAGCCAAGCCCTAAGATACAACCGCATTTGCTCCAACCCCTCAAACAGAGACAAACACCTACAAGATTTTTATCAAGCATTCTTAAAACTACAATATCCACCTGGGGAAGTGAGGAAACAGATTGACAGAGTGAGATGGGTACCCAGAAGTCACATACTACAGGACAGGCCCAACAAGGAAAATAACAGGACACCACTAGCCATCACGTACAGCTCCCGGCTAAAACCTCTCCAGCGCATCATCAACGATCTACAACCTATCCTGAAAAACGATCCCTCACTCTCACAGACCTTGGGAGGCAGGCCAGTCCTTGCTTACAGACAGCCCCCCAACCTGAAGAAAATACTCACCAGCAACTACACACCACACCGCAGAAACACGAACCCAGGAACCAATCCCTGTAACAAACCCCGTTGCCTACTCTGTCCCCATATCTACTCTAGCGACAACATCAGAGGACCCAACCACATCAGCCACACCATCAGGGACTCATTCACCTGCACATCTACTAATGTGATATATGCCGTCATGTGCCAGCAATGCCCTTTTGCCATGTACATTGGCCAAATCGGACAGTCTCTACGTAAAAGGATAAATGGACACGAATCAGACATCAGGAATGGTAACATACAAAAGCCAGTAGGAGAACACTTCAATCTCCCTGGACATTCTATAACAGATTTAAAAGTAGCCATCCTTCAACGAAAAAACTTCAAAAACAGACTTCAAAGAGAAACTGCAGAGCTACAATTCATTTGCAAACTTCACACCATTAATTTGGGCTTGAATAGGGACTGGGAGTGGCTGGCTCACTACAAAAGCAATTTTCCCCTCACTTGGTACTGACAGCTCCTCATCAATTATTGGGAGTGGCCCACATCCACCCTGACTAAATTGGCCATCAACACTGGTTCTCCACTTGTAAGGTAACTCCCTTCTCTTCATGTGACAGTATATTTATGCCTGTATCTGTAATTTTCACTCCATGCATCTGAAGAAGTGGGCTTTTTTACCCATGAAAGCTTATGCCCAAATGCATCTGTTAGTCTTTAAGGTGCCACCAGACTTCTCGTTGTTTTTGTGGATACAGACTAACATGGCTACCCCTCTGACACTTTGCAGAAAGATAGGGAGCATTTCTTTGCCTGTCTTGTTTGGAACCAGTGTCCAACTTCAGGATTTGCAAGAGAAAATGCCTTTAACATTGGCCTCCAGTTTGTAGAGTGTGGTATCTCTTGCTTAAATAGAAAGTATGATGAGACAGACATGTTTGTTTGCATATACTGTGTTGTGTTTCCAGCATTCTTAGCAGCCTCATTATGTACTTCTAAAATTGGCTTTGACAGTCACTGGCTTGTAAGACTTTCTGCATGTCCATGCAATCTAGAGGCAAGGTGCTTTGCAGCCTTTTCATGTAGGTTGTCGGTATAGGTTTTGCTGTTTGGTATGGCAAACCAAGCTCCTCCTCTTTTACGATACAAATCCATGATATGGCCACATCTTGAATACTGCATGCAGTTCTGGTGGCCCAATCTCAAAAAAGATACAGTAAAATTGGAAAAGGTACAGAGAAGGGAAACTAAAATGATTACGGGTATGGAACAGATTCCATCTGAGGAGACATGAAGAAGACTGGGACTTTTCAGCTTGGAAAAGAGATGACTAAGAGGGGATATGACAGCAGTCGATTAAGTCTTGACTGATGTGGCGAAAATTAATAAGGAAATGTTATTTATCCCTTCCCTTAACACAAGAACCAGGGGTCACCCTATGAAATTAATAGGAAGCAGGTTTAAAACAAACAAAAGGAAGTGTTTCTTCACACAATGCACAGTCAACCTGCGGAACTTTTTCCCAGGGGATGCTGTGAGGCCAAGACTATAGCACGGTTCAAAAAAGAACTAGATCAGTTCATGGAGGAGAGGTCCATCAATGGCTATTAGCCAGGATGGGCAGGGATGCAACACCATGCTCTGAGGGTCCCTAGCCTCTGTTTACCAGAAGCTGGGAGTGGACCACAGGGGATGGATCACTTGATGGTTACTTGTTCTGTTCATTCCCTCTGGGGCACCTGGCATTAGCCACTGTCAGAAGACAGGACACTGGACTAGCTGGACCACTGGTCTGAGCATATGGTCGTTCTTATGTAAAAATTAATTATAATAATAAAAATGTTTAGTACAGGAACTCCCCAAGGTAACGACCTCTCGAGATAGGATGTGAGATAATATCCTTGGCAAAAGATGCATTTTAAACCTCTTGGCCTACTAGGAAACATATTTATATGCCTTTCCCAGTCACAAATCTAACATTCTGGAGCAAAGTCACTAAAATAATCCAACAAACAAATGTTCCTTTAACATGCCCCTCCCTTCTCCCTCCACCACACCCAACTCACAGTTCTTGTCCTTGGTCAGCAGTTCAGAGGTGCTTTGGTGTGATTTAACTGGCCATGCTGGGAGATTGAGGGGCAGGGGAAAAGGCACTTTACTGGTTCCTCCAGCTGTTTGCTACTTACTCCGGCCACTCACTCTGGCCACTGTTGTTGTTTGTGCCACTGTTCACTCCACCACCGATGGTCCTGCGCCCCAGTGGAGCCCCAGGCCCTTCAAATCTCTGCCCGAGCCCCGGGGTAGCCACGGCAGCTGGGAGCCCCTGGGGCTCCACCAGCAATTTAAAGGGCCCAGAGCTCCGCCGTGGTAGTGGCGGCCGGAGCCCTGGGCCCTTTAAATCGCCCCTGAACCCCGGGCTCCCAGCCGCCTCTGCAGCTGGTAGCTCTGGGGGTGATTTAAAGGGCCCCAGGCTCCCAGCCACTGGTACCGCAGCCAGAGCCCCCGGGGCCTTTAAATCTTGATTTTAAGGGCCTGGGTATTTAAAGGCCCCGCCTCTCCAGATTGAGGCCGCGCCCCCTGCTCAGGACTCCCCTGTACCAGTAAGTCCTGTAAGTTACTTTCACCCCTGGCAACAGGGGAGGGATCACTTGCTGATGACCTGGTCCGTTCATTCCCTCTAGGGCACTTGGCACTACCTGGTCCGTTCATCCCCTCTAGGGCACCCGGCGCTACCTGGTCTGTTCATTCCCTCTGAAGCACCTTGCCGTGGCCACTGTCAGAGGACAGGACACCGGACTAGACGGACACCGGACTAGACAGACCCTTGGTCTGAGCAGTATGGCTGTTAGGGTCTCATGTTCTACTATTTTGTTACCATGGTAAGCAAGTTACAGCCTCTCTTGTAAGCTAGATGGAGTTCCCCGGATACCCAGGCTCCAACCCACTCGTGTCATGGATACTGTTGCCCTGACAACGAAGCTCCGGCATCCCATGTCTCCTAGATACTGTTGCCCTGGCAGCCGAGGCCTGAGCAGCATCCTCCCCTCCCCCCCCCCCCCCCCGCCTCCTGCGCTGGGACCCGTCCAGACCGGGAGTGCGCAGCCTCCGGCCCCGGCAGCCAGCAGGGGCTCGGCACATCCCATCATGGCGCTCGGGCGGCGGGCGCGGCTGCTGCTGCTGCTGCCGGTGCTCGGTGAGTCCCGGCCGGGGCGAGGCAGAGAGGCGCCGAGTCTGGGAGATGCTCATGCCCCGGGCTGCGGGAGCGGCCGCGCGCCGCTGGACGGGGGAGCATGGGAGGGGGTGAGCGCGCTGCCCCCCGCTGCACGGGGTAGCAGAGGAGGGGGGACCCGCCGCGCCCCGGTGCATGGGGAGGGCAGGGAAGCGGGAGACTCACCGCACCCAGGTTCTCGGGCTAACAGAGAAGGGGGACCTGCCCCACGGGTAGCAGGGGAGGAGGGACCCCCCGTGCCCCGGTGCATGGGGAGGGCAGGGAAGGGGGGACTGGGCGCCCCCCGCTGCATGGGGTAGCAGAGGAGGGGGGACCCGCCGTGCCCCGGTGCATGCGGAGGGCAGGGAAGGGGGGATTGACTGCCCCCCACTGCACGGGGTAGCAGAGGAGGGGGGACCTGCCATGCCCCAGTGCATGCGGAGGGCAGGGAAGGGGGGACTGGCTGCCCCCCACTGCATAGGGTAGCAGGGGAGGAGGGACCCCCCGTGCCCCAGTGCATGCGGAGGGCAGGGAAGGGGGAGACTGACCGTGCCCAGGTGCACGGGCTAACAGGGAAGGGGGACCTGCCCCACGGGTAGCAGGGGAGGAGGGACCCCCTGCGCCCCGGTGCACAAGGAGGGCAGGGAAGCGGGGTGGGGTTTGCTGTGCCCATGTGCACTGGGTAGCAGAGGAGGGGGGGGGACCAGCTGCCTCCCAGAGCATGGGGTAGCAGGGAAGGGGTCCTTGGGCAGCGGGTGCAGCCCAGAGAGCGGGAGGAACATCCCGGCTACTCTGGGCTCAGGTCCCTGGCTGGGCTGGGAGCCAACTGAGCAGCCCCCTGGGGCAGAGCGCTCTCTCCAGAGGCTGCCTGTGTGTAGCGCTCCCTGTGCACCCCCTTTCTAGGCTCAGAGGGGCCAGGGCCTCCCCACCACAGTATATGCCACTCCGGCTTGGGGGCCAGGGCGTGGCTTGCAGGCACCCTCAGGGTTTGCTGTTCAGGAGGGCTGGGTTGAGAGATGCCCCGGCCTGCTGGGACTGGGGCAGGGCAATGGGGAGTGTCGGTGTCTGTGGCCTTGGAATCAAGATGGTTTTAAGAATATCGATATGTCAGTTGGCCCTCACCCCAGAGGGTGTCAGGAATGCACAGCCTCGGCAGGCAGGCAGGCAGGACAGTAGAGCCTATTCAATCCAGGGCACAGGCCCCTATTGTTTAAGGGGCCCCACATGAATGTTGGCAGCTTTGATTTCAGAAACATTTGCTAATGCAGTTCAGGAATGAGTTTGGGCTCACTTGTCTGGCTATGAATAAAGGCAGGACAGGGTTGGGTGGCAGCCAGTGTGCCTTGCCCTTCCCCACACCCCACCCCACCGCCCCGCTGCTCTCTGCAGACAGCACACTGAAGGAGAAATCAGTATTTGTGGACGTGGGTGGGTGCGGAATGCTTACTACGGTACTATCACGTCGGCCCTGAGCCCGAACAGACGTACGCATACATACGCTTAACTTTATGTGCTGTCTGCAGCCCTGTCAAAGTCAACAGACTTCCTCACGAGGCATAAAGTTAAGGAAGTGCTTAAGTCGTGGCACGGCTGTGGCCTTGATGCCCCCAGAGAAAGGGGGGCAGCTGATTCTGAGACTTTCAGGACATGTTTGATGCTAGTTGAGTATTTGAAAACCTAACAGAAGAGGAGATTTAGATGGAAAATTCATAGATTCATAGATATTTAGGTCAGAAGGGACCATTATGATCATCTAGTCTGACCTCCTGCACAACGCAGGCCACAGAATTTCACCCACCACTCCTATAAAAAAAACCTCACACCTGTATCTGTGCTATTGAAGTCCTCAAATTGTAGTTTAAAGACTTCAAGGAGCAGAGAATCCTCCAGCAAGTGACCTGTGCCCCATGCTACAGAGGAAGGCGAAAAACCTCCAGGGCCTCTTCCAATCTGCGCTGGAGGAAAATTCCTTCCCGACCCCAAATATGGCGATCAGCTAAACCCTGAGCATATGGGCAAGATTCATCAGCCAGATACTACAGAAAATTCTTTCCTGGGTAACTCTGATCTCACCCCATCTAATTCTACTCTTAAAACTTGTCAATATGTTATCCAAGGTTCCCCTGAGCCCAAAGCTCTTGGTAACTTTAATCTGTGGGAGGTGGTATCAGGACAAACCAAGGGAGATGCAGCGCTTCCGTCGGCTGTATGGCTGACACAAACAAACCTAAACCATGTGTTTTCACTTTAAAGCCAGACACTTTTTGGTCTCCAGTATTCCCATTGGAATACCTTAACTCAAAGTCACTGCTTTGTTTAGTCTCAAGCGCATACAAACACAATAGGTTATAGAGCACCCTAAGCAGATACTTACCCCTCAGGAGTTTGGGAGCAGTATTCAGGGGACTCAACCTGCGGTTTCTGGTCACAAACCTTTTGTCTGTGGCTGGAGGTCTTGATGAGTCCACGAGGCGATCCGCTTGACCCAAACCCACAGTTCCCCTCTGAGACCTGAACAGTTACGAGACATGTCAATCAAGAAAATGTTACATGGCTGACGAAACAGATTCAGGCGGTCGGCAAAAAGCAGGTTTTTCAAAAATATATTATTAAAAAAAATAATTGTTAAGCAAGCAGTCAGTCTGGGAGTTAACAGCAGTTCAGAAATATATCCAGACTTCCTGTTTTTCACAGAGGCTTACCCCAGCATATCAGGGCGGCTGTCCTGTCAAGCCCGTTTCTTGTGGTAGCTAAAGCGCCGCCCCTGCTTGCTAAGCTTCTGCAAAGGCCTGCTAAATGCAACAACCAGAATAATTGGTAGTCCACCCCAGTAATTGGCAGTGGCTTGGACGCCTAGCTGGTTGCTAAAATGCCCTTCTAGAAACATGCTGAGGCCTCAGGCTGCAAAACTCAGGTTTGGAGCATTTGGGTACTCGCAGCCAGGTTTAGATGATGTCTACACCACAGTGGCACAGCTACGGAATGGCAGTTGTGCCCTGGAGTGCCGTACTGTAGCCGTTTCGTACATCAACGGAAAGGGTTTTTCCTTGGATGTAGTTAATCCACCTTTCCGAGAGGCAGTAGCTAGGTTGCCAGAAGAATCCCTTTGTAGACCTGGCCGCATCTACACTGGAGGCTAGTTCGACTTAACTTTGGTGCTCAGGGCATGAAATTTGTCACAGCTCTGAGCGACGTAGCTTGGTCGATCTAATTTTTAAGCGTAGACTCAGCCTTACTCTGTAAGCTTTTTGGGGCAGTGACTGCCTCTTACTCTGTGTACATATAGCACTTAGCACAGAGGGGCCTTGATTTCAATTGTGGCCTTGAAGTGCTACCATAATCTGAATAAACAGTAATAATACAGATATGGGCACTGTAGAAAAACTGAAGAGCCTGTCTACATTAGCGAAATGTGCACTAATGCAGCTACACCAGTGGAGTAAGTTGTGTCGATGCAAGCCCCATTTTACATCAATGCAATACAGCTACATCAGATTTGCTACACTGGTATAAACTTCTCTAATATAGAGACAAGGTGGGTAGGGTCATAACTTAATGGACAACTTCTGTTAGTGGAAGAGACAAGCTTTCGAGCTGCACAGTGTTCTTCGTCAGATCTGCTCGCTCATATCCTGGGACTACAACGCTGCAAACAGCTAATATAGACAGGCCTCTAGCTGGAGTTTGAACATTCCATGGTTTATAGCAACCCTTTCTGGAATTCAGATCCAAGTTTGGATTTTGAATGACCCCCCTCAACTCTCTGAAAATTCTGAGGCATTTGGACCCAGAGGTTGGATTTGTACCCATCTTGCATGAAAATATCTGTCTGGATGCTTTATTGTAATCGATTGGTATTTGACTCGACTTATTTTGACTTGGGTTAAGTTTGTTGGTTCACTAATATGTTTGATTCTACAATCATTTATATTTTTAAACTGTATGGTAAAAGTCTCCTGATGTTTGTTTAATATACAGTCCACCTGTCCCAGAAGCAAACAAGTGCTCAGAGTCAGCTGTTGGTGCCAAAAATGGCTTCTTCAAGGCAGTGTTTTTAGCTCTAGTGCTAAACTGGTGTGTGAGTTGCATGTACGGATTTTCTGACTGCAAGTAGTCGCCGTGTTGCTCTATTTTCAACAGGCAATTAAAAAACAGGAGAAACAGCTCATTGAGCTGGACCAAAAGTGGATGCTTGATGACAGGTTAGAAAAAAAATCTTAGGAAGGGTTTGGTGCTTCCAGTTGAGCAAGGAATATGTTGGCATCGCCACCAAAGTGTAACAGAAGGGGCTGCAAGTTTCATGCACATCCACTTTACAGCTGTTGACAGAGAATGTGATACCAGCAAATTCCCTCTTGCGCTAAATGCTTCTGATGATTATTTTGTTCCTTAAGCACAAGTGGGCTGAAGGAGGAAAATATGTTTTGTGCAAAGAGAGAAAGCTGCTAAGCGATAATGACCTAGCTGTGAACTTGGGCTGTCTTTACAGACCAGTTTACTTCCCTTGTGGAGGTTGAATTTTGTGTCTCTTGGACTGAACATCACTTTTTTTTTTTAGTTATCCCTTGGTGTGCTTGGGATTTGAACCATGTATATGACTTGAATGGGCAGCAATCACCTAAGCAAGTTTACAAAGCAGAATGTTCTTTTGCAGCCCCAGTTTAGCAAACAAGGACAGTAGCTGCTTTACAAGATGTCGGCGGGTAGCCAGGATTCCTTAATTTCCTGCCAGTGTGCCCTTTCTCTTTGCTCGTGCCAAAAGATAGAATGGTCAGCCCTGATAGCTAGCTCTTTTTCCCCCCTGAAACTCATTTGGATTGGCAGAGAGGTGGTTTATTTTTTGGGGATGGTGGTGGTTGGCGGGGGAGAGTTTTACTCTTGCACGTTGTGTTCTCTGCTTCAGCATTCTTGACAGTTAGAATGGGGGTGGCGGGATTGGTGTGTGCACTGAGACAGAACTGGCCTCCCCGTTGTATATTTAGAGCTAATGCTTCACAGCTGATTGCATCAAACCGTGATGATTCCAGGAAAGTGTGTGAACTTTTTATAAAGCAGAATCGAGACAGGGGGAGAATTTCCAGAGAGCACTATGTGCTGTGTTCAGGATCCCAGGAGGCCTAACTCCCTGTGTGCAAAACATGAGCATTTAGTGCAAACCCTCCTCTCGACAGGATAAAATAACTGCTTTCTTTGCATCATCGTTTTACTAGTGCCTGGAGGCTTGTTTTGAAATTGCAGCATATAAAAACAGATGAATTAAAGATATAAAATTAATGAGTGTAATTACGTTTCCAGTCTGTTTCCTCTGTCAACAGGCAGATAAACGCTGCCATCTACTTCCCTGTTGATAAAGGCTGTTTGCTGCCCCATGTGCACTTTGTTGTGGGTATTGGGTTTTGCTCAAAGACAAAAGCAAACCAGTAAACATCAGTAACGTGTCAATATGGGCACACATCGTCTGGTGAAGGGCACTCCTTTGCAGAGTCTGCCCAGGACCTAAGCACCATTTGATGGTTTAAATTGTATTTAAGCAGTATGCATGGCTGAATTTCACCCGCAGTGTTTCGCCTGCCCTCTAGTTGTAGTTCTAACTATCGCTCTACAGGACAAGAAATGCCTGTTGGACTACACGATCCAGACTCTCTGACTGGATATTGGGCGTCTGGCTTTGCAAACCTCCAAGGTCTTTGTTTCCTTCACACCCTTTGACCTAGTTAACCCCCCATATGCACATGATGCTTCCCCCCTCCAGTTAGTTGGAGTGAGAAGGGCTGTCTTAGAGTTCAATTATTGAACAATGCATTCTTTTCCAGTGACTTAACAATGAAAGATTATTGTTTGTCTGTGTCCATTTGGCATGGGGCAGCTAGTAGCTCTCTGAGCTGTTGCTGTGTTGGCCTTTAGGATAGTCGGATCCTGACAAAGTTCTCTTTCTCATTTTAGATAAATGGAGGTCAAGCAGGCATCCTCCAGAGATAAACTATGGGGGAGGTAGTATTAAAGATGTTTCCTGCAAGAGAATCGTCTGCTGAAGTTCTGTTATCCTCTTCTTTTGCAGTCTCTTCCTTTGATTTTCATGCTGTAAGGAAGCTTTGTGTAGCTCCACTGATAAAGTACAGCTGTCTAGCACATAGCTTGGTAGTGCAAAAACATTAAGACAGCTGCATAATAGAGCCTGAAATCTTTAGAAACAGCCCGGCAGTGTGGTGAGTGCGAGCTCTGGAGAGGTTGCTCTTCCAGCTTCTAAAGCACCTGGTCTAAGTTGCTTTCCCACAGCTGTTGGGCCTTCAAGGTAAATTTCATTAGGATTGAAACAGGAGGAGTCCAGATCCAAACTTGACAACTGACTGGAACAAAATCTCCTGAATTTTGCCGGCAACAGATATAGCTGCAGGTTTTATAAGAGCAAACCAAGGTCTACACAGTTCCCTACAGCTGAAATCTAACTGTCAGACTCGACTCACAGGTCCTCAGCGTAAATTTGAAATATTAATCTGAGTTACCTTGTGATGCGTAAGTTGCTTCATAGGTGACGAAAACAGAATTGATTGTGTTGTGTTGTGTAGTGTCCTTCCTGCACTTTCCTAATTGCAAAGTGCTTTAGAGAGCAGGTTACAAGTTGAAGAGAAAATAAAGGTTTTGAAGCAATAATGGATGTGGTAGATAAAATTAAATTGCATTCAGATAATGTTCAGGGTTGCACCGTGGGTTGTTTTTTTTTTAAACTCATAAATCCCAGGGATTGCAGAGTGAAGGGAATTCTCTTTCTCTAGCCTTATCCTATCAGTATGCCTGATTATTAGAACACAAATGTAAGATCACCAGGCGCAGAGACACCTCATAAATTATTTAGGTACAGCTGGCCCATTTAAAGACGCTTCCAGCTTTAAAGCTGATTTCTGTGCTCCTTCAGGGATTTGTCGTATCTCTGGTGTGTATATGTGAAAGGGTAACTGTTCAGAACAGTTGATTCAGCCTTATTTCAAGTAGATCTGCAATGACACATTTTAAAATGTCTATTATTCACCTAGGGTGAGATTTTCAAAGGAGCCTCTGAAAGTTGGGCACCTAACTCCCATTGAAATCTAATGGGACTTTTGTTCCTAATTCCCATAGCCTCCTTGGAAAATCCTAGCCCTAATAAATGTTTGGAACAATTCAAAGCCATTGCATAAACAGCCAGTGTTTAAAAGTGGCTAGTGATTTTGTGGGCTTCAGTTCTTAGATGCCCACTTTTATACACTGTGAAAGAGACCTGGTTTTCAGAGGGCCGAATTTCAGCACTCTGTGAAAATCAGCTCCCTTAAAAGTGTCTTAGTTTGGGCCTTCAAAAATGGAGGCACTCAAAACCACCAGTCACTTTTGCCAGTCTTGGCCAGTGTGTCTACAGGGGTCTAATGAAATAAACTAGAGGAGTTTGATCTGAAAATACTCAGAAGTTGCTAAATAGATCGCACACCGTACGCTAGATCTCCAAAATATGACACGACTGTTGTTTCATTAGTAATAAGTGATGGGGCAGAGAGGCAGGCAGAGTTGTAGGAAAGAGATTTGTAGAGAGGCCAGGGTTACATGCCAAGAGGCCCTTGCATGTCTGCTAGCAACGTGGGCACCAGCTTGCGTTGCTGAGCTCCAGGGGTCAGACTGAATTAGGTCCCTCCTGAAACCTAACCCTCTTTCCCCTGTTCCAGTCGTCCTGTTCCAATTGTGACATTACAACAGGCACGCATAGTTAAAAATGTTTTATAAAAGTGGCTACACTTTTGTATTTAGGCCCCGATCCTGCTACCTGCTCCATGTGGGCAGATCCCCCTCAGCCACGCGGATTTGACTTCAGTGAGACTCTGTGCCGTCTCTGGGGTGCACTCAAGCATAGCCAGTTGCAGAATCGGGGCCATAATCATTTGTGTGTGTGTGCATTTAAAAACAAAGAAACAAACCCCTCCACTTTCCAGTGCAACAGTAGTCTAGTCTGTATTTTGGAAAAACATAATGCTAACTTTTAAAAAGATATAATGTCCAAATATTCAGCCAATTCCAAGTGACGTTTGCACACATGTATACACACACCACGTACTGCTCTTCCAAACAACGTATAGTCATACATGTGTGTATATAATATAGTGCATTCTTTGCACTTTTTTTCTTTCTGCAAACCTGTAATTTAGAATTGGCTGAGCAGGTTTTAAAATACTAGACCAGTTTTTCAAAGGCATGGTTAAAACCGACACACACAGTTTGCTCATTCATCTTTAGCACAATGATGATAAATCTTTACTTGTCTGCAACAGAAATGCAAACAGATCCCTTGGGCAAACAGACAGCTAAACTGTACAAGGCTCTGTTCTTTTAGACCAAGATTAGCATTGGTGGGGGGGTGGGGTGGAGTGGAGAATATCATAGCCAGGTTATCAATCCCTGGAAAATAAAGGCCCTAACCCTGTTGTTGTATTACAGTAGTATATAGAGGCCTTAGTCGTGGAGCAGGACCTCAGGACGCTTGGGGCTGTACAAACACAGAGCCGGTCCCTGTCCTGAGGATCTTACAGTCCAAACCCCATTGGAACGCATCATGTAATGAAAGCTACACCTGCGCCTAAATTTTTGCAGGATTGGGCTGCAAAATGGGCTGCCACAGAGACTCGGAGGGATCCTTAAGGTAGGTCAATATGGTGGCCTTTGCAGCAGCCAAGTAACGGTAGTGGAAGGGGAGGTCTCCATGAGCCAACTGCCAAGTCTTTGCCCTCATGCCCCTGGCATCCGTTAACGACACTGCACCCTGCTCGTGTGGCATGCAGCGAATGGCCTTTTCCAGAGGGGCTTTGGCTGCTAACGGCAGAGGAACTGTTTCAGAGTTTACACAGTTAACGCCTCGAGTGAGGCTGCGAAGCCCCATAGCACACGCCGGTCCTCTGAGGTTTATTTTATCCCTTCGAAGGAGCTTGTCAGTTGCTCTTTTTTGTAAACTTTTCAATCGTTGTGTTAACCTCCATTTCTTTTTTCACACTAAGCCCTGCAAAAGCTCTAAGATAAACATTTCTTCCTCCCAATGGTGTTCCTTTATTATTGTTATTTATTTCTTTCAGCGGGTCTGTGTTTGCAGCAGCCCTGTGATATTGTTTATTTTGTGCTACACACACAATTCTTGGGTTTGCTTCCTTTTTGTTGTAACAATAGCCGCACTTTGCCTCGATAGCATCCTGTAGGTGAGGAAATCAAAACACTGCAAACGTAAATAAATGACTGCATCCCAGTGGGGTGGGTAGTATTCCCACTTGCACAAAGGGAGAGAGGTTAAGGTCAGAATATTCAAACTTGGCTGCCTAAAGTTGGGCCCCTACATCTGTGTTTGGGCATCTCAATGAGTGGGCTGATTTTCAGAGGCGCTGAGTGATGGTGGAGCCACCAGGAATTGACCTCCGGAGCTAAAAGCATAAGTTGCAAGTGCTTGAGCTAAGGAGCCAATGCTCTGTAGCAGGGTGCTGTCAGTCTGCAGACTGGCACAGAGGGGGACCTGTGACACATACACACCAGTGCATTACACCGAGCACCTGCAGCTCTCACTGACTTCACTGGGTCTTTTGGGTACCCAGCACTTTTCAAAATCAGGTCATGTTTTTTGAGGTGCCTAACATTAAGCACTCACAACCACAGTGAAGGAAGGGTGTAATACACAGCTCTAGGAAAGTACAAGTGACTTAGCCAAAGCAAGAGGGGAGGGGAGCTATGGATCCGGATTCTCCAATCTCCCTTTGCTAACCACTAAACAACCCCGCCTGTCCCTAATGCACCATCAATATCAATCAGGAGTTCTCAATTTTTCCCATATCAGGACCCTTGCCTGCCCCCTACCCCATCTAACTTGGATGTAGATGGGACATCCTTTCTGCTGAGAAGTAGAACAGGAGGGCTTCTGTGACCCTCTGACACCTGTTGGCGACCCTGGGCTTGAGACCTCTTGGTATGAATCACAGCCTGTGCCGAGGAATAGTAGGCTAGGCTCTGTTCTCAGGTGACACTGGCCTAAATCCGGAGTAACTCCACTGAAGGTAGTGGAGTCACTCCAGATTTAGAGTAGTGTAAACAGAGAGCAGAGTTCGTCCTGTTGTTTGTGGTTGCTGCAGAGCAAACATTGCAACTTCACACTCTTCTATGGGCCAGCCAATAAAGGATGGCAGCTGGGATGGTGTCATTGTTGAAGGAAATTGCACCCATATCGTTTAATGAAATCGGTTCAACTTTCTCCGAACCCAATTGACCAAATAAAAAAAAAAATCTAGACAGAGGCCAGAGTTTGAATCAAGACCCGAAGCCTGACAGTTCTTCACAAGCACAGCTCAAAAAGGTAGCCCACGCAGACCTGGAGAAGGCTGCTACAAGTCGACTTGTCCTAGGGAAGCCAAAATGAACCCGCAGCTTTCTAAAAGCGAAGTAGCATGCCTGCCCAGGGGACCCACAGGTCAAACGGCCAGGGGCGAGCATGTCATCTGAATCGGCAATCAGATTATTTTAGAGGGGAGACTTCCCAAGCCCTAGATGGTAATGAGCCCCCAATGTGGATGGGGGCTGGGTGCATAACTGTCCTCTGAGCTTTTGCAAGCCTGCCCCTCGTTGCTGGTGAAAGGTCTTCTCTTGACAGCCCTGAATGCTGGTTGCTCTGTTTAGCCACAGAACAAGGACAGCACAGGCCAAGCGTGCCAGAAAATACTTCTCCCACATGCTGCCACAATGTGCCCGGTTCAGCAGGGTGCGAGGGCACATGCCTCCTTCTAAGCACATGATGGTCCCACTGAAGTCAGTGGGGCTAAATGTGCTTAAAGTAAAGCATGTGCTTAAGTGTCTTTCTGAACTGGGACCTGCTAAAAGGGAGAAGGTTACGGTCTCTGCCTCCTTCGTTCCTTTGCTTGTCTGCTGCAAAGGAAGGCGCTAAAGGGTTTTGTGACCTGGGTGTCCACAAGGAACCAGGATGGAACCCACGGCTTACTTCACACAGGCCAGCAAACAGGCACTAGATGGCTACAAATCAGTCACTGCTGGCCTGAGTTGCCTTTGAACTCCTGGTCTGGAGGTGAGGGCCAGCGTGTCTCCTTACCATGCCAGCCCCCTCCATGGCAATCAGAGCTCAGCACTGTCTGTTGCTCGTGTCCGGGAAGGAGCTTCCACTTTCCATTGACCGACTGTGAGGAGCCCAGGAATAAGGGGGTGTTGTAGCTCTGCCCACTGAGGTAGCAGTGTGTGGGCCTGCGTCGGAGCGGGGGTGTGAAATCAGCTACTGAGTTTCTCCATAGCGAATCTCTGCTCAGCCTGGCCAGGGGACAGCTGTCCTTGCCCCGCTGCACTGCATGATTTAATAAACTTCCCTCCCGCTCAGGGGAGGATACGTCCTTTGAAGTCTTGTTTCTTTTCACTGGGAATGGCTTCTAAACCACTCCACCGCCCCCCCGCCCCGGCCTCCAGTACAGAACTGACTGTGCTCTGTGGCCCAGCCCTGACAGCTGTTCTGGGATTTGAGCTGGCATCTCCAGGGCGTGGGAGGACGTGGGCATTTTACTGGGCACAGGGAGCTCCCTTCACGTTCCATTGTGCGTTTATGGGGTTGCGTACATGGCATGGCCCTGTGGCCCGCTCCTGGAAATACCATGCGGCTGTTACTGACTGTTAGCCAGCAGTGAACAGGAGGTCCTGCCCACTCATCAGCGGGAGTTATTGTTCACATGAATTACAGCGGTTCCCAGCAATCCAGCTGGTGGCCCAGGTTTCCTTTTAAACACTCCTTTTTCCTCTCAGGCCTTGTTTGTGCTCAGGAATGGCCTCATTTTTGCAGCTAGTGGCCAGGATAGCGAGCTGGGGCTGATGGCTAAGTTCAGACAAGGGCATTTGCACTGATTCAGTTAATTAGGGTTTACCTTGATGATAAATAACTCTACTAGGTACAGATGACATAGAGCCAACGCCAGAAGTGATGTGGATGATGGTGTTGTGAGTGGCACGATATTAACTGGACATAACATACATACCTGGAGCAGGTATAGATTGGAGTGTGTGGGTTGAGGGTTGACTGGAATGAATGGGGGCAGTATTTGCACCGGGGGCAGAATGGCCATTCCATTGCTGATTGCACCAGCTTGGCGAGTTACCAGTGGTTCAGATCTCTAGTGCAGATGCGGCCAAAGACTTTGTCTCCTTTATGCCCACTTGCACCTCCCCTCTGAAACCAGCCTGTTGCTGGGGAATCCTGGGGAGGCGAATTGATCCACATGGATGGCTCTTTGGAGCATGTACGCAGTGCATTGTACCAAAATGTTACAAGCTGGATTGAGTCCCACCCAGCGCGATGGCTCCGCCTGCATCATGTATCTCTGTAAAGGGCTATGCTAATGCAATCGAAGGGCTATCTGGCTATCATGCTGTGAAATTGCTTGGAGTTCTTCCTTGCAATCGAGTGACAAAAATGTAATGACTGCGGCTGCTTGAATGTCTACCGAGAGCTTTTCAATTCCTGGCTCATCCTCAGTCACTTCGGAGAGAGAGGTTTCCTGCTTCTCACGTCTGTCAATCAGCCTTGTGCTCCTGATGTGATGCAATATCTTTTGTTGCTTAATCCTCCTGTTGCAATACCCCTTCGCCTTTCCCTCTTCCCTCCCCTGTTTTCTTCCCCTCAGTCTGGAGTTCAGGTCCCCTGTATATCCCGCAACAGCACTGGGGCAGGGACCATCTTTTTGTTCTGTTTGTGCAGCACCTCACATGACGGGGAGCTGGCCCATGATTAGGGCTCTTTGGAACTACCACAGTACACATCAATAATAAAAATAATTTTCAGTTAAAAGCCAGAGTACCTGTGGCAGAATTCACAGCTGCTGCTCTGCGCTTGAATCTCCTTTAACAGCTAGCTGTTCAGCATGCTCTTAACTGGGATGCTAAGTGATGCAATGGTCCCTTCATCTCCTGGCGTGGTACTGGCTCAAAGGAGATAAAGGACTGAGGATGGTGGCAGCAGGGGGCCAAAGGTACATCAAGATTTCATTTCCACTTAGTATGTAAACCAATCTTTAAAATGCAGCTGTGGTGTGAAATTAAACTTGTTCAGAAAAGGCCTTTTCTGACTCAAAATGCCTGTGTCCTTTATGTTTCTGCATCAGATCTACTGTCTTTACCAGCATAGAGCCAGTGCAGTGACGGAAGAGCAAGCTGAGTGCTTCTTTTCCTTGTGGCTCAGCAGCAACAATGAGGTTGCAGAGTTTTTATTGCAGGTGCTGATGCCGGAGGTGGAAGGACCCCCCCTGGGTTGTCAGGTCCTGGGCTGCAGTGTGGCGTCGGCAGTTGGAAAATAATCTTTTCAAGTGTAAACGGAGCAAATTGATCTGGAATCTGCAGAGAGAAACTGGGGCCATGGTTTTCAGAAGCGAGTCGTAATGTTGGATACCCAGTTTGAGACACCTCAAAGGGCCTTTTCAGAGGGTGGGGCTCAGCGCTTTCTGACAGGCCCCTTTCAGGTGTCTCTAGCTGGGCCCCCCCCCGCCCCCCCCCGAGAACGGAGGCTCCCAAAATCACCAGTCACTTAACCAATCTTGGCCTAGGCTCTCTTTCCATTAGTGACTGTGATGTATGTGCTGCCATGCTATTTGGGTGTGTGACGTGAACAAAGAACGAGCGGCGTTTAGGCTGCCCAGGGCTGATGGAGAGCAGCACAAGATCCTTGGTTTTGAGCTGGACTTTAAACAGCTCTGCGGCTGGAGAATCCGTGTATCTGGCCAGTGTGTTACATAGCGCCGTCCGTGCCGGATCCACGGGGGACAGGAGTCTGGTACAGCCCCAGCTAGAGACCTTTAGCTCAAGCTGTAGCAGCTCTGGAAGCCCCTCAGTCAGTCTCTGGAGCATTGGACAAGGAGGAGGCCATCACATAAAGCCGCGCGCTCATGGGGCTACCTGCGGGGAACAGGCCCCGAGTGCCCTGCAGCCTCGAAGACTCAGTTTGTGAGCGGTGGGGATCCCAAGCAGGCAATCCCACCTTAACGTGGAGAGCCATGTCCAGATGCCACATTGATGGGTGCATGAGAAAGGGGTACCTACTGGGTTGCTCTCTAAGGGCCCGAGCCTGCCAATAGTTCCATACTGAGCCTAGTGAGTAACGCAGGCTTTCTATGCAGTAGTGAGTCATGGAAAAATTAGGCCATCAATATTCCAATATAAATTCCCGCTTTACCTGCCCAGCAGGTTCCACATTTGCGTTATCTAGGGAGCTGTTCTGTGGCTGAGCAGAGCCAGCTCGGTTAGCCAGGGCTCCCCCATCACTGCCTGAAGCATGAACTGCAGCAAGAGCCTCCATGTCGAATGGGACCCTGGTGCCTCATTGCCTTACTGTTGTTCAGCACTTCTCATTGTCAGGGACTTAACTAGGATTACTAGATTATTGTGGGCCTGTCAGGAGGAATCTTCTCCTTTAGACCTTATTATCCCAGCTCGTTCTGCAGTGTCAGACTTCCAAACCATTGCAGCCTTGCTCCCTCAATACTGGCTGATGAGACAGAGCTATTAGCAGTGGTCCACTAAATAAAGGGAGCTTCTGCCCTGGAGAGAATAAAGCAGAATTGGGCTTCACTTGCTGCCCCGCCTGCTTAAGGAATTTAGAGGCTTTATTAAAAGTAAGGAGTTAGATGTTGATGCTGCAGTGACTGCATAGGGCAAATGCTGGATTCTGGGCTCAGCAGCAGAGTGACTCAACTGAGGCGGGCCATGAGTGCCAGGGACTCCAGTTGATTTGTACCAGCTAGATGGAAAAATGACTTCTTTTTATTCTACATTTCTGCTCTCCCTGTTTCTATGTGGCTTAATGTTGTGTTGCAACTGGAAGCTAGGAACTTTTGGGACCTGCCCTCCTGCTCAGTCACGGACTTGCTGTGTGATCTTGGGCAAGTCCCTTTACCTCTTTGTTGCCTCAGTTTCCCATCAATCATGGGAGAATATTGCCTTTCAGCCAGGGTGTTGTGTATGTTGCTTTGAAAAGGAAAAGTTGATCAGCATCTTTATAATTGCTGACTTACGTACCCAGGATTTGATCCAGAACCTCATTGAAGTCAGCAGGCTTTGGGTCAGGCTAAACAAGCTAAGGGATTGCAAGTGCCTTGCACCTTGCTGACAATGTCAGCTGCTTTCAGGTTGCAGAATTGGTCTTCCTGCTGTCGCTGCCTGAAGTAGAAAGGATCCAGCTTGATGTTCAGACCCCAGGTGGTGCTTGCGAAGCTGGCAGGTAGAACAGTCGTCTCACATCTTGTGAGCTGAGCTGCCTGGAGCTGGCAACACTATCCATGTAGCCAAGCTTTGGGGCAGGGACCGTCTTTTCAATAAGGGCACGTACAGCGCTGAACCCAGTGGGACCCTGTGTCCTGATTGTGGCTTCTAGGCGCTACCACAATGCAAACAGTAAATAATAAATCCTGCTGTCTCATTTTGCAGTCCTTTCTCACCATAGAACTGCATCGGAACCATGCCCTGGTCACTCTGTGACTGTGTAATTGGATTGTCCTTTAGTGAGGTTTCTGCAGTGGCACACTCTGCACTGCCAGATTTCAGGTGGATTCTGGATGCTGGCAAGGCATGTGCCATGTGACTTGCAGTATTGAGAAAACAGTGTTTGTGCAGCCCAAGAAGAGATGCTCATGCCCGAGTAGGGGAGCTGAGAAGTTTACATCTCTGATGAGAGCAGGACCAAATCCTGTTGTTCGGTTGCATTTCAGAAACTCTCAGTTGCACCTGGACATGAGCATCCTGCAATTGAAAATCCAGTGCCTTGGCTGTATCTCAGCACTTGTGGATGCTTTGCCGGCAGTGAACTCAGTGCATCGTGCCATGTATTTTGTGGCTGGGTTGTTTCACTTGATCTCCCTGTAATGAGATTTCTCGTCTCAAATCTCCTCCTCTTCTTGAGGGAGCTCTGATCAGAGGAGAGCTCGGAAGAGCGGCAGGGTGGGCCTGACTGCCACTGACCCGTGGGGACAGGCGGGGTCATGAATTATTCCTCGGCTAGTCTGCAGTGATGGCTGAAGCGACGCTTTAATGTGGACGTGGGATTCTGCCCAAGGTAGGCTGAGTTCAGCCGCGGCTCTCTCTGCTGTCTCAGTTACAGAAGCCCTGCCATGTGGGACGGGCAGTTCTGAGACGTGAGGGGTTGAGTTATTTTTAGAAAGAAGGGCCGTGGGTTCTCACAGTGAGTGAGGACTGTCCCAGGAAGCTCTCCCTGCGTCCTGGGGTTCCGGAAGCTGCTTGCCGGGGTAACAGCGCCTCTCTGGGCCCTGGCTGCCTGATGGAACAACTTTGCTTTTTGTGGAGTTTTGCTGTAAGTTGGAATTGCAGCACGGGCCATGCTCTGGGCTTTGCTCTATTACAGTCCAGCTAAGCTCCGTCCCCAGTGCCCTGCCTGAGTTAGGGTGACCAGACGTCCTGATGTTATCGGGACAGTCCCGATTTTAACCCATTTGTCTTGCATCCCGACAGCACATCGGTCGGGACGCCTTTGTCCCAATATCGGGGACGGACCGCTCACCACCACCGCCAAAGCCCCGGGGCTGGTGTGGCGGTGCTTCCTGGGGCAGTTCCCGGCGCCCGCGAGCCGGCAGTGCGGGCGGCCCCTGGGCACAGAGGCGGAGGGGGTCTCCGCGTGCTGCACCGGCTCCCTCCTGCCCAATCAGAGCTGCGGGGGCGGGGCTTGCAGGCGCCGGCAGCGTGCAGAGAGCCCTCCGTCCCCCCCCCCCCCCACCTGTCCCGACCCTAGGAGCCAGGTAAGCACCGCCAGGACTCCCCACCTCGGCCCCCGGCAGGTCCTCTGGCTCTTAGGGTCGTGGCGGGGGGGCAGGGGGCTCTCTGCACGCTGCTGGCACCTGCAAGCCCCGCTCCGCGGCTCCAGCCCCTCCCATTGGTGCTTGTCCCAGCCAGTGGGAGCCACGGAGCTCGCGCTTGCGGCTGGCACAGCACGTGGACAGTCTGGAGACGCCCCCCCCTCGCCGCTCTGACCCTAGGAGCCAGAGACTTTCCAGCAGGGCTGGTGAGTGCGGCCAGGGAAGGGGGCAGGGCGTGATGGAGTGAGTGTCTGGGGGGGGTGTGGGTGGGGTGCTGGGCTGTGAGGGTGTGGAGGGCGCTGGGCAGTGCGGGAGGTTTGTGTGTCAGGGCACTGGGGGTCTGTGTGGGGCATAGTTTAGTGGTGGTGGTGGAGCTGTGGGGAAGGGCACTGGGAGGGAGGAGAAACCTGTGCCCCTGGCCCCGTGGCTTCTGCTGGGGGCTGGAGCTGGGGCCATGAGTCCTTGCTCCATGGCTTGTGGTGCGAGCTGCAGCAGGGGCCGTACACCCCTCTTGCAGCTTCCTTGGGCTGTGCGCCTCCACTCATGGCTCCGATCGGGGCTGTGCACCTGTGGCTCCCCCCGCTTGCCCAGTGTGTCCTGATATTTCACTCTTGCGATCTGGTCACCCTAGCCTGAGTGGTTCTGCTGAACACTCTAGTGTCATGCAGCTGTGCAATGGCCGGTCTCCCTTCCCAGTGAGGTACAGGAAGTCCCTGTGGAAGTGTGCTGCCTGTCATGGGGGTGGGGAAGGGAGGTGCCGGCCCTCTCGACCTGCAAGGATTCAGTGGAAAACCATCAGAGATAACTGCCGTCCGGATCGGGGGCAGGCAACTTGGTGAGGATGGTCCCTTTCATCACCTTCTCCCCTCCTTTGGCGTTCACACCCTTTAAACTCTTGTAGATGGTTATTGAGTCCCACCCGGCCAGCCCCCTTAGCCTTGAAATTGCAGACTGTCTTGTTTTGGTTTTATTTTCTCCCTTGGCTTTTGGGGGCTTGTCAACACCATTTAGACGAGAGGGCCCAGGTGTAACTGCTGAGCGCTGGCATGGATGATCCCAAATACCCTCCCTGCATAGACATGCTGGTGCCTTGATATTTAGACCCATGAATCTGGCAGGGCAATAGAATAAGGCTGTACTGAGATACACAAGAGCTGCACGTCCGATAAAATTCCTCCACGCACACAGCAAGCCTCTTACTGCTGCAGCTGGAGTCTCCGTGGGAAAAGTGCCTCTGACCAGGACACACACAGTCGCAAATGGCTAAGAAAATATTTGGCTAAAAATAGCAATAAGAGAAATTAAAAAACAAAACAAAACCAGGCACTTAAGAGAAGTTTAATTTCCAGCCACATGGCAAGTTTGACTCCTCCATGGCATAGAATCTTGTAACTTTTTCATGCCAAGAGTCACATGAAATGTATATATTCTGTTTGATGACAGTGTGCAGAAATCCAGGCTGAGAAGGAGCAGAATTATTATTTGTCTTACCAGAGCGCTATGGGGCTCTAGGCACAGGTCGGAACTCCGCAGGGCTAGGCACTATCTTAGGTATAAATGCAGGGAAGTTCAAAATACTTTCCTTCCCCAAGGATAATTAAACCAGCCTCGCCCCAGTGTTGTTCTTTGCATCCTTCATGTCTTACTCACAGGCTCCTTCTACCTCTCTCGTTCCTGATTCTGTTCCTGAGTCAAGAGGCTAAATTCAGCCCTGGCATAGAGGGAGGTAGCTCCTGGGTCTGAGGGTTGCGCCAGGGCTGGTTTTAGTCTGGTAAATTTGGTCAGATTGTTACGGTGAATTAGGACTTCCGCCAGGAGAATTTCTGCTAACTTGCATTTTTCCATGCAGCTTCCTACCCTTTTCTTGGATCTGCCCCCTTTGCTCTGGCAGACACACAGCACAGCCTCAAAGTTGCAGTAGGGAAGGCAGCTGGAGCTCGCTGGTGTGAAATGATCCCAGTAACACTTCGCAGGCTCTTAGCGGTGAGCTTGTAGGCAGATGTTAACACTCCCTCAATACCTGCAATCTGTCACTTGCAAAGTTCATTTGTAAATGTTCCTGTGCACTTGTTACCTGGACAGTTGCCTCGGATACCTTCGGCTAAAAGCATACAGAAAGATAAAGAAATGGTACTGTAAAGTCTGGAGAGGCGGTCCTAAAAGGGAAGCCGTTTCCAGCCCTCTCCCCCCCCACCCGCTTTGGGCTCTTGGCTTTGCTGACTGTTGGTCTTTTCCCAACTCCTGTTTTTCCCACCTGAAGATGATGTACTGACTCACTCATAGGCCCGCTCTGAAGCGCTGCTTACGTTGTGTTGGTCAAGCTACATGATGAAGAAGAACTAAGAACTCAAGAGATGAGAGACAGAGAAAGGAGATGGGGATTATAGGCTAAAGGTCCCACAGTCGCTGTATTGCAGCTTGGCTCTCAGCCCAACATCCATGAATATTGCAAAGGCCAGCAGTGGGAGTGTATCTGCTTCTTTCTATTCTTGGAATTACAGGCAGCTGGTGATATTCTTCCTCGTCCAGGGCCTGGTTCAGGGAGGCACTGAGCATCCTGACTCCGGTGGGAGATGAGCACCTCGCAGGATCGAGTTTGGGGGTTTGAGTGTTTTTTCACCACACCTTGTGCAGAAAAATGCCCAACTTGCAGGATGCTGCTATGGGTGCGAAGTGTGGCCCAGAGCAGCATGGCCCTCCTTGGGTAATATCTTTGCCTTGATTTAGGATCTGATCCTAACCTGAAACTTGACCTATACTGGGCGACGGGGTGGTGAGGACTTCGTTTGCCCTGGCGTGTTGGGTTCTCCCCAAACTCAAAGCAAAACTCCCACCAACATAAACCAAAATAAGGTTCGTTGTCCCCTTCCCCTCCTCACCCTGAATCCCTGCCAGGTGTCACTGAACTGCAGGGCTGTCCCCTGGCTCTAATCTGCAGCTTTCTCTGCCACGTGTGCAGCTGCTTGGCACGTCCAGAGGGAGACTGCAACAGGGCCGCTGCTGAGGGGCGGTCTGGGAGGAAGGGCTTGGACTGGGGAAAGGCCCATTGTCAGAAATGATATCAGGGCATCCTGCCGGCCTCTTATCACTGCCATCTGCCTGTTCCCTCCCACTAACCCGGTACTGATATCACATCGCTGTTGGGAGGAGAAGGGCAGCGGCTTTATTTATGCAAGTTACAGACAGTGCCCAATGTGATGACGGCAGCTTCCCTAGGGCTGGATAGTGGAACGCCAGCGGAAGCAAAAATGTGTATTGACTCCTCATTCTGAGGGACTTGCTTCAAATCCTCACTTTTCAATATTCCCATTTCTGTCCCCTTTCACCCTTCCTCTTCCCGTGCTGCTCGAGGCAGCTTGCCAAGTAATTAGAGCACAGGACTCTCAAACATAGATTTCCGGCTCTGCCACGGAATTGTTGTGTCACCTTCATTGAGTCCCTGTAGTTCTCTGTGCCTCGGTTTCCTCATTGGTAAAATGGGTGTCGTACCTACGTACTGCATCATGTGTATTTGAGGCTTAACTAGTGATTGCAAAGTGTTGTGACTGTCCAGGGAACGTTGCTGTAGAAGAACACGGTAGTTGAGAGTCGCAGAGTGGTCTAGGGGACTTGAACACCTCCCGCTACTAATTTTAATAACGGAAGATAGTTGTTGAAATCCTTTAGATAGCTTTGAAAAATCTCAAACAGTATTGGTTGGGAGCCAGATCATTTCTAAGATCTGATAGCTCTGTGTCTGTTTGTTTGCTAATTAGAGCATTAAGAACAGCTGTCAACAGACTAGGACTGTCTTATCAAATTCCCAGACAAGTGACCTGTGTTCGTTTCCTTCTTCCCTTTCTGGTCATTGCCAAAGACTCAGTGTGCACATAAATGGAAGCTTGCTCATCTATCTGCCTCTCTTCTGAGTCACGCAGTGGTGCAACAGGCCCAGTGTCTGACTTCCCAGGAGCTGCTGTGATGTTTCAAACCTAGACCTGTTGCAGAGGGGAGGGGGGGTTGATCCTCGAGGTCAATGATGAGAGATACCCCCTAACTCATCCGGGCAGTCACCCAATGAGACACATCCACCATTCAACGTACTCTGTGCTCCCTCGTCCCCGCCAGTAGCTTGGGAAGTAAACACATCCCGAGCGATGTGCCCTTTGCAGGAAGGGAACAGGAATTTTGGAACCCAAAAGTTCCCTAAATGTTGGTCCTAGAGCGCCTCCTGCACGGCTTGAACGTTCTCCCCAGCCACACGTCATCCCTCATGTCCATGGGCAACTGACTCACTCAGTCTTCCCTCGGAGACGGTGGTGGTTTATCGTAGGTACTGCAGCAGCACCTAGCAGTCCCACTCTGAGTCCTACGGTGCCGAGGGCTGTGCGCACGCACAGCGAGAAGCCGGTGCCTACCCTGCAGAGCTTGCAATCCATTGAGGAAAGGCCTGATTCCTCTGCGGTGCTTAGTCCTGCCTGTGGTAGGATTCAGCAGGTCCCCATTCAATTCCCTGCTCTCCCACAGACTCCCGGGGAGACCTTGGGCAAGTCTCTGTGTCTCAAATCCCCATCTGTAAAATGGGGATAATGGCAGTGCTCTGTTGTGAGCATAAACGTGTTAAAAGTTGGCGAGGTGCTCAGACAGGAGCCTGCGGTAGATGGGTGTGTGACCCGCTACACCCCTCCAGTGAGCTGTTCCTCTGTTGTGCGGGTGTGTAGGCTGCCTGTATCCGAACAGCTTTGCTGTCTGATTGAGGTAGAACAGTAAATCTCCCTGTCAGCAGGCTGGGTGCGTGGGTTGTTTGTTAATGGGCTTTCTCTCTGCAAAGTACGTGAAAGGTCTTCAAGGTGCAGATTTAAACCAGGAAACTCACAGGTTTAAGGTGTTTGTAGCACGGTTAGGTTTCACATACTTTATAGATTAACATTCATTTCTGGGGCCTGCTTAAGCAACGAGCACTTGTTGCATTATTGATGAATGAGAACCTGAACTCTTGTATTTGTTGATTTGTTTTTTTTAATTGCAAATGTAAGGCCCCGATTCTGCAATGAGCTCCACATGGGGCCGCTGCACAGAGTTGGTTGCATGAGCAAGGTCCTTATTCGTTTAACCCTGACGACAAGCCTGGTGCTGTACATGTAATAAAGATGAAGTGGGTCCATCTCTGAACAACCTATCAATCTAATGTTCCATTAACATGGGGGGGCGTTTGCATTGTATTGGCTGGGAGTGGGGGGGGGGTGCTCTTTTTAAAAAAAGAATCAAGGAATTTTCCCTTGTTTGATGTCTGTCTGTTCCTGGTCTCGTAAAGCTCTCTCAGGCCCTGCTGCGCACTGTGCAGAGCTGAGAACACTGGCTGTTTTCAGTCAAACTGCATTTGGCCAAGCCCAAGCACCAGCCTGGCTTAGGGAGTAAGGGAGACCACTTCATAATACCAGAAAAAGACGGGCAGGGGAGAAGCCCTGATGCTATTAAGCACTGATCAGGCAAGTATATGCGACTTACAGGGACATGTATTTGTGATGGGGGTTGAGGGTGTTAATTTAACCCCTGCCCCCAAACACTTCCTTTCTTTCAGAGATTCTGGTGTAACAGGCTGCCCTGATTGTTGTCTCCATAACGCCTCTTAGAATAATGTTGTGACATGGCTAGTGTATATGTGCACCACTGCTCTCTACTAGATGGAGTAATTGCTGCGCCCCTTGGTGTTATAGGAGGCGGATCTGCGTTCTTTCCCAGCTGTCTGCGTGAAATTCTTCCTGGCTGTGGCATATAGGTTAGAGGCATCCAGGAAGTCAGAGGATGCTATGGACTTGTCACAGTAAGGAGGTTTTGTGCCCATGGAACAGGGGTGCTTTTGGTGTCCTCTGTGGAGGTTAACCTCATTGCTTTATGTGTATACCAAATAGTTTGTGCTGGCCACTTGGATTGCTGGCTAGCTTATCAGGTGATCTAAATTTAAATAAATAAAGTAGCCTGCCAGAAATTGGCTTCTTTAAAAAAATGTATCCGGTTTCTTATTGATTGGTGAATGCATTCCTTCTTCTCTTTAAGGCTGTCGGACTGCTGCAGAACACTTTCATGCTACAGGAAACTCCAGCTACTGTATTAAAATTTGTACTATTTTCGAGATAATGAAATGTAGGTAATTGGAGTAGAGCACTGTCATAGGAGTGCTGGCTCCTCGCTTTGATCATTTGCTCGTTACTAGTAATTATCTTTAGTGCTCGTATAGCACTTGTCGTTTAAGGATCCTAAAGGTGGGCCAGTATCATCATCACCATTTTACAGATGGGTAAGTGGAGGCACAAGTAGGTGAAGTGACTTGCCCCAAGCTCTGCAGCCGAGCTCAGGGTAGAACCCTCTTGGACCAGGCGGTCTTTCCCTGTTTTTAATAGGCAATCCTGTGACAATTCTGGAGTGTCAACTCTTTGGGACAGGTACCACCACTTACATTATGTTTGTACAGTGTCACACAGTGGGCCCCGTGTCTATGCGCTACTGTAATACAAATGGTCAGTAATAATAAACTGGTGACATCTGATCACTGGTTACAGAAGGAGAGCACGAATCATAAGCCAATAAAGAGACAATGCTTGTAGAATAGCACAGATCACGTGGAGAATGAGAGGAAAGGCAGCAGAAGGGTAGGGAGAAGGAAGGGGGAAAAAAAAATCACGCATGTGGGGAAAGCCCGTTAGACCTCCCTGCATCATTCCATTTGCAATCCCTCTTGTTAATTACTCTTCATGTTTCCTGCCTGTGCCAACATGTCTCTTTTGTTTGTAGGAGTCTGTCGGGGACTTGGTTTCCTTTTTAAAGTAGCAGCACAAATGTGTATCTAAAATAAGTGGTGGTGTTTTATGTAGCTGGTAAAAATAAAAGCCTCCCAGCGTAGGCATCTATGACAGCACAGAGGATTTATGGCTGGTTGGAGTGTTTTCCAGTGCCACTTGGATGCCCGTGGGAGGAGAGCCTTTTATAACTGTTATCGGCTCCCACACAGACCAGGCCCCGGGTCCAGACTGTTGCTTAATTTGGACATGAATGCTGAGAGGCTTTTGTTTGTCAGTCTTTGGCTATGCATCTTCATTGTTCCCCAGCCTGCCCCGGAGCCAGTCTTGACTGTGTCCTCGGCCAAGAGCCGACACAGAGCCCTGGACCTGGCAATACACATGTGGCTCTGCTTGGCCCTTTGACAACCTCCTTTTCCAGCTAACCCTCGGAGCAGCTGTGCGCCTGCCACGTGGATGCCACAGTGAATGTATCACTGACCCCACTTGGGCCTGGAGCAGGATTTGGCCCTTAGACCTTCAGTGCTAAAAGCACAAAGGAGCTAATGGATTGAGGATGGGATTTTCAGATGAGCCTACAGGAGTTAGGCACCAAAGGCCTAATTGATGAAGGCCTGTAAGCACCTAAAGATGCTGATAGGAGCTTTAAAAAAAAAATCCCACTAGGTGCCTAAGTGAGTTAGGCACCTAAATCCAATTAAAGACATTAGGTGCTAGGTGCCTAAGTCACTTGTAAACCCAGTAGGCACCAGTCTGCACCTTTGTAAATCTGGTCCCTGTCTCTAACTCTGAATGGGAGCTAGCACCTAACTCCCTTGGGCTCATTCAGAATTCCAGCCTAAGGCCATTAGTTGGAAGCAGTAGCCGGCTCACAAACCTCTGATGTGGACCAGCTGGGAGAGGGAGACAGAGCACCCCACTTTCCTAGTGCATTGGTGTTGATGCAGGTGTAACTGAAAGCCACAATCAGGTTGTGAAAAGCAGGGCTCTTGAGAACTACACAACCGACAGCATGTGGGAGAAATGGCTAATGGGTATTCCGGGTGTAGTGCAAGGATAAGATTGCAATGGGATGCTTTGACTTCCTTTAATAAACCCAGCTCTATCCATGCTTGAGTTCCTTTGAACTTCTGGGAAAGGCAAAAGTATCAAAGATCTTTGGATCCATCTAATTATGTCCTGGCCTTTTGATTACTTTGTACTTATTTAGCACTTCCTATCTATGGATCCCCAAGCCTTTTACAAAGGTGACTGAGTATCATTATCCCTGTTTTTCAGACGGAAAAACTGAAGCACAGAGTAAGTAACGGCCTGATTTTTAGAGGTGCAGAAAGTCAAATTCCTTTGAAAATTAGGCCCTCAATTCACTCAAGATCAGTTAGGAACAGAAAGCAGCTCTCCAAAGTCTTGTTCCCTTCCCCTGTCCACTCGTCATTGCTGCTTTCCCTTCTCTGCTAGCTCTCCCCCACCAGACAAGTTGACCGACAAAAATGGGAACTTTTACGCTTCTTGCAGGCACACAGTTAGCATGTTTTTGGCGTGACAGGGATCAGCACGGGGTTCAGCTGGGCTGCCCTGTCGCCCTTTGCAGTAGGTTGACATAGGTGTTTGCTTTCTCCACTGCGCCATCTTTACTGTAGGGTGCTTCTCAAAATTGGCAGTCCAACATGTTGACAGACACAGCATTCAGCTGCCATGCATCTAGTGCCTAAAAGCATATCATTCACTCTCACTCAGCAGCACTCTTGCTGCATGAAGTAATAGCCAGGAGAGTAACAATGCATAATAAGTGTGTGGTTTGTAATAGGATTCTCGTACGCCTTAGATGCATGCTGAATTGCACAACCAAAGACTTTGTGGTGATGGGGAGAGCCCAGGATAATGGACCATGGACCTCCCTCTTGCTTTTTGGGGGGCGGGGGCATATGTATAAGAAAGAGTTGACTCACCGCTGGTGCATCCCCAAATGGCTGGGCATAGTATAGGAGCTCTTTCCTTGTCTAATGCCCCTCCTGACCGCCATGTTGCCTTTAGTGGTCTCTCTTCTCCTGACTCGGCCCACCAGTCAGGTCTCTCTAAAGTTTCTCCCCTGCCAGGGTGTCCGTGTCCCAAATGGACAGTGTCACATGCAACACTGGTCATCAGTCTGCCATCTTGCACCCCTCCAAGGCTCCTCCCCTGTCCCACTGTTCTGGACTCAGGGCTTCTCTCTGCCGTCTTTCAGCCAGACTCCAAAGTGAAACACAAACCACAACAGAAGAAGCTTCTGCCCCCATCCTTGGGCTTAAACTTTTTATCCATGCTGGGGCCTCCCCAGGTCTCTGCTGCTGCAGGACGCTGACTCTCAGGGGCTATTGCCGCAGAGTTGTGTCCCTAGTCTGGACCCTTATTTCCCGTCTGCCCCCAGGGCTGTCAGCCTGTGGGTTGCCTTCTCTCAGGCCCAATGCAGAAGTCTCCTTCACCCCTGCTACCTTCTCCCATTTTGGCCAAGGGGGTCAACTCCCTGCTACTCAGAGAGAGACTACAGAATGCTTCTCCTTACCCACACCTGTGCTCTGGGCTTCCTCTCTTTATAGAACCCAGCCAGCTCCTTCCCCAGCTGGGACTCATCTTTAATTAGGCCTGGCCTGGCCCTCCAGGCGCAACCAGGTGTGTTAATTGGCCGCTCAGGCCCTCATTAACCCTTTGTTGCCAGCATGGGGTACATATCCCATCACAGTGTATTTTATAAAAAAGATAAATGAATGTATCAACTAACTATAAATTTGGTAACAATCAATCACTCTGTTGGACCCCTCCCCCCCCCCGGCTTCAGCCATCTCACATCAAAGCTCGGTTTGAGGCAACAACTTGATTGGGAATCTTTACCAGCCATGTTGTTTAATTCCGAGAGAAGTTAGCTTACAATGCCTGTGACCTAAGAACCTCTTAATGCCAGCTGAGAAGGGAGTCCAGGTATCTCCTGAGTCTGGTAGGTACGTTCTGGTTCATCAAAAAATGTCATGTGAGATCTCAAATGAAAACTCGCGGAGCGGTTGTGGGATACAAATTTTGTATTTGCGCAGGGCTGTATTTATACGGGCTGGATCTCCTTAGCCAAAATAAGAGCAGAAATACACTGCAGGCGCTGACCTGTATAGAGTTCTGGTGGCATTTGGGCTTCAACCTTGGGTCTCTCTGGGCCCTCCCAGTTCACGATGTACCCAGCCAGCGCTGCACCTGCTGGCATTGTTGCAGCTTGTCAGCATGAGGAATGCCGAGGGCTTTGGGGGCGGGATGCATGCCAGTGCAGATAAGAGTTCCGGCACAAGCCTTGTTACGCCACTCACCTCTTGGATTGAAGGCTCCAGTGAGATTTCAGTAACGCATACTCACTGTGCTGGGGGGAATTTCTCCCCAGATGAGTATACATAGGCTCCTCTAAAGAGAGGGTTGGTACTCGTGATCATGGAATACACCAAACAATGCACATTCTGTGGTTGCCATTAAAATAGTCAGCATTTTCCAGCAGCAGTGGTATCTGACATACCACAGCGTTCCCCACAACTTAAACAGCAGAGTGTGCGAACAGCTCAGATCTTTGATTTTTAATGGCTTCTGCTGTCCCAGTAAGACTGATGCTGGTGGGGCTCATTTGCAGCCCTCTCTGCTCAGTTTGTTGCTCCCTGCCTGGCTTTCCCTTCCGTGCTGCGGGTTAGAGCTCCCTGGCTGCAGCCCTCTTCTGCTGCACTGTGAACAATAAATCTGCCCTCGGGTTGATTTAAGGCGGCACAGCTACACCGTGCCTACAATCCATAAACATCATAATCTGGGAACTGCACCCAGCTTCTGTATTTTAAACCTGTTGTTGGCCTGCTTTGTGCCTGATGGGGCAACATAAATCTCTTGTTTTTAATCGGTAGGAAACGGTGAGTAATGTTTCCAAGAGCTGAGAAAGGGTCAGCATCATGATGTAATCCTATTGCCTGGGAAGTAATGCCAGTAGGATCTCCGCTCACTTTGAATAGCATACCACCCTTAGTTAGTGGGGTATTACCTCCACCTTCGTATGAAATGATATACAGTATATTTTGTCCCAAACCCGATTATCTGAACCTCTGCATTACCTGAATCCCTTCCTTGTCCCCTATGTATCTCACACTGGGCGACAAGGAAGGAATTCAGGTTATGCAGAGGTTTGAATAATAGAGCAGAGACCCCAGGCCAGGACCGTGATGAAGAAGAGGACAAGCCAAAGACAGCAGGGGAAGCTACCCTGGTGCTGAATGGCTCCTGCCCTCTCGATTGTCTGAATAACATCTATGTCCCCTATGCTATTGGGATAATCGGGAGCGTACGGTAACAGGTATTATATTAGATGTATTTCTATAGCAGTTGTCACCATTATCTGTTTGATGGGACGTTCTGGCTCTGGGAAAACTTCCTTCTTTTAAAAAAGGGCACATAGTACAAAAGATGAAAGGTTCATTTTTTCTGCAGCCGTGGATGTTTTCTCTTAACTAACGAAGGCAATGTTTGCACCCCCCTTTGATATCATTTGGGTGCATCTGTGCAGTCAGGAAAGCAAAGCTGATGAGATAGACTAGGACAGACTGGAGCACAGTTGCTGGGCAGACTGACTTCTCTAGCACTCCAACACGTCCTAGCTCTCGCCCAGAGCCCTCCTACTATTCCTGGCCTCAGGAGATGCTGCTACTTGTGGTTGTTGTTGTTCATTACTCCTTTAGGGAGTAGGGGCCTGTCTCGGATGTGATGAGCACCCGCAGCTCCCATTCGCTTCATCCCAGCCCTTCTGCAAATCAGGCTCAGGGCTTTGTTCACCAAACCCTCTCTGCTATGCAAGATCAATCCAAGTCTCCAAAGATAAGACAAATGGAGTCCTGGTACACAACAGAGCCCTGGAGGAGGGTGTTCTTCACAAGGGAAGAGATCAGGAGCTGGGACAAACATTACTCTTCCTCTCCAAGCTTTGGCTCCTCCTGCCTCTCAGAATGTTATCGCCCCATTGCGTAGGCCAGGGGTATTCAACCTATGGCCTGTGTGCCAAACGCGGCACGCGAGCTGATTTTCAGTGGCACTCACACTGCCCAGGTCCTGGCCACTGGTCCGGGGGGCTCTGCATTTTAATTTAATTTTAAATGAAGTTTCTTAAACATTTTAAAAACCTTATTTACTTTCCATACAACAATAGTTTAGTTATATATTAGACATAGAAAGAGACCTTCTAAAAACGTTAACATGTATCACTGGCACGCAAAGCCTTAAATTAGAGTGAATAAATGAAGACTCAGCACACCGCTTCTGAAAGGTTGCCGACTCCTGGTGTAGGCTCATGAGTGGAAAAAGCATCTTCACCAGCTGCATCCTCATCAGTATGTTCTGTTCCTTGGGCGTTTTGGCTAATTAGTGCTGTCAGAAAAGACTTTTCTCTTGTAGGAGAATATGAGTAATTAGTCAGTGTGGGTTTTTGAAAGGCAAATGCCTTTCTGCAGCAGAAGCATCGGCAAAGTGGTGACCGTGAGGAAAGGGCAAGTACATCCAATGGACAGTGGGGGATGGAGTTGAGGGAATGTGTGCTTTGCAGCCCGCAGGTGGGAAACCTCAATTCCAAAACAATATGGGCCCACCGTCAGCAGGGAGCCTGCTTAAAAGTGTGTCAGGGGACTTCAGAGGGATTTTCCTGAGCTTGTTGCTTGTCTTCATATGGCTGGTTACTTTAATGCTCTGGGCTTTTGTTGGGATTACTGGGATCTGCTTATGCTCCCCAGGAAGGAAAGTAAGGATCAAAACCAGATTCGCCGTGTGGGATCTTAGATGGAACAAGAAGGATCAACGTGAGAGTGAAGGGAAAGGAACATGTTACAGCTTCTGTGTGGCCTGGTTACCATTCAGCAGAGCTAAGCCTGGAAATCACAGAACTGGTATAAATATGCTCCGCTCTCCCTCACTGCTGGCCTGCACCTGGGCTTTGCATAACTACTCCATTGCCTTCCGATGATACTAAACCAAGACTGGAGCCTCCTCTTCTACCTGCCGAGATCTAGCAAGGAAGGTGGCATTCTTCTGTGCTCCCAAAGGAGAAGTATTTTCAGACTCAAATCCAGACCCCAGAGGGCTAAGTGTCCACTATACTGCACTGTGATTCATTCTAACCCTGACTGACCACCTTACAGGATCAGAATTGTCACCTTCTTTAGTCAATAGTAGGCTTCTCCAAAGTGCTCTACACATGTCTCCAAATGCTGAGAGGGAGAGGAGTGCAGAGGCAAGGAGTAATTTGCCTTCGTAAGACAGTAGTTTGGCTGGGGCCTTTGCTAGTTTGCAATGTCTTGTGGCCCTCATCTGTGCAATGATTCTCCTGGAGTCATGGTCTTTAAACTTCACCAGCCTCCCAGAGCATCTTGGTCTTTTTTGAGAAAGCTGCTTAGGGCAGGAACTATGCCCAACATGGCATTGAGCAAACTGTCAACACTTAACAAATAACGAGTGATGATAACTAGCGGGGAGAATTCCAAAAGTGGCTAAAGGGTATAGGAGCATCAGGCCCATCAACTTTCAGTTGGTCTCATCTCTCTTAGGTGGTTTTTAAAACCCCCCCAGTCCTGCAGCAAAAGGCAAAGTTTCTTCATTGTATCCTCCTGATCCACCCAACTGTAAGAATTTTAACTTCCTTTTATCGCTGGTTGTTGATCTGAAATGTTTCCACCCGAAATACCAAGCACGTGGGAATTTCCAGTGGTTTGTCGTAATGATGTAGTCCCTTTTCCTCCTCTCCATGCCTCATTTCGAGTCCCTTTCCCGGTTTGTCTTGTCTGTTTCATCCTGGATAAAGCAGGGTCCTGATTTCTGTCCATATCAGGTCACTGATGGTTTAGTTTTCATCTTCCTGACTTTGGGCCTAATCCAAAACCCACTGACGTCCATGGGGGTGGGGGTCGTCTTTCTATTGACTTCAATGGGCTTTGGATCAGGTCTTTAATAATGAGTCTCCATGCTGGGCCCTAGTGCACTATTGCTGTAAACTATTTTGTGTGCCTTACCCCATCACTGAGAGACAGGACTATGGAATATACTCTGTGGGAGGGTATGTTTAAATGGGAGATGATGGACCCTGCTGGTACTAGACTACTCAGCTGTAAAAATTTCTCCATGTGAGAGAGAAGGTTTGCTCAGGTGGTCCAGTTTTCCTGATGGGCAGTGCGGATGCTAGCTGGATGCCTCCCTCTGCCCCAGAAGAACTCTTTGGAGAGTTGCGTGGTGGTGCATGTACATGGTTTGTGCACCCTTTTGAGCCCTGCCTGGATGAAAGGCGTTATTATGCTTGGAAAGCCATAAAAGGCTGGCTGGGTCTCAAGCAGGAGAATGCTGTAAAGAGGTAAAGCTTGCAGCACTAATTGGGAACATTCAAGAGGCTGGAATAGCAGCAAGAAGGGGAAACCAGGGCCGACTGAAAATGAAAACAGCCCATGGCGGACGGAGGGCTTGCTGCCTATGGAGGGTGGTATTTTCTAGAGCACTCTGCATTGGCTTATCCCTGCTCCCCGAGAAGCCAGTGGAAAAGGTGGCTTTTGATGATGGGAGCAGAATCAAGCTGCTGCTGAGAACTTTTGAACATTCCACTCAAAACTGTGAAATCCTGGCCAAACTGAAGGGATTAGGAAATTTGTTATTGACCTCAGTCAGGCCAGGATTTCACCGAACCTGCTTAATTCCAATCCCCTAACTGTGCCCAGTTTGAGCCCTAAAGCTGCCCTTTCCCTTTTTGTCCAGCTTTCTCTTGGAACAGCCTTCTATGGCGTATTAACCACGCATTGTACATTTCTGTTACGCCTCTTAATCTGAGGGATTCCCAAAGTATACAAATAAGTATATAATCTGTGTATTGACTATGGCCAGAGCTAACAAATTCCAGAGTTTAGAAAGTGAATTAAATTCTTGAGAGGTGTGTTTCCTTCCTTTTATCTCATCTGTCAAATTAATTTGAATGCCAGAGTCCTTATTTTGCAAGCCACTTTTGGCCATTTTTTGAGTGAGTGTTTGTCCACCCTATAAACAGGAGCGCATGGCTGGAGGAAGAGTCTTTTGCTGGTATTGTGCCAGTTTGTCAATGCCTATTTAATTGTTGCTTTTAACCTTTGGTATTTGCACTGAGATTGATTTCTAAATAAACACGAGGCTAATGGCTGGCTGGCCCAGCATTTGAGGCCAGGGAGAGCTTTTGTTGTAGGGAAGCTGGTCCTTATTGAAGCTGGCTTGGAGGATTTCTCACCAGGGAGTAAGTTTGTAACTGTAGGATTGATGAGCTGGGCTGTTCTTATTCCCTTTTGTTTGTTTTTATAGGCTATCGAATCTTAGCCGTGGAGCTGACATCTAGCAACACAAAGCCCGTGGTGCAGGAATTCCAGCGTAAGTGCTTGTCGGCTCTGTAATGTGATCATGACACTTCCTTGCAGCTGTAGATTTGCATCACTCGGGAAGACTTGGCACATCTCAGGTTTTATGCTGTGTAAGGCAAGGCAGAACTAAGGCCCTGAGTTTCAGCAAAGTGCTTACGCGCGTTCTTACATCTCTCCCTGTTTAGCAAAGTAGTTAAACTGAAGGGCTCTGCTGAAGTGCCATTGGCACTTAAGCACATGCTTAAAATGGTTTACTGAAGTCTCATTGAACTCATTGGCACTTAAGCACGTGCCAAAGGATAAGTTTACATTACAAGCGCTACAGTGACAGTGCTGACGCTTGCTACGGCCGCAGAAGGGGGTTTTCCATCCCTGTAGTAAATCCACCCCCTGGACAGGCAGCAGCTAGGTCGTTGGAAGAACTCTTGCAGCAATCTAGCGGTGTCTGCACTGGGGCTTAGATTGGCTTAATTAAGTCTCTCGGGGGTGTGAATTTTTCGCACTCCTGAGCACCGTAACTAGATGGACCTAAGTTTTAGGTGTGGATCAGACCTAAGTTATTAACTGAAGTGGGGCCTAACCAGCAGGTGAGTGCTGCATTTGAGATGTGCCAGAACACAAGTACCGATAATGCCGTAAGAGGTTGTTCTGGTTACCTAAAGAGTGCTGGGACAGTGTCGAGGAGCACACCGGCAGGACCGAAGCACTGGACTTAAGCATGCGGGAGAGAGTTGTGTTGTAAGGCAGAGGACTGGGATTTGGGAGATGTAAATCTTCTTTCTGGCCCTGGTGCAGACGCCCAGTGTAACACGGCGGAGTTGCCCCCTCTCTGAGCGTCAGGTTGCTCTTCTATAAGATGGAGACGAAAATGCCTCCTGCAGAGGGGACTGGGCTACTGAATTCACTGAGGTGGGAGATGGTGGATGAGATTGAAGCATTCTCTCGTAAATGCCAGCGTGACAGCTATAATTCAGTCATTGCTCTGGGAGACAATAATGACTCTTGCTCCATCTTGCATGCTTGTTAGCAACGAAGCCAATGCCGGCTGCCTGCACCGTGAGGGATTGTTTGCTATAAATCAGACACCGTCATGCCGACTGTATTCCTTTCTCTCAGAGGTCGCTATCTGCATTGCTATTATTTTCGCTGGCCGAGGTCCATCTTCCCCAAAGGTTCCTGGAACCCAGCGGCATTCATGTTTGTGAGGCAGATGAAAGACGGGGCCTTTGCTTTATGGGCGACATCTCCCAGTATAACAGTGTGCGAGGCAGCTCGGAGCAGAGCGAAAACACAGCTGCTCCCTGTTAATCTGTATTTGTTTTATTTCTGCTGCTAGGTGTGGAGCTGTCCTGCATCATTAAATCCACCACAACATCCAATCCCAGGATCGAGTGGAAGAAAATCAGAAACGGTGACACCTCTTATGTGTTCTTTGACAATAAAATGCAAGGTATGAAGATCTGTTGCCCTTTTGCCCCTCTCCTCTTTATAACCACAGAAACAATAAAGGCAGGGAACAAATGCGTCTGTGAAATGCAGGAATTTTGGTTCTCCTGCTAATTACTTCCGAAACCTATGTTGGTCAGCCAAGGTTCAGAACTGAGTGAAGCCTGGATCCTCTTTCCCTGCTGTCAGAGCTCAACTGAATGGTCAGCAATGAGGAGTCACAAAGAGCTGTAGTGAGAACAGAAGGGGAACTTTGCATCCTTTATGTGGGACCATTTATTGGGTGAAGCGAAGATGCGATTGGTGCAGGCCCCGTAATCCTGGACCCGTGGTCCTTGCATGCAGTCTCTGACTGTTCCATAGGAAACTCTGAAGATCTACCATCCTTCCAGATAAGAGCTGCTCTCCGGGGTAGTCACTGCAGTGCCACTTCCCACTTATTTGGAGGGGGTTAAGGTGGAGCAGGCTGCCTACTCCAGCACTGCCAGCCCTGGGATTTTGGAGAGTGCTTGGGATTGGAAATTCATTTTCTGGCTTTATGATTTGCAGCAGGTGTTACACTTTGCAAGTCAGATTCTTCCCCTCTCTCAGAACTACAGAGCTGTAGCCTTTAACATGCATTGGTGGAGGACACAGCTGGAAATATGGTCTTGCCTGCTCTTCATGAGTTCCTTCTCTCTCCTCCCTTCTCCAGGAGACTTCGTAACTCGTGCAGAAATTCTTAGCCGGACATCGCTGGTGATCAAAAACACCACCCGCATGGATACTGCCACCTACCGCTGTGAAGTGGCAGCGCCCGACGATGCGAACATAGTAGATGAGATAAACATCTGGCTTACAGTGCAAGGTATTGCTTCAGCTCGGGGCCCCACAGTGTGCCTTGTTGGTTTCCCAAGACAATCTGATTTTGGTGGTGGCCATCGCCTCTGGAGGGGGAAGCAGCCCTGGTTATGCTGGGCTAGGGTCCAGCTGAATCGCTGTTCTGTGCTCCAAAGGGAATAGCTGGGGTGCAGCAGGGTGCTGGGCCAGGCGATTCACATGTTTTGTGTCTCTTCTCCCAGTGAAGCCAGTCACTCCCAAGTGCAGAGTCCCTAAAGCTGTTCCGGTGGGCAAAACAGCGACCCTTCACTGCCACGAGAACGAAGGCTACCCAGAGTCCACCTACAGCTGGTACCACAACAGTGAACCCTTACCGACCGACTCCAAATCTACCCCCAAATTCCGTAATTCCTCCTTCGTCTTGAACCCTGGAACAGGCACTTTGGTAATGCTCTTAGAGAAATGACTGAGAATGCTGTTGCTGGGCTCTGATGGGTTGCTCTTTGCCTGCACCCAGATTATGAGTGGACTGAAGAGGAGGGAACAATTGGAACAGGTTGGGGTTCTAGCCCCCTGAGGGCCTGCTGAGTCCAACAGGAGGATGTGGGGGAAGAAGAACTCCATGGGACCAGAAGAGATGACCCCCATTTTGTAGTCTTTGCCTTTGGAAGAGAGTGGGCAGAGCAAGCCGTTGTGAGGGGGGAGGAATGGCATAGCTCCCCTCCAGTCCCCCACTTCTCTCTCTCTGTTTATAATCAACGTATCACCATAAAAACTCAGTGCTGTAGAAAAGGACGAGAGGCAACCTTTCTGGCCCTGAAAGGTCTCTCTCTTGATTGCTGTATTTCCCTGGGGGAAATGTCATGTGTCCAGTTTGCAGCCTGTGTTACTGAGGGAAGTCTTTTGCAGTGAGCTCCTGCGCTATGATCTAAAAGCAGTGAACCTTTAGTTAATTTCTGGGCCTCTCTGGAGTCCGTGCAATGAGAATATCTCCAGGCTGCAGGTGTGGGGACTCCCTGCAGGTCTTTGGTGTGATCAAAAGGCAAACAAAGAAATGCCTGTGTATATTTATTTCATCCTCCTGCAGGTCCATAAGACCTAGATCTCTGGATGTAGCGTCTAACTTGTTCGTTTGCTGTTTGTGGAAAGGTTGTGATTCCGACTCCTGTGTCTGACACGTTATGCTTCCTCCGAAACAGGTCTTCGCTGCCGTGCACAAGGGTGACACTGGCCGTTACTACTGCATAGCAACAAACGACGCCGGCTCCGCCAAGTGTGAGGAACAGGAGATGGAAATCTGTGAGTGGCTCTGCCTACCTCTAGAAAGTGGTGGTTTATATATCAGAAGGTCTGCAGTGTTGGGGGCTGGTTTTTCTTGGTGTCTCATACAGCGTCAAGTATGTTCTTGGCTCTTCCAAAATCCCTGATAATTTCTGGAGCCACACAGATGTAGCATGGTGCTGTACAGGTGGATGAGACAGAACCTGGGCTCCTGGCATGTGAAAGTCTAAATTACAACATAGAAAAACACAATGACAAAATGTGGGCAAGGAAAAAAGAATCGCTAAATGAAAACAGGGTAGAACTGATTGGGTCAATTAGCTTCATGATTCCTGAAGTTACTTAGCTGATTTATATATTTGATTATATTAATTATAATTAATTTTCTTACAGTAGTACCTAAGGGCCACCTGGTGCTAGGCAGTGCCCAGACCCAGAATGGCAGGCAGTCCCTGCTCTGAAGAGCATGCTGTGTAAATAGACACATCAGACACAGTGCTGGGGGAAGAGATAACAAGTAGAGTGATGGCAGCAAAAGGCATGTTAGTGCCATGGTTTTATTGAGGGGGTGGGTTTAGTTAGGACAGGACAAGCTAAATGGAAAGAAGAGGGAAGAGAACAGTGATGAGACGGACAGGGCAGGGCAGAAGAGGGGCCAGGGTGGAGTGAAGCTGAGATGAAGAGTCTTTGGATATGTTGATGTGGGAGCTGGAAGGTGTCATTTCCAGCTTGAGGAGACATACCCATATTAGCTCTGGCTGAGCTAGCGTGCTAAAAATAGAAGTGCAGCTGCAGGGTGAGTTGCTCGAGTAGGTACATACCTAGGGATCATGCTACTGGGTGGGTGGAATCTCAGGGGTGAAGGTTTCGTGCCAGCTAGTCTGTGTGTAGGTGGAAGGCTGGGATACCTGTGGGGATCAGTGACTGATGCCTTCTCTCCTCTCCTCTCCAGATGATCTTAATATTGGTGGGATTGTTGGTGGAGTCCTAGTGGTCGTGGTGGTTCTGGTGCTGATAACGCTTGGTATCTGTTGTGCCTACAGAAGGGGTTACTTTGTGAACACCAAACAGACTGGGAAAAGGTAAGGCTAGGTTTGCAACCTTCTTTCCCACAGTCCTCTGCCTTTCCTGGCATGCAGCTCTCATAACAGGGCATGGCACCTCCTGGCTAGAGCGTGGGTCACTGCCTGACTTTTAAATACTACTTCCTATTTCCCCAATTAACTCTCTAGACCTGCCCAATTCCACCCAGCTTCACAGGGGCACTTTGAACGCCAATTGGCACAAAGTAGTTGGTGTGCTCACAGGCTAACCGTGGCAAGTCTCCACTCATATTTGCAACACAGGGGTCTCCTCTGACAAGAACGGCTAGAGGAAGAAGCCTTGCTCTAACATTCTGGTGCTTTGCACAGAGACAGGGGCTTAGCCCTGCTAATTCCCAACCATCCCACAGTTGTATTTATGTAGTAGCTTAGCAGATGCTTCCTGTGGTCACATGCTGCTGGCATTTAGAAGTCAGGGATTTACTGAGCACAGCTCATTGTGTAATCAGTACAAGCATCAGGACATATTCAGAAAACGTGTGAGGGAGAACAGTCCCAGGCTGGAAAGCACGTCTTAATGGGTACATCCCAGCACTTACATTTTGGATTAAAACTGCCATTTCTGAATTGATCCCATCAATGAGGGCTTGTGTTCCTGAATAGTGCGGCACATTTAAGACTGCAGCATTATGGGAGCCAAAGGGTCAGACTATAAATAGCTTCCATGATCAGAAACAGAAAGACATTTTAGTTAAATATTGAGCTTCTTTCGTGGATTGTGTAACCTCGGATGGAAGCTGGGTTGGCCTAGTTCAGTGTCACATTTCAGCAAGACCCTCCTCCCCGTCTGCTGGAGGCCCCAATCCCTTCATTTAAATATGATTCTAAGTGGATGCATGCTGGCGAAGCAGGACTTTAAATATGAATGTTTAGATTCCTCTGCTGGACAAAACAAGTGGAGCTTTCTTATAACCCTGTGCAATCATAAAGGATTATCAGTAAACCTGCCAGCAGGCACTGAAGGGTTTAAAATTAACGGCATAATAATTATCAAAGGAAATGATATTACAGTGACCAGAAGGAGGGAGGGAGGCTGGAAAACTATAACTCTTTTCACAGTTACTGTGGTCAGAAGCGTAGCGTGGGTGGATACATTTGGGACCTTCCCCTTCCGGAAGAAGGGCTCCTGTAGGGGTTAGTAGTTGATGGGGAAAGCCCAGCTGCTTTGAGTGGGGGAAAGGTCCAGGCCTGGCTTTAAGCAGAGCTAGCTGCTCCCAGTTCAGCTCTCATTTTGACAAAAAATACCTTTAGTTGTCGTCCTCCCCAAATATTAATACATAATTAATATAATAAAATAAAATAAACATAAAATAATGAACAGTTCTGCTTTGCCACCTGAAGTCCCATTATCACAGGAATCCGATCTGTTTCCCCTTATTTCACAGCTACAAGACTCCAGCAAAACCAGATGGTGTTAACTATATCCAGACAGAGGACGAGGTAAGCTAAGGGAAGGGAAACAATTAGCACATTACATCTTTCCTTTTAGGTCTCTGAAGGGGCTGGTGAAGGGCCGCCAAGCTCAGGAATCACACACTACCTAGGGCCCATAATGACTCTCCAGAGCAGAATTTCTTCAAGCATGGGTTGGACACAACTTACGAAGTGAGAACCTAGGACTAAGAGGAAGGACAACAGCTGAGTCAGGTCCTTGAGAAAGGCTTTGTTCTTTTACACTCTCTAGAGAGTTAGGCCTCCTCCTGAGAATGGGTTATGGCTTTATTAATCACTTATATTCTATTAGTCAAGTCTGTCCAAGAGGACACCCTTACTAGGCAACTGCCTGTCTTTGGGCACTGACCCCCAGTGTATCAAATAAAGCTCTGTTCTACCTTAAGCAGCTGATTGGCTGCTCTTTTGGGATTGGCTTTCCTGGATTAAGTAGACAGTCTATACTGATGATGTACGAGACGAGCGTATTTACATCTCAGGATTTGAACTGCTCACCAATCAGGGAGAGGCGTCTCCTAAACTTATCCGCAGAGAGACTGTGAAGAGGCAGTGGGGGAAATCTTCTTCATTCCGTTGTATGGGGATCATCTATGAGATGTTAAGAGCTAGGTATTACTGGTGGACGCTTGTCCTTACCAGCTTCTGTGGGATGGAATGAGATAGTGGGGCCCAGGCAGGACTTTGGGGGAAAAAAAGATTACACAAATAGCACCTGTTTTGCAAGGGTATATTTGGGTTGGGGAGAGTGGGCAAAACGATGTGCCTGGACACCATTGGGGAATGTGGCTACACACATCACTCTTTCATTGCAGGGTGACTTCAGACACAAATCGTCATTTGTTATCTGAAATGCCAAAAGGATATTGCAAAGCAGCCAGACCAAGTATGGAAATACCTCCTCCAGGAACTCAAAGCAAGAGCAAAAAGATGAACAAAGTGCACTCGGAAGAGTTTAGAAACACACAAACTTGACTTTCTTTTGCCAAAGTTAACAACGCTTACTCCAAACCAGTGTTTTTCCTCCCCCAGAGATATCACCTGGACCACTTACATCTCCCCTCGTACTAAGGAGGAGCTGTTACCCTTTCCAGGACTGAGCATTCCCCTCCACAGCCATAGCCTTCTGAGCTGCAGATGCTCATGGAACTGCCTTCTCCCTGTGGTGCAGATACACAGCCAGAATGTCAAACAGGGAGCCGAACAGGGGAGAAGCTTTAGGTAAATGGGCATCTTGACCTGAGAGAGAAAAGGTGCTGATGTGGCAATAGATTCTAAATAAGATTTATCCTCAAAAGGGGAGAACCTTCTGCTTAGCTGCACAATGCCTGAGCCTGGCTAGCAACCTTTACAGTTGTAACTGTACTGGGCTCTTGCCAACTTCGCAAGTGAGGGTTTCATGCCCTTCTTTGTATCATTTTATTTGTAAAGGCCTGCTAAGCTGAGCTGCCAGAACTGCTATCACGTCAATCCTGCAGAGCCCCACCTGAGCATGAGCCATGCAGGCTACTGATCTCACTAGCTGGCCCCTGTTGAGCATGTCGCATTGGCCTCAAATGTTTCATTTCTGTGGACTTTAGGAACCCCCATCAGGATTTGGTTCTGCAGGTGCAGAGCCAGAATCTGAGTCAAACCCACAGTGGTGGTGGAGATATAGTACAAGCAACTAACTGGTTTAAATGTCGCAGCCCTTCTGCCAGCAGTGGTGAATTTTCTTTTCTCCACATGTACAGCTTCACTCCAAAAGGATTGCTTTTGTTCAGTTTTACATAAAATACTCACTGGATACAGGCAGCTTTCAACTCTAATTTGCACAAAGCAGGCTTGCCTGTTTGGAGCTATTTTTAAGATTCTAAAACCGGAGGCCGAGACCCTTAGCATTAAGATATCCCTTTTATGAAATTTAAAGCCAAAACCACTCTTGGGGGCTGATTCCCACAATGGTACTGAGATGAATTCAAGGTTTTCTACAGACCCCATTGATTTTGTAGAATTCTGCATTCTAAATTTTTGCAAAGATGTATTTTGATTACTTCAGCGAAGGTAACATTTCTATTTAAAATGTAAATATGTTATGCCAACAGTGTTATTTTAACGTAGCTATTTTTTTTAAAAACAAGTCCTTTTTAAACCGCAGCCAGGAGCTCAAATGCTGCTACAGCATAGCACTGTCAGAGAATATCAGTATTATTGCAGAGTGCAGCACAAACAACTTTATGAACTGCGGACAGAGAAGCAGCCTCTTTCTCCCAAGCTAGCTTCAACATTTTCCTTCCCAAGAGAGGTCTAATAGGACATAGAACATAGTCACTCAGGGATCCTTTTTGTAAGTTCAAGGCAGGAGCTATTCAATTTTATATTTCAAACGACTATTTTCTTGCAAAAGACCAATGCTTATTTGCAAGAAATATCCTGTGACGGTTTTTGAATTAAGTTCTGACCAGGTGACAGAGTGACTAATGGTTGCTGAAGATGATAAATCTCTCTGCTAGTTTCTCTAAACTCATTCTAACTCTGTGGCAGCTACACTGTCTCTTCAGAATTTTGAGATTGCATCGGAAGCGGGGAAACCAGCTCTGTGAAAGCAACGAGCTGGACACAAAAGTGCTTTCAAGCTGCTAGCTGCTACTTTTCTTCAGCTGGTAGATGCCACCACTTTCTTGGCTTTAAGGGATCATTTAGGGTTCCTCGTTCTTCAGAAATGTACACTTGCGGCATTGGGCAAATGTTAAATATGAAATACTTAAATGCAACAGTAGAGCAGTTCTGTGCTGTGGTTGAAGAATGGTTTTTAATGTAGCATAATTTAGTGTTCTTGTATTTCAAACAAATTGAGTTGTCTTAACTTTTGATGCATACAGTATTTTGAATACTTGACAATTTGGACTGTCAGTGTTATTTTTTTCATGTTCTGTATTAATCTGCCTTGGACTTTTCATCACCTATTAAGTGATTTTGGGGCCTTGTTGGACATGCCATTGCTTCATTTATTTAAACATAGTCCCACCACTTTCTCCTTTTGCTATCATAGATGGAGGTAAAGATGGGGTGTGCTATCCAGAGGGTACTGACCCCTTGCAATTGATTTATGGTTACCTTTAAGATGTGCTCTTCACCCACAACTAGGTATTCCTGTACACTGGTTGCATGTTGTCCTGTAGTCAGCATGACAAGAGCATACTTTAAGACACTCCTTTACCCTCCAGTTTTATCCACTACTCCTTTTCTATGCTGCTTATAGAACATTAAGATGGGGAGAAAGGAAAAAGCTTACAGAGTCAAGCTAGCTTCTGGCACTGTGGGGAGCACTGTCTGACACTTGACCTTCTGCTGAAGTCAGGATTTCTCAGCTTGCAGATTTTTGCATGGTGAAGAATAGAGATTTATTTTTCAGATCTAAAAATGTGACAGTGGCATCTCTACCGGGATGAAGGGCCCTCTTTCCCCCACCCCCAAGACTTAACTCGTCAGATTTGATTTACAGAACTTGCTGTAAATAGTTTAATCTAGAGGTTTGTACTAATGTATTACATTTAACTTTGCCAAGAATGTTTTACATACATATCAAGGTATTAAAGCATCCTTGTGTTTTTTTTTTAAATTCATATTTATTCCTAATCTGTGTTTGCTTTGAATTCAATGTAATGGGTGAAAGATTCCTTCTGTTTTCTGACAGATTGTTTGTTTACTTCAGTTGGTGACTTACAAAGAACTAAACTGGTGTTACAAAACACATGTAAATACTTACATCAAATTGGTTTATTGTGGGCAGTTCTTCAACCGCCATTTCTTCTCGAGAAGAGATGGATCCTTGCCTGATGGGCTATACCTGTTTCTGTTCATGGACAAGACAATTCAAGAAAATCTCTGAAGAGCTTTATATTTGAACTAGACTTAGTATAATGACCAATTCACTGATGTCTTACTGTTTAATATGCCTAGTTAATTAGGGTGGAGGGATGTAAGTAGGATGGAATGAAAAAGGAGGTGGTCATAGTTAGCCATTCCTCCATTCAAAACCACTTGAACTAACCCTGTACATCTTGCTACATTAATTCTGAGATTAAGATTTGACCCCACTTGAAGTTCTTTAAGAAGAATCCTAGGAGTGACCACTGTATTAGTAAGGTTAAAAATGGAAGTTGAATTTTGCCCCTCTCCCTTTTCAGTCGTTCAATTTCCTTTTGTGCTAGAGCAGCCCTTGCCTTATTAGCACAGAAGTAAATGCTTACGGAGGGTTGTAGTGAAATGCATTGTCATGTAAGTTTTAGAGTTTGAGATCTACAGAACAAGTTATGTAATGCAAGGGTAGTGCAGTAGTTTTGAAGCTGAGCATTGGAAGATCTCAGTCACGTATGCCTGGGCACCAAGAAGGCTGGGCTTTCAACCTTAACTGCAGTTCCAGCATTAACACTTGTGTTTTGCATAGAACAAAGTAGGGTTTTTGTACTGAGCATTAAAATTCAACATGACTTACCATCCTCAGTAAAATACTCAGAACCTGCTTTCAGTGAAATGAATAAGATCATGTTCAAAATCTGCTATTCCAACAGCTGCATTGAATGTATGCGTAAGTCACACCAGCCGGCTGGTGGTAGAGGCTTTATTTGGCTGTCATATACACCAGCCCCGAGAATGGGTGATCATAAGGATTGGGACACTGCAAGCAGCTGCTCTAATGGGTGGGGATCCCACAGGAATTCAAGTATTTATATGGATGAGCACAACGGCTGTTGGGGTGACTGTCAGAACAGTAGAGCTTCAATGTAGGCATGGGAGAGACAAAAGCAGTGGGCAAGAAATAAGGTGAATGCGGTAAGGCTAGAGATTAACAGAAGAAAATAATTTGGTTTTATCAAAGCAAGAAAAGTGGAGAGGTGGGTGGAATTTGTTCTCTAAACATTTATTTTTCGTAAAATTGTACAGCTGAAAATAAGAACTTCGTCCAAGAGTGGAAATATTCCATTTAGGAAAAAAAACGAAGGCTATATATACATAGAATGGACCTTTCACTACACACAAATCCTTAATCACTTGCATTTATATCAGATTTGCAGGTATGACAGTGTCAAGCTATTCTAGATTTGTAGAAAATATAGAAACTAGTAATATTATGAACAGGGGACAGCATGACACCAAGGGAATGATTTAAGCCAATAGCCATTCCAGTCATGTAAGGTAACAAGCTGTGACAAACATACCAGGTTCAACCAAGCCAGCATTCCTAATGGCTGCACTTACAATGGGCGAGAGCTTATGGCCAAGACAGATTTATGTTTCAAAATGGACAAGCCATAAGTCCTGTACAGTGAATAGTCAGCCATCACTAGATACTGCAGCTTCCTGGCACTCCCAGTTGTCCTACAGCAAAGCATGTCATTAACTGCTCCAGTTTATAAATCAAAGCAAACTTTTTGTATGAGTGTGTGAATATAAACAAATAAAATAGAGGGGGATAAGGAGGGACACTTATACACACAATGATCCATAATTATAACTGTAAAGGGAAGAGGAGTAGTTCATGGTCAACGTGATGAAGGTTCTATACAAGAGTGTTTCGGAACTACACAGTGCGTGGATGGGGAAGGATCAGTTGGCTGGTTTCAGGGGAGCTTTCCGAAGGGATCTCCTTAGACTTGCAGTTGAGCTGCTTTTTCTCCTGGACGGAGATTCTACTTTCCACTGACGAGGCAGGGGCCCTCTACAGAAAGGAAACAATGACTGTTGGTTTATTTAAAAAAAAAAAAAGACACTGGTATTAACTATAGCCACTGGTCGCTAAGGCCTGGGTTGAACTTACGGCTTATCAGGTGAAGTCAGACAGAGAACATCTTTTTGTTGATCTTGGGATCCTTTTTTTTCTGCAAGCGACATTTACAAGTTAAACATGCACATTTTATCCTCTCTCTCTGTTTTTTTTTTTGGTTTGGTTTTCTTTTAAAAGTTAGGAGCATGAAAATAACTTGCCTTGAGCTGAAGCAGGTGTGCGTGTCAGGCTGATGAAACTGACCCCAGCCCCAAAGGTCAAGTTATCAACGGTCTCTGAAAGAAACACACAGATCAGCAGTCAGCTTGTAATGCAGCCATAGGGCAAGACAATCCCTTCGTACCCAACTCAAACAAGCATGCATGCTTCTTTCTGGCCCACTGAACCAGGTATCAGCTCATCTTTTGCATAGAATAAAGGCAATGCAATGAGACTGGTCATCCACACTGCCCACAGTCAAGTTTATGCCTAATACTGATAGAACTTCTGCAAAAATTTCCTTCACACTGTGTGCCTGGGAGTAGGAACTGCATCAGTGACCCTAAACAAGGCAAATCCCTATCCCTTCCGGGTAGTAAAGTCATAGCCTGTGTTAGTATTTTTAGGTTTGCATGTGCTTCAGGAGGAGGATAGAGCTTGTAGCTTGATCCCATCCATATTTAAGGTGGGAGAGATTCCCTGCCCCTTCCCATAGCCTGTCCTGCGAGCACATCCTCTCCTGGATTCCTACGTCTCCCAGCTTGATCTCAGAAGATGATAAAGGGGTGAAAAATGATGCTCAGATCTTCACAAACAAATGAAATGTCAGCGTGTAAATTCCAGGGAGTTACTTCTCTTCCCAGACTCTCCCCTGTGGGTGCACTTCAAAGGAGAAGGCCGCACAGCCAGGGGCGAGTCCAGGGCTGCCTAGAAGGGAAAAAACTCAGCGGAGCTGTCAAGTGGAATCCGATACGAGAGTCCTGGAGTGAGGCCGGCACTGGGGATGGGTCATCCTCGGTAGGTCTCCTTAACCCCCTCTCTCCCTTGAGCTCTGGAGAAAAAGAATCCATATTCTTGGCTTCACATATTGCCAAGTGAATTAATAAAACTCTGTAGATGTTTAGCTAAAAGCCTAACTACCCCGTACAACTTGTTCTTTAATATTTAGGAAAAAAAACCCTTAAGTTCAAGTTGGTGTGAATAGTGGTTACTAGAGGAAACTAGCAACATTAGCAAAATACCTCCATTTCCTACAGTAGATCTCTACACTAATCCTTAGAAGTCTATATAGCTGGAAGCCAAAGAACTGGTCATTCAAGGCCATTCTAAAAGCACCAGCTGCCCTCTTGTCTTGGAAGCATAGAGCGCAAGCCTGTGCCTCAGTCTTCAAGGTAACATACATACACATGTTCATGATAATCTGTTTTTCACTATTAGACTTGAAGGAACCTACATGCTTTGAGGGCTACCAGAGAGTTCTCCTTTCCTTAAATCTACAACTGCTTGTCCACACCATCTCATTCACACCTGATCGAGCTCCCCCTGCTGGACACTCACCAGACTGCTGCCTTTGAATCCAAAGACAGGATCCTGTATACTTCCTAATCCCACTGCATCGAGCATACAGACACTGTCTCTGGCCCCTCAGGCTCATTCTCAGGGTACTGACTTGCTGTCTGGTACCGTTAGGACTCCACAATCCAGCTGCCTTTGGCCATAATCAGGGAATCACCAAGGCATGCCATTGCTATCCAGCTTTATCTATCTTGCCTGGATTGGCTTTTGACTCGTGAAACTGGCCTCTGAATTTCCTGACTTTATGCAGTGAAAGCTTTATCTTAAGGTAATGTGGTTTTCACATATGGCAAACGACTACACCTGCCTCATTTTACTGGATGCTACAGCTTTTTAGTATAAGAGGGAGAGCGCGAAATGGCAAACAGAATTACCAACAACTACTCTTTCCACACTCCCTGTTTTTATTGAAGCCCTCCATAGATTATGTAGTATTACCGCCGGTGTTTGCATTTACATTCCATAGTGAAGTAGTCTATTCTCTCCCAGGCCCTCTTACCCATTTTCACTGTCGAGAGCAAGCAATAGATGAGAGGAAGACCCAAGGGTGGCAGAGACTGATCTGCTAGCCAGCCTCTCAACATGTGAAGTCAGAAGTGATTTATAAAGAACTGCATCTGCAGAGTTTTACAAATGACAGACCAGAAAAAGAAATATGTTCTCCTCTGATCCTCTAACAACCAACAAGGCCCGGTGCCATCGTGCAGACACCTCAGTACAGATTAACTGAAGCAGCGATAATGCACTGTACAGCTTGTCACTGCTGAGAACACAGGCTGCCAGGAAACAAAGAAGGATTTTAGGCCTGGTGCCACTGGGGATTAACATTCTCCCCATTTTACAGCATATGGCTCTTAAGTGGAGCAGCAGCGCGAGCCCCCGAGACAGACATGCAGTCGATGAAGGAAAGATTTCGGCTCTGTATAGCATCCCAGTAGACAACATCTTATCTGCAAAAAGCATTAAGTGCTCAGGTAGCCCAGTGGACTGGTGTGATGTAGATAACTAGACAGACGGAACAAGCATAAAAGAGTGGAGAATACACAATGGGTAAGGGTCAGATTGTCCATTAAATGCAACCAGTTGTTTGTGCTTGGCTTCTGTTTGCACATGGAGATCAGATATTTGCACATGTAAGCAGCCAGTCTGCTGCCTAAATGGCCATGCAGATATGTGAATACCCACTTTGTGTGCACACGAGGTATTTCTACACAACTGAAGTACAGGCAATCGTTCACACCTAACTTCAAATATCAAGCCAAAAAACTGTTTAATGATAGCCGACCTGTCATTGCTACAGTTAAGATGGAGTTTCCTTTATTTTTGTGGGGGAGGGTGAGGAAGTTGATCCCACACGCAGAGCAACTGGTATAGTATGTGCCCTAAAGAAATTCAGAAGTGGGAAAGGAAAAGGAGAGCAGACTAAATGGATTGATAAGGCAGCTCAGCACAGTAACATTTCATAGTCTCTTCTGCATCCATGCTCCAGTACATATGAACTGTACAAAAGTGGGGCTCTGGCACTGTACTGCCCACCCAGGAACTACCCCAGCGGTCTCCTCCAAAAGGATAACAGGAAGTGGGCTGCCACATTTCCCACTATCTCTGCACATGCTTGCCTCATTTAGATGATCAGAGGGATTTGGATTACAGACGCCCCCCTGATTTATGCAATTGTTCCGTTCCAGAAAGCCTTGTGTAACTCGAATTTTGCGTAAGTCAGAAACGTATACCCGTACATTACGCAAAAATTTCCGCAACTCGAAAATCCTATTTCTGGCTTATGGAACTTTTTCCGTAAGTGCGAATTTGTGTAAGTTGGGTCTTGCATAACCCGGGGAGCATTTGTGTTGCCATATGTCATTCGGATACTTCTAAAGTCCTAAGAAATGAATAATCAACTGTCTTTTATTATCACAAAAGGGATATTGTGTAACCCACAGGAACTAGATCAGAGAAGGCTCCAATAAATGGAAATTTTTCGAGGTCAGGTTTTGTGAGGCTGCAATTTAGCTGCCACAGACATAATGGGCAGAGAGACACTTATGAGTGACCTGTGTATCAGAGTTCTCCCAATTCATTACTGCTGCAGTTTACATAGCTTGTTTCCACAGCTGAGAACAAAACGATTACTGCTTCCCCAACACTCACTTCAGCTCTTATTTAGAGAAGAGCTCACTCTCTGAGAATACTTCATAGGTTACTAATACCACTTTATCAGATCCAAGCCAATTGTACAAAGATCTTTCTGCTGTTGCAGCTCGTCAACACCTTCAGTGATAGAATAGGTCTCGGCTGGGCCCTTCATCGAACCAAAGGCAAATGCCGAACAGGTATCCTTTCTAGTGTGGTGGTACTCGGTTCATGCTTCAGATGATCACAGGAAGCAGCGCTGAGCAACAGCACAGCACAGGCAGCCTGGGAGATGTAGGTCAGTCTAGGGAACACTCCAAATCAGATGATGAGCCAGGAAAAACTAGGGCAAACTCCCCTCCTCAGCAGCCCAGAAGTTGGGAGAAAAAAGGAGCCACTATTCCCTCCATTCATCAGCCAGGAGCACAGACCCTATTATACACTGACTCCACACTAGGACATCATGCTGTGGCTGTCGAAGACTTTCGTTTGGCCACCACGGCAATATAGCTGTATAATAATCCAGAGATAAGTGGCTCTCCAGTAATGAAAGGTTGACTACCGCTGCACTACAGTGGGGGCTACGTTGGTGCATCTGTACAAACAAGGGAGTTCTTGGGCAGCGTGGAACATATGCAGTTGGGTTACTTACGGTCAGGAGTACTGATTGCTCGGCCCACCAGGGAAACGTTCGCTCCAGTAGACTGTTGGTTTAGGCTACACAAAGATACTAAAAGTAACAAGAAAAAAAAAAAGTTAAGGACAGAAAGCTGCTCCCCAAGACAGTTCTACAACCACACCTCCTGCTCAGAGGTCTAAACAACCAAGTGGCTTCCACATTAAACCTGCTCTATAATGGGCAAAAGCCTGCTGCTGGCTGCTTACCTTGCTTGCTGTCGCTTGTGCTTGCTGGAGAAGAAGGCCGCCTTCCTCCTACACTCTTGCTGCGCTGCTTGTTACTGGCTTCCATGGCTTTCTTGGCAGAGTTCAGGATGGCAAGCGTGCTCAGGGACATCTGCCTATTGGGCAAAAGAAGCCACAAATGCTCTAAGGAGTTTCCTTCTACAAGTCACTCCAGATGAGAAGATGTAGGGAAGATCTTGCTCACTCCCAACTCACTTTCAAATCCCCAGCAACCTCTCTCTCTCTCACATACACACACACACTCACAGAGAACACAAAAGATAAGGCTATGGTGAAACAGCAGGGTCTAACTACTGCTGGTATTCACATTGTTGAGCTGAGCAAAGAGAAGATGACAGGCAATGCAATGGCTCTGGAGCCTTGACACACTACCTAATACCCATCTGCACAGCATCATTCTAACCCATTGTAAATTTGCAATCCATACCTGGGTCTAAATGGCTGCTGTTTCAAAATGCCAGCTCTGGGTGTAGTAAACCCAAATGGAGAAGGGGAAGCAGGAGACCCAGACGACGAAGACCGTCTCTCAGCAACAGGTGACTGGGCTTTGTTGTTGTGGCCGCTAGGAGGTACCGCTGTGTCTGAACTTGGGGACTGCTAGGGAAGAGAAGGGGAAATGGGTTTGCCATAATTCCATTGTTTTATGCATGTAATTTACATGACTGTCACACACACACACCATATCATGTTATGTATACAATGTGTCTGGTTAAGACGTGCCAAGGAGCAGTATCTACAGGCCAAGATTTTCAAAAATCACTTGTGAATCTGGGTGCTCAACCTGACACATCTTAAAAGAGGTCTCAATTTCAATGGCAGGAGTTGAAAGTCAAGCGCCTTTAAAATGTCATGTTATGTAGTCAAAAATTGAGGCGCTAAGGATCACTCATCACTTTTGAAAGTCTTGTCCTACAACATCTGAAGAGACGTATAATTTAGCTATTTCTAGTCAAGGGTGAGTTACTTCAGTAGTGACACAGTTCCCTTCATAAGGTGTAATGTAGGGAGAGAGGTCCCTATCACAGAAGGAGCTGTGAGAAATACAGCTGCCAGTTCCTCAACACCCATTGAGAGAAAGAACTTTGCCAGTTAGCAAAGGACTGGCCACAGCCAGCAAGTTCAAATGAATGCTCTCAAGTTAGACCTGCAGTTTTGGGTTTTGTACAAAAAATGTTCTGCCTAACTTTTCAGGCTGTGTAGACAAAGGTTTTCATGAGTTTTCTGATTGTATAAACACTGTGCATGGTTTGGATTTACATACCTGAGAATAGCTTGCAAACAAACATTGCAGGATTGTTCTAGTACAAAGAGAACCAGGAACTGAAATTGCCTAGAAAGTGAAGTTGAAACTGACGAGTGATATTTTGATTGTGGAAGTACAGAGCAATGCACATAGTATATTAGATTGGAAGATCTGTTTGAATTTATGGATGTGTGAGAGGTACGGGTTTTTGTCTGGATGGGGTTTTAAAACCTGTTATCAATGCCTCTAAAAAAATAAAGCCCTGGTCAGCAGGAACTATAGTGGTAAGAAAGATAGAGGAAAACCAGTCAGGTGGTATCCACTGGTTCTCTAGCATGATCTATAGCTATAAGCTGTATGACCACTGGGTGCTATTGCAGCATACACCTTACTCTGGTGGGAGCCAGTACCTGTATTGTGTTCATGACATTGACGACCTCTGTCTGACCTGCTCCCATCTCTCTCTCCCTGGCCAGTTGCTCTTCATATTTCTTTATGTCATACTCCAGCTCAGCTGCCAGCTGCTTGTCTACCGCAAAGAAGTCTTTGATTTCATTCCGATAATCTTGCATCACTTCCTGGAAGACACAACAGTCAGTTTATTTTACTTCCCCATCTTAAAATCTCAGCTGACCAGCACTTACTGCCCATGTTCACATCATAGCTCTGAAAGTCCAAAAGAAAACGCTAGTTGGGACAGCAGAACTGTTTCTGTTTAAATGAAAGAGAGAGTCCATCAAAGAGGTCTACTGCTGATTCATGACTTTATAATGCTACTCATTGTTATGAACATTAAAGGTTTCTGCCTACTCCACAGAGGGAAGCCTTTTACTTAATGTACGCAGCCCTCTTCTGCACTCCCATCACCACCAGAGCAACCTGGCTATCAGAAAGCAATGGTTTACCCTACAAAGCTGTACAATACATTTTACTGGGTTTCAAAACCTCCTCATATGGTGTTAAAGCCGTGCAGTGGGACTGGAAATAACAGTGGGAACAGGAAAAATATACTCTGTTGTGGGCAGGATTGGGTGGGTGGTAACTTGCACTAAATCAATCACCAGTTTGTCATAAACAGAATTTCAGCACTGTGAAGTAAGTTTGTTTTTTTTTTAAAATAAAGATTTTAATACTTAAATTTAAGCAAGGTTTTTGCCGGGGGAACAGAATAAAAATGCAAGAAACAATGCAGGAGCGGGTGGGAGTGGATACTGTGGGGCAGGACAGGAGCGGGATTAAAAAACAGCCTACGCAGGGCTCTACCTTGGGTTCTACTTCTGGCCACACTTCCAAATTCGCAACCTGAGAGAAAAATCACAAGTCTTTCCTTACCCGGAGATAGTTCATGAGGTCTCTCAGAGCTGGAATCCTAGTCTGTTCCAACAAAGACTTCAAAGAAGTGATTATTGGGATGATGTTTTCTATGAAGATCTTCTTCTGAACCTGTAGTTTAAATAACACACAAACACTTAACATGACAGAACAAGGGATGGTTCATTTCATTCTTATGTAGATAAATGGCCCCTAAACAATAAACGAGTAACAGCTTAATATAAGCACACATGTAGTGTAGTGATGGTTTCACTTTATCCCAATCCATGATCTGCCTTTTACGCTGGTCCACGTCAGTCATTCTAATGGCAAGTTGCTGACAGCTGCATCAAAACCTATCATTAACTTCAAACGCTTCACCCGTCAGTGTCTCTTAGAGCCAAACTGAGCCACAGTGTAATTCCATTGATTTTAGTGGAGTCCTGTCTGTTTACACCAAGTCTGAATTGGGCTCTTGAACTAGGGAGAAATCATTTTAAACATGTTAGTTGCCAAACTGCTGGCACATTCTAATTCAAATTGTCTGTTCAAGTGTAGGTAACCTCCAGAAATCAGCACTCCTTTATAGGACATTTTCATTTTGCAACACATGCTGCTTGCACAGATTCACTAGCTGTCCCCAGATCACAAGGAATGTATGGGCATATAATCTGGGGAGATGGGTGGCAGTCCCTACTATAGATCAGTGACTTTACTCAAGATTGTCCCTAGCTGCAGGTTTAGATTTCATTCAGTGCTGTGCCCACTCTTCCCACTGCATGCCAAGTGGTACTCACTTGTGAGATGAGTTTCTTTTGTGCTGCCTGCATGACAGCATTGGCCATGGCCATTTCATCCTCAACTGGCTGGATATCTTCATCTGGTTTAGATCTCATAGCAGACAGTTTGATCTCTTTGCAGCTAAGGACTTCAAATGTATCTGAGAGCAACTCATTGGCTTCCATGTCCAGTGGGAGGATGCCATCCACAAAGCATGCTGTAAGAGACCAGGAGGAGGAAGATTTTTATTCCCAGAACCATGCTGCTAAACATAAGCCAGGGCAGAAGGGTCCCTGTGCTGCACCCAGAGGCTAAACCGATGCAACTGGCTCATCATAGGATTTATTTTTACAGTACTCATTCTGTGCCAAAAATGATGCCCCTACCCAGGATGTTCAGGCTGATTTTAGAAGTGATGTTGAACCTTTGCTCATCTGTAAAATGCTCTAGCAGGAACCTGTAGATCTGCATTCTTTTTCCTTTGTTATCTTTCCCCTTCAGAGAAAAGAGATTCTTCTCCCTGTATAGATAAAGACATTTTACCTCAGGCTAACACATGTACATGGAATTACAGAAGTAACTAGACTAAATCTAGCAAGAAACATTTGAATGCCACCTTAAAGGTCTAGAAACCTACTGCATAACACATACCCACACATACTATTCAGAAGTCTCTCATGGAAGGTGCCGGGGGAAGGCAGAGCGTTGTTACCTTAATATGAATTATTCTTAGGATTTTATCTTTCATTGCCGCGCACTATAAAAAGTGACCAAGAAAGCTTTGCTCCAGGCCCAAAGACTGCATGCCCAGCACCACACTGATATTCACATGCAACTCCCATTAACATGAAAAGAGAGGTGGCCAAATATTCACTGACCGCTCACTCTGGGGGAATTTGTTGTACTTCTCGTGTTTCTCATAGCTGTTGAAGTGGAAAATGCACTCAATGAAGTGTTGGGAGAACATGACTGGATTCCTCTTCAGTAACAAGTGCACCAGGCAGAACTCCCCAAACCTGGATACAGAGTTGAAAAATTAAAACCACCAGAAAACCTCTTTCATTCTGGGGGCCACCTCCTGAATTATAGCGAGGTGTCCTGCTAATTCAGCAACCCCACAGGTTGTACTCAAAGGGCATGGCAGAAACAGACTCTGGAGAATTAAATCTTCCTCAATACAACATTTAACCCTTTCATAGACATTAAGGTCAGAAAGGACCATTATGATCATCTAGTCTGACCTCCTGCACAATGCAGGCCACAGAATCTCACCCACCCACTCCTGCGATAAACCTCTCACCTATGTCTGAGCTATTGAAGTCCTCAAATCATGGTTTAAAGACTTCAAGGTGCAGAGAATCCTCCAGCAAGTGACCCATGCCCCATGCTGCAGAGGAAGGCGAAAAACCCCCAGGGCCTCTTCCAATCTGCCCTGGAGGAAAATTCCTTCCCGAACCCAAATATGGCGATCAGCTGAACCCTGAGCATGTGGGCAAGATTTACCAGCCAGATACCCAGGAAAGAATTCTCTGTAGTAACTTTCTCTCCCACATCAGGGCTTTGAGAAAGATGCTGAACTATTTACTTTAAGCCCCGTTTTTCCCCCATCCAGAATTGTGCTGAAAAGCTTTCAGCATCTATGGTGCACATTTATTTCTCTTTATAATTCAACACAGTTAAGAGAGAGAGAGAGAGAAGTAACTTTGATGAACAATAAACCAGGCATAACATTTTCAATAACTCTTGGCCTTGTCTACACTAAGGGGGGAGATCGATCTAAGTTACGCAACTTCAGCTACGTGAATAACGGAGCTGAAGTCGACATACTTAGATTTACTTACCGCGGGGTCCACACTACGCGATGTCGACTGGAGACGCTCTCCCGTCAACTCCCCTTGCACTTCTTGTTCAGGTGGACTACAGGAGTCAACGGGAGAGCAAGCTGCGTTTGACATCGATCGCCGTGCGTTGATCCCCGGTAAGTGTAGACAAGCCCTATAGTGACTTCCAAGCCTAAGTCCTGTTTTAAAAAGTGACAGACACTTAGGAGACTAAGGCCCAGATTTTTAAAGGTATCAAGGCACTGCTGCACCCAGCATCACAACACCTAGCTGATTTAGGAGCCTACATATTTTCAAAAGGGATTTAGGCACTTAGAGTAATTACAGCTTTAGCCTGGACAATGATCAGTTGAGTTGATAATACAAGATTCTGTTACAAACAGAAGGCTTCTTCATCCCTCTCAGCCTGGTACACGCTGTTGTAGATCAAGACAGTAGTTTAAACAAACAATGACAAAGGTTTTGCAAGCTCAGTGACCTTGGATTATGTTGACTGATGAGATTCAGGTTTGACTGGGAGTGGGAGCTTGGCCACACACAAAAGGAGGAAGAAAATTGCCTTGTGGTTAAGGCACTCAACTAGAACTCAGAACAACTAGATTTAACACCCAGTTTTGCCATAAACTTCCTGTGTGACTTTGTGCAAATCACTTAGTTGCTCTGCGCTTAGGTTTCCCATCTATAAAATGGAAAGAGGAGTTTCTCCTACTTCACAAGGGGATTGTGAGGATAAACACAGTCATGTCTGTGTCATGCTCAGACATGACTGTGATGAGCACTATGAGAATGTGTAACTACAATCTCATTTCAAAGCTACCACCCAAATGGCAGCTGCTGCTAGGGACAGGATGCTAAATTGGAACAACAGGACTCAAATGCTGGAAAAGATATGAAAGCCTGCTCAGATAAAGGTATTTTAGCAGAGCAGTGTGGGGACACAAGACCAGAGGACCAGGAAAGCTAAAGTATTGAACTGGAGGGTCTCGGCTACAGCGAAACGCACAGGCACAGCTGTATATGAAAGCTTGCATAGTTCTTACTCGCATTAGATCTGGCTCTTGCCAATGCTGCTGGCTGTCCACAGCAAGCCAAGTTGAGGGGCAAAACAGTACATTCCATGAGACATTAGACTTTTGCAACAAGCTGTCCCATGTCCTTGAAACAGACTTTAACTTATGAATTCAATTAACTTTGCAGGTCCACTTTTTGGTTTTTACACTAGAGGTCTGGGCAGAATTTTCAGGAGCTGCTGAATGGGTTGTGCATGGAAAAGTCATAAGCAACACTTAACTGCTTTTACTTCCTATCAAGAAATACAAAGGATGATGCTCACTCAGGAAACACCTGTGTACTGGGAAAATATTCAGGGAGTTTCCTGGACTGAGTTATCATCAGTGATCTGACCAATGGACAGCAGCTGAGGCCTGGCCTGAGGCACAAGGGATACCAACAGGTGGAGGCTAGGCATGTTTGCACAGTAGTAAAGCATTCACAAGGGGAATAGATTGGAAAAAAATCTCTGGCCTGGAAAAGGTTTTGGTGCAGGGAGCTCTTATGCATCACTTACTCTCCGATGTCATGCCTTCACCATCTAATCTGGCATTTTATAGTAGTTTACATTCTGCCCTTTGCTATTCTGGGAGATCAGAAACACATTCACTGCAGAAAGTTTAAAGTCCTTTACCCATACATACTTGGCTTTAGGTATCACCTGAGTTCTCTGAATTCTACGGAAAGGAAGATGGTATTTGCTATGTATGTGTGTAGTGTGAAATGCAAAGGGTTTGAGATCTATCCCTACACCAATCCAGGGGTCAGAACTACAGGTTGCTTTAGTGAAAAACGCTTGCATGAAGGTAAGCCCAGGGAGGAGATAGGGGAGGGACAGAAATAAAGCTAAAAAGCATCTAGGTGGAACATGATTTTTAAACATGGTTCATAAGAGTGTGTGTGGGGCGGGGTGGGGGGGAATCCTAACAACAAAAATTGTTAGACACTCATTTTGTCTAGACCTATGTTTAAAAGGGATCTACAAAGGATTTTTAAAAAGGGCCATGGGGCACTTTGGCTTTATTTATGATACAGCCATAAGGCCTGTCTTTTTGGGAAGGGGAAAACGGAGGGGGTTTCTCCTTGCTTTTTTACATATGAATTTCAGGTCTTGTCTGCCTTAGAACAGTGTTGTCTTGAGAACTAGCAAAGTGCCAGCACTGGAAGAAAAGATATAACCAATTAAAAAATGCAATAATATATATTATCTCACCTACCTTGTCTCTAGCATTGCAAGAGTTAGAGAGTGAAACCTGAGCTATTTAAGGGGAGGGATTTTTATCATCAGCTCTCTAACTCTAGTTATTAACATTTTAGACATTTGTTAAAGATTCAGCTATCCCCATTCCACATATGAAAGAGGGAGAACTCTCAGACATGCTCTCTGACATCCAGGAAATACACCTGTATAACCACGGGAGACCAGGCTTGCTGTTTCTCAGTTAGAAAGCAAGGAGAAACTTCTCAACTCCCCCCACCACATTTTCCCATGGCTTATTAAATCAGAAATGGGAAAAAGGGCAGAAGCCATTAAAAAAAAAAAAAAAAAAAAAAAAATTCCCTGGCAGCTCACCTTTAAATACATTCCCTAAGCAAGTCCTCAGGGCCTCATACAGTTCATCCCCATTTGAGCAGGCTGCCCAAATTAATAAGCTCGATGTGCAATTGTTATAGATGTGATTTAAGGTAAGAATTCGAGAGCTAAAATGAAGGCCGAATCATTCAGTCAGCAGCTCAGCAGGCCGTGCCTAGCAATTGCAGCTTATGAAGTCAGTGAGACCCTGCACTGACACCATGCAGGCAAAACCCAAGCACATTATGGTGAGGTAAGAAGAAAGCTTGACACTTTGCTATGAATCACTGTGCTTTGGGAGACTACTGGAAGTCAGGCCATTAACCCTATTTGAACCTGGGGTTAAGTTCGCTATTCCAGATGTAAATAGCTTTGTGGGCACTGAAACAACGCCGATCATTGCCCAAGCAAAACCTTTTCAATTGAGTACTTTAAATTGGTCATTGGAAAAGAAAATATTAACTGCCTTAAAAAGGAGCAATTATCAGGTCAGTAGGTTTGTTTTCCCTCCCAGAAAGTTAATAATTAGTATTGATCTGAGAGAATCGGTAACTGTGCTGATTCAAGTGGTATTTTGTTTCAAGGATTCAAATTGAATTCAATCTACTGTACAATAAAACAACAGGAAAAGCAGTTAATGTAGAGAAGCAGTAGTTACCTTCTGACATGCCTATGACTGGGGTGTGTCTAAAGTCATCCCCCTCGCTTCTCCCCATATCAAAAGTCACCAGTTATGTGCAACAGAATAAGCACTTGACAAATTAGCTTAATTGCCAAGAGAGTACAAAGCAGCAGCTGAAAATCAAAGCATGTATAATGTTCTACTTCCCAGAACTCAGAAAGGGAAGAAAACTAAACAAAAATCCAATTTTATATATTTTGCAATGTTAGTCGTTGCAAGGCCAAGAGCTGTATGTCAATCCCAGCCTGGAATAAAGGGTTTTTGTCTGTGTGCACCTGCTGAATATAAATGCCCAGAAACAGGCTCCCAACAGAAACTGTTATTGTTCCATACCTAAAGCGTTGTGAATATGATGCAGCAATGCCGCCACCTACTGGGAAGGGCCAGGATTGATTATAAAAGTGCTCATGAACAGGCCCAGACTGATGGCCCTGACTGTAATCCTCAATTTATTTGGAGTAAGCAGGAACACTGACAGCGGTTGAGCAAGCTTCCGCTGCACGCATCATCTACCCATCCATTCCCTAGAAGGGTAACCTGCAAGGGAGTTCATCTCTCCACGTCCCTCTGCTCTGTCCCTCTGTTCCCACTGCCCTTCCTACTGAGACAGACAACAAGGGTCCTTGTCAGTACTGAATACAGTGGAGCTCTATATTAACACCCATCCAGTAAGGACTAGACCAGAACCACCAAATTACTGCACCAAGGCCAAAACGGGTGTCAGACAGTAATAACTTATGGTACCTTTTGAACTACATTTGGGTAAAATCAAGATCTTTAAGCCCACAGAACCCAAGCAATTCAGATTTCAGACTAATTCTGCAGGATCCCTGGTATCAGTATCGCAGGAGATCTTCAAGCCATGGTATGATGTTTAAAAGGAAAATGAACAACAACATGCAAAAACAAGTTAGAGTATTGAACTCTAACCTAAGTCTACTATGTAAAGTGGGAGGGCAGTTTTTAGAACACCTGTTTCAAAGTTCCCATTCCCACATGTATGTAAATCAAGGCAAGATAGAAAGGGCAGAGCTGCCCTGTAGTCAGTGCCACCCTAGGGTACTCCCTTGTGGCCTGATGTGTCCTTTCTGGCACCCTACCTCAGTTTCCTTCCAGTTTACACCCAGACTCTTTAATAAATTAAAGTCCAGGAGAGAAGGAATATTAAATATCATCTGGTTCCCTAAAGAGCCCTTTTGGCCTCCCCTTAGTTTCCAGGTTTCACAGCTCTACATCCAGGGGGACTGTTTTAAATCCTGGCCTCTATGGCCTGCGAACTCTTCTCCCCTCAAGTTCAGGGGTTGCACAGCCCTCTTTCTTAGGACCTGTGTGCTGGCTGAATTCTTCCTCTCAGCAGCTCCTTCCAGCAGCTCCTCCTTGACCGGGCCTGGAATCTACTTTTGAGTCACCCACTCAGTCAACTCAGTCTCTTGATCCACCCCAAGTGGGCCTAATAACTCCAAACACCAGGCAACACTGGCTTGGGAAAGAGGGGAGTCTTGCCCTGCCTGTTCTATAAAGCAGACTTGGGGCTTTAAATGAACAATGGTCTGGAATGGCCCTACATCCTCCCTCTCCTAGACACTAACTGCTTCCCTGGACCCTCTTCCTCGCTCCCAATGACTACTTCCATTATTTTCCTGGCCCGCATCTGCTTTCCCTGGACACATGGAAAGAGTAACTGGCCTCTCCAGTCATGCCCTCTGACCTAGAGGCCAGTACCCAGTTCCATGCACACATGAAAGAGGGAACAGATTGTATCGCTCACTCTTCTCCCTCCTGTCACTCTTGTACTTTCAGATCAGGTCAGGATCGGAGTGAAGTTTCCCACTCCTCCATTCCCACTTTCAAAATTTTATTAGGGCATAACTAGGGAGAAAGTGGGCAGGGATTAGAGAGCACATGATCTTTCTCATGGAGATTTCTCTGTTACATTCAGAATTAACAGCTGGGATGTGAGATTCAGTTTGCTTTGCTATCCGGATAGTTTATGGAACTGGTATCCTACCTTGCAATATCTGGGTTGGGATCCACCAGAGAACTGACAAATCTGAAGAACAGGGACTCCTTCCACTTCACAAACTCCTCCTACAGGAAAGAAGTAGACAGTGAACCGTCAGCATGAACCAGGAATGAATGACCCTATTTGATTTTTCAGCTTGCACCCAGATACACCCTCTGGGTCATATCAGGAGGCACACAAAATAAAGCTCAAGATTCCTTAATTCTGAAAATAGTACATTTATTTAAATGCCATAGCAGCAAGTGTCCTGATTTACCATTAAATGTTAGCAGAACAAGGGAAGAGAGAGAAAATCTGAACTCCAATGCTGAGGTGCCAAAAAGGCACTCCTTTATACTGTTCTCATGAATTAACACATTGGTAGTCTGCCTACCTAGGATACATTATTAAACCGGGGGTAGACTATCTTCTGCCTCTCACATATTGATGTCCACACCATAACTGATAGATCACCAGAGAAGGTTAGTGCCCTGCTTCTGCTTGGTGGACACCTGTTACACCCATCTACTGTGGGTGAAATTGCAGATTCAAGAAAAAACATGATAGACAAACCTTGAACTAAAATCATTTGGATAGCCTGATGAACTACCATGCTGGAAGTCTATTTATTCACCCTAGTTAACGAACTATGGCAGTAACAGTTTACTGTTAAGTGCATCTTAAAGTGTGGGGAGATTGAAAGGGTATTTTAGGGTCAATCTGAAAGCAGCGTATCCATTGTGCAGGTTGCTAGGATTCTGTATGATGGAGGCTGTTGGAATGGAGTAGTGAGAACTAGCCTAAGCCCGCTAGTCACCTGAAGAAGGTTGGTAAGCAGGATCAGTGTCTGCTTGCGGATGAAGGGCTTCGGGTCCTTCAGGCACATGGAGATGTTGGGAATGTACCTGTCCACCATGGTGGTGTAGCGGATACACAGGTCACACATAACTATGACAACGTTATTGCGAATGGCCACATCCTCAGACACCTCTAGCTCACGAGCTAGGGCTGCGACACATTTCTTTGCTAGATCCTCATGCTGCAGACACAGCTTACCTGTCACACAGAGAGGAAAGAATTGGGGCTATGAATGTTACAGTTCCTCACCTCCTCAGGGCTATCTTTCCACCTCCTCTTGGTGGCATACAAGTCAAAACACATGGACAGAAAAATAAGGCCAAGGAGAAATGAAAGCAGAAAATAGCGAGAGCAAGAAGTAAACAAGGGAATAAAAGCAAGAAAGTCTTAGTGGAGACTGTATGAGAAACCCACAACCCACCTCAAGGGAAATGTAATCAAGGAGGAGGATTGTCCCATCCCTCTTCTGAGAAAACATGAGGCCTATATCATGGATCTAGTAACCCCATTTCCTCTTTTCCAAAGGGCCATAGGGAGCTCAGAATGCAGCCTAATGTCCTATGCATAACAAGAAAAGAACCACCCCAATAACATTACTAGGAAGCCTTTAAAAATAACACTAATATTTTGCACCTCTAAACGTTTCTAAGCTCTTTAAGAACAAAGGATTGAGCGTCATGAGGTGCATAAGTGAGGAAGCAATAGTACTCCCACACTAGAGAAGTGATATGTCCACAATCACACAGGAAGTATAAAGCAGAGCTGGGAACAGAATCTAGTTCTAACATCCTTCCTCATATAGGAGACAAATATTCTACCCGGCCTTTAACACAAAGGCTCTGGCTCATCATTCGTATAAGTCAAACATATAAACTGTCATCAGACAGCTTTTCTAACACAGCCTGCTCTGGAAAGCATTGAATTCCCTCCATCCCCCTGTTGAGCCTCTTGTGCATCACGTAGTTCCATAATCAGATGCCACCAAGCTGGTGCAAGTCTGCAGGGTTCTTCAGGTCCCGCTAACTGTGCTACTCACTGGTTAGATATGGTAAAGCTACATATTTTTATTGGTGTGTGCACATAGTCACTGCAGGGAGTTACCTGAAAGCTTGGAGCTGTATCACTATAAACACTGAATACAGTTCATCTCTGTGTGTAAGCTCATGCAGAACAGCTGTAGCAATTGTAACCAGGGAAGAGAGAAAAGGGTAGGAATCAGTGGTACACAGCATCTATTCCCATGACAGGGCAGCTCTTACCTAGTGTAATGAATGCATGGGCTCTGACCACTGAGGGCATAGCAGATCCTCTGATTTGGGACAGTGGCTGAGAAACTGGGAGTTCCTCACCATCTGGAGGACTAGACACTGGGAAACAACAGACCAAAAATTAAAATACCCTCAAAACGAGAGAGTTTTAGTTCATAAATGCAAATTTAAGAGTAAAAGGAGGGCCTCACACTGATCTACATTGACAGGACAAGCCAGAATAGACTGAATCAAAAGAAAGATGCGTTTCTCCACTTTGGCTGGACATAACTGTGCAGTCTCACCCAAGGTGAAGAGATGTCTCACCTAAAGAGAAAAGCAACACTGTCAAAAGAGAACAGCAGGGCTGACAATTAAATCAACAAGCTTTCACACGTTACCCAAGTCAGCCAGCGTTTCAACGGTGCTACAGCTTCCAAAAGAGCTTAAAATTCCCTCTGCCCTTTAAAAGGGAAGGCATCACCTGTGTATGAGGCTCAGTTAGATCTAATTCGTTACTGTCTAACTGCAAAAAGAAAAGGAGTACTTGTGGCACCTTACACACTAACAAATTTATTTGAGCATAAGCTTTCGAGCTACAGCTCACTTCATCGGATGCTGTAGCTCACGAAAGCTTATGCTCAAATAAATTTTTTAGTCTCTAAGGTGCCACAAGTACTCCTTTTCTTTTTGCGAATACAGACTAACATGGCTGCTACTCTGAAACCTGTCTAACTACAGAGAGCCAAGTTCCTTTAGATCTGTCCCTACTACATGGTGAATTTCAGTGGTGACATGTACTATTGACAAGTTGCAAACGGGAAATTAAACTACTATTCCCCCACCCCCCCAAAAAAAAACAAAAAACAAAAATGAAGGCAATAACATGATGCATTTTGCATTAGTACAATCACTGCAGCTCCCCCAGAACTCTTGAAATCAAGTCTATTCTGTAGCTTTCTGGCACATCACTCAAAATTTCCATTAGGAATGATATCCAGTCACTTACACACAAAAGTCTATAGACATGTACTCGGAGAAATACCACAGGGATTTAGTATTTTCCCCTATAACTATAAACTAATGATGTTTTCCCCTCTCTAGAAACCTCAAGATTTGAGAAAGTAAGAGTGGCAAGGGAATAGAGGAGCTATGCTTCTTCAGCCTCCAATGGATGCAGATAATGACTAGATCCCTTTCAGAATGGGCTGCTCTACAAGAGAATATGTGAAAATGAGAATTTCTTACTCAAAGCAGCTCTCTGTGTATTCAAGTCAGATCTGCTGACTTGAGTTGACAGAGCTTTTACTACTTCTAACTACTGCCACTCCTGCCAAACCAGCACAACACTGGGAGAATGAAGTGGATTCTGTTCTGGATTGTGCATCAACAGGATACTCAATCATATTCCAGTTGAAAGGATCACCCGTGCAACCCCACTTTGCCTTCAAATTAAGAGCTCAGCTACATTTCTGCATCCCAAGTGAAAGTAATAAGCTCCACAGATCTAACTGACGTTATAATTTTAAGAGAATGGGGTTGCACAGGTCTAAACGAGGTCTAAACAACCTTTTGTCTACAGAATGCTTTACTGTGGTGGCAATATGTGAATCAGAAGGAACCTATTTTTACGTTCAATCCATGGACTTGAAATTTGCTGACAAATTCCCATAAAAGAAGCACATCTGATGTAGAGCCACTGAGATTAAAGAAAAGGTCATTGCACTGATCACATTTGGAGTGTTGTCTTCATTACCATAAGGGCTGGAAAGAGGTTTATTTATTTATTTTTGTAGTTTAAGGAAAGGCTAGATTCTGTAGATGTTGATAGCCTGGGCTGTCCCACTCATCAAGGAAAGCTTTCCACTTGCAGTCTACTTTCCAAGCCCTACTTCTTATTGGTGTAACACCGTGTCAAATTTGTGGTGACTGGCCTGGGCCTGTTGTTCTCTAGGACTCACAGAAAAACAAAGTATTGCATCTCATGAACTATTCCAGTGAATATTTTAAAAACAAATATATAATTCTAATTCATGTTTATTTCCATAATAAATATCAGAAAAGCAAGCTAAAGGCCAAAAAAACAACCCCCACAACAAAAAAATCCTGTATCAATGTACAAGGCAGAGTACTCCAGAGAATAATGCTCAGCTGGACAATCATGGAATCATCATTTTAAAGAGGGAACAAATGAATTCTTTGATCAATCAGTACAGAAAGGATACCAAGCTTACCAAGAGGTCTTCTTGCAGCTGCTCTGCTCCATCCTCTTTGAGGACTATACTGGATATGTAGCACTCACAGACAGATACTAGATCTCCACATACCTGGTTGAGCAGCTTCTGTTTCAAGATGAAGGCAAGTCAATGCAGTGCTCGTTAAAGAAATGCATCATGGGTAAAGCATCCTCCATGCATTAGTCCTGAAGTGGTAAATGAAAACCTTTTTCTCGAATCTGAAATGAATACTCTCTCTCAGCGCCCTCACACTAAGCAGTTTCTCTACGGCTAAAAACTTGTCCCAGTCTTTGTTTAGCAATCTAGCTGCAGGAATCAGCTGCAAACAAAATATGGGTAAAATCTACAAAAGAACATCTGATCTGAACAGTTGTTTTCCTCTTTAGGTTTTAACTTTAAATGCAGGGGTTGTTGGTATCTAAAGAGAAAGGGCCAATTGTCTTCATTTGGCATTGCTTTATGAACCTTACACTCTCCCAGTGATAGAAACAGAAGAACCCGTTTTAGCACATTGGTATAGGAATTTACTAAACAGCAGCTCAGCAAAGCACAGTGGTTCCTACAGCAGCTAGTGTGGTTACTGCATTTTTTCAAGCTATTTACATAGCTACCCATGGTAGGTGTCTAAGACACCATTATGAGGTAGATGTGATTAATGTTGGGAAAGAAAATTAATCCATATGTAGGAAGAGTCTAATATTGAGGGAAAAACTCATGCCAATTTAGCCTTTTTTTTTTTTAAAAAAAAAACAACACTGCTTAGGGTGAGCTCCAGAGCTTAGCTACTGAAGATAGCCAACTTCCCAGCTACTGAGACAGAGCACACAGATGGGGCATAAAAGGAAGGGAAACCAGGTGGCAAAATTAAAAGGGATGCAGAATTCTCCACCAGTAAGTTAGAATCTCCCTAGCTTTCTTTTATAATGAGGTCTGCAGAATGGGGAAAGATCTTCACACAAACCTGCTCCCCTTCCCCGTTTGCCTTGGCTTTGTCACAAGCTCTTTCATTAACATAGCCTGAGAAACACGGTCACCTACTTGCACTTGTTTGAGCCCATAGCAGGTTGGTAGTGACCAACTTAATCTATGGTGGCATATATAGAACGTGTCTGTAGCCTCAATATAAACTAGTGGAAAAGCATCCAAAACACAAAACCCTGTATCAAAACAGGCACTGCTGTAGGTCCCTTAAGGAAGTGAATTCAGCGGATTTCAACTGCAAAACATTCTCTTGGGGGGGGGGGGGGGGGGAAAGAAGCAGCAGCAGCTCTCTCAAACCCATCCTTAACACTAGGTGTATGCCAGTGCTAGTATGATATACCAATCAAGATGGCTAAACAGAAAAGAGGTGCAATTTTCTAGAGTCAGAAGTCTCTTTCCTTTGTGCACTGAAGAAACCAGCATTTTCAGGAGAGGAAAATATCTCCGGCTTCGAGAGACAACCTTCTCGAGATGTGTGAAATACACTTTTAAAACAGTCTATTCGAAGCCCCACCTGTGCCTCCCCAGGGGCATCTGTGTACGCATGGCAGAGCTTCTGCAGAGCTTCAACAGCTGGGCTGATCACCTCCAGGGGACACTTAAACTCCTTCAGCCAGCACTTGATATCATCTGAAAAGAAGGTCAAACACTTAGCTGAGGTGAGTGCTCATGCTAGCTGACTATGAATAGAAAGACAAAAATACAGTGGAGCTGGGAGGCAAAGCTGAACACTGACCCACACCAAGGCACTCACCAATCAGCCTGCCCTGGGTGTTTCTGGGGAGATGCTTCGCAACGTGTCCAATTACACACAGGATGTGACCTGCGGTATTAGTGCTGGTATTCTGCTGTCTGAAAGGCCATAAAGGGGACAAATAGAAACATTAATCCAAGAAGAAAAACTGACTAGAGTCAGAAAATCCTTTCATTTGGATTATGCATGCTGAAGGCAGAACTGTCAGGGTGAATGAAAACATGATAGAGCTTGAAGGCAACTTTAAGGTACTAGATGATCGGGCTCTAGCTCAAGGCTGCAGGCCACTGCTTCTCTCCTAGACGGAAGCACTGTTAGTTTAAATTAAGCACTTTGATCTAAGCAGTCACCAAACAGCACTCTAGCTGTGGAGAGACAGGAAGAGGAGATCATTTTCTTGGCCTGCCCTGCATGTCTTTTAATTGCCGAATGATTAAGATAAAGGCACACACCTGCTGACACTGTCCCAGGATTCGATTATCTTGGAGTAATCCAGCTTGGGTGAGGAACCTGCTACCTTTGCAAGCAGCATCCAGGCTGATGCAGCATGCTCTGTTTCCACATATGACATTACATTATTTATGAAAGTAGAGGAGAATTTCTCCTTCTGGGACCATACGTAAAAAGCTTTGTTTAAATAACGGCTGCAAGGAAGACAGAAAGGAGAAAAGAGCTAAGCATGCCACAGACAAAACAGCTCATCTCTGGATCTATACTAAGGGCCAGCAGTTTTAGCCAGGCCACCCTTCACGCAGCAGGCAACACAATGAAGCTGGTGACACTGCCGTCTGGTGGCTATTTATGTAAAAAAAACTTTTACTTCTCATTGTTCTGAACAAATCAGGATTTCCATTCTACATTTAACCCCCAAATATTTACATCCTCTCTTCCATATTCCAATTCATAATTCAGAGGCACACTAAGCTTCTGCCACGTAGATGTGGATGTAACACTATAGATATCAGGTCACTGCTAAATTGGGCCCAATGTCTGGTATGCTTATAGCCAAGAAAACTTAACTAGAAGAATCCAGCAGGGGAAGATTTTTTTGTTGGCGGTATCTAGCCAACATCCACAAGCCAGAAGAAGATAAATTTGTTATTAAGGCACAGGACTGGGATTTATGGGTCTGGGTTTACCCGCATCTCTGAGGAAGCTCACTCTGTGTCATTAGGCAATTCACTTTACCTCTCTGGGTCAAAGTTTCCTCTTTTGTCAAACAAGGACCATGATACTTGCCTTCCTCATGCTGGGGGAATTCTGAAACTCAATGTTCATCAAGTGCTGTGAAATTCTCAGTTGGAAAGTGTTATGGATGTGCAAAGTATGATATACAAGAGCCAAAATTAGACTGGTAAAATGATTTTGCAAGCCAGAAAGGCAGCACGACCGACAGATCAGTTTTCTATTTAAGATCTATTACATGCTGTTGACTAATAAACATAAGGCTGCTTTTAATCAGTGTTTTGTCCCTGTCATTTTGAGTGTCACCTCATCTCTTTTGCTACTTCCCACAGCGTTCTGCAAAAGGCAGTAAGATATTATTAGTCATAAGACAAGTAACATATTGTACACCAGAATGAAGAGAGGGAAAAAACCCCATGTACACTGATCTCTATAAATATATAGATGGTTATTTTTCTCATCACCACACCCTCAATTAACTTTAACAGTCCAAGTTCCTAGCAATACACCAGAAGACACACCACATGTGTCATTCTCCCATTCGAACACTGGAGTTCAGGGAAAAGGAATCAAAGTTAAAACATCCAGTACACAGGAGAACTGTGCTGTGCTCACCAATTGCCAACATGGAAATAATTGGCTGTTGATTTTCAGGCCTGCTATACCCTGCCCATTAAACCGGTAGAGCAACACAAGAAGCTCAGAATATAACAATACCCACATTAGCACTGACAGTATCACTTAATAGTAACATGTACTTGTATTAAATCACTTTGAGATCTCCAGGTGAAAGATGTATCAAAAATTAATTAAGCCTCACAACATCCCTGTGCAGTAGGTATTAAATACATTTTAACTGTAAGTAAACAGAGATACACAAAGGTTGGAGTCATACAGAAAGTGAGTGGCAGAGACGGGAACAGAACACTGAACTTGTGTCCCAGTCCTCTACTCTAACCGACAGACAAGCTGCTATTGTTCTACAGTGTAGTCAATAATCTCCTGACACAGGATTAGCTGGACACATTTCACGTATTTTTATAGGAGTACAAGCATTATAACAGCAATACATGCCTAGAGAAACACTGAGTTGGAAGGGGCCAACATACGAGTCCAAACTCCTCTTTATTGACTGGAATTGGCAGTACAACTGACCTACCTCAACTCCTGATTTTCTGCAGTGATGAGGGCAAGGAGGTCCCAGGCCAGTGTCTGGTTTCGGTCTTCATGCATGAACTTACTATAGTGTTTAATGTGCTGCAACAAAAGCTGATCCAGGCAATCCAAGGCCTTTTCCTGCACAGAGTTCTCACTGTCCATCACAACAGGGACCACACCTGTTAACCAGGCCTTCTGTATCATAACATTATTGTGTTGAGTCTAAAGAGAAGAAAATTCCATATTAGAAATACTTTGAAGCCAGTAATTCAGATTCTACGCATTCAGATGCTATGGTGGGATTAATGAGAGCCTAGACAATTTTAGTTTCCAAGGTACTGATGAAGCAGTATTGAAGTCTTACAGTGTATGGGACCAGTGGCCTTAAATTTCTAAATCACCATGCAATTGCTGAATATTATATTCATGCTCAAGATATCAGTTATTCCTCCTGATCTCAGGGTTGTAATATTTATTTACTAAAACTAAAATCAGTCTCACACAGTGTCCCAGGAAAGCACTACAACAAGTCACTTAAAACGAACGGTAATGAGCTGTGCCTAAAAAAACTTGTGCTCTTATCCTCCTTTACTAACCTTTTGTAAATAAACATCAAAGCAGGAAAAATCTTTCAATGATACAATCTGCATACTGCAATCTCAGTACAATGATTCAGACTTTTTTTTTTAACCTGACCAGGTGAATAACAAATGTACCAATTTGCTACAGGAGAGCTGTATGAGAGCCAGAAAGAGATGTGTATAACAATAGGAAATGTCCATGTTATTCACAACTATGTGTAAGAGTAAGATAGGTCTTTCATGTCAAAGGCAACAAAGTTAAATCAATCTAAAGAAATTCAGTGGAGAAATAAGTGGATAGTAATTTATGTGGTCTTTTCCCTCTTTTTTCCCCCCTTTAAATAAAATTATACTGTGCCAGTCTCGATAAATATTGTGCGTTCTTTCCCCTCACCATAAGGAGCTCTGTAATAGACTGTAGTGCCTGCTTCCGTACGGAGACGGCAGGGTCCCGGCAGCGATCTTGAAGAGTAGACAAGTCTTCTGGGGTACATGGGATCACGTTGTGCTTCAAGATACTCGTGAAGACCTAGAAATCAAACACCGTGACAACACTGATAGGAATACAATGGGTGCACATTTGGCTGCCAATGAAAAATCCACTCCACTTCCTATTGATTTCAATGGGAGAAGAACTGGTCCCAATGACGGTAAATCTCAAGACTTAGAGATACACTGGGGGACACAAAAACTGAAAGTGAACAGGCTTTGTAACAGCACTTAGGTAAAGTTAGCTTCACCTTTCCCTCTGTAAAGTTACAGTCAGTTTCCCTTTGCATTTGTGTGGGTCATCACACAGTAACAAGGAAAAGGAAAACAAACATTCTATAGACCCAAAACAGTATATTTGTACAAACATAAATCAACCAGGAGGAGAACTGTGGAACAGGGATTATATGCCTATTTTAACTTTTTTTTTTTTTTTTTTTTAACTGACTAGATTTCAAGAGGACAGTCTCTTTTTTCAAGACCAACTGCCTCTTATTCTATGATTTTTTTTTTTTTTTTTAAACTAAAGCAGCACCACTCCAAAATCGAGGCTGGATAAAATCCAGTTCCTTTGTAAATGAGTTCATGAATTCTTGAGTAACTACCCAACGAACATGCCTCAATTTATATAAGGAAGTTGCTTAATATAAAAGCCTACTGACATTTGAAAAGAAGTCCTATTTCTAAATGATGGTACAAGTGAACTTCAACGAGAGTACTGGTAGAATTCGTTGTGCTTGCATTATTCACTCATCAATTAACAGGAACAAGTGGAGAAGGCATTTTGAAAGACCTGCCTGTATGCTGCAGGAGCAGCAAAATGAGGCCATGATTCTTCAGTGAGCTCCATGTGGGCAGATCACTCCATGAATTCATTGCAGAATGTTAGCCTACATGTTTATATTAATAGCACACAGTGCTCAGTAGAGAATATACCTGGAGTGCAGACTTCCTGACATTTGTCTTCTCATCCCCTGCTCTCAGTCTCAGCATACCCATGATCTCCTTCCCTGTCCAGGGAAAGCATGGAAAAAGAGTCATGAGATCCAACACAGATAGAGACTGCAGCACCACCAGGAGATACTGATAGGGCAAGCAGCACACCATGACAAGGTAGAGCACAGCTCCGCACTCTGTTGATCATCAATTGTTGACAGGAAAAGAAAAACCACACAGTATCTGGCAGGTAAACCAAAGAAAAACTGATTTTCAAATATTTTATTTGTAATTTTAAGTATATTTGTATTGCTTTTATATTTTAGGTAAAATCCTGAAAGGAGAGTTATGTACATAAGAATGGCTATACTGGGTCAGATCAATGGTCCATCTAGCCCAATATTCTGTGTCTGACAGTGGTCAATGCCAGATGAATAGTGCCAGTGAATAGAACAGGACAATTTCAAGAGATCCATCCCCTGCCACGTCCAGTCCCAGCTTCTGGCAGTTGGAAGTTTAGGGACATCCAGCGCATGGGTTGCATCCATGACCATCTTGGCTAATTGCCATTGATGGACCTATCCTCCATGAACTTATCTAATTCTTTTTTGAACCAAGTTATACTTATCCATGATTACTCCAAGGTCTCTTTCTTGTGTGTTAAAGGCTAATTTAGAAACTATCATTTTGTGTGTATAGTTGGGATTATTTTTTCCAACGTCCATTACTTTGCACTTACCAAACACTGAATTTCATCTGCCATTTTATTACCCAGCCACCCAATTTTGTGAGATCCCTTCGTAACTCTTCGCAGTCAGCTTTGAACTTAACTATCGCACCATTTACAAACTTTGCCATCTCACTCTTTACCACTTTCCCCAGATTACAGTATTTATGAACACTTTGAACAGCACTGGTCCCAGGACAGATCCCTGGGGCACGCTGCTATTTACCTCTCTCCATTGTGAAAACTGACCACATATTCTTACCGTTGTTTCCTATCTTTCAACCAGTTACTAATCCATGAGAGGACCTTCCCTCATATCCCTTGATTACTTACTTTACTTAAGAGCCTTTGGTGAGAGACCTTGTCAAAGGCTTTCTGAAAATGCAAGTGTACTATATCGACTGGATTACTCTTGTCCACACACTTGTTGACTCCCTTAAAGAAGTCTAATAGATTGGTGAGGCATGATTTCCTTTTAAAAAAGCTGTCTTGACTCTTCCCCAACATATCATGTTAATCTGCATGCCTGACAATTCTGTTCTTCATTATTAGTTTCAACCGATTTTCCTGGAACTGAAGTTAGGCTTACTGGACTGTAATTGCCAGGATCACCTCTGAAATCTTTTTAAAAAATAGGTGTTACATAAGCTATCCTACAATCAACCAGTACAAAGGCTGACTTAAGCGACAGGTTACATACCACAATTGGTAGTTCTGCAATTTCATATTTGAGTTCCTTTAGAACATTTGAGGGATACCATCTGGTCCTGGTGACTTACTGCTGTTTAATTTATCAATTTGTTCCAAAACCTCTTTTATTGACACCTCAGTCTGGGACAGTTCCTCAGATCTGTCACCTAAAAAGAATGGCTCAGATGTGAGGAATCTCCCCTCCATCCCCTCTAATATCCTGGGACCAACATGGCTACACCAACAATTTTTAAAGGAACCTTTTTGCCTCTAACCACCTCTTTCACTCTGCTAATTAGCCATGTTGGCATTTTTTTAGTCCTATTGTTCTTTTTCTTATTTGGGGCGTACAGTTAGTTTGAGCCTCTATTATGGTGTTTTTAAATAGCCTCCTTGCAGCTGGCAGGCATTTTACCCTCGTGACTGTTCCTTTTAACTAGCTCTCTCATGTCTGCGTAGTTCCCCTTTTTTAAGTTAAATGCTACTGTGGTGGATTTCCTTGGTATTTTCCCCCTGTACAAGTATGCTAAATTACTATTACCAAGTGGTTCAGCTATATTCATCTCTTGGACCAGATCCTGCATTCCACTTAGGACTAAAGCAAGAATGGTCTTTTCCTTGTGGGTTCCAGGACAAGTTGAGCCAAGAAGCAGTCATTTAATAGGTCTAGAAATTTTATCTCTGCATCCTTCCCTGAGGCAACACATCCCCAGGCAAGATGGGCGTAGTTGAAATCCCCCATTATTATTGCCTTTTCTGCTTCTATAGCGTCTCTAAATGTACTAAATGTTTTGGAAAATAAAATAAAAATAAAGGGAATATGTAATTTTTGACCAATTGTTTTTCTTTATAAAGGGGCCTCGGATCATTTTTAACCTTAAAAGTCTTATCAAATTAACACTGTGCAAAACTCTCAAGAAAGTCTGTATGATGGTAACTCTGCTGTTTGTGGGATAGAGATTTGGGTAGCGGGACATGAGAAAACTACTCGGAAATAATCTAAGATGGGTTACAAGCCTCACACACTAGAATTTCAGTATGCTTTACAAACATTAGTGAATTAAACCTCACAACCCCTGGTGATGAAGGAAGTATTAATACATCTATTTTGCAGATGGGGAACTTATGGCATAGAGGGGTCAAGTGACTTGCATGAAGTCACAAAGTCAGTGGCAGAGCAAAAATAGAACCCGAGAGTCCTGATGGAAGCAGAAGAACACTTCCGTTCCCTATACATGGAAATTAGGCCTAAAGCTTTATTTTCCTTGCCCACACTGAAAGAAACTTTTACACATGATAGGGGAAATTATATAGTCTACCAGTGAGTTTATTAACTGGTAGATGTAACTAGGCTCTTATATTGTCAGTTATCACCCTTGACACACAGAATAATCAGCATTCTAGCACTAAAACTGGTTGTTCTGGCGAATTAGTTTCAATCCTGCTGTCATCTTTCAGAGCTCCTATAGTGGAATTTCCTACATGTTCATCTTCTTCCAAGTATACTTTGCAAAGTCTCAGAGTAAAACGATTCCCCAATAAAACACTGTTTCTATAATACATGTCCAGCTTGGAGCACTGCGCTGCTGTGTTCTGGTCAGTAAAAGCCTGATCCAAAGACCTCTGAAGTCAATGGGAATCATTACACTGTCTTTAATGGACTTTGGATTGGGACCTAAATGCCTTTTTAATGGGCAGCTATTCTCTCCACTTGACTCCAGCTGCTAGATGGCTTGATAGTGTCAGATACTTTTACAGGAACAGAGATATACTGCCTTAATTAGTAGCAACAAGTTTTCTGGGGAGGTCAGTCCATGACAAACTAAACTATTGCAGGGGGAACCAACTGGCTAAGATAATCATGCTCTTGCCAACTGGCACTGACTGGCATTTCAGCATAATGGACAGGAACAATACCAGGTGACCTTCAGCAGGCGGAGGAGGACTATAAAGGGAACGAACATAATGTAGTACACAACAGGTACTACAGGCTCTGTAACGTGCATTAACCCTATTGTATTCCTGGGGGAATTCTGCGCCGAAAAATTCTGCACTAAAAAATTAAAAATTCTGTGCACAGTATTTTAAAATTCTGCAAAATTCTGCATATTTTGTTGGTCAAATGGTTTCAATTATTTTGGTAATTTAGTTAAACTACAATACAATGGATGAAGATTTGGAGTGGGGAGCATTGGAGGAAATCGCCAAACTCCCTTTCCTAATAGTAATGTAGCAAGGCTTGACCCTTTATTTCTAGTTATTAGTCAACAAATATATGTAGCCATACGCTCAAGGTTACATCATAGACAACTGAAGAACAAGTAGGGGCTGGGGAAATCAAACACACAATTTGTATTGGCTACTGACCATCTCCAGAAAGGTCAGTAGCAAACAGTTCATGGAGCACATTCTGATAGGAAATTTTTTCAGTCCAAAAATTTAGACCAGTTTTAATTACTAAAGCACCATAAGCATTTATGAGGCCATACTGTCCTTTACACCACTCTGTCAATGTAAAGGAGCCTTAAGACTTTTACACCTGTTTTATACTCCTGGGGGAGTTTACTAGAACAATGAGAACAATTCACTAAGCAGGCAGGATGCTACATTCTGCTCTGCCTGAGAGAACAGAGCCTGCCCCACGCCTAGCTCCTCAGAAACACCCCAAAGCTCTGCCCCTCCATGCCAAGTGTGCTGTAATAGCAAGCGAGAGGGACAGTCTCTCTCTCTCTCACGCATGACTGCCCAACCCTTCCTAAGCCCTGGCGGTGATTTACGTCTCAACCAGCTGCTCCAGGCGCCCGAATCAACCTGCCTGCGCTGCTGGGGAGGGGCGCGTGACCACTATTGTGGCTTCCCTTTGCTTCCCCTTCAGAAGTCATTTTTCTGCAGAGAAGCCAAGAAATGTGCAGGGGACACGAATTTTGCACACATGCAGTGATGCAGAATTCCCCCAGGAGTAGCCCCATTGGGCCAACACTGCCATTCTTTTGTCTCTTCTAAACATGGGTTTGATCACATTTTGAATACATTGTTTACCATTTCTTTTCTTTCTAAAATATTTAAACTGTTTGGTCCTCATGTAACTAAGAAATTAGCACAGGCTTGAGTCAAGTATAATGCAGCCAGACGACTCTGCTAATGCACCTCAACTCTGGCTCACATGTCCCTGGTGTTCCAGCTATCCTATCAAGCACAGCCAGCCCATTGCACTGAGTTATTGTTATTAATTTGTTTTATTAAGTGCCACACTCCTTACTCCATGGAGCCTACAACCTAAATAGAGAACACATCATACACTGAGTGGCCTAGAAGGCATTTCTATCTGAGAGAGTAGATCTTATAAGAATATCATATGTTTTACTGAGTGGATTCTTATTGGTTTTAAGGAAGGATTTTAATACAGAAGATAGGAGCCTGTCACACTGAGATATGGAGGGAGTTCCTGTGTAGGGAGCAGCATGCGACAAGTAACGAAGACATACATGAGGGACACAAGGGGAATAGTGAAGTGGGATCATTAGCAGTACAAAGGGAGTGGTGGTGGTGGGAGTAGTAAATATAAGAGCAAAGATGTAGGTACAGCTGTGCAGTTCCCAAAACCTCAGGACAAGATGCCAATACCGGAGGCTGCAGAAAAGTGAATTCTAATCCCACATAATGCACCTAGTCAGTGGTGCAATATTTATGTGGGGAAAATATATTTGTTCCTTGTGCACTGAAGCAAGAGATTTTATTAACGTTATTATAAGCGATGGAGCTACAAGTGTTATCATCCATATAATTTACTCCTTCCAAAAGAGATGGTAATTAATCTGCTTTTTGACAAGTGCTTCTGCCACATCAGTAGAAATGAACATCAATATGTCAAGATTAAATACACTTTCCAGAATGGTCCTTCCAGACTTAAATGGAAATGGAATTTCTTTAAAACTGAAAATTCCACCCCTCCCCTCATTACATATAAGTGGAACCTAAAATCGCTACGGAAAGATCTGTTTACTTATATAGAAAACTAGATGCTGAATACACATAAGAGGATCTGATTGCTGTTAGACACTGCCAAAACCTAATATCAGCTGAAAAGACAAATGTGATTTTGACGTACCATCGAACATAGTGGTATCACCATCCCTGGTCAATTCAATGGTCTTGAAAGTCGGAAGAGTCTTCAGTGGATGGTCGGAGTGAGCTAAGAGAAAAAAAAGTAAATCAAAGGATTAAGAAGACAAAAAGGACATGTTCTCTGCACAGTGTGGCGCATCACTAAATGAAGAATGTGATGTACCCACCCCGAGATTTCATATATCAAAATTATTTCTCTGTAGAGAACATAAGGCATGTGGAGGAAAAACAAACATTTTTAAGAGAAGACTTTACCTTCTGTGTGGGTTACCAAACTCTCAGGGTAGTTGTTTGTGTCTAAAAGCATATGACCAGAAGCTGCAGAAAGAAGGAAAAAAAAAAAAAAAAAAAAAATCAAACAAGATAATTCCATTCAGGATTCTTCTTCTTTCCAAAAATAACCAGGCAGGTAATCTAAGAATAGGAGACTGCATATGCATTGCTGGAGCATGCCATCTGGCTTTTTAATCACACTCTGGGAAGTTTAGCATGCTAAACATGAGAGATTTAAACTTCCCAGACACTAAAGGTTTCTGAAGATATAACTGCGTGTCAGGAATGAGGAATTTATTTATTTTTTAAATGAGTCATTAAGTAGTTTGTAAATGTCTTTCAAAGTCATCACACAGCGGAGTCTATTTAAACCAGTCATACTGTCAATAAAGCCTTTCTAAATATAAGTTGTAATGAGTAACAAGACGACTACCTTTTCACTTTGTCATAACACCTAAGGGACCTCTGCCCAGATTTCTAATTCCTTGACAATTAGATCTTTGATCGCCCAATAACTATTCCCCCAAAAATTCAAGAGACATTTAGCAATACTGAATTCAGCTGCCATACTTACTGCCTTGTAATAGCTCCTGTATACTCTCCAACATAGTGGCAGCTTTCATTTCCAGACAGTAAGCAAAACTGGATAGTGCTTTGCTGCGGACCGTAGGTGCCTTGTCTGAGCAGCGGCCGAACACCATATCCTGCACCAGAAACTTGTGCTTTAGAAGCTTCTGATGATCCACAGACAAGGAGCTGTCCAGTTTCCTCTCCGGCATATCCAACAAAGCTAAGGCTACATCAAGGGCAAACACTCTGTAGGGAATCTATGGAAGTGAAGAACACCAGATCCTCTACTACGGAAGTGTTAAAGCACTGAGACATCTATCACAGCTGTAATCTAGTTGCTACCAGCTGTCAGCTATAAGAAAAATACTATTTAGTACTTATACGGCGTTTTACCTGCTCAAAATACACCTATGTCCAAAGGTCTGGTGTATTAAATAGAATATACACTTACCTTGGTATTATGTGAGTATCTATAAAGCCAAGCTATAAAATCAGCATACTCTGCACAAGGGAGCTTATTCAGCAATTGCATCAGGGCTTGTGCGGCATAGGTACGATAGTCAGCTTTATCTGGGACCTGAAATACAAGGACAAGGGAATTTGCCAAGACCAATATTCGGATGGTCTGTTATGATAGCTAAAACAGATTTCAGTCCTCAGAATAAATATCAGTTTATTCAAGAGAGTAATACGGCCTAGCAGTTCAAGCACAGGACTGTTAACCAGGAATTCCAGCATTCTAAGCTTGTCTTTGCCAATGGGTCAACATATGGCCTTGGGCAACTCACAAACCCTCAAAAGCAAAGATTCCCCCTTTATAAAATGGGGATAATACTAGCTTCCCAAGGCAACTGTGAAGACTGGAAAAACGTGATCTTGATTTAAAGGGTGATCCATGGACAGCTGGCTGGTCACAGGGCTCTTGTAATCCTTGTTTCCAGCTACTAAAGTCACCCTGACAGTAACTGCACATATGTTAAATGTTTCTCTGTTTTTACTTGGCCACATAAGTAATTGGTTTGTCACAAGATTTTGAATTTTTTCGTTTAAGATGTCAGTAGAAGGTACAAGCAATTGTGAACAGTGGAGAAATGTCCATGAGAATCTCTCTGCTAAGATGCGTGCCATACTTTGACGGTTTGAAAACACTTACATGGATCTAAAGAGTCACTTTGTCACAAGAATCTCAGACATACTAAAATACCCAACAGAAGACCCATGGTGATAAAGTTTAAGTGGTGAAAGTTAAGAAAATAGATTCTCCACGTTCAGTCATAGGCATCACATTTTATCCAAGAATAGTGCCACTGTCTTTAGATCCGAGATATAAAAAGGAGCTAACATACCTTGGCACAGATATGCTGCAGTAAGATTCGGAGCACAGGAAAGGCGACTTCCTTTAGTTCATCTACTATAGAGCTGTACAAAACAGAAACAAGCAACTTATAACAGGTTGCTATTGTAATAGGGAGCAAAAAATTAGCACAAGGCCATCTCCTACATTCAGACAGGCAGCTGTACACAGAGCTTCCTTATTCCTACTCTGACAGTTAAATATTGTTCACTGGTCTCTGTATAAACTGTTCTTTTAAAATATTCTTGTTTCTAAATGCAGGAAGAGGAAGTCAGAAATAGCAGCTGCTCTCAAAAGCAACACATTAGAAGTAGGGTACTAAAACAAACTCCATGCAACAGTTAGCCAACCCCCACCCTCTTGTGACTGCTGCATAGCATAACATCGTAAAGCTCCATACCTGGGTCAGTTCTGTTACTAAGCCCACCAGTACCCAAGTGTTTGTTTAATTGCATCTAACTGGTGAGGACTTCAATCATTTAGCTAGAGCCAAAAACTTGAGCAGCACTTGGCAAAACAGAATTAGAAGTGTCCTGTCTGTCCCAAACACCCGTGTTCTCCAGTAGACAAGACAAGGGACAGCAGTAAAGGTAGGGGATGTCACAGAAAGATGGAGAGCCTATACAAGGAAGATTCCTGGAAGGAGCAGGTTTTATGAATAGGGTTGGAGGAAAGAACAGGCCCTTGGCAGATGAAAGTAGGATATTGTTCCAAGTATAAGGGACAGCATAAATGAAAGCAAAAAGCTAAGAAATAGAAAGATGACTGGAGAATTAAGGGATAAATTCCTAACTAAAGGTCTCCCTCATCACACTCAGTTATGAACTAATATCCTCACAATTTGCTGCAAGTCTAAAACAGGAGATCTTTGCCCTCCCATCCCAGTTTTCAACATTCAGTGTTTTTTCCCCTCAGAAGACAAGTCCTATGTTAGCTCTTCTGACAGAAATTGAAATTAATCCTTACCTATACACAACAGCTTCAGAATAAGCCTTAGTTATTCTAATCCCTCTATTAACTAGCAATGGGGAGTAAGATAATGCTAACCCAACAACTTTGTACTTCACCTGATGAATTTTATTCCCTGATTCCTAGCACCAATAACCTGTGATGTGACAGAAAGGGCTGTATGCCTGGATCCTTCTTCCCCTTCCAGCATGAGGATGACATTGAGGAGACGATGGAAGATACGGTGCAGAGTCTGGAAGAAAAAGACACCCAGAATCAGCTGATCTTCAGCAACAGGTACAGGAGCTAGAATACCACTGTGTCTTGGTTAATAAAATAATTCAAGCAGGTTCATACGAAACTATTTTTCCCTTACAAAATCCAAACAGAATACTTTAAAAGGGAAGCTACATACACAGAGAGCATCTTTCTTATACTGGGGTTATACTTACCCTAACTGATGTCATACAAACCTGAAAAGACCTAAAAAGTTACTTTCCAGCAGGACAATCAAGTTAAAAAGGTGCATAATTTCAAGTGGAACACAATATAGGAGTAACTGGTTGAAATTTAACAGCCTGTGGTATACAGGCCGTCAGACTTCTGGCCTTAAACTCTATGAATCAGTTACAACAGAAATCCAAAGAACTTGGGGAAATTCATTATTTTCTCACAGAAAACACCTTAAATTAAATGCCTATGCTTCCTTATGCACTGATGGTGCAGAAGGTACATTTTTGGCATTCCATTGCTTGCCATACTTTAGCTGTCACACTGTTCCTATTATTCATATCATTTGACTAAGGGGCCTGAGCAGCAAAGAGATAGAAAGGAGGGTTCAAACTCTGAAAAAATGAGACTAGTGCCCTCTTGACATTATATTACAATCCAGAAAAACATGGATACTTTCTAAGTTCACATGCCCTATGGAAACAGATACAATATGTAAATAATTAAGCATTTATGCGGGGTGCTTGATTTAACAAAATAATAAAAAAGGCCAAGCTGCAGACTTTGGTATAATTAGATGTTCCTATGAGAAAGAATTTTCTGCCCATTTGCCTTAATCCTGTTTACCACTGTGCGGGGATTCCCACAATCCCCACTGCCACTATCACCAAACAGTGCCACAACAGAGAATACTAACAGACAGAATTAGAGCACCACCTAGCAGGAAGCAAAAGAATTGTCAGTTCAAGTCAGTAACTGTTCAGATTCTCTGCTCTAAGATATTAAAGAGATGTAACTTTACTTAGCTTTTGAAACACAATCCCTAAAATGTTTTCATTAAACTATGCTATATAGATATACAACAAATCATCATAGAAGTCACAGGATATAGGGATGAGGAAAAAGAGGTACCTAAGCCTATCTCCAACTGGGAAACAACGTATATAATGAAAGTGACTTGTTACAGGGGGGAATAATAGTTTCTTTTTGACGTATAAAGAAAGACCTGAAAGATTTTGTCAAGACTTTTACCTTATTTTCTACACCATGAAGCGGGGAGCACAGCAACCGCAGCCCATGATAGGCCAACTCTGGGACATATTTTGCTTGGTTTATGTTCCTGAACAAAAGAATACGTTGAGATGGCTTCACCTACTGCTGGATATTTACTTTATTAAAGTGACCAAACATACTCTGTATTAACTGGAAAGACATGTTTAAAATTCACTGAATATCATTTCTATGTAAATTAGGAAGAACTAATTCAATATTATCTAGAGAAAAATCACTGTTTTCATTTTAACATCCACAGAATAATAATTCTTAACATATTCACCACTTTACCTCTTCAAAACAATGTATAAACATTAAGAAATAATAGCTCACATTGTTCCTGAAAACTCGAATTCATGCACTGCAGGCTCAAAACTTGTCAACTCAACAAAGGTCTGCAAGAAAGCAAAGGGGTGATGTTATGTGAGGGGCAGTGATCAGGATCTGTCTGTGTGCCTGAGTCCTTAGTAGTCTTTGTTACCTGCATGCAGTTCTGCACACAATGAGGTTTCTCTTTCAGAGAGAACTTGGGCAGAAGTCTTAAGAAGTTTTTCAGGAGGAGGAGGATGGCTTCCCGAATTTGAAGCAGGTCATGTCCTGAAAAATAAATCTCTTCTTCTTGATCCTTATCCTCTTCAAAAATCTCATCCATCTAGATTGGTAGAAGACAGAAGCATCATTTATCATTGCTACAATTGCTTTTTTTCTTAGAAAGCAGAAACTCTTATTTGTACTATTCAGAAACTCTGAGGCTGGAATTTATTTAATTAATAGTAAAGCAGGATGGAATTTGTATCCAACGTACCAAATATTTTATTTCAAACTATTTAAAGGCATTTACTATTAGCTGGGAAAAGAGAGAAGGGGGCTCCCAGAAAAATCTCACACAGCTTGTTCCCATCTGAGATTTTACAAACAAAAACCCCTGCAGAACTAGGGTTGGGCGTCTGAATTCTGATATTGATGTACACAAAGCCAAATTCCTAGCTCTGCCTACTCTCTTCCACCCTCTTTCATCATGACCCTGCCCTCATGTTCCCTCAGATTTCTGATATCCAGTTCAGGGCTCAATTAATGTTAACAAATATAACAAAGAAGGTTTTAGAAAAGCTAGAACTTTTCAAGAGGTGCAGTCATGTGCACTTCATAGGAGGCTGCAAGTATTTAGTCCTTAGTCTCCCATCATTAGATTAGTAGGGAGATCTGAATACCCTTAGTCCTCTAGTTCTGCTAACATGCAGATCTCTTAAATATACAAGACAGCTACAGGCTGCACTCATGATTAACATCAACATGTCTATACGCTTCTGAACATGTTAACAATATGCTGAAGAACAGTACGCTTTCTTCCGTCACAACTCACTCATCATCAAAGAAACTGCCAGCTAACTTTGCATGCTTGGCTTTTCAGAAGTTTGTAATGATGTGCAAAGTAAAAAGAACACAGTTTGATTTCAGAACGCAAGGTTGAGAGAGTAAAGTGCTGGAAGATAAGAGAAGTCTCATTTTGACTTGGAAACTAAATAAGTTTCCTTTTGAGTTATGAATTAATAGAGAGCATAAGGGTACTGTATCTGAAGATACTGTATGAACATTATCTTACATCAAAGTTCTCTTTCCTAGTTGGCCTTCCTTTCTTTTTATTTCTTCTTGCTTCAGCCTGAGAGCTTTTAGCATGATCCTTTTTCCTTTTCCTAGTCAATTCACACCCTTGAGGCCAGCTCTTTCTCAGGGTGTGAAGACATTTGTCAAACATCACTTGATGGAACACCTGATGAGCCACGCTGCCTGCCCAGAAACAAAACAGCCATTTTCAGAACAAAACTACAAATACATGAAAAGCATAAAATTATTCAGCCATCTGCTCCACTTGTTTGCACAATCAGATGGCTAGAACACGAGTGCCATTCTGGTGACTTGAGGTTCAGAAAGTGAAAAATCAATATTTAAATTAACAAAATTAAATTGCAGGAAGGAGTAAAATCAGCAAAAACGTTCTCAGTTGGTGCTGACAGAACAGGACAATGAGCCAAACTGGAATCTGCTGTATTATTTAACACAAAACTTAACTAGAATGTACATCAGCCTTAAAACACAAAAAGAAGCAGCCACAGATTCAGTCTGCTAGAAAACTCTGATTACCTTTTATTTTAATCAGAGCATTTTGCTTTCATGATCAGCCTGATAGCAATAGTGAGCTGAATCCTCTCTATCTACAAAGCAAGTACAGCACAAGCACTGGCAGTACGATCTTCCCCTGGTGAAGTTCAATCTCCATGTCACATTCAGGCCCCTCTGCTAAAACTGCCAATAAGGGGGATAGGCTGGTGAAGATGTCTGGCAATTACGACCTGGACTGAGATCATCAAACTGTTTCACATACAACACCAAAGCACTAAGACTATAGCAACTTTCCAGCACTGCACATCCACACAACTCTAGAGGAGAATGGCTCAACAGCCATTACCTATCCAACTTCATGTTCTTATGAACAAGGGACATGTAAAAGCACTGTCCAGACAGCTTGAGTCAAATTAGCCACACTAGCACTAGAAAGGAAGGTCTATCTACTTACCTGGTATTTCAAGCAGTAAGAAGTACAGCCCAGCAGCATGGAGAGCACATAACCGCTGCTGTACAATAGCCTTTTTATTCTGGGCCACTTGGACAAAGTGATACAACACAGCCACAAGAGCATTGGGGGAGAGATTGTTCTCAGCAAAGAGGGTCCAGATACTCTGAGACAAAGCAGAAAACTGATCGTAAGAACTATGGTAAATCTCACATCAATTTCCCCCCACTTGCTACCATGGCCACTCAGATCAAAAAGAACACAAAGGGCTATGATGCTGGTTTGAAGGAAAAGCAGGTCATTCACAAGCTAGATTTGTTTTTTTTTTTAATTCACTGAACCTCGCCATTTGGGATAACCAAACTTGTTTAAATTAGAGATTTTCTTTCATGATTTAAAGTAAATGGATGGAGAAGAGATGGTTAGAACAACACTTACATTCAGAAGACGCCTAGCCACTACTTAACCATAGAACTCTTTTGTGAGCCACACCAGGGCAATACAGTTCCCTGTCAGCTACCATTAACACTTTGAAAAATTGTCCTTCTGTCCACGCCCCACATATGTAGGTTTTTTATTTTAATATCCTTTCTGTGAAACAGCCTGCATCTCAGATATGTATTCTTTGAATACAACTGTATAAAGTATCAGTTACTCATTCGGAGGTCAAAATATTTAATTACTAAACTACTACAGAAAGATGGGGAGAGTATGCATCGTAGGAAAATTCAGTGGGTACATCTTTGCCACCAAGTAGAGAGATGGATAATATCCAACTTACTTCAGTGGTCCCATGGTCCTCGTCAACAAAAGAGTAGAGAGTCTTGTAAAGTTCGCTGAAGGCATCAAGTCCATCCTGTATGATCCCCTCTTCTATTCTGGAATCCAGAGGCTCTGTCTCAGTGAAATCTAGTTCCCAGACTGTGTCAACCCAGGCTGGGGGAAAAAGATGCAACACACACACACTTATTCAAAAAATATAATAGACTTATATAGAACTTTTCATTCCAAAACACTTTATAAGTTTAATCTAAAAATATAAACAGGGATCACTTCACTTACCACCGAAGTGTGGCCACTTCTGAGAAGGAATGTGACAGTTTTTTATGAGCATAAAACAGTTCAGGATAGGAGTACTAATACCTGCACTTTGGGCTGGCATTAACAAAACCTTTAGAACAACAATCCTTTAAAGATAAATCTCTCACTTTGACTTATTAAATGTACCTATTTAAACTTCAATCACAAATACAACTCTTTTTTTTTTTATGTGATTTTTTATGAGTTAGGTCAATATTCACAAGGCGACTCCCCTCAGCTAATCAAGAATAAAGCCTTCCCCACGCCCAATCCCTTCAGGAAAACCTCAGAAATTGTACAGGCCTTGCACTGTGCAATGAAGTTCAACAATTCAATGTTTTGTTAGTGAACTGGCAAAGGACACTTTCAGAGCAAAGGACCCTTTCCCCAAAACATCCTGCCACAGGCCTCTCCTTGAGGGTCTGTTAACTCAGGAGCCTCAGATGACCGTAGATGTGTCAGTCTCTTTCAATATGTGATTCTGTAACTTAAACCATTTGGAGCTCTATAGGTCTAAAACTTAGAAGCTATTTTTTCTTGTCCCTATGCAGGTTATAAAAAGGTAAAATGCTGTGGTATTCTGCATTACTGAGGTGAAAGGAAACACAATTCACCATCAAAGATCATAAACTATGGGGAACTCAGAAAGAGGTGGAATTTGTCCCAGACCGGTGCTTGTGAAGATTCTTTCTGCTATGAGATTCCATTCCCCGTTTTTCTTTTTAGAGGCTCACAGTAATTACAAGAGGACATAAGGATGTACATGTTATTCCTTTATAATAGCTTGTTAAGGATACCCATATCTCTGGCACCTGGACAAACATGAAAACAAACAATTTATAATTACCACAATAGGAAGTAACAGTAATCCTCCGTTAACTATTCATCAGGAAAGAAATCAGATAGTAGGGGTAAAAAAAGGACAATGCCTTAGATCACTGAAATGTAGGGCTGGAAGGGACCCTGAGAAGTCATCAAGTCCATTACCCAGCACAGAGGAAGGACCAAGTATACACAGACCATCCCTGACAGCTGCCTGTCCAAATTGTTCTTTAAAACCTCCAAAGATGGGGGTTACACAACCTCCTTTGGAAGCCTATTCTAGAGTTTAACTTCCCTTTAGTCAGTTAGAAAGTTTTTCCTAATATCTAATCTAAATCGTCCTTCCTGCAGATTAAACCCATTATTTCTTGTCCTATCTTCAGTGGACATGGAGAAAAACTCATCACAGTCCTCTTCATAACAGGCCTTAACATACTTGAAGACTGTTATCGAGTTCTCCTTGGTCTTCTTTCTTCAAGCCTAAACATGTCCAATTTTTTAACCTTTCCTCATATGCCAGGTTTCCTAAACGTTTTTAATCATTTTGTTGCTCTTCTCTGGACAGTTCGTCTTTCTCTTGCTCCTAATGTATTGAAAGAACCTCTTTTTATTGCCTTTTATCTCCCTTGCTAGAAGTAACTCACTTTATGCTTTAGGCTTTCTGATTTTGTCCCTAAACGCTTGTGCTATTTTTTTGTACTCCTCCTTAGCAATTATGCCATGTTTCCACTTTTTGTAGGGATTCCCTTTTGATTTCCAGGTCATTAAAGAGTTCCTGAGAGAGCCATATTGTTCTCTTATTATTCCTCCTATCTTTGTTTCGCATTCAGATAGTTTGTAGTTGTGCTTTTCAGTTACTGGGTAATTATTTCACCTAGGTATCATCTTCACACTCAAAATGTTCTCCATGTTCCTGACGTTCTTGGGAGTGTGGCTTTTCCAACTACAAGTGACAGTCCAAATAGACTTTTAAAGACAGCAAAATAAAGATGATATAATTCAGACTGGCGGGATGAAAATCTGATCTCTCCTCCACTTTTACAATAGTTTGCAAAGACTAATTTATTTTTTTCCTCTTTAAAAAATAACAATGTCAGAGTACTCTCAATTAGGTGCAGTATTATGCATTTCCTGCACTAAATTATTGTGCAGTGTCGCCGAGCACTGTTAAACAGCTGCCATACCACAGGCTGTAGCTGGCTGTCTTTCAATGCTGGGAAAAGTAATACCTGTATATATGTCAAAATACAAACTTAGAGGTAGCTATTTATATGATTTTTGACAGATAAAAATGCTGCTTATCCCCAAGTACCATTTGACATTTTTATTTACTTAAATTATTGTACTAGCAAGAAACCAAGAGAAAAACCACAGATGTTAATAATTATTTATTAAAATTGAATGCAGAAATTGAGATTATTGTACATTTCAAACCGTAAATTTGAGAATTACATTTCATATTAGTTTCTTATTGACAAAGAATTAATAGCAATAGCGTGTGGAAGTTACATACAACTCTGAGATATATATATGTGTGTGTATATATACACACACACACACATATATCTGAATTGCTGTTGCTGAACATTTCAGCAAGAATGTCAGTTCAAAATTTGGCTCAATTTTTGCATTTGTCTTATTTATTTAAACACAAAGCCCAAAATCAACAAAATTATTTTTACACTCCCACCCCCACCCCTAAGTTTTGCTCTAGCATTCTTATGGAAATTTTCAGCAAGTGCAAATTAGAATCACACAGCCCAGGGGTGGGCAAACTACGGCCCACAGGCCACATCCAGCCCTCGAGCTCCTGCTGGGGAGCAGGGTCTGGGACTTGCCCAGCTCCCACGCTCCAGCCAGGGAGTGGGCTCGGGGGCTGCTCTGTGTGCACATGCCACAGATCTGGGCAGCTCCCAGAAGCAGTGACAAGATCTCCCTATGGCTCCTATGTTTAAGGGCAGCCAGGGGGCTCTGTGTGCTGCCACCACCCCAAGCACCGCCCCCACAACTCCCATTGGCTGGGAACTGTGGCCAATGGGAGCTCCAGGGGTGGCACTTGCAGACCAGGCAGCGTGCAGAACCCTCTGGCCGGGCCTCCACGTAGGAGCTGGAGCGGAGACATGCTGCTGCTTCCTGGAGCTGCTTGAGGTACGTACCGCCCACAGCCTGCACCCCTGAGCCCCTCCTGCCCCAGCCCAGAGCCCCCGCCGTCCTCATCCCCAGCCCCACCCCAGAGCCCACACCCCCTCCTGCACCCCAACCCCAATTTTGTCAGCATTCATGGCCTTCCATACAATTTCCATACCCAGATGTGGCCCTCGGGCCAAAAAGTTTGCCTACCCCTGACATAGCGTATTGGACAGATATACAACTTCTTCTGCTGTCTACTACTGACAATTATGTCAATAAGAAACTATTCTCAAGTTGCATCCAATGAAGTGAGCTGTAGCTCCCGAAAGTTTATGCTCAAATATATTTGTTAATCTCTAAGGTGCCACAAGTCCTCCTTTTCTTTTTGTGAATACAGACTAACACAGCTGTTACTCTTAAACCTATTCTCAAGTAGCATCTTATAAACTCTAACAGAGTTTTCCAAACAAAAATGTCTATAAATAGAAAAGGAGTACTTGTGGCACCTTAGAGACTAACAAATTTATTTGAGCATAAGCTTTCGGGATCTACAGCTCACTTCATCCGATGCATTCAGTGGAAAATACAGAGGGGAGATTTATATACCTAGAGAACATGAAACAATGGGTGTTACCATACACACTGTAACGAGAGTGATCACTTAAGGTGAGCTATTACCGGCAGGGGGAAACCTTTTGCAGTGATAATCAAGGTGGGCCATTTCCAGCAGTTGACAAGAACGTCTGAGCTATCTTTGAGATACCACTGACTTCCTGAGGAAACTACAATCCATCGGTGATCTTCCTGAAAACACCACCCTGGCCACTATGGATGTAGAAGCCCTCTACACCAACATTCCACACAAAGATGGACTACAAGCCGTCAGGAACAGTATCCCCGTTAATGTCACAGCAAACCTGGTGGCTGAACTTTCTGACTTTGTCCTCACCCATAACTATTTCACATTTGGGGACAACGTATACCTTCAAATCAGTGGCACTGCTATGGGTACCCGCATGTCCCCACAGTATGCCAACATTTTTATGGCTGACTTAGAACAATGCTTCCTCAGCTCTCGTCTCTCAATGCCCCTACTGCACTTGTGCTACATTGATGACATCTTCATCATCTGGACCCATGGAAAAGAAACCCTTGAAGAATTCCACCTGGATTTCAACAATTTCCATCCCACCATCAACCTCAGCCTGGACCAGTCCACACAAGAGATCCACTTCCTGGACACTAGGGTGCTAATAAGCGATGGTCACATAAACACCACCCTATACCGGAAACCTACTGACCGCTATTCCTACCTACATGCCTCCAGCTTTCATCCAGACCACACCACACAATCCATTGTCTACAGCCAAGCTCTACGATACAACCGCATTTGCTCCAACACCTCAAACAGAGACACACACCTACAAGATCTCTATCAAGCATTCTTACAACTACAATACCCACCTGCGGAAGTGAAGAAACAGATTGACAGAGCCAGAAGACTACCCAGAAGTCACCTACTACAGGACAGGCCCAACAAAGAAAGTAACAGAACGCCACTAGCCATCACCTTCAGCCCCCAACTAAAATCTCTCCAATGCATCATCAAGGATCTACAACCTATCCTGAAGGACGACCCATCACTCTCACAGATCTTGGGAGACAGGCCAGTCCTTGCTTACAGACAGCCCCCCAACCTGAAGCAAATACTCACCAGCAACCACACACCACACAACAGAACCACTAACCCAGGAACCTATCCTTGCAACAAAGCCCGTTGCCAACTGTGTCCACATATCTATTCAGGGGACACCATCATAGGGCCTAATCACATCAGCCACACTATCAGAGGCTCGTTCACATGCACATCTACCAATGTGATATATGCCATCATGTGCCAGCAATGCCCCTCTGCCATGTACATTGGTCAAACTGGACAGTCTCTACGTAAAAGAATAAATGGACACAAATCAGACGTCAAGAATTATAACATTCAAAAACCAGTGGGAGAACACTTCAATCTCTTTGGTCACTCAATTACAGACCTAAAAGTGGCGATTCTTCAACAAAAAAACTTAAAAAACAGACTAACGAGAGACTGCTGAATTGGAATTAATTTGCAAACTGGATACAATTAACTTTGGCTTGAAGAGAGACTGGGAGTGGATGGGTCATTACACAAAGTAAAACTATTTCCCCATGTTTATTCCCCCTCCCCCACTGTTCCTCAGACGTTCTTGTTAACTGCTGGAAATGGCCCACCCTGATTATCACTACAAAAGGTCCCCCCTCCTCCTGCTGCTAATAGCTCATCTTAAGTGATCGCTCTCCGTACAGTCTGTATGGTAACACCCATTGTTTCATGTTCTCTAGGTATATCAATCTCCCCACTGTATTTTCCACTGAATGCATCGGATGAAGTGAGCTGAAGCTCACAAAAGCTTATGCTCCAATAAATCTGTTAGTCTCTAAGGTGCCACAAGTCCTCCTTTTCTTTTTGCGAATACAGACTAACAGGGCTGCTACTCTGAAACCTATAAATAGAAGCAGCTGCTAAAAGAAATAAACATCCCCCTACTGTTTTTGAAAACTACACATTCTGCAAGCTTCTGAAATAGAAAACAATGAAACCGGAAACAAAGAAAAGTTAAATCAGACAGCTCAACTGATCTATGAATCAGAGCAGCTTTTTATTATCCACAGAAGAGATGCAGCCCAGTTTTAATATCCACGGCATTATTAATAACTAGCAAACTACAGCAGAACAGTGGCAAACTGGACAACAGGGGGCCGCTGAATAGAGTGATTTCCGACAATGGAGAAAATGCTCAGTGCAACTGACAAAGGGCGAGATCCCAGATTCGGGAAACAGGCAGTGACAGATAATCCAGGTGGGGGCGGCTCTGGTTTTAAACCCTGAGCTCCCCATGAAGCAGGCCAATAGCACTGGAGCTATTCCACAGAGGGGCACGGAGAGGAGCAGCGATGTTCAGGGCAGCTCGGGGAGTAGAATCCAGGAGTCCTGGCTCCCACACCAACCTGTTCCAGGATCCCACAGAGACTCCCCAGGCCAGCCCCTCAGTCCACTCCCTTTGGAGGTGGGGCTCTTGATGGGTAGGAGGTAGATACAGAGGAGAACTCAGGAACCCTCCCTCACCCTAAGCTCCAGGCATTGCAGACGGAGGAAGCAGTGACTACCCCAGCCCCCGAAAGCCCCTTCATCCTTCAGCCCCTGGAACCTCAGAACGCCCCCCCCGCCTCGTCCAGTTCTCCTCCCCGCCGCCTCTCCCAGCCCCCCCCGCCTCGTCCAGTTCTCCACCCCGCAGCCTCTCCCAGCCCCCCCCGCCTCGTCCAGTTCTCCACCCCGCAGCCTCTCCCAGCCCCCCCCCGCCTCGTCCAGTTCTCCTCCCCGCCGCCTCTCCCAGCCCCCCCCGCCTCGTCCAGTTCTCCACCCCGCCGCCTCTCCCAGCCCCCCCCGCCTCGTCCAGTTCTCCTCCCCGCCGCCTCTCCCAGCCCCCCCCGCCTCTCCCAGTTCTCCTCCCCGCCGCCTCTCCCAGCCCCCCCGCCTCTTCCAGTTCTCCTCCCCGCCGCCTCTCCCAGCCCCCCCGCCTCTTCCAGTTCTCCTCCTCCCCCGCCGCCTCTCCCAGCCCCCCCGCCTCTTCCAGTTCTCCTCCTCCCCCCCCGCCTCTCCCAGCCCCCCCGCCTCTTCCAGTTCTCCTCCTCCCCCCCCGCCTCTCCCAGCCCCCCCGCCTCTTCCAGTTCTCCTCCTCCCCCCCCGCCTCTCCCAGCCCCCCCGCCTCTTCCAGTTCTCCTCCTCCCCCCCCGCCTCTCCCAGCCCCCCCGCCTCTTCCAGTTCTCCTCCTCCCCCCCCGCCTCTCCCAGCCCCCCCGCCTCTTCCAGTTCTCCTCCTCCCCCCCCGCCTCTCCCAGCCCCCCCGCCTCTTCCAGTTCTCCTCCTCCCCCCCCGCCTCTCCCAGCCCCCCCGCCTCTTCCAGTTCTCCTCCTCCCCCCCCGCCTCTCCCAGCCCCCCCGCCTCTTCCAGTTCTCCTCCTCCCCCCCCGCCTCTCCCAGCCCCCCCGCCTCTTCCAGTTCTCCTCCTCCCCCCCGCCTCTCCCAGCCCCCCCGCCTCTTCCAGTTCTCCTCCTCCCCCCCGCCTCTCCCAGCCCCCCCGCCTCTTCCAGTTCTCCTCCCCCAGCCCCTCCCCGTAGGATCCCCTCTTCCTTCAGTCCCCCTCCCCTGAAGGTCTCCCCAGCAGCCCCATGGCCGGGCTCAGGCCTCCCGCCGCTTACCCGCACTGACCGCCCGCAGCCCCCAGCTCGCCAAGCCCCGCAAAGGCGCCTCGGCCGCCACCATCCTGCCTCCCTCGCTTCGGCGCCGCCGGCGCCTTCGAACCCGCCAATCCGCGCTCCGGCCTGGCAGCGACCAATCACCGTCCGCTGTCGGCGGGGGCCGGGGACTGGCTGGCCCGCTGCGCCTGCGCGGGGCGCCCACAGCGGAGCCAATGCGGCGGCGCGCGGAGTGAGCCCCGGAACGGGGAGATGGCGCCTGCGCAATGGGAGGAAGCGAGGCCGGGCCGGGCGGCGCTTGCGCAGTGCGAGGCCCGGCCCTGGAGGACAGCTCGAGCGCAGCTAGTGCCAGCCAGCCGGGGCAGAGCGCGAGCGCGTCTGGGCTGCGGAGCCCCTCGCACCCGGCCTGCAGCGGGGTCCGCATCGTGCGAGCTCCGAGCCCGGCTCCTGCGCCGCGGGGTGACCGCTGCGCTCCGTTCGCCCTGCGGAGACCACGGGGGCTGGGCGCTTGCCAGCAGGGCCTCCCAGAGCACCCCCTTGCCCCCACAGCCGGGGCGCCTCCCCATTTGCACCCCCTTGCCCCCACAGCCGGGGCGCCTCCCCATTTGCACCCCCTTGCCCCCACAGCCGGGGCGCCTCCCCATTTGCACCCTCTTGCCCCCACAGCCGGGGCGCCTCCCCATTTGCACCCTCTTGCCCCACAGCCGGAGTACTCTCGATACCTTCTCGCTGGGGGGGACCCTCCCAGTTGCACCTCCTTCCCCTAGCAGTGGTGCCCCTGCTGCATTGCACCCCCCACACACACACCCCAAGCGGTAAGTGCTCCCGTTTCGTTACCCAGCACCCCACACCCCTTCCTGAGTACTGAAGGTAAGAGGCAGAAGACCCCACACGGGGTGCACTGAATCCCTCGGCCTCCAGCTGCCAAGGGCCCTCCCTTGTAATTCATCTCCGAGCAGCGGCTGCAGACTCCAAGGGCGACCTTTATGCTGCAGCCCTTTCCAAAACAGCAGCAGCTCCTTAGGCTGTTACATCGCTCTTTTAAGCAGCTTTCTAGGCCCTCTCTTGGTAGCATTGGACCACCCTTCTCTAACTCCCCTTCCTAAGCAACAGGAGCCCTCTAGCGCTCTGAGGTTACTCTATCCCCGTCCCCCAGAAATATATATCCCTCTAGTGCCTTTGAGCTGTATTGAACTCTCTTCCATCCTGAAGTCAAGCAGCTTGCTAGGATTGAACCTCACCAAGATCCTTTAGCATTACAGTCTTCATCCCTAAAATTGGATTACATCCGCTTTCCTTATCTGGGTTTCTGTACTGCATCCATTGCCATCGTATTTGAGCCCCTTGAAGAAAACAAAATTCTCAAACGTTGCCACTCTTCCAGTGCTCCCTGGAGTAGTACACCCCATTCCCCACAGCAACCCCATTAGCCCTCTGGGATTGTCCCTCCCTCCCCAGCAGTGAGATGAGCTTCTTTGGGTTTGGGCAGAGTGCAGAGTTGGAGCTGGTGCTGAGCGATGCGGAGAGCAGGCGCAGGGCTGAGCACAAGACTGAAGAGGGCAAGAAGGAGAAATACTTCCTTTTCTACGATGGGGAGACAGTATCAGGTCGGGTCACCCTCACCCTCAAGCACCCAAACAAGCGGCTGGAGCACCAAGGCATCAAGGTGGAGTTCATTGGACAAATTGGTGAGCGGGGAATGTGGGGGTGTGAGTATTGCATGGTGTATTGCCAAGGACTTTAATTGGGAGGGGTGAGGGGAGGGATACTTTGTACCAGCATGGCGGAGTGGGTTGGGCTCACAGCTTCCTAAAGCTTGCTTGCAACACATTCATCCGCCTGCCATCCTGTAGTGATTCCTCTGGTTGGAGTCTGATTGCTCTTTCCCTTCTGAAATTAAAAATGAAACCCCTTCAGTGAGGGCAGCAATACATAGCAGTGCACTGAATGGAGTTTTATTTATTTGTTTTGCATGGCTAATTCCTCCAGGTTGCAAAAAGAAAAGGAGTACTAGTGGCACCTTAGAGACTAACCAATTTATTAGTCTGCTACTCTGAATCCTCCAGGTGGAATATACTTAAATGTTAACACTGGCAAGGTTCTGTCTCCCATTAGCCTAGGAAATGGGAATGTAGTTACAGTGCATCCTGTTCTTGGAAATTGGGTTATGATCCCCAGCGTCTTGTAATTATGCTGAAAAGTCCCTTGATTATCAGAAATTATTTTAAATCCCCTTTTAGGTTTGGACAAGCCATGTGTTCTGTACCCTTGAATCTGTGCAGAAGGGAGGTAGTTCCACTCCTTTTTCAGGTCATTGTTCTCTCTCATCCTATTTTCCTGTTTCTGCTCAGTCAGTGACCTGAGCTCTGAAATATATAGAGTTTTTTAATTCAGATTCAAACCTCCAGGGTTGTTGTTAAGTTTTAAAATCTTGGCAGCAGCATCCCTTATAGTGTATAAGATGGGTTCTTTATTATGCTCCATCCTTTTTATTAACATGTTGCTATGTCTCTAGCTGCATTTACTGTGCTATTGAGTACATTGTGTGTGATGGGAAGGGCTGCTGTGGGAAGTAATGGTTATATTGAGGGCATGAGGCAACAGACCAGCTGGTGTATGTGCACATTTCAGTTATGAGCTATGCCCCAGAAGTGAACTACCCGTGTGGGTCAGCTTCCTTTCCTTTCAAAGCTTGCTGTCCCCAGCTCCATTGATTCTGCTCACCCTGTTGGGGTGGCTAAGCCCCCATATCCACTTGAAGTCATCTGATATCTGAGCTGTTATTCCTGTGATTGCAGTTTGAATTTGGCAATTTTATACTGTGCAAACCCAATTTAGATAAGTGATCCCTCCCCCCATAACAGGAGGGAAGGTGCTTGCCTTACCCACTATACTATTGGTATGAAGAACTAAACGTTTTGTGGACTCGTTTGAGTGAAAAGAAGTGATAAACCCTAGAGTAACTTGCACAGTTTTTATTCGTTTATTAACTCTGTACCATGCATGTGTGGGGCTTTTCAGACAAGACCTTAAATCCAGGGCCCTGTCTGCTCTAAAAATCTCGGTAGAAGCTGTTCATCTGCACATCAATGGGATCAACATTTTCAACTTGAGATGGATAACATTTCCTTGCAAATCCCTTGGCACAGAAGATTAAATTGATGTTTTTCCTCACCCAGCCCCACCACCTTCACTTCATTTCTCTTCTGATTTTCTCCACTTGCACCACATGTTACACTTCTGGGGTCAGAGAAAGCACATAGCTAATTATATATAAACAGGCCCCATTATCAGAAACTGGATTATAACCTGCCTCTGGGTTTAAAATCTCCAGAGTAAACTCAGCATGAGCTTTACTCTCTGCTCCGCCGCTGACTCGCTGTGCATCCTTGGACAGGCACTCCACCCGTCTCATTTCCGCATTTGTAAAATGGGTGCTTAGGTTGTAAACTCTTTGGGGAAGGTGGACTGTGTTTTTGTTCTGTGTTTGTATAGCATTTAGCGCACTAGAGTCTTGGTCCATAACTAGGGCTTCTAGGTGTTATGATATTCCAGAAATAATATTTACCGAGGAGTTTTGAAGACTGATTGATTTGCTCAGTGCTTTGACTTCATGAAGCACTACGTAAGTAGTACGTGTCTATTACAGCTATAAAGAGAGTTTTCATACCCAGACTTGCGGTCCAGGTTGTGCTTGGTTATACTACCTTAAACAAAACAAAAAACAGCCCCAGTAGTCTGAAAGATGGTATAACTGATTGTGCTTCTATAGCACCTTCCATCTCCAAATGCCTCATATTAGGGATTTAGACTCTCAGAGGTGAGGAGATAGGCATTACCCCCATTTTACAGATGGGGATACTGAAGCACCGAGAAGCGGTGTGATTTGTTTAAGATCATAGGGTCTGTGATGGAGCTGGGAATAGAATCCAGGAGTCCTCTGTCTGATTCTCTGGTTAACGTCCAGGACAGTTTCCCCTCTGATGGATGGATAGTGCAGATTCCTTTAAGGACATCAGTCTGTCTGCAGTGACTGTTCTCTGAGATCATCCTAAAAATGGTAGATTTAAAAAAAAGTCAGAATGGAAAACTGTGGCTTTGTTGAACTCAAACTGGGGCTTTTAGTTAGAAAAAACGTTCGTTCAACATGCTGATGTCTTTTTAAATATGAAGAATCCTCAATTCCTCCTCTAAAGGTCAAAGTGCCAATCTCAGCCCCTGGGCAGTAGTTGCTGGGAGCCTAGTACGCTGGCAGTCTGTTTTTTCCCAGTTTAAACTCAGTCATTGCTTTTGGCATTGTGCTGTGAGATGAGTCTGTGTCTCTTTGTATGTCACTCCTGCATTCCTTCCCCATCACGTAAAGGAGCATCCCTTCTCTCTCTTTGTGGAGGTGTATTGAATGGAGAGATGCTTTATGATATGATTGTATTACATTAGTGCGCAGAGGATCCAACCAAGATCAGGGCTTCGTTATGCTAGGTGCTGTACAAACACAGTAGAGATCATTCCAGCCCCAAAGAGCTTCCAGTCTAAAGAGGTAAGGTGGACAAAAGGGTGGACAAGACAAAGCGTTACCGCATATTTTACATCTGGGGAGATTAGACAAACAGTAAGTGACTTGTCCAGGGTCACACGTTGAATCTGTGACAGAGATGGGAGCTGAACCCAGATCTCCTGAGTCCCAGGCTAGTGCTCTAACGACAAGACCACCCTTCAGAAAGCCTCTGCAGCAGGGTTCAGTGGACATCTGATAATGTTTGACCTTGTCTTAGCTGTGACCTCAGCTCCAGATTGTAAGAATTAGGGTTGCCCAAATTTTTCCTAACCAAAGGGCTGTATTGGCAACTTTCTGGGAGCACACCATACAGGAAACTGGAGTAGAGTGCCTTTACCCTTATGTATAATAGCGAACTGAATACAGGTCCCCTAGTGTGTCACTTTCTGTTATCTTGGATCAAGATGGAAAATTACGTTTGAGGGGCTGTAGTTCCTATGGGCCACTTTATATTAAAGATGGTCACTTGGTCACGGCTATGCTTGGAGAACTGCTGGAACAATTGGGAGGGCACAGGAAAATGTCTGCCTTTTCATCTGCAGCTGGTTTGAGCAACTCTTCCACACAGACCCTTGTTCCCTAACATTTCCCTGGCCAGCCATGTAGCCATCATAGAACCACCAGCTCAGCTTTACCCCTTGAAGATGTGTTCTCTGCGTGGTCATATGCTGTGTGCTGGCATAGTGTGGAACTCAATGGACTTCTTAACCTTTTTTTGTTCCCTGGAGCTAACGGGGCTACCTCTGCGCTCACTGCTGCTTAAACTTTCTTTGAGAGACATGAGCAATGATAGATGGAAGCCTCCTAGCCCCACGCTTCTGCTTTGTCTCTGCTTCCCCATTTTGGGGACGTTTTGGGGCTTTGTTTTTTTTACTGGTTAGAAGTCCAGTGCCTTGACCTTGGAGGTGCAGATCTGCAGGAAGTGATGAAAGAAGGGATGGCACTAGCTGCTGATTTGCTCTGTGATGGTTCCTTGTCTTTGCAGGTAATCTGGATATATTAACCTTGATTACGCTGACCCACGTAGATGTTCTGGTTTGTTTTTATAGGTAGGGGTAAGTGAGTAAAGCTGAAGAGACATCATGGGAATCTCCATTCCTGCTTTCTTTGTCTACTCTCTCTTTACCTGCTTTCATGGGAGTGGAATATTTGCTGACCTACTCAACTGTTTTTGACACCAGTCTATCCTGTTCCGTTACCCGTGGGTTGGATATTTTGCATGAGCTCATGGGATATCTTATTTCTTCTCTACTTGTACAATGGAGGATGACTCGAGCAATTTAGGAGGATCCTCAAGCAATTTACAGATACTAATGTAGCAAAGCAACCCTCCAGGGGATGCATAGCTGACCCCATTTTACTGATGGGGGGGGGGGGGGAAGGCAGCATACGGAAGAGGGAAGTATTGAGGGTGTCACAATAAATTAGTGGCAGAACCAAGAATGGAACCCAGGAGTCTAGATTTGCTAAATCGAACCATTAAGGGAGCACTCCTTCCATTGTATTGGACTCTGTCATGCACTTGACAGAGGAGAATGTAAGCCACTGTGCGAACATGGGCTGTCCAGTGAGGGGAACAGCACTGCTGATTTCTAGGGTGAACAAACCAATCTGCAAAATCGGGTTCTCGTTTTTATTGGCACTTCAAAATGAGCTTGGGCCCGTGATGGGTCAAGGACCTAACTGTGCAGCTCTACTCTTTAGACCCTGGCTCACTCCTCTCACTGTGTATCTGGCCCAGTTGGGGCTGGATGAAGCATGGCCCTTTGTGTTTGAACCTCAGGATTTCCAGGGAGACCTTCTCTCTCTGGGAAGTGGAGGAGAAGGGATAGAATAGGGAAGAGGCTTTGTAGGGGACTGGTTCCTTTCTGCCATGCCCATTTCCTGCAGTTCTTCTCCCAAAGCTGACCTACTCACAGAAGAGCGAGCAGCACTGCTTAACCGAGTATTCTCTTCCTAGAGCTCTACTATGACCGGGGAAACCACCATGAATTTGTCTCTCTAGTGAAGGACCTGGCCCGTCCTGGTGAGTTCACCCAGTCACAGACATTCGACTTTGAATTCACGCATGTGGAAAAACCGTACGAGTCCTACACGGGGCAGAATGTGAAGTTACGGTGAGTCTCCTCCCGCTGTCGGGTTTCTCCCGGTCCCAAGGTTCAGCCTTCTCCCTGTGCATTAATTTTCATGCAGTGTCTTTCTAGTAAGAGAGACAGTACCAGGTACCCCAAATGAACACACACCAACAGACAGTACAGCAACACAAGGGTGTAATGCCTGTGTCTAAGAGTCGAATTGGGAAGAATAGATAGAACTACAATCTGTCTTAAATATAATAAGGAACAACTGAAAATCCAGTAGGGAACTGTCAACTTTGACAGTGTGATAACATAGGGTAGTCTACACTGGCAGCGTTAAAGCTTTCACGTGGCTTGTGTAGTCTCGGCAGAGCTCTCCCGGTGCTCTTGGAAAAAAAAAAAAAACCACCTCCATGAGGGGCGTAGCTCCCAGCGCTGGTGCACTGTCTACACAGGTGCTTTACAGCGCCGAAACTTGCTGCGCTCAGGGGTTTTTTTTTTCACACCCCTGAGCGAGCAAGTTGCAGCGTTGTAAAGGGCCAGTGTAGATAAGCCCATAGACTAGGGCCATGGGATATGGGTCTTGCCTTTGAAATCCGTGGGAAATCAGAGCTGAGGAGTGTTAATTGTTTAAAAGGGGCATGTCATTGAAAAGTGATTGAACTGCTGTTAAACTAACCATTTTCTATCATTTTAAAACAAGCTGACAGTAACTTCTAAAATCTGATTTCCCAGGCATTCCAGCCTGAGCTGTTTCCCCCCCAGCAGGGAGGAAGTACTGATAAAATGCTATTCCCAGCTGAGAGGGGCACCACACTCCCAGTTAACCTTGCAGAGAGAACAGAGCAGTGATGATAATTTCTAAAGGTTGTTGAAGAAATTAATTTTTAATCTGTATCTTGCTAGTAAATACACAGTTATCTTATGCCTGTGTCACTGGACTCTCCCTTTTAAACTGAATTGTGGCCCTTCATGTGTGTGCATGTGTCTTGAGCCCCTCAAGCTGCTGCTTGTGTGGGGGTCACAGTATAGTCCCATTTCATGTTTAAACATTAGGCCATGGGGGTGGATTGACAGTTCAGATACTGTGTGTGGGATGCCTAGAAAATCTGTGGAAAATCTACCAACTCCTGTGAACGCCACACGTTTGAAAAGGGAGGTCTCGACCCTTTTTGTCGTTCCTCTTTCTCCCCCCTCTTCTCTCTCTGGCTTCCCCTCTGTTCCTCCAGTCTGCAACTACTTCTTGATAGCTCTTGTCTGTGCTGCAACTGCAGTTGCGCCCGCCGGCCGAAGGCTCTGTGCCTCTGATCCCTGGCCGAAATAGAATGTTCGGTTCTCAACGCCTGTGCCGATGGAATGCAGCGCCATCTTCGGACAGCATGTCAAGCGCTGAGTGCAGTTCCAGCAGCTGTGCAGCGAGCTCAGTAGTAAAATGCAGCCTGTCGTGGCTTCTCTTGTGCATGTGGATCACGCTTGAATTGCTCCTTTTTTTTTTTTTTCTTCTTGTTTAAAAAATAAGGGAAAGCAAAGTCTCTTCTGATTCCCAAACGCTTCCAATTTATTTGGCAATAAAACAGCAATGTCTGGTCATTTGCTTCAGTCTCCAGCAGAGTCAGTTAAATGTGTTTCAATAGTCCTGTAATCGGGCCTGCTTATTTTAATCGTGGCTTAGATGCAAAGAAATGCCTTGCTGACTTGCTGTGTTTCACAAATTGCAAATCCTATTTCAGATTTGGGCTGTCAAGATATGCTGTCACCTTGAAATGTAGTCAACGAGTCAAATGCTGGGGCTGCATTTAAGAGGGCTGGATAATTTTATGATCGATATTTAGTTACCTAGGTGGTGATTAGTGTACTCACGTCTCATGCTTTAGGGCAATAAGCCATAGGGTTCAGGCTGGAACGTCTCACCTATGTACAGCAGCGTACAGTTGCTCAGGTGCACTACAAAGGACTTTCACCCTTCTTCTAAACCATCAGGTATTGGTCCACCCAGTCCAGTAATCTGCCTCCTGTAGTGGACAGGTGGTCTGAGCGGCTCCATCAAAGCCCATGTTCCTCTCTCCTCCGCTCTAACATCTCCCTCCATGGCTTTTGCACCCTTTGAGGTGGTGTGCAAGGGTTCTAATGGATGAGGTGTTCCCCTTGCAGGTATTTCCTCCGAGCGACCGTCAGCCGCAGATTAAATGATGTGGTGAAGGAGATGGACATTGTCGTGCACACACTCAGCACCTACCCGGAGCTCAATTCCTCTATCAAGATGGAGGTGGGAATCGAGGATTGCCTGCACATCGAGTTTGAGTATAACAAATCCAAGTAAGTATCCTGAGAACGGCTGCTGAGTAGAACTCCCTGCATGAGAGGACGCAGCCTGCTGGGTAGGCCGGGTGGGACTCTTAGGGCATGTCTCCACTGCACCAAAAAAAACAAACAAAATACCCCACAGCTGGCTCATGCCAGCTGACTCAAGCTCGTGGGGCTGTTTCATTGCAGTGCAGACTTTCGGGCTCAGGCTGCAGCTCTGAGACCCTTAACTTGACTAGATATGCAGAGGCAGCTCCTGTTGTAAACTTTAGGTTGGGCCCTGTAATTTATCTTAGCTCTCCCTGTTCCCTATTGTGGATGGCAGGCTGTTGATTGACGTGCTGGGACTGTTCCTGCTTTAGATCTCTCCCCTCTCACCACCACCCTGGAATGTGCTTTATCCAGACGGAGGCATCTGCACCCACATACTGAGGGAGGTGCATAGAATTAGGATGAAAGTGGGTTTATTTTACTCAGATTGAGAACTCCCATTGTTCTGAGTCCCGGGTGGCCCAATGGCACAGCTTCTGCTGTTTGCCAGAATGGTGTGATTAAATGTGGGACTATGTGGCTGTTAACTGAGGCACAGAAGTTGGAAATTACCAGTGTAGGCTACATCTAGTCCAGGAGTGGCCAATCTGAGCCTGAGAAGGAGCCAGGATTTACCAATATACATTGCCAAAGAGCCACAGTAATCCATCAGCAGCTCCCCCAGCACTTCCTGTCCGCCGGCAGCCCTGCCGATCAGCACCTCCCCCTCCCTCCCCGTGCTTCCTGCACACCGCGATCAGCTGTTTCGCAGTGTACAGGAGGCTCTGGGAGGGAGGGGGGAGGAGCAAGGGTGCAGCAGGCTTGGGGTGGGGGGGCGCAGGAAGGAGCCGGGGCCTTGGGGTAAGGGGTGGAGTGAGGGTGGGGCCTGAGGTTGAACATTGGAAAGTCGGCACCTGTAACTCCAGCCCCAGAGTCAGCATCTCTGCAAGAAGCCGCATGCAGCTCCAGAGCCACAGGTGGGCCACCCCGATCTAGTTCATCCTTCCCACCCAGTCTTGGAGCCTCCTCCTGCAGGGTGTTGTTTTAAATTACCTAAGCAGTTGCTGCTGGGAGACTTGGATCTTGTTGCTGGGACGTTCTTATGAATGTCCAGCTTAAGATGTCATTTCATCCAATAATCCCACTCAGACTTGCTAATGCCCAGAGAATTGAGCATGAATGCAAAGTTACTGCTTGGAGCAGCCCAGAACGCATGGCTGGGGTGCCCATGGACTCTGAAGTGTGCCCTGAGGAGAATGGGGAAGTGCCTGACAGGCACATTCCAGCTTGTCAACTTGTTTCCTGCTCTGTTGTGCAGAGACCAAAACTGATCTTGGCTGTCTTACCTATCCTCTCAAGGTACCACTTAAAAGATGTGATTGTTGGAAAAATCTACTTCCTGTTGGTGCGGATCAAGATCAAGCACATGGAGATAGATATCATCAAGAGAGAGACGACAGGGACCGGCCCCAATGTTTACCACGAGAATGACACAATAGCTAAATATGAGATCATGGATGGGGCACCTGTTAGAGGTGAGAAGGGGTGGGGAACCATTTACATTCCTCTCCTATAATCTTTGGAGGTCCAGAACCTGTTTTGCACCATTAATTTTTGCCGGAATGTGGGACCTACTGTGAGTCCCATAAAGTTGTCGTCTATCTTCAACTGAGTGCCTCTTTTCTTGTGTGGTAATAGCTGGCTCGTGCATCCCTCTTCACTGGTGAATCTCATGTCAGCTTACAAACGTGGGGGAAATTGAGGCACATTGCTGGTGTCTTTAAGTCTCCTAGCAAGTCAGTGGTACAGTTAGGAATAGACTTCCACTGCTGACCTGGGCCTGGTCTCAGAACATAGCACTGAAAGGTGGTATCTTATCTCATTGCCAATCCCCCGAGATATCTGGTCTCTCTGGATGATAGTGTTCAGCAGTGGGGACCTGCAGTTCTGTTCTAGAACTCCCATGTCAGTCGCTAGAAGGAATGTCGTTCCATTCTCTTTCTCCTCCAATGCTGTGGGCAACGAAGGGAACCCTGTGGTATTGAAGTGGAGGAAGGACGCTTGCCACAAAGGGCACGGCCCTGCTAAGGAGTAAGCATGCTCACTGCTATTCTGTGGGAGCTGAGGGCATTCGACCCAAACCCCATCCAGCAGTGGTAAGGTATGCCAGACTCAGGCGCAGAGTTGCAGGCGTTAGCTTGCTCTGGTTTTACCTTATTGGGCCGGTGCTGTCCTTGTAAGATTTGAATCAGTATGTTGTGCCTACGCTCATGCCTTTTGCAGGGGAGTCCATTCCAATCCGACTCTTCCTGGCGGGCTATGAGCTGACGCCCACTATGAGGGACATCAATAAGAAGTTCTCGGTGCGTTATTACCTCAACCTGGTGCTGATCGATGAAGAAGAAAGGCGCTATTTCAAACAGCAGGTGAGAAAGGGTGGGACTTCGCTGTGCGGTGGAGTGCTGCTTCAGGCACTCCATTATAACTCGCAAGAGAAGAATGTGGGGCAGCCTGGCTGGTGATGTGGGGGAAGATGCTCCTCCCCGGGTACCCACTGGAGCCAGATCATTTGGGGGGTTGGATAGAGGATGCACCTGTCTATCTGGGTCTGTTAGGGATGCTCCTCGGAGAGGGCTTATCTACTGTAATCCCCCTATCAATTCTCTGCGCTGCATTAACCATGGCAAATGTCGCCCCACATACTGGGACAGACCTGGCAGCTAGTGGCTGCCTCTGGCCCATCCTCTGAGGAGTGCTACCATCCAGCCTTCCAGAGGTCTGCACTGCCTGGGCCCCTCTCTTGAAGCTGGAATGGCCTTTCCCAGCTGAAGGATGGAGAGTGGAATAGGCCAGCATATGGGGATGGATGCAAGTTACTGCTCCGGCAGCTTAGGCAGACGTTCAGACCTATGAGTACATCCTGGGTGGGGCCAGCGTAGCCGCTGCACGTCCTAACGGGTCCTGCTGTCTGTGTTCTGACAGGAAGTGGTGCTATGGCGGAAAGGAGACATTGTGAGGAAGAGCATGTCCCACCAGGCAGCCATTGCGTCTCAGCGGTTTGAGGGGACATCCTCCCATGCTGAGGCCACGACCCCCACCCAGCCTGCAGAAAACAACAGCCGGCAGTGAAGGGCCCTGTGGAGCGAGGCTGCTGCAGAACCCAAGTGTCCAGGGCCGGCAGCAGCAATGAGGGGAAAAGAAAACATTTCACCAGAGACTTATGAAAATCAGTATCAGTTTTTTGACTTAATTCTGATCTTCGAAGGACCAGTCGGGTGGGGTGGGGGCAATGTAAGCTACGGCAACCACGGCACAAAGTTGAACGTACCTCAGTGCTCCCCAACCTCCTACGTTACTCTGGGGTCGGCTGCTTTTATACATGCAGGGGCCATTGGGCTGCCTGGCTTTCCCGTTGTCATGAGACCCCTTCAGCATGGCAGTGGGGAGGCGGGAAGGGGAAATTTTGATGCTCCTCCTCGGCGGTAGGTATGTCCCTTTGGGCATGTAGGAAGGCATTTTGCTGCCATCAAGAAGCCCTCGTGAGGTGAGTGGGAGGAGGGAGCCCGATGAAGCATTTCAGCTGGAAGGCGGGAGTGTGCATGTGCGGAGTTTAAGCTTGAGGTATAGCGTGCTTGATGGTCCGTCCCCCCACCCCACCCCCGTGCTGTTCCTGGAGTCTCTGCTGCAAATCGTTATATAACTAGTTGAATCAGCCCTGTGAATAGCAGAGCCAGGTTGTGCAGCGTAGCAGATGATGCTGCCTTTGTGTCCTTGCCTTGGGAGCTCATGGATGCAGCGTCTCGGAGGGCAGGAGGTTTGGTTAACATTTAAAAATGCAGATAGCAGCTGTCTGTGGAATTGACAGGCATATGGATACTGTATAGGGCAGATGAGGTATGGGTGAGCTAGCGGAGCTGCTAGGCAGAGAGTCTGGGAGGAAACTGTCCAGTGAAAGAGAGCGCACAGAGCCTTGATAGTCTCGCCTCTGGGAGGTCAGGCTGTAGTTTGTAATCCATGCTGTATGACCTAGCCACGCTGGGCCCTGGGAAGCTTGTGTATGCTGGAGATAGAAGAGAGTGTAATAGCAGAGCAGTTGTACAGATTCCACATGCTGTGGTGGGAAGCAGTTGCAGTCAGGTCTCTCTAGGAGTTGTACAAGGAAAAGCCTTGCGGTGTGAGAGAGAGCAGCAGCAGTGCAGTGGCCTGTGCAGCCTCTGAAGTGCTGCTGTAAGTGATGGACTGTTTCCCTTCTGGCTTTCTCCTTGTTTCCAATTTATCTGAATGAAACTCTGCTTCATCTGGCCCTAGGATTCACCCCAATGGTGCTGTGGTTAAACCTCATGGGGGCTTCCCTGATTGGCTGAAAATTATCTGAAAGAGCAGCAGGGTGGGACAGGAGGGGACACGGGGGTGTTCTTTAAATGCCCCTGTATGTAAAAGGCTTGAAGGTTACCCCCTGGGCACCTGGGATGAGCTATTAATATTCCTGGCAAATGGGACACGTTTGTTTAAGGAGCTACTGGCCTGTATGTGCTGCTAAGTGAAGCAAAATGGCAGGGTGGCTGGCAAAACTTTCTGGTTCCATACAGTCAGCTCTTGGTCAGTTGGGCCTGATGAGAACAGTAGTGGTGGTGTCTTTGGGCATGAAGCTATCAGGACCTGAGCATGGGATGTCTTTCACTCAAAATAAACTCCATTTAATGTTTTGAGTTAAGTGGGATCATGAGAATGTACCCAGAAGGGATTCAGTCTTCCTTTCAAGTTCAGAGATGGTCTGTTAGACTTAACTGATGGGATTTGGATGTTCTTCATCCTTTTTAGATCCCTTTCTAGGAAGCAGGTAATAAAACCTCCAACCAGCATATGGAGACAAAAACCTGAACTAAACCAAGACATCACTCCCTCTAACGGGAGCGGTACTGATGGTTTTCCTGATGTTCCGCCAGGCTTGCTTCTGATTCTGGAATTTCCTCTGGTTGGATGTAGGGCTGTTCTCTGGCTGCTGGGAAGTTAAAGCATCTTCTGCAACGCTTGTCTCTGTGAGAGACAGTGCCCTGGTGCCTGTAGTGACGGTGGGGTCTGGGTGGGAGGGGGGTGGTGTTTGCGTAGTAAGAAAGCTGCTGTAGTTCAGTGATAGATGTGTTTTCTGCTTGCCAAACTAAGTTTTATTTTCACTCAGTCACATGTAGAGCTATGGTTCTTAACCTAGATGGAGAGTCCTGCTTCATCCCAGGGGATGTTAATTGCCTCTTCTCTGCTGTGAACACTAGTGTCACACCATGTTCTGCACTGTCGTAGTGAGGATGTGTGGCTTACCCTGCCTCTGTATGTGAGAGATCCCTGCTGTGGACTGGAACAGCAGTCTCCTCCCTCAGACCGAAGCACACTCATATTAAAGGCAGCTGCTTTGTTACATCATGTGTAGGGGTAGTGGTGTGCTTTGGGCCTTATGTAGCCAATGAACGTGAACGCTACTTCTGCTCTGCTTCTGCCCCATTGAGAGGGATCCAGGTGTGCCATGGCAATGCACAATCATTTGAAAACAGGTGAGGCTCCCTTTAGGAGACAGTCCAGGTAACAGATGGTATCTGCGGGGCTGAGCCTAGCCCAGCTGCACCTTGACCCACTCTCTCCTTTGCCTCATCTCAAAACAGCCATCCTGAAATCCCTTTGTGCTTGAATACTTCTCTTGGTTGTAGTATGTTGGTGTTAAGAAGCCCAGGGGGTGAACACATCTCTGCATTAGGTGAGTGGTGAAACAGGATCAGTGATGGACCTGAGGAGATTGCCTAAAGATGGAAATCCCCCTCTCCCCAAGTTTCTCAGACAGCATTTGCTTGTCACTCTGAGAGGGATTAGTCAGAAACGGTGCATGAGCCAAAATGTTTCCTTTTGTTAACTTTTCTACACCTCTGTGTCCCCCATCATAGGACTAGGCTTGAGAGTCACCCCGCCCCACCTTTTTACCTTCTCTGATTAGATGATTCAACCTGCTTTCTATTATGCCCTGTGTTTGGGGGTGATGATACCTGCCCCATCTATACTGATTGGCTCTTGAGAGGAGAGACATGAACCTTCAACTCCAAGCCCCGACAGAAAAGAAAAAGCCAACTGTTTAATAAGATGAGCGGGGAGCTATTGTGGCTTTTGCAGTGCACCCCCTGCTGGGTTGTTTTATCTTGTGCTGTGGGTGTCCCCTCCCCTCCAAGCAGCTTCTCACGGGGTGGAGGGGTGCATTGGCACTGAACCAAGCAGTGTGACTTGTAATTTAGCCCCTGCAGTGTTTACATGTTTCTTAATTCATCTTTTCAGTGGCTGTATTTTAAAATTTGTTTGTTTGCCTCTTGGATTAAAAGGGGCCATTCTAGGCTTTCAGATGCCGTGCGTTCGTTTGTCTGGCTTGTTTTACGTTGCAGGTCCAAACTGTCCTGCCCGACTGGGCGCTCAGCAGGCACCTGAGGAAGGGAGAACGCAGCCTTTTTCCTCACCGTGCTACCTCCAAGGGCGTGGCGCAGCCGTGCTTCTTACTGGGGAAAGCTAACTGGCCCCCCTTTAAGCCATGTTAAGTGCACCCGGAGTCGTGCTGATGGGTGACTTCTATGGCTACTCCATTTCAGGGGGTGGGTTTTTTTCTCCTTTTACCAGGACCTAGAGCAAGCTCAGGAAGCGAACTTGGCTGTGAACACTAGCCCAGCACAAGGATTCAACCACAGCCCACATCATTCAGTCCTACAGGCGACAGTATTAAAAACTTGACATCAGGACTTGCGCTCTCCCTGCAGCCTGCTTTGCTGAATGTGGTATCCTTGCTCTTGAGAGATCTCTGTCTCTCTGCCCCACGGCAGGGTTTGCACCGAGGAGTGGAAGGAGCCTTGTGTGTCTCGGCACCGCTTGTCGTAAAGGGAATCAGCAAGGCAAGCTCTTTTTTTTTGGTCCTCTCTGAGGTAAAGAGGAGCTGCAAACCCTTCTCCAGCCCTGAAAAATCAAGTCGGTCTCACTGACTTTAAAAAAGCTTTATTTAAACACAAGCACGGTGCACCAAAATAACAGTGAATATATACACCTCCTTTTGGTCCGCTCGCAGAGTCTTCCCTGGGGCTGGGTTTAAGAATATAAATTTGGAAGGAAGGGTTCTGGCTGGACCGGGGGGCATTTTCCGCCTTGATGGGCCCCGTTGCTGCAGTCTGTCTAACTTGGTTTCTCTTCAAGGCTCAAGACGAATTCAAATTCCTCTGGGTGAAGGGGCAGGAAAAGGGAGTAAGAAGAGGAACACACTAGTGTCCTAAGCAAGGGTTTCTCCTTAGCAGGAATCTTGTCAAGACACCCCTAGTAGGGGGAAGGTTCTTACCGTCTGTCAGGGGTTGGACAGAGAGCCTCTGCCTGGTGAACAGTGTCATGTCCTTCAGCGGGCCTCCCGAAGCTCTGTGCGCCTGGTAGTGAGCCTTCAGCTCGGACAGGGGGATGAAGCGCTTAGTCATCCGCACAAATTGGACGTCCACCTGGTGAGTGGGGAGACATGGGCAATGAGGGAACACAGTTGCTAGAAATGGACAAGAACTATTGACGTTAGAGCAGTAGTTCTCCACCAGGGGTAGGCAGAGGTCTTCCGGGGGTACAGCAACTCATCTAGATATTTGCCTAGTTTTACAACAGGCAACATAAAATGCACTAGTGAAGTCAGTACAAACTAAAATGTCATACGCTGACTTGCGTATACTGCTCTCTATGCTATACACTGAACTGTAAGTACAATATTTATATTCCAGTTGATTTATTTTTTACTATGGTGAAAATGAGAGTCAGCAATTTCAGTCGATGTGCTGTGACACTTTTGTATTTTTGGGTCTGATTTTTGTAAGCAAGTAGTTAAGTGAGGTGAAACTTGAGGGTAGGAAAGACAAATTAGACTCCCGAAAGGGGTACAGTATTCTGGAAAGGTTGAGAGCCACTGCATCAGAGGAAGGAGTCCATATCCTTGTTGGGGGACAAGACGTTTATTAGGGACATAGGGCTGATGTCGAATACTGCCCTACAGTTGTGTTCTTGTGCTTTAAGAATAAACACTGCCTAGTGTAGACTCAGCTTGGGACTTAAAGGTGTGCAGAGTAATCTTCCATCCCCAGCCACTGAGCTTTGCACTACAGAGAGGCTAGAGGTTCTGTTTTCTGGCAGCAGGGTTTCCAAGTGAGGTGGTAAGAATTTTAGGGTATATGGATCTCCGCATCCTCCAGGATGGGGGGCCCAAGGTAGAGCAAAGGAGCAGGGAAACAACTGGAATCAATTCCCTCTCATGACAGAGGTGGTGTAGGTTCGAACAGGGGCTTTGATAGACCAGGGAGGCCATCCGATTCTCTCCCTTCCTCTGCCCACATCAGTAGTGTTCAGAACTGGCTGTGTGTGTAACTTAATACATTACCATGGACCACTTAGGGTTCTCCTTGGTACTGGAGGAATCGTAGTGAGGGTCCTTCTTGTCAAATTGAGTGTGGTCTGGGTAAGCCTCCTTCACAATCTAAAATTAAAAGGGAAGCAGAGCAGAGACTCATGAGTAAGACTTGAGTTGTTGACATCTCCTGACCCACCATAAATGAGAGGAAGGGCATATCAAAAGCAACACCTTTAGCACACTCTTCACTACTATGCTTTACAAATACTATCTAGGCACCCTCTGAGCTTGGTGAGGTATATGCAGTTTCCATATGGGTACACTGAGTCAGGGGTTTAAGGGACTTGCCTAAGGTTGCAGTCAGAACTGGGCACTGAAACAGGGCATCTGATGGAACGATCAGGGACTGGGGTTCCTGCACTCTGCCTATACCTCTCATGATCAGCCAGCTAAGTATTCCTAGCAGCATAAGATATGAGATGTCCATCAAAAGATCTTGATGAGGAGTAATGGGGCAATACTGCTGCAGAGTTGCCAGTTTCTCCCTGGATATGACCATAGGAGCTCCATTCTAAGGGGATGACATTCTTCTTTACGTTCTCTGCCCTAAGCCTTTTAAACAACAGACCAACAACGCGCCAGTGCACCACAGTGGAGGAGAGAGGGTGGGCAAGGGCCATGTCACTGGGATACCCATGTACTCTTAATCTTGTAGACCCACAGAGGTCAGATGCTTAAAGTCTAATCCGAAAGACCATCTTCATACACAACTGTGTGGAACCCCGTGGGGCAGATTCTATTTGGACACTCGTGTAAATCTGGCATAATTCCATTGCCTTGTCTGGAAACACTCCAGCATGAAACCAGTGAGATCGCATAAATTGGCTCTGTTTCTATTGGGAAAGGGTGAAGTGGGAGTCAGCTCTGTTGGTCTGTGAACCAGTGATTGTAGGCTCTTCACAACTAATGATTAGGCTACTCTTGCATTTCTCTGGGGTTGAGGTAGGAGCAGGGCTAATGTGCTGCTGTTTCCAATAGACCAGCAGTGAAATATTTCACTGTTGCAAGGATTAGAAAGAGGCTCTCACCTTGATAATTCCAGCAATCCCAGGCTCTTTGCAGTTACTGTGATAGAAAAATGCTTCTTGCCCAACTTTCATGTCTCTCATGAAATTCCGTGCCTGTCAGATGATTAGATAAGAGACCACTGAACTTTGTAATTAAGCCATGAGGAGGGCCTGCAGTGTCCCTTATAGGAAGGTTTCAAAAGGCTGTGCCCATTAGCTGCTTAATGAAACAAGAAGGAAGAATGGAAGTGCGGAGAACACTGGTGCTTCAGACCCGCTCATACAAACATTCCTACAACTCTCAAGATATTTTATTCTCTAAGTTCAAGTAAGAAAAACAAGTAAGACCCAGGGTCGTAGTAGCTATAATGTCTATTGGAATTCAGCAGCTCTGCCATCCTCATTCAGTAACTGCAGGAGTCTAAAGTTCCCGGTTACAGAACAAGCACCAAAGCTGGTTTTGTTTATAAAGAGACAAAATTGTGCTTAGATTTCCCACCGTACTAGTGTGCCGAAACAGAAAACTACATAGACAAGAAGCTGGAGTCATGTTAGCCGGGGCTTTGCGGGAAAAAACTGAAGAGGAAAGAAATGAGGGTTGATGTTTGCTTTGAACCTGCATATTTCTTTCTGAAACCAGACAGAAAAATCAGACTACTTTCCAGAGGACTGGCCTGCCTGAATATGTCTGGGGAGATTTTTTTTTTTTAAGCCATAGATAATTAGCCAAAGTGCAGAAAGTAGGAACAATTGGCTTAGTGTACGCAGGGGAAGAATTTGGACACAGGGTGAACAAGTCATCTATTTTGCCTGCAGTCTAGCATTTATAAAGAGCTAATTTTTGTTTTCTTGTTTTCAATAGTGATATTTCAATGATGCTGTATTTGCAATCCAGGCCTTCAATCACTGCTCCTTACCTGGTAATTCCTGACTCCATCCCAGCATGCTGTCTGATTGGGTTGAGCCTTTAAGTCTTCAATGCCGAACTGCCCAATCAAAGTAAAAACAGGAGGTTAGACTTGGATTGTCATTTGGATTTAATGCACAGAAGCCTTTCTTATTGTCTGTGTACACTGATGTGTTTCTAGGGCATCTCTCCTCATACTGTCTGGGTTACAAAGCTTTTGGTCCCTGCTTCGTTTAAAGTAAAGGAAGTTAAGCTGCAGAGGCAATGCTTTGGCAGTCCAAGGACCAGGTCTGAAATAGAAAGACTTCCTGCTGTCCCGGATTAAAAATCCTAGCAGGGTCAATTCAACCATTCGTGGTCACAAGGTATATACACTGAGTTCCACACACAGTGCCTGGTGTGGCTTTTTTACAGGATCTCTTTGGGCCTGGAAGAGAATGAAATCTGTGTGTGCGCACACCCAGAAAGAGAAGGATATTTGAGAAGAGGGTGACTCTTTATTGTGAAAGAAAGAAATAAGGTAATTTTGATATTAAACCTGAATCCTGTGACCCCAGAATCCATAAAGTTTAGACACTAGCCCTCTAGCTAGAAATAAAACAGCTTCCATTCCTCCTCATTCCTGAGCGCACATGCTGGGCTGGTGACAGTAAGGAAGATCCAGTGCTTACTTTCACATCCACTCCCTTCTCAAACCTGCTCTCCGGCTCTGATTTCATCAGCCAGTGGCTGTACGCTTGCTTGCTTCCCTGTGCACTAGGGCAGGCCGCCTTCTTGGTAGCCTTTCCTGTGCTGCTCCCCACGGGCTTTGAACTCCTCTCCTTAGCTGCAGGCATCATGAGTTCTTCCTCCTCCTGAATCTTACTTTTGGCGAATTTAGCAGCAGGCCTCTCTTTATCTTTAAAAAAACACAACATGAGTGGAGAAATCAGAACGCATTGTTTCCTAATTTGACAATTGCTGTAAACACCTGATTTATATCCCAGCAGGCTTGATACGGGACAACATTTGGCTAGAAAAGAAGTTTTGGTGGATCCCTGCCTCTAGCTTAGGCAGTTGACATCACTTAGAAAGATTTCCAGCACATCTGAAATGTGTTCCAAGATAAAAAAAACAGGAGTTTTTACTGTCGGTTGGACAGCTGTGGTCTAGCTATTGCCAAGGTTTTGCTCGTACTGTCATTTAAATAGACAAGCCACAGTGTATTAGCTTAATTCAGAAAACTAATGATGAGCAACAATGATGAGCCCTAATGATGAGCAACAACCAGACTACTTTGTACTAACAGATGAGAAACTAAGTGCAGGCAGCCAAACTCTGTGAATTAGCCCATAAGTGAACATACAAAAATTGTACATCACAGTGTACTTTATTTATAATCTCCTGTACTACAGCACCTAAAAGCCTCAGAGGTACAGGCCTCACTGTGCTAGATGCTAAGAGACAGTCCCTGCCTGAAAATGGTTAAAATCGTAAATAGCATACAGCCAAGAGAGCGGCTAACAGAGGCACAGAGAGAAAAAGTGACTTGCCCAAGTTCGCACAGCAAATCAGTAGCAGAGGTGGGAATACAATGTCCAGTGCCCTAACCACTAAGTCACATTGCCTCTAACACAGTTGGTTAGTTGTTTGATAATACTCCTCTGTTCTAGCAAGTAGTATAACAGTGCTACACAGTGCACAATCTAAGAATGCTTTACAAATATTAACAAATTAAATCTCCCAACAGCGTTGCACTGTAAGGAAACATCACTATCCCTTATTATAGAGAGGGGAAAACTCCTGTCAGGTCCATATGGGTCCCCCAGACCATCTGTAGGAGAGAGACATACAATCTGCAAAATCCTTGCCTATGAAAAGGTGGGCAGCTTACAGGCAAGTACAGAGAGTATTTGTCCATGTTTTCACTATAAACTGGAACCCACACCCAAATATGACAACCCAACAGCCAAAAAGCTACAGCTGTTGAGCGGGGTAAGACTTCTGCACAGACCTGCCAATGTTGCTCTGCTTCTCTTTTTGCCTTGCGGAGACATCTCTGGCTTCCTTGAACTAGTTTTTCTGCAAGTAGAAGCACCTGTGGGGGGGCACTTGCTGTTACCACTTATTCAAGCAAAAAGAGAAAGAAACCATTCAATTCATTTAAAGAGTTTAAAGAAGTAAAAATTGGCTATTGTGTTAGTATTTTGCTGTGATATATATATATATCTATATATCTATATATCAGGGATGAAGACTCTCCAATCAGCTGCTCTTCCACTGCTAAACGGGAAATTTGTACATATTTTGGCCTTTCTGACAATAATCTGGGACCCTTTTGAGGATGGGTTTTTTTAGGAGGGGGGGAGACTGACAAATGTCCCCTTTGTCCCCGTCCACCTTCCCCTCCCTCGCACCCCTGCAGCAGACGGGGCGCCAGCTATGCTGCTGCAGAAAGGGTATAAACATTCCCCCTTCTAGGTGCAAGCCGCGGTGTCCTATCCTGGGAGCACTAGATGGTTTATGGGACAGAGCCTTGCAGCTTTAGGTGGCAAGTTTGAATCCTCCAATGGTAGGTGTTGGACCAACCTGATGTCTGCTTAGTGAGCTAATGGGCAACTTTGCTGGTAACCACAGCAGAACAGTCATTGCTCCCCAGGCTTCCTCCCACTACCCCACCAAATCGCCATGCCCAGGGCTCACCCCACCCCCCCTTCCCCTATGCCCAGGGTTTGCTCCCTCCCCTCCCCTCCCCCCATGCCCAGCGCTTGTTTCTCCTCCCCCCCCCCATGCCCATGCCTTGCTCCCTCCCCTCCCCTCCCCATGCCCAGCGCTTGTTTCTCCTCCCCCCCCCCATGCCCATGCCTTGCTCCCTCTCCATCCCCTCCCCATGTCCAGGGCTTGCTCCCTCCCCTGCCCTCGCCCCCCCCCCCATGCCCAGCGCTTGTTTCTCCTCCCCCCCCCCCCCCCCATGCCCTGGGCTTGCTCCCGCTCCCCATGCCCCGCTCCCCGCTCTAGCCACCCGCTCCACCGTCGCCAGGCCTCCCCTCACCAGCTGCGGGGGCAGCAGCCCCTCTCTCTGCGGAGGGAGGGATGCTCCTCCTGGCTGCACAGCGGGTGGGGGTGGAGGGGTGGGCCCCGCCTGCTGAAGGTCGGCGGGCAATAAAAGTTATGCAAACGTGCAATGCCTTTAAGACCTGCCCCCTGCCCAGCGGCCAATGCGAGAGCCTCAATCCCGCAATGGTGGGGGGAAGGGGGACTACAGCTCCCACAATTCCTCAGCCTCCCCGCGCGGTGCTTTCTGGGCGTTGTAGTCCCGCGCCCCGTTCTGAGCCGGGGATCCTTTGCGGGCTGCCCTCCTCGGCGGACTACGACTCCCGCGGTGCGGCGCAGGGCAGGCGCCCCGGCACAGGACCGCTGCGGGCATGGCTTGGAGAGGCTGCAGCAGGTTAGGGGCCCAGCTGTGGAGGAGCCCCGGCTGGCTTCAGGGGTTGGGGCGCAGGAGGATCGTCTCCTGCATTGACCGTAAGGTTCAGGGCAGAGGGGCCGAGCTCTCCCCAGTGCGCGGGGCCAGGCGGGGCGGGGGCAGGATGTGGGAGCAGGGGCACCCAGAGGCGATGGGGATGGGCGCATCTGACATAGAAGGGAGGTGGTGAAGGGTCTGGGGCTCATAAAACCAGCGCTGCGACTGAGCCGCCTTCCTCTGTCCATTCGGGAACAGCAGGCGTTGCTGAGTGTGGTCCAAAGCGGGTAATGCATTTAAGAAAGGGCACACTTAGGCTGTACGTCAGGAAAAGCTTCCGGCCAGTGAGATCTTTCCAGCTGGAGAATGGTTTCACTGGGGAAGTGGTGAAAGTCCCATGTGTTGGTGCTGTTCAAACAACTTGCACAGCGCCTTGACACATTGTAGGGCCTGCATCAAAGACGAATTTCAAATCTAATTGTAGGTGGGGGTTAGACTAGATGATCTTTGCAGTCCCTTCTAACCCTATGATTCTAAGAAATGGGAATTTCATGAAGTAGAACATAATTATGCACATTAGCCTTTAGCCAAGGCACGAGGATTCCTGTCTACGTTTACAAGAAGTGCTATAGGATTTCTAAATGTGGACTATAAAAGGGGGAATATATTTTGCTTATACCCTTTACAGATTCTTTATGATGTGTGAGGATGGTCTAAAGTTTATTTTAATTTTTTTCTGCTTGTATTTTATCTTATAAAGATTAGAGTGTAAGCTCTTCAGGGCACAGACTCTTTCTGCGTGTTTGTACAGCACCCAGCACAGCGGGGGGGGGAGGGTCTCTGAATGTGGTTACAATAGAATATTTTAAAATGAGGAATATCAATTCTTGTCTTCCCAATTTTTGCTAGAGGATCCTCTGAAGGACCTGGGGAGTTAATAGTTCCATTGCAGGACTTTGAAACCTGGGCTGTAGCTTTCCTAGCTGTAACTGAGTGGGAAGGGGGAATGGGTCTGACTCTATTTGAAATTCTTTGGGTTTGCTTTGCTTGATTGAGTTTTGTTTAACTCTGACAAAAACAAAGAGCTTTATCCTGTGTGTGACTCCATATTGCCTTCTCCCCAGGGATGTACTTATGTCACAGTTACACCAGTACAGGATCTAAGGTCACAGGCTTGCATATGTGTGACTTTCCCTAGTAAATTACTGGTGTAAATTGCAATGATGAAGCACATCTATGCTTAGGGCTCATACTAGTGTAACTATATGGGTTCATCCCCCCTACCTCTCCTTTGCAGACAAGGTTTTTACATGGAAGCTGGAGTTGGTTGCAGTAAGTTTTGCCCTGTTGTGAAGCCTCAACCCAGCTCTCCAGTGAGTTTTCCAGAAAAGCAAAGAAATCATAAAGTGATCATTCTAATGGAGAGGGAGAGGAAATACCCAGGCAAACAACAACAACAACAAAAACAACCCTGTAGAATATCAAGGCTACCTTTATGCATAAAAAAAACCAATAAAGCCCTCCCCCCGCCATTTTAGTTGTGTTTTGCAGTTCATGTTCAGTGACCACAAGAGATCAGGACCTTGGTTTTGTTTCACCAGAAGGCAGCCCCTCTGCTAGACCACTGCCTCCTCGCAGCATGCAGAGGCATTCATTCTGCACTGATTCATTGGGAGGCACGGCCGATGCTTGTAATGCCACAGTGGGTCAGTGTAGATAAAAGGGCTAAGTGATATTGGACTGTGAACAATAATTACTACAATGTTTCAAATTGGTCTTGGGTATTAAAGAAGTGAGGAGGTTTGCAGCCTCCTTCCCCATCCTCTGAAAGCATCCACTCTTCTTCCAGCATCCACAGGCCTGACCGAGGAGCAGAAGGAGTTCCAAAAGGTTGCCTTTGACTTTGCTGCCAAGGAGATGGCCCCTCACATGGCAGAATGGGATGAAAAGGTGAGAGCACAGGCCAGCTGCCAGCCCACAAAAGGGATACTTCACCCAACACCCTCTACTCCCTCAGGAGCTCCTCTTGCCTGCATTAAAGGGCTAGTCATTTCTTTTCTTCTCTTTTTTTCCCCGCAGCATCCCCATTGCCCCAGCCCTGCAGGTAGTGGTGTCCTCAGTAGCTCCTCCCTGCTTGTTCAGTGCTGTGATTGTGACAGTGGAAAGATTTCCTTTAGGGATGCTGATGCGGTGGCACCCTGCTGCCATCAGTGACCCCAGCAGGCAGGAGGGAGAAGTCAGAAAACCTGCCCTTGCTCCCTGATCTATCTAGCTGCCTAACTGCCCACTTAAACTTTGTGGAAGTTCAGAACTGGACTTCATGGCTCATCTTCACTTGAAGCTGGTGTTGCTCTTGATCTCTTGCAATGTCTTTTTAACTTGTGTGCCTCCGATAGGAAATATTCCCCGTGGAGACAGTGCGGAAGGCGGCCCAGCTGGGGTTCGGCGGGATCTATGTGAAACCAGATGTAGGTGGCTCGGGACTGTCACGGCTTGATACTTCCGTCATCTTTGAGGCTTTGTCGACAGGATGTACCAGCACCACTGCCTACTTGAGCATCCATAAGTGAGTGGGGGACAACTGGCTAAGCATCTGTGGTCAGTCTGGCTGAATAACACTCTTACTATGAACACTGGGGCTCTGAATCCTGTCATCTTTCAGCTTTCGGGGGTGCCATTCATTACAGAATCATTGAAACGTGGGGCTAGAATGGACCTCAAGAGGTCATCAAGTCCAGCTCCCTGTGCTGGGGCAGGATCAAGGAAACCTAGTCCATCCCTGACAGGTGTTTATTTAACCTGTTCTTAAAAACCTCCAATGATGGGGATTCCATGACCTCCTTTGGAAACCTATTCCAAAGCTTAACTACCCTTACGGTTGGAATTTTTTCCTAATATCTAACCTAAGTCTCCCTTGCTACAGAATAGGCCCAGACTTCTTGACCTACCTTCAGTGGATATGGAGAACAATTAATCACAGTCCTCTTTGTAACAGCCCTTAACATATTTAAAAACTCCTATCAGCTTCCCCCTCAGCCTTCTTTTCTCAAGACTAAACTTGCCCAGATTTTTTAGCCTTTACTCATAGATCAGATTTTCTAAACCTTTTATCATTTTTTTGCTCTCCTCTGGATTCTTTCCAATTTGTCCACATCTTTCCTAAAGTGTGGCACCAGAACTGGACACAGTACTCCAGCTCAAGCCTCACCAGTGTTGAACAGTTACTTCCCATGTCCTACATACAGTATTCCTGTTAATATAGCCCAGAATGATATTATTAGCCCTTCTTGCAAACTGTATCACATGGTTACTCATATTCGATTTGTGATCCACTATAACCCCCAGATCCTTTTCAGCAGTACTACCAACGAGGCAGTTAGTCCTCATTTTGTAATTGTGAATTTGATTTTTCCTTCCTACGTGTAGTACTTTTCACTTGTCTGTATTGAATTTCATCGTGTAAGGATGTAATGTAGGGACCATTAGTGGGCATATGGGGCATGGCTGGTTACTCTTAGCAATCAGGCTGCAGTCCCTCGGACACTGGAAGGAATCATTCCTATTCACAAGGAAATAATTTTAGCCTAGTGATTTGAGCAGAGGGCTGGAGCTGGGAACTTTTGGGTTCTGTTCCTAGCTCTGTCATTGACTTACTATATAGCCGTGGGCAAATCCCTTAAATGCTCAGTGCCTTGGTTACCCCAGCTCTAACCTGATTTATTTAGTGTGGCAATATCCCAGTCAAGATCAGGGTCCCATTGCACTAGACGATGTACCGATACATAGTAAGAGTCAGCCTTTTCCTTGTAGGGCACGGAAATAATATTTACACCTTCCTCTCGGTAGTATTATTGTAACAATTTTGAAGAACTCTAAATGCTTTAGAAAGGAAAATGAATTGTAAACTCTTCGGAGCAAAGATCATTTTTTGTTTCATTTGTATAGTGCCTCGCACAGTGGAGTTCTGGTCCATGACTGGGACTCCTAGGCACTACTGCAATATTAATACTAATATAATTATCTCCAGACCCTTTTTACAGATGCTAAGGCACACAGAGGCAGTGACTTGTCCAAGGTCTCACACTGAGTCAGTGGCAGAGTAGAGAATAGAATGCAGCTCTCCTGACTCTCAGCCCTGTACGCTGATTCCAAGAAGCTTTATGAAGTTTAAGACCCTGAGCCAGTCCCTGTGGCATGTAGTTGCTTTGTTCAGTTTCAGGGGGGGACAGCATCTGTCTCCTAGGCTAGGTTAGATTAGCGCTGGAAGAGGCTGAAAACCTCCAAACCAGTGGCATGAGCATTCTGTGATCATCCTTCTTCCTAGACCTGTGCTTGTATGCATGCATTATAACCCCATCCCTTCTCTCCTGGTGCAGCATGTGTGCTTGGATGATTGACACCTTTGGAAACGAGGAACAGAGACACAAGTTTTGCCCATCCCTCTGTAGCATGGAGAAGTTAGCCTCTTACTGCCTGACCGAGCCGGGTGAGCTTCATGTACAAATAATTCCATCCCCTTCCGGTCCTGAGTCCCAGCAATGTTGTAACAGTCACTCTCATTCTCAAATGTTCCAAGGAACTGGAAGTGAAACTCCATCTCCTGTTGCTCTGAGCTATCCAGACCTCCATGTGGCTTGTGCTTTAGGGTATCAGTGTAGCAAGGGCAGGTACCTCAATGGGGCACATCTCATGATGCTGACAGTCTTCTCCCTTTAGCATTCAGCAGTGGTGGGAAGGACTGGGAGAAGTGCTGTGATTCACTGAGAGAAGTGAGGAGCTGAAGGTACAAAAGGGTGCCTTGGTCGGGTGTGGCGGGATACACACGGATTTGCAGAATATGCAACAAAACTCGACCCACTTTGACTGACCTGCAGCTCTTGTTTTCAAGGCTGGTTAAACAAAATGGATAAATACTGTGGTAAGAGGGTGAATCTCTGTCCAGGGCACTTTAATAAATACATGCAGATCTGATATCTCTAGTTTAAAGCCATGGGCAGTCAGGATCCCACATGAGCTGGAAGAGACCTGTTCCTCAGCCCATGATGATGTGGTTGACCGTCCTGCTCTGGATTGCTTGGCTCTAGAGGATAAATATAGCTCAGGGGCAAAGGGGTACAGCCCCCATTGAGGTTAGTAGGAGTTATACTCTCTGGTTCCAGGGATGCATTTGGCCCTGAGTCTGACTCCTCATCAAACCAAGTAAACACACAATCTCTGGAGGAGAGAGGCAGCCTTGCCATCTCATTGGCTCCTTTCCTTCCCCACTAACAGGAAGTGGAAGTGATGCAGCTTCCCTGATAACCTCAGCCAAGAGGAAAGGCGACACCTACGTCCTTAATGGTTCCAAGGTACCAGCTTTTCTCACCTTAAAACCCCCTGAGCACCCTGCATGTGTGAGAGGGTCATTGCCATATCTCTCTGTCTCCCCCACTCACCCTCTCATCTCTGCCTCTTCCTCTTGGCTTGTGGAACTGGAAATATCCCATTATTTCACATCATCTCCAGTTGCTTCTCCCAGGGCAGGATCGTTCCCCGCAGTGTATTCTCTAGGGCTTTGTTCAGTTCTGTTCTTACATGTCCCTTGGTGCTGAGACACTGTTCCCAGCCCAGTAAAACACACTGTTGGGAAGCCCTGCCTGATGCTGAACTTCTTCCCGCTACTCCTAGCTCTGCCCCCTCAGAGCATCCTGAATGACTCCTCTCCCTGGAATTTCTGCACCCTAACGACCAGTAATTGGGGGTGGTTATCCTGCCTCCTTCTGTCCCTCCAACCCCAATTTGCCAGGCTACACCTGTTCAGCTTGTGATTTCACCCCATAACCAATCCCTCCAGCCCCCCCTTGCTTCTCTGTCTCCTTGTCTCTCCTCCCCTCTGCCCTCCCCCAGCTCTCCGATCCCTTCGCCCTCCTCTCGGCTTCTCTCTGCCTTTGGATCACCACACAAGACACCTAACTCCCTTTCAGCACATGATGTCCAGTGGAAATTCTTTCCTGCTTCCCAGGCTCTGGGTGTGGGCTCCCTGTGTGCTAATTCTGTCTCATTTCCTGTGCCCCTTGCCAGGCCTTCATCAGTGGCGGTGGCGACACAGATGTGTACGTGGTCATGTGTCGCACAGGAGGGTCTGGCCCCAAGGGCATCTCCTGCCTGGTGCTGGAGAAAGGAACTCCAGGGCTCAGCTTTGGCAAAAAAGAGAGGAAGGTGAGAGACCCACACATCATCAAGGTTGTTGTGGGTGGAACACGACAGAGGCAGGGCCAAACTGGAGTAGAACACTGGCGATCCCATGTCTGATCAGATAGCAGGCCTATCCAGCCCTGTACTGGGTGAGACAGCTGGACCATTCTAGTCTGCTATCCTGCTTCCTCACTGCACCATAGCCCCAGATAATCCAGTGTCCTGACTCGGGGCAGTATTGAGGTGCACAGTGTGGGGAAACCTTGCCCTGCCACTGCTCATGCTGTATCTGCTGTGTGGATAGGCGGAGGGCTTTAATCTCCAGGTCCGTCAAGCCAGCACCAGATGCAGATTCACTGGATCTGCACTTTTCCTGTAGGCATTTGCATTTCAATTTCTAGTGGATGGAGTTGCTCGTGAAGTTTAAGGGCTCCTCAAACCAATCGGGGTTATGTATGGTGCGGACAGCCCCTGTGTAAGCTTCACATGCACCTGACCCTCAACCCTCACCAGCAACTTTGCTGAAGCTCACTCCTGACCCCTTGGCTAAGCTAGTAATGGGGTCTCTCCTGAGCAGAGACTCCCAGACTGCATGGTGCTTTGCATGTGGACTACAGAGCTTTGGAGATCACTAAACTCGTGATCCAGGTGTCAGGAGGTACAAATCCAGCGAACTAAAACTGAGCCACCTAAACTGTCCTGAAAGTTACTGTCAAAATCCACCTGAAAGGGGCAGTGCATGTGTAAACCTTCAGTTCAGAAAGGCTGGAGGAGTATCTGAATAGACACCTCTTCACTGCAGAATCTGAGGGAAACCACACTCTGTGTCACAGAGTCTGCGTTACAGAGGTGCTCTCCTTCACAAGCCTGGCAGTGGAGGGGGGGAGAGAAGTGATAGACCTGTTATTTCTCCAGCGGAGAGCTGGATGTGCCCAGCCCTCCAGACAGTCTGTGAGATACTCCTGTCTTTCCCAGGTGGGCTGGAACTCCCAGCCGACTCGGGCCGTGATCTTCGAGGACTGTGCTGTTCCTGTGGCCAACCGGCTTGGCGCAGAGGGGCAGGGCTTCGGCATCGCCATGAAGGGCCTGAATGGAGGGAGGATCAATATTGGTAAGCCTGGCAGCTAAGAGCAAGGGGAAGGGAAGGGGCTGTGGTCTCCTCACTGTTAGTCTAGTGTGGTGGCTGTCATGTAATATTCACTCTGTGCCCTTGGCTTCCCCCGCCAGCTTCTTGTTCTCTAGGAGCTGCTCATGCCTCTGTCCTTCTGACCCAGGACCATCTCACCATCCGCAAGCAGTTTGGGGAACCCTTGGCCAGTAACCAGGTGACTTTTCTTTCGACAAGCTCTGCTCTTCCTCCACTGCAACCCTCTGGCTATTGCATAAACAAGCAGCCAGAGCTCACACATCCTGCCTTACACGCGTTCTTCTGGGAGAAGCTGGGACTGCAGTAGCTTGTCCCAGTGCTAATGTACTCGCACCCTCTTTTATAGCATCTCCTGTTGGGAGAGGTTTGGGTGGCAGTAGGTGATGGGGGTTTTCTCTCCTCATGCAGGAAATAGTTCATGATAATTATTTGTTGGCCTTATGATAGAAGAGAGACAGACGCTTGGAAGGAGCTGGAGAAAAATATAGAGGCTGAGAGAGAGAAACTGGGGAGTTGGGGGAGCCAGGGGCCCTGGCACAGAGAATCAGAGAGGCCTGAGCTTCATGTGAAGGGAAGTCCTTTCTAGAAAGTTTCCCTAAAGAGGAAATACAAAGATGGGGGCCCTGCCTGAGCGGGATGGGGGTGGTGGGGGCAGCACGGGGGAGCACCTGAGGGGACTGAGGGATGTTTGGGGGACAGTGCCTGAGGGGGGGAAAAGGGTGGGGTGTGGGATTCAGAACAGGGCCCCAGTTGAGGGGGCAGGAGGTGGTACTAGGGCAAGGCCGCACCTGAGGAGGATGGGTAGGGGGCGGTGTTTCAGGGCAAGGACCCACTGAGCCTCTGGCTTAACCTGGCCCCTCATGTGCTGTCTATTTCCTTCCCGGCAGTACCTCCGGTTCAGACTGGCTGAGATGGCAACGCGCCTGGTGGCGGCAAGGCTCATGGTACGAAATGCGGCGCAGGCGCTGCAGGAGGAGCGGGAGGACGCCATCGCCCTGTGCGCCATGGCCAAACTCTTTGCCACTGATGAGTGCTTCACAGTAGGTTTTCCAAGTCTCTGCCAGGGGGTGTCGTAATCAGAGACGTTCAGAGTCTCCTTGTAGTGGCTGATGCTGCTTGGGATTTCAGGAAGTCTCTTCCGTCTGCAGGGTTCCAGCCCTGAACACGTTTGGTGGGCCATAAACCTAGTCTTGGGGCCCCTTTCGTGGTCCAGAATCCTGGCCTGTGTGTAGGCAGAGATTTCAGCCCCTCTGCAGGGCACGATCCTTCTCCCTGGGTATTCTTCATATGCTATAATGCCTTCTGCTGCTTCTAGGAGCCTGGGGGCTCAGGCAGACTTGTGAGTAGAGCATTACCAGGGTGTCCATTACTTGGTCTTAATTCCTGGTTAGCATGTGTCATTGGGAGCGAGGGGGGTACTCTAGTGCAATTACAGAATACCATTTAATTAAAAGAAAAACTTCTGAGCTATGAATTGTCTTGGATTAGTTATATTTTGGAATTACCGCTACATCCTGTCGTTAGCTCCCTGGATGTATACTGCCAGTGTGGTGTATCTCACACACAGGATTAATTATAGTTAGGCTTGGTACCATCTTTAAATAGAGGGCTTTTATCCTGGAATTATCCTAGCTGGCCACTAGATGGTGGTCTTGCATTTTAATTTTGGACCTAGACTCAGTTAGAAATGCAGCAGAAACCGCTTTGGTTGAGGGGAATTAAAATGCTTGTGCACTGCAGCATTCCTTTTAAGATGATACCATTGGTTTTAAATGGCACCGTCTGGGAAATATGGCAACAAGCACCATGGCATATAGTGGTTAGAGCAGAAGAGACTGGAATTTAGGACTCCTGGGTTCCGTTTCTGCTTGGGAATGTGGTTTGGTGGTTAGAGCACAGACTTAGTCCAGATTCCTGGGCTCTAGTCCTAGCTCTGCCACTGACTTGCTGTGTGACGCTGGGCAAGTCACTTCATCACTCTGTGCCTGACCCACCAACGTTCTCTTCTCCTCAGATCTGCAACCAGGCCCTACAGATGCATGGGGGCTATGGCTACCTGAAGGACTATGCTGTGCAGCAGTTCATGAGAGACATCAGAGTCCACCAGATCTTGGAAGGTAACCTGGGATATTGCCAACAAAACTGACAACTGGCGGTGGCCTTGGCCGTATGTTCCAGTGGAGAACAGGGACTTGGATTATAGTTGCAAATTCCACTTCTTTCATTTTGTGCTTTAGGTCTCTCATCTGACAACAAAACCCATACGGGGATCTGAGTTCATTGGGCTATAGCAGATTTGTGTAGCCCTGTAAGTATTTCCAACCCAGTAGAAGACAGAAGAGACTCCATGTGCAGGATTGCTCCCTGCAGTCTATTTTTTAGTGTCTTGTCCACTCTTGCTCCACATGACTCAGTTGAAGGAGCTCGCACCACCTCCCTGGGAAAATTATTGATAGTTTAATGGGTCTCACCAGAGGAAAAGGTCTCCTGATGTTCACACTAAAGGTGTCTTTGTTTAATTTCATCCTGTTACTCCTATTAACACCCATTGTTGAACCCTGAACAATTCCTCTTGCTTTGCGTGCTGTTCCACCTTCGGATCCTTGTAGAGAGAACTGTGGTAATATCCCCCTTAGCAGAGCCAAGATTTTTATTTTTAATCTACCCTCTTAATCGTTATTACTGCTATTCTTCGAACTCCATTCACCTAGAATTAGACTATCGGGAAGGGGTGTGGTCCTGGCCATCCCCTGCTATGCTCCTTTCTACTCTCTGATATGATGCATATGAAGCAGTAGGTAAAGCAGAGAGACTGGCCTTCAGTAGGGGCCAAGTTCTGCTAGGTGCTCCGTGCACTAAAATCCTTTTAATATCAATGGGAGCAAGGAGCGCTCAGTGCCCCCTTAATGAGCTGTCTTTTTCCAGGCATCTATGTCGTACCTTCTCATCTACACCCACTAATACCCAGAACTCCTTTCATGCTTGAAAGGAATCTCTTCTGTAGAGTAGGCTACAGATCCCACCAGGTTTTGCCCTGATCACAGGCTGGATGGAGACACGGAATAACTGCTCTGCTGATTGCATACTGCTCTGTTGTGGGTTTAACAGAGCAGGTTTTTTGCATTTGTCTTCAATGGAAGCAGGATTGGGCCTTCACTTAACTGATGAGTGTCTCTGTCTCTGTGTTTTTTTGTCCTGCTGCAGGTACCAACGAGGTGATGAGGATGATTGTGGCCAGGAATCTGTTACAGGAGTGAAACCAGGAGTGGATCTCTAGTCTTAATGCACACCACTTGCTAGCTAGAACATTGTCTATTGCTCCTGTTTCCATAGACTCCTTCCCTGGGAGTGGGAATGTACCAGTGGAAACTCTCTTGACTTTTTCTGATCCCAAGCACAGCTGTATGCAGCCCATGTGGGGTCCCAGCTGTATGCGGTGCCTGGCAGAGCTGCTGGTACTAGTCTGGTATCAAGGACGCCAAAGATAAAAATCAGACATGAATGAAAGCCTTTGTCCCTGTGTCCTGACCATGGGCCATTGCTGCTGCCCTGCCCCTCCTCGGACAGAAACATTAGACCTGTGGGGTCATCCAGTCCACTTTTGTGCCAGGACAGGATCAAAACAGAGGGAATCCAGTCAGCCCCTCTCCTTCCCTGGGGCATTTCTAAGGCAGATGTGGAGGCATAACCTACTGATTAATTTCAGGCAGGATTGTGCATGTGTGCTCTCTTATGGATAAGGCAACTCCTTTGAATCACAGGGAGAATCTGTTGCCTTGTTTAAACCCTTGTCTTTCCCAGGTGCTGCGCTGCAGCATTGGGGCAAGTCATCCATAAAGAGTGTGTCTCCGTGAGTTGTTACACAGTGCAGTAAGCATTTTAAACCCATTGAAGGGAATGGGGCGTGCCTGGTGCTAATCGGGAAGCATCACTGCTTCTCATTTTCTAGAGTTCTCTTACCTAGTGCAACTGGCTCTTGATCTACCCCATCCCAGTTAATGCTTTCATTAACATTATGAATCCTGGGTAATGGGATCAGGGGGATAGATGAGAGAATCTTGCACAAGAAAACCTGGGCTCCTTATTCTCAAATTAATTCTACCCAGAAACGTACAATACGAGCAGAGTCAGAGCTTTGATCAGGTTTACTTTTCCCGCCCCCTCAGTGTCGGAATCAATAAAGCTATGACAGTAAAATCACTAGGGGGTTTCATCAGTTCTGGTAATTCACTCTTTCTGCAACATTCTAGTTCTTTAATTTGAACATATTCCCTTTAGTTGATAGCATTTTTTTTTTAAATCAGCTTGTTTAATGGAAAATCCTAATTACTAATAACTTGCATATCTTTAGTCCCTTAAAGTGCTTTACCAACTAACATCCCTTTCCGGTGGGTAAGTGTTGACATACTCATTTGACAGATGGGGAAATTGAGGTGGAGAGAGGGGAAGTGACAAGGTAAGGAGTCAGTGGCAGAGATAGCTGACTTCCTATCCCCGGCTTTAATTATTGGGCAACATTCCTTTTTCAGTATCTGCCACAAAAAATGACACAGGGAGATTTCCCCCCCACACCCATAATATCAAGGAACTGAAGTAACTTGACCTTTCCTTCTTCACGATGAACACACGTGTATCTGACCCTTCCAGGTAGAGGATGGGAAGGGAATGGATTGTCATACCAAAGTGTTTTTGACATTGTGAGACACACTGTGGCTCCACAGAAACTCTTAACTGTTCAGAACTTGTCTGTGCTTACTTACAACATGACTGTCAAGACGTGATCGTTTTGACAGTGTTGCTTAACAGCGTAGATGGGACTTAAGTGGGTAACCGCTATATATTTCAACTTCGTTGTAACCAGCTCCCCAGACACTACAGATCTCTGTAGTACAGACTGGCTTGGTAAAAGCTAAAATCCAAACTGACTGTATTTAATACTTGGGTAAACAGAAGGCTACTGCCCTGTAAGTAATCCTTGTTTGGGCTTCTCTAAATATTTGACTAGTATTGCAGAGTCCAACCAGAGAGCCAGTGAAGCCTTATCTATCTCCCATTCGCTGGGTTGCTCTGTAAACTCAGGTTTATGTAATTGCCTAAAAATGGTGCTGTGAATGGTTCAGGCATAAATGGCTTGAATCTGGCTTTAGCTGGGTAGAGACTGAATGTTGTTACCTGCGCAGGTTTCATACACTGTGAACTGAATTGGTCTCAGTCTAGGTGTGGAGGCAGGTGTATTTATCTCCAAATCTACCATCACAATTGACAATGTTGGTAAAAAAGGCAGAATGAGGATGGAATGAGACATTAGTGTGAACTCTACTTTTCCTGCTGGAAGTGCTCTTGAGGGCCAGGGTGGGAGACACTGCCCACCCCCACCAGTGTGAAAAAAGACTATACCGTGGTTGACTGTGCTGGGAGAGAAACCAAGAGCTTTGGTTTGCAGAGCTGCTAACCAGTGACTAATTTAACTGCATACAGGGGAAAATTTAAATGAGATGCCTATACACCTGCGTGTGTTAAGGCGGAGGAATGGGCCTGTTGCTGGGTGCTCTTTACAATGCTGTGAATCCCTACAGCTGCAGAGTAGGTGTGTTTGCAAACATGAAAGCAAGGCTGTTTTTAGGCATATGCAGCATATGTGGTTGGGTAGGGCACCTAAAAATTTGGGGCACCACGGGGACAGCAGGTAAGAGCAGGTCAGCTCCCGCACACCCAGCATATGCTGTAGTCGCATTATGCAAGGGCTGTATTCCCACAGCCGAATGTACCAGCACAGTCCATTCTGCGTGAGGGAGAGGGCATGGGGGGCTGGTCTCCGTGGAACTGTGACTCTCTACTGCCATGATGCGGGCTGGGGGTCTTGGTATCCTTTGCTGCCTCTTCCCTGCCCCCCGCCCCCCCCAGCTGCCACTGTGTCTGCTGCATACAAAGCTCCGTGTATGTCAGCAAGGGGGGGGGGGGGTTCTTCTGGGGTTCTGTGGGTGAGGGGTGCTGGCTGTGCCCCAAGTCGGGCATAGGGGCACCAGTTTAATTCTACTGCATAGGGCCCCCTATAATCTAAGGATGTCCCTGGATGCAGGGGTTGGGCGTGAGGTTTTTAGCAGATACTTGGAGCTTTTGCTGAACACCCCCCCCCCATGTGGGGCGAGGAGAGGAGCTTGTCCCCCCTCAAGCATCCGGGGGCCAAGGGCTTTCCTGGGGCTTGACTCATGATTGCTCAATAAGTGGGTCTTTGCCCCCCGAGGCTCCCGGGCTGCTGTCCCGGTGCCTCCCCCGGGCCCGGGACTGGGGCTCTGCGTCCCCCACCAACCCAGGGGAAGGGGCTGGCTCCAGCCTTTGCTCCGCTCCCCCTCCCGTGCAGCAGGCACGTGCGCCGCGAGCACCTGCGGCGGGAGGGGAGCCGGGCAGCGGCGCAGCTGTGGCCAATCAGGAGCGGGCTTGGCCTCGGCCCCTCCTACCCAATCCAGAGGTGAGCCCGCCGGGTGGGCGGCAGGCCGCGGCCAATGGGGGCGCCGCGAGGGCGCGGGCGGAGGCGACGGGGCCCGAGTGGGCGGAGCCGGGCTGGGGGCCGAGGCGCCGCGCGCCCCAGAGACCCTAGGAGCGGCGGCGGCGGCGCGCGGGCCCGGGGCTGGCTGCGGAGACCCTGCGGCCGCCATGGCGGGCTGCTGCGGGCGGAGGCGGCGCCGGCTGGGCGCGTTATTGCTCCTGCTGCTGCTGCTGCTGCTCGGGGGGCTGCTGCTCCGCAGGTGAGACCGGCCGGGGCCCCTCCCTCCCTTCCCTACGGGACACGCCCCTTCCGACCCTCTCCCCCCGGGACTTCTCCTCCAGCCCGGCCCCCCCGGGGGCCCCTCCCCCTCGGCCTGGTCCCCCCCCCGGGGACACGCCCCCTCCGACCCTGCCCCTCCCCCCGGGACTCCTTTTTCTCCGGCCCGGCCCCCAGGGGACACCCTCTCCCCGTGACTCCTCTCTCACGGGGCACCCCCACGACTCTCTCCCTGCAGGGTCCTGACTCCCCTGTTCCTCTCAGCCTGCCCTGCCCCTGGGGTCCACACCCCAGGGCACCTGCCTGCCCTCAGCCCGCCCGCAGGGCCCTATCCCCTGGGACCCTCCCCCTGTGCAGACCCGCAGGGGTTCCCAGTCAAGTCACAGTCTGCTTGCGCTTGTCTTGGAAGCGGCTCTAGGGCCTGCCCCCGCCCCCTTTCCCCCCACCGCATTCTTCGACGTCTAAGTTGTTCTCTTCCCCCTGAAAGACCCCTGGAACAATATGGGGAACTGTCTGGCTGACTGCATGGGGAGAGCGAAACTGACTATACAAAGTGCTGGGGGATCCACAGAACAGATGCAACAGACAAAAATGCACTCCCCCTGCTCCCTGCCTGGAATTGTTGCTCCTAAAAAAAGTTTTCAGCCAGAAGAGAGAGATTGTTTTTCAAGTATCTTCTTGGGATTCCCACTGTGTTTCTGTGCAGCCTTTAAACATGCCCCTCTGCTTGATAACCAAGGCATGCTGATGCATTGATCTAATGTGAGTTTGCCAGTGAAGAGAATCAGGATTGTTGTTTTGCGTGCGTCTCATCACTGTTGGTCCGCTTCTTTTCTTCCTGCTACTCTTTGTCAACTATGCTGTTTCTGCTCCTTCAGGTTCGCTTGCTGCTGGGTTTATTCTCTTCTGGGAAGGATTTAAACAGCTGTTCTTAGCCTTATCAGGATAGTCCTTCTCTGCTGAGCAATAGGGCCCTGAGGTCGTTTGTTTTATGACTCCTTTTAGCTTACTGTATTGGGTCAAGATTCATTGCACTTTAAATGAAATTGATCTGTACTGGTTTGTCCCTAAGGGATCCTGTTAAGGAATACTGAAAGGAATGCTGTCAGGTTAAATTCATGTAATAGGCTTCTTTAGCTGGGTTACTAATAGCATTGGAAATCATTAAATCTGTAGGTATGTCAGCCTTGAACCTGTTCATTTACTGCATTTCTCTAAGCTTGGGCAGTGAAAGTAGACTGGCCAGTTGTAACCTATGCGTTTAGTTGGTTCCATTTCATGTCTCCCTCTAACCAGCTGCACCTGTCCTTAGGTTTCAAACACTGTAGGGGGGATGCTATTCCTCCAAAAGTAAACTTTCAATGGAAAGTTTAATAACAAATATTTTGCACTGTGTAGCTGTTTAAATATTCTCAATTTGGAGCCAAAACTGACTTCACATGTCCATTTAATCCTTAACCCATTCACGATGACTATAGCTCAGCAGCAGCATTCAGTTTTAAGGTTTCAGAGTAACAGCCGTGTTAGTCTGTATTTGCAAAAAGAAAAGGAGGACTTGTGGCACCTTAGAGACTAACCAATTTATTTGAGTATGAGCTTTCGTGAGCTACAGCTCACTTCATCGGAAGCGATGAAGTGAGCTGTAGCTCACGAAAGCTCATGCTCAAATAAATTGGTTAGTCTCTAAGGTGCCACAAGTACTCCTATTCAGTTTTAAATGATTCATATCCGTGTGAACGGAGGCACAAAGCTGTACATTAGATGTAGCAATGAATTCAAGTGAAGTACTGATAATTAAGTTACAGAAAGACACATCTGAATATTTCAAGATGGGAGGTTATAGGGTGCTGTGCAGTTGGGAGGGACTGGAACTCTTGGACCTTTTCACCTGGTTTGGGTTAGCAGAGCCTGAAAGTTACCACTGTCTGCCTGTGTGCAGTGAGTTTGACTGGTCTCAGTTAATTTTTCACTGCACAAATGTCCCTATCTCAGAACATTGTTGCAGTTGATACTAATTACCCTACAATTCCTTGCCCTCCAGTCTCAACAAAGCGACCAAGGACTGAATGGGACCATTTGGGCAGAACTCCTCTTTTCCCCCTACAAGTGGTCTGTTCATTCAGAGTGTATTTATGTTAGTGGGGCAGCTTGCCCTATCAGTGCTGGTTTTGTACCTGTCTGTTGAATGAATAGATGATTCTAGGACTGTCATTCCAGCCTCCTCTAATTAGCACTAATACTCCGGGTATGCCAGTTGCTGCTTGTCACTGGGTAGGCTTGCAGGTGTAATGCAGCACCGCACTTAAAAGGCAATCGTCTTCTGTTATCATTGTTGAGTAAAGTTTCTGCTTAAAGGTCTACCTCTCCTCTGTGTTAACATGACTCCCATTAACCTTAGTGAACGATTGCATTCAGATGAAGAATAGGATTCCTTTAATGTGGAAACATTTCCAAACTTCATGCTCCCTCCTGACTGCTTTAAAAAAAAATCTTCTCTTGATTCATAAGAGTTCAGATCTGATAAAACTGAAGCAACATCTTCTTTTATCAGAATGCATAGAGAGAAACAGCACCACTCGGAATCCATCACTGACACTGAGCATTCATCTGGTGCGGGAAGCATGAGAGAGTAATGCCCCAACCAGATAGAAATGATTTAAAAGCTTTAAATAAATGTTACACGTAATATATAGCAATTCCTTGTCTATCATAAAAAGTAATGGATAAGGAAAGACCAGTTGCCAGTACTATAAATCAGTTTCTGCGTTAAGCTAATGTTATCCCCATCGACCTTGGCTCTTGGAGGGTTTACTAAAATCGCTGAAGCTCTTTGATGGATGACATGCATTTACGAATCAATCACTCTCTGTCCTGGACCTAACACATCTTTGAAACTGCCAGGGGTATCTCTTGCTTTTTCATATCAGGGCTCTGTCTTGTTATTTGTGATTTTGGGCATATCCTGCTTATTCTGGGACTGATTATACCAACCCTGCTTTGAGTAGTACCTTGAGACCAATGGAATTACAGGTGGAGTAACATACTGCTCAGCATGAATAAGAGTTGGGCTTTATCTAACTTTCCATTTAGCCAAGTATTAGGTCCTTTCTTCCCCCCACTCGTCTGTCATGGGCCAAACTTTATCCCTTATGTCACTCCCACTAAAGCCAAAGAAGTTACACTACAGATTAATTCGACACTGTGTTTCAGATCATGTCTTTTCTGATATTAAAGCCCTGTACTGGGTGAGTGGATTTTGTATTTCATTGAGAGCTACAACATCACTGTGAAATAGTGTCCCAAGAGAAATTCGTGGGAGGCTCTTCACTGAGGTTATTAGAACGTAGGCTGTACAAAGCACTGGTGAATGTACTCAGGCTTAGGAGGATGAGCTTAGAACATATAAACATTTCAGGTTTTTAATGGCCAGATTTTTCAAAGCCCATTTTGTGCTTCTAAATCCATATTAGGAGTTAAATTGAATGTGGCCTGATTTTCAAAGCTGGTGAGAACCTTTATCTTCCATTCACTTCATTGGGAGCAGGATTGTTCCGTAGCCACTCCTGTTTTTATGCCGTGGTTTGTATTCTGAGCAGAAACCTCATGAACTGTAATACCTGGTGAAAGCATACAGGTCTCTTCCTTGAGCAGTGTTGTTTTGTTTTGTTTTTTTGAATGTGTCTTAGGAGTCCAGTGTGTTTCATGATTGTCCCTCCACTATTCAGTTGAAAATAAGCTGTTATAAAACTTGAGATGCTGGATCAGAAAATAGAACTCTTCCCAGTGGGGCAAGATCTCTGTCACAACGAGAGATGATAAGCAGCACGTTGAAGTTGTGGTTGCTAGCTTTGACCATCCTCTATGGGGGGAAGCCCAGAATGAATAGAACTTGGATTTTGTGGAGTCCTCTGTAGCAGGAATGAGCAGGGTTTAAAGTTGAACCCAAAAATCCCCCCCCCCAAAGTGTGCCCTTCAGTGCTGCCTTGTGCAAATAGCCTCAACTACAGCCCCCCACACTACTTTGTTTTTTTCATATTAGAAATATCAGATCTTGATTTCCCTGTTCTTGCCGGGAGGTAGAGAGCTGGACTGGGATCACAATAATGCAGTAGACTGAAACCTGAGCTATATTTCATGCCCTTAATTGAGGCACAATGGGGACATTTAGCCAGTTTTTGGCTGTTCTGGATTTGTTTTTGACAATTCTTAACATAAACCAACTACAGTAGAGCCTCAGAGTTATGAACAACTTGGGAATGGAGGTTGTTCATAACTCTGAAATGTTCGTAACTCATAACAAACGTTATGGGCAGGGTGGATTTGATTTAAATCATGATTTAAATCTCTAGTCAGGAAGACTCGATTTAATCATGGATTTCTACATAAAAGTGCATTCTTGTTGGTTGTTATAACCTTAATACGTATTCTTCACAACACAGCAATAGATGTCGGTTTCATTTTAAGAAGGTACACACTATACATTTTTTAAGTGATTTATTTTGAAAACTTTTCAGATTAGTTTTACAGCTGTATCAGAAAATGAATGATTGTTGGGTTATTTCATTTACCAAAGGTAATTGAAGCAGATATTTATGAAGTCATTGGGAGGTGAACGATCTCCAATTCAGTAGGTTAATCATTAATATTTGGAGGATTTTCTTGTCATGCTGTATTTGGAGGATAACATCACCAGACAGACATTTAAATTGTTTTATTTAACTAAAACAACAACAATGTGTATTCTGGGTTTTTTTCTTCAACAGCAAACCTATAATATTTTAACAAAACAAGCATATGAATTTTTGAATTTAGTTAAACATTCAAGTTTTTTAAAATCAGGTTTGTTTTTATTAAAATTGTTTTTAACTAAAATAGTTAAATGAAATATTTTTAAAAAACAAAACAAAAATTAAAGCGACAATGCCAGCCAGGTCAACTTAAAATATTGGCTTCTGCAGCTAACTCAGTTGTCTTCACCTTCATTTTCCTGTTTGTTCATAACGTGGAAAAGAAAAACAAGCTTTCCTGCTTTTTCAGGTCCCAAACTATTTCTCAATTTGGAATGAATTTGGTATAAAATTTTGAATGAATTTGAATAAAACAGCTATTTTCCTGCATTTTTTTCAAGGCCACAGAATTGGTGATGGGTGTTCTTTCAAAAGTTTACAACTGAACATTGACTCAATACAGCTTTGAAAAATGCTGCTTTTCCTTTATTTTTTGAGTAGTTTACATTTAACACAGTTTTGTACTGTATTTGCTTTTGTTGTTGTTGTCTCTGCTGCTGCCTGATTGTGTACTTCTGGTTCCAACTGAGGTGTGTGGTTGACTGGTGAGTTTGTAATTTTGGTGTTTGTAACTCCGAGGTTCTATTGTACAATCACCTCCCTGTCCCCTGTAGTTGTTTGAATTTCACCTTAAACCTCATTTTGCCCAAGCCAGTCTCTCATCCTCAGATCTAAATTCTGAGGAACCTGGATCTGGTTTCCCAGTCTTCAGAGTGCAGGCTTATCTCTGATTGTTGCCCTTGCTTTAAAACAACTGTTTATTTTTTGTTCTGGTTGCTAAAAGAGCTGTGACCAGTGAATTCACTTGACACTTTTCAAGCTACTGGAATTCTCCTACATGGCCTGCAAGTGATCCCAGAAAGGAAGGGCTATGAATACTTCCATCCAAAGGTGCAGAAAGGTGAAAATCGTAGCTTCAATGCTTGTAAACTTGACTAAGGAGAGACTAGCTACAGATTAATTTGTCTTAACCTCCAGTGCAGTCTGCTGCAATATTCATAAGCCACTTAACTGTTTTGGAGAGGGGGTGTGGGGTGAAGCCTAGCCAAGAAGCTGATCCCAGCACAGCAGAGAGGAAGTGGTTAAAGGGAGACAGGAGCAGGAGAGTGATCTGAGGGGAGAAGGAAAAGAAAGTTTCCAAGGAGAAGCCAGAGCTTTCAGCTCAGCAGAGGAAAGAAACCAACCTTTAAAACTAGAGAGATCTCTCATCAACCGCCAAAGGAAAGCTATGGAATTTCAGCTGAAGGTAACAGGATGTGGCAGGCTCCACAGAATCATATAGAAGCTTGTTCTGTAGGACTGAAATACACCCTGCGTGCTTAGGGTTGGGTGTGGATTTCAAAGGCTGCTATCTCCAGGTGTATCTGTCCCATAGGAAATCATTGCACCTACTTCTGCATGTGAGGCCTCCTGTGGGGCAGAGGGGGTTTCCACCAACCCTTCTTGGGGAGATGCACTGGAGGGGATAGCTTTAAGTCAGGGTAGGTGCTCAACAGAAACCTAGTTGGCAGAGTATGGCCAGTGGATGAGCTTATCTGGCTGCTCTGGCCGGGCTGGCTTCCTTTATTCTGGTCTACTTTGTGCTTCCCATCGCCATGGGAGGGTCCTGCATGCTGATGTATGCAGGTGTAAGCCAGGAGCAAATCTAGCCCAGAAATGGAGTCCAAACCCAAATTTCTTATCCTAATGTATCAGAATACTAGCTGAGGACCAGAACTTTGTGCCCCAGGCCCCTTCTAAGCTTCTCCCCAACCACTACCACCAAGCTGTAGAATTGGATGTTGCTATTTCAGTGTTCACTTTTTTTAAAAAAATTGAAAGCTACAAGAGGTTGCGTTAATTCCTAACAAAACTGTCATTCAAGCAGCCAGTGTCCTGTTCTGCAGACAGATCTGGAGCCTTTTATTATGCATCTATTTTGATTTTTTGGGAACACCACCATCCAATTGGCTACATACAGATAAGTTAGTTATAGACATTAAGGCCAGAAGGAACCACCAGATCATCTGATTTGACCTCTGCACATCACGACCCAGCTACTCCTGCATTGAGCCCAGTAACCTGGATTAGACCAAAGTATTACAGCACTCTGGAAACTAAACTGTTCTGTGCCACAGGTAGAGAATATGAGGGACTGGGGTTCACGAGTGTCCAAAGCACCTGCAATTCTGAGAGACCCAGATGAACCTGGCAAGCAAACCACACCCTATGCTGCAGAGGAAAATGGGTGTGTGTGGGGAGGAATGGGGGAGGCACAAAACAAAACCCCTCCCATCGCCTCTGCCAATCTGGGGGAAAATTATTTTTTGGCCCTGAGAATGTGAGCAAAACCCACCAGCCAAGCATAAGAGAGAGAATTCCCTGTACTACCTCAGTGTACAGGCCACCCTTCCTGGTGTCCGATCTCCACCTGTAGCCATGTCTGATGTTTCAGAAGAAGGATTTAAAAAAAAAAAAAAAAGACCCAGAATATGTCAGTGAGGAAAAATTTCCTTCGTGACCAGTGCTTAATTTGTAAGGAAAGAGGTGTCAGGGATTAAGCAATTTTTTTTACTTTCATAACTGACATGGCAAGCCCAGAAGTGTCGGCGCTATGAACTGCCAAGCCTAGAGGTGCTGTGGCTCAGCGCTGGCAAGCCCTGGCACAAATCAAGCACTGTTCCTGACCCTTGCAGGTGTCCAGCTGAAGAACTAAAGCATGAGATGCAGGACATAAGAGAGGACCGGAAGAGAGCCCTTGGGCCACTGAACCCAAATTCCTGCTGTCACAGTAAACCACATCATACCATACCACTCATAAACTTACTTCTATCTTAAAACTAATCAGGTTTTTTGCAGGCACTACTTTTGGGAGGCTGTTCTAGAACCTTATTCCTCTGGTGGTTAGAAAACTTCTTCTAATTTCCAACCTACATGTTTTGTTTTTGGTTTTTTTTTTTTTGAAACAAGTCACTTTATTGGATGTAAGGTATTACAAACACAAAGAAACAAAGGTGTAATTTTTTGGTACAGAATGACATTATCCAACAGTAGATGCATGCACTGCTGGGCAGCAAGCTAGGAGACCTACTGAAACCCATCGGTGGCCTATGCTGAGGCTTTAGTTCTCACTGTCACTGTCCCCCAGGGTGTGTTTGTCAAAGAGGTACTCTGCCATCCCATATTTGGGTGCCCCCATCTTGCGCAGGTTGGTCACATGCTCACCCAGTTCTTTGATGGCCTTCGCCTGCTCATCCAGGTAGTGGGTTTCAATGAAGTCACACAAATGAGGGTCATTCTTGTCAGTTGCCGGCTTGTGCAGATCCGGGAGTGACTGGTTCACATTCTTTTCCATGTATTCACAGGCAGATTTTACTCATTCTTCTGGTGTCAACTTTCTCCTTTAACTTAAATAGCTCTTCTCCATCCCCAGTGTTTACACACCGGATATATTTGTGAAGAGCAATCATATCACCTGTCAGCCTTCTTTTGGTTAGGCTAAACAAGCCAAGCTCTTTTAGTCTCCTCTCATAAGATGGGTTTTCCATTCCCCTGATCATCTTTGTTAGTTTTCTTTGAATATGGAAATAAGTTCTTTGACAATTCACATTTTTAGGGAGGGGAGTGGTCACTTTTCTGCATGGGAAAGGAGAGCCCAAATTAATGTAGCTGCGTGGAGAGAAATGATTCTACCTAGAATCGCTTCCCAGTGAGCTGAACCCTGGAAATGTGTTTTGTTTTACAGATCATTGTGAATGGCTCTCTTTATTTTATTTATTTATTTATTTATTTAGGCAAGTCTGCCAAACACAGTGGCTTTGTATGGTTACAAAGCATTTGGATGGCTGGCACTGTAGGAAGATACATAGATACTGCAGTAACAAGGGTTATAGGAAAGCCACAAGAGCAGTATTGTAGTTATCTAGATCTACATTTTCAAGAGAGGTCACTGATTTTGAATGCCAAGCTTGTGACACTTTAGGCCCTGACTTTCAGAGGCGCTGAGTGCCTACAGCCTCCATTGCTTTTAAAATGGAGTGATGGGTGGCCACTGTTTCTGAAATTCAGGCCAAAGATGTCTCATGTTAGGCACCCGCAAGTCAATGGCTACTCTGAGAAACATGAGCCTAAGTCCTGAGTGCAGCCAATGCTAGTGAAATCCTTTCTCAAGCTGCCAGTTTATCAGCCTTGAGGATGAACCCAGTCTACCTCCCTTTGAAAATGATTTCTTTCATATACAGTTGCATTGTGGAACAGAAGCAAATCTGGGGAATGCTGGGTATGACTACTGAGCTGTCTGATCCTTTTGGCATACTGGTCCAGCTTTAGATCTTCAGTGAACAGGAGATGTGAAGGTGATTAATTCTTCACACTTTGGTCTCTGGCTCTGTTCACTTGCATATATGGATTGGATCTGTATCTCTGATCCTGTTTGCCTGCATGTGGGCTGTCTTTTGATGTGGCCATCTCAGACACTTCACGCTTGCTCCTCTTTTACTGTTATATGGGCTATTGTTCCTTTACTAGAGTGTAGATCCATTATTGTTGCACAAACGTACAGATTCTATGGATAACAGTGGTTTCTGACCCATGGCCTGTCGCATTCTCTGTTGTTCAGTTTTATTACTTTTTTTTTTTAATGATTCAACAATAAATCCACTTGGTGTTCAATAGCTAAAGACAGCAGTGTCTAATTCAGGCTTCCTTTTCCAGGTATTACGCAGGCTTGCTGTTTGTTCCAGAGGCCTGTGAGAATGCTGTGCTACAGAGGTACTGTCTGTGCTTGCCAGCCAGCCCTTGCAATGCATTGGAAGTCTTAGATTTAGCTCCCTTGTAGTGGCCTTGTCTTGTGTTCCAGGAGAACTAATCACTGCAGATCCCCTGTGTGCAATCCCATGTAAGCCATGTGTTCTGAAATGTCCTCTTTACCTTCTGCCAGCATCCTCTAGTTAAAACTTGACTCTTACCCGTAGAAGACTACTAGAGGCTTAGCTAGTACCACCTCTAAATGTGACCTTTCTTTCTAATGCGTGGGTTCTTACTCAGCTCAGAATGGGAGCATGTCTTGCATCTGACTGTGACCTTGTTTCACAGGAACAAACTGCCATTGTGCTTCTGGGCTGGGTTTGAAGTTATGGAATTTGAGTGGGCTGAAAAAGGCAACATGCCCACCTCTCATTAGAAAGTCAATGGATATAAATTCTTTATAGTGACCTTTGAGAACTACTCATTTGAATCCTGCAGTAGGCAATTGCACTGGGACTCCTAGAAGAAGTGGCTGAGGTTGGAGAAGCACTTCTGGGTGGTGTCTGGTCTTGCTTGAGGGTTACTGGTTTGAGGCCTGGTAGATTAGAAGGCCATGCTTATAAGTACGATATGGCTGCTTCTATGAACGAATCAACTTGAAGGGAAGTCAGATATAATTGTGACCATCTAAGCAGATAATTTATTTAAAAGGCTTGTGAATGTGATGTCTTCTGTTTTCTGCATTGGGTGTTTCTGATGATGTATGGCAGGATTAGAACAGGGAAGAACATCATTGTCTGAGTCTTCTTGGCCACCTGCTGAAATGTCAGGTTTTTTAGATATTAATGCAGAAAAATGAGTGAGATTTTCCTGACTTGAAGCTGCCTGAGGTAGAAGAACAGGGCACAAGCTCATCTGTCTCAGTATCTCCTTATCTTTGGAAGATTAAGCAAGTGTCTAGGCAAATAAATGCTTCTTTTTGGCATCTAGATGCCAGTATGCGTCCAAATGTGGATAACCTATTAAAGTGCCCATATCTGGGGAAAATGGAGCTCACAAAGTCCAATTGCCCACTGATACATTGTTGGAAAATCACGATTTGAAAAGGAAAGGCTCCCTGCTTCAGTGCTGCCCTATACGCTGTGATGACCTGTTCTTGCATCATGTTAGCCAGGTGGAAACTGCCTTTAACTCTTAAGCATTCGATTCAGAGGTATTTCTGCACCTAGGATAATATCAGAGAAGAACTAGTGTAAAGTGACAGATTTATTTTTGTAAAGTGATTGGACCTATTAAAATAATTTACAGAGAGCAAAGGAGGTTTCCTGGAACAAGAAGAACTTGAAGGACTGCTAGTGGGAGACACTCAGGCATTGGAGGTGGCTTGATAGACAGCATTGTGGTAGACATTGAGAGGATTGGGATGAGGGGGAAATGAGAGCAGTGATCATGTTGGAGTGAGTTTATAGGGATTATGGGCTCAATTTATCCCTTTAGTGGAATTATGCTAGTGATGTATTGACTTTTTTAAAAAAACCTCGGAAATGCTCCCATCTTTCCTCTCCCGTCTTTTCTGACCAAAGTGAGTAGGGAAGGGACCCAGCCACTCTTCCATGACTTGAAATACACAGCATCAGGGGATGCTAATTCTTCTAAGTATGCTTAGACAGCTCAGTTCTTTTCAGAGCTAATAATAACTTAGGTTTGCATCATGGCTTCTATCCCAAATGACCTCAAAGCACTCTGCACATTATACACACACACAGCATGGTTGAAATGCAGCCACCTCTGGAATGGAGCGCAATAAATCAACCTGCACATAAAATGCTAATACAAGAAGGGAAATCTTAACCCAGGACTCCAGGGGAAATCCCAGACTCTTACACAAAGAGGTTCTGGGCTCTTTGTATGTCCACAGAGGACAAAGAGGTTTTTAAGGGCTCATATGAAACACGCACATGCAAACGACTGCATGGCGCACAATTTACTTTGGAAGGATTAAGGACTGAGTCGACCCTGCTAGGTGGGGTGAAATGAGCTGCATCGCCTGGGAGATCCTCTGCTGGAGTTCAGGTGTTGACGTGCTTTCCTTCCTATTCTAGGTTTAACTGGAGCAGTCTGGTCCCCCTGCAGCTGTGGGGCAGAACACTGGGCCTGCAGGCGGAGGATTCTGAGTTCCGCCTTGAAGGCATGCCCTTCCGCATCTTCGGGGGCTCCATGCACTATTTCCGAGTCCCCAAGGAATACTGGAGAGATCGCATGGTTAAGATGAAGACATGTGGCTTGAACACCCTCACCACGTAAGTGCTACCTTCGCTAACTGGGTCCTGCAGAGTGGCTATTTAAATAAGTGGGGATTTTGCCATTGACTAGAGCAAGTCCTAAAAGGTTGGTTTCTTTCCCTGCTGCCCTGCACACGTTTTCCTGCCAGCAGGTTATCGGCCTTCCCCTGAATATGCTATCCAGCTAGCTAATTCCTTGCTCCCCTGAACGTTCTCCAACTGATGGCTACCAGATCCAGTCCTGCTGGTGGCTCTGAGTCCCAAGGGCACCTCCTGTTTGTTCCAATCTTTCTGCTGTGCAGCAGCAGCCCCTACCAACCAGATGTCTCTTCCTTGTTGTTAGCTGCTTCTGCAGGCTCCAGGCTTGGATGTCTGTAGGAGCATCTGGAAACCAGAAGAGCTAGTACTTAAATGATGCAAGAGCTGTCCATGGAGAACCAGTAAGCACATGTTTGAGAACTACTGCTCTCGACCAATATCATGTGGGGTCTTGAGCCGATGCTGGATTTGGGCCTGTTTAATCTTGCTCTTAAACTGATACCCTCAGTCCTGCAGGGAGCAGACAGACTGAGCTGTTGTCTTTGGGAGTCTGGGGGGTATTGTGCAGTGTGCCCTTTGTGTTCTGTCCACAAGGAGCAAACAAGGGCCTGCTTGACTTGTGACCTCTACTCTGTTAACCACCTTCAGTTCTGCCAGTCCGTAAATCTGACTCTGACCTTCTCTAAGATTTACAATATACGTCAAAAACCTGCATGGTTAGTTCTGGCTTTCCAGGTATGTCTGAGGGAGTCTGATGTGTCTGGTCACTCAGCACTGACACAGTGGCAAGGCAGGTCCAGGCTCTGCAGTTGCTAGTTAACATGATAATGGTTTGGAAACATGCTTCAGCCTTGCCAATGAAGAGAGATCTGGACACCAAAGACTAAATTCCAAGGTGAATCTAAACCTGTCCCTTCAGTGTGAAAGTCACAGCAACTTAGACTCCTTTTCACTTCATTACTTAGACTCCCACTCTGGCCTCCCTCCTTACTGATCCTCTGAACTTGATCCAGTGAGCCTAAGGGCGTCTGAGCTGGTGTAAGTCACATACTAAAGGGCTGGAAGAAAGAAATGTAGGAAGAAAAGCATCTAACAGGAGAGTGTAAGAAGTGGGGTATAAAGACAGCCCCACCCTACTCTAACTGCTGGCTCCTCAGAGTGAAGTAACATCAACATATACCCCTTTACACAGGTGCAAAAATAGTTGTAAGCTTGCCTGACTCTGTTCCTGGCTAGAAGTGGGTGTGCACAAGAGGGCAGTGTATTGAGGAAGGGGAAAAGGGCCCACAGTCCTAGCCTCACTGTTCAGTGTGTGAATTCCCAGTCCCTCGCTCCGACTCTCTGTGTTTTCAGGTATGTGCCGTGGAACCTTCACGAAGCAGCGAGTGGGAAGTTTGATTTCAGCGGAAACCTGGATCTAGAGTACGTGGTGCAATAAGTTGTGGGGAGGGTTTGTTTTTTTTTTTTTTTTTTAGTCTACTGCTATCACTGGTTAGAGTGTAGGGGGCGGGGCAGGGCAGGGGGATGTGGGAGACAAGAGTAAGAACAATTAGCTTTGTGTGTTTGCATTTTTGTTTGCACCCCAGGTGGCTTGTTGGATTTGAATGTGATTGTACTTAGAATAAAAATACATCCCTGATCCTGTCCAGTTGTAGGTTCGCTGCCTCTCCCTGAGTAATAACTTTTTAGGATGCAGTTTCTGTTAAGGAAGGATAAAGTTGACTGCTAGAGAAGTGTTTCCATAGTAAGTGTGTGCTGCATAGATGGTCTTATAGGGACATGTAGAAAAATGTTCAGATCGTTATCCCCTTCCCTCTCCTCACCAAATAACCACCACATCAGGCAGTCCTGGTTTGTTTAGTGCCTCCTTCCTAGGCCTCCAATGAAGACTATGCTAGAAGACTGTGGTTTGACACAGTCCTTGGTTTTGGTTTCAAGGATAGGGTCAGGAACTCCTTTCGCAGTTGATTTCAGCAAGTTTCAAGGCTGGTTTGCTTCTCAAGCATGGAGAAGGATGCAGGGTTTGTTCTAAGGTTTGCTCTAGATAACATCTATAACAGGGTTCTGACAGATTCCCTGACCATATCATTGAGGCAAACTCTATTGAGACCCTGCTCACAGCAACCATGTTTAGCGACTGTTTTGTTGAGCATGGAGCTGTTCCCTACCCAGATATCCTCTTGGGTAACCCCGTCAGTGTAGCCTAGTGGTTTAGAACAGGTGACTGGGAGTTGGGAGAACTGGCTTGATTCTGCCACTGACTCTGTGTGACCTTGAGCAAAGCACTCAGTCTGTTTTGTGCCTTATCTTTCTCATCTGTAAAATAGGAACGGAAGAGAAGTGCCAAGTAATAGTATCTTACTAGACACTTCTAGGTTGGAGCAGCTATGCAAAACATCCACAAAAAGTTTGTAGTTAGTCTGCGTTTGTGTTGGGGGTTTATTTGCATGCTTGTTAATATGTAACAGGCCCATTATACATCTCTGTTCTCCTTCCAAAAGGTCCCCTCCCCCCATATGCGTCTTACTCTTGCCCTTCCCCTTCCGTCCTCAGCAACAGTGAGGGTCATCCCTTGACTCTTGGCATCACCCCCATTGACTTGTCCTTGAGTGGAAAGTCGGGGGAGAGTGGTGATTGTGCTTGGTGCCATTTGTCCAGTGATGAATAGTCTCTCTCCTCTGGGTAGAGGCCGCTCAGTTCGCTCTTTGGGCAGCCTGCCTTCATGGTTAGGTCAGAACCACTCTGTTGTGTGGAGTCAGGTGGTGGGCAGTGCCAGTTAAATGGAATAATGGTATTGCTATTGATCATGTGACTGCATTAAGCCTCTGTGCCCACTACCCCTCTAATTTTTGAGGTCTTTGAAAGCCACTGATTTGGATTCACCTCCTATTGTTGCTACGTCAAACTATTTTCTTTGACTTTGCTGCCTAGACAACATTGTCATGGGTGCATTAGGAATGCACAGAAACCAGGTGGTTTTTTAGCGAGACAATAATTAATGTTGTCTGGATCTCCTAGGGCCTTCCTTACCTTGGCAGCTGAAGTTGGACTGTGGGTGATTCTGCGTCCGGGACCCTATATCTGCTCTGAATGGGAACTTGGTGGTCTTCCCAGGTAAGAGTATGCATGGTAGTCACATGGATTTGGGTTCTTTGTCTGACTCAAATGCTCAGGCATTCAGCCCTTAACTTGAGACAGACTGTGTCTATTTTGCGTTTGTAAGACCATAGGAACACACAAGCTCTCTGGGTCATGCAGCCCGGCCTCCTGCAGAGATTCAGAAATAATGTTAGGAAATGATTAAATGTTACAGCCTGTGTATTTCGAGGAGATGGTCATTTCTCATAGCAGAAATATTCCCACTCAGTCATTGGTCCTTTCAGAGCATTGCAAACAGTAGACCTGAGATTAGAGTTCTGCTGTGAACAGTTTTTTGGTGTTTTTTTAAGGCTGTGGTGTGTAATGGTTAGAGCAGAGAATTGGCATTAGGAGATCCATGTTCTATCACTGACTCACTGTGTGACTTAGATTTACCTTCCTTATGCTTCAGTTTCACCATCTACAAAATACAGATAATGATATTTGCAACTTGATACAAGGATTCATTCACCCCAGGGCTCATTTTAATAGCCCTATAGGGACACACATACGATGTGGATGGGAGCAATAATGTCCCATGATTCCCTCATCCCTCTATTAGAACTTCTTTTAAAGCTCTGATCTCCTGAGTACCTTTTCACCCCCCCACAAAACCTCCACTTACAAGCAACTCACTAGATCTGTGAGGCTGTCATGGCCAGCGGCAGCTCAGGCTGGTTTATAAGGCTGGAGTCAGCACATTTACCAGTTATCCCGCTGCCACTGCATAAGTGGAATCTCGTGTTTACAGCAGCTTGGTAATGGTAAGAGCCCCTGAGAGTCAAATCTAACCCGTAAGCACTGAGAATCTCTCCTGGTTACCAGATCCCAATGGGACAGCTGCCAGCATTCAGTCCCACTTGTTTATCTTTCCTTGTCTTGCTCACCAGAGCTTTAACCTCAGTGGAGGAGCTTGGCTCAGATGAAATTTTGGGATGATCTCTCCCCACTGTCTCTCTGTCTCACTTTTGCTGCAACTCACGCTCTCCTTGCTCTCAGACAAAATGAGTTCAGAGTGTTTTGGCTATTTAATGCAATTAGAGTAATCTTATCAGGAGAGTGAGTTTGATTAAGGCCCCTGGGGTATCCTCCTGCAGGGATGTGAGGCTTTTGCATAGACACTTCTCCACAACATGCAACAAACTGTTTTGTGCAAGCCTGGGGGCCCAGGTGGTAGCAGGATGTGCTGCCACCTGGGAATCAAAATTAAAGTAGAGTTTTGAGATTATGAAGGTCTTAGAGATTCTCTCTTGTCCCATCCTTTCACCATCACTCATGATGGCATAGCTGCTTGTGATAACAGGAAGCCTTGGTTGGAAATAATATTAGTTGAAAATGACTGCATTATTAGCTGATCCCAGGTCACTGTTGTAACATATTTTGCACTCATAGAGCCCCTTTTGCCTGATAAAGTAATAGTATCCCCATTTTACAGTTCAGGAAACTGAGGCAAAGCATGGTTGTGACTTAGCCAGAGCCATACAGTTGCAGAGTGGGATGTAGAACCCAGTAGTTTTGACTCTCGGATCCTTGCTCTTACCATTAGCCCAGGCTTTCTCCTGTAGGGACAGGCAATGAGCAGAGTTACTGAGATTAGATTGTAATAGCTCTGCAGTATACTGCACTTGGATACACGTTGATTGTTCCTTTGTTATCCCAAACAAACCAATTACATCCCGTAAACCTGCACTAGAAGTGAAGGGACAGATCATCTGAAAGGATGTTGTGTGTTGGGGTGGTGATTTGGAGGTGTTGGAAGCTTGGTTTAGGATGTATTTTTATGAAGGAGCATTGGTTGTAAGAATGCAGAAAACTCAGGAATACTCCTCTTCCTCCCTGTCACTATAGACTATGGAGGTCATAGGCTGCTCTCACAATTCGCCGCCACCTCCTTTTGTCAAGAGCATATTTTTTTCCACCACTAATGGCTCAAGAATGATCCAGCTCCAAAACAAAGGACCTCTTTATCTTCTGAGATATAAGGCTTAGCCCATGAGGTATCATGAATGTGAATTGGAATGGGACTGAGTCTCCCAAGTTCATATTCCAAAGTACTGGGATGACAGAGGGGGTGACGTGTGGTTAGAATCCAGAATCTTGATTTGGACTCGTTAACAAATGTAAGTGGAGGTTTGCATTGTAAATGTACTTAATGGGATTATTTTCAGGAAAGTGATTCTGTAAAAGTGTTCCTTTCTTACATGGAACATGCTCAAATGCCCCATGGGATTCCTTTGCCATTCGTGGCATAAATGTCTGTGTAACGTTGCTCTCTGCTGCTAAATAGCTGCTGTGTTCACCTCCCGTGTCTCCTCCACCCTGCAGTCATGGGTGAAGGGATTTTAACTCTCATGCCCCTTCTGTCATAAAAGATGCTATATACATGTAAAGAGACTGTCATTATTCAGTACATCTGCTCCTTCTATGTCTTTGAGTCATTGCTGCTGAACTGATGGCACAAACAAGCATTTTCCTGTTAGCGCTGCAGAGAGCACAGGGAGAGCAAACTGGCTTCTCTTCTGCCTCTTTTATTATCCACACTAATGTCTAAACTTCAGGTGCAGGATCTTTATTATTGGGACTGATGTTTGAAATAGAGATAATCCAGCTTCACATTGAGATCCCAAATGCTTTTGCAGAACTATTGCTAGGAAAAAGCCCTTTTGACTTGGAAACTGTGTGTGTTTTGATCTGGGAGTAGGTTAAAGAGAGAATAAAGCAAACTTTACTATGTGTCATTTAATGAGTTGCTCGAACTGCACTTTGGCTACAGTTAATGTGAATCCAGGATAAAATCACTAATGTCTGTGTACATGTGTGTGTGAAGGCACAGGGTAAAAGTACAGTCCATGATTATGTCCTGAGTATATCTAGCTTAGAGTCTGATACTACCATGTGCTTTCTGAGAGATGTAGAGTACCTTCAACTCCCATCTAGCTCCCTGGGAGCTCAACACCTCTCAAGAAGCCCTCATCACCTTGCAGGATGGAGCTGTTGCTGAGCCAGGTGACCTAAAAATGGCAATTCTTTCTGCCTGAACTCTGTGATGTTTAAGCGACTGGCAGTAATGCATGCGGGCTGGAGCAGAAGTGGGTCCCCAGTCTATTTTCTCTGCTGCTGCTTCTGCTGAACAGTTTCTGGTTATTCTAGGAATCTCCTTCTATTCTCTCCTAGCTGGCTACTCCAAGATCCTGACATGCAACTGAGAACAACCTACAAGGGCTTCACGGAGGCCGTGGATGCCTATTTTGATCACTTGATGGCCAGAGTGGTCCCTCTTCAGGCAAGTAAGATGCCTCACCGTCTCTTTCCAGGACTTGGCTGCTGTAAGCATTAGAGTCCACTCATCCAGCGGCAACAGGATAACTGGCAAACGTGCTTACTCCACCTTATGAACCAGCCTAGACTGCAGCTGGCCATGGTAGTCTCACAGATCTAGTGAGTTGCTTTTAAATGGGCACTTGGGGGGCAATCCTAGCTCATCTTCTACTGAGTTCTATGGAGGAAGAAGGTGTGCAGAAGGATGAAGCTCCCATTAGATTACTCTCTTCCTCCCCACCCTCCTTCTCCCCACAGCAGTGACAGTGCAGGTTTTTCCTAGCTTGGAAGGCACAGGCTTTTCCACCTTAACTGTTGAAGTGTGATTTCCCCTCTCCTCCTCATAGGCATTCGTTTCTTGAGCCCAGGGCCGGTATAACCCCAGTTTCAGCTGGGTTAGAAACCCTGAACCTGGTGATCAGCTTCCCCCCTCTCTCCCTACAGTACAAGAAAGGGGGCCCCATCATCGCGGTGCAGGTGGAGAATGAATACGGTTCCTACGCCAAAGACCCTCAGTACCTGACCTACATTAAAATGGTAACGTTGGCACTCCCACTCTTCCCTGTGGCAGGCACCTCCTGAGCCTGCTCTTTAGCTTCCTCCTTTCCTGCACTCCTACAGACCTCTGCTGACACCTGACCACACCTGGAGAACATCAGCAGGGTCAGTGTCTGATCCAGCTAACCTCCAATACCCATGCCCCTGTAGCAGGTGAAGTGATCCACCCTGTATGTCGATGGGGGTTGGGAGTGGGGAAAGAGGTCCTGTTTAACCCCTTCACTGCAGACAAGAGCCCGTGTATGCTGACTGTTGCACTCCATGAGCTCTTCCCAGAAACACAAGGATACCCACCTGGCCCTGGGCAAGGCTGTCCCCTGGCTGTGCTCATTCCTATTCTCCAGATCAGAAGCAGTTTTGTGGTCGTTCTGAGGCATGCCTGATCCAATGCCTTCCCTGGGAGGGAGGTTTCTGTGAGCTAGAAACAAGCCGCCTCATAAACCTCTGTAATCTGGAGTTCAATATTGGCCAGGCAGGCTAATTTGACTAAGGCCTCCCTCATCCTCATCAAGCAGAGACCGTGACCCAGTCTGGGCTTCTGAGCTGGGCGCAAAGAGCTGATGTGGACTCGAGGAGACTCTGTTATCCTGGTGAATCGGATATGAGCCATGCTGACTTGCTTACCTGCTGCTGGCACAATACCCATGCCAGTGCAAACAATTAACTGGGGCCACTTTATAGCTCAGAGGGTCATCTTTCCGTGAGAATCTAAAGATCCTGTTATGTTTGAGAGGGAAGTTATTTGCTCAGCATCCTGCTGTGTGTGTGTTATGGGGGAGGTGTTCTGTTTTCAAATGCTTGTGCTGCAAATGTTTAAGATTCAGAGTAACTATTAAGATCTTGGGTTGGGTGAACGAAGACTGACCTCCTCTCACACATTCCTTGGCTTCAAACAGGTGGCACAGTCCTCTTTTTGCCCCCTAAGACCCCACTCCCTAGAGTATTGTGTTTACGGGCCCAGGTTTTCACCATAAACTCAGTGTGTCCCCTGCTTTTCTGCCGTGGCATTGACAGCTCCTGCTTTAACTTTGCAGGTATTTCAGCCCCCTTGTGCTAGAAGCCAGTTGGAGAGTTAACTGGATTAGTTCTGGCTCAGGTCATCTTACTCCTCACAACTAGCCTGCAAGTATTCAACTGAAGGAGTCACGTGGCAAGGTTCCTAATCCTTTTTGAATGATTCCCCTCCTGCGCTAACTCAATCTTCACCTCCCTGGAGGGTTAAATGTGACATGTCCCGGTTAACAGGTTATAAGGTTGATTTCTAGCCTGAACAAAGATTGTGAGAGCCATTTAAAAAAGTCTGTCGAGTTCACACTCCCACTTCTTATATCAAGTGATGAGCATGTAAGTAAATGGCTGTTTGGGTCCTGTACCACTCTGGCATGGAGATGGCACTATTGCATTGCTCTGAGATCAGACTTTACAATTTACCAGCCCGCTTGCTCACTTTTACCATGACAATGATGACGATGAAAGAGCTAGTGATATTTCACTCACCTGTCAAAACAAATTACATGCCCCAGACGAGTGGGTGAATAGAATTTTGCAAGGCTATTTCCTTCTGGTCTGATATTGTGTGTGATACCTCCTGTCTGAGGCTGTGTTGTCTAGTGGTTAGAGAGGAGGGACTAGGAAATCAGGACTCCCGGTTCTGCTCTTGGCTTTGGATGAGAGTGTGGTATAGTGTTGGTGCAGAGAGACTCCTGGGTTCTGTTCCTGGCTTGGCCCCTGGGTTTTGAGTATGATGGGCTGGTTATTTCACCTCCCTTTGCCCATCTGTGACTGTAGACTGACTTGTGTTTGTTGTTAACATGGTGCAATCATCCTAAAATTCACATTTAAATTAAAAAACAAAACAAAAACAAAAAAGCCCCTTAAGGTCCCACTCCCCATCACACCCTGTCAGGTGCTGCCTTTACCCTTCTGTGTCCTTGTCATGACTGCCTGTATCAGCAACCACCTTCCTCAAGGTACATGAGCATACTGCTGCTGTGATTATCTGAATACACACACCTGTGCCTGCCTTTGACTCTGTTTCTAATTCTGGTTTTCCTGTTGTACCCTGAAATCCTGTAATGCATTTCAATGTGCAGCGACTCACTGTTTTTTTACTTACTTCCAAGTAAAATAAATAAATACAAAGCTAACATTAATGGAGCACTCTAGGAATATTAAATAAGTGCAAGTGAGAGAAATCCCAAAATTCCCACAGTAACTGAATTCTGCCCCACTACAAGTGTCTGTTAAGATATAACCGTGATCGCGAATCAATATAATGATGAACAGAGATTGGCAGAGAAACTGGAACCAGGCCAATGTATCTCTGAAATGTCTCTTTAAGTTCTCAGTCATAATATTGATTTAATGTAACTTTCCTTTGTGCAATATGTAAATGTTCGTCATGTAAGTGCTTTACCGACATTAGCTAATGAATCCTTGCAGGTAACTGGTTCAGACTGAGATGTATTTATCCCCGTTCTACTACGCGGTAAAAGTAGAATGGAGAACTAAGAGAAGTCATCATTCAGAGCTTACCATTCAGGGATTCTCTTGGCATAGTTACCTATGACCTTTTGCCCAGAAATGAATGAGAGATGTGTCCATTACTTCGTGATTCTGTTAACCCACCCTGGTCTTCTATATTAAGTGGTAGGAAGGCAGACTGTTCTTCTTTGCCTCCTTCCCCTATATTCCCCTTGCGGTTGGAAGCAGCGGAATTACCAGATATGTTCAAAATATTGCCCAACAGGGATACGTAATCCTGAAATTTGGGAGGGCCAATCCAGTCAAATAAAGAATCTCACTGGGACAAAAATGAAGGGAGGCAGAATAGGAGGCTGTGATAGCTTCAAAATATATATACTTCAACCACTTCTCTTCTTGTAGTAAAGTGTGACAGCACGTCAAAGGAAGGAGCCTGCTTCCATTGAAACGAATGGGGATTTTGCCACTAACTTCAATGAAAACAGGAATAAGATGTGGTTTGATATTTACATAGCCCATTTTGGCCAGAAAGTAGCACAGTGGTTTATTGTGAAGTCCACAGCTGTGACCCCAGATGAAACTTCTTCCATTTCTTTCAGTGGATGGACAAAAAATAGTTTGCAAGCATCCGGCCAAGAGGTCTGTCCCCTATCCTCCTCCCTCCACCGCAAAGAAAGATGGTACTGAACTGTACCTCCTTCGTGTGCCGGTGAAATGTTAAATTCGGGTCCCACCCAACACGATTTTTTTTCTCCCTCCCCCCCCATTTAGGCCCTGTTAGACAGAGGGATTGTGGAACTGTTAATGACTTCTGACAACAAGGATGGACTCTCCTCTGGCTACGTAGAAGGAGGTATGTGGCATTGCAGTGCTTTTCAAGGGGAAAAGTTAAAGCTACTCTTCTAGTCTGGAATGGTGGAAAAGACTGATGCCTTAAATGAGGGGAGGTGCATTTCCTTAGGTACATCTTTATTATTCATTATTTTTTGTGTTGTGTTAGCACATAGGAGCACAAGTCAAGGACGGGGATCCCACTGTGCTAGATGCTGTACAAGCATGGAACTAAAAAAAGAGTCCCAAAGAGCTTAGTGCACACTCCTTTTCAATGTAATGACTGGGATATGGATGGCAGCAGAGTTGCACCATGGCTATACAGCATGTTGGAGCACCGAGGAGCTATATATCACTTTTCAGACCATGTGGAGGAGTCAAGGGCTGATAGGGATGAACAGCTTGGATATAATAAGGTTTAACCATATATAGCTACCTCGTCCTGTTTGGTGATGAGCATCTGCAACTTCCATTAGCGTTCTTTGGAAGATGAAAGAGATCAGATACCAAGAGGTGTTGAGCAAAGAGGTTGAAATTGCTGTTGATGCTAAAAATACTGCCCTAGCTATTTATTTCAATTTAACATATTAAAAATGCCTACATGTAAGCACTTGGTACCCTAACAATTATTAAAAGTGCAATCACCTTTTGTTAGGATTTTGTATTTTACATTAAAAGTCAGAAGGCCTCATGAAAAGCCGAAATGGGAGACTGAAATTTACCGCTCTGAAAGGGTTGAAAATCGTTTGTAGAGGGGCAGGCTGGCTAGCCGTGGGTTACTGTGGCATTTGTGCGCTTGTCCCCAGAGCGTGGAGCTTTTCGGGTGCGAAGAGGAGTCGGGAGGGACAAGTTGACTTTTGTGATATAAATCTCATAAAAAATCAATCCTCCTAATGAGCTATGATCTCCCTGAAAATAACTCCTAAAAACCCAGTTTAGCACCTAGCCATACAGAAACCCAGGTGCATGAATTCCAGTTTCTGTGTTCTGCATTTGATGGTGTTGTTTACAGCACCATATTGAGATGTTCCTTTTTCTGTGCTTGATCCTGCAACTAGCCCTTAATCACTTCACTGTTCCCATTGACTTCAGTGGGGCTACCCATCTGAGTAATGATTACTTTCCTGTGTAATGGTTTGCAGGTCCCAGGGCTATGTTAGTCATAAGTAAGGCAGCGAGTCTTTCACGGAGGTCACGGATTCCATAGGCCCTCCATGACTTCTGCAGCGGCAGGTGTGGCTGACCCCAGGGCCGGCCTAGCAGCTGGGCCAGCCACAGTGGCTGCTGCTTAGGCAGCCCCAGGCAGCTGGCCCTGGCGCTGCCCCGGAGCAGCGATCTAGGAGCAGTGGCAGGGCCCTGAGCCGCCCCTCCCACTTCCAGAGCCACAGCGGCGGGGTCCCAGACCACTCCCCCCCAGCAGCAGTGGCATGCTGGAGCCTCCCCGACCCACTCCCAGAGCAGCAGTAGCATTGCCAGAGCGCCCCCCACCCTCACCCAGCAACTACGATTTAGTCAGGGGTATTTATAGTACAAGTCATGGCCAGGTCATGGGCTGTGACTTTTTGTTTATTGCCCGTGACCTGTCCATAACTTTTATTAAAAATACCCATGGCTAAATCGTAGCCTTGGTCACAAGTGCTGCTGATGTTCAGTCCAGAGAGAACTGCATGGAGATCACAAAATAAGAGATGTTCCCCACTCTTCTTTGCTCTTACGTTTTAAATAAATAAAGCGGGGGGAATGCATTCTTGGTGTAACTCTGAAGCTTGTGGAGTTGCACCCCGACTTAGTGTAGCCTGTTCCAGTTTTTCTTTCAGCTACAGCAGTTTCCAGCCTTGTCCACACAGGGTCACTCTCTCCCTGCCAGTGAGCTCAGCATTTGGAAGGGGTGGGGGTGGAAATCCCCTTTTTAGCACTCGTTGCCTTTCCTGGGAATGTTTACCGCCTTGGAGCTCTCTCTCGTGCGGAGTTGTCTTTTCCAGAGGGCTGTATGATGAGAGGGCTTTGATACCAATTCGCCTTTTAGATGTCATAACAATCTGCTCATTAGAGTCAACATGTCAAGTAATCAGGAATGCGGAATAACTAGGGCTTCCAGTGATGCTGCAGCAGCAGCAAGGTGGCTGAAAACACAAAAGGGAAGGTAATAGAATCTGCTGTAGAAATAGGCAGAAAGATGAGAGAGGAGAAACTGCTGCCATGAGGCTGGAGAGGAATATAAAGCCATGATCCTGAGGCCTGGTTCATTCTTCTCATCAGTGGAGGCTTGGTTTCCTTTTAAAACGTGTGTGTGATTCCCATTGATGCTAGTGGCTGACAGGTGCCTTGCAGAGAAGAATATCCATTATGGAAGGGCATCTGCCCCAGGGTGTCGTAGCCAGTCTGGTAGTTCTCTCCTAGCCCCTGCTCTGTGGCTGTAAAGGACCCTGCTGGCCTCAGAATCAGTGCAGTGGTGGGAGCAAGGCTTCTGATGGTGTGCATCCCCTCCACACCCATGGACACAGCATATGCCACATGCTGCAGCTCTCTGGGGGTAGCATTGAAGCCTGTAGCTTGCAGTCTGTATGGATCCATCAGCCATCGACCTGGGCTGAGGAAGGAGGTGCAAGAGCTGCAGAGGCTTTTTGAACCCTGAGACTGGCGTGGCAATGCCAAGAAGCTTCAGTACTTCTCCACAGGCTAGAGTAGGGTAAAGTATCTCCCGCACAGCAATCCCCAGCGTCCAACCCAGTTCATCAGGCAGGGCCCTGGGAGCAGGCTTTGCATCGCTGTGCAGATTACAATTTCAACCAAGGGGGTAGACACGGGGCTGTGGGTGGCTGTTATTGGGGCATCCTATCAAAAACTGCCTCTTGTATTCCGTGAAGATGGGAGGTGCTTCAGACAGGGAAGGAGAGCTTCCAGAGAACCTAGTTAGCTAGTTCACCATTATATCTGGGTTTGCTCTGTCGCTCCCCAGTGTCTTTGATAGCTGCTCAGCAATGTATGGCTAATTCCGAGTGGACAGGTGGCCTCATCCCATTAAACTACTATCACACTCTGCACTAATTGGCAATCTCGTTGGCAGTCTTGACAGTGAACCTAAGGGCTAAATGTGCCACAGAATCCAAACTCCTGGTCCCTCCAGGTCAGGACTGAAGTGCACTGGGATGGGATGTGTGTAAAGCTTACCTGCTGCTGCCCATCCTTTATCGGATCTGAGTATTTGGGCTCGATTTTGTTCTCCCACCAGTTTCAGTGGAGTTCTTGATTTGCACTGAGAGCAATACTGGGCACCTTGTCTCCAGGGCTTTCAACCAGTGCCTTCCACCAGCAGTAAACTCATGTTTTGTTCTTGCAAAAGAAATGACTTGCTTGTCTGTACCAAAGTCTCAGGGTTTGCACATTGGTCACAGAAATCTGTGAAAATCCAGGTAAAAATGGTGAAATGCTGGCTCTGGCTCTTGTAAATATTCTGTTTGAATCATTGTGCTTGACAAAACAGGGGCTGGAGCTGATGCCAGCTCTTTTAGATTATTGTGGAATAATGTACTTCTGTATTAACAATACTTGTACCACTGCTCCTTACATTGCAGAGCTCTTGCACTTGGAGTGTCTTAAATGTTAGGCAAGGGCAAGAGAAGAGTTAAGGGTTCTTCACACCACAGCCCCTGTTGGGTTGAGGAATATTGGTTCCTGGGCTGCCATGTATGTTGTCAAAGTGCCATGTGCACTAGTTCTCCTGGACTATGCAGTCAGTGCCTTTCACCCAGCATGCAAAGAGCATAATCTAGCTGTTGGCTTGTTTCCGGTGAAACACTGTGTGTCTCCCTGCTGAGATGTAGACTTTAATTGGGAGATCTATCTGGCTCATTTGTATTGTGGTTTCTCAATCCCTCTCTTGTTCACCTACCCCCACAGAACCATTAAGCTGTAAGCCTCTGCCAGGGATAGAGTATCCTGCAGCTAAAGCCTGGAGATCAGAATTGCCTCCAGATATGATTTCTAATAATAACAGTTCTCCTTTATGGTGCCTTTCATCCCAGGATCTCCAAGTGCTTTACGGATGCTAATTAAGCCTTGGGATACCCCATGAGGTGAGCTGCTGTTATTTCTTGCTTGTATCTCTGTGTGAACATTCAGAGCTAGGAATGTGGCCTGCAGCTATTCCACTGTTTGTCGAAGTCCACAAGCTGAGAAGCTTCATGGTAGGTCAGGATTTGGATCGGAGACCTCCAAGGAGCACCCAGGCGTGCTGCAGGATGTTGTGTTAATGATTCAGTAATTGGCTTATTTTCCCTCTGAGTTGGTGACAGGTTGATGTCCCATCCTGGTATATGGAAACGTTCCATCAGTTGAGGGGATTGATTTATCAGCACTAGTGAAGACTCTTGTTTCTCAACAGCTTTGGCCACTGTTAACTTTCAGAAGGTGGATTCCAGCTTCCTGGTCTATCTCGACACAGTACAGGTAAGATGAAAAGATTTGTCTTTGTTCAGCCTATTCTTTTCGTTGAAACAGTGGCATCCAAGCACTGATACCTTATTTTTGTGGTGGATGCTCCAGACTCCTCTTCCCTTAGGGCCAAATCCCTTTGAAGTCAATGGAAAGTTTCCCATTGATTTCAGTGGAAGTTGGATGGGACCTTAATGAGGCTGCACCCCAATGCTCACTTACTGCTTGCTTTCCCGTATGGTTGTGGAGCTTGGCTAGTGTTCGCAATCTGGGATCTCTCTTTGGAAAGCGGGGGGATAGTGTGTGTGCCATTGCATCAGAATTTCTACAGCTGAGACCCAGCTCTGGTATAAAGCAGAGAGAGAGAGAGACAGGCTGCAGATCAAGCTCTGAATTTCTGAATGCTTCAAAGATGGGGGATGTTTGGATCTAGGGTTCTGGTTCAGCCCATAATGGGCTGAATCCTAATTTCATAATATTCATGGATACTCATGAAATTGGGGGTTTGGGCAGCTGGGAGCTTCAGAACTCTTAAGAGCGTCGTTTCAGCCTCACAGGGATTAGATATTCAGGACAGAAGCCCACAGCTTTTCAAGAGCACAGCTGCAGTCATTGCAGCCCTGAGGGGACACAGCCAACCTCCAGGTTACTGAGAATATGGAAAACATGGGTAGCACTGTATAAAGCTACAGGCTGTTTGCAAAATGCAGATTTAGATATGGGTTGGGTATTCAACGGCCAGCCAGCCTCTCTGCCCCCCCCCCCCCCCCCCGCCCCCGTGTTTGGATAGCGGGGCACTAGTCCAGCTGCGTCTCGAGGGAATGGTATGGTGGGAATGAGTGTGGTGGAAAAGCAAGATGCTGCGATGTCCCCGATAGACTTGCTACGTCACAAAGCCACCAGCAACATGTGATTAAATTATCCCCCTCGCCCGGATTGAATTTGCAGCATGAGGTCTATGTTTGTCTGTCCTTTTTAGTGCTTAACAGATTTGAACGTCTGGTAATTCCTTTTTCTAATATTGAGTGATCAATTAAACAATTAAAGTGAACAAGTTTTGGCAGGAGAAGGCAGGACTCCACAGCAGCCTTTCTGGCAAGTGTGTCCTTCATAGCCGTAACCGAGTGCCTTGTGCATGCTGGTGGGGAGAAGAGGGGATGGCATTCTGAAGTGTTCTGCTGGTGGAGCCCTTGGGAATCTGTGAGCAGATTTCCTATTTGCAGGTCCTGATCTGACTCCCCTCACCTGGGTTTCCATTGTTCCATGACATATGCAGCTATTGATCCACTGAAGAGAGGCCAGAATAATTTCACTTTGGCAGCAGGGAATTGGGCCTGACTGCTTTGGCAGCATTCTGATTCTCCACGTTCTCTTTGCTTTTGAGTATTAATCTGCAGGTACCACTGGATCTTGGAACTGGAGACCTCCTTTCCTGCAGCTTGAGGGCTCTCTACACAAGTGGAGATAGCCTGACGCTTGTGTGTTTCATTTAAAGAGGATTGTGCTGTTCTGCCTGACCCACAGGAGCCTGGGCATTGGTCTGTTCCTGGCTTGAAATACCTTCCCTACTGTGCTATAAAGGTTAATTGTAGCCAGGTATCTCCGAAAGCCAGAAATCTTATCTCCTGAAGTGTTTGTTAATGGGAAGGTGATGGGAAGGTTCTTTAGACTCATACTAAGTATCCAAGGGATTAAGGGTAATTTAAAGTTTAAATCCCCTGTGTATCAAATTTTTTTGTGGGGTGGACTAAGTGTTTCTTAAATCAAGTGAACTCACAAAGCAGAGTGAAGGCTCCTTCTGTTTGCCAAGCTGCTTGGTTCACACACAGTCACAGCCATGTCGAGATCCGGATAAAAATAAAAGTATCGTGCCTATGACACAGCCAGCCAAGTCAGGGTCAGGCTGAGCAACGCCGTGGTTTCAGAAGCATTTAATCATCGAGGGGCCAGTGAGCTGCCAATCAGGCTGCGCTGCAGCCCTAGCGAGGGGCCAGTGCACAGTAATAGAGGTTTCAGTCTCCTCTGATAAAGCAAATTCAACACGGCAGCTCATTACAGCAGCTTCAGTGGGAAGTTTGGGTGCATGATTTCATATTTGAAGGGCTCCACCAGCCATTTAGGCACGTTCCTAAATGTTCCTGCTTATCAGTCTGAGAACTGGACTCCCTAATTTAGTCACTCAGGCTTGGAAACGGGGTTCTCTATTTCGGTGCCTTTGAACAGCAGGTTCTGGCAATTGAAAAAGGCGGTCTGAATTATAGAGTTCATGGAACGGACTCCATGAACTGTCTGGGCCTGGTATGTGTCGCCGCTGTTTGCTCTCTCCTCTATTATTCTAGCTTTGCCATCCTAACTCGCTCCTCCCCTGCTATCTCAATCTTAGCTGCTCTGCAGCTTTGCCAGCAAGTTCCAGTCTTCACCTGCAATGCCCCCACCGCCTGCTGTTCCAGTCCAGGGTCCCACTCAACTCTGCCAACTCTGCACCTCAATCCTGATCTACAGCCCTCACACCTCCATTCCAAGCCTGAGCCTCTCCTAAGTGTGTAATGCCAGATGGTATGGATAAGCTAAGGTGGTGAACTATATTAGATTTCAGACCCAAATCAAATTTAAGCAAAGGACACCAAGCACTGGATTAACCCATTGTGTACTGTACTTTGTCCTTTTGTAACTGATACAGTGGGGCGGTGGAGGTGATGTCTTGAGTCTGTGTCAAGCAAACAGTAGTAGCGTCATTCCTACCCTCACCTGGGGTGATTCACCACTCTAGCAGTCTTTTCTCTCTAACGACTAGGGTATCCCGGTCCAAAACTGATCAGGAGGCAGTTAGACTCAATGGCATTCTGTCTTGTTGCAGATATGCCTACATATTGGCTTCATGACAGCGCTTCATGCAGGATCCTGTCCCAGGGCACCCCCTCAACACTGCCTGCATGGTGTTTTATTTAACACTGCTCATTTGTGGAGGAGCACTCCAGTCTAGTGTTTCACCTGAGTGCCCCAGATTCCTTGCACTGTCAGAGATGTAAGCTGTATAGAGGTGGGGAATTGGTGAATGAGCACTTCGCTCAGATCGCAGCCTGGTTGTGAGATGCCACAGCAGCAAAATGGGACCAGGTTTTATTTTTTATATGATAACAATCTCCTCTTTGATTGCACACTCTTCCCTCCTCCTCCACCACCAACACCTTCCCTTCCTCCCCTAAATGCCAGCCTGGAAGATTTGCAGAAATGCTTTGTGTCCCTGGGCTGTGGCCTGTCTGTTCTCTCATCTCCCCATTTTCCAGCTTGGAACCTAATTGGGATTTCACATTCTTGGAAAGTTTGCGGGGCAAATCCAGCCATTTTAACCTGACTTTGTGACCCACAGGCTAGAGAGGTTCTGCTGTAATTGGCCTTGCCATGTTGAGCTGGCACTGGAGCAAGAAGTAGCATGTTCTCCACCAACCTCATAGTCATTGCTGATCACCAGGTACAGCATGACCCTTGGAGAACAGCACTCCGTCTGCAACACTAGTTAATTATAGGGGTTGGAGGGCTGACCATGCGTGTTCTTAGGGAGTCTGAATCATAGGTTTGTTTGTCCTTGATGTGGTCTCTATTCAAGGCGCTGATTAAATGCCCTGCTTGACTGTTTTGTCTGAGACTGATTTGATTGATACTGTATTTTATCAAGAGCTGATCTGAACCTGGAGCAATTAGAACGTTACAGGCACCAGCAGTTGTATTCTCCTAATAGAACATGATTTTCTTTAATTCTGCTTACCTTATCCCTTTCACATAGCATCAGATAACCCCCACCCATCAAACACAAGGTGAAATTGCCTTGACTAGGAGTAAACGTCCTGAGTGGGGAGTGCTGACAAGTCTGATCGCACATGGTACTGTCTGGTGTGATGGGGTCAAGCGGAATTCCACAGGAGGTAAAGGAGCTGGCAAGCCGTGACAAATGGGAAGAAATTGCTTTTTAATGAAGACCTAATTCCTGCAAAGGCTAATGCTTTCCTGCCATCACCATATGCAGCATTAAAAAGGCATTAAGTCGCTATGGTCTGCTGTTCCCACCTTGGCAAGCATTGGCTACAGCACACCTGCAAACTCATAAACTGCAGTGGTGTGGCTGATAAGTAGACATTTATAAATGTGAATTTCTAGCAGAAACTAAACCATCGCAGTTGGCTTGTTTTTTTGCTCCAGTTGCTCAAAGTCTTGATATGTGGAACCATTTGGTGTCACCTGTTCTTTTGCGTTGCTTTGTGTTTCCCTTCTGGTGGTGTGATCGTAGGAGACTGTATATGCTGCAGGCTCTGCTTTGCCCATCTGTCCTAGGTGTTTCTATGTCTTGCTTGACCAGGGTTTTATCTCTAGATCTTTTCTGTCCACTTGAGAAGAAACCCTTTTAAGGGCCTTTTCCTCCAACAGCACTCAGACGATGGGCCTCTGGAAAACAAGGGTGAGCACTGGATCACCATACCACCCCATTCCATGTAATTCTGTCTTTTGTTTTTATAACAGCAAAATAAGCCGAAGATGGTGATGGAGTATTGGACTGGATGGTTTGATAGCTGGGGCGGCCCTCATAATGTCTTTGATGCAGATGGTGAGCACCATATATTATCATCGCACACTTAGGATTTATTGCGGTATAAACTGCTGTCAACAAACGTGGTACAGTAATGCTGTCTCCATCAAGTTTCCTATCTAGCGATGCCCCTAGCTCCAAGCAAGTGCCTGTAAATTTATAACCTCTGTAGTGGATTCACACACTGCTGTGGGTTTTTTTTTTGTCTTTCTTTATCCCTGTCAATGTCAAGTAGTGATTTTTATGTGGCATTTTTCAAATAAGTTTGTTTTCACTGCTCTAGGAGTTAGCATATCAACAAGCTAGTGCAAGGAGTAGTTGCATAGATTCCAAGGCCAGAAAGGACCATTGTGATCATCTAGTCTGACCTCCTGTATAACACAGGCCAGAGAACTGCCCCAAAATAATTCCTAGAGCAGATCTTTCAGAAAAACAATCAATCTGGATTTAAACATTGACGTTAGCCGTCAATCTTTATATTATGGCAGTGTCCAAAAGGCCTCAACTGGGTCACGACCTCCCATTGTGCTAGAGGCTGTACAAACACAGAAAAGAGACAATCTCTGCCCTAAAGAATTTACAGTCTGAAGAGACAAACAAAGAGTAGGCGATGTGGATACAACATACAAGCTAATGAAATTGGTGAAGAACTGATAGTTATGTCGATGGTAGAAAACTTTTGTAATTGGGGTTAGAGATAAGGTGGAAGGGAAAGGAAATAAGGATAGTCACTGTGAGGAGCTTAGAAAGGACTTCTGGGTTTTATTTCACCACCTCCACTGTTTCCTATCTCCCTACCTCTTCAGGGGTATGGGTCATCGTAGGGACACGTCATTGCCCACTGAAGTCACTGGCAGATTCTCCATTGACTTCAGTGTGCATTGGAGCAGGCCCGTAAAGCTTTGTTCTAGTGATCTACATTTTTATGTGGCTCCTATCACCACAGAATCTGAGTACCTCACTATCATTAATGAATGTATTTTTCCAACACCCATGTGGAGAGGGAAATAGTATTAGCCCCATTTTACAGATGGGGAACTGAGGCATAGAGAGACGAAATGACTTAGCTGAGGTCACAGAGGGACTCTGTGGCAGATTTGGGAATAGAATCCAGATCTCCTGACTCCTAGCCCAGTGCCTCAGCTACTTCGTCCCTAACTTGTGCAAATTTCTAAGGGACTCTATTCTGCATATGTATGCTACAGCAGTAGTAAAAATGACATGAGGATTTTGTGATAGCTCTGTCATTACATTATATGCATAGTAAATAGATTTGTTTTCACTCCAACAAGATTATTTTACCTTTTGTGGGTGATATGGTCAACATAAACCTCATTCAAACTTACTACTTCCAAAAGGGTCGTGTCCCATTTCAGTTCATATATTAAGAAACAAGGTAAATAAATATATCTTAAAAAAATAAAGGCAACTTAAATAATTTGGTCATAACATCATGCATCTAAAATAACCTGTCTCCTACCTGTGCAATTCTCTGTGTAACTATGTCATCAGTATAGTAGATCAAGGTCCTTGCCTAGGCAGAATTCCCACTGAAGTCAATGAAAACTTTGCCTGCTTTGGGAATGTAGGCTCTCTCGGATGGGTTGTGTATGAATTATTCCTGCAGAACATTTCAAGTGGAAAGGTTGCCCTATATAAAGTAAAAGCGACAGAGTCCTGTGGCACCTTATAGACTAACAGACATATTGGAGCATAAGCTTTCATGGGTGAATACCCACTTCTTCAGTTGCATCTGAAGAAGTGGGTATTCACGCATGAAAGCTTATGCTCCAATATGTCTGTTAGTCTATAAGGTGCCACAGGACTCTGCCGCTTTTACAGATCCAGACTAACACGGCTACCCCTTTGATACTCTATAAGGTAGCTGTAAGTGTCTGGAGTTACCCCAGGCATGAATTGGGCTCATGAAGCATTGGGAGAGGGGGGTGATTGTAAACAAAATGCTCAGTTTGAAATTCTTGAATTGTTGGCGTGTTCAGTCCGTACTATGTTATACTACCTTCTTGATTTGTGATGTTCGGAACCATTATTGGGAGTTTTCCTTCCTTTACAGATATGGTGAATTCTGTAGCAGAAGTCCTTAAAACAGGAGCATCCATCAACCTCTACATGTTCCATGGGGGCACCAACTTTGGCTTCATGAATGGTGCTCTGGATTTTGATGAATACAAGCCAGATGTCACAAGTTACGGTGAGTTTTCTTTCACTGCCTCGCTTGCATGCCCATTGCAAGCCTGCAGCCTTTGAGCCAGCTGCAGCTGATGGAAAGCTCTATGCCCATCACTTTCTTGAACGATCTAGGTGCTGTCTCTGCATCACCATCACCCAGACAGGAGAGAAGAAAGACCCTGATCTTGGTTCATCTGGGAAGATGGTGTGACTGTGACAGAGGGTTTCCTTTAACACTCCAGATTTCTCGCCCTATTCCAGTATTTGGGGGAGCCCTTTACTATGAATTGAGTCAGAAACCACTGGGTAGATAAAGACATATAGTTAACATCAAGTGGTGCTGTTTTCTCTATAGTGTCTCTCCTCTCTTTCAATTAATGATTAAGGAAAGACCATCTGAGACTTCTGACACCAAAATAGTTGGTTGTTTGGCTTTGACTTTTAACAATTTGAAGAGTATCTTATAGCAATTTTCATCCCAAAAGTCCTCACCAAAACTATTGACTTTATCCTACATGGAGTTAAGGGCAGATGCAGAATGGGACCCTCACAGTATGTGCAGCCAACACTGGGGAGGAGAGCAGCAGCCACAGTACAGCAGTGAGGGAAAAGAGGAAATGTTAGCAGAGAATGCTAAGGCAAATCTGTGTTCTTATGGAAAGGTGTCTGGGACCATGCAAGGCAGATAGGACGCCTATCCATTTACTGCATGGCACTGTCCTCAACGTATTTGTGTTGCGTGGAAGAAGGGCTGACTTGAGCTTGCTGTGATTTGAACCTCTGATTGCAACAAGTGGAGAGATTTCATACCTGAAACATAGGCCTTTAACATGCATCCATATTTCTTCCCCTCCTCTTTGGCTTGCAATAACAGTTAAGAAAATATTTTATTTGTCAGTCAGTTGTATGAGGCAGGGGAAAACCCATTAAGCATAATGGGAAATGGATGGCACTGGTGTACATGGGAGAGGAAGGGTATCGGTTAAGAGCCCTGTTGTGTCCTCAGACTTTCATGCCGTTCGTTACCCTTGACTTCAGTCAGGCATTGTAGAAGTGAACGTGGGGGACAGAATTTGACCATACACTTCATTATACCAGCAATAGGTGTGGGTTCAAGCTGTTTCTCTTTACTTTTATTTTACGCCCATCTTCAGAATTACTTTACTATTAAGTAGCTGTCTCTCTACACAGTGAGACAATGTCTCAGGCCCTGTCTGCATTAAGGAACTTTGTGCTTGTGTAGTTAATCAACGTAGCTATACCAGTGCAGACTTCCTTAATGTCAACAAGGCCTGAGATAAACATATTACCCCTTTGGCTCTGACCTCTTGCATGAGTACTTTCCTAAAGCTGATGATGCTCTGTGACAGGTGCATGCTTGTTTTCCAGACTATGACGCCGTGCTGACAGAGGCTGGAGACTACACATCCAAGTTCTTCAGACTCCGTCAACTCTTCACCAAGATCATAGGTGGTGATAAACCTCAGAGCAGCTTCTCTACCCCTTAAATGCTGGCCTGTGCTATACCAGAGAAGCTTTAAAATGGACCACCAAAGGTCTCTGCTGGATCCCTGCTACTCCCCACACGGATATGTCCCGCAGATTAGTTGGAAGCATTTCCTGAAGAGTAGGAGGCCCAGGGATCATAGAATATCAGGGTTGGAAGGGGCCTCAGGAGGTCATCTAGTCCAACCCCCTGCTCAAAGCAGCACCAATCCCCAACTAAATCATCCTAGCCAGGGCTTTGTCAAGCCTGACCTTAAAAATATCTAAGGAAGGAGATTCCACCACTTCCCTAGGTAACGCATTCCAGTGTTTCACCACCCTCCTAGTGAAAAAGTTTTTCCTAATATCCAACCTAAACCTCCCCCACTGCAACTTCAGATCATTACTGCTTGTTCTGTCATCAGCTACCACTGAGAACAGTCTAGCTCCATCCTCTTTGGAACCCCCTTTCAGGTAGTTGAAAGCAGCTATCAAATCCCCCCCTCATTCTTCTCTTCTGTAGACTAAACAATCCCAGTTCCCTCAGCCTCTCCTCATAAGTCATGTGTTCCAGCCCCTAATCGTTTTTGTTGCCCTCCGCTGGACTCTTTCCAATTTTTCCACATCCTTCTTGTAGTGTGGGGATGTAGAGCAGCTTGTTACAGAAATGGCTTTTCAGCTGACTTCCCAGCAACGGGAAGGATGCATGCATTTAACAGTCTCCGCATGCAGGGGAAATGTCATGCCAGCAAACTTAAAATCAATGCAGATCTGGGGAAGTGCTTTTGTTGTACAGATCCCGTTTGCATTTTGTTCTCTCTGGAGTTGGACAGGTGGCTCTCACCACTGAATAAATACACCAGCCCTGGCCCAGCTTTCAGTTTTGGTTGAGCTCTCTTTGAGGTGGATACAGTGCTCTGTTTGATCCCATAGGGAGATTGATCAAAGACGTTTCCAGAGGAAGAGCTGTGGTCTAGAGGTAGAATCAGGGAGTGCCCATAAGCCCCCCTGTCGCCTTCTGTAGCATCTATCTAGCAGAACTGAAATATAACACCTGTCTTGTTTCTGCATTGCAGGGCAGCCTCTGCCCCTCCCTCCTATGATCACAGACAAAGCATCATATGGCGCAGTCCTGCTGCCGCAGTATGTCTCTCTGTGGGAGGTGCTGCCATCTATTGTAGAGGTGGGTACAGTCCTTTGAGCTGGAGAATGTGCCAAGAGGATGGGATGATGCAAAGAAACACGTTGCACTATGAAATAATATAATCTTATTCTGAAGGACCTCAAGGTGCTTCACAAACTTTGTATCTATAGCTGCAGTGAAAGGCAGCCACTCTGGGGTGGAGGAAGTCAACCCATTTGTATAGCACATGCTGCACAAGAATGGGGAGGAGAGGGCACATTTTGGCCAAGGATACTAGAGCCATTTGTCTCTAAAGTGCTACATGATCTTTAATGTCACAGGGAGAGGACCTGTGTTTTAAGGTCTTATCGGAAAGACCTGAGCCTAGTATGTTGTATGGAACTCCCATTTATTTACCGAGAAGGAAGATGTGGGACTGCTGGGATTTGGCTTCAGGGATGCTTGGTTTTGCAAATATGAGGCTTCACCCATTTTGTCACCTGTTCCATTTACTAATACTTCACGCTCATTGGAGCGCCTTCCATCTGGGAACTTCAGAGCTTTACAAAACCCTCAGCCATCCCTCTGGGCCTTAGTCCCCCAGGGTGTAAAATGGGTTAATGATGCTTTCCTATTCACAGGACGGGTCAATAGATTAGCACGAGGTCACACAGCAAGAGAGACAGGAATAGCATGCAGGAGTCCTGATTCCTAGTCCCTGGCCCGAGCCGTTACACCAAAACTACCTCCTACGTGAAGAAAGCAGGGATCAGTTACTCTAATTATTCACCCAGAATTGAACAAGCAGCAATGGGTTTAAGTTGCAGCACGGAAGAAGCTTTCAGCACCATAGGCAATGGAGCAGGTTGTCAAGGAAGTGAGGAAATAGCCATAATTGAACATCTGTGTCTGATGAAGGCTTAGACATCCAGCTAGCAGGGGTGGTGTTGGCAGGATTGAAACTCATCACTTAGCTGCAGTTCGTTGCACCCCAGGAGCCCTTTAAGAGAGGCAGCTTTTGCATAGGATTTGAGTCAATGTTGGTTTGTGAGACATAGCAGCTACTTGGCTGATGATGCTGCCCCTGTGTAGCCTTAGAAAGGTTACTTGTTCTTCCTTTGCAGCCCATTAAGTCAGAGTTCCCGGTTAACATGGAGAACCTGCCAGTGAATGATGGCAACGGGCAGGCCTATGGGTATACGCTCTATGAGACGGTCATATCCGGCGGAGGACAGCTGCATTCCAGGGACAACGTCCGGGACCGAGCACAGGTAAAGAGTACAGAGCAGTTGTTGTTCTGACTCTACAGAAAGGCAAATAGCTTGGCTGCGGTAGTTGGCGTGAAATAGGCCAGCCATGAACCAAGGTGGCAGGCTTTCCCTGAGTAGAATTATGATTCCCTTGTGCTATTCATAACGAAGCCCCAGCCTACATCCTCCCTAAATCCCAGGCTCAAGGTCCAAGTCTGTTTAAACTCCAATAACATCAGCTCAAATCTATCCTCAGAAGGTAATGGTAGGAAATCATGGTGCATTTTTAGAAATGCCTTGATTTGCCCAACATTGCAGAATGAGTCAATGGCAGAGCTGGGAATAAACCCCAGGAGTCTTGACTCCTGTTAGACCAGAGGTGGGCAAAGTACTGCCCGCAGGCCACATCCGGCCCACGGGACTGTCCTGGCCGGCCCCTGAGCTCCCGGCCGGGGGGGCGAGCCCCTGACCCCTCCCCCGCTGTCCCTCCTCCCCTGCAGCCTCGCCACGCTGCCAACGCTCTGGCCCTCTGCTCCTGCTGGGCAGTGCGGCATTTTGGCTGCCTCTAGCCGGGTGGTGGGGCTGTGAGCTCCTGCTGCTCTGAGTGGCATGGTAAGGGGACGGGGAGCAGGGGGGTTGGATAAGGGGCAGAGGATCCCGGGGGCAGTCAGGGGACAGGGAGCGGTTGGATGGGGCAGAGGTTTGGGGGGGGAGGGGGGGCACGATCAGGAGATGGGGAACGGGGGGGTTGGATAGGTGTGGGAGTCCTGGGGGGGTCTGTCAGGGGGCGGGGGTGTGGATAGGCTTCAGGGCAGTCAGGGGGCGGGTGGGTTGGATAGGGGGTGGAGTCTTGGGGGGAGCAGTTAGGGGACAAGGAGTAGGGGGAGGTTGGATGGGTCGGAGGTTCTGAGGGGGGCAATCGGGAGCAGGAAGTGGGAGTGGGCGGATATGGGGCAGGGGCCAGGTTGTTTGGGGAGGCACGGCCTTCTGTACCCAGCCCTCCATACAGTTTTGCAACCCTGATGTGGCCCTCGGGCCAAAAAGTGTGCCCACCCCTGCATTAGACGATGCTTCCTCCCCTGTTATGGCTCTAATCTCTTGTCTAGTACACCTGTTTCGAATTCTGCTGGTCTCCTGTGCCCTCTCCTGCAGGTGTTTGTTAACACTGTGTTCGTTGGATTCCTTGATTACAACACGGTGGAGCTGTCAATTCCTGAAGGACAGGTAAATAATCTGAGACCACTCATGAGAGGTATGTGGGTAACAGAATTGCAGCTCACCCCCAAGAATGCAGAGCCCAGAAGTGTGTCTAATGCCAGCTTCGTGCAAACCAGCGATGCAGCAGCATGAGACACAGAGCAGTTGTTACACTCAAACCTGAAATGACTCCACAGTTGGAGCAGAGTGGCTTAAAATGCCAAGAGTATCCTTCAGAGAGGGGGAAATATTTGGACAAAACTCCAGTCAGCAGGTTCACTCCAGAGTAGCAGCTGGTGCACTTCCTGCCACACCCACACACTGCAGACACCCATGAGATGGAACAGTGGGCTCTAGGGACCGTGCCTGTGCTGACTGAGGACATGTAGGCTGTTCGCTCATAGGCACAAAACATGCATCAGTCTTTTTACTTCTCTTAGGTCAAAGTGAAATGAGTTGGATGGTCTCACGTGTGTTCTGAGCTCACACTCTCCCGCATTACAAAACCATCCAACCGTTCAGCACAAAGTGGCCATATGAGTAGCACGTCTACTAAATGTGCACTGGCAGAGCTGTGCATGGCTCCAAAGACGAGAATTGGGTGAGTGGGAGGGAATATTGGAGGTCAGGAATGTGACTCCTGGGTAGAGCTGTGTGATGGAAGCCTGTGTGCTGTTGGACACATGTTGTTTCTAGCTCTACATACCATTTCAACCATTTAAAATGTATTACGGTTTCATGAGAAGGCTGAGTTTTCCTCAGTGATTGCAGTTACTTGCAGCTGTGGCATCTGCCTGTAATTTATAGTCCTGTAAACAGCTGCCAAAACTACTGGTGCAAAGTCCCCCCTGGAGTGATCCCATTGATTTCTCTCTTTGCTCAACATGGCTGACCTGGCACTTGGCTGTGCACTGATTCAGCAGAGGCTGATCCATTCTTTACAGGGCTTCAGACAGCTCAGGCTTTTGGTAGAGAACTGCGGGCGCGTCAATTACGGACTTATGCTGAATGAGCAGCGGAAAGGTAGGTTAAGTTGTCTCTTCCCTTCCAAGCTGGTGCATGGGGCTGAGAACTCAGATAAACGCCTCTTTTTGAGTCTGTGTTTAGCAAGGACCTCCAACACGGAGGACATTTTTAAAAATAGCTCCCGCGCTCAAGAAACGAACACTCCAGATCGAATGTTAAAATCCTGTGTGTTGGATTGAGTCGTATAAAGGCATGCAAGAATTTCACTGTGCCTGGATAATGCTGTGTAGCTTTGCAGTCAGGCAGTAGAAGGCATCCAAGGCAGGAGACTGATAAAAGAATATAGGTCACTTCTTGACCATAAGTTCAAACATGTCCAGGGTGGTGGTAGCTGACATGTGATAGTTGGTGAAAATAGCCCACTTCATGGGGGATGGACCTATCTTAAAGACCTTCCCAAGTCCCTCCCTATAGTGGTTGCCAATATAGACGGGGTGCCCCTCTTCTCACTCCATGAGGTCCATATCCACTTGTGTAACGTCATACATGGGGGGGGGGGGGGAAGGAATTCCTTCCTGATCCCTGTTTCTGCTCTGAGATTTGGAGAGCAAGATAATCTGAGTGTACAAGATAATCTGAGGGTCCTGGGACTACGGACTATGTCCAGCTCAGTAAAATATTTATGCCGGTAGAGCTGGGGACTGGGAGTCAAGATTCCTTGGGTTCTGTTTTATAGGGGGGAATGTAGGCTGAAACATTCAGAGCAGCCTAGTGAATATAGAGACATATTTCATTAGCTTTAACGGAAGAGGTGTGCCTAAAGCCCCTGGACTGCTTTGACAATCTCAACCATCGGTTTGTAGTTAATGACCTGGACTGAGAGCCAGGAGAGATGGGTTCTGTTCCCAGCTCTGCCCTGGACTTCTTGTGTGCCAGTTTCCTCCACCCGCAAAGGAGGATAATTTCAACTGCCTCACAGGAGGCTGGTGAGGCTAAATTTGTTTGTTGGGTGCTTTGAAATCCTTGGGGAAGAAAGCAGTGGATGAGTACAAGGGATACCAGGATGTCCACATTTTCTTCTGAGTATTGGGGAAGTAACTGATCTGCTGCTTTAAAAATAAATAAATAAATAAAAATCCATGTATGGACAGCCAAATAAAAAGTGAATCTGCTATGTGCGCCAACAGTACGTTCTGCCAGGAGAGGGTTTCTCAGCTTAGTGAGTTAAAGCAAAGGATGGAGAGGAGAGGGCAAAGTGTGGCAACATTCCTTGCTCAATCTGGATGAGCAGTGGGACCATATGGGCTTTAATGCCATTGCAGAGCATGACTACTTTCCGTATCCCGCTGTTCCTCCTATTGAAATAGGAAGATCCATCAGCTTAGTTGCTTCTCAGCTCTTTATTACCTCTATTGCTCTTGCAGGCTTAATTGGTGACGTCTTCCTGAATAAAACCCCCTTGAGGAATTTCAAGATTTACAGTCTGGAGATGAAACCTGGCTTCATGGAAAGGTTTGGGAGATATATGTACATATATCTATATTGTTTGTGCAGAGGAGGAGGGCATATATATATCTCCTTCGTTTGCACAGACAATTTGGCATAGGTGCAAAACCTACTTAGCAGTTACGTGTCCCGGAAAGGCAGCACCTGGTGAATCTTCACGCTTATGAATCTCTTCCTGATAACGCCAACTAAAATTGTACAGAGGGTTTCAACACTTATTTTTGCACCTTTATTTAGGACCCAATACAACCCCCCATTGAAGGGGATGGAAAGACTCCCACTGACTTTAATAGGCATTGGATCGGGCCTGTAGAGATGTGGCCAATCCAAACCCTTTTGAATTTTGTAAAAGTCTGGGGCTTGTCTGGGATCAGAAATTTGGGATTAGGAAACACTTCAGTGAAGGACACTCCCTCCTCCCTGGATAGAGAGGGGAAGTAATTTCAGGAAGCTCCTAACAGTGTATTACTAGTCCAGATGGCTTCCCCCTATTTCATGTTTTAAAATTGTGTTCTTCGGTATTAAATGCTAAAGCAGAATAATCTCGGAGGGATAACTAGCCAGGCGGCTGTCGTTAGAGCAACAGAGCATAGGTCACTTTGTGGACTCCTGCCAAAAATCTCAAGAGGGTTTGCTTTTGCAGTGCCAGTATTGCCAAATAATGTAACACATTTGTGAGGACTGAGGACTTAACAGCTGTCATTCTGCTGCCTGCTGTGGTCACCTGGAATTTAAAAGTGTAGAAAGTATAGAACTCCAATACTTCTGCTACGAAGTGGCAAACCCCTACTGCTCGAGCCAAAGGGGAGAGAATCTCTGTTGGTTCTGGACACTGCAGGGCCTGTGACAAATACAGTTGTGTTCTTATTCTGTCCAGTAGATGTCAGCCATGTGTATACTCTCTCTAGTCAGTTTATTACAGTGATCCTTTAAGGACAGTGCTAACAGGTAGTGTTAAATATTTTAAGTGAAGGTTTTGCAAGGTATTCTCTTTGGCAGGGTGAGCTGTCAGCTTTGTGCTGTAGGGTCATTAGAGAAGGATATTCCCAATCAAAGGTATGAAAGCTAGTGAGCTGCCATGCAGGCATAAAAGCAAGATTAGCCAGCAGTCTGATCAGTTACTAGCAACTGGCCATTAGCAATGAAACATCATAAGGTAGAAATCTCTGAGTAGGAAGCCAGAGTACACTGTATTGAAAATGGGATTGTGCCAGGCTTAGCTCAGCAATACAGTGGAATTCACATTGCACTAGGTCAATAATTCGCTTGAATCTGGGGATGCTGCTGATCAGCATTGGAGAGAACATGTTCTGATAAGGTTTTGAGTCTCTTGTGGAACTTCTAAGCTCCTCACTTTCTCTCTGCTTCATCACCACTCCCAACCACACCTGTGGTACAAGAAGGCAAGAAATGATGCAGACTTTGAGCATACCCAATAACTTGCTAATACCCCCTGATGTGATCAAAGGTGCCCTTGCATTATATATTCCAAAATAGACTTGATGCATCTATATTGGCTCAGATAGTGATATCTGATCCCATGAGCTAAACAGAATTGGACTTCGTTAGTACTTGGATGGGAGACATCCAGCAAAAACCCAATGCCAATAGAAGTGATGGGTTTGATTCGGTAGGTGGCATTCGCTAACACCTGACCCAACGTTCCAGCGTAGTTTAAGGGGGCATTGGGCCTATGAAGGAGCTGTTTGGGGTGAGTCTTTAAAATTGAGGCCCAATCTACCTGAAGGCAATAAAGATCCTGCAATATTTCTCATGAGAGCAGAGCATTCACCGGAGTTTCCCCCCCAAGTAATTACATTTGGCCATCATAACATTGCAGTCCATCTTGGGGGCTTCTTAAGGTACTTCTAGAGCATCCATCGCTATAACATCTAAATGCTAAATAGAGTGGCCTAGGTTTCCATAGCATTCTCCACAGAATATGGCATGGTGGAATTTTCATGCCACCTCTTCTAAGGTCTAGGAACCTTGACTTGCCTTCTGTGTATGAGTAGTTCCTTGGTGGTGGTGGTGATGGCAGGAAGGCTGTAGCAAATAGGTTTGTAGTGTGCTCTCCAGGCAAATGAGTTTTCGTTCAAGAACTGGAGGGAAGGACCTTGTGTGCTGCAAATTATTGTTACACTTGCTGTGTTTCTCCCCAGAGATGGCTTCATTATGGTGACAGGTGATGCGGGTTTTTTAAATTAACAACTGGTCAAGCACTTCAGAAATTGTTGAGTTGAAGGGTGCTGTGCAGATATAAAATATTACAGCCATTAGTCTGAGAGGAATTGCAGCCACCATTATAGTTAAGGTTACCTGGCTCTGTCTATGCTCACTCTGTTTTCAAAAAGAAAAAGAGTACTTGTGGCACCTTAGAGACTAACAAATTTATTTGAGCATAAACTTTCGTGAGCTACAGCTCACTTCATTGGATGCATTCAAATGCATCCGATGAAGTGAGCTGTAGCTCAGGAAAGCTTATGCTCAAATAAATTTGTTAGTCTCTAAGGTGCCACAAGTACACCTTTTCTTTTTGCGAATACAGACTTACACGGCTGCTGCTCTGATCCCTGTTTTCAGTTGCTCATAAGTTTATTTCTTTTTTGAAACTATCGATTTGGCAGAATTTTCCCAGTATTTGTGTGTCCCCCAAAATAATCAAGGTCAGGTAAAGTTTGAAGCAGTAGGAACTGAAATGGTTCAGCAGTTTTGAGTATGTGTACACTTAGAAAGAAACCCCGAGAAAACTTGAATGCTGGAGAAAACTTTTAAACAGCTCTGTCATGCAAATAATGGGGTCCAAAAGGTGAAATGTAGCCTGCAGCTAGCCCTCTCTGAAATGCCCTTCCTTGGTCCAGAAGTTGTTTTTGATTTCACTGAGTTACGAGCCTTTGAAAATTGTGCAGTACTGTAGGTGCGTGGTGGTTTTTGCTTTGTTGTGTTATAAAACCTAGGCTTGTAACACGTACCTGGGCAGCACAAGATTATGTGGCTAATCTAGCATGCTGAAGTGCTTTTCTGAACTGGAGTTCTGTTGAGAGAAGTCTAGATAAACACCTGGGAAGGTCTGCCCAAAAAGGGAAGGGATTGAGGAAGGACTCCAGCAGACTCGATAAACTGTGTGTGGGGGGCAGAGTTTCCATAGGACACTTTGTCTCAGTACCTGAGGCCAGCTGGTAAAGTGTTCAGCATCAGGCTAGATTGTGCTGGAGACATTAAAGCCAGTCTCATGATGCCTGTGCACAAGTGAGCAGAGCAAAGGCTGAAGTGAGGTCTGGTCTATACACTGGTTTTGTACTGGTAAAGTATTTTGATTAAGGGTATGACTCTCTTACCAGTAGTTATACTGGTACAAGCCCAGATGTGGAGTTTATATCTGTATAAAAGGTGCTTTTTATACTGGCATACCTTATTCCTCTACTTGTACAGGAAGGGAAATAAGTTACACTGCTAGAAAGTACCTTTGAGTGCATCTGCACTAGGGGCAGGTGCCACTAAGAGTAGCAGTCTAGTAAAACCAGTATTTTCTGGGTATAGACAAGCCTTGAGTGTGCAGCCTCACCTCCAGCATATTCTTTTTTCTTTCTTTTTCTTTCTTTTTTTTTTTTTTTTTTTTAAGCAGTGAAGCCTGAACAGCTTTTCCCAGGGAAGTGTCTGTTAGATCACAGGGCCTCGTGTTTTGCTTCATATCACTAGCCTCCGGGCATGTTTATAGTCTTTTTAAAAACATGCTACAAAATAGAGAGCAGAACCGGATCAAAGTCAACTTAAACTCCTAAGCCTCAGAAGAAACTCATGGCCTCTCATGCCACTTACTCAGGGCGCAGATACGAGCGTCTGAGCATACCCTGAAAGTGGCTCTAGCTTGGTCAGACCAAAGGAGGAAGAGTTTCCAGAGCCATGAGCCCATCAGCATAGTGTGTGTTCTTCCCTTGAGTTAACTAACCATCATTAGCTAATGGATTCAAAGAGAACTGAAGACATGCTAACACAGCTTCTTAGTCACATTAGCCACTGAAGTTCTGCCCCAGGCTCTTGAACCAGGTTAAAAGCTGAGTTGCCATGCCTTCACTACCATTGTAACCTGAGTTCAGAACACTTTTGCGGGGGGCAGTGTAGACATACACTAAGAATGCACTGTCCCTAACTACTTGCCTATGCAGAGTACAAATCAGGGGTCTGTCAGTATCCCATCTGTTTTCTGCTGCTACGACAACACCTTGGGTGTGTGGCGGGCACTCCAGCAATACCCGAGATAGATCTCTGTAGTTTAAGATTAGCACCTTGGATGCACCAGGAGACAGGCTGGTAGCCAGTGTGGTTGGTGAGATGAGAAATGAGTGAGTTTGAAGCAGGGATTTTCACTTCTAGCAAAGCAGAGAGAGAGCAGTAGCAGCATGTCTCACTGCATTCACAGTGGAGACCTTCACCTTGCTGACAGAGAAAGGTGAAGGCCAAGATCTCTCTCACCAGGGGATTAACTTGGGAAGTAAGGAGGTGCCTGCCTTGAATGAACAACCACGTCCCCATGCTGAGTATTTGTCCCTAAACCAGTGCCAGTGGGCAGCAATTTCAGGCAGGAAAGTGAATAGCTACTTCACTGTAACAAAACAAATGGTCCCCTAGGGTGGCCTCCTGTTTGAAGTGATCCTAAGGCCTGCCCTAGGCCCATGAATAGCTCCTCTCCGGAAGTTGCTTTCCTTTTGTTAACCGTGTTTGTCTTTCCCTCACAGCTTGCGAGGTCTAACTGCTTGGAGCACGATCCCGGATTACGCCGTGGGTCCTGCATTCTTCCGAGGAAACCTGCAAGTGCAGTATCTGCCTCAGGACACTTTCCTGAAACTCGAGGTGAGTCGCTCAGTTATTGTCTGGTTTTTTTCATATGGCTGAAGAGAGACCCTGGCATAACCACTCCAGCGGCAGCACCACATAGCACGCTTCATGGGTCTGTGGTAAAGCAGGCCACCCATGCAGGCTGCATAGAAGTCTGCTCCTAAAACTGCCAGCTGGCATATTCAGTTAAACACAGCCTCCACCATCACAGGCCCTGCTGAGACAAACGTGGGTGATTCTGGCCTGCCCCTCTAACGGCATCCTGGCAGAGCTAGTAATGAGCCCAGCTTTACATAAATTAGGTGCTGTTCCTCTTCGGGTAGCAAAGGGTTAGTGGCTGTGAGCACAAACCTCTGAGTACCTGAGTCAAGTCATTTCCCTTCTCTGTGCTATCTGTAAAAGGGACAGTGCTGTGGAACCTTCGGACATGGGGTCTGAGAGTGGCGCTGTCTGTGTACAGCACTGAAGAGGAAGTGCTGTGTGCGTTGTTAAAATCTTGAACTCCTTCCTCTTGGATTTTATTTCAGTCCCCCAGTGCAATCTCTGTTCTTCAGGTCTCCGTGTAGTTTACAAGACAAAGTATATAGATAGTTATAGCATGATGATGAACAGGCATTGCGTGAAAAGGGTGCAGGTAATGGTAGGGGAAGACCTCAAAGAGGCTCTGAAGGAGATGATATTTTTCCTTGGGAAGGGCGATTGGTTTGTTCGTTTTTTTAAATAAACCTGCTATTTGTTGTTATCTGGCCCATTCAGAAGAGCAAAGCTAGAAGAGTTTAGCATTTGCCTTTAGAAGTTTTACTTTGAGCCTCAGGGCTAACTCATCTCCAGCAGAAATGACTTGACAGGAGCCGGAGAGCAGGGGAATTGCCCCAACTCCCTTTGCACTTAGATGGTGGCCCCCAGCACCTCATTACCAAAGTTGTACATCTCCAGCCTCATTATCATTCGTGTGGTTGCACAGGGGTAACTGAGGGCAAAAGTTCCCCTGCCAATGGACCCAAGCAGCGATTCTCTTGTTGATGCACCAGCTTACTCTCCCTCAGCGGTGTTGGCACTGCAGTACCAACAGGAGTACAAAACCCCTGGGGAGGATGAGAGAGTGAACCAGACATGATGGAGGTTAGTCTCAGTGCTTTCATGCACTATTGGAAGGCCCTCAGATGCGACACCGATGAGGGCTGCAGTATTGACTTATTCGTAAAACTGCTCAAATTGTAAGAGGGAGAATGGTCCGGTAATTATTACACTAACCTCGGATTTGGAAAGAGCAGGTTCATTTCCCTGCTGTCTCACAGCATTCCTATATTACTGTGGGCAAATCATTTACTCTCGCTGTGTCTCGTCACAGTTTTGTAGACGCGGAACGAACTCCCAGGAGTCTTGAGAATAAATATCCCAAAGATTGAGAGTTACTGTAGTAATGGAGGCTACGAACACCACCTAGCACATGGGGTCCTGATTCCTGACGAGGGCCTCTAGCTACTACTGCAAAACAAGTCATTTGGTTTTTGGCCACTGCCCTTGGCAGATCCGGCTTGGGGACAGAGCTCCTCAGGTAAGAAGGTACATTAATGGCAGGACTGGAGTGGAATATGAGGGGTTTAAAATCTGTCTGAACAACTTGCTTTAAGAGCAGAAGAGGGATGTCTAGCAGCAGGTGGCCTGAAAGAACACTAGGGTCTTAGTGGCTGAGAGCAATTGCTTCAGTAACCCTGCTCTGCTATCTTTCTTGTAGGGTTGGGAAAAAGGAGTTGTGTTTGTCAATGGAGACAACCTAGGACGCTACTGGAAAATCGGACCCCAGGAAACACTGTACCTCCCTGCAACTTGGCTACAGCCTGGGAACAATGAGGTGAGAGGCTCTCTATTAAACATGGTTATCTGACTCACGTCTGTCTAAGGCTAGCCAGGAACGCTCAGTGCCTTAAAAACTCACCTTAATCTGACTCTACAAAGCATGGGGGGTAGCTCTTCCTGAGGTTGAGATTCAAGTTAGAGCAGCACCATTCCTTGGCTATCAGTAAAAGAAAGGCACTGTGGTGAACACTGACTTTGGATCAGTATTGTATATAGAATTTGAAGGGCAGCATAACTTAAATAAAAAGCAAGACCACCTGACTTGGGATTGGTGTTTACTCTTCACTGCTGAGAAGTCTTAATACAGCCCAGGATATCAAGTGATGGGAGTTTGGGTATGTACTGGGACCAGTGGGGTGGTATATTGATGACATTCCCTTCAATGGGAGCATCCTCCCCCAAAACTCAGGCTTGATCTTCAAGTCCCAAAATATTTCCCCATTGGAAAGAGCAGTGATTGTCATTTTAAAGGGATTTCCCGCCTCCCACCCCTAATCTCTTTATTCCCTAGATTATCGTTTTTGAAGAGCGCACTGCAGGCCGGATCATACAGTCTGTAGATATGCCTTATCTAGGAAGGACCCACTATATGGACTGAGCAGAACTGCCTCCCGTTGGGTTCATCTTGGATATTCCTTGGTGTATGTGTGGGGACGCATCAGTCCAAGTACAGACTGGTTTGTTAATTTCTGTTAGACCAGTGTAAAGGATTTGTTCCCTGGCAACAAGTTTAGGAGATAGACTTGGAGCACCCTGAGAGGTGAGTCCATCAATTTCTCCCAGGACATCGAGCTCTCCAGATTGGATCAGTGGCTGTGATGTAATGGACAATCCAGGGATAAGGAGTAAAATAGGGTGTTGTGGGGGAGGGAACTATCTGAGCTGAGCCCAGCCCCTGCCCGAGATTAACGCACTCTATGGGGGCATCTCTTGTTTGATTAAAAGGGGAGAGAATTTCTGGGATACATAGGAATGCTGTGCTGAGCTTTCAGGCAGAATTGAAACAGCCTTTTTGTGTAGAGAAGGGGCTTTGTTTGTTCAGTTTTTGGAATCCTGATTGGATGTTAACAATTAATTCTTAATATTCTAAGGTTCTCTTCTGTGGAAAAAAGACCCAAACAATTTCTAATGTTACCTGTGTTTCTCCTCTGTCAGCTCCGCCAGAGCAGGACTGTTGTGTCAACCTAAGGTTCCAGTTCAGGCAAATTATGAACCTTCCAAAGAGCAGGTTCAGAAGGGGGAATGGATAAGGAGCCCACTGCTTTACAGTCTGTGTATTACTTAGCCACATGCCCACAGCTCCCCACTGACCTCAGGGGGAAAGGTGCATAAGCAAGGTTAGCATTATTTAGCCTTGAAAGGAGAAAAATGTCTTCCTATGTGTGAACAGGACCCAGATGTTTTAAAACTGATATAAACGGAATAAGGGATCCTGGGAAAGAAGCAGGGTGGGGATTATGTTATAACTCCCCACCCTGACAATCTCCAGATGGGTTCCCTGTTTGATAGGTCATATGCTGCAGAAATTTTCAGTGCAATATTTCAGATATTGAAAAGAGCCATTGCTAACTCTGAAAACCTGCTCACCTTCTTTTTCCCACTTAAGGTACAGGAAGATGGTTTAAATACCCTCAAACTCCCATGCTGTAGCTGTCAGTGTAGAATTGGCTGTGTCCAAGAGCTGCTCATCTCTCCTGCAACCAACATGTCCTCTGACCTAGAGGAGTCAGGTCAGTACTTATGGGAGCAGTTTAACCCCATTTAGATAGAGCAGTAAGACCTCACTACCATAACCACCTGGCAATGGCAGTAACAATCAATTTCAAGGGAATTTTAACCATTAAAAACCATATTTAATTTTATTTAACAAATTAAATACAGTTTAATTAAAACTGAGAACAGACAGTGCAGCTGTAATACACTCCATCCTCCGTCCCAATCAGTGCCTGTCTCGCCGCAGCATCTGTAGCTCAGCTCTCCTGGCAATAACCACCACACCAGCTGGAAAGGCCTGGCTCCTGTAGCTGACTTTCTGAGGAGAGTGGAGCATATTTGTATTTGCAGGGTTGTCTGTAGGACTTTGTCCTTTGCATTTCACCAGGAGTTTTTCCCTACAGAGAATGGAAGGCTGCAATCCAGCAGGGTTATTAGAATAAACAAACAGACATGCAGCTAGGACATCAGTTGAAAACAACTTGAATATCATGAAAACTTTGTATCCCTTTTGAAAATACCTCTTTGTTCACAGCCTGAGGGCTGCACGTGGGAGGCTTGTATAATAGTGGAATAAACCTGCTTTGATGCAGAGCACTGCTGTTTAACATGAGCTAACAATGGCTGTTCCCAAAATGCAAGTGGATACCAGTTGCATAAAATCATTGCTATCCAGTTTGGATTTCAGCCATTGAATACAAAGGAAGGTTTTCACAGAAGCTATGTAGCAAGGCTTCCATGATTGGAAACTAAAGAACCTTATCAGCTAAAGAAGGTAACTTTTTTCCCCAGTGATTGTTTTGATAAATACAAACAATTTTTTTTTAAATATTAGGAAATATAGATTTGGCATTAGTCCAATGAGTGATTTCTGCCCACTGAAGCTAATACTCTGCAAGAAATATTCTACATGTAAGGGTTAAAAAAATAAGTGAGTCTCTTTACAGAATTACATTTTCCCCTTAATTCACATGTAAAATTGTGCTTCAGACTTTTCCAAAAGAATGGGAGATTGATTAGATTTTTTTAGTCTTACCAGACCTAAGCAGCAATCTAGGAAAACCATTTTTAAAAGGGGGTGGACAGGAACTGATTTAACTTCCTTTTGTGTGTCAGCATCACCATAGAGACTGTGCTTCACCACCTTACACAGAACAGTCACAAAAAAACCCACCCAAGTACCTTTCTGCTGCAGGAAGAAGCTTTGCACCACAATGGTTTCAGGTATTTGAAGTTGTTTGGGTTAAGGTCATTTTGTTCAGATTATTTCTTTTCAATCCACCCTTTGTGGAGTCAGGTGTTGGAGTAACAGTGAGACACTGTCGGGGGAGCTATAGAGCACACCAGTAATAGCAGGTATGGAACTGCTCCAGTGGCTTTTTATTGGTAGCATGATGTGGCTTTGAAATGGGACATATCAACACTAAATGTACTCAAGAAGGTGGGGAGTAATAGATGGAAGTGGGTCTGTTTGTTGCTGAGTGATCACTGTAAAGAAGGAATCCGTGGAAATTAGGCCTAGGGTAGGAGTTGGAGACAACAGCAGCATTCAGTGAAATGCTGAGTGGTTCCCTCCCATATTGTTAAAAAAACACTTCTTGAGGTAGGTGCGCACTTCAGGGAGCCCGACACCTAAAGCTTGTCTCAGTCAGGTTAGCACTAGAGATAGGCCTGAGATGGAGGATTAGGACCCATCTCCAATTAGTTTAGCATGGACAGTGAACATGGTCACAGGTGCTGTAAACACATCAATACAAATACACAGAGGTATGTCAAATCACCCTCCAAGCCATAGAGCTGATGAAAGGGGGACAAGTTGGAAAGAGCAGAGATACTTGGTGGTTAGCTCTTACCTGCCTTGCTTTTCTCCCTCCCCAAAACCCAGTCTTGTGCAGTGTAATAAATACTGAATAACCTAGGTTCAAAATTAAGGGCAAAGGTGTCCTCTCCACAGCCAGAGAGCTGCTGAGGCTGTTGCACACAGACACAAGGTATATACTCCTTGTGGTGCTTCTCATCCTTGCTATGACACCCTGTGAAACCAGCTCCAGCTGGGCCTCCTCCCAAGTGCATCGTGCCCTGCACATGCTCCTTCCAGTCCAAGCATCCTGCAGGCTGTGCACCTTGTACTGAAGGTGAGGTCTGTGCTGTTCCTCTGTTTCCAGAGGGCCCGGTTCTGTTCAGAGTCCAGGAGGAAGGTCGGGAGAGTCTGAGCAATGCAGGTATGGTTTGTTGTTCAAACTTGCTTGTTTTTCTTACATTTAAAACACTTGGAAGTCAGGAGCCGTCCTGGCAGCTGCTTGTGTGTCTGGCTGGCTGCTGTAGAGAGGAGCCTGCAGGATGAGAGAATCTTCTGCAAAGGAAAGGCAACCGGTGGGTGGGTTACCCCTTGGCCTCACTGCAGCTAGCCCAAGCCTGTCTGAGAACATGGTTTTTTGGGTGTTGGCAAAAGGAGCATGTGACAGCTCTAGAAAGTGATGTCCTCTCTACAAAAAGCAGCTGTATATAGTAACAGTGCAGGCTGCCACTGTGTCCCAATGGAGCATGCAGTCTTTGAAATGCCCAGAGTGCAGCTTAGTGGGACTTCACTGTACTGTAGCAGGGTCCACATGGTCTTTTACTGCATGGCAAGGTGGTGTGCTATACATTAACATGGCTTGCCGTGCAGTAAGTTGCCTTGTGTACAAACCCTCATTGTAAAGCTTTCCCTCTTTCAGCACTATACTCTCCATTTCCTTCTAGCTTCAGGTTTCCTTTTTTCTTTCACCACCCCCTCCATTAAATTATCCTCTCAAGATTTTTTCACCCTCATGTTCTAAATACTTTCCTTGGCCCTATAATTTCCCTTTAAATATCACCCCATCCTTTCCACACATACTTGCTACTCTCTCAAACTTGGCTTTCAGAGAGCACGTTCCTTGAAAAATTTCTCCAGTGCTCATTCTTTTCACTCAGTCCTCTCCTCCCTCTGGGTAGCTACGGGAAGGTGTACCTGTTTGATCTCCGCTCAGCCATGCAGCATCAGATTTCCACGTTGGGATCTGTGAAGCCTTTCTTTCCCTCGTTCACCAGCACGGGTTTTTCCGTCCTTGTGTGCCAGACTAGAATCTGAACCAAGCCCACAGAAGTCATTAGCTGCATCTCTGCGTTATGCTAACAAATATTCTTGCACATTAAACCAATAGTGCTATTTAACCACATACCCTAGAGTGTAATGGTGCATTCACAGCCTTAGGCAGGTTTGCCTGTGGCCAGTGACATCTGAAATGCACCATGTGCAAAAATTACCCATTTGACAGGATGCTGTCTCAGGCCATTAACCTGCTCCTATCTATTTATCAACCAACCTCCACTAAAGACTTATCATCCTTTGCACTGATTTAGGGCTGTTTCATCACTCTGGAATCAAAATTCTTGTTTGTGTTTACAGAGACAAACACTCCCCCACCTCAACTCAAAGTGTCAAGGCTGCAGCTAGAGATGTAATTTCCAGCTCAGGTAGGTGTGTATGTGGTGACTTTGAGCTAGCAGGCTAAAAACAGAAGTGTAGTCACTATGCAGAGGCTAGCACCAGAGCCTAATCCTGTCTCAAGACCCTAGGTGTGCATTTGGGCAGCTCGCTGAAGCCGCAGCCTATGCCACTGTGGCTACTGCCCCATTTTTATCATGGTCACTTAATCAAAGCTACTGCATGTATGTCTATCTGAGCTAGCAATTATTATACTCCTGCTGCACCATAGGCATATCCTTGGTGGCTGCATATCAAGCCACTGCAAAAGCATCATCCACTCCCTGTACAACAGATAGCTGGGCTGAAAATAGAAAGGCACCTTGTTGCTCTGTACACTCCTTGTAACTACTAGGTATAACAGGAAGGAAACATTGAGTCATCAGTTCAGACCACCATCTACATGGACTGAAGCCATCCGTACCTTTGAAAAAGCAGAACTGGAGGGGCTCTCACTTCCTAGTGGGAGCTTTTCTGTCAGCAACAGCTGGAGTCCACTATCCATTTATTCTTCTAAAGCATCCCCAAGAGACTGGGTGACTGTTGCTTTGGGATCTCTTCCCTTTCTTTTCTGATTCTCTCACTGGCTCACAGAGAGAGACAGCAGGACACAGCCCTCAGTGCCTTTGCACATTTTGGGGTGCATGCACTGAGTAACCCTGCTGAAAATCAAATCCTCTGGAAACACTAGGGACCAATGGGTTAAATTTCACACCGATCAGCCCCTCATGTTCTGCGCTGTTCATTTGGCCATCAAAATCACAGCTCGGGTACACATGCCTGCTCTGGAAGTGAGTATGCCACAGCATAGGCTTCAGAAGCCCACACTCTGCATACTCACTATTTTTAGTGAGTTAATTCAGGTACAGCTCATAGAGGTCAAGCTGCAGCTGCACATGCTTCAGTGGGGGGAGGTACAAGTCCACTTAAAATGCTGGATAAGTGCTCAAGGGCCTGAGCTGCAGTCACACCATGTGACTGCAGTGTAGACAGACACTGAGGTGTTGCTACTGCGCAGTGACCAAGCCAGAAAATGCTGTTCCTCCACTTCTCTACACTGTCTTAGGCAGTGGGCCATTACCTGCATTTGGGGGGTGTGTTTAAAGACCTATTAATCCAGTTTAGCCCTACTTACACTAGCCAGACAAAGCATATTAGTCTGCTGCTGTTAAAGCCTCTAACCCAATTTGAGCCAATTCATAGTGGCGAGCTAAACAGTTCTGCACTGATCTCAGTGTGGTATACAATGTAGAACTGGATAAAATATAGTTAAGGGAACAATTTCAAAATTGTCAGATTCTGACTGTATTTCTGAAAATGAAAATGATAGTTGTTGGGGCTTTCCTCTGAAAAAGTGGCAGGGGAAGGAAAAATCTTCAAATCAAAACTTTCACAAATGAGAAATGTATTCAAGAAACATTTTTAACTTGGGGAAATTGTCTCACACAAAAGATTTCTAGTCACTCTATTAAGATGTCTAAGCAGACGGAGCTGGAAGCTGGTTTACACTCTGTACCCACACTAAAATAAAGGTTACTACTTATCCCTCTGCTCGTAGTAGTTGGGTCCCTTCAGAGCTACAGCTTCCTGCTTTTCTAACCCAGTTTGCATTGATATTTCTTACCTTGTAAGGGCTCCCCTCTTGTTGCTATGACAATACACTGCATGTTTAATCCAAGCTTCCATGATCCATCTTTTGTACTCAAAGGTGCTGGCTTGCTTTTCCTTAGACCTGCAAGAGCATGGTATTGCTTCCCAAGGATGAACTCAGCACGTTCCTCTTGCCTGTGGTTAAATACTCAGCTCCCTGTTACTCACAGCCTTCCAGTTAAGCCTGCAGGCTAAATTCAGTTCTGGTTTAAGCAGGCACAACACTTGCAGCAGAGATGAATCTCTCTCTGAAACATTAATAGAGCTGTTTGCCTCCAACAGCTGGAAAGAACCTGGACTGGGCTGCTTTCCCCACCCAGAGAATGGAACCTTTTTGTAAAACTTTGCCTTTTGCAACAGCACAGAGCTTGGGGTCATTTCTATAGTACTTTTTCATCAAGGTAAATACTGAAATTGAGCTCCCTATCTCTGATTGCAAGGGGCTTCTAAAAATAATATACAGTGCTTTGTACAACTCTTACCTAAGTCTTTACACCATGCTCTTCAGTAAGGTCACTGGAATTATCACCTAGTACAGAGCAACAATCAAATACAGAAACAGCTTTTCATTTCTCAGCCAACTGTCTGTAACTTTGAGGACAATGCATTTCCATTGCTATATACAAGGTTTGGATCATACATGAAAATACAACCTGTGTTATTAATACAGTAGTTCTACAGGCCTTTTAAAGTCTGCCCTCATGTCTCAAAACTTATTTTCACATTTGTATTACTACCGTGCTGGCAGCAACAGCAAAAAGACTTGTCTGTAACAGCCCTTGGCACAATGAGCGCTTTGAACTGTACTTTACAAATCACAGGTGTCCCCCCTTTAATATCTCTAATGGGATTCACTCATGATAACTTGCAGCTATATCTCCTGTTACACATGGCTGCAGCATTTAAACTCAGTTACTGCCTGGGTTTAAGAATCAGAGGACCTAGCCGCATTGAAAGGGGGATAGCTTAGTGGATGGGATGTTGCTTGACATAGCAGGGGGATTCTCCAAACCCTGACCAGAAGCAAATGAACCAGACAGTAGCTACTATAGCTATGACCATAGTTACTTTGACATCAAGATTTATGCCCTTCCCCATCCACTAAGGCTCAGAGAAGCCCTAATGGGACCAAGGGTTGAAGCTTCAAACAAAGCATGTGTGGCCCAGAAAAGAAAAAGGGTTAAAATAAGGCTTTGTCTATGCTAGGGAGTTAATACCGGCCCAGCCACTGGTGTAACTGCACCAGCACAAACCCCCTAGTGCAGTTAAGCAAAGGCACTAGTTGCACCAGAGTTTTGCCCTGCTCATAACTGGGATAAGCTGCCCTGGTGCAGGTGACAGCAGTTTAACCCTATGTGAACTCGGAGACTGCACTGGTGCTGATGGCTGAAATCTGAACATGTCCCCCATTCAAAGCCTAAATTCCGCTTATCTGCAACCACTGCCTTAGAGTCACAGCCTCAGGGGCTTCCTCAGGCCTTTTCCTCCTGATTATTAAATCAGGCTTAGCTAGTCTGGCACCAGAAGCAAGAGCACGTGACCTTGTGTGACCAATGGCAGCTAGAGTATCGAACAGCCCCTGCCCTAGGAACATCTGCAATCAATCCAAACAAGTGCAGCCCTGTAAGACTGGCGTCCCAAACACTGGGGAATAACTCAAGCAGAAAGGGAGGGTAAACCTGCCCTAGCAGATACTTGCTCAGCTCACAGAGAGAGAGAGAACAAATACAAATGGAGTTTGCCGATCTGATCTTCCCCCTCCATCTGCACTGCATTCAGTGCACATACTTTATCACAGGAAATCTGACAAGGAAGGAAGGAAGTTATTCCCCAGGAGCCCCTCTCGCCTCCTGCTTTCATCAGTGGAATCATGCTGGAGTCACTCTGTCCTAGGGCCAGTTTGAGCTACATCAGATCTGTGACCAAAAAAAAAAAAAAAAAAAGCCAGTTCCTTTCTGCATCTTGGAAAATACATGGCGAGAACCAGGGTTCACCCAGATTCTCCATCTTACGTAGGGAAGAGATTTATTTCTCTTCAAAGAGCTAGCGCAAATCCTGCAACAGCTGCAGTGTTGTTCTTCCACAGATGCTAGTGAGGAAGCTCCGCTCTTGCCCATCAACCCCATCCTTCCTAGCCTGTAGCCTTGGTGGTAGCTGGTCACACTTACTGTGGCATCTAATACTAGTTCTCTCTGTCCAGAAATACTCGGCCTCTCTCTAATCCCCTCAGAAGCAGCAGCAGCAAAACATCCCTGTCCAACACTAGGCGGCTGGCTGGCTTCCTTCACCCGCATCACCCAAACACAGTCTCAAACACACAGATTTAGCCTGAGGTTGGAGCCCGGTGCATAATGCAGCTGAGAGACAGGAGAAGGGGCAGAACGTGGGCGTTTAATTAAATGTGACTGATAAATTGCTACCCAAACCATTCAAAACAAAAGTCTGCCTCTCCCAGAGAAGCACATCTCCCCCCATCTCCATGGAGAAAGCTCTCTTTTCATTTTTTCCTCTCCGCATTTGCAGCTCCTGGCAGGGATTTCAGGGCTGGCTGCCTCCTTTTGTCTAGAAATTCCTGCAGTGCCCACAGTTAAGATCATCTTCTTTTCATTCCCACTCTTTCAGGCAGGTATTAAGCCAAGGAGAGCAACGCAGGACTTATTTATTGGCCAGTAAATAAGCTTTTTGCAGGCGCTTCAGTTTGTGTGTTTGAGTTGAGAGCGTTAAAAATGAATACCAGCGCAGCACACAGGGGACATCTAAGGAGGCATCGGGTAAAAAGGGCTGTCTACCTGTGTGCCTGTCTAGCCCCCATTAACCATCATATCGGAGAAAGAAAAGGAGTACTTGTGGCACCTCAGAGACTAACCAATTTATTTGAGCATAATCACGAAAGCTTATGCTCAAATAAATTGGTTAGTCTCTAAGGTGCCACAAGTACTCCTTTTCTTTTTGCGAATACAGACTAACACGGCTGTTACTCTGAAACCATCATATCGGAGAGATTCACAATCCTTAGTGTATTAATCCTCAACACCTCTGTGAAGCTGAGAAAAGTACCATTTTACAGATGGGAAACTGAGGCACACACGCTAAGGCCACAATCCTCAAAGGCCTTTAGGTGCCCAACTGCCACTGATTTTATCCCCTTCACTTTCCAAGGTCAGACAGGAAGTCTGTGGCAGAGCAGGCGATGGAGCCCAGATCTCTGGGGTCACAGGCTGGTGCCCTAACCCCTGAACCATCATTCCTCTCAGGGCTGGATTCTGAACAAGCCTACACCCACCAGCGGTGATGTTGAGGGTCTCAGCACAGCTTAAATTACTCTCCTTCCACCCACCCCCACAAGAGGTCACCGCAGAGCCGTTCCCATTAATAAGGTCAAGTTTCCAAGCACGCATTGCCCCTTCTTAGCTACCCTAAACCCTGCTATCATCACTCTCCAGGCATACAGACTGCTCAGCTCCTGTGTTTAGAAGGGGAGGCATCTCTGCTGTCGTGCCCTCGCTTGTTGTGTAGAATTCTCTGAGCTCTGCCTCTGCTGAATTTGGTCTCTGTCTACCTCACGCTGGGCTGATGAGTTATGTGATAATTGCTGAAGGGAGGCTGGTGGCAGCTGGAAGCAGAGACGCAAAGCAGGACACCTGAAGTGCCGAGAGTTGGTCAGGATCACAGTGCGTCCGGCTCAAAACCGAGTCCCTGTGATATCTCCACTGCCATGTCACAGAGAAAACAGCCCGCTCCTAATCTCAGCTGCCGTCACCTCTTCAGTTCCTGGCCCATAGCACAGAAGTTGCCTCCTGTCTGACTCAAGGAACACGATCTCCCCCTTGTCTGGAACCAAAGTCCTGACAGCGTGTCCCACCGCAGCTGGCCTTGCTCTCGCCCCAGCTTTCCAGCACGATGCCTTACTCTGACAGCTACCTTCACATCAAAAGCTGCTCTTCTGTGTGTATTTCTAGAGGCAGCATAGCCATTGCTGTGCCAGCTTCAGGCTCGAAGCATTTGCAAGGAAGCTTTGGCCTGACATTGGATTCCCTTGCCTGCTACACCCTGTCCATTTACCTTTCTAAGAGGGAATCAATCTGGAGTGCGTTCTACACTAACATGTCTCCTCCCCCCATTCACCCTAGCATTAGATCTCACTTCTGACCTCCCTCCGCTCTTAGGACACATTGTCACTGTCATGTTCTTGTTAGGCAGAGCAGCAGAGAGGGTGAGCAGAGCCGATGGACTGTCTGATGCAAACGTCCCAGTCAACTCGGCTTCATGCCTCTTTAGCTCTGCCCTGGATCCCATCTCTGCCACCACACCCCACATGGATGCCTGTTTGCTTCCCAGCATAATGCAGGACATTATTCTTTTCCTCCTCACCCCTCTTAAATCCATGCTTTCCTGCAACGTCTTTTGAGAAGCGGGAGCATAGCTGCAAATTCACTTTGGTGTTCTCTACTGTACATGAAAATGAAACTGCAAGGCAGCACATTTCATATAGGAAATGCTCTTCCACACAATGCATAATTCATCTGTAGAACTCACTGTCACAGGATATTGAGACCAAAAAAAATTAGATATTCATGTAAACAGTAAGGATGTCATGTAGAGTAACCGTAACTAGCAGAGACATTTATAGAGGGGATAAACCCTCACACTCAGGGCAGAAGCGAGCCACTAAGGCCCTGAGGTTAAGATGAAGCTTCCCCACTATGTATTTTACTTCATAACCCATTTATGGCTGGGGGGGGGGGGGGGGCGAAGAGCAGGTTGTGTCTTTCCTTGAAGCATCTGGTACCAGCAGCTGCATGAGACAGGATATTGGACTGGATGGGCATTGGGCTAACCCTGAGGGATGGGAGATGGGATACTGGCCTGGTTAGACAACAGATCTAATCCCATATGGCAGTTCCTATGCTCCCTTTTCAAGTTTCTGCATTTCCTTGCAATTGTGATTAGTGATAGATGCAGAAGAGTGGGTCCATGTACCAGAAAGAGTCCATACCTTAGTGCAATTGGCAGCTTTCGGCTCAAGGTCATTCAAGGTCACTAGTTCCCGGAGAAGGCTGCTCTCTTGGTAGCCACCCTTCACTCCTCGCAGTTTGAAGTAAGCCTGAGATCGCTGGAGTATCAGCCTGAGGTTCACAGCAAAGCCCGCCATGTCGATGGCAAACGGGCGGTGGGGGTCGAAAACAGTCTTCCAGCCATACACCTTCCCCGCTGCATTCACCTTGGGTGACTCGTAGCGCAAGCCGCCCACAAAGGCCACCGGCCACACCGACACCTTCCTGGTGGTGCGCATCTGGGGGCAAGGAGAGAGAAGGGCACAGTGAGTGCATGGGGTGGTGTGGCAGGGGAGAGGACACCCGCTCTGACAGTTGGTAACACACACTCAGTGTTCAGTCCTAACTACTTAAACCACATATGCAACGTGCAGGGACTCTGGGCGTCCCCAGGAAGACCTCTGCGTGCACTGCAGCACCAGACCTGGGTGTTCTGAAGCAGGTAAAGGCCAGTGGACACATAGAAGCAAGGCACTATAAATGAAAGCCAGGAAGGCTGGGTTCTGTTCCCAGCTCCACTTCAGGCTCCCTTTGTGACCTTGGCCACATACTTTAACCTCTGTATGCCTCCATTTGCCCAACTGTACAAAGCGATAAGCCTTGCATTGCAGGGTGGCTAGCAAAGTGCTTTGGAGAGTCTCAGGTAAAGATGCTAGCAAATATGCATATGCGCAGTTATACTAATTACTCCTGCTGAGACCTCATTGTGGCAAAGGCTTCATGCAAGGAACAAAGTAGCGAATAAGAGTTACAGCCAAGGTTTTAAAATCTGCTTTTCATCCACAGGTCTCAAAGCGCTTCACAAAGATGGGTCAGCATCATCATCCCCATTTACAGATGGGAAAACTGAGGCACGGGGGCAGAGCTTGTGCAGTGTCACATGGTGTGTTAGCAACAGAGCTAGGAAGACTAGATTTCTGGAAACTAAACTATAGAGGAGAATTAGCATCCAGTGATATTCAGGGTAGCCTCCATTTTGTGAGTCACCATTGATGGGAAATGGAACAACATTTGGAATGAGGTATTACAAACGTGGTTCTCAGATGAGGGGCAGTTTAGAAGTCTGGCTACCTAGTAAACTCCAAACAAATAGGATGAGGTTTTGCAGCAATTTATCCCTTGTCTTGTCTCCGCTCTGCTGGCAGGAGCGTGCTCCCTCTGCTGCACCTTCTGCTTTTCATCCAGACCCTCAGACTGGGGATTTCCCAGTGCTAATCTCATGAATGCTAATTACAGTGAGAGACCTGAAGAGTTGAAGGCACTTGCCCTTTTGCATTACACACATGCTAATGGCAGCCCTTATCCACAGGAACTAGTCCCCCATGTTTATTGTGCAGCCCCTTTCACTGGCTGCTTGGTGCCTCTTAATGCAGGTAGGTTTCAGGGGGAGGAGGGGAGAGTTGTCAACCCTCCAGGATTGTTCTGGAGTCTCCAGGAATTAAAGATTAATCTTTAGTTAAAGATTACATCATGTGATGACACCTCCAGGAATACGTCCAATCAAAATTGACAACCTTAGAGGAGAGGAATCCAGAGACAACATCCTGTCGGTTAACAAAGGGGCCCTCATGCCTTCTTAAAAGGTAGTGTTCATTTCAGGGTAGCGCTTGGTGCTGTAGCTAGAACCTGCCACAGAGAAGGAAGTAATGAGGCAGCTGGATTGAAACAGCATTCAGCCTGGTCTGCCTGCAGTCTTATGTACAAACCTCATTTGCTGGATTCTTTGCTATGGGATTTAGGTCTGTGCCAAATGGCCAAGACGACAACCTGCCCCCTTGACCGCAATACACCAGTCTGTGCAAATGAATGCAAGATAAAACAGAAGACCTTACGAAACAGGTATGGGGGGAGAGAATAGGTGCCCCTATACCATGGTGACGGGTGCAGTATATGTACCTCAAAAGAGAGGTTGAACAAGGGACCCTCTGGCATGGCAACTAGTGAATGAGGAGGAAGGGGATCATCATGTCTTGTACCACAAGAGCTTCCAGGAGCGCAAGGCAACAAATCATCTCAGAACAGTGACTACATGTCTGCAAGTGTGTTCCAAGGGGCGGGGGTGTAGGTTTATAGGGGGTGTAGAACTAGCAGTGAAGGGGTGAAACTAAAAAAAACACTTCTGCTCAGGTTTCCAAAGCCCTTTGCAAATGTTAAGCAGGCCTCATGTCATAGCGGTAAAGGTGGTGTTACGATACCCATTTAATAGTGGAGGAAACAGGCGTGAAGGAAGGAAGGAGGGTCCTGTGAGGAAAGCACTGATTTGAGACTCAAGATGCAGGTTCAATTCTTGCTTGTGCCACAGTCTCCCTGTGTGACCATTGGCAAGTCTCTTCATCTGTGCCTCAGTTTCCCTATATATACACACAATAGGGATAATGACCTACCCCCTACCCCCACGAGGATAATTTTGTTAATGTACGAGACGTGCACAGGGACTGCAGTGATGGGGAACAGATAAGCACCTGCACAGATAGCAGTGACTTGCCTTCTTCCAGAGGATCTGTGGCATAGATAAAACTAAATGCCAGGAGTCCTGGCTTGCAGCTCTAACCACTTGAGACATTATCTCCCAAAGGACATTTAAAACAATAGTGAATTTAAGAGCCTTCAAGGGACGTGGTGGGAGCCTCATTGCCTGAGATATTAAAATTAGTCTGAAACATAGTGCAGAGAAGAAGCCCTTGCTGTTTAGAAGGATGGAGGCATGATCTTTCCTGCCCTTAAAGTCTCTGGTTCCCTGTGAAGTTATTCCTGTGCCCTTGTCAATGTGGTGATGGAACCTAAAGGATCTGTCTTTTCTGGGTCTGATGAAAAGCTGCATTGTTGGGAACATAATCCTGCCTCTGCAAAGAGCACTGACAGTCTCATGGGGACACTAAACCCCGAGCTGTAGGCCAGATGCAAGGCAGAGACAGGAAACCTGTTCTGAACGAACAGACACAACCTCCAAACAAATAGAATCCTTCCCTTTGGAACATGTTTGTGCTGGAGCAGGGACCGTCAAATACACTCCATGCAGACTTCATATTAAGCTCCCTGTCTTCAGCCACTATCACCCACCCCAAACTCACAGAAATGGAGGGCTCAAAGGGACCTCAAGAAGTCAAGTCCAGCTCCCCACACTGAGGCAGGACCAAGTAAACCTAGACCACCCCGACAGGTGTTTGGCCAGCCTGTTCTTAGCAGAAACCTCCAATGACAGGGATTCCACAACCTCCCTTGGAAACCTATTCCAGCCCTTAACTACTGGTATAGTTAGCAAGTTTTTCCTAATAGCTAACCTAAATCTCCCTGCAAAATAACCCCATTACTTCTTGTCTTACTTTTAGTGGACATGAAGATCAGCAATCACTGTCCTCTTTATAACAACCCTGATATTCTATGATTCTATGAACCCTTAACGTATTGGAAGACTTACGTCCCCCCTTCAGTCTTCTTTGCTCAAGACTAAACATGGCCAGGTTTTTTTTTTTTTTTTAACCTTTCCTCACAGGTCTGGTTTTCTAAACCTTTTATCATTTTTGTTGCTCTCCTCTGGACTCTCACGACCCTTCACTTCAATGAAAGCATCATTGTTGGGTGGTATAATACACTGTGAATAGAACCTTTTGAGGTTCAGTTCAGCAGCACCTCTTGAAAAAGAGAGTGATGCCTCCCAGTTGAGATTAGGTTCGCACATCTACAGGCAAGGCCCAGAGGGAGGTGCACTACAGATCAGACCAGGTTTGATGCTTATCTTCGGTAACATCTAGATGAGCATAATTGCACATGTACACACACAAACACGCAGAACAGACATGATGGGAAGAGAAATTACGAAAGGACTCGGATAAATTCAGTCCCCTCTCAAAGCCACTTCTGGAAGGAAACAGTGGAAGACATCAAGGATGAGATTTTAGCTGTCTCCCTGAGCTGAATCAGAAAAACCTGGGAGCCCATTCGTCTCTGGATGCTGCAAATCAGCAGCCCCAGAGGCAAGCACTGCTTGCATGTTTACAGCCTAGGTTTAGTCAACTCAGTGGCAGAATCTGAAGGGTTACGCTCTTCAGAACAAACAAGTATTGACAAACGCCTGCTTTCCATGCATGTGCGGCAGCCTGGGGAGACAATCGCACAGTGCGTCTCTGAACAAGATGTCCTGCAAGGGCAACCATTGTGCTGCCTGACTTTGTTCAGAGAACGTTGAAAGGGCTCTGTTTACCCAGAGGGAGGCCATGGATCTATGCAGAGCAGGCTCTTGCCAGAGACAGAATTTAAGTAATAAAGGCACTGAGGTGGGGGCAAGCAAACAGTGAGGAAACAAGGGAAAGCCCAATGATGCCTGAAGTAGGATGGTACAAGCCAAATGGAGTGTGATCTGGGGAAGATGCCCTAGGTACAGGGTCAGGGTGAAATTCCCCCGTAAAGCATACGGAAGCACAAAGCCATTTAAGTCCTATTGCCAGGACTTTGGTGGGATGTAAGTGGCAGTTATGCTGGTGCTCTGCACAGGGGGGAACGTCACCCCCACTGACCAAGAGAGCATGCTGCAGCCCAACAAGTGAAAGCATCGTCCAATACATGCCAACTGGGTGAGGTGTAAGGACTCCTACACAGCTGTCTAGGAAGGGATATTTATAGGCTGGTCGCAGGCAGTGAAAGCTGTTCCCAAACTGAATGGGAATGTAGAGACCATTCAAACTAGACCTGGGTCATGCAAGTCCCAGTTATTTGAAACCTGCTTCAACAGATCTCTTGTGTCCCAGTCCTGGACTTGAACCACAAGCCCATCCTCCAGCCCTTACTCATGAGAATAGTCCCGTTGGCTTCAGCTCAACTACTCGCATGAGTAAAGGTTGCAGGGTCAAGCCCTAGGTGCATTCTTGAAACTCCTGTCTTCTGCCATAGTTTAAGATGTCACCATCATCCCTTGAGCCTATCGCCTTGGATCACACTGCAGTAAACCCATTGCTCCTTATTCCTTTGCTGAACCTATTCATTCCACAGCTGCCCTTAACTTGCATAGCTACCTTCCAGCCCTGTGAGCCATCTCGAACACAGTCACTGTTTTAAGGACATTAGAGGGTATATTACAGCCATCCGGACCTGTCTCTCACATGCACACTCACCTATGCTTAGGCCCAGAGAGACCAGTGAAGGTTTCACAGTGGATGCATTTCCAGACAGTACTAATTAAGCGAGAAGCAACCATAACTCATACTTCTACAGCTTTGCAAAGTGGAGAAAGAGAGGACTGGAGGAGCCAACCAGATGGCTCTACCCTGAACAGCTTAGATGATGCCAGAGAGCCTTCCATTTAAGACAGTTAAGGGCCTGATCCTGCCAGAGGATCAATGCTGCCATGTGGTGCTGCCCTCCATTCCCACAGAAATCAATGAAGCAGACCGGCTAAAGGGGAATGATGGGAGCAGGGAGTTCATACAAGGGGGCAGCATAGACCTGGGGCTGATTGGAAGGAAGTGGTAACTGAGGGTCACAATGAATCCAAGATGATGGGCTCTGCAACTGGCACAAACAGCAATGCCCGGTACCCCCTCCCCCATCCATAGACCCCTCACCCTAATGTGGGGTCTGCACTACTTTTCCCGTGGTCCCTTTGACATTAGCAAATGTGCCCCATTTTCACTGCCTGGTGCCCGGGCGCCAGAGCATGCTGAGAGGTGGTTTAAATGACATTGCTTTAGGGGTATATTTTACTTAAACTAAGTAGCGATGACAGGCCCTGGGCTCAGGAGAGCGTGTAACCGTGTTACCTGCTGGCTGGAGCATGTCACTGACACCAAGTGCCTTGTTACTCTGTGCTGCAAGCAGTAAGGTTGTTATGGATGCTCCTGTGCTTGGCCTCCGGGGACCTGTGCGGAGGCCTGCAAGCTCAGGGAGTGGGGATGGAGGGGAGCGTAACCCAGCTGAGCAGGCCCTGCTTGCATCTTACCTCCTCGAAGAGCTCCAGGCTGTAGGTGTTATCGTCGTCAGCGAAGTAAACAATCCCAGGTTGGCTGCTGTTTTTGTTAAAGGTCTCTCTCAGCCACCGCAGGGCCAGGTTCCTCTGCATGGTCCCACGGGGGATCCTGGGGTCCCTCATGTCTCCCCGCAGCTTGTAGTTGCGGGGCGTCTCCACATTGAGGTGGGTGTAGTTCAGCCCCGTGTCCCGCAGCAGCCGGGTGACGAGAGGGGTGCGCCTCTGAGAGTCCTCCACCAGGATCCAGTGCAGGTTGGGCACATGCAAGAGGGTGTTGGCCAGACGCGTCAGTTCCGCCTTTTGCACCGGCCGACTGTAGGTGGGGGTGATGATGTGGATGGTAGGGAGGGTGTCCGACCACGGGGGCGGGCGGGTGTAAACGTACTCTGTCCTCACCACCTCCACAATGTCGCGGTCTGACAGGCAGTACTCCTTGGAGTCCGAGCCTTGGGCCAGATCACGCCTGGAGTCGCCACCCTCATCTGCACAAGGGCATGAGAGAAAGAAAACACACACAGTCAGTCCTCTAACAGTTTCCTCTACACCACTCCCTCGGCAAAGCCAGCAGGCAGCTTGCTAGCAGGGGAGGTCACCCTCTTGGTCTGAGAGCAAAGGAGACAAGCTGGAAAACAGAGGCCTTTTGCAAGAAACAAAGAACCCACAAGACAGAGATGGCAGCTGGTGAACTAGCCACATGGGCAAAGTTCTGACAGCTCCAGGCTAGCGGGAGGGAACTGCTCAGAACAGCAAGCTTTGAAGGCCCAAAGAAACAACAATCGAGTGCGACATACGGGTGTAGAATAACAGATACTCTGACACTAATACAGCACCTTCCAACTCCAAAGGATTCCAAAGTACTTTGTATTCCATGCCCCGGGGCAGGACTCTGCAGCTGTGCACAAATGCATAGCAACAGCTCAGGACAGCAAGTGAAGAATACCATAACCAGTGGGAGCTCCAGAGACAATATGGGTCAGCACAATGGAATTGGCTTCTGTTGGGATTTGGCCAGGGTAACATTGTATCCCATTTAGGAGGTGCTCCTTAAATCCAGGCACTGAGCTGAGATCTTGAAATATGTCACCTAGTCACATCACAAGTGTTCACACAGCTCTGACTAACCTTCCAGGTAGGGCCTAGGGTCTTTTGAGGCAGTCTCTTATTTGGCTGTTCCAAAGTCCTGGTCAGGAATCTTGCAGGGATATATGCAGGATGTTACAGATACAAACACCACAACTTTTGCAACAAGTACAAATGACCAGGACTTCAGAATCCCTTCCAAGAGTTTCCCTCTATATTGACTAAGACGAGATAAACCTTCACATGTAGGCTTTGCTGATTTCGATTTGTACTTTTTTATAAATTTTGACAGATTTGTTGGCATATTGTTGGCATCATGTCTTCATACACAAAGTAAACATCCTTAACTCAACCTCAAACAATTTTTTAAGCAGCATTTTTCTTACTTTGCCTCCCTGTACATTTTGATTATTATGGATGGAAACATTTTGTCTGCTTGCGTGCGCACAACAAAACTGACGTTTACCAATAAAAATGAAATCCTTCCAAGCCTACCCATGTTTGCCATTTCCAGGGCACTGCAGCCCTCTCATCAGTACCATTAAGAGCATAATCTATAATTACACTAGGGATGATCAAACTTAATGAGAGATATCAACACTTATGGTCCAGGACATAAGCCAACCATTGTCTGCAGGGCATGTGATAATAGTGTAATATGGGGTTTTGACACTTCCCAACAGTGGCAAGTACCAGAGGACAAAAGGATACAGGAGTAGATGGACCATAAGTCTGACCCACTAGAACAATTCCTACATTCTTGGCATACCCTTCTATGTTATTCTGCATCACCCATCAACCTGGATGTTGGGGGTAAACACCACAAGTGACTTAAGACCCAATATGTCAAGCAGCTGATCATCCCCAGCTCCACTGAAAACTGATGGACAGTTCAGTACCTGCCAGGATCAGGCCCTTTCTAAGATAAATTGCCTCCACTGTGCACAGCCTAGCAGTCTAGAAATCTGAAACACGGGAAGCAATTCACACCCTGAATAAACTGTGAACTGTATTTGATAGCACAGAGGCAGAACATAATTAGACAGAGTGGAACTTGGCCAGGACACATGGGTTTGTTAGTCATCACCTGTGGGTCAAGACCTTAGCTTTAAATCCTCTGGCACTTCCACTCCTCACATACCATGCTGGCAAACACTAATTTGCTCTTCTCATCTCTGGCATCTCCCACTCAAGTCTCTCAAAGCTACTTTACAAATATGAATGGATGTATCCTGCACACCCTTCTCAGGCACACCAATGTCTTCATCCCCATTGTACAGATGAGGAAACTGAGGTACAGAGCATGGAAGCGTTTTGCCCAGGGTGTGCCAGTGAGTCAGAAGTTGGGCTGGGAAACAGGACCCATTCCCAGTTTTGTCTCATACCCTCAAGGCCGCCCTTCTACCTTGCAGGTCACTGTTCATTTATAGAAGTGTCTCCTACCTTCCAGGGCACTGAGCTGAGCCTGGAGGGGTGAGGAGACGGAACTCCATTTTCCTTTAATAGCATCAACACACTCGCCTTTCAATTCCAGTATGCTCCTCTTTGTTGCACTGCACTCCTCCAGGCTCGTGGGGAGAGCTCTCACCCATTTGAACCTCTCGGGGTGAGGGGGACCTCTCGGGATGGGGGCAGAACTATAACTTCTCTCAGAGCTGTCCTGAGCCAGTTCTGTGGCAGAGTAATACAGAGGAACCCTTCTCCTACAGTTCATAGAGGGGAGGAGGTGAAGCCACTCAAAAGGTCTTGGAGCTGCTGCCAGATTTAAATAGCACATCAGACTACAGGCAGAGAGTAAGGCAAAGCCACACCAAATTGAGAGGGGAGAAGGGGACCTGGTGGACAGTGAGAGGTAAGGGGAAGAGAGTTTAGAACATTGGCAAGAGATGGGGAAACAGAGCTTAGCTTCCTCCCTACAAATACACCGGTGCTCCTCTCCAAGATGGAACCCAGGAGACAGCGGGGCCCAAGGAAAAGGCAGAGAGGGGATACTGGCAAATATGCTGGGCGAGGCGGCGTCTTCCCGACGCTGCTTGTGCTCCTTGGACGTTGGTGCCACTCTGACAACATAGCAAAAATTTCACCACCTCAGAACCATCCACCCACATCTGATCTCAGTTACTCCAGACCAGAATTCCACTGTATGGCTTGGGTGCTCGGTAATTTAGAGGCTGCCTCTCTCCTGAAGTTCTAATCCAGATGGGGAGAGAAGCAGGAAGTCCTGAGCTCCCTCTCCCCAGGCCTATGCATCTCAGCCAAAGGCCCTTGACTCAGGAATGCACTACCCAGCCTCCCCCTTCAAGTCCACTGCTCTTTACCCAGCTTGTTTGGACACCCTGGGGGATATTTTCTGTTGCATTTATCAGCATTGCTTCGGCTACTGTTTTTATTGCAAAATGTGTCATTAGCTTCTACAGGATGAACTTCTGCAGGGACCATCAGAAGGGATTTCCTCTTTCCACTCTCGAACAGGAGACACAGTGATGAGTAGGAAACACAGCCATTGGGCATTGGTCCACATCTTCTTTTAAGGCTCTGTCTTACAAACTGTATATTTATGACCACGGGAGCTATCCAGTTCCCAACAGTAAACTGCCCAGCTTCCAAGCCACAGGACTGATGATTAGCAAGAACCCCCCAAGCTCTGGGCTTTCCCTGTAACAGAGCAGGGGAGGCTGCTGCCTGAGCATGGGCCACAGGGGGAGATGAGCATGGTTGTCATGAAAGGGATGGAATGAGACATGGGGATGTGGCATGGGCTGGTCAGTTTCTCTCACCCTTGTGCACTGCAAGCAGCGGAGCAATGGTGCTCTGGTGCCAGACGGTGATTAACAGCGTCCAGGGCAGAACTATCAGCACGATAGCCAGGATGTCTCTTCTCTTCGGCATCTCCAAGACTGACTGGACCCACAGCTCCTCATTACCTGACAGCGAAAACCCCAGAGACAGAACAGCAGAGCACATGGAGAACAGAAATAAATGGGCAAGAAGGAACAAGGACAGAGAGAGAGCAGCAAAGGCGACACGGCTCGCAGGTCTTACCAGTGCTCACAACCCACCCATTGCAGAAGCAGGTTCGGAGACGCAACGGCTGCACGGGCTGGAGGCCACGCAGGGAGTGCTTTCACGGGGCGTAGCCTGAGCCACTGGTGGGAGCTTCAGGAACCCATCAGGAAGGAAGCCTGAAACACAAAGCAAAGGAGAATAGGCAGAGAGAAGCTCTGGGAACAGCTGCCCTTCAGGGACACACCCTGGTGCTAACAAGTCCTCCCTGGGAGGAAGGAGCCTGAGGAGCTGCCAGGGAGGCAGGAAAAGAGTCGTCTGGGTGTTCAGGGCTTTGCATTTCCCATGCCCCAGAGCAGCCAAGCAAGCTCCGGTTTCCAAGAAGATAGTGTAGTGCCTCTGAGCCCTCCCCCAGGTGAGAAATGGGCACCTGGGCATGAGCTTTAGGCAAATAGGTGTGTGTATGGATCCCAGAGCATATCCAGCATGTGGCACCTGCCTTTGTGGCCTGCATTAGCCTCTTGCTCTCCCACAGGAGCCCTGCAGCAATACACCAACCTCCGTGAGCTGTAAACAGCCACATCACGTTCTGACCTCTGCAGATTTTCAATCTGCTTTGCTACTAGCAAACTCTAAAAGGCCCAAGCAGCAGGGCCTGGCCAGTGAGAAAAAGGCCAACCTTCCCCACCCCTGTATGGTAACTGTTCCCAGCTTTGCACAGAAGAAAGGAGAAATACGGGAGTACCCTAGCCAGTGGGAGGCACTAGCCAGTTTGGAGGGGACAATAACTAGACCTTTACATCTTCAGAGCATCTCTTGTCACTAAGCAAGCCTCAGGAGCCACCTCCGAGGTGCTGCTCCCATTGTACAGGCAGGGAAGCAGAGACCCAGAGTGATTAAGTGACTTTCCCAACATATAAACCAGCGGTAGAGGCAAGCTTAGAATGCAGGAGCTGGTTCCCAGTCCTGTGCTCTGACCACTGAACTGCACTGCTCTCTGCCCGGTGGAGGGCTTGGCAAAGAATCCAGTGCTACCCCCATCTGATGGGAGATCTTCATTCAAATGCTATTGGGGAGGTTGCTGCAATGCCATGGGTTACTTTGCACATGTCACTAGAACAACCCCAGTGCAAATCGCCTAACCCCTCCAACTCCCATTTCGGCCACCTGGAGGAACCTATTCCCACAGCCTCCGGTCCTCCTGCAGACTTGCTCTGCATTCATTTCTTCCCTCTCTGAACTGCCAGGACTGAAGTATATTAAGCTGCCACACTGGCTTAGTCTGATTCAATAGAAGCACACACAAGTTTTAAGCAGACTGTATTTTATCTGGGTGTTATCTTGGCAAGCAGTGTACAGCACTTAGCCGGCACATGCAGGGTGGACAGTTTGCAAACCCAGAAAGCGGTTTAGTGCACTCGCTCCCTGGGGGGAATGGCTTAGCCAGCCACACAAACCCCTGCATTGCAGGTGACAAGGGGGCACCCAGGGAATATCCTAGCCAAAGGCGGGGGAGGATCTGATACAGGGTGAGTTGCCCTGGGTTCAGGAAAATAGTTGCCTACATAGCAAAACCTCCGATTTGTCTTTTTCTCCTTCATTGTTGTACTCTGGAGCCCTCACCTTGCTCACTTCTTAGGTTGAAGGGGAGTCCTCTGTCCCGTCCCCCCCGCAAACACACACACTGTGCTGGGACATTAGGGTATCTACAGATGCTTGTATGCAGGCTATAAACTGCACATCCAAAGATTTCTCATTGGTGGGACATGTGCTATTGTACATTCCAAAGATGTTGCAATGTCCTGAACAATTTGGTCTGATCTGCAGGTCCATTCTGTCAAAGTACCATGCCCTTCTGAGGGCTTATGGCACACACACTAGGCCTCATTCAAGCATCTTATCACAGGACGCATTCTGTATAATCAAAGTCACCACCTAGCCCGGTAGTAGATATATTAGGAAAAGGACAGAGCCCAATAACACTCAGGGGGCCTGTGAAGGATCAGGAAAGCTGCAGCCAGTGGTGGAGGATCTCATCTATTGGAATCAAGCTTCCCATTGCCCCATCATTGTAAACCAACAGGAAAAGGCTTTCACAACCCGGTTCCAAGGTGGAGTCCAGGAGGCGCTTTTTGTGGCCAAACACGCTCCTAGTTGCTCAGAGAGTGCCTCCTTCAGCTTAGATTTCTCAGCACTAGAGAGAGCAGCTTTGTCCAGACAACATACCCCAGGGACAAAGGGAGGCTTCTTGCCAGAAAGGATCTCCCTTTCACACAAGCAGAGGCTGGCTCCTAAGCCAGACTGGGTCCTGGCAGTCCCCCCGCGCAGACAGCACCTTGGGGAGATCAAGTCTTATCCCAACTGGCCTCATCCTCTTGCCCTGGTGGTTTCCTGAACACAGGGAAGAGAGCTCCGGGGTCATTAACCCTAAGACCTGCACCCACTTACATAGCCAAAGCATCTGCTCTTCGGAATACAACCTTAAAGTCTCTCCACGGGACATATCCAATGGACAGCTCCTGTGGTGCACGGCTCTCAAGGGACTGAACTCCTTGCTCAGTAGAGTACCTATGTTGTGAATCCACTGAGCAACAGCTGGTACCACTGGAAAGCAGGAGGAGAAACGGACACACTAAGGAGCTTCTGAGAGCCAATGGACAGCAGCTGGCAAAAGGCGGGCACTTCAGAATTCAGTGCTCTAGCCTTAGAAGGTGCATCTACATGGCAGCAGGTCTCTTGTCAGGACAGTACCTGCCACAATGGGGCCCTGATCCTTGATTGAGATTCCTAGGCATCACCACAATAATAATAGGACTGCAGGCTGGAAAGGGCATAACAGGACCAGAGGATAGTGAAGAAATGGTCCTCCTAGAATGGGATAGCCACGTGCAGAGCAGAGCAAGGAGAATGCACCACTGCTCTGGTTGGGTACCCCAAGCCTCACTAGGTTTAGGGAAGGGCACCTCTGGGCCAGCCTGCTTCTGCTTCCTTCCCTTTAGCCAATGGGTTGACACAGGAATGAAAGAATCCACCTGCTGGAGGAATTCCCCAGCTAATGTTTATCATTCAGATTCAGAAAACCAAGTCAGAGGGGCGCAGTCAGACAATATTCACTACTCCCCCACTGAAGGGCAGTGATGGCTGGGTACCCACTTCTGGACAGGTCCCTTTGGGCTACCAGCTTGTAGCCTTTATGCCACATTTCTGTGGCCTCAGCTGCCTGCCAACATTCAAAACACTCCTTGTCTTTCATTCTACAGGGAAGACATTTGCTCGGTACTATTCAAGTAATTTGATTTTATAGACTACCTTGTGAAGTCTGAGAGAAGGACATTATATGAATTCATCTGGGACAGTTGGAAATGGTGTGAGCATTGGATTTAAACAAGGCTCCTCATGGCCACCAGGACGTGGCACTGCCACATTGCCCACTGGACTCTGGAAAAACACAAGGTGAAATTCACTCTGCTGCATGTATCAACTGTGATCCACACGTTGTAACCAATCCAGTGCCTTCTAATGCTACGCAGTGGTTGTCGTGCTGTACGCTAGGGCCACATGGCACCTCATGGAAACAGCTGGAAGTGATTCAGAATCTGCTGCTCCTAAAGCACAAGGCTTCAGCACCCCCAAAGAGGCCCAGGCTACTTGAGCTGAAGGATGCCCTCCATTATTAGTTGGCAGCAGGCTCGTCAAAACCACAACATTAATTTTCAAAAGAAATGACCATTTTTCATGTCAGCTGAAATTTTTCCATGGAATAGTTTTATTTTTCAATGAAAGTTCAAAATAGAAATTTGTTTCCTTTTGGTTTTCAGTTTTAGGTTTGGGTTCCCCCCCACCCTTTCCCTTTTACATCCTTCTACTAAAGAGGGGAGGGGAGAAGAGAAAGTGGGTTTTCCACCCTCACTGTGAAAAATGAAGATAAAATATTGCTCTTTGGGTTTTTGAAAACTGAAATGAAACAAATTTTCAACTCAGAACAAAACAAAAAATTTGAAATTTTTTGCCCCAAAAAAGCTAACAAAACACAAGTGTTTCTTTCAGGCTGAAAAGCCTTTCTTTCCCAGAAATGCATTTTGATTCACTGCAAGCATGACTATGACACACAGTGAAGTAGTTCTTATTCCATTCAGTAGGGAGCAGCAGTGCACAGTCAGTACATTACAAAACTGAAGGATAAACAAACACTGAAAGAATTTTTTTTTTTTAAATATTGAGTTTACCTAACATCAGCTTTGTCATTTAACTTTTGAAACAAGGCTGCTTTGATTTGCAATTTGGCTTATTGTCAGTTTCACCATCCGTTTTTCATGCACAGCGCTAATGCTGTTGTGTTTGGGTTTCCTGGTTTGCATGGGGGAACATTTATAGGAAATTAATATAAAAACATTTTAATTGAATTTATGTAAATATTCAAATTATTTATTGCTGCAAGACATCACTGAAGCCAAGAGGTTGGCAGGACTGAAAAACTGACTGGATATTTATCTGAATAAGAAGATGAGCCAGAATTACAATAATATATATTTTTAAAAACAAAAACAAAAAACTTGGGAAGTAATACAAACCCTCATCCTTCAGGGCATGAACCAAACATCTAACAACTAGGAATCAGAAAGGAACTTGCCCTGGGGTCAGGTTATCCCATAACTGACATTGTAGGGTTCTGGCCACCGTTACAGACAGGATGCTGGCCCAGAAGGTGCACTGTACAGTGCTAGGCACTATATTCCACCCAAACCACTTCTATTCACAGGATAGTTTGAAAGATAACTTTTCTTACAAAACTTGCATTTGGGGCCAAAGGTGAGCTGAATTCCCTGCCACCAAACAACATTTTAAGTTACATTGACGTTTTTTGAGTCTCCTGTCTTGTATGGAAAATGACTTTGGGGGATGAATTAGGCAAATTAGAAGGTAATTCCCAGTTCTAATTTCCATGGACCACATTCACTGATTGGTGTAACTGCAAATGGACCAGTTTCACTGATAAAACTCCCCTTGGTTTCAATGGGAGCTGCACAATAGGAACTGACCCACAAACTTCAATGGAGTTGAACATCACACTACATCACACATTTGGCACTAAAATGCTGCAACTCAGCAGGACTGGACGGAGCCCAAAGATATAAACTTTAAGCCCAAAGATCCAGCTTTAGTCCAGAAGATGACATGAGAATAAATTTTTCCCTTTCAATAGTATCATTTATCCAAGGATCTCAAAAACGCTACATAGACATTAGCAAACTGAGCTTCACAACACCTGCTGCTCTAGAGAAGCACTATTATTCCCATTTTATAAATGGAATAACCGAGGCACATAGCAGTTAAGAGATTTGCCCAAGGTCACACAGCAAGTCAGTAACAGAGCTGCAAACAGCCCCGATGCCCAGCTCATTGCTTTAACTACTGGACAACACACAGGAAATATAGATAATTGGCTATCAAACAGGTAGTTCCTGATGAGTCCAGGTTTGGTTATTGGGGAGAACTGGGAAAAGGGGAGCAGGGAACGTCACTGGAAGATGTTTCATTTGAGATTTTGGCATTTGGCAGAGATGGCCCGTAAAACACAATCTAAAAATAAAGGTAGCAATAAAACCTCTTGCTCATTAATTACTCTGTAAGCCATTACTGCCTAAACCCCCATAACATTAATGGTGGTGATTATAAGTACAGTAACAGAATTGTGAAGCTAATT